>NC_047038.1:43975911-45375332 GCF_011762595.2 Tursiops truncatus
TAACATTTGAATTGGTAGATTGAGTGATGCAGATTGCCCTCTCTAATGTGGGTGGGCCTCATCCAATCAGTTGAAGGCTTTGGGGGGTAAAAAAAAAGCTGACCTTCCCACAGTAAGGGAGAATTTTTCCTGCCTTCACTTTGGAACTGAATTGGCTCGTCCTAGGTCTCAAGCCTGCCAGTGTTCAGACTGGAACTAAAACCTTGACTCTCCTGAGTCTCCAGCTTGCCGACTCACCCTGAAGATCTTGGGACCTGTCAGCCTCATGATCATGTGAGCCAATTTCTTATAATAAATCTCTTTAAATAGAGATAGAGAGAGAGGTATACCTTCCATTAGTTCTGTTTCTCTGAAGAACACTGACTAATATATGTTTTGGTATTGAGAGAGGTTCTAGAGAAATGGAGGTGTAAGGATGAGTTTTCTGAATTGGTTCTGTAGTTTCTGGAATTCACTCTCTGATTAGATTTAAACATATATATTTTTTGATTTCTATTTTTTATTGAAGTATAGTTGATTTACAATGTTTCAGGGGTACAGTGAAGTGGTTTAGTTATACATATATATCTATCCTTTTGCAGATTCTTTTCTATTATAGGTTATTATAAGATACTGTAGTATATTATAGTATAGTTCCTGTGCTATACAGTAGGTCCCTGTTTGTTATATATTTTATATATAGTAATATTTATATATTGTGTATATTTTAATTCCAAACTCTTAATTTATCCCTCTACTCTCTCCCCCTTTGGTAACTATAAGTTTGCTTTCTATGTCTGTGAGTCTATTTCTGTTTTGCAAATAAGTTCATTTGTATCAGTTTTTTAGATTCCACATATAAGTGATATCATATGGTATTTGTCTTTCTCTGTCTGACTTACTTTGCTTGGTATGATAATCTCTGGGTCCATCCATGTTGCTGCAAATGGCATTATTTCATTCTTTTTTATGGCTGAGTAATATTCCATCATATATATATATATATATATATATATATATATGTATCTCACATCCTCTTTATCTATTCATCTATTGACAGACATTCAGGTTGCTTCGTGTCTTGGCTATTGTAAATAGTATGGCAAAGAACATTGGGGGTGTATGTATCTTTATGAGTTAGAGTTTTCTCTGGATGTATGCCCAGGAGTGGGATTGCTGGATCGTATGGTAACTCTATTTTTAGTTTTTTAAAGGATCTCCATACTGTTCTCCATAATGGCTGCATCAATTTACATTCCCACCAACAGTGCAGGAGGGTTCCCTTTCCTCAACACCCTCTCCAGCATTTATTATTTGTAGACTTTTTGATGATGGCCATTCTGACCAGTGTGAGGTGATAACTTATTGTACTTTTGATTTGCGTTTCTCTAATATTAGTGATGCCGAGCACTTTTTCACGTGCCGAGCACTTTTTCACTTTTTCTGTATGTTTTCTTTGGAGAAATGTCTATTTAGGTCTTCTGTCCATTTTGTGATTGAGTTGTGTTTTTTGTTTTGTTTTGTCTTTTTGCTATTGAGCTGTATGAGCTGTTTGTATATTTTGGAAATTAATCCCTTGTCAGTCACATTACTTGCAAATATTTTCTCCCATTCTGTAGGTTGTCTTTTTGTTTTGTTTATGTTTTCCTTTGCTGTGCAAAAGCTTTTAAGTTTAATTACATCCCATTTGTTTATTTTTGTTTTTGAACCCATTACTCTAGAAGGATCCAAAAAAATATTGCTGCAATTTATATCAAAGAGTGTTCTGTCTATGTTTTCCTCTATGAGTTTTATAGTATCCAGTCTTACATTTAGGTCTTCAATCCACTTTGAGTTTATTTTTGTATATAGTGTTAGAGAATGTTCTAATTTCATTCTTTTATATGCAGCTGTCCAGTTTTCCCAGCACCACTTATTGAAAAGACTGTCTTTTTTCTACATTGTATATTCTTGCCTCCTTTGTCATAGATTGATTGACCATACGTGCATAGGTTTATTTCTGGGCTTTCTATCCTGTTCCATTGATCTATGTGTCTGTTTTTGTACAGTACCATACTGTTTTGATTGCTGTAATTTTGTAGTATAGTCTGAAGTTAGGGAGTGTGATTCCTCCAGCTATCTTAACTACTGGAAATAGAGTTGTTATACTTAAATATATTAATGACTCTATTTCCAGTAGTTAAGAGAGCAATGATGGTCCATGGCATGATCTGGCAATAGGGATCTGGCAACATCACTTTGGATGCTCCTAACTACCCACTTATAAGAAGCAAGGATCTGGGTGATTATTTACATTATACTTTTAAACATTTTTTTCAAACTAACAAATAGAATGAGATTGGCTGGTTGCTCCCAATGTTACTGGACAAAGTGAAGAAAGAAAAGGATGAGCTCAGGGCTTCAGATTCTCAGCTCGGCTCAAGTGCCATGTAAATGACCTGAAATCTTCTTTGTGTGTCATGAAGGAGAGGTTTATCTCCTGTAGTTGCAGGGCTGAGATTGTTGAAAACCAAACCCAGAATCTCATCCTGTGACCAGCAAATTACAACCTGAGTGAGGTTCAATCTTGTAGACTGTTTCCTGTTAAAGTGCGGACACTGATTGGGAAGGACTGGAATCCTGAATGTTGGAATGGGGATGTGTGGGAAGACCCTGATGAAAGTGGGAACATTGAGCCCCTAAATTCTAATGAGTCTTCTTTACCAATGAAAGAGGTTTATTCACCCCCAGTGGGGGCTGCTTCTCCATCTCTGGCTGAGGGGGTTAACCCTACCTTGTCTGGGGAAACAGTAGTGAACAGCCCTGAGGCAGTTGTTTTTCAAGACAATGCTGATTCTCCTCAGGATCCACCCCCACCACTCTATGTGTCTAGACCCCTAACTGGACTCATGTGCCAGCAGGCCTCTCCATGTGAGGCCCAAAGTGTGACCCATGAGGAGGTGCACTAAACTGTGAAAGAACTACTTGGGTTTTCTAACGTATACAGACACAAATCTGAGGGATAAGGGTGGGGATGAACATTAAAGGTGTGGGTAATGGTGGAAGGATCATAAAGTTAGATCAGGCCAAACTTATTGATATGGGCTCACTAAGCCGAGATTCTGCACTTAATGTTGTGGCCCATTAACTCTAGGGAGTTAGAAAGGGCTCTAAGAGCTTGGCTGGTTGGTTGACTGAAACATGGACATGGAAAATGTGGCCCATGGTGGGCAAATTAGAAATGCTGGACCTTCCTTGGTTTAATGTAGATGAAGAGATACAAAGGCTTAGGGAGATTAGCATGTTAGAGTGGATTTGTCACTTAAGACCTACCCACTCACCCTGGGAGTGTCCAGAAGAGACACAGTTCACAATTCCTATGAGAAATAAATTTTTGAGGGGGGCCCTAGCATCCCTGAATAGCTCTGTGATTGCTCTTCTGTGTAGACCAGACCTCGCAGTGGGAATCACAGTCACTGATTTGGGAAATCTAAATGCACTGGAAGTAACTAGACCCCAGGATGCTAGGGGCCAAATGGAAGCACTCAAATGCCAAAGATGTGGTGGGTCTGGTTATCCTAATGGGCAGAGGAGTCAAAGCAGCAATGAGAAGAGTTTAACTCACTCAGACCTGTGGTGTTGGCTAGTTGATCAGGGCATTCCTAGAAGTGAAATAGATAGGAAACCTACTAAATCCTTACTTCACCTGAATAAACAGAAAAGTTCAAGGTCAAGTGAACAAAAGTATCACTTGAATCTTAAAAACAAAGAGTCATGGCCCCTTTATCAATTCCCAGACTTGATCCAGTTTATAGACCCAGAACCAAATGAATGAAGGGGAGGCAGTGTCCCTTTGAGGAAGGATCCCAGTACACTGTCAAAATTTATATTGTTAATCTTTCCTCCAGCCTTCCCCAAAGGGATCTATGACTTTTTATCATGGTGACTGTGCAATGGGGAAAAGGAAATGATACAAACCTTTCAGGGATTACTGAACTGACACTGATTTCAAGGAACCCAAAACATCACTGGGGTCTACCAGTCAGAGTAGGGGGCTTATGGAGGTCATGTGATCAATGAAATTTTAGCTCAGGTCCATCTCACAGTGGAGCCAGCGGGTCCTTGGACCCATACTGTGGTTATTTCTTCAGTTTTGGAATGCATAATTGGAATAGACTTAGCTACCTGCAAAATTCCCAAATTGTTTCCCCGTCCTATGGACGGAGGGATTTTATGATGGAAAAGACCAAGTGGAAATCACTAGAACAGCCTTCACCTAGGAAAATAGTAAAAACAAAAGAAATACCACATTCTCGGAGGGATTGCAGAGATTAGTGTCACCATCAAGGACCTGAAAGATGCAGGAGCTGTGGTTCCCACCACTTCTCCATTTAACTTGCTTATATGGCCTGTGCAGGAGACAGATGCATCTTGGAGAATAACAGTGGATTATTGTAAGATTAATCGAGTGGTGACGCCAATTGCAGCTGTTGTACCAGTTGTAGTTTCATTGCTTGGGCAAATTAACACATCCCCTGGTGTCTGGTTTGCACTATTGATCTGGCAAATGTTTTTTTCTCTATACCTGTCAATAAAGGCCACCAGAACCAGTTTACTTTCAGTTGGGAAGGCCAGCAATGCACCTTCACTGTCCTACCATAGGAGTATATAAACTCTCCAGCCCTGTGTCATAATTCAGTCCACAGGGATTTTCATCATCTTCCCCTACAAGATATTGCCCATGTCCATTATATTGGTGACATTATCATGATTGATTCCAGTGAACAAGGTGTAGCAACTCCTCTAAACTTATTGTTAATATATTCGCATGTGAGATGGTAGGATATAAATGCAATGCAAATTCAGGGGTCTTCTATCTCAGTGAGATTTTTAGGGTCCCAGTGAGATGGGGCATGTGGAGGTATCCCTTCCAAGGTGAAGACTGAGTTGTTGCATCTGCTACAACCAAAAAGAGACAGTGCCTAGTGGGGTCTTTGGATTTGGGAGACAACATATTCCTCATTTGAATGTGTTATTCTGGTCCATGTACCAAGTGACTCAAAAAGCTGCTAGTTTTGAGTGAGAGCCGGAACCAAAGAAGGCTCTGCAACAGGTCCAGGCTACCATTCAATCTGCTCTGCCACTTGGACCATATGATCCAGCTGAGCTGATGGTGCTTGGAGGGTCAGCTGCAGATAGGGATGTAGTTTGGAGCACTTGGCAGGCCCCAATGGGTGAATTGGAGCACAAGCCCTTAGGATTTGGGAGCAAAGCCCTGCCATCCTTTGTGAATAATCCTTTTGCTTTTGAGGAACAGCTCTTGGCCTGTTACTGGGCCTTAGTAGAAACTGAATTCTTAGCCATGGCCACCAAGTTATCATGTGAGCAAGGCCGCCAGTCATCAACTGGGTGTCATTTAATTCACCGTGCCATGAAGTTGGGCATGCACAGCAGTGCTCCATCATCCAATGGAAGCTGAAAGTTGTATAACACTCAAGCCTGAGAGAAGGGCATGTGTAAAGCCAGAGAAGAGAAAAATCAGCATTGTGCAATTAGAAACTCCAAATGCCTGAAGAGTGATGAAAGCAAAGCAAAACAAAACAAACAAAAAATAAGGGAGTCAGAGGAGACAAGATTATTCACATACAGTTTCTGGCATGAAATAACAGAAATGGTATGAAAATAATATTACTTTAAATTATGTACTATGTTTTGATTAAAACAAAATTTGGATGCCTTTTTGGTGAGAGATGATTCAATTCAATGATCCAACCTATAGTCAGATCCCTGCTATGATTAGAGTTGAGCACTAAGTATTGAGAGGGACACAAAATGAATGCCCTCAAGGAACTTTCAAGACAGTCTGTGTGATTCACAATGAGAATTGCTGCATGGTCAGAATAACAGTTGAGAGCACTTGGAGTAGAGTAATTCATTCCAATCCCTGGGAACTAGAATGTTTTCCCATAACAGTGAGTGCAACTCTGTGGGTCATTTCATATTGGGACCATCATACCACACTCCTACAGACTAGTTTCTTCCAGTGAAATGCCAGCTCCCTTTCCCTGGAAGAGTTGCACAAGCACTAATCAAGAGTTGCAAAAAGGAATCAAGTGAGACATCACCTGAAAATGTAGGCAAAAATCTCATAGATATATCTTATATTATATGTAATATATTTAAATAAGACTGAAGGATCAATCTGTTTTTTAAGTTGTTTAGTAGTTTTCCAATTATATTTGTAGTCATGATCATTATAGAACTTTTTTTGTTTTTACTTAAAAGGCTGTATATTCTTCTCTGTATTATACTCTTTGTTTTTGTTTTGAAGTATAGTTGATTTACTATATTGTGTTAGTTTCAGGTGTACAGCAAAGTGATTCAGTTATACGTACATACAGAATACATATGTTCTTTTTCAGATTTTTTCCTTTACAGATTATTACAAGGTATTGAATATAGTTCCCTGTTCTATATAGTAGGTCCTTGTTGTTTACCTATTTTATATAGAACATTTTAAATATTAAGAAAATTAAAAGACAATAAAGAGGAACTTGAAAACCAGTAATTCTACTACCCAGAGAAATAATCACTAGCACTTTGACATATTTTTCCCTAGGGATTGTTTATGCATACATAGATTATTATTATTATTATTTTTGTGGTACGCGGGCCTCTCACTTTTGTGGCCTCTCCCATTGCAGAGCACAGGCTCCGGACGCGCAGACTCAGCGGCCATGGCTCACGGGCCCAGCCGATCCGCGGCACGCGGGATCCTCCCGGACCGGGGCACAAACCCGTGTCCCCTGCATCGGCAGGCGGACTCTCAACCACTGCGCCACCAGGGAAGCCCCGTAGATTATTTTTATATATGATTGCCATAAGATTATATATAAAATTTACATCTTTTTCACTTACATATGACCATTTTCTTTTATCATTAATATTAAAAACATAATTTTAAATAACTATACTATTCTAGTTTATGGGGGTATCATGATTGAACAATTCCATATTATTGGGTTTTTAGGACTTTTCCAATGTTTTGCTCTTTTTGAATAATACTGAGATGAATATTCATTGTAAATCTTTAGCCTTATTTCTTATTGTTTCCTTTAGTCTAGATCCTCTGAGATGCAGACACAAGACAGGATTAGAAATGCAGGAGGTTTACTAGGGGAAGTGACTAAGGGAAAATGAGGAGAGAGCTGGGGGGAGGCGGGAAGAGCTATGCCATCAAGATGCAGGTCTAACCCCTGCAGAGGAGAGAGGAAGGGAAGAAGGTTGAGTGGAAGAGTCTTAGTCTGAAGTGCAGTTCTAAGAAAATTCCAGAAGTTCAATGAGACTTACTCAAGCCAAAGTTGCCCAGCAGAGAAGTCCTGCATCTCCTTGTGGGAGAATCCCGCCTAAGTATCTTTGCTGCATTCAGCCATTGGCTGGAGTAGCTCACGGCAACTGTGGCCTCAGCGGGGCAGGAATGGTGGATTTCAGAGCACTGCAGCTGAGGCTGCCAATCAGTTCCGCTCCTGGCATTCAGAGAGCTGAGAGGCTGAGAGGCACATTTCCATGACCACTGTGGGAGACAGTCCCATGAATGGGATTCTACATTCTAAAGGCAGACCCAATTTTAAGCTTTTTGCATAATATTAAAAAATCCTTTCCTATTTGATAAACATTCTGACAATTATGAGCACAAAAATATTTTTAATTAAAAAAAAAATCTCCAGGCTTCCCTGGTGGCGCAGTGGTTGAGAGTCCGCCTGCGGATGCAGGGGACACGGGTTTGTGCCCCGGTCCGAGAGGATCCCGCATACCGCGGAGCGGCTGGGCCCGTGAGCCACGGCCGCTGAGCCTGCGCGTCCGGAGCCTGTGCAGCGGGAGAGGCCCGCGTACAGCAAAAAAAAAAAAAAAAAAAAAAAAAAAAAAAAAAAAAAAAAAATCTCCACAACCTCTCTGATTTTAGGACAATGTTTTCCTTCTCAGAGACCCCCGTCATGGCTGGGTTCTTGATATCAGTTAGGAAAATCCTTGCCATCATCTTCTGGCCATTCTCTCCACTTCTAGACACTTTGTTTACTAATCTATTCTATCTCCACTGCCAGAATGATTTTACTAAAGCTCAATTCTGACTTGCTACATCTCAGCTCAGAAGTATTCCAAGGGTCAAAGAAATATAAACTCAATATGGAATTTCCACAACACAGTATTAACCAGATTCCCCAAAACATTGCTAATTATTGAATGTGGATGCACTGGTTTCCTAGGCATGTGTAGTATGTGTGTGTGTGTGTGTGTATAGATATATATATAGATACAGTACAGTATTATTTATGTATATTTATTTTCTAGTAATATTATAATAATTATTTATGTGTATTAATTATTTATATGTATATATATTTTATATTATGATGTTTGAGCTTAAGAAACATTTCAGGCTAGGGAGAGACTGCCTCTCCCTGGGCTAGCCAGGTTTTAGAGATAGCAAAGGACTCAGCCTGGAGTATGACTTTGATATGTACAGTATCTTATCCAGAGCCCTACCTCCTCTGTCTGGCCAGTACAACCCCAGGAAACAAGATTCCTCTGCTTGGATCATCCCAGGGCCAGGTACCAGGCAACTAGGGACCACCCCTATAGCTTAGAGCCCCCCAGAACCACTCGAACCCGCCAACCCTAAACTGCTTACCCTGCCCTGCCTTGTCTTTCCCTCAGAAATCCCAAGAAAGGCCATGAGCTGAGCTCTCAGCCCCTCCTGTCTTCTGCTCCTGACCACCCTGGTGTCTTTCCATGTGCCCTGCGTGGCATGTCCTGCCCCCTGGCTGCAGAACCTGAGAGTTTATGATCAACTTTGTTTCCTGAGCCTCTCCTCTGTCTCCTCTTGCGGCCCTCATCTTGGGTGCCCGCCTTAATCTAGTACAACCTCATCTTAATTTAGCTAATTACATCTGTAATCATATATTTCCAAGTTTACTTTTTGAGGTACTGGGGGTCAGGACTTCAACTATCTTTTTTTTGGGGGGGGATGCAATTCAACCTATAATATTGGAATATTATAGAAAGTTCCCCAGTGAACAGTAAGATAAGAAGATAATGACATAGGTTTTAAGTAAAGCTAAATGTATTCCTTTTACAGTATTGTTCTTAAAGAAGGGATACATCTACATGTTTAGCTGATTCACTTTGCTGTACAGTAGAAACTAACATAACATTGTAAAGCAACTACGCTCCAATAAAAATTAATAAAAAAATATTGTTCTTTATTCTAAGATTATGTCTCCCTATCCTTTTGGTATTGAAACCTTTGTTTTAGTAAATGATAGTGAGAATGAATAATATAGGTTTTGTTTTTCAAAGGAAAAAATGGCAAATTTTGGAAACATTTTTGAAATTCTACTTATTCAAAAAGAGTGAACTCCAAAATCTTTTGTTTATACATCCTTATTAGGAAAACAAATTGCATCAGTGCCTACAAAAAAATATATTTTATGTGTTTAATTTATACCTGAACAGTAACTATTCCCAAAATAGGAGTTTTAAAGGATTAAAGATAAAACAATGTTATTTTGTTAATTTCTTAATAATATAATTTTGGAGACATTTTCCTAAAATTATTATAGATAAACATTTAGCGATAATAATGGGTTTGATCATTCTTTACTATTTTGGTGAATCATAGTTTGTTTTTTGAACATCTTTATTAGAGTATAAATGCTCTACAATGGTGTGTTAGTTTCTGCTTCATAACAAAGTGAATTAGCTATACATATACATATATCCCCATATCTCCTCCCTCTTGCGTCTCCCTCCCTGGTGAATCATAGTTTAACACATAGATATAGTATTTGAAAACCAGGTTTTAAATTCAATTTATTTCAAGACTTGATTATCATAGCTGTCAGGACTGAAAAATTACTTTGGAAAAGCACACATCATGCAATATGTATTTGGGAAGATATTTATGGTTATTGATAATGGATATACAAATTCATATTTTAAATAGCATTCTTGATAATGTCAAATTTGAAGTTGGGCAGACCAGCAGTTTTGTTATTTTTAAACCTTATGTATCTATGTTGATTTGTAGATCCAATGAAGGCAACACTGTAAATCCAATGAAATATTGCTAAAGCTAAACTTCTTTCCTATTTTTGGATAAAATTAGAAAATTACCATTAGGCAGATACCACAGCAAATATCATTGCAGGAAGGGGCCAGTGGTAGAAGATAAACTTAGTGGTAAATGTGGGACGAGAACAGGCCATATGTATAGTCTCAAAATCTCTCTCCACCATAAACTTTTTAATTGCTGAAGAAAAAATAGTAACGTTACAATGGACATGCCAGGTGCCATTTTAACCAAGGGATCAAAGTTAGCATTAACAGTAATAAGACACATTGACATCATGTACCACTTGATATGATATACTGGAAAGGATACATCACTTCTGTGAAGTTCTTGCCAAAAAAAGTATGACCGCAGACAAATCATGAGAAGACATCAGACAAACTCAAACTCAGAGACATTCTACAAAATGTGACCACTAGTCTTCAAAGATGAAAAGCAAAGACTGGGAACCATTACAGGTTGGGAGACTAAGGAAATATAACAACTAAATTAATGTGAATCCTTACTTGGATCCAAGACCAGAAAAAAAATATTAGTAGGGAAACTGGCAAAATTCATATTAGGTCTGTAAAATAGTTGATGGTATTTTATCAGTGTAATGTCCTGGTTTAGATCACTGCAATATGATTATGTAAGATGTTAACATTAAGTGAAGCTAAGTGAAGGGTATATGAGAACTCTCTGTACTATTTTTGCAACTTTTCTGTAAGTGTAATTTTTTTCAAAATTATATATATACTAAAAATTATATATATACTAAAAATTACACACACACACACACACACACACACACACACACACACTAATAGAATTTGAACCATTACCTTCCAGTGTCTAGTGGATTTTTTTGCCTCATCCATGTTGGAGACCCTGCTCTGTAGAGTCCTCAAACTGTATCTTCTGCTGCAAACTGTACTTCCATGTTCCTATGCTCTCACATAAGCTATTCTCACCAGCAGAAATTCACTCCAAGTTATTTGGGGGTCTCCTATCTGTAAAGGCAGCTGATGCCCACAATTGTTGAACTGAATGCGATCATTATCAACCTCCTTCTCATTATAGGTAGTTGAACATCCTTCTAAAATGCTCTCTCAGATGTATGATGAGCCCTAATTGATCTTGCCAAAAACCCATAGATGAAGAACAGGTCCTACATTCTGACATTTCTTTTGCAGTTGAAGAAATACATTCCAAGATGTCAAATAATTTGTACGCTTTTGAGTAAGCTGACTCAGGCATGTCTGCTGCAGACTAAAGGAACATTTGCTCTGGCTCCCCTCCTTAGCCACAACCCTAAATTTAGTAGATACAAAAGCATCTTTCTTTGATGAATTCATCATGGTGCCCGAGCTGAGTTGTCTAAAGGCATCAGTGCTGAAGTCTATGGAGAAGATTGGGCTGCCTGTGCTCTTACTCAAGGCTATTCTCTACAAGTAGATTGTTGTGATGGTTAATTTTATGCTTCAACTTGCCTAGGCCACAGGATACCCAGATATTTGATCAAACATTATTCTCTGTTTCTGTAAGGGTGTTTTGGGTTGAGATTAACATTTAAGTTGGTGGACTTCTGAGTAAGGCAGATTGCCCTCCATAATGTGGGTGGGCCCCATCCAATCAGTTGAAGGCTTCAATAGAACGAAAGGTTGGCCTCCCCCAAGTAAGAGAGAATTCTCCAGCAGACTGCTGTTCTTGGACTACATCTGCAACACCATCTCTTCCTGTTTGAGAGGGATCTATAACTCTATCTTTATCTCTATCTATAGCCATATATCTCTATCTCTATCTCTATCTCTATTTCTATCTCTCATTGGTACTCTGGAGAACCTTGACTAATAATGTTGTCCTATGTGTTCTTGATATAAGTAGATTCCCTTGTCATTTGTCTCTTGCTCACTACAGTCACTTGGTGGAGCGGCCAGAGGGCGGCATAGTTGGGGTATTTGCAAGTCTAATTATAATTACCTCACAATACTGGTACACAGTCTATTGATTAACTTTGAAGCTTCTACTTGAATATGTAAAATACATTTCAGCATGCAAGGAAATGACTAGAATATTGACTAAAGTGCTTTAAATGCAGACTCCTTCTGGTCTACTGGTCATGTATCAGCTATATACCCACTTATTGCAAGAAATGTTTAACAGAAATGTGAAAGAAACTGTGGGTTGTCACTTACTTTTCCACTTCCGGGAGGAGTATGGGTTACTTCTTCTCCCCCAGTCATTGAGTTATTTTAATTTTGCCTTTGGTGTATTTATTACAGCAGTGTATTTCCTAAGACTATTTAAAAATTTTGGCATCCCTTTTCGTCTCCCCGTAAATGGCAACAGTGCTGTCTTAGAGTTCCCCATTGTGTCAAGATTCAATAGTCAATGTGGTCAGTGACCCAGATCTTAGATCACATTCCCTTGATAGAAATATATTCTTCTGAGCTTAAAATCTTGAAGACATTTCTCTTTTCCCTTTAAGGTCTTCATACCAGCTCCTTTGTTTCAGCTTCTGCTATGTTAAAACCTAAGACGGAATCCCAATTATTTTGGTCTATGGGAATTTTGATGCATCGGCTTCAGTAGTTTTAAAAATAAGCTCGTTGTCTACTGGAACCTAATTTGATTACACATTATTCTTTCCAGCATGGTTCTTATAAGGAGATTGGAGCCATAAACTTTTGCTATTTATAAGATTCTGCTTAAGGTAATGGTCAAGTTGTATAATTACCCAAGATCAAAGGGTTTGGAAAAGTGGCAGTGGTAGTGGCCTGGGGGGGTCCCCCTTGGGGAGCTAAATAGCCACTCAAGGGGGGTGGGGGAGGGGATAATGGCCCTGCAGGTGGTTATGGTCAGTATGTAGTAAACAGGAAGTGACCCACCCACCCCTTTATCCGGAATAAGATTAGAATTAAATAATGAAAATACACAAACACAATCCAACGGATCCGTTGAATATATATAAGGAAAGACTCTGTGGATCAAAAAGGGAAATTAACCACAGAAGGCAAGCTCCCATTCGACAGTGTTTGTCACGTGCTGGTGCTGTGTCAATCACTGCATGTGTCACTTCATCCAGTCCAACAACAATCTTAGGAAGCACACACATTACCCCATCATCCCCTTTTAGAGATGAGGGATGTAAGACTCGGGTTGAGTCACTTGCCCAAGATCATAGAGTGAATGGGTGACAGAGCCACAGCTGGAACTCACTGGTGTCCTTCCAACACCGGCTCTCTTAAGCAGCACAATGAGTGCCGCTTGCAGTCAAGAGAGTCCCTAAGGCAAACACCGGTTGTGCCTTCTCAAGAAGTGTCAGCAGAGAAGGCCCCCAAAAGTCACATTGACCTGGCAGCCATCTCAGCTATGAAAATCAGAGCCTGATACAGAGCCACATGAAACTTTTTCTATTTTCTTCACTCACCGCCCTTTTTGGCCAACCCAACGCTCATGCTCTGCTCACAGCATGTGGCTGTGATTTCCAGTTTTGTTTCATTAAGGGAAGGATGTGCTAAGGAAAGCCTGCCTGGCAGATGAGGTTCTGACTGTAATCTGGTATGTGTCTCTCCTTAGATGCCAGGCTCTCCTGAGGTGGCTGAAGTCGGTCAGCCTCTCTCATTCCATTGCCTTGGGAGCGCTGTAAAACACCAAAAGCCCAGACTTGCTGGGCTATGGGCCAGACTCTTGCGGAAGTCACCAGAAGCCCCTGTCTGCAGAGATCCTGCCACCTTGTGAGGGTTGCGTGGCCACCCAGTCCTGAGGAGACACCTTTTTTCAGTTGCTTCTGGAAATAATCTCCAAAAGTTATCTATAAAAATCCATTTAAGACACACCTTTTTAAAATTAGACATTTCTTTTCTCCTTTTATAACTGGATGCAGTCTGGTCTCCTTCTGGATATTTGTTCCTCTGTAAGCAGTTCACATTTTAATTGAAGGTGATTTTTCATGGGAAAGGATGTGAACTGGGCAGCTTGTGGTATGACTGCCCCAGCTCTGCCTACCTCCCTCTACTGGCAGCTTCAGGGATGGCAGGTACACAACTGTAAATTGTAATTCATACCACACGGTGCCCTTGTTTAAAATCTTCAGTCTTCCCATCACTTTGAATAAAACCCAGCTATTTACCAGGCTCTGCAAGGCTAAGCACTATCTGGACCTTGTTTCCCTCAATGACCACTCTTTTGTCCACTCAATACTTCCACCTTCATTCTGACTTCAAATATTCCAAACTAGGACCACACTTAGAATCTTTGTGCTACTTGCTTTTTACTCTCTGGGAGCCTCTTCCTCAGATTCTTTAAGACTAGCTTCTGCTCATCCTTCAGATCTCAGCTTAGATACAACATCTTCAGAGAAGTCTTCCCTAACCAGAAGGAAAGAAGCTTTCTTTCTTCAGCACATAGCCATAGTTTCTTAAGCTCTTCATGGTACTCATCGCCACTTGATATTTTCTTGTTCATCTTTGTGTTTACTTCTTTTGCAACTTAAACAGAAGCTTCATACAAGAACAGTGATTTTTCTTCAGCTCTCTATTCCCGGCATTTATAGTAGTGCCTGACACAGAGTAGAGAGGGGCTCAGTATGCATTTATTAATGAACTGATCCGCCACTCTCCCAGCCAACATCCACACACGGCAAAGAATTAACCAATTGTGGTGTTTTTTTCCACTGCATATTACCGCATCGAGATGACAATTTGCTAGAGATCCTGAGTTCACCCCACATGCAAAGGTAAATTCCAGATAGAGTAAAGAGCTGCATGTAAAGAAATATAGAGACGATATTTAAAGGCAAATATTCTTATCACATTGCAATAGGAAAAAAACATCTCAATGGAAAAAGTTATTCCAAAGTCAAATGTAAGACTCAGAAGCCAATACAGAAGGGATTGGCAAATCTGGCAATAAAACGTTAAAAGTTTGCATGGCACAGTAAACCAAGGTAAACAATAAGTGAAACATTGGATGAAAATATTTTCAAAATAAATAACCAAGGATTAATAACCTTAATTTAAAAATTTTACAAATCAATAAGAAAAAGAAACCAGTATAGACATTAGACATTCACAAACAATTCACATGGTACAGATGGCCAGTAACAATGGGGAGAGGCATTTAACTTCACTTATAATCAAGAAAATGAAAATCAGCATAGAATTTTTTTTCCTATCAGATTAATGAAACAAAAAAGGTTGAAAGCTGTTGTGGATGTGGAGAAACGGCCACTGTTATCATGGGAAAGAGTATAAACGTGTACTGCCTTTTGAAGATCAATTTGTCAGTACCTGCCAAAATTTATACTGCACATGACAATAATTTCATACTTACGTTATTTATGAAATTGAAAGAAATTGACATTTCTTTGAATACTACTGAGATTAAGTACTTTTTATGTTACTTGCTCATCTCTGTACTTTCTGTTCTGAACTTGCCAGTTTATGGCTGTTGCCTGTTTTGCTACCATTAGATTGTCAGCTGAGTAAGACTGGAGATGCAGAAAAACACAAAAAGGGCATGAACATGTATTTCTTCTCACAAGGACTATTGAACTCCTTTATCTTTTCACTTTCAATAGTGGAGCCCGTAGTATTGAAACAATAATATAAATACAATTGTTTCTCAGCAGTGGCCGCATTCCAGGAACTTGCATCCCTCATAACTTGCTAAAAAGGATGGAATGACTGCATGCACATTTTTAAGAAATGTAATTCATCATGCATTTTTAAATTCAATTAGTAAACATTTGTTGACTACCTACATTTGCCAGGTACTGCTTTAGCCATCCTTCCTCAACCCTTTTGCTCTTACTTATAAAATATGTACAAAATAAGTCCTTCAGAACAATGGCAGAAGAATCGAGGCCAGCCATCAGGGTCCACACAGTCACATCTGAGCCAGAAGAAAAATTCTGTTATTAAAATTTTAAAAACAGAATCTCGAAAACGTTAAAATTCTCCATGTATTGTTAAGTTAAAAAAATAAAAACTAAGAAGATGCTATGTGTATAATGTCCCCACTTTTGCTAAAAAGTATATATATATATGTATTTTATATACATATTTATATACACTTATTTATATGAATGAATTTGCACAGAAAATGTTATGAAAGAATATACCCCAAGTTTATTTTCTTAAATGGTGGCATTTCAGATTACTTTCATTTCTTTTTTTCTCATTTTTGTTTTCTAAATTTTCTGCTGCTAATATAGACTATCCCAATAATCTCAGAAATGAAAAAAAATCCCTTATTTAGTTAAAAGTAGGCTCTATAAGTAAATGTTCAGTTTTCTTTCAATTCTTTCTCTGTCACCTGCTAAAATTATAAATTATATATTTTTAAAGTTTCTTAGCTAGTCTAAGTCTTAGTTTCTTCACCTGAAAATAGTGATAATAAGTAATAAATACCCCCATGGGTTCTTCGTTTGAATTCAATAATATCAAGTAAGAAAAGCCCTTAGCACAGAGCTTCATGTTTAGTAAATACTCTCAGTGTTAATCCATTTACTTTTTTTCTTCTCTTCTTATACAGCAAATGTTAAAGTCAATTAAACATTAGAGGGTCTCTAAAAGCCACAACTATACACCCAGGAGTCTCCAAAATAGTCCCAGTTTCAAATATTTCATCCTGTTGAAAGACAATGTGTACTGATTTTGATTTCAGATTCATGATTTTCATTAGGCTCCTGTTCCTTGGGTCATCTTATCTCAATACCTAACAGTTTTGAGCACTTACTATGTCTATTCTGAAATGACAAAAAGTAGCTCTGAGAGTGTGACATATAGCTGTCTGAAGCTTTAAGCCTCATTCACAGCCAAAGCCTCTTATACAGTTAACTGGGATGTTATCTGTCTCCCTTAATGGATAGGCAACCTTAGTTAATTGGAATGGTAAAAGTGCTTCTCAATGAAAATGTATTTTTCAATCCCAGTGACATTAGGAATTAAATATAAAAAAAAAGAAAAAATCCTAAATACATCTTATAAAGTGAATATGACATTGATACTGAAAGTTCATAAAATTCACCAAAAAAGAAAACTAAGAACTATTCACACTAAAAATATTCGATAAAATATTAGCAAACAGCCCACTAAAAAATATACGTTAATAACGTGTCCATTTTTTGACGAATATAAAAGTGATTCAATATTAAGAGTTATCTTTATATAATTCATCAAATTAATACACCTAAGAGAAAAATCGTGATTATTCCCAGAGATGCAGAAAGAATATTACCAAAATCCATTTACAGATTTTACACACTTATGTAAAAAAAAACAATATAAGAATTGTTGGATATTTCCTTGTCATATATAAAAATTACATATATAACCTTAATAACAAAGCCAGAGACTTTTCACAAAAATTAGTCATAGAAAGAGTGATATCCATTATCTTCATACAAAGATGTTCATGAAATTCATCGCTGTGTAACATTTGCAATGACTGATACTTCCAACAAAATGTTACATAGCAATGAATTTCACCCTTCTTATTCCTGACTTGAGTGGAAAAGTCTCTGACTTTGTGGCTAAGGTTGTATATGCAATTTTTACATTAATTACATAATAAAATGGAATATTAATATAATATATTAATTAACATAATATAATTTTATACAAGTAATATTCATTAATATTTTAAATAAAACTCTTGCAAGACTCAACTCACAAAGGTAATACAATCCCAATAGAAATATCAGCTGATGCTTTTTTCTCAGGCTAGACAAGTGGATTACAAAATCCATTTGGAAGTATAAACAAGCAAGAATAGCCAGAAAAATCCTGGAATAGAGGAACTAGAGCGTTGCTACCCTATTAGATATTGAAACATAATACCAAACGTTTGTATATACAAAATGATGTATTGGCATGAAATACACATGCAAACCACTGAAATGAAAGAGCAAACAAAGAAATAGACACAATTATGACTGCAAATTTAGTATATGATAAAGATGTCTTCTCAAATCAGTGGAGAAAAGATCGACATTTTGGTAAGTAACATTGGGATAATTGGAGTCACATGAAAAAGATAAAAATATATCTATTTCTTCCACCATACACCAGGATAGATTCCAAATGCATAAGACATTTAAGTGTGAAAAAATTAAAACACAAGTATTAGATAAAAACATGAGTGAATTCCACTATAACTTAGCATTAGAAAAACATTTTCTTATTATCCAAAAGAACTATAAGGAAATACTAAATTATAAAAAAGAAAAGAAAAAACAAAAAACCTTTGCATGGAAAAAGATACCAAAAGCAAAGGGAAAAAAAGTCAAATTGGGAAAAGGTAAGCTCTTTATATAACAACAAATAAATGTTTGTAAATATTGCTAACACATAAAGAGCTTCTAATTTTTAAAAAATACCTGTAATTTTATAGAAAACAAACTAAAGAATAAACAAATGATTCACAGAATAATAAATTTAAAAAAAATTTTTAAATTAAATTTTTAAAATTAAAAAATTATTTATTTATTTATTTTTTCTGCCTACTGTAGCCTCCATCTTTATATTTTAGCCTATTTTTCAAGTTGTCAAAAAGTGATGTAAGAGAGATAGGTTTTGTTTATCAGAAACCCTTCAACATCTCCAATATTTTCTTCCTTGTCTTTTCTCAAGTGTGTGTGTGTGTGTTTGTGTGTGTGTGTGTATGTGTATGTGTGTGTCTGTATGTTTGTCTGTGTGTGTGTGCTTAATAGGTTCCTTACCACAAAGTTTACTGTGACTCTCTCTGTACTCAGACTCTGCTTTCCTGCCTTCAAGAAATTATTCAAAGAGTTTTCTAAGAAGTACATTCACAGAAAAATAAATTTAAATGACTCAATCATATGAATGTTTGCTTACTTTCACTCATAATAAAAGAAACCTGCTTCAGATTGATTGAGATGTCTTTTCTTAACTATTAGGCAGCAAATCCAAACTTTATTCTGAGTTTGGTAAAACCCTGTAGACAAGCCTTTTTAGGTTAATAGGCAATTTCATATATTGCTTATGAAAATGCAAAATGGTAACCTTATAGAAGGGAATTTGGCAATATCTAACAAAATTATATGTGCATTTAAACTTTGACTTAACAATCCCATTTCTAGGAATGCACCCCAAAGGTACATTGGCAAATAAAGAAAGGAAGGAAAGACAAGACTGTATTTTTCAAGGTTATTTTTATTGCAGAATTAATTATAATACTAAAAACAGGAAAAAAGACCCAAATGTCCATCAACAGGGAATTGGTCAAATAAATTTTGATATATTCATACAAGGCAGTAATATGCAACTCTATAGACTAATAAGGAACAATCTATCTATATACTATTACAGAGTGATTCCAAGGGTATATTATGTGATAAAAGCAAGGTAAGCAATGTGTGAACAGTGTTCTATTTCTGAGTAAAGATAGTATGAAGAGAGAGATATATATATATCCTTATATTAATAAAAATCAAATGACGGATGGAGAAACCATAAAATTAAAAGAAAATGGGTGGAGACATGAAGATTTGGAGGCGCCTCCAGTGCAAGGGCTTTTAAATTGCCACACCCGTCCTGCTCCCTCTGGAAGGAAAAGGTGGCCCAGCTGAGGCGGGGGAGTCGAGAAAAAGCCTCTGGACTTGTGTACATTGCATCTTAGGCTTTGGATTTTAAGGACATGAGAATTAACAGTGTCTCAAGAGAATCCATTGGAGAATGTTTCAAGGTGTATATGTGAAGTATTCCAAATGAAGCTGGAGCATCCACATTGAAATTGCTTCATGCTGTGCGGGCATCCATTGAACTAGAAAATGTTTTCACTTTCTTAAAGAACTTCACTAAATCTTGCCATCTAAAAGTCTGAATGTCCCGTTGCCTCATTCATAAAATAAATTCAACCCTTTGTGGAGAAGTCAGCCTTCTGAATTTATCAATGAGTGAAGAAACAGTGGTGTTTTCATCTGTTAAGATTCTTTCTCTTGTTTCAAGTGACAGAAAACAGTTTGCACTACTTTGAACAAAACAAAATAAAGGGAGACCTTCAAGATGACAGAGGAATAAGACGTGGAGATCACCCTCCTCCCCACAAATACATCAAAAATACATCTAGGGCATCCCTGGTGGTGCAGTGGTTAAGAATCTGCCTGCCACTGCAGGGGACCTGGATTCAAGCCCTGGTCCAGGAAGACCACACATGCCACGGAGCAACTAAGCCTGTGCACCACAGCTACTGAGCCTGCTCTCTAGAGCTCACGTGCCACAACTACCGAAGCCCGCACGCCCAGAGCCCGTGCTCCGCAACAAGAGAAGCCACCGTAATGAGAAGCCTGTGCACCGCAACGAAGAGTAACCCCCACTCAACGCAGATAGAGAAAGCCCGTGCACAGCAATGAAGACCCAACGCAGCCAAAAATAATAAGCAAATAAAATAAATTAGATAAATAAATAAATAAAAGTAAAACTTAAAAAAAATACATCTACATGTGGAACAACTCCTACAGAACACCTACTGAACGCTGGCAGAAGACCTCAGCCTTCCTAAAAGGCAAGAAACTCCCCACATACCTGGGTAGGGCAAAAGTAAAAAGAAAAAACAGAGACAAATGAATAGGGACAGAACCTGCACCTCTGGGAGGGAGCTGTGAAGGAGGAAAAGTTTCCACACACTAGGAAGCCCCTTCACTCGTGGGGACGGGGGGTGGGCTGGGGGAAACTTCAGAGCCACAGAGGAGAGCGCAGCAACAGGCGTTCAGAGGGCAAAGCGGAGAGATTCCCGCACAGAGGATTGGTGCCTACCAGCACTCACCAGCCTGAGACAATTGTCTGCTCACCTGCTGAGGCAGGTGGGGTCTGGGAGCTGAGGCTTGGGCTTTAGAGGTCAGACTTCAGGAAGAGGACTGGGGTTGGCTGTGTGAAGACAGCCTGAAGGGGGCTAGTGTGCCACAGCTAGCTGGCAGGGAGTCTGGGAAAATGTTTGGACCTGCCAGAGAGGCAGGAGACCATTGTTGTGGGGTGCACAAGGAGAGGGGATTCCTGCTTCATGTGCCCACAGACAGCAGAACACTGCCTAAGTGAGCTCCAGAGATGGGCGCGAGCTGTGGCTATCTGCTCAGACCACAGAGATGGGCATGGACTGCTAACGCTGCTGCTGATGCCACCAAGAATCCAGCGTGCAAGCGCAGGTCACTACCCACACCCCCTGGGGAGCCAGAAGAGCACGCCACTGCCTGGGTCCTATGATCCAGAAACAACTTCCCCGGGAGAACACACGGCACATCTCAGGCTGTTGCAATGTTGTGCTGGCCTCTGCTGTTGCAGGCTTGCCCCGTATTCCAATTATGACTACCATATGCCTCCCTCTCCCTGGCCTGAGTGAGCAAGGGAGCCTTAATCAGCCACTGCTTTAACCCCCTCCTGTATGGGCAGGGAACAGGCACCTGAGGGTGGCCTACAAGCAGAGGTAGGGCCAAAACCAAAGTTGAACTCCAGGAGCTCTGCAAACAAAAAAGAGAAAGGGAAATATCTCTGTGCAGCCTCAGGAGCAGCAGATTAAATCCCCACAATCAACTTGATAAACCTCACATCTGTGGAATACTGGAATAGACAACAAATGTTCCCAAAATTGAGGTGGTGGACTTCGGGAGCAACTGTTGACTTGGGGTGTGCTTTCTGCATCTGATTTGTTTTTGGTTTTATGTTTCTCTTAGTTCAGTTTTTAGTGCTTGTTATCATTGGTGGATTTGTTTACTGGTTTGGTTGCTCTCTTCATTTTTATTTATTTAAATTTTTTTTCCTTTTCTCTTTTTCTGAATGTGTGGGTGTATGTTTCTTTGTGTGATTTTGTCTGTTTAGTTTTGCTTTTACCATTTGGTTTGGGGTTCTATCCATTCCTTTTTTTTTTCTTCCATTTCTTCTGAGCCATGTGGCTGGCAGGGTCTTGGTGCTCTGGTCAGGTGTTGAGCCTGAGCCTCTGAAGTGGGAGAGCAGAGTCCAGGATTATGGACCACCGGAGACCATGTGGACCCACATAATATCAATTGGTGATAACTCTCTGAGAGATCTCTGTCTCAACGCTAAGACTCAGCTCCACCCAATGGCCAGCAAGCTCCACTGCTGGACTCCCCATGCCAAACAACTAGCAAGACAGGAACACAACCACACCCATTAGCAGAGAGGCTGCCTAAACTCATACTAAGTTCACAGATACCCCAAAACACACCACAGGATGCGGCCCTGCCCACCAGAAGGACAAGGTAGAGACTCACCAACCAGAACACAGGCACCAGTCCCCTCCACCAGGAGGCTTACACAAGCCACTGAACCAACTTCACCCACTGGGAGCAGACACCAAAAATGATGGGAACTATGAACCTACAGCCTGTGCAAAGGAGAACCCCAAACACAGTAATTTAAACAAAATGAGACAACAGAGAAATATGCAGCAGATGAAAGAGCAAGGTAAAAACTCACCAGACCAAACAAATAAAGAGAAAACAGGCAGTCCACCTGAAAAAGAATTCAGAGTAATGATAGAAAAGATGATCCAAAATCCTGGAAATAGAATGGAGAAAGTACAAGAAACATTTAACAAGGACCTAGAAGAACTAAAGAGCAAACAAACAATGATGAACAACACAATAAATGAAATTAAAAATACTCTAGAAAAATTAATAGTAGAATAACTGAGGCAGAAGAAAGGATAAGTGACCTGGAAGGTAGAATAGTGGAAATAACTGTCACAGAACAGAATAAAGAAAAAAGAATGGAAAGAATTGAGGAGAGTCTCAGAGACCTCTGGGACAACATTAAGCACACAAACATTCAAATTATAGGGGTCCCAGAAAAAGAAGAGAAAACGAAAGGGTCTGAGAATATATTCGAGAGATCAGAGTTGAAAACTTCCCTATCAAGGGAAAGAAATACTCAATCAGTTCCAGCAATTGCAGAGAGTCCCATACAGGGTAAACCCAAGGAGAAACACACCAAGACACATATTAATCAAACAATCAAAAATTAAATACAAAGAAAAAATATTAAAAGCAGCAAGGGAAAAACAACAAGTAACACACAAGGGAATCCCCATAAGGCTAACAGCTGATCTTTCAGCAGAAACTCGGCAATCCAGAAGGGAGTAGAAGAACATATTTAAAGTGATGAAAAGGAAAAACTTACAACCAAGGTTACCCTACCAAGCAAGGATCTCATTCAGATTCAACAGAGAAATTGAAACCCTTACAGACAAGCAAAAGCTAAGAGAATTCAGCACTACCAAACCAACTTTAGAGCAAATGCTAAAGGAACTTCTCTAGGCAGGAAACACAAGAGAAGGATAAGACCTACAATAACAAACCCAAAACAATTAAGAAAATGGTAATAAGGACATACATATCAATAATTACCTTAAATGTAAATGGATTAAATTCTCCAACCAAAAGACATAGACTGGCTGAATGGATACAAAAACAAGACCCGTATATATGCTGTCTACAAGAGGCCCACTTCAGACCCAGAGACATATACAGACTGAAAGTGAGGGGATGGAAAAAGACATTCCATGCAAATGGAAATCAAAAGAAAGCTGGAGTAGCAATTCTCACATCAGACAAAACAAACTTTAAAATAAAAACTATTACAAGAGACAAAGAAGGGCACTACATAATGATCAAGGGATCTATCCATGAAGAAGATATAACATTTGTTATGCACCAAACATAGGGGCACCTCAATATATAAGGCAAATACTTTTATGCACCAAACATAGGGGCAACTCAATATATAAGGCAAATACTAACAGCCATGAAAGAGGAAATCGACAGTAACACAATAACAGTAGGGGACTTTAACACCCCACTTTCACCAATGGACAGATCGTCCAAAATGAAAATAAATAAGGAAACATAAGCTTTAAATGACACATTAGGCCAGATGGACTTAATTGATATTTATAGGACATTCCATCTAAAAACAACAGAATACACTTTCTACTCAGGTGCTCATAGAATATTCTCCAGGATAGATAATTTATTGGGTCACAAATCAAGCCTTGGTAAATTTAAGAAAATTGAAATTGCATCAAGTATCTTTTCCAACCACAATGTTATCAGACTAGATGTCAGTTACAGGAAAAAAAAACTGTAAAAAATACAAACACGTGGAGGTTAAACAATATAACAATATTAAATAACCAAGAGATCACTAAAGAGATCAAAGAGGAAATCAAAAAATACTTAGAAACAAATGACAATGAAAACACAACACAAAACCTATGAGATGCAGCAAAAGCAGTTCTAAGAGGGAAGTTTATAGCAATACAATCCTACCTCAAGAAACAAGAAACATCTCAAAGAAACAACCTAATCTTACACCTAAAACAATTAGAGAAAGAACAAAAAAAACCCTAAAGTTAGCAGAAGGAAAGAAATCATAGAGATCAGATCAGAAAAAAAAGAAAAACAAATGAAGGAAACGATAGCAAAGATCAATAAAACTAAAAGCTGGTTCTTTGAGGAGATAAACAAAATTGATAAACTATTAGCCAGACTCATCAAGAAAAAAGGGAGAAGACTCAAATCAACAGAATTAGAAAGGAAAATGAGGTGTAACAACTGACACTGTAGAAATACAAAGGATCATGAGAGACTACTACAAGCAACCATATGCCAAAAAAATGTACAACCTGGAAGAAATGGACAAATTCTTAGAAAAGTACAAACTTCTAAGACTGATCCAGGAAGAAATAGAAAAAATGAACAGACCAATCACAAGCATTGAAATTGAAACTATGATTAAAAATCTTCCAACAAGCAAAAGCCCAGGACCAGATGGCTTCATAGGTGAATTATATCTAACATTTAGAGAAGAGCTAATACCTATCCTTCTCAAACTCTTCCAAAATAGAGCAGAGAGAGGAACACTCCCAAACTCATTCTACGAGCCCACCATCACCCTGATACCAAAACCAGACAAAGATGTCACAAGAAAGAAAACTACAGGCCAATATGCATCTATGTATACTGATGCAAAAATCCTCAACAAAATACTAGCAAACAGAATCCAACAGCACATGAAAAGGATCATACACCATAATCAAGTGGGATTTATCCCAGGGATGCAAGGATTCTTCAATATACGCAAATCAATCAATGTGATACACAATATTAACAAGTTGAAGGATAAAAACCCTATGATAATCTCAATAGATGCAGAAAAACTTTGGACAAAATGCAACACCCATTTATGATAGAAACGCTCCAGAAAGTGGGCATAGAGGGAACCTACCTCAACATAATAAAGGTCATATATAACAAATCCACAGCCAACATTGTTCTCAATGGTGAAAAACTGAAACCATTTCCTCTAAGATCAGGAACAAGACAAGGTTGCCCACTCTCACCACTATTAGTCAACATAGTTTTGAAAGTTTTAGCCACAGCAATCAGAGAAGAAAAAGAAATAAAAGGAATCCAAATTGGAAGAGAAGAAGTAAAACTGTCACTGTTTGCAGATGACATGATACCGTACATACAGAATCCTAAAGATGCTACCAGAAAACTACTAGAGCTAATCAGTGAATTTGGTAAAGTATCAGGATACAAAATTAATGCACAGAAATCTCTTGCATTCCTATACACTAATGATGAAAATCTGAAAGAGAAATTAAGGAAACAGTCTCATTTACCACTGCAACAAAAATAATAAAATATTTAGGAGTAAATTTAACCAAGGAGACAAATGACCTGTATGCAAAAAACTATAAGGCACTGATGAATGAAATTAAAGATGATACAAACAGATGGAGAGATATATCATGTTCTTGGATTGTAAGAATCAATATTGTGCTAATGACTCTACTACACAAAGCAATCTACAGATTCAATGCAATCCCTATCAAACTACCAATAGCATTTTTCACAGAACTAGAACAAAAAATTTTACAGTTTGTGTGGACACACAAAAGACTCCGAATAGCCAAAGCAATATTGAGAAAGAAAAACGGAGCTGGAGGAATCAGGCTCCCTGACTTCAGTCTATCATACAAAGCTACAGTAATCAAGACAGTATGGTGCTGACACAAAAACAGAAATATAGATCAGTGGAACAGAATAGAAAGCCCAGAGATAAACTCACGTATATATGGTCACCTTATTTTTGATAAAGAAAGCAAGAATGTACAATGGAGAAAAGACAGACTCTTCAATAAGTGGTGCTGGGAAAACTGGACAGCTACATGTAGAAGAATGAAATTAGAACACTCCTTAACACCATACACAAAAATAAACTCAAAATGGATTAAACACATAAATGTAAGGCCCGACACTATAAAACTCTTAAAGGAAAACACAAGCAGAACATTCTATGACATAAATTACAGCAAGATCCTTTTTGACCCATCTCCTAGAGAAATGGAAATGAAAACAAAAATAAACAAATGAGAACTAATGAAACTTAAAAGCTTTTGCACAGCAAAGGAAACCATAAACAAGATGAAAAGACAACCCTCAGAACTGGGAGAAAATATTTGCAAATGAAGCAAGTGACAAAGGACTAATCTCCAAAATATGCAAGTAGCTCATGCAGTTCAATATCACAAAAACAAACAACCCAATGCAGAAATGAGCAGAAGACCTAAGTAGACATTTCTCCAAAGAAGATATACAGACTGCCAACAAACACATGAAAGGATGCTCAACATCACTAATCATTAGAGAAATGCAAATCAAAACTACAATGAGGTATCACCTCACACCGGTCAGAATGGCCATCGTCAAAAAATCTACAAACAATAAATGCTGGAGAGGTTGTGGAGAGAAGCCAACACTTGTGAACTGTTGGTGGGAATGTGAATTGATACAGCCACTATGGAGAACAGTATGGAGCTTCCTTAAAAAACTAAAAATAGAACTACCATATGACCCAGCAATATCACTGCTGGGCATATACCCTGAGAAAACCATACTTTAAAAAGAGTCATGTACCACAATGTTCATTGCAGCACTATTTACAATAGCCAGGACATGGAAGTAATCTAAGTGTCCATCAACAGATGAATGGATAAAGAAGATATCACACAAATATATGATGGAACAGTACTCAGCCATAAAAAGAAATGAAATTGAGTTATTTGTAGTGAGGTGGATGGACCTAGAGTCTGTCATACAGAGTGAAGTAAGTCAGAAAGAGAAAAACAAATATCATATGCTGACACATATATATGGAATCTAAAAAAAAAAAATGGTTTTGATGAATGTAAGGGCAGGACAGGAATAAAGACACAGACAGAGAATGGACTTGAGGACACAGGGGGTGGGAAGGGTAAGCTGGGACAAAGTGAGAGAGTAGCATTGACATACGTACACTACCAAATGTAAAATAGACAGCTAATGGGAAGCAGCTGCATCTCACAGGGAGCTCAGCTCCGTGCTTTGTGACCACCTAGAGGGGCGGGGTATGGAGGGTGGGAGGGAAGCACAAGAGGGAGGGGATATGGGGATGTATGTATATGTATAGCTGATTCCCTTTTTATGCAGCAGAAACTAAAACAACATTGTAAAGCAATTTTACTCCAATAAAGATGTTTAAAAAAAAAAGGGTGCCTATGAGGGATTGGTTTTATAGATTTGACTTTCAAATCATGCAAATAATTTAAATAATTTAAAATAAAATTTAACTTTTAAAAATCAATATATAATAACAGAAAGTAAAATGAAATAGGTGAACTTTACTGTGTATCCAGTTTGTATCAAATCCACAGGAGAAAAAGAACTCCAAGTGATTTGACTTTTTATCCCTAGTGGAATAAACCTTAATGACAAAAAGACCTGCCCCCCTAAAAATATATGTAAAGTTTTAAAAGTAATCGTATTGCTTACTGCAATGTTATTTTGTCACTGTTGTATTTGCTTTGAGAAATAATGCAATTAAGTAGTTATGTGAAATGTAAATTTTATCATAACTGTGAAGAAAGGACTATGAGACAAATGACCCATTTTCTTCAAAATAAACCCTTAGTAAGAAAGAGAAAGAGAAATAACCTATAGATTAAAGTAAACTTATCACACTTATCAAATTATGGCAGTATATAGACCTTATTAAATTCTGATTCAGACAAACAAAATGTTTTTTAGAAAATATTTATGAGACAATTGGAAATCTAAATGACTGGATAATTGGTATCGGTAACTTATTGCTATTTTGTTTATGTATAGTAATGAAATGGGTTTATGTTTTTTATAGCGTTTTTACCTTTTTATTTTGAGTTTTAGATGGTTTATTATAGAGCAAAAGAAACTGAAATCTTAACAAAACTTAGAACGAATTTCTAAATCAATACAAATACTAATAGTGATGTCGAAAGCTTGGCTTCTGTGCACCAGTGCCAAATCAAATCTCAGAGACAGGGTTCTGCATGAAGTAGAAAAGAATAGCTTTATTGCTTTGCCAGGCAAAGGGGGACACAGTGGACTCATGCCTCTCAAAATGGTGTGTCCCCATCCATTAGGATTTGATGAGTTTCATAACAAGGGTTCAAGGGTGGGGTTGCTGGTAAGATTAGGGTGTGTGCAGGGCTTGCACTCCTTTCATCTGGTCTCAGGTGGTCTCCTGAAGAGCTTCTCTGGTTCTCAAGGCTATCATACCACAACCTTCTCCCTGGAGTGAGGATTGCTTCATCTTCCATTTATTAGGGTTTTTAGTTTTGTATAGAGCTCAAAAGATATTGTTATGTGTATCACTTGAGGCGAACCAGGACTCTGCCCCAAGGTGGCGCTATTGTTTCTTAGTGGCTCCTCCCTGTCTCTGCATCTCCTCCCTTCCCTGAGTAGCAACTGCTAGAATCTGCCCTTTGGAACCCAGGGAAGGTCATGGAGGCTGGAGTCTGTTCCCTACAAACAAGAAACAGGAGACAGAAAGACTTCTGTGCCCAGGAACCCCACAAGGTCCTGCTCGATTTTAATAGCAGTTTAAAAATAAGAGACATGAACAAATTATTCATATGAGAGCATTCCTACTGGTGGATAAAATATGCCTAAATTTATGACTAATTAGAGGTTAGAAATGAAACTAATGAAGTATGACTTCTTACCCATAAAGTTTGCAATATTTAATACATTTCAAATTCTAAGTGCTTATGAGTATGAATTTTTACCTTTTTAACATATATATTAACATAATTACGGACAAAATGATACGAGAATTAGCTCATAATAATAAGAGAGGGTGAAGTGGGTAGAAGTATAGGTGAAATAAATTGACCCGTAGTTGATGATTATTGAAATTGAGTGATGAGTACCTGTGAATTTAATATTTTATCCATTCAATTTTTGTGTATATTTAAAATTTTCCAAAAAAAAAAAATTAAAAAGTCAACATTACTTAGTAGAAATAAATAAAAGGATTTCTAGAATTTCCTAGATTTATAAAGGAAGCATTAATTTACTAGATGAAACTAAAATCCTAAGGAAGAACTAGTTTCTGTGACTCTCTAACTTTAATAAATTGAATATGAATTAGTTAAAGCAAAAAGCAACTCCTGTGTAGTGTTTTCTATTCACAAAAGTCAATTTAAGGAACATGAAAACCCATAGATAAGCTATGCCCTGGAGGGAGGCAGCTTTGACTTTAATTCCTTCTCTCCAGAAACTTGAATTATAAAATACAAAGTATTTAGAACAGTGCCTGGCACATAGATAACACTCAGAAAATTTTAGGAATCAAGATTATCATCAGCCTGGGCCATGGAAAGAGAATGGACCTAGTTCACATCTTGACCTTTCCATTTATGAACTGGGGACAAGTTATTTGGTTCCACTTAAAAAATATTTCATATATATATGAAAGCACCTTCTCTGTGCTAGCCCCAAAAAACTAGGACACTGCTCTTAAGGAGTTAAAAATCTAGAGCCTAAAGTAACTCTGTTTCTTCAATTCTAAAATTGCTATTCCAATAATCACAGATCATAATACTTTCACTGAGTTAGTTTGCAAATGAAGTAAAATAGGTTCCAATGGTCTTTTTTTCCCAAAGTGGAAAAGAAAATCTGTTTGCAGAACCCCATTAGATGAAACTAGCTTTAAAGGATATTGGAATATTGTGTTTTCTTCTTGGCTTACCATGCTGACTGCCAATGTTGATCTGCTCTCTAAACGGACCTACATTAGACAATCTTATGCTGTTTCCTATTAAATCAGAAGGGGTTGCATTAATTCATAAACTGCAATTTGGATTTGTAAATTAGGCCTTAGCCCATTTTGTTAATGTGAAGTGATCTCTAGGAACCCAGTATACCATTCACCTTTCATTCATGCATTTCATTCAATAATGAGTTCTGAATGCTTACTAGGTATGAGGCACTGAGCAAAGACTTAGGACAATCACATAACACAGACACAAAGAAGTTTATATTCTAACAAGAGCAGACAGACAGAAAAAAGTATGCTTAATAAATGAATGAATTTTGTTAGATGGTGAAATGTGCCCTGGAAAAAAATCAAAGAGCAAAGAAGTATAAATGAGGTGTTTAGTAATATTTACTGATGATTTCTTTATCTATGACTTTTACTGGCCTCTGTAAATAGTTGTCTATACCTCCTGATACTTCCCAAACAATTGTTTCTGTTGACACCTACTTATTTTATCAGTAAGCAAAGAATCATGGACCCAAATGTATGCTAGGAGTTCTAGAAAAAGAGACTGGTTGTGTTAGTGGGGGAGTGGAGAAGAAACTAAATTTCTATTGTGGTTGTATCTTCACTTCGAGTCCCTTCTTTAGAGCACTGAGTGATAAAGAGTAGGTAAGAGTTTCTTTTCTTTTTTTTTTTAAGTTTATAAAGAATTTATTTTTACAATTCTTACATTTGTTTTCCATGAAAAACTTTATATTGACTTCTTTATTGGTTAAAAAAATCAAATATTATTCACCATGATTTTTTCTTTTTTTATGTACTGTTTTTTTAACATCTTTATTGGAGTATAATTGCTTTACATTGTTGTGTTAGTTGCTGCTGTATAACAAAGTGAATCAGCTATACGTATACATACGTCCCCATATCCCCTCCCTCTCGTGCCTCCCTCCCACCCTCCCTATCCCACCGTTCTAGGTGGACACAAGAGAGTAGGTAAGAGTTTATGCTCTGGGAAAACAGCCCAAAGTTGGAGTTCATAATACTAACATGTGGTATCCTTAGTCTTTTGGCAAAACAACACACCTGTTTCTTCAGTGAAGTCGAACAGAACTCCACACTCCCTTATTACACTTGGTAAATGTTTCCTCACCGAGTGCCCTAAACCCCTGGTGGATTGCAGCTTGGGTTGTTTTTGTTATTTAATGATTTGTTTTCATACGAGCACATGCTCTTTATTTCCTGCTAAAAATTCCAAACAAGCTCTGAATGTCTGGCCAGATCTCTCCACTAAGGGGTACCAGGATTGTTGATGCCAAGGGCTCAGAGGGATGGATTCCATGCCTCCCCTCTATAGGTAGGCGCTAGCAGATACTTACTTTGCTACCTGATGCAGTCTGTTGACCAATGCTGGGCAACACGGTGAAGTAAGGCTGATTCTATCCCAATGGCCCTCACTATGTATTGTAGGAACTCTTTACTGTCGTAGCAGTTTTATCTCTCTAATTAAATATGAGCCATTTAGGGGACTGTGTTCAAAAGTAGCAAGACCTCCTCTCCCAACTCTTACTAGGCTGCTGTGAAGTTTAATGCCTGGTCTTACATTTAGCCCATCCCCTCTCTGCCTGGCCATCTAAGTTTCCTTTGCTCAGTTGTTTGTGAAGTGGATCAGAATATGCCATCTTAGAATTTGCCACTTTGCCATTAGGATTATTTTGAGCTGAAGGTCAATTAAGAAACAGTGAACACAGGAGAAGCTCTCTGGCCTTGCTCTTTCTGCCTAAAAGCAGGGCATAAAATTCCCTTTTGTGAAGAAAATTTACATTTGTAAAGTTGGCCTCTATTATCCAGGAAGAGGAAACAGACTCAGGAGACAACTCTTATCACCTAAGAGGACTTGAGTCTACATAACAAAACTTACCAAACAACTCTTATTTACTCTTCCCACAACTTACCCTCTCTCCAGAAGCTCCTGTTTCCATCGTCTAGTCTCTTCTTCACTCTTTACTACTTTTTGTTAAAATGGTATATATGCCCCTGGGTCCAACCACCTCTTTGGAGTTTTCACTTCTCTTCTTTGAAGCCTACATATACACCTAATACTAACTTTTTCTCCTGTTAATCTGTTTTTTTGTCAGTTTAATTCACAGACCCCCAGACACTGAACCTGATATGGTAAAGGAAAGTTGTTTGTTTGTTTTTTTCCCCTCTCCTATACTTGCAAACTCAGTTGCATTAGAATCTCCTGTGAATTTTGAAAAATTAGTGCCTAAGTCCCACCTTGATGGAAATGTATATGGGTAGGGGCTGGAAAGCAGTATTTTGTAAAGTTCTTCCATCTGGGTTCTGGCCTCTGTGTGCAGCCAAGAAGAGTGAATTGGGAGCCACAGCTTTGTAGTGAAGCAACAGATGATTGTCTTGTCTCTGCTCTAGCACTTTCATTCAGTTTCTTTCTTTGAGCCACTTTCACAGTTTTCCAGAGGTGTGGGTGCCGGCCTGCCTTTTATTTATTGGTCCCTCTGAGCACGTACCACAATGACTCTTGCAATCATTAACAAGCAAAAAGTGCCTGAAGAAGAGGCAGCTGGGACTATTTGTTGCCACTACAACTTGATTAGCATCACTGATCAGTGCAGGAAAAGGAAGGTACTATTATCTGCATAGTCCACAGAACAATATATCTCTGTTCTTTCTATGCTGCTGGATGGAGAAACCTAAACTGTTGTCATGGTTACAAAGGTCACTTAATGGGGCAAAGGGCAGAGTAAACATGGCATCGGAACTTCTAAAACACCAAATGTTAAGCTTTTGTCTGGGGCCACATGCTGAGGAATCAGAACAGGACTTATGGATTCCACTTTAGGCTGGGAGGGCGATTTTTGGAATAACTTTTCATGCTAAGGTGCTAAAGACTACACACAGGGCTGAAAATCTCCCTCAATTAAAATCTTTCCCAGGCTTGCCATTGCTCAAAAGACAAAGTCCAAATTCCTTGATTTAGCATCAAAGGCCCTGCACAACCTGTTTCAGTATATTTATGCGTCTCTGCCTTTAGAGGTGCAGGTCCTTGGTTCAGCATGCCCATCTCCACTCTTCCTCCTTTGTTTGGTAGACCTTACTTGTCCTCCAGAGCCAGCTCATTTATCACTTCCTCGTGTAGCCTTGATGCCCCTTCAGAATTTATAACCCCACCCAAATCCTCCATGGCCCTTACACTGTTGTATTGATTGGTTTACATGCCTTTCTCTCCTATGAGGCTGTAAGATCTTTAATGGCAAAACTATGACATATGGTATTTACTTTTGCAACTCCCAGAGCTGAAAACATGGTAGACACTAAAAAAAAAAAAAAAACACACACAGCAGCTTTTCAAAATAAATGACACCACCTATGAAGTGCTGAACATGAACCTAAGCCTTTTAGATCTAAATTCTTGTTTAAAACGACAGCACTGGAGGAACAAGGAAAATGATACTATCAGGAAACAATCATAATGTGGATTCTTTGGGCAGCTGATACGGTTTCTTTTTTTTTTTTCATTGAAGTATAGTTGATTTACAATGTTGTGCTAATTTCAGGTGTACATCAAAGTGATTCAGTTATCCACATATATATTCTTTTTCAGATTCTTTTCCATTATACGTTATTACAGATATTGAATATAGTTCCCTGTGCTATAAGTAGGTCCTTATTGTTTATCTGTTTGTATATAGTAGTGTCTATCTGTTGATCCCCAAAACTCCTAACATGTCTCCTGCCCTGCCCCTCCACTTTCCCCTTTGGTTATCATAAGTTTGTTTTCTATGTCTGTGAGTCTATTTCTGTTTTATAAATAAGTTCATTTGTATCATTTTTGTAGATTCTACATATAAGTGACATCATATGATATTTGTCTTTCTCTGATCTGGTTTCTTTAATAAGTCAATGACATGGGAAAGAAAGGAGATCATGGGACTCTTCTAGAATAAAAAAAGACTTAAAATATATTACAACCAAATGAAATGTATAAACCTAATGTAAAGATATTTTTGAGATGATTAGAGATATCTGAGTATGGAGAGAGTATTAGATAATATGAAGTTATTATTTGTTAGGTATGAAAATAGTATTTTGGCTATGTGTGAAATGTCCTTATTTAAGGGTAGAATAATGTGATGTTAAGGATTTTCTTTACTTCTGCTAATTTTGGGGATTTTTGTTCTTCTTTCTCTAATTGCTTTAGGTGTAAGTTTAGGTTGTTTATTTGAGATTTTTCTTGATTCTTGAGGTAGGATTGTATTGCTATAAACTTCCCTCTTAGAACTGCTTTTGCTGCATCCCATAGGTTTTGGGTTGTGTTTTCATTGTCATTTGTTTCTAAGTATTTTTTGATTTCCTCTTTGATTTCTTCAGTGATCTCTTTGTTAGTTAGTAGAGTATTGTTTAGCCTCCATGTATTTGTAGTTTTTACAGTTTTTTTTTCCTGTAATTGATATCTAGTTTGATAACATTGTGGTCAGAAAAGATACTTGATATGTTTTCAATTTTCATAAATTTACCAAGTCTTGGTTTGTGAGCCAAGATATGATCTATCCTGGAGAATGTTCCATGAGCAGTTGAGAAGAAAGTGTATTCTGTTGTTTTTGGATGGAATGTCCTATAAATATCAGTTAAGTCCATCTGACTTAATGTGTCATTTAAAGCTTGTGTTTCCTTATTTTCATTTTGGTTGATCTGTCCACTGGTGAAAGTAGGGTGTTAAAGTCCCCTACTATGATTGTGTTACTGTCGATTTCCCCTTTTATGGCTGTTAGCATTTGCCTTATGTATTGAGGTGCTCCTATGTTGGGTGCATAAATATTTACAATTGTTATATTTTCTTCTTGGATTGATCCCTTGATCATTATGTAGTGTCCTTCTTTGTCTCTTGTAATAGTCTTTACTTTAAAGTCTATTTTGTCTGATATAAGAATTGCTACTCCAGCTTTCTTTTGATTTCCATTTGCATGGGATATCTTTTTCCATCCCCTCACTTTCAGCCTGTATATGTCCCTAGGTATGAAGTGGGTCTCTTGTAGACAGCATATATACAGGTCTTGTTTTTGTATCTATTCAGCCAGTCTATGTCTTTTGGTTGGAGCATTTAATCCATTTACATTTAAGGTAATTATAGATATGCATGTTCCTATTACCATTTTCTTAATTGTTTTGGGTTTGTTATTGTAGGTCTTATCCTACTCTTGTGTATCCTGCCTAGAGAAGTTCCTTTAGCATTTGTTGTAAAGCTGGTTTGGTGACACTGAATTCTCTTAGCTTTTGCTTGTCTGTAAAGGTTTTAATTTCTCCATCAAATCTGAATGAGATCCTTGCTGGGTAGAGTAATCTTGGTTGTAGGTTTTTCCCTTTCATCACTTTAAATCTGTCCTGCCACTCCCTTCTGGTTTGCAGAGTTTAAATCTCTTGCATTCCTATACATTAATGATGAAAAATCTGAAAGAGAAATTAAGGAAACACTCCTATTTACCATTGCAACAAAAAGAATAAAATACCTAGGAGTAAACCTACCTAAGGAGACAAAAGACCTGTATGCAGAAAACTATAAGACACTAATGAAAGAAATTAAAGATGGTACAAACAGATAGAGAGATATACCATGTTCTTGGATTGGAAGAATCAACACTGCGAAAATGGTTATACTATCCAAAGCAATCCACAGATTCAGTGCAGTCCCCATCAAGCTACCAATGGCATTTTTCACAGAACTAGAACAAAAAATTTCACATTTTGTATGGAAACACAAAAGACCCCAAATAGCCAAAGCAATCTTGAGAAAGAAAAACGGAGCTGGAGGAATCAGGCTCTCTGAGTTCAGACGATACTACAAAGCTACAGTAATTGAGACAGTATGGTACTGCCACAAAAACAGAAATATAGATCAGTGGAACAGAATAGAAAGCCCAGAGATAACCCCACGAACATATGGTCAACTTATCTTTGATAAAGGAGGCAAGAATATACAATGGAGAAAAGACAGCCTCTTCAATAAGTGGTGCTGGGAAAACTGAACAGCTACATGTAAAAGAATGAAATTAGAACACTCCCTAACACCATACACAAAAATAAACTCAAAATGGGTTAAAGACCTAAATGTAAGTCCAGACACTATCAAACTCCTAGAGGAAAACAGGCAGAACACTCTATGACATAAATCACAGCAAGATCCTTTTTTGACCCACCTCCTAGAGAAATGGAAATAAAAAAAAAAAGACTAAACAAATGGGACCTAATGAAACTTAAAAGCTTTTGCACAACAAAGGAAACCATAAATAAGACAAAAAGACAATCCTCAGAATTGGAGAAAATATTTGCAAATGAAGCAACTGACAAAGGGTTAATCTCCAAAATATACAAGCAGCTCATGCAGCTCAATATCAAGAAAACAAACAACCCAATCCAAAAATGGGCAGAAGACCTAAATAGACATTTCTCCAGAGAAGATATACAGATTGCCAACAAACACATGAAAGAATGCTCAACATCACTAATCATTAGAGAAATGCAAATCAAGACTACAATCAGGTATCACCTCATACCAGTCAGAATGGCCATCATCAAAAAATCTATAAACAGGGCTTCCCTGGTGGTGCAGTGGTTGAGAGTCCGTCTGCCGATGCAGGGGACACGGTTTCGTGCCCCGGTCTGGGAAGATCCCACATGCCGTGGAGCGGCTGGGCCCGTGAGCCATGGTCACTGAGCCTGTGCATCCGGAGCCTGTGTTCTGCAACGGGAGAGGCCACAACAGTGAGAGGCCTGCGTACCACAAAAAAAAAAAAAAAAAAAAAAACTACAAACAGTAAATTCTGGAGAGGGTGTGGAGAAAAGGGAACCCTCTTGTACTGTTGGTGGGAATGTAAATTGACACAGCCACTATGGAGAACAGTATGGAGCTTCCTTAAAAAACTAAAAATAGAACTAGCATATCCCACTACTTGGCATATACCCTGAGAAAACCATAATTCAAAAAGAGTCATGTACCACAATGTTCATTGCAGCTCTATTTACAATAGCCAGGAGATGGAAACAACCTAAGTGTCCATCAACAGATGAATGGATAAAGAAGATGTGGCACATATATATAATGGAATATTATTCAGCCATAAAAAGGAATGAAATTGAGTTATTTGTAGTGAGGTGGATGGACCTAGAGTCTGTCATACAGAGTGAAGTAAGTCAGAGAGAAAAACAAATATCATATGCTAACACATATATATGGAATCTAAAAAAAAATTTTAAATTTTCTGAAGAACCTAGGGGCAGGACAGGAATAAAGACATAGAGTATGGGCTTGAGAATGGGGAGGGGGAAGGGTAAGCTGGGATGAAGTGTGAGAGTGGCATTGACATATATACACTACCAAATGTAAAATAGATAGCTAGTGGGAAGCAGACGCATAGCACAGGGAGATCAGGTTGGTGCTTTGTGACCACTTAGAGGGGTGGGATAAGGAGGATGGGAGGGAGATGCAAGAGGGAGGGGATATGGGGATATATGTATACATACACTAGCAACTAACACAACAATGGAAAGCAATTATACTCCAATAAAGATGTTAAAAAGATTTAAAAAATTTTTTAAAGGCTTTTCTTTTTTTTTTTTAATTTTATTTATTTATTTATTTTGCGGTATGCGGGCCTCGCACTGTTGTGGCCTCTCCCGTTGCGGAGCACAGGCTCTGGATGCGCAGGCTCAGCGGCCATGGCTCACGGGCCCAGCCGCTCCGCAGCATGTGGGATCCTCCCGGACCAGGGCACGAACCCGTGTCCCCTGCATCGGCAGGTGGACTTTCAACCACTGCGCCACCAGGGAAGCCCAAAGGCTTTTCTTTAAAATACTACAGCCAAAGAAATAAGTAGAAAAATTGATAGACATCGATAAGGCATAGTTGGGTTGTGTGGTATAATAAAAATATATCTAGCGTCTTTGTCCCCTGTTACTGACACTGAGCTCCTAAACTCTTGGAATTTCCTGAGTGATGGGACTGTTTTTTGTTTTCATAACGAGCACCTTTCAACCACACCTGGGCTTATGCTAATGAGGTGATTCATGGTGATGCCCTAGACAGCTTCAGGATGGGGGTGAGTCACCTGAAGAACCAACCCTCTGATTAGAGAGTTAGAACTTTTGGCTCCACCCTCAAACTTTGGGGAGGGGAAAGGGTTGGAAATTGAGTTCAGTTACCAATGGCCAATGATTTGGTCAATCATGTTTATATAATGAAATCCAATGTGAAAACCCAAAACATCAGGGTTTAGGGAAGCTTCCAGGTTGGTGAACATGGTGATATGCTAGGAGGGTGGCACATCTGGAGCAGACAGGGAAGCTCTGTGCCACCCCTCTCCCCTACAATTCATCCTATATCTCTCTTCCTTTTGGCTGTTGCTGGGCTGTATTCATTGTAATAAAATGGCAATTGTAAGTAAGGCATTTTCCTGAGTTCTGTTTTGTCATTTTGGTGAATTATCAAACCTGATGGGGGCTAGCATGGGAACCCCTGAACATACAGTCAGCTAGGCAGAAGTTCACATAACCTGGGACCCCACTTGCAGCTGACATGTGAAGTGGGGGCAGTCCCAAGGGACTGAGCCCTAGACTTGTGAGGTCTGTGCTTACTCCCAGGAGTTAGTGTCAGAACTGAATTATAGGTCACCTAGTAGTGTTGGAGAATTGGTTGTTGTCGAAAAATGACACAGGGTAATTATGGCAAAATGTTGATCATTGTTGAATTTGTGGGATGGTACATGGTAGTTCATTATACTTTTCTTCCTCCCTTTATATGTTTCAAAACTTTATTAACAAAAGCACTAAAAAATTTTAAAATGCTCTTTCCAGATTCATTTGCCTGTTCAAAGAGAGTATTTGTAAAATGTAGACATCCTAGCAAGATGTAGTGGTATCTCATAATGATTTTAATTTGCATCTCTTTTATGAATAACGATGTTGAATATCTTTTATATGTGCTTATTGGGCATTTGTACATTTTCTTTTGTAAAGTGACATTCCAAGGCATTTTCCTGAAGGAAATGAAAACATCTCTCCACAAAATGACTTGTGAAAGAAGGTTTATGGCAGCTTCATTCACAATAGCAAAAAATAAATAAAATAAGATAAAGTAAAATAAAATAGACAACCCAAAGTCTACCAACAGGAAAACAGATAAATAAATGGTGGCATATTATGTAATGAAATATTACTCAGCATTAAAAAAGAACAAGCTGCTGTTAAATGCAACATAAATGAATCTCAAAAACACTGTGTTTAATGAAAGAAGCCAGATACAGATGAATGCATATTATATGATTTCATTATGAATTTCTAGATCAGGCAAAATTAATCTGTAGGAATAGAATTGAAAACAATGGTTGTCAGAGGAATGGAAAAAGAGTAGGAGGGAACTTTCTAGGGTGACAGCAATGTTCTATTATCTTCAGTGGGCTATTGGTTACACAGGTGTATACGTTGTCAAAACTCATCAAATTCTACATTAAGATCTGTGCGTTTTACCCTACGTAATTATACTTCAATTTAAAGAAAGTGAGAGAGAAAAATACCTAGTACAAAGGAATGTGTTGCTAGTAGGAGAATTTCAGATATTAGCAAGAGAGGTATTTTATGGTGGAAGGCCACATCTTCTGGGTCTTTCTGCCAGCTGTGCCCCTAGGTTGGAGGACTCTGGGATCCCCTTGAGAAATTTGAGTTCCCCTTTGCTTAGGCATCAGTGCAGAGCAGCCAGACATCCCTGAGATCTGAACTCCTCTTGCCGCAGTCACGATCCAGAATTCTTAGTGTGACACCATGGAAACCGCACAAACTTTCTCTATAGGCCACACAAGTGACCTCACCACTGACATCCTCTTTGGATAAAGAAGCAGAAATATTATTAGCTATAAGTGGGCTGTATTTGACTGCAAGGAACACAGTGGATAGGCATATGTTACTTCTCAATTCTAAGAGCTTATCCCACTAAGTTCAAGGTTTGTGGGACTTCTCTGGGAATAGGAATGAGAGGTCAGTAACAAGAAGGGCTATGTGAAAAGTGAAATTATTTCTTAAATTTTGATATGGCTATTTATTTGGGGGTTTATGCACTAGAGGTATATATTACATTAGTAATATTTGTTTAGAGCACAGTAAAATGTGTTAATCCTCCCCAGATATAATAATTTCCTAGGGCTGCCGTAACAAGGTACCTCAGGTTGAGGGCTTAAACAACAGAAACTTATTTTCTCACAAGTCTGGAGCTTAGAAATCCAAACTCAAGGTGTTAGCAGGTTTGATTTCTTCTGAGACCTATCTCCTTGGCTTGTAGATGGCTGTCTTCTCCCTGTGTGCTCTTCCCTCTATATCCTAATCTCCTCTTCTTATAAGGACACTATTCACATTGGATTAAAGGCCACCCATATTACCTAATTTTAACTTAATTAGCTCTTTAAAGACTCTATTTCTGCACATAGTCACATTGTGAAGTACTGAGAGTTGGGAATTCAACGTATGAATTTGGGGGGACACAATTCAGCCTATAAAACCAGTATTTCTATTTTGCTCATAAGAAAAATAAACCTCAAGAAATTAAGGGACTAGGTCAAGGATGGTAAGTAATAAAGATGGGTGTGGTGGACTATGTGCCTTGGGCCTTACCATTTGAATGCCACCTGGCTGACTTCAAACAGCTAGTGTCTGAACCTCATCCACAGGGGCCTTTCTCTGAAGCTTGGAAGGTTACTTTGCCTGCCTCTCAGCAAGAGGTGCCCCAAATTAGCAACCCCAAGGAGCAGCCCTCAACCAACGATTGATGGGAGCAAGTGTATAAATACCCCAGACCCCTCGCCTTTGGTAGGAAACCTCTAAGATGAGCACCTACAGTGGCATTCTCATTTGCCCAGAGATATTAAACTTTTGCTGCCCTCTGTAGTGGCTGGCTTGATAATATATCCTTTGTTGATGCCTTCCCTTCTCTGTGACACTTTCCCCAATGAGTGCGTCCTTCACCTGCCAAGTAAACTCCTTGACAGTAAGTCCTTGTGACAGAGTCTGGTCCTAGGGAACTCAAACTAAGGTAATGAGTTTCAAACCTAAGCTTTTCTATTTCAAAATCTGTTCTACCACACTGTCAATTATAGGTCAAACTGTTTGAAATTGTAATATTTGACCATTTTTGACCTATAAAAATGGCAATATCATACAGTTCAACTGAATAGTAGTAGAGGTATATGTATAGTGTATACATATAAATAACCACATGAAAATGCGTGCACATAAAAAATAGACATATGTATGTGTAATGGAAACATAACACACTTTTTATAATGTAAGGAGGCAACCCACTTGCTCTTTTTAAAACAAACGTATTTATGTCTCTCCCCCTCTTTAAATCCTTCCGTAATTATATCACCGCCATGGCAAAATCCAAGTTCCATAGGATGAAATTGATATCCCATTATTTTCTGGCTCCAGGCTTTTTCCCTGTCTGATCTCTGCCTTCTTTGTTTTGTCTTGATATTACTAAACTGCTTAGAATTAAAAAACAAAAGAAAGAGAAAACAGTGTACTATCTTGCAAGCCGTTGCCCTTCCCCACTGGTAAATGCTCTTTCATCTTTCACAACTCAACAGCAAGAAGCTTTTTTCCTGGCTCCCTTTTCACACATTGAATGAGTCCAGCCCTCTCAGGACCACCTCTTTACCTTGGAGATGAATCCACGGTTGTATTAATCACACTACAATATTTTTGTTTGCTTGACAGTCTCCCCTCTCAGGACGCAAGCTCCTGAGGCCAATGCCTGGTTTTGACCATCTCTGTACATCCAGCATCTATCATAGCACCTGGTGAATAGTAGGTGTTCATTAAATGAGGTTGAATGAAGAGAAGTCAGAACTTGAACTTTGTTATCTAGGCTTCAATAAAGCATTGTGCAGAAGATATATGAACAATGCCCATTTCTTTACATTGCATAGCAACTCCCTACTCAAAAAACAAAATTAAAGACGTGAATTTCTGAATAAATTAGGAGTGTGGGTTTAATATTTACAAACTGCTATATATAAACTAGATAAGCAACAAGGATTTACTGTAAAGCACATGGAACTCTATTCAATGTCTTGTAATAACCTATAATGGAAAAGAATCTGAAAAAATATATATATAACTGAATAGCTTTGCTGTATACCTGAAACTAACTCAATGTTGTAAATCAACTATACTTCAATAACAAAATGTAACTGTCAAAAAAAAAAAAAAAAAAAAAGACGTGACCTTCTGATAACATGGTCCAAAACCAGATCTGAATATTTAAACCAAAGTATCCTGGGAAAATGGAGCTATGCTAAAATTGTGAAATCTGAAGTCAGATTACCTGGGTTCAAACTCTGGCTCCACCACTAACTAGTGGTATGACCTTAGGCAAATCTCTTTAAAGCTCCTGTGACTTAGTTGTTCCTTCTGCAAAGGTAGATAAGAAAAGAACCCACCTCAAAGAATCGTTGCAAAGATACCTCATTAAATAAATTTAGGCTGTGAATAGCTAAGAGGCTAGCAGTTCCACAGCATATCATCTGGGATTTCATGCAAACACTGAGCCTCAGTCTCCACATCTGTACTCAGGGAATAATGCATTCATTAATGTAACAAGTGTTTATGTGTTTGTGTGCCAAGCACAGCGCGGTGACCCAGGGCTTCTCTTCGTGGAGTTTCTTGTTTAATGAAGAAAAACAAACTGGCAATTTCAATATCATGTGAAATGTTTGGGCCAGTAAAGAGTCTTCCAGAAATCCAGAGAGATGATAACTGCCCTCAACTAGGAGAGTGGAAATGTAAACTGAGAAGGGAGGGTGAGCTAAGTTGGAGGAAAGGGGCAGAGAGCTGAGAAACTATGTAAAAAAAACAAAACAAAAACAAAAAATCCCCAAAAAAACTATGTAAAAAAACTTGGTGGCTTTATCTTAATCGCAATGAGTTTTAATCCGAAAAAAGACATGATCTGCGTGCATCCTAGTGGGATTATTCAGGTGGCCATGTGCAAAATGGAATTTGATGGAAAGCAGAGAGGCAAGGCAGGAGCAGGTAGATCTCACAGGCAGTGTTGGTAGCCAGCCATTCAGGCAAGAGTTGATGGAAGTCTGAACTAGGAAAGCGATAGTGGGCAAGAATGTTAGTTTCCTAGGGCTGTCATACAAAGCATCACAAACTGGGTGGTTTAAAACAGCAGAAATGTATTCTAACACAGTTCTGGAGGCTAGGAGTCCTAAATCAAGGGATTGGCAGAGCCATTCTCCCTCTGAAGGCTCTAGGGGAGAATCTTTCTTTACCTTTTCCTAGCTTCTGGTGGATGGCCACAATCCTTGGTATTCCTTGGCTTGCAGATGCCAATCTCTGCCTCCATAGTGACATGGCATTCTCCCTGTGTGTCTCTGTCTCTGTGTCCAAAGTTCTCTCTTGTTATAAGGCCACCAGTCATTGGATTAGGGTCCACCCTAATCCAATATAACCTCATCTTAATTTGATTACACATGCAAAGACCCTATTTCTAAATAAGGTCACATTCTCAGGTACTGGGGTTTAAGACTTAAATGCATATTTATGGGGAGACAAGATTCAATCCACTAAAACATGGAAAAAAATAAATGAATTTGTGAGGTGTTACCAGGAGATTGATTCATTGGGGAAGGTGAGGAATCAAAGTTATGGTTCAGAAGGCTGACACGGGCAAATAGTGGGTGAAAAGTGAATACCTGGTGAATAGTGGTGCAACTCAAAAAGGATCTTGGGACAAGAGCAGATTTCAAGGGACAGATGATGTGCTCAATTTTAGATGGGCTGTTGGAGATACCACCTTTAGCTTCAAAACCCTTTAGGGCCAACTCTCTGGGTAGAATTTGAGATTTGGTGAAGATCGAATTTCTAGATGATAGGGTTTCAGCAGTAAACAGAGAAGCAAAATTTAGATGATGAAGAGGTGAAATGTTTTGGTAGATTTGAAAGAGCATGAAATTTAGAATCATAAGCTTTGTATTCTGAGTGCTTAGAAATTATATACATGAAAGAAGCTTACCTTGTATACACCGAGGATCACCCAATTTCTAGATTAATATAGTGGTGACTTATCTTTTTTTTTTTTTTTTTTTGTGGTACGCGAGCCTCTCACTGCTGTGGCTTCTCCCGTTGCGGAGCACAGGCTCCGGACGCGCAGGCCCAGAGGCCATGGCTCACGGGCCCAGTCGCTCCACGGCACGCGGGATTCTCCCGGACCGGGGCACGAACCCGCGTCCCCTGAATCAGCAGGTGGACTCTCAACCACTGCGCCACCAGGGAAGCCCGACTTATCTTAATATTTGGGTAATACTTTAGTTTCCAGAATATTACTATATACACCCATTTTCCTCTGCTCAAAGATCACCCTCCTTAGAAAGCAGAAGTCTGTGAGAATATGGAGATTTAAGTCTTCTTTCTTTAGAATTGTCTAATATTATTTTTCCAGAGAAAGAGAACAATATATATTTGAAAACAACTTGTTTTTAGATGTTTTTTAGATTATAAAGTGCTATATGAAAGTAGGAAAATAATTGCAAAAGACCATTAAACAAATTTTTGAACCTGAAAATAAAATTTCAAATACTGTTTTACAAATTTTGACCACATAAAAATCAAGTAAAGTAACAGACTTATCTCCAAATATTTAAGGAGGAGGAGGTATAAATTTACATTTGTAATACCTAAATGTTATTATAATGTTAAAGAGGACTTTGGGGAATTACTGAATCCATTTTTCTTTTTCCTGGATTAACTGTGTTTAATTCAGTGCTTCACAAAGTTTACTCTATATATGGAAATAAATATATTTTTAGAAAAGAGGAGGTGATGATGGGAAATCTTAGATGAAGTTAAATGTATTTTCTTATTTTGGAACTTCTCAGGACCTTTGATATGCTAACATATATACAGAATCTCTGAGAGGAGGTATGAATGAATATCTGCTAAACTTATTTGATCGTAAAACCCATTAATCACATAAAATCCTGAAGACAAGCATATTATAAAATATACTTTGGGAAAAGATAGTTTTGTATTCAAAATGGATGAACATTTGCCTAATTTTGAGAATCAGTAGACTCAGAGATTCTTGAGTTTCTTTCATTATCTCCTTTTTATATTTGACTTTAATATCAACCACACTTTTTTTAAAAAAAGTGACTTAAATTTCAGCTCCTACAATGTAAACTGTATCAGTCAATAAGTATTTCTTGAGAACTTACTTTGCACTGGGCAATTCTAGGTACCAAGCTTCTGAAGATCCACGTCAGCATATATGTACAAATAAATGTGTCCTTTCTGACACTGGCATCTTATGTTCACTCATCCTTCTGAATTTTACCTTCAAGAATTGCAATTCTTCTTTCTTCTTATATAATTTGAATGCACCTTCCACCAGGCAGAGATCTAAGAATTTGTCGGTTCAGTGTCCTCATTGTAAGTGAGAAGAGTGAGACAGAGTGGAAAATAACCGATCCAAAATTACAGAGTAGTCACAGATGGAGGTGAGATCAAACTCAAGTCCAATCAACCACCATATTTCCATGACTCCAGCCTGGCCTTCCCTTTGCTCAATTCTGAGCCCTCAATGAGTTACTCCAATCCTTAGGTTATAGAGTCCACAGCCTTAGAATAATAGCTTGACAGATTCTTGTTAGAATGCAAAAATTGCTTGCAGTCCCAACATCCAAAACTTTAATCTATGGAAACTGGCTGGAATGGAGACAAGCATGGATTTAAATCTCATCTCTGCCACTAATTTAGCACTGAGAATTGGGACAAGTTTCTTAAACCCTGTGCCTCAGTTTACACAGTTTAAATCTCTTGAATGGGGCAAAACTAATGACAACTACTACAGTAATAATGAGGTTACAGGAATGAAATACCTGGCTGTAAGTGCGGTCAGTAAATGCTGTTGAAACTAAGTATTCGTCATATTACTTAACGAGTTCATTAGGTTTACTCTCATCCCCTATGACACATGTAATCTAACACAAGGTTGGCTAGTACCTAGTCGGCAGGTTACTTCTCTCTTCTTTACAGAACCCTTGCCTGGGGCAGGAGACAATAGAAGTTTCCAGCAACTCTGGGATGAGGGGGAAAACAGAGTGAAAACAAGATACAAATTAACATCTCAACAAGCTGTCCCATTACACTTGGTGTATCACACATTGTTTCACTTTATAGCTGTATACATGTTTTATTTTTAAGCCCTTTGAGAACAGGGAATATGTTGTGTTCCTTTTTGTATCATCCAAGCACATTACATAAAGCAGTTCTTAATACAGAGCCTCCCATATGCTAAGCACCTATTGCCTGCAGGCTAGAAGAAGGAATAAATAAACGAATAAATGAGTGAGTCCTACAGCATTTCCACTCCTGTGGCCCTGCTCCATCTACATCTCCTTTGTGTCTGCCTGTGGTCTCTTACACACCAGACCTCCCCGCTCCCTGTCTTTCTATAACCATCTGCTTCCATCTTCTACTGGGCAGTTTTTTTTTTTCTTCCTGTATCAAGTCACCAGCAATGAATCAAGACTTGCTACAAAACAATCCAGCCAAGCGACACTTGGGCAAAGAATTATCTCCAGCATCTTAGCAGATCCCAGCTAAATAAAGCACATCATACATTTGACAAAAATGCAAGATTGTGTCTATAGCTCAAGTCAGAGTGAATAGCAGGGCTTTGAGATATGAAGAAGAAGAGGAAAAAACTACTTACACACTGCAGACCATTAGGCTAGAAACTAGAAAACGAGAGTGATCCGTTAGTGTGGGATGTGATACAACAGAAGTGCTTGCTGTCAATGAAACATCCATCTTCAGATCAAACTAGTAGTGTATGAGGAAGGCTGCCAACCCTTGCCATCTGAGTTTCATTGCTGACACCTGGGTGCTGCTTCTTCTACTTTATAGTTTATGACAAAGTCTCCAATAAAAAGCCGCCAGGACTTGGGCTCTGAAGACACATGTCTGTAATTTCTCTTGTCATTTCCTGGGAAGTGAAGGTAAGGCGTGGTCACCGTCAGTTGAACTGAAGCAGGGCAGTCCTTTAGAAAGATGCTCCAAGGACAAACGCTGCTGTTTACAGGCTGGCTGGCAGCACACAGAACAAGTTCCTCTTTACAGAATCTTGCCTACCTAACTCTGCCCGCCTGGGATCGTTCACCTGCCATGGTCTGTGCCAGACCATCACATACTTGGGAAATTTTCTAGTTGTTCTGACTCTATAGTTAAGACCCACCAAGCCCCACCTCTTCCACCTAGGCTTTCACATAGCTGCTTACAGGATTGGCCTGGGAGACCTCCGAAATGCCTTGTCACTGTGGGATTTCAGATTTTGGAGAACTTGAATTCAAAGTGCAGGTCCAACACTAGCCATTGATCCTGGATAACATGTGGAGACTTGCTGAGCATCCCTTTCTGTGCCTGGAGGGGGACAATAATCATGTCCAGACAAAATAATTTGTGGTATAATGGAATCATTGGAAACAAGCCAAATGTCCCACAAGGGCTGTATGAATTACGATGCATCCATACCTGGGGAGCTTCTTCTCCATTTCTGATGTTTCCTTTGGTGTGGAGGGAGCTCTACCAGGATAATCTCTATCCCTCTTGATCCCCGTATCGCTCTTCCACGGGAAAGGAGGGGTGATTTCTCTAATTGGTGAGTTTGGGAAGAATAAACAGGGCAGGCTGAGCTAGCCCCTCCTTCCTCTCTCTTAGGAATGAGATGTTCTCAGGAATCCATCTCTATAGGGCAGGACCTGTCTGTCTAGCACTGCCTGGGGCTGGGTAGGAGATCCTGTATTATTCTGGGGTTCAGTGTTAGGAAGGCTACCATTCTTCAAGTGTTGGCTTCCATGTCCAGTATCAGCCTCATCAGGGATAAAGGTGATACTTATACCTCAAGTAGCTTACAGCTCAGATAGGAAAGATGGTGGCTCTTCTGCTGGTGTTCTCAAAGCTCCAACATAATACCATGGAATACCATAAGTTTAAAATAATTTAATAGATACATGTTGATTGATATAGAATAATAGAATAACATTCATTATATGCTGTTAGGAAAAAAATTATGAAATAGAATGTATGCTGAGATTCTGGTTGTGTTTAAAATATATACATTTACTTGTAGGTAACATTTAACAATAGAACAAAAGTCTCAAATGACAGCATGAATAGTTAACAGCAGTTATCCTGGAGTGGTAGAATAATGGTTTTTTGAAATATTCTTTTAGATTACATATACTTTTAAAAAGTCTACAATAAATGTATATTCCTATTTTATTGATTAAAAATGCCAGAGTTATTTATTTCCTAAAAAATAAAAGTCATTCTCAAAATTATCAACACACAAATGTTTCACAATTACCTTTTCATGAGTTCATTGCCTGGTTTGTTAGCTCAAGTCAGAAGTAATTATATATTTGGTTGGGGGACCATCTGGTGTCATTCACTTTAAATGGGCAAGTTTCCACAGGCTGTAAATCCCTTTAAGTTTCAGAATAGTATGAAGGAGAAAAAGCTACTTCAAAATTTGAATAATGTTACATGCTCAGTATGTGTCAAATAAAAGGGAAGGGATAGAGTGATTAATAAACAGATCACATGAAAATGTTGAATTGTCTAGCTAGAAAGAAACTTAGAGCTGCTCTAGTTGACTGGAGGGAAAACATGGCCCATTCCTTCCCTCTGCTTTCCCACGGCAGATGTCAATAATTGATGATGGCCTCTTTCTCTCAGTGCCAATGCCGGTCTCAGTCACATCCTCCACTCTAAGAAGACATGGCACATCCATCAGTTTGGCAGGACAAATGACACTATTGGCCCATCTCTCCAGTAACTGAACCATTGAGTTCACAGATGAGGAAACTGAGACATGAGTTAGTTAAGTGATTTAGGGAGAGTCACATTGCTAATGACAGAACCTGAAACCAGTGCTTTTAGTGAGCCCTTCGCATGAGCAAATCACTGTCCTAGGCCTTGTGGAGCCACCTCGATGAACAGGGTATTTATCCTCCCTGGAAAAGTTAAAAGTATACCCGGAGTGAGTCTTTGAGGCATGGCAGAAGGTAATAAAATCACGTAGTACTGGGAAAAAAAATTGGCATACGATGAGAGAACAGAGGAAAAGAAGCTAATTGTGACTGGAAAGATTCAGAAGCCCAGTGACCAATCCACAACACTGTGAAAAATATATACTACAGATACGAGTCTAGCTCATTATAGATGTTCAATGAACACCAATTAAGTTAGTAAATGAATATTCAAAAGGATATAAGCTATAAGAATATATATATTATATATGTAAACTCCAAGATAGATATCCACAATAAAAATACTCCAATAAGCACATATATCCATGAGTAAGAGTAACCATCAAACTAACCATGACTGTTTCTAAATTTTCTCTTTAGTATGTGTTTGCTATTCTTCATTTGTTTTGTTGCTTGCTAGTTCTCACTAGGCAACAAGTTAGTGAGCTAAAGAAAAATAATTAAAAATTGAGAAAATCTATCCACTAACTTATTTCTTGTCCTTTACAAATGAGAAAAGACTGTATTCATTCACTTTTGGAGGTATAATAACTCAACATTTACTTGAAATACTTATTAGTTGTTAAAATATTATTTAAAATATTCTTATTACTATAGAATTTCTAAGGATACGCCATTATAAAGTTTTGAAGCCTTAGAGGTGGTGAAAATACAATATAAATAATGTTTGAGGACTAAAGAAAAATGTGAGAAAGTATTTATAATGGATGAACTACAAAGATAAGAAATTTTAAGTATATAAAGAGCTTCTATAAATAGGTAAGAAAAAAGACATTTTTTTCTAAAAAGCATGAAAATCATAAATGAAGAAATAAAAAAGGCCATGGTCATAAAAGGAATGTCATTTCAGTATTAATCTACTAAATGGAAAATAAAACAATGAGATGTATTTTTTATCGAATCAGATTTTCAAAGATTGAAAATTGTTCCATATTGATAAAAGAGCACGGAAACGCAATCTCACATACCTGAGGGGTTTGGCAATATGTACCAAATTTTTAAATGTACAAACTCTTTGATCCAATAACTTTACTTCTAAGAAGTATCCAAAGGAATCAATAACAATTATGTGAAAAGATGCTTAGTAGTAATAGTGAAAATAATAATGAAACAATAACTAATATTTATTGAACTATCTACCAGTCGCTATGATATTCAGTTTCCATTCATTAACTGTTTTAGTTCCTAAAAAATATCTTTGAGATAGATACTGCTATTATCCCCATTTTACAGTTGAGAAAACTGTTTCTTAGAGAAGCTAAGAAATTTAACAAATTTCCTTGGGGACTGTGAACAAAAACTCATTGTACTATTTTTTATAATAGCAGAAACTTGAGCACAACCTAAGAGATTAGGTGGTTAGTTTAATAAATAAAGGTACGTTTACACAACGGGATGGCACTATTGAAAACAATGAAATAGATCTATATATATTGACATGAAGAGATAACCATGATATTTATTGAGTGAAAAAAGGAGGATACAGATACTGTATATGTATTTGTTTAAATATATAGAAAGCATTTCACAGTATTCACAGCAATTATCTCTAAGTGGAAAGATTATAAAGTCTACTTTATGAAATGTGTATTATTTTAATTTAAATAATTAGCATGTGATACTACAGAGGTTCTCCTGGAAGAGCACCTCTTTTCTGCATCCTATACCAACTGTGAAATATGACAGAAAGTCATGAAACCAGGGCCCCAAATAACATCATCGTTGCTATGAAGTTCATATCAGATGTTCCAGGCTCCCCCACCCTCCAACCTTGGGACATAGTCTTTAAGGCTAAGATTATTGCATGGGAGGGGCTGAGACAAGGATGCCTCTTTCTCCTTTCATACCAATCGGATTAAATCACTTTTCCTCCTCAGCTGGGATAGAAAGAGTGAGGGGGCAAAGTGAGATCAAGGTGTTAATGGGGAAGTAAGATCATGTGGGAAAGAAATGTTCCCTCTACCAACGATCACTTACGTATGATCTATGGTGGGCTGAATAAGTGTCCCCAGATGTGTCCAAATCTCAATCCCTGGAACTTGCGAATGTTACCTTACATGGCAAAGGGACTTCTTAGATGTGATTAAGTTAAGAATCTCGAGATGGGGAGATTATTCTGGAATATCCTAAATGTGCCCTAAATGTAATCACAAGGGTCCTTATAAAAGGGGGGCAGAGGGAGATTTGACACAGAAGAGAAAAACTACCCAATAATAGACACAGGAAGAGATGGAGAGAGATTTGAAGATGCAGTGCTGCTGGCTTTAAGGATCGAGGAAGAGGCCAGGAGACAAGGAATACAGAGACCACTAGAAGCTGGGAAAGCCAAGGAAACAGATTCTCCCCTGAGAGCCTTCAGAAGGAACCAGACCTGCCAACATCTTGATTTTTCTGGGCGGACTTCTGACTTCCAGAACTTTAAGGCAATAATTTTGTGTTGCTTTAAGTCACTAAGTTTATGTTAATTTGTTACAGCAGCAATAGGAGACTAATACACTTTTCTAGAAAATTCAATAACCATGTTTACATAATTACAAAAAGTATTGACAGGGTTCTGTTAACTGTAATTTAGTATAAAATAACCCGTATCCTCTCTCTTTCTTACAAATATGCCTTATGCTTAAAGCAGGGATCTACTTCCGTCTCAAATACAGTGAGATCTTATTTAACTACAGTGAGATCTTATTTAACTACAGTGAGGTCTTATTTGACCTAGTGGATAATGGGAAAAGCATATCAGGAAATTGTACAGATACTGAGACTTCCCTTTAAAGTCTCCAAAGTTTAACATTTTACCGTTTTGCTCTAAGTTTCTCTTAAAAGATTCATATATTCCCAGTCTTCTTCAATATACCACACTGAACAGATTTGAGTCTTCATTTCGTTTGTAATTGAGGGTCACAAATGTGATTGTAAAAAGTAGGATCTGTGTACTCAAATGTCCTTAATGTATTGAGATGTAATATCGGGCTATTAACTTCTATTTCAAATTCCCCCAGAACTTCTAGGGTGTCTGAATTCTTTGGCCAGATCATTCTCATTGTTCTGCCTTCCATGCTCTGGAGATGCCTGGTCTATCTCCATATACTGCTGCTTCTACACTGCTTTTAGGGAGCTCTAGTCTTTCTTAATTGGTATTTCTAATGTACAATGAAATAGGAAATCAGAAAACTAAGCTTGTAACAATATTTTCCTAAATAAATAAGAGCTCAGCTTTCAAAGAGGCTAGCTTGTGAGTAAAGTGCATAAGTGCTTCTATCTGAGTTGGAGACATATGCATTTGGGTATGCAAAGGTCCAGTGGGATGATTACCAGTATCTGAAATGAACTGTTTGTCTGCCTGTTAGGTTATGAGCTCTCCGAAGGGGAGAGTTGTATCAGGCACTGTGTAAAATACATGGAAATCTCATTTAAAGCACACACACACAATAGTTATTCCATTCCTCATTTGACAGAAATGGATACTGAGATCGAGAGATAAAGTGACCTGTCCAGAACTGATAAGGAAATGATAGCTTGCTGTAGGCATTAGGTCATCCTGTATTCCCTGTGAATAATACAGTTCCTGGCACTTAGTAGGTGCTCAGCAAAAGATGAACACCCCTCATGACTCCGTCTCTTCGTAGAGCGCGGGGCAGGTAGAGCACGTTCAGGAGAGTGCGCGGCCCGTAATATCCAACTCAAATGTTTGCAAAATGAAAAACTTGAATCATGCCTGTCACTGCATGCCTCTCCCGCAAACGGTGCAATAAAAGGGCAGAGCGTTCACCGTGGATTCCCGAGAACAGAAACCACTAACAAATGTATCTTGTTAGTCTGCTGTCAGAAGCAAGATTTTTATCAGGAATGTTGTATTTCTGAAGACACCAGAATAATTTCCTCCTAATAAATTTCCATCTTATTCAGAGAAGCTGAGATTCTGCCAGGAGCTCAGAGCCTCCTGGGGGTAGGGCTCGGGCAGCTCCGTACCAGCGGATTAGATGTGCGTGCACGGGTCTGAAAGGCGAGCAGGAACCCAGCCATCAAGGCACATGGGGTCATTGAAAACAGCAGCTCAGAAGCACACACGGCATTGGTCTGGGTTCCCAGCATCCCTTTGAAAGGACCTAAAATGTGGTGGTAATGGACGTTTTTCCCTTCCAGCAGAGGAGGAACTGGGTTTGTCTGCCAGATCATTCTTGCAAAAAGGAAATGAAATATTTTCTCTATCTTTTTGAGATTTGATTCATGGAAGTTTGAAACCCTGTTAATGCTGCATGCTTAAAAATATTTCCATTTGGGTTTTTTTTCATAAATTCCCCATTTGCACTAGCACTTACTCCAAATGTGTCAAGAAAACACACCCAAGAAGGGAATTTCTGAAGGTCCTAACGGATTAATTCTTGCAAAGAGTAGAAGACAGGTTCAATTGTTTAAATGCGGATGGCATTTCTTTAAATAGATAAGCTCAGACTCTCCCTTTCCCCATCTGTTTTCAGATTGCCCCCAATTCTTTGTAAACGGGAGTAGAGTCTTAGATTCCTTTTCCTCTTTTTACTGATTCCAAACTATATTTAAACTCTAAATTCTCCTCTCTATTCCCCAGGGATCACCAAGCAGCCTCCTCTGAACAACATGAAGGCAATGAAGAGAAATGGGGTGGAATATTTTTTCTTTCAAAAATACCAATCCAGCCCTCAAACTAATTCCATTAGTGATTTAGAGGGACTTAGCAACTTCCCGCCAGAAGCCCCCTGGGTAAAAGGATGAATGGCCATCTCAGTGTTGCATAAAAATTAGTATCAGGCCACATATTATTGGACCCTAGTAAGGTTTTCTTTTAAGTAAATTAAGGTTATATATCATGGTTTTCCAAGAGGTTTGGGTGCTTTGAATCCTCCAAATTAAGAGAATCTTGAAGATTTCCTGAAATCTAATAGTAAATATGATTCAAAGACAGGGCTGGTTGTTATGTTACAAACATGGCTTCCCTTTTGTGGCAGCCTCACTTAAAAAAAAAAAAAAAAGAAATGAGATGATAGATCTTATAACTGGGGGATTTTCAGCAAAGAAAAGGGATCATATGGTCAGCAAATCATACATCAAGAGCCCACCACCAATTCCCTAATCCATCATGTCACGAGGAAATTCAGGAGAATATACGTGTGTGTACAAGCATATGCACGTGTGCATAGGTGTGCTATTTGTGTGTGCACGTGTTTGTGTGTGTGCTTGAGTGCATGTGTGCATGGATGTTTCAAGCCATCCAAAGGCAGTTCATATTTCCTCCAGCCAGATGCATTCGTATTAATGTTATATGTCTATTTCTTCAGTGATCGGGTTTAAGCCAAATTTTATTGTGTTTTCTACATCTCTCGTAGCAAGTTGATATTAAACTCCAGGGTTCAGGTGCTACTGAGGAATCTATACATTACTTCCCAGCACGGTGACTACACCTTTTACATTTCATCTTAATTTCAGAAAAATTTTGGCCACGTTTAGGTGGAAAATTGTTTTCTCAGGGCAAGTGCCTACTTCATGGCTATTCCCCCACCCGCTGCAATGATTCCCTTCCAGGATCATGTTTACTCCAGTCCCCTGCATCCCACCCCTCCCCATTCTTCTGTTGAAAGGGTCATCAAGGAAGGGGACCTTATGCTGACAGTTCAAGCTTCTCTTACAAAAGGAAGATGGTCCCTACAGCTGCTCACACCTGACAGTGATTATTTTAAAGGAAGAGAGAGGGTGAGAATAATCAGGCAGCTCTTGCCTTGTCTTTACTCCTCTCCCACCACATCACCTTTCCGGAAGCCCATCCAATCACAGACTGCCGCCCCCAATCCTCTCTGGATGATGTCAGGGCAAAAGCCCTGTACAGGGAGTAAAGAGGTTTGTCACCAACAGGCAGAGCTAAACCTCCTGGAATCTCACTAGCAACTGTGCACAGGGCTTAGCCCTCAAGTATGTCAGTTCGTTTCATCCCTAGGATGCCTGAAGAAGTGGGTACTGGTACTAACTCCATACCTGACCAGGAATATGAGGCTCAGAGAAGTTAAATGATTTTCCCAGGGAAGTAGCTGGGACTTGAATCCAGGCATTGGGACCCAATGTTGCTGCCTTGGAGTGGATCTCACCAGCCCCAGTGTCTGTCTGTGAGATGAGAGGCTTGACCATTCAACCTCACTTCTACATTTCCTTCCAGCTCTAACAGTTTATGAATTTCTCTGTCATTCTAGTTTTAGGTCAAATTTTAAAGAGGAAGCCAAAGATCTCATCGTGCTCTGGGTCTGCATTGGGTTCTCAGAGGTTTAATATATATATTCTCAAGCACAAGAAGTTAACAGAAATCCCAAACAAAATGTAGGATTAAAAAAAATGCCCAACCCCCAACTGAAAATACACATGGTGGGATTACAGATGTTTTTGTTCTTAATTTCTGCCTGCTGAAAATACATATAACATATTTGTAAAATCTTACTTTTTCTAAACGTCTTCCATTAGAGAATTTTGTGTAGCATTTGTTCATTTTGCTAAAAAAAATTGTTTCAACACTTAGAAAAATAAAACTCCGGAAAGATATACAGCAAGTTGTTGACATTTTCTTTGGGTGGTCAGCAGCTTGAAACTCTTTTTGTTTGCTTTGTTGTCATAACCAGTTTTTCCATGAATTGTAAGGCTTTCATAAAAAGAAGAAAAAAGAACAATAAACTAAAAAATAAAACAAAAACAAAGAAATCTTCTCCTTTTCCCTTCTTCCTAAATTCCGATAATTTCAATTTGAGGAAGGAAACACAGAATGGGGAGTGGGGGATGAGGGAGAGAGTTCCCTGAGATTTAATCTAAATTGCACAGATTCCTAATGGGTTTAATTGAGCAGTGTTTTGATGGGGAGAGAAAGTTTTGGAGAGTTTTTTTTTTTTTTTTTTACAGCATAAGTTCTTTGTTTTCCATTAAGATTGGAGGTGTTCACATTAAAGAAACACACCACACCAGAATAAGATGTACTGATACTATACCCATTTTATAGATGAGGAAACTAAGGTTTAGACTAGAGAATAAATTACCTGCCCAAGATTACCTAATGACAGAGCTGGGATGCAAAGGCAAGCTGTGTAATTCCAGATTTGTGCATTTAAGGAAAGAGAGAAGGAAAGAAGAAGGAAGGAAGGAAGGGAGGAAGGAAGGAAGGGAGGAAGGAAGGAAGGGAGGAAGGAAAGAAAGGAAAGAGGGAAGGAGGAAGGGAGGGAGGAAAGCAGAAAGCAAAGCAGGGAAGGAGACAGGGAGGGAGATTAACATCTACAAAGGTGTACTCCAAGGCGGGAAAAAAGGAAAAATTGAAGAAAAAGGAAAGCCTTTGAGAGAAAACACGTCAGTTCTCTCTCTCTCTCATTAAAATGAGTATTAGTATGTAAACTAAAGGAAAATTAACAAAAAATATATAGAAGTGAGTCTTGTGCTCCTGCCTTCATACTCACTCATCAGATTTTGGGTTTTTTCCCCAGGATTTTTCTCCAACGCAGCTGATGGTCTGAAAATGAGATCACAGAATCTACCTTCCTTTAATTATACACCACGGCTTCACAACCCCTTCTTTGGAACTCTGAAATCCAAAGCACTCTGAAAATTTGGAAGCTTTCTTCAAAACTCATTTGGCTGAAAATCTAACCATTACTGATGGTCTCTATCCCACTTAGTGTAATTATTAGTGTATTTTCCTGCAGAAATAGTAAGGTTAGGTTACTGGGTAACTCCTCACAGCTTCTGCTGTGAGTATCATGTAATGTACTCAACGTGTACACTGAGCTACCTTCTAAAATTTCTGTAATTCTGAATTCTAGAACACATCTGATCCTCAAGTCCTGGTCGAGGGCTTGCAGACCTATAACTAACTCAAAATTCAATGCTGTTTAAACCTTACAAGGGGAAGTAGCTCCATCATGTATCTGCAATTCCCTCTCTTAATTTCTCAGCTAAGGTTATCCCTCATAAGATGCATCATATTGGACTTATTGAAGGAAAGTGATATACAATCTTGGGAGGATGGGACTAGGGGGAGAACTTTTGTGAACAAAGCAAAATTTTAACACCAGTGAAAAATAATCGTCAAATGAACAAAAACTACTTACTTTTCTATCTTTGCTCAGAAAATAGCCCTGCATTTCAAATCAGAACTGCCCTTGCATGTTCTTATTTTAAATATGTTTTTCTTTGATTGGTAATATTGCACAAGTAGAGGATTCACATATAGGATGACAGAGTTGGGCATATTTTTATAGATAGGTGTCTAACCTTCATAAACATTCCAGGTGATTATATTCACTAGGGTGCCAGAACACGTATCAAAAAGAGAATTCACTTTAGGCCTCCTAACTTGGGTAAATGAGTCTCTTTTATCAAATATTTATTTTTTCACCCTGCAACACAAATAATGTAGTAGAAGAAAGATGTTTCTGGGGTGGTATCAATATAGGGCAGGCTGTTCAAGGAGAAGTAGACATTCACCTTGTAGTTGAAATTTTAATGAAATGGAGCTACCAAATTCTTGGGCATTTTGTCCTATCAGATCACAAACCCGTCAAAATAATATTCAGGCACAGATCCAGCCAGGACTGGCCTCCTGCTTACCTCAATGAGCTTTCTGTGGGTCAGTATAGATTTCTTTGCAGTAAGTAAAGGAAGAGTTTAAATTATTAAAAATCAGCCAAGGGAACCGTTATGGACTGAATGTTCATATCTCCCCAAAATTCTTATGTTGAAATTCTAACCCCCATTGTGATGTTTTATGGAGGCAGGGCCTCTGTGGGTTAATTAGGTTTAGATGAGGTCATAAGGGTGGGGCTCCCGTAATGGCATTAGTGCCCTGATAAGAAGAGAAAGAGAGAACAGAGCTCTCTTTTTCCATCGTGTGAGGATACAGCAAAAAGGCAGCCTTTGGCAAGAGAGCTCTCACTAGGAACGAAGTCAGTCAGTCCCTTGATCTTGTACTTCCCAGACTCCAGAATTATGAGAAAGAAACATCCATTGTTTAAGCCACTCAGTCTATGGCATTTTGTTAGAACAGCCCGACCTGCCTCAGACAGGGTCTATACCTTCAGAAAAAGATTCAAACATTGATTTTTCACAGAGAGAAGTTTGGGGAAATGATTTCTTGAGAGTTAATTGCCTTGGTTTTTCCTTTGATACTGCATACTAAGCTCTGCAAACTAAAAACTGGAAAACAAACAAACAACTGAAAATTACCTCTTAGCTCCACCAATGGGTCTCCAGATTGGTTAGTTTTCTTTTGACTCAGAATCTGTGAGCCCTGGAGCTTGGTTTAAATGTAAAGTCTCAGTGCACAGCTCATGTGCCATTATGCAGGAGCAGAATTGTGGTGAGGAAAGAATTCGAGGGACCTCTTGGAGAAGGCAACTGAGACATCTTAAGAGAAAGAGTTTCTCAGAAGAGAAGGCAATGTTACTGAACCCAGGTCTGGTTGCTCACCGCTCAAAAGCCAATAAAGAGGCCAGGTTGGTGGAAAGGAAAGTTTGTTTTGTTTTGGTTGCCGGCAACTGGGCTGCGGAGAGGGTGGACGGCTGTCCAAAGGCCGACTCCCCCATCCCCGACAATCAGTGGGCAGGGGCTTTTATAGACAGAGGGAGGGGGCTACATGCAGAAACCATGCAGTCAGCTCTGACAGTCATCTTGAAATTGGTCAACGGTTGTCTGACCGGCATCATCTCGATTGTTTTAGGTACAGTTAATGTTCAGTTCCCATTTCTTTGAGGCCAGAGTTCTCGGAATTGTGGTAGCTTATGTCATGGCTTCAATTTGGTCATCGTGTAGCCATCCTCCTCCACCTGGTATGGGCTTCAGTGTCTGCAAAACAGCTCACAAGATATGGCTCAGAATATTATCTATAGGCCTTAAGGAGGAACTAAAGGTCCTTGACTATGCTTAATGATTAAACTATTATTATTTGGTCTCCTTTGACTGTTTTCCTTTGTTTCTGCATTTTCTCACCTCTCTGATTAAACTTATTCTTTGGCTAAAGTTTTTCCACAGACAAAAGGCAGGCTGAGGACATAGTGGGGGCCAGGACCATAGGGTCCTGCTCCATTTCAGTAAGAGCAGGGATGTTGGTGTCAAGATGACCATGAATCTTGGGATGGGATGAATCTTGGCTCTGGGATCTGAAGGGCTCTGGGATCTGAAGGTCGTGTGTCCTGGAGCTGGTTATTCACACCCTCTGAGTAGTTTTCTCATGTTCGGAATGAGAGCATTCATTGCCTGTTGACATGAGGATTAAATAGGATCATGTGTGTAACAAGTTGAGCAATGTGCCAGGCATGTAAGTAAGAACTAAATAAATTATAGTTTTATTATTTCCCCTAATATCCCAATCTTATCTCCCCCCACCCCACACATCCTGCCTTGCACTTTTAAGATGAAAGGACTACAAATCATAGTCTTAGGCTTACATTTGTGGGTGAGCAGAGCTATCGTTCTATGATTCTCTTGCAGAAAGCCTCACAATTAAAAACTAAAATAAAATGTTCACACTTCAGATTTTATTTTAACCAGCCCACAAAATTTTTTATCCATCTTTGCCTTTCAGAAACCCTGCAGCTGATGGCAGGGAAGTCAGCAGAGCTGCCTTTAGATGTCTCAGGTTCTTGAATTTTCTGCTGCTGATTAAAATTCTGTCTCACCCATTGCCTGATCCCACAGGCCCCTGACTGCAAAGCCTGCAGAGCAGAGCCTGCTCTGGTTTTATTCATTTATTCATCAAACATTTACTGAGCATCTTCTATATACCAGGCAACATGTTAGGCTCTGGACCAGCAGCGGATAAGACAACATTTCTATTCTCACAGTAGAGAGGGGAGTCAGACATATAAAAAACGCAATGAAGAAAATGCAATGTTAGAAGTTTGTCAGGAAGCAGAAAGGAGAGGGCTACAGACAATGTTCATCAAAAGGGTGGGGGACAGAACTTATCATGTGGCTCAGAGGAGCAAGACTTGCTGGAAACCTCTCCCCTCAGTCAAGGAGCCTCCCAAGAATGCCACCTTCTTTCTCTCTCCCTTATTCTCATCAATAATCACTTCTCCCCACTTTTTTCACTCACTGCCATATCTTTAGCATCTTAGAACAGTGTGTGGCACATAGTGGATGCTTGTTATGGACTGAATTGTGTCTCTCCCTGCCCCACCCCAAAATCACATGTTGAAGTCCTAACCCCCCAGCATTGCAGAAAGTATTTGGAGATAGGATCTTTAAAGAGGTAATTAAGGACAAGTAAGCTCATCTAGATTGACCCTAAAGCAATCAGACTGGTGTCCTTATAAGAAGAGATTAGTACACAGACATGCACAGAGGGAAGACCACACAGGGACACAGGGCAAAGACAGCTGTCTACAAGCCAAAAAGAGAGGTCTCAGAAGGAATCAACCCCTCCCACACCTTGATCTTGGACTTCTAGCCTCCAGAACTGCGAGGAAATAAATTTCTGTTGGTCTGTGATACCTTGTTATAGCAGCCTTAGCAACCTTATACAATGCTCAAACCATATTTGTTGAATAGATCAATGAATAATGTTTGCGTTATTGTAACTGAGATATATCTATTATAGATGATTAAATAGATAGATAGATAGATAGATAGATAGATAGATAGATAGATAGATAGATGTGGATGGATATAGATATATACCCTTTCCCTACAACTACCATGGAGTCTTGAAAGGCTGCTAACTTATGAAGTGACACACAGGAAGTGCTCAATAAACGTATTTGAGTCTGTTGATTAACATTAACTCATTGCCAAGGGTCAGATTGGATGTTTTCTTTTTAAAAGGAGGAAAAGTTTTGTCCAATTTGAACCCTGTGATTTAATTGCATGCGACAGTAAAGGAGAAAAGGAGGGGATGGAAGCTGACATTTACTAATCACCCTCCTTGTGCCACTCACTGATTTAGCCACTTTCCCACAACTATTTTGTTTCATCCTCACGACAATCTGTGAGACATGTATGAATATCCACATTTCCCAGGTGGTGAAACTGGGGCTCAGAGAGTTTTAGTGAATTGTCTGATGTCCCAAATCATGTCCAGTGTGGCATGTCTAAAAGTCAATGTCTGTGCATCACTTTCCTCTCTGTATACTTCTTTGTCTATCTCACTCAGCAATTCTGTGATTCTGTGATCAATTCTGTGATTCAGAAAACTAGGTGGCTTTCTCATTGTAAACTATGTTTGCTTAATTTATTTAAAAAAAAACCAACTCTGCTATAGAAAATAGAAACCAAGTATAGAAGTATATAGCTCAGGAGACATATCATACACAGATAGAGTAAGTAGAATATATGTGTATTAAATATAAATAAAATGAATGGAACAAACAAGAGTGTTTCTGGATGAAAAGAGATGGAATGATGGTCAGTGGGGAAAGAGAGAACATATGAAAATTGACTAACCCAGAATCTGGGCATGTGGCCCTTCTACCCCACTTGCACCCTATCCTAAGTGTGCTAACTTGTACCATCTCTTTTCCATTACACCTGAGCTTTTAAAATTGATCAAATAAATGAATTCAAGCACAGGTTTCTCCTGCTATCCAAAAGCAGAGTGTTCTTATGAAGGCTTTTTGAAGCTGGAAGAAGAAATTACCTTAAGACGCATCTTGCTAATGGATGCACAAAATACGTGGTGGTGGAGCACAGGTGCTCACAGACACAGTTCAAAGCATGGTGGCTTGAAGTTGAGATGCTAAGTGTAGCTCCCAGGGAAGGAGCTTGACTGTGCCACCCTTGCTGCTTGGGGTGCACGCTGCCTCTCTAATGCCTCGCTGCAAAACAAACGCTGAACCCTATTTTTGCTTTTTACATTTTTTCAAAAAAGGGAAATCCACTTTGGAGTTCTTCGGGTTAGTGAAAACAGATACTAATGCAGGTTTTTCATAAAAACCAAGTGGCGTAAAGTAAACTTTCAAAAGGTGGGGCGGGGGGAATACCTTATCTTAGTTTGGCCTCTGAGCCTCCCTGTTCAGTGACCTCTGGGATAACATTGCCCTTGAGGCCACCATTGCATCAAGTTCATTTCCTACACAACACCTACAATGTATCTGTCCAACTGTATGTTCTTTTTCGTCATTACCCAAGGCTCTATCCCTGTGGGTGCCTACTAGAAACGTGCAACTTTCTGAAAGAGGAGACTCCCCCTCAAAAAAACCCCTCCTGACACTGTTGGTTCTATACACAGTCTGATTATGGATCTTCATTTACATCCAAGATACATAAACTTGAGTCAGCATTTAAGTCACAGGTATAGCGTGAACTACGTGGAAAAGCTGTCAGCATTCTGATGTGGGTCCTTGTTTCACCTGTATAGCCCCAGAGCCCTGCTTCTGGATCAGCACCTTCCCTGGAAGCCTCAGTTCCCACATCTGAGAACTGGGGATGTTTTTATGACTTCTGGCTTTCCCGTGTGGGGTGGGTGAGGAAGAAGTGAAACAACAGCTAAGTCATCTGCTGCATGAACGCTGCACCTGGGACAGCTCTCATTCTTGCAGTAGTCCTGGGAGGCAGCCGTTCAAATTATAAAGGAAAACGGAGTCTCTGAGAGGTGAAATGGCTTGCCCTAGGTCACACAGCAGGATATGGGGAGAGCTGGGATTTGAACTCAGGCCAACGGGCTCGTAAGCACAACCTGTAGGACGGAGCTCCATGCGGTGCGACCTGGTGTCCATGCTGGCAGCTCACCGTCCTTCCTGACTCTTTCCCTGCCATCGCCTCTCCACCGTAAGGTGGCAGGGAAGTGCCAAATGAAAGGCGTGACAGAGGGCAGAGAGCAGGGCCTAAAGGAAGCTTTTCTGAATGAACAACAAACGAATGAAAGAGCTAGCAAACAACAAACCGGGCACCACGCAATAGAGAGGAGAGTAGCTGCCTCTGCTGGGAGGTGACAACTGAGTATGGTCCTCAAATATGAGACAAGCGAAGGAAGAGAGAACTCTGACTTCCACAGGAGAGGGAGCCCACTGATCACAAGCTCCTCAGGAGATGTGAGCTACAACTGTCACTGCAGTTAAGTGTTAGAAACGTCCCCCAACCAGCTTAACTTGGCTGCCAAACTCCCACCCTATTAACTTTTCCATCTATTTACCACCTCCCAAAGTCTCCTTCCATTTTTAAAGGCAGACCATTCCTTCCCCTCCTCCTCTGACTCTTGTTTTCTGCTAATCCATGCCCTCGGGGTTTCATCCCCAAGAGGTTAATCAAAGGATTTTCCTAAATAAATCAAGTCTTTCCTAAGACAAATGCCAGCTGTTCTAATACCAGCTGTTTATACTGCGTGTGTCCACCCTGCTCCACAAGTATTTTTATAACTGCTATTGCTTTGGTATGAAGGTATCTGTTTTTTTACTTAAAGTGTGGATTCAACTTTAACTCTCAGAAGAAAGATAAAACATTTTCATCTTGGGGATCTGATCTGAATCACTCCCTCCTCTTCTGGAAATTCAGAGAAGCTCGGGCTTTGGCTGAATCTGGAAGCCCAGCCAGCACTTCTCGTAGAAGCCAAGTTGCCGACTGCCAGGCATGGTGACCAAGAAAGAAGAAGGGGGGGCAGCAGCAGTGTTCAGGGAGGAGGTGACAAAGCAAGAGTTGTCCCTGGGGAAGATGCCAGCTGGAGGTTTGCATTTACTAGGGGCTTCCAAGGGAGGTTTCCTTCCCACCGGACAATAGACAGTTAAGATGAAAGGCAATACCTTCAGCAGAGGTCTTTAGCAGAAGGGCTCAGTCAGGACTCTTAAAACCACACCACCTATATGTATATGCAATGGAGTATTATTATTCAGCCACAAAAAAGAATTAAATACTGCCATTTGCAGCAGTATGGATGGACCTAGAGATTATCATACTAAGTGAAGTAAGTCAAAGATAAATATCATATTATATCACTTGTACATGGAATCTAAAAAAAAAATTATACAAATGAACTTATTTACAAAACAGAAATAGACTCATAGACATGGAAAACAAACTTATGGTTACCAAAGGGGAAAGGGGGGAAGGGATAAATTAGGAAATTGGGATTAAGAGATACACATGACTATATGTATAAATAGACAACAAGGATTTACTGTATGGCACAGGGAACTATACTCAATATCTTGTAATAACCTATTATTGAAAAAAACCTGAGAAAGTATAGATATATATATGTATATGTATAAATGGATCACTTTGCTGTACACCTGAAACATTGCAAATCAACTATACTTCAAATAAAAAATCATTAACAAAGAAAGAAAGAAAGAAAGAAAGATAGAAAACCACACCACACCCCTTAGACTCAGCCTGGTTTCTTACAGTGGAGCACAATCAAGATTGGAGAAGACAAGGATATACCTATGGCCAACAAGGAAAACTCCTCTTGTACCGTACAGTGTGATAAGCTCAGACTAGGAGGTGCTTTTTAATTTTCAGTCTTTTAGTCTAGTCTCATTTTTTCCTCTGTGTTCATGGAACCACAGATATATTGCTTTTTTCTTTTAGAGTTGGAAAGAATCTTAGAACTTTAAACCAATCATTGGATTTTGCAGAAGGAAGTAAGCCCAGAGAGGTAAAGTGACAGCCAGGACAGGGCCAGGTCAGGACCTGGTGTCCTGACTCAGTCTAGGTCTCTCAGCATTTGGGAATCTCCAGAGTCAGCTTTCTAGAAAGAGTAACCCCTCCCCCAGTAAGGAGGGATAAACACCCCCTCTCTCCAGATTACCAGATCCTATTTCCTTTGATGACCATAGTAACTTCAGAGCAAATGTTCCTCTTTGTTTACAGAAGAGATCGGAGTCCAGAGAGTTCAAGAGCCCTGCTCCACGACTCCGGGAGGGTGTGTGAAGGGGCCAGGTGTCAACTACAGAGAAACTCACTCCAAACCCCAGGCTGAAGTCACTGTGTGATCCGAGGCCAGGAATGTCCCCATTTCTGAATATTAGCCCCCATCCTCTCCTGCCCTGAGAGCCCATAGTCCTGCTGTAGCCTTTTGGATCCTTTCTTGTAGCTGCTTTAAGTCTTTCGCTATTGGCACTTGCACCACCCTGAAAGGGAGCAGCTCCTTAATTTTTTTGTCCTAGGCACCTCACTAGCGTCCCCAAGTTCCAGCCTTGTTGTCACAGCTTCTTGCCTTTTACACCCATTCTCCATTCTATAGTTGGAATGATCTTTCCAGATTTTAGATCACTGCCCTGCCTAAACCCCATCACTTCTCCCCTTGGCCCTGAGACAGAGTCCCAATTCCTTCACTCAGTGTACAAGCTCATCCAGGAGCCAGTGCAAAGATCTCAGACTGTGGGCTCTGCAGAATCCAGCTCAGAGATAAATTCGTTCAGCCCCAAATGCCCTAATAATTCCAGTATTGCAATTTAAAAGAGCACATTTCTAACTCCTCTTAAGAAAAGGGAAGTTACTCTTCATACCTCAGTTTTTTCCTCAGTGAAATTTATTTCTTCAGTAATAACACAAACGAAATGAAAGTGCTTGACCAGTGTGTGTCATCGTTAGTGTTATGACCATAGATGCCAGCATGGCCCTCACTGGCATGATCCTTGGTGGCTGGTGCTGGGCAGCCGTGCTCCCCCAGGAGGGGCGGGAGTGCTCCACAGTCGGCCCCCCTCCCCGTGCACCCATCATTCCAGCTACCTGTCTGGTGTTTCAATTTGTGACTCAAAATGGAGTCCACATCTATCCCCAGCCTCCATGCTCTCCACTTCCTGTCTCATTTTTCAGCAACACTAAACAGCTTGGGTTTCCTTTTTCAGCCTGAATCTAGGCTTTGCCATTCATAACACTTGGAACGTGTATTTGCCTGCTGACCTCATTGGAGAATAATGCCACGCCCCACCCCAGGCAGGGACACCACATGTGGCCCAGTGCTGGCCACAGAATAAAACTCAAATATTTTAGAAATAAACTAAACTGAGAAGGCCAACATGGCTAGCACATTGACATGGACTTACACCCTCTCTTGGTTTCTAAAGAGCCTGCATGTTCAACCAGTAAAGATATCCAATGTTTAATTCCAGAAAAGAGCTTGAGTTTATAGTTAAATCAAGTTGAGTTCAAATCCCAGCCCTGTCACTTACTGGTGACCATGTGCTAGTTATATAATCTCTCTGAGTCACAGTTGTCTCAAATTCCAAAAGGACATAACAGCTATTCTGCTCCTAAGTATTATGAAAACATATGTCCACACAATAACTTGTATGTAAATATTTATAGCAGCTTCCTTCACAACAGCCAAAAACTTCAAAAAAAGTGTGCATTAACAGATGAATGGCTAAACCAGCTGCGGTGCAACCCATGCAATGGAATGGTCCTCAGTGATAAAAAGGAATGTGCTACTGACACACACAACGATGTGAGTGAATCTCAAAGGCATCGTCCTGAGTGAGAGAAGCTAGGTGCATGTACGATTCCATTTATATATGTAAACCAATGCATTATGACAAAAAGCAGTTCTGTGGTTTCCTGGGGCGGGCAATAGAGGGAAAGAAGAATTCTAAAAGGGCTTGAAGAGTCCTGAAATGATGGACACGTTCCGAGTCAGGATTGTGGTGGTGGTTTCATGGGCATATGACACTGTCAAAACTGATCGAATTGTACACTTTAGATGCAAGTAGTTTATTGTGAAAAAATTATTCCCCAGGTCCTCTCCTCTGGTGAGACGGGGCCGGGAGATGCTCTCCTCAGCTTCTTGCCTGAGTGGGCGACTCAGTCTCTAGAGCTGGCAGAAATCCTCATTTGAGGGTCCCACCAAGTTCCCTGGTCAGAGTGCTGCAGCTGAGCGGAGCAGCTGTGTGGGACTACTGCTTGGGAGCTGCAAAAAGCCTTCTTGGAATCTGACATGCTATCACTTTGGAACCACTGGCCAGCTGCTCCTGACTTGACCACATGAAGGCTCAGAGTGCCCCAGTCTCTGAACTGAAGAGAACCAACACTATTAGCATATCTCTCACCACCATGAATGCAAGGTATTTCAATGAAGAGTATCAGGAGGACATCTACAAATCCCAGACTGGCAGGTGCAAGTTCTGAGGAATGGTGGAATAACCCACTGTATCTGGGTACCTTTGGAAAAAGCTGAGACAGATCTACAACAGGGCAGTGGCTGACAACAAACTCATAGTCCATCTTCTCCAACCGTGTGTCTGACAGAGCCTTGGTTCTCTGGCCAGCTGTCAGGCATGAGCCTCTGATATGGGAAAGCGGAATTCAGGATATTGGTACATCAGAGACCTCCCCGCCCCACATAATATCAATCAGCAAGAGCTCTCCCAGAGATCTCCATCTCAATGCTAAGACCCAGCTCCACTCAACGACCAGCAAGCTCCACTGCTGGACACCCCATGCCAAACAACTAGCAAGACAGGACCACAACCCCACCCATTAGCAGAGAGGCTGCCTAAAATCATTCAAAGTTCACAGACACCTCAAAACACACCACCAGATGTGGTACTGCCCACCAGAAAGACAAGATCCAGCCTCATCCACCAGAACACAGACACCAGCCCCCTCCATCAGAAAGCCTACACAACCCACTGAACCAAGCTTAGCTACTGGGGGCAGACACCAAAAGCAACGGGAACTACAAACCTGCAGCCTGTGAAAAGGAGACCCCAAACATAGTAAGTTAAACAAAATGAGAAGACAGAGAAATATACAGCAGATGAAGGAGCAAGGTAAAAACCCACCAGACCAAAAAATAAAGAGGAAATAGGCAGTCTACCTGAAAAAGAATTCAGAGTAATGATAGTAAAGATGATCCAAAATCTTGGAAATAGAATGGAGAAAATAAAAGAAACATTTAATAAGAACCTAGAAGAACTAAAGAGCAAACAAACAATGATGAACAACACAATAAATGAAATTTAAAATTCTCTAGAAGGAATCAATAGCAGAATAACAGAGGCAGAAGAATGGATAAGTGACCTGGAAGATAAAATACTGGAAATAACTATCACAGAGCAGAGTAAAGAAAAAAGAATGAAAAGAATTGAGGACAGTCTCAGAGACCTCTGGGACAACATGAAATACACTAACATTGGAATTATATCAGTCCCAGAAGAAGAAAAGAAAAAGAGAGGGACTGAGAAAATATTTGAAGAGATTATAGTTGAAAACTTCCCTAATATGGGAAAGGAAAAAGTCAATCAAGTCCAGGAACCACAAACAGTCCCATACAGGATAAACCCAAGGAGAAACACACCAAGACACATATTAATCAAACTATCAGAAATTAAACAGAAAGACAACATAGTTTTGGAAGTTTTAGCCACAGCAATCAGAGAAGAAAAAGAAATAAACGGAATCCAAATTGGAAAAGAAGAAGTAAAGCTGTCACTGTTTGCAGATGACATGATAATCTACACAGAGAATCCTAAAGATATTACCAGAAAACTATTAGAGCTAATCAATGAATTTGTTAAAGCATCAGGATACAAAATTAATGCACAGAAATCTTTTGCATTCTTATACAGTAATGATGAAAAATCTGAAAGAGAAATTAAGGAAACACTCCCATTTACCATTTCAACAACAATAACAACAAAAACCTAGGAATAAACCTACCTAAGGAGACAAAAGACCTGTATGCAGAAAACTATAAGACACTGATGAAAAAAATTAAAGATGACACAAATAGATGGAGAGATATACCATGTCCTTGGATTGCAAGAATCAACATTGTGGAAATGACTATACTACCCAAAGCAATCCACAGATTCAATGCAATCCATATGAAACCACCAATGGTATTTTTCACAGAACTAGAACAAAAAAATTCACATTTTGTGTGGAAACACAAAAGACCCTGAATAGCCAAAGCAATCTTGAGAATGAAAAACGGATATGGAGGAATCAGGCTCCCTGAGTTCAAAACATACTACAAAGCTACAGTAATCAAGACAGTATGGTACTGCTACAAAAACAGAAATATAGATCAATGGAACAGGATAGAAAGCCCAGAGATAAACCCATACACATACTGTCAACTTATCTCTGATAAAGGAGGCAAGAATATACAATGGAGAAAAGACAGCCTCTTCAGTAAGTGGTGCTGGGAAAACTGAACAGCTACATGTAAAAGAATGAAATTAGAACACTCCCTAACACCATACACAAAAATAAACTCAGAATGGATTAAAGACCTAAATATAAGTCCAGACACTATAAAACTCTTAGAGGAAAACATAGGCAGAACACTCTATGACATACATCACAGCAAGATCCTTTTTGATCCACCTCCTAGAGGAGGGGAAATAAAAACAAAACTAAACAAATGGGACCTAATGAAACTTAAAAGCTTTTACACAGTAAAGGAAACCATAAACCAGATGAAAAGACAACCCTCAGAATGGGGGAAAATATTTGCAAATGAAACAACTGACAAAGGGTTAATCTCCAAAATTTACAAGTAGCTCATGCAGCTCAGTATCAAAAAAACAAACAACCCAATCCAAAAATGGGCAGAAGACCTAAATAGACATTTCTCCGGAGAAGATCTACAGATTGCCAATAAACACATGAAAGAATGTTCAACATCACTAATCATTAGAGAAATGCAAATCAAAACTACAATGAGGTATCACCTCACACCAGTCAGAATGGGAATCATCAAGAAATCTACAAACAATAAATGCTGGAGAGGGTCTGGGGAAAAGCGAACCCTCCTGCACTGTTTGTGGGAATGTAAATTGATACAGCCACTATGGAGAACAGTATGGAGGTTCCTTAAAAAACTAAAAATAGAACTACCACATGACCCAGCAATCCCACTACTGGGCTTATACCCTGAGAAAACCATAATTCAAAAAGAGACATGCACCACAATGTTCATTGCAGCACTATTTACAATAGCCAGGACATGGAAGCAACCTAAGTGTCCATCAGCAGATGAATGGATAAAAATGTGGCACATATATACAACGGAATATTACTCGGCCATAAATAGAAATGAAATTGAACTATTTGTAGTGAGGTGGATGAACCTAGAGTCTGTCATACAGAATGAAGTAAGTCAGAAAGAGAAAAACAATTACCATACGCTAACACATATATATGGAATCTAAAAAAGAAAATAAAAGTTTCTGATGAACTTAGGGGCAGAAAAGGATTGAAGATGCAGATATAGAGAATGGACTTGAGGACACAGGGAGGGGGAAGCGTAAGTTGGGACAAAGTGAGAGAGTAGTATTGACATGTATACACTACCAAATGTAAAATATCTAGTGGGAAGCAGCTGTATAGCATAGGGATATCAGGTCCGTGCTTTGTGACTACCTAGATGGGTGGGCTAGGGAAGGTGGGAGGGAGACGTAAGAGGGAGGGGATATGGGGATATGTGAATACGTGTGACTGATTCACTTTGTTATACAGCAGAAGCTAATGCACCAGTGTAGAGCAATTATACTCTAATAAAGATATTGAAAAAAGACATTCCCAATAAATTTGAGAACAAAAAATTATTAAAAGCATAACCCCTACAATGCTCATTTAATAGTAATGCATGAGTAATTTAATGGTAATTGTAGAGGGTGATTTTTTTTTCTTTTTTTGCAGTGGTGGTTATTTTAAATGCGTAAAAGAATTAATATTAAGGCCTATTGCAGGACTTCCCTGGTGGTCCAGTGGTTAAGACTCCATGCTTCTACTTCAGGGTGCGTGGGTTTGATCATTGGGGTTGGGGAACTAAGATCCTGCATGCCGAGGCGAGGGGGAAAAAAAACCCATAAATAAACAAATAAAAAGACCTGTTGCATTAAGGAAGAACTATATAACTTTATTTTTCATAGCAGTTATTTGACATTTTTCAGTGCCATCTTGACAAAATCCATTGTAACTTTAAATTTAATACAACAGTGTTATACACAGGCACTTAAACTATGCATGTGTAGGCATGTTGTAAAAATATTTAATAGACGCCTTAGTTGATGATGAAAGTCTGGGCCAGCGCCTGCCTTGTTTAGTGGTTGTGTGGGACAAGAGCCCTTGAAGAGGACCAGAGGCCACCACCATAGTGGCCCATCTTTACCAACCTGCAGCTCCAGGGACAGGCCTAGCTCCCAAGAAGGCTCATCACCAGCTCATCTCTCATTTTCTGTTCCTCATACTTCTGTGGACCTGAAGTGGGCCTTTCCTTCTGGTGTGCCTGGCAAAAACTAGCAGCATCACTTCTCCCTCAGGTTTCAATTTTCTCCCAAGTGTCTAGTATATAGGGGTTCTCTAACAAGGACAACAAGAAAGACCTCATCCTGAGAGATAAATGGGGAAAGTGGAGGAAAGATGGGAGTGGGTGCCACCCTTTATCTCACCAAATATCAAATACCTGTCTCCCACAGTTTGCTCTTGACCTCTGTCTGCAATTTCATTCAGCTTTTCAATCATTATCTTAATAGGCATCTACCCATCATTTACCAAAATGCAGTAAGTGGGGTGATAATTATTCTAAGGATAAAAATGACATGTTTATTTTCTTTCTCTCTCTCTCAAAGGTGATGCTTGTCCATTATTTTAACTCTAGTTCTTTAAGGCTCTCTAGGATGGCTCACAGCTTCAGCTTTGTCTGTAAAAGTTGGGGAGACAGAGAGTTAAACCATCAACTAGAAAATCTGATCGCTGCAGACGTAGACTCCCAGTAGTCCAGTGCAAGTGAAAACAGCAAGTTTCTTTTAGCCTTAATTATCTGTGTAATTACCTTAGCCCAAAGAGACGCAGGCTCAGAATCTCAAGAAAGGTAGATTTCTTTCTCTCAATCCATCAGTGCATAGTCAGCAACATTTATTATGTGCCAACTGTATGAAGCAACTCTACATTAAGTCTTAAGAGGTACCGAAGAGTCATATTATGGATGTTGCTAATGAATCTTGAAATAACCTAACTACAGAATCAAGTTCATTGGAATACCTGATATGTACACCAGCTGCAAGGATTTAATATGGGGACTTAAAGAGGTAGTAGGTAAGAATAAGCAAGCCAAAAATGTGTGTATAGTGGGGCAGCATCATTTTTGTGATAGTGACTCATAAGGGAGACAGGAGTTTAGGGGAAGAACAGTTAAAATGCAGGAGCTGTCAGCCAACATTTAATGGACACTTACTCTATGTCAAGCATTACCTCTTAGACTCTTGCCCACCAATCATCACAGACTTTTACAGCTCAAATGCCACCTCTTCCATGAAGCATTCTTGGAATGCTTAAACAAAACGAATCACCCTCTGCTCTGGGCTCTCAGAATATACAGCTATTCGGCATTGATATCATTCTGTTTATTAAATAACTCAAATAAATAGTTATTTGCAAGTCTGTTCCAGCCACTAGATCCTTGAGGTTTGAAAAGCTTGTCTTACTCGTGTCTTTATCCTTGAGAACATTCATTCCCATGAATTGCACAGAATAGTTTTAATAGTTCCCTATGAGGGAAGGGTGTGATCAAACGTGATTACTGAAAGGGCACCTTGACTCCCTGCCAAGGACCCTCACCAGAAGGCTTTGTCCTGATGAATTTATGTTGGCACTTTGGGCTCAAAAACTTGATTTTGATATTGTAGAAAGAATAGTTCTATATCACAAGGGCAGACTCCTACTAACCCAGTTCAAGTGACCAAGCCATAAAACCCTTTTAGAGTTCTCAAAAATTATGGAGCCTTCTTCTCTCATTTCTTTTTGATCTTAAAGAGATGGAAATTTGGGGGAAATAAAGAACAAACAAAGGGATAAAAAAGGTTATGCTTTCTCTAGTTGCATTGTTTATTCTTGTACAAAAGCAATGTCATGCTGAATGGAGATGTCACTGGCCCAGCTTCCAGTCCTCTGCCCAAGTGGGATTCTTTAATTGTGCAAATGACACCACCTCCTGAGCTGACAGGTAATCCCTTAATGATCTGACCATATATGAGAAAAGGGGTATCCATGTGTTGTAGCCAAATCTCTCAGGCCAGGTAGGTAATCCTTCTCCACATGTTTGTTCCTCTGAGCAGTCCTCCTTCAGAGAAGCAACTGATGATGGGTCTGTGTTGACCTTCAATCACAATTCTCTACTTCCCTGGACACAGAAAGCCAAGCTTCTTGTATTTCTATAATTAAGGCATAGAAAGCAAACCAGCAGAAATTGTAAACAAAGAGGTTTTGGACAAAAGACTTTTCTGGGGTTGTATTTTTCTCCATCTTTGATGTGGTCTATGCATGGAAAGGAGAACATCCTTTCTTTTAACAATGTCAGTTTGCTAATTCCACTTCCCACTTATGGGCAGAAAGGGTCATCCCCTGGTAATGTTTTAGGGTTTTGGACCTATAGGAAAATTTCCTCCCAAGTCATCTCTAGTATAGACATCAATGTATTAATTCATGCAGAGGGTGTTGTCCATTGGGTCACAGCTCTCTCTGCAATGGCCAAGGCCTTCCCTTGCTGCAGGCCAACCTGCTCAGGGAGCCATCTCCCAATTAGAAGGCACGGAGTGAGCATGGACTGGAACAAAATGAGTTTGTTAAAATAGTGTTTACCTAATTGATTCCAATGAAGACACTTTACCATAAAGATCATCTTCCCATACAAGATGTGAAGATACAAATATGGACTTCTTGGACTCTTCTGAGACAAGCACCATGCGGTTTACCCTGGGACTCCTCCATGCTTCATTGTGGATCCTCTCATTTGCCTGTTGATTCATTCAAGTCACAGATGTGGCTTATGACTTAGACTTCTTTCTCTTTCCTCCAAGAGACTTGTGACATCTCTGCTGTGCTTTTTCTAGCTGTTAATTTTGTATTTGAGCCCTAAGGGCAATTTTATTTACCCTCTTTCCAAATTTGTGATATATCACATCACAGATCACAAACATGATAAAAATAAGGAATCAAAAATATTTGTTGAGTGTAAAAATGTGTTATTGGGGCAGGAACCTCAACATGGTGCTTGGAATGTGTGGAGATGGAATGGAAGGACATTCTAGTAGAGTACAAAGAATTGTAAGAAAATGAGTACGAACTTGAAAATTTCTGTTATCTCTGGGTTCTTTCCTGAATAAATTATGACACCTCTGGACCTTGCATCCATATTGGCTTTTGGGGAATGGGGGTGGGAACTGAGATGCCCTTGGCCGGCTTTTCTAGATGCCTATTTTCTATCCTTCTTTCAACATTTTAACATCCAATATGAAATGGTGGGAAGGACACTGGGAGGAAAAAATGGTTAAAAGGAAGCAAAGAAAGAAGGGAGAGAGGAAGGAAAGAAGAAAGAAAGGCTGCATTTGCAATTAAAATCCTGCATTCAAATCCTGGCTCTGCCACTGACCACCTATGCTACTTAGACAAAATATTTTTCTTATCTTTCTGAATCTCAGGTTTCTCCTTCAGGAGAATATTACTACTTCCCAAGATGGTAACTTATAGGATTGACCAAGAGAATATGTATACAAATCTTAGAACAGAGACTACATGAAATGTCAATCAAATCAGACTCTGAAAACCTAGCTGAAATTGAACCACCAGAGTAAACTCTTCCCTGACTTCCCAGGCATTAGCGGTCCTCTACCTGTATACTCCCATTACACATAGTACACATCATCATTACAACATCAACCATGTCCTACTACTCTTTTTTAGTCCTTGTCCCTTACTAGATTAGAAATACCTCCATGGCATTTACCGATCCATATTCACTCATGAATCCCCAGACCTGAGATGGTCTCTTACACAAAGGAGGTCTTTCCAAATATTTGTAAAATGAATGAATGAATGTCATCAAAATCTCCAGACCTACCTAACTCAGAAAATGAAGGTGTCATTATCATTTCTGTTATAAAACATCTCTCTCACATTGTGCAATCATTTTACTTTCCAAAGCGCCAGCACATATGGCACTTTGCATTTGCACTCTTCAATTTCCAGGTGCATTTATAACTTACCTCACCAGGGCAGGTCTTTTCCAGCTCTCAATGATGTAAAATTACCCAAGAAGAGTCTCATGCATATAGGAGCTGCAATATCTATTAGTTTCTTCATGTCTTTCTTTTACAGAAAGGAATGGTGGAGCCCTAACTCCTAATTGATGTCAAAAAACACACTTCCTCTCCACAGTTTTGGGGGTTATTTTTATTGTTTTCTATCATCAATTATAATTTTACAGCAGAAATTATTTAATTTTCCATGTACTTGTGAAGATTTTAAGAGTTATAAGCTGGCTTCTCTTATGTGTGCACAGGGAAAAAAAGGGAAGAGAATTTAAGGGAAGAGAATGAGTGTAAGAAAAGAATAAGAAAGGTCTCTAAAACGAATTCAGAGTTTAAACTGGCTCTAAATACTTCACACTGAATGCCAGAGCAGATTCAGGATTTAAAATTAATGTATAATTTGTTCAGAGCCTTTTTCTTTGTTTTAGCTTGAAAAAGAATGTGATGAAGCAAGTTCAATGGATTTTCCCATTAACATTATTAATGTTAATTTAATAAAATGCACAGATTTTTAAGTGCAGTTTTATGAGTTTTACAAATGTCTATGTATACCCTTGTAATTCCATCCTGATCAAGATATAGAACATCTTCATTTCCTCAGAATTTTCCTTTCTGTCATTTTTTGGATCCCCTTTTACATCTTATTGCCCAAATCAGTGGATCTTAATATTTTGTCTCCATGGATTATTTCTTAGAATCTGATGAAAGTTACAGACCTTTCTGTACTGGGTCAGGGAAGTGGGGGTATGTGAATGAATCCCACGTTAAGGATCCCAAGAAATTTTTATTAATTCTATTAGTTATTCATTCAAAAGTCTTTATTGAGCGCTGACTGGGTGCTTGAGATAGGTATTGGGCAGACAGTGGGAAAGAAAAATGGCATCGTTCTTCCCTCCTTGATTCACAGCAAGAAATAAGAAAGCAAACCAATAAAGATAGAATTTCATATTATGATAAATGCAATGAGGGTAATTGTCAATCCAGGTGTAGTGATAAAGGACAGCATGAAGAGACTATTTTATAGATTCAAAGAATGCCTCTCTGAGAAGTTGACCTTTTGGTGGAGACATTGATATGAAAGGAAGCTAGATGTGTGAAGAGGTAGAAAAGAACTTTCCAGCAGAGACTACAGTTTGATTGCTGCCCTATCTGAATTATCCTTTCCCTCCCCTCCATCCACTCAAATTTTGTCCTAAAATACAGAATGTTAATTTCACCCATTTACAAAGCATTCCAAATATTTAAAAAAAATTTGTATTTTCACATGACATTACTTTGAATTACTATGAAGGTAGTTTTTATTGCTTATCTATTGTCTGTGCAATGTCACCCCAAAATCTAGTGGTTTAAACAGTAATAATTGTATTATCTCTCCTGATTTTTGTGGGTCAGGAATTCAGGAAAGACTGGCTGGGTAGTTCTGGCCCAGGGTCTCATGAAGTTGTAGGTAGGTTTGGCTAGATCTGGAAGAGCAGGAAATGACCATAGGTGCTCTTTCCCAATAAGGTCTCAGGGATTCTTCATGTGGTATTCCTGGAAGAAGTACTTTAGGTTTCCTTGCAGCATGAGAGTGTCAGGACAGTTGGACTTCTCCCAGTGGTTGAAGGCTTCAGGAGTGAATAAGCTGAATTGCCTTCTTTGACTTAATTTTAGAAGTCACATGGTGTTACTTTCACCATTCTCTATTCATCCATCAGTCAAAAGATTTCAAGAAGAGATATACATTTGATGGGAGAGTAGCAAGATTCTAGAAGAGTATATGGGATAAGAATATCATTACAATCATCTTTGGAAAGTACAATCAACTGTGGGCAGGTAGGGAAGATGGGGAAGAGGAGCAGAAGAGAGTGGATTCCAAGGAGGGTGGTGGTAGAGAACGGCTCTAATAAAGACATGGAGGCAAGTAAGGGATGGATACATGGGTATATTCAGAAGGTTTGTGAAGAAGGAGAGAGTATCAGTTTGGATATGTTCAGTCACACACACACACACACACACACACACACACACAAAGTGTGAAAGAGAAAATTTTGACTTGATTGAATTAAACAATAGGAAGTATTTTCTTACGTCACATGAAGTTCAAAGGTAGTACAGGAATCAAGCGTTGATTTAGCAGTGGCTTAAAAATACCATCTAGGAGTGAAGTTCTTTCATAACTCAGCTCTTCCATCTTTAACATGTCAGATTCCTACAAGATGGCTCCTTTAATGGTCTCAAAGTGACTACCACAGATCCAGGTACTATAAGTATGTATAATATATCCTGTATGGTATGCATATATAGAGACAAATAGAAACCATTATTTTCTTCCCAAGATCTCTTAAGTGTGAAAAAATGCCAAGCAGACCTTCCATGATGTCTCATGGATCAACTCTGGTTTACATGCCGATCTCTCAACCAATCAGTGGCAGAGGGAATAAATGGATTGTCATGATTGACTTTGGATGTCCTGAATCATGTGGGAGATGGATAGAAACAGGAAAAGAGGTCATTGACAGTGAGAATGGACTTGGGGTCTTAATGAAATCATATAATTGCTAAATTGAGAGTATGGAAGTAAGTATGCTGGAAAAATAGGAGACAGTTAAAGACAGGTATTTGAAGTCAAGGTTATGATGATGTCTAGGGTGTGACTATGACAGTACTAGAATAAGATAAACAGAAAAGATCATGGAGTTACAAAGTTTGAGAAACCAAGAGACGAAGAAAAACAAGATCCATGGGGATATTAAAGTCACTCAATATGGGACAGGAATAATGATAGAAAAGAAGTTGGTAGATATCAGCAACTAAATGCTTTGCTATGAGATCTATAACTTTCATATGTAATATGTGAACACTGATATGGCCTACACTAGTATAAACTTCTGAGGAAAAGTTAATGGACTCAGAACTGCACCAGCCTCCAAATGGTCTCCTTGACTCCAGTCTTCCACTCTGTAGCAAGAATAACTTATCTAAATAATCAATATCATCCTATTTAAGGTCTTCTAATACTCCCCAATACCATCAGGATAAAATTTAAACTCTTTAACATGACTAACAAGGTTCCTTAATGTATGGTCTCACCACTATTTCTGGATTCAGGTGGTTTCTCCAAACTCTTGGTCGTACATCCTTAACAGAATAATATATTTGAACATGCACTCCTAACATGTATCTATCTGTATACTACTATATCAATATATTATTATAAAAGATGTACTAAAATAGAAATAAAATAAAATATGTAAGTTATGTGAATGGCTCCAATATAGAAAGTCAAAAGAAACTGTTTTTGAAATAGACAAATCCACAGTTATGGCTGGAGACTTCAGCATCCATCTCTCTATAACTGACAGAACAACTTGACAGAAAATCAGCAAAGATAGAGAAGAACTAAACAACACTATCAAACAATAAGACCTAATCAACAATTATAGGACAATAGCAGAATACTCATTCTGTTCAAGTGCCCAAAGGACATATACCAAGATAGACCATATCCTAGGCCATGAAAGAAACCTCAATAAACGTAAAAGAACTGAAATCATACAATGTGCCCTCCAATCAAAATGTAATAAAACTAGAAATCAGTAAGAGGAAGAAAAGAGAAAAGCACTTGGAAGATAAAAAACACATCCCTGATGGCACAGTGGTGAAGAATCTGCCTGCCAATGCAGGGGACATGGGTTCAAAGACCCCACATGCTGTGGAGCAACAAAGCCCCTCTGCCACAACTACTGAGCCTGCACTCTAGAGCCTGCATGCCACAACTACTGAAGCCCGCAGGCCTAGAGCCTGTGCTCCACAACAAGAAAAGCCACCACAATGAGAAGTCCATGCACCACAACAAAGAGTAGCTCCCACTCGCCACAACTAGAGAAAGCCAGCACACAGCAGCGAAGACCCAAAGCAGCCAAAAATAAATAAATTTATTAAAAAATAATCTATGGGTCAATCCAACTCTCAACAGAAATTATTTTAATAAATAAAAGTAAATAAAAATGAAAATAGAATACATCAAACTTTGTGAGACATGGCTAAAGCAGTGCTGAGAGGGAAATTTATAGCATTAAATGTAGACAACAGAAAAGATAAAATGTCTCAAAGCAATAATCTGAACTCCAGCCTCAAGAAACTAGAAAAAGAAGGGCATAATAAATGTAAAGCAAGTAGAAGGAAAGAAATAATAAAGATATGAGCAGAAATCATTGAAATTAAAAACAGAAAAAGAATAGAGAAAATCAATAAAACAAAGAAATAGTTCTTTGAAAAGATTAATAAAATCAACAAAACTCCAGAAAGACTGACAAAGAAAAAGAGAGAAGACACAAATTACAAATATCAGGAATGAAACAGGAGTTATTATAGACTTTGCATACATCAAAAGGATAATAAGGAGCTATTACAAATAATTCTATACACATATATAAATATTGGGCAGACAAAATGAACCAGTTCCTTGAAAATATGCAAATTATCACAACTCATTCAATATGAAACAGATAATTTGAATATTCCTATAACTATTAAGAAAATTGAACTTCTTAAAATTTTATTTTTATACAATTTTTAAATGTTAACTTTCCATTTACATTTATTATAAAGTATTGGCTATATTCCCTGTGTTGTACAATACAATCTTGAGCCTATCTTACACCCAATAATTTGTGTCTCCCACTCCCTCACCCTTATTATTGTCCCCCCCTCCAATGGTAATAAGTAGCTTGTTCTCTGTGTCTGTGAGACTGCTTCTTTTTTGTTATATTCACTACAGTAGTTTGTTGTGTCTTTTAGATTCCACATATAAGTGGTATCATACAGTATTTGTCTTTCTCTGACTTATTTCACTTATCATAATATCCTTCAAGTTCATTCATGTTGCTGCAAATGCCAAAATTTTATTCTTTTTTATGGCTGAGTAGTATTCCATTGTATATATATACCACTTCTTTATCCATTCATCTGTTGATGGAAACTTAGGTTGCTTCCATATCTTGGCAATTGTACATAATGCTGCTAAGAACATTGGGGTGAATGTACCTTTTGAATTAGTGTTTTTTTAAAGTATAGACCCAGGAGTGGAATTGCTGGGTCATATGATGGTTCAATATTTAGTTTTTTGAGAAATCTCCATACTGTTTCCACAGTGGCTGTACCAATGTATATTCCTACCAACAGTACAAGGGTTCCCTTTCCTCCACAATCTCACCAACATGTCTTATTTGTGTTCCTTTTTATGATAGCCATTCTGACAGGTGTGAGGTGATATCTCACTGTGGTTTTAATTTGCATTTCCCTGATGGTTAGTGATGTTGAGTATCTTTTCATGTGCCTGTTGGCCATCTGCACTTCCTTTTTGGAAAATGTTTACTTAGTTCTTCTGCCAATTTTTTAATTGGGCTGTTTCTTTTTTTAATGTTAAGTTGTACAAGTTTTTATATATTGTTGGATATTAATGTATGTTGGATATTAATCCCTTATCGGTAATATAATTTGCAAATATTTTCTCCCATTCAGTAGGTTGTTTTTTTGTTTTGTCAATGGTTTCCTTTGCTGTGCAAAAGTTTTTAAGTTTAATTAGGTCCCCTTTGTTTATTTTTGCTTTTATTTCCTTTACTTAGGAGATGGGTCCAAGAAAATGTTGCTGCAATTTATGTCAGTGTGCTCTGCCTATGCTTTCCTCTAGGAGTTTTATAGTATCTGGTCTTACATTTAGGTCTTTAATCTATTTTGAGTTTATTTTTGTATATAGTGTTGTAGAATGTTCCAATTTCATTCTTTTGCAGGTAGCTGTCCAGTTTTCCAAGCACCATTTATTGAAGACACTGTCTTTTCTCCATTGCATATTCCTGCCTCCTTTGTAGTAGATTAGTTGACCATAAGTACATGAGTTTACTTCAATAAAATTGAATTTTTAATTTAAAAATGATCAAAAAGGCATCTCCAAGCCCAGATAGTTTTACTGTAAAATTCTTCCAAATGTTTAAAGAAGAATGAACAACAATTTTACACAATTTCTTTCAGACATAAAAAAGCGACAAATAATTCTCAATTTATTTTATAAAGCTAGTATACCAAAACCAGACAAAGACAGTACAAAACAGAAAACTGAAGATCAATATTCCTTATTAATACAAGCACAAAAATTCTCAACAAAATATTAGCAAAGAGAGTTCAGCAATATATAAAAATAATTTTACACCATGACAAATGGGGTTTATTCCAGTGATACAAGTTTGGCTCAATATTTGGAAATCAATCAGTGTAATCTACCAGACTAACGAGCTAGAGAAGAAAAACATCACATGATCCTATCAGTGGATGCAGAAAAAGTATTCATCAAAGTTCAACACCTTTTCATGATAATATGCTCAGAAAGTTAGCATAGAGGGGAATTTCCTCAACCTGATAAAGAGAATCGTAGGAAAAAAATAACTGTTAACGTTATACTTAAAGCTGAAAGACTGAATGCTTTCCCCTTAAGATCAGGAAGGCAAGGATCTCTGCTCTCACTACTCTTATTCAACAGAGTGTTAGAAGTTAGCCACCATCACAAGACAAATGAAATAAAAGGAACACAGATTATAAAAGAAGTAATAAAACTGTTCCTATTTGAAAATGACATGATTTTCTACATAGAGAATCCCCAGGAATGTATCAAAAATTTTCTGGAACCAATAAGTGAGTTCTGCCAGATCACAGGATAAAAAATAAACATACAAAACCAGTTGTGTATCTATATAATACCAATGAATATATTTATGCTAAAATAAAAAATACAATTCCATTTATATTAAAGAAAAGAATAAGGGAATACTTAGATATAAATCTAACAAAGCATGGACAAGATTTGTATTATGAAAATTACACTGTGCTGATGAAAGAAATCAAAGAACTAAATAAATGGAGAGACATACTATGTTCATTGATTGGAAGACTCAACATAGTAAAGATGTCAATTCTTCCCAAACTCATATACAGGTTTAACAGAATTCCTGTCAAGATCTCAGCAAGATATTTTGTAGATATAAATATAGATTATTCTAAAATATACATGGAAAAGTAAAGGAACTACAATATGTAAAAATTTTGAAAAATAAAAGGAATCAGTCTGCTTGATTTCAAGACAACTGTATAGCTACAGTAACCAAGACTGTGTGATAAGGATGGACATGAGAGTAGACATATAGATCAATAGAACAGAATAGAAAACCCAGAAATAGACCTACACAAATATGTTCAACTGATTTTTGGAAAAAAGTAAATCAATAGAGAAAAGATAGCCTTTCCAACAAATGATGCTGCAACAGTTGGAAATGTATAGGCATACAAATTAACCTCTACCTAAATTTCAGATCTTATACAAAAAATTAACTCAAAGATGATTGTGGAATTACATGTAAAACCATAAAACTTTAAGAGAAAAAATTAGGAGAAAATCTTTGGAAATCTAAGGACAGAAAAAAGGTTCTTAGATTGGATGCCAAAAGCACAATTCATAAAAGGAAAAATTGATTAATTTGACTTCATCAAAATTAAAAACTTTTGCTGTGTGAAAGACCCTGTTTAAATAATTAAAAGTCCACATACATGTGGGAGACAATATTTGCAAACCACATATCTGAAGAGGGACTAGCATTTGGAATATATAAAGAACTCTCAAACTCAACACTAAAAAAAAAAAAAAAACATACAACCCAATTTTAAGTGGGCAAAATACATGAAGGAACATTTACTAAAGGAGATACACAGGTGGTAAATAAGCACATAAATAGGGCAATGCAAATTAAAACTACAGTAAGATATCTCAAGCTAAAGTTTAAATTAGTGACAACACCATACATGAGGGAGGATGCATAGAAACAGGATTACTGATATTTTCCTGATGTAAATGTAAAACTATACAATCACTCATAAAAACAGTCAATTTCTTAAAAAGTTAACTACCAAACAGCCCAGAAATTGCACTCCTGGACATTTATCTCAGAGAAATGAAGACTTAAGTTGACACAAAAGTATGCACAGGAATGTTTATAGCAGCTTTATTTGTAATATCCCCAGAATGGAAACAATCCAGATAGCTTCAATTGGTGAATGGTTAAACATAGCTGCGTAGGTACATTCATATGATGAAATACTACTCAGCAATGAAAAGGCATAAACTATTGATACACACAGAGAATTATGACAAGTGAAAAAGCCAATCCCAAAAGTTTGCATACGTTATGCTTCCCTGTATAATATATATTCTGAAATGACTAAATTATACAAATGGTGAACAGATTAATGGTTGTCAGATGTTAAGGAGAGAGTGGGTTGGGAGGGAAGTGGATATGGCTATAAAAGTGAAACATGAGGAATATTTGTGATGATGGAAATAATTTGTACCTTATCTGTGTCAATGTCAAGATCCTAGTTGTGATAGAGTACTAGAGTTTTACAATAGTCTACCACTGTGGAAAACTAGTTAAAGAGTAAACAAGACCTCTCTGTATTATTTCTTGGGACTGCATGCCAATCTAAAATTATCTCAAAATAAAAATTTAATTAAAAAATCGCCAAAGGGCTTCCCTGGTGGCGCAGTGGTTGAGAGTCCACCTGCTGATGCAGGGGACACGGGTTCGTGCCCTGGTCTGGGAAGATCCCACATGCCGCGAAGTGGCTAGCCCCGTGAGCCATGGCCACTGAGCCTGCGCGTCCGGAGCCTGTGTTCCGCAACGGGAGAGGCCGCAACAGTGAGAGGCCCGCGTACCACAAAAAAAAAAAAAAAAAAAAAAATCGCCAAACTCCAATTTCTAGATCTAAAAACTGAGTGAGCTCAAAACAGAATAAATACAAAGAAAACCATGCAGGCTCATTATTCTCAGCTGTTTGGCTGAAAATTAAGAGATTAAGATTGAATCTTAAAAGCAGCCAGAGGAAAAAAGACCCATTCAAAATATACTACCACAATGTGAATTATAACTAACTTTTCACCAGAAATATGGAAGCTTGAAAATAATGGAATGATATCTTCTATGTGTTGAAAGAAAAAAAATCCATCGATGTAGAATCCATTCTATATCTAGCAAAAATATCTTTACAAAAAGAAAGCAGAGTTCTGCTTTCTAGTAATAGTGGTTAGTATGGGAAGTAGAATTCTAGGATGGGCCCCATGATCTCTGTGCCCTGGTGGTACATCCTATAGAATCCCCTACCCTTGAGTGTGTTGTCTGGGGGAGACTGGTAAGCTGTTTCTAATCAATAAGTATGACAAAGCTGATGGGATGTCATTCCTGGAATTATATAAATAAATATATATATATATAGCATACACATACATATATATTACACGTATACACATATATACATACACACACACATACACACACGTTTTCTTATCATGCATGAGAGAAATAAAGTATACTCCTTTTGCTGGCCTCAAAGAAGCTAACTTCCATGTTGTACCCTCCCTATGGAGAATTCTGGATGGAAGGAAACTGCCAGTGGCCACTGGAATATGGAGACCTCAGTCCAACAACCTCAAGGAACTGAATTCTGCCAGTAATTATGTGAACTTGGAAGAGAATTTTGAGTTCCAGGAAGGAATGTAGATCAGCCAACACCTCAATTACAACTTTGTGAGACTCTGAGCAGGGAACCCAGCTAAGCCATGCCCAGACTCCTGACACACAGAAACTGAGAGACAGTAAATATGTGTTGTTTTAAAGTACTAAGTTGTGGTAATTTGTTACACAACAATAGCTAACTAATGTAGTTAGAGAAACTTAATTGGAATAACCTTCCTTCAGATAACAATTATAAAACCTAGACAAAATATTCTTTAAAATCACCATAAAACAAATTAAATATATTTTAAAACATTGATATCTACAAAGTATGTTTTCTGACCACAATAATATCTAATTGAAATTAATACCAATAAGACATTGAGAAAGACTCCCTCATACTTGGAATTTAAACAATATATTTCTAAATGATCTATGAGTCAAAGAATATATATTTTGACTCAGATGAGGTTAAGAATATATCAAAAGTTATGAGATGCAATTTGTAGTGAAATTACATCTGAAATTATTATATAAGAAAGAGAAAACTTAAATCAATTATCTAGTTTCCAATCTTAAAATGCTAAAAATAAACAAACAAATAAAGATAAAATTAAACCCTAAGAAAGTAAGAGAATGGAAAGATCATAGCAGAAATCAATGAAATAGAAAACAAACGAGGACTAGAGAACATTAAAAAAATTAACAAAATAAAAAAATAATTTCTTAAAAAGATCAATAAAATTGATAAACCCCTAGGGACACTGATCAATGACAAAGAAAAAATATAAATAACCAATCTGTTATGAAAGAGGAGATACCTTTGAAAATCCTATACACATGAAAATGTTAATAGAACATTTTAAATAGCATAATGCCAATAAATGCAGCAACATCGATGAAATAGATGAATATTTTAAAAAGTACAACTTAACAAAACTGACAAAAGATGAACTACAAAGTCTAAATATATTTATATTTATTAAAATAATTGAATTTGTTGTGAAAAACCTTTTCACACAAAAATATCTAGGGGCAGGTGATTTTAATCAAACAAGAAAAGTACTATTCTTTAAAGAAGAAATAATAACAATTTTACAGGAATTCATTCAAGCAAAAAGAGGACAGGACACTTACCTACATATTTTATGATGACTGCATTATTCTGATACCAAAACCTGCACAAAGCTTGACAAGAAAAAAATATATACACCAATATTTCTCACAAACATAGATGCACACATATTGATACTTACAAAATATAAATAATATAAAACTATAAATTCATTAAAAGGATAATATATTATGACTAAGTGGGTTTTAAGCAAGTTTGGTTTAACATTTGAAAATCAAAGTAATTCACCATATTTACAGAATAAAGAAGAGTGGTTATATGGTAAATTCAATAAATGCATAAAAGTCTACATTCATTCATAATAATAACTCATAGAAAATTAAAATCAGAAGAAAAATTCCTCAATATGATAAAAGGCAACTATGAAAAATCTAGAGCTAACATCATACCTAAGAGTGAAATAGTAAACTATTTAACCATAAGTTCAAGAGCAAAGTAAGTTTTCTCATTCTCACCACTTCCATTCAACATTGTATTGGAGGCACTAGCCAATTCAATATAGCAATAGAAAAATGTACAAAGATTGGAAATTAAGAAGTAAAACTTCCTTTTTGCAAGCAATGTAATTGTTTACATAGAAAATCGTTAAGTAATCAACCACACTTCCTCTCAAAAAACTATAACAACTAATAAGTGAGTTTAGCAAGGTCTTACAATACAAGTCAGGTCAATATCCAACCATTATTTTTTTTCTATGTACTATCAGCAAACATTGGAAAGCAAAAAATATTTAATTCCAGTTACAATAGTGTCATAAACACTTCAGATGTTTAAGAGTAAATTTAACCAAAGATTGACAAGAATTATTTTCTCAAAACTATAAGTCTCCAGAGAGAAATTTTAAATGACCTAAATGATTGAGAAGATATGTCCTGTTTACAGTTAAAAATACTTAATATTCTTAAGATATTAACAATAATTCCCCAGTAATTCAACCCAACCCAACTCATGGTCCCAGATTTTTTAAATAGAAATTTGCAAACTATCTATGAAATTTACATCGAAATGTAAAAGACCTAGAAAAACCAAATCAATCTTCAAGAAGAATACAACTAGAGGACTTACACTATGCAATTTAAGCTCTACTGTAATGTTAAATTCGTCAAGAGTGTGGTATTTGCGAAAGGATAGACAAATCAATCAATGGAACAGAATGAAATTCAGAAATAGATTCTTTCACATGGTCAATTGATTTTCATCAAAGGTGCAAAGCAATTCGATAGAGAAAGGAAAGTTCATTCAACAAATGGCGCTGGAACTAATAGATACCCATATAGGAAAAAAAATACGCCTACATTCTTACCTCATACTAGCATACACAAAGTTAATTTGAGATAGATTGTAGATCTAAACACAAAAGCCAGAAAGGTAAGTCTTCTAGAAGAAAACATAGGAGAAGATCTTCACAACCCTTCGATAAGCAAAGATTTCCTTGAGGGGATACAGAAATCACGAATCATCAAAGAGAGAAAAAAAGATACATTGTACTTGGTCAAATAAAAATCTTCTTTCTATTCACCGGAAGATATCATTAAGAAAACAGTCAAGACACAGATGGGGCAAAACAGTTGCATATGTATATCTGACCAAGGAGTCCTTTCAGAATACAAAAACTCAATGATAAAAAAAATTTCCAATGGACAAAAGACATGAACAAACACTTGACTAAAAAAGATATAGGAATGACCAATCAGCTTGTGAAAAAATGCTCAGCTGGGAACTTCCCTGGTGGTCCAGTGGTTAAGGCTCCGTGCTTCCACTGCAGGGGTCTTGGGTTCATCTCTGGAGCTAAGATACCCCATGCCGCATGGCACGGCCAAAAAAAAAGTGATCAGCTGACACTGGGAAACACATAAATGAAAATGAAAATTATAATGAGGTACTACCATACAAGAATGACCAAAATTTGATAGATGATAACATGGAATGTTGGCGAGGATGAAGAGTAACAACATTCAGCATTCCTGGTGTCAACACAAAATGCTACCAACATTTACAAAGTTAAAAATGCACCTATTCATTGATCCAGCAATTTCTCTCCTGAGTGTTTGTACAAAAGAAATATTTAAAATCAAATGTCCACTAAAACTTGTACAAGAATATTCATAGGAACCTTATTCATAACTGCTAGAAACTTGAAACAACTCAAATGTCCATCAATAAGAAAATGAATTTTAAATTTTTGGTAAATTTATACAATGAAATACTATTTAACAAGAAAAAAAAAGAACAAATTACTGATAGAAATAACAAAGATGAACTTTATAAACGTTATATCAAGCATAAAAAGTCTTACACACAACTACATTTATATAAAGTTCAGGAAGGCCAAATTAATCTATGGAGACAGAAGTTAGAAAATCATTGACACAAACTGGAGCATAAGGAACATTTCTGGGTTGATCAAAAGATCCCATATTTAGTTTGGGGTGGTTGTTATATGATTGTACAAAATTATTCAGAACTAATTGAATCAAATACTTAAGATGTGTGCAATTTATTGTCTGTAAATAAAACCTCAATATGAAAGAAGCTAAAATAAGATTAAAATTTCAATGAACAATATTTCATATCTTCTTCAACATGATGCTTTATACCACTGGTTTGCTAATAGCTTAAGCATAATCTGTTCAGAATTTTAACAATAATGGACGAAAATTTATTTCTCCAATTGTCTTGACAATTGCAGTTTTATCTCCCCCCCACTCAACCTTCTTATCTGATCTGGTTAGACTGTCATTGTTTTAGGAGAAGATGAAATATCATCTCTGCCTTCTCAGTCTTCTTTTATGCTTGCTTGTATAGTATTATCTTTAATACAAGTTGGTTTCTTTGCAGGAATCTTTCCAAGTGGCTTGTCCATTTTGTGAAGGTTAGTTTAGTTATAAAACTGCCATGATACAACAGGAAATGCTCAGTGAGTCACAACATGGTTAAAACAAACAAATAAAGAGGAACTTGTCAAGTTCTGCATGCAGTGGAGCCCTGGATCTCCCCATAGGGATGCCTTTCCACATGTTAGTAACAGAGACCCTGCCTGTCTCTCTTAGGGACTTAAGAAGGACCAGAGTGCTCATCAGTATATTAAAAATGAGTAAAGCTTATTTTATTCTTAAAAAGAATAAACGTAAGTGGGGGTGGTGTTTATCCATACCCTCTGGGGAACCTATGTGCCCACCTCATTACCTTACACTGTTTCTTACCTAGCCTGTTTCTTTATTACTACTTATTATTTAGGTCTTAGATATTACTGCTCTGGTGAGTTTCTCTGACTCTTTAGGACTAAGTTAGGTGCCTCAGGGCCTTTGCACAAGAATACAGACCATCATATTTCAAGGTGAGCCTACCTGTCATTATACTGATCTAGATAACAGGGTTAAACACATTAAAAGCTTCCTTCACTATTTATTCAAGAAATTGATAGCTAATCATGTTCCCTCTGCTTTTACAGGCATCGGGGATTCAATGGTGAACCAAACGACCGGCTATCCCCATACCATCTAGGCACTGAAATTCTGGTGGGGCAGACAGACAATTAAAAAATAAATAGTGATAAGTATACGAGAAAAAATAAGGCAAGAGAGGAGGTGAAATATGAAGACAGTGGGGTTGACAATAACATCTAGTGGTCAAGGAGGACCTCACTCAGAATGTGACCTTGAGTCAAGACCAGAAGGAACCATGTGAATATATGCAGGAAAATTGTTATAAGATCATACTTGCTGAGGGAGCAAGGGCAGAAGTGGATAGGTTCAAGATAATTTTCAGAGTTAGAGTCCAGAGATCTTTCTTAAACGGGAAGGACAGCAGGGATACGGAAAAGGATGAATAAAGGATGATCCTCAGGTTTCCGTTTTCAGCTAATTGGTGAACGATGATGGCGCTTAGAGAGATGGGAAAGAGTGAGCACGTGGCGTGCACATAGGGGGAGCGTGTGAGGTGGAGTGCACAGCGGGTCAACAGTCCATGTTTGACATGGTAAATTTGAGCTGTTAGGTACATAGTGGTTACCCATTTTAACTTTGAGGTCATCCAGGCTCCCAGAGCATAATTTACTTGCTGCAGTAGATTGTCTATGCCTCCCCACTTGCAATGTGACCTTGAGACACTTCGCATCAAGGGGGGAGTCTATTTCTCCACTCTTTCCATGTGGGCTTAGATATGTGACTTGCTTTGTCCCAGTCAGATATCAGCAAATATGACAAAAGTGGAGACTTAGAAAGTCATGTTGCCAAGACCATGACCGCCACCATGGAGACAAGGTGGGGTAGCCTGCTGGAAGATGAGAGACACATCACCCTGTCATCACTCCAACCACCGGACACAAGAGTGAGGTCACCTTAGACCAGCCCTATCAGAGCCAGCCCAGACCAAGATGTGAGAAAGAAAAAAAAAGATGTGTTTGAATCACTAAATCATTTCAGCAAAACTTAATTGATACCCTTATTTCAGATCCAGAGCTGGGGAGTGGCCAAGTTAAGAATTGTAGCTTCCTTCTCCTAAATTCACTGTTTCTCCACCATTCCTGGACTAGTCTCTTTGAATATTAGCTCACACAGCCAGAACCAGGAACATTCTGGGGCCATGTCCTCCAAGCTGCCGTCTTAAAGCATGTGTGCATTCAAATCCACACCATTTGTTAATGTGCAATCTCTCTCTCTCTCTCTCTCTCTCTCTCTCTCTCTCTCTCTGCTGAGACCATGTTGCTGTAAAAGCAACCAACAGAAATCCAATTCAATCTCTGGGGAAATTTATAGAAAAAAAATCTTGCTATGCCAGTGCTTTTTCCATGGCAATATGAAGCATATGGGATCTCAGAAGAAGCATCTATCACAATATGTTGCATTGCAGTGCAGGAATTGGCATCTTTTCCAATTCCTCAAAGCATAGCTAAGAGCAAAAAAAAGTTATGAGGTCTAGGCTACTGCTGACATGCTGTCCCTTTCAAAGCATTCTATTCGTTTAAGGAAAAGGAAAAAAAAAAGTAAAAAACAAACCAAAAAACTCCTGAGGCCCCCAGATGTCGTCCACTACCGATCCCAGAAGTCTCTGAGCTGAAACCCGAACCCAGAACATATTAAAAATTGTAAATAGTGTCAAGGAGTCCTGCCACTGTGGGCATCCCCAACAAAATACAGGGGCTGAAGGACAGCATCCTGGGGCCCCCCATGGAATGGGAAGGAGGGTATAAAACTACTCATTCTCACTTTAGAAATGAAGAGTCCTGAGCGCTAGCCCTTGCTTTGTTACTATGTGACTGAATGACCCTGGACAAGTCTGTAACCACAGAGATGGTCAATGAAGTCATCATTAACCATGAACACTGCAGCACAGGACTCTTTGCTCAGAGCTAGGGTTGAACAGAGGTCTGTGTCCCGAGGGGAGGGAACAGGAGACTAGTACATTTCGATGTGATGGGGTGAGAGATGTGGGAGGTCTCCTGGCCACTGAGAACAGAAGGAACCGGGGTATTTCTAAGTAGTCAGAGACCACGGGGAGAATGTTGGGTGCTTGGAGTTTAGATGCAGAAAGGGAAGAGAAGGAATGTGGGGCATAGAGGGAGCCTTACTGCTGATTGCCATGTAGAGGTAGGGGACCCATTAGATCCCCATCCAGTGCTGTCGGTCCTGCTTTCCCATCGAGGAAACTGAGTCAGAAGGAGAGATGGGACTCAACCCCACTCCATAGCCAGTAAGTGATGGAGCTTAGATCTAAACTCAGGCCTGCTGATCTCTAAACCCCATGCTTTTAGCATTTTAATCTTCTTGGAATATAGGACCAAAAAATGATGCTTATGGATATCTTCTGAAATATTATGGAAAGGACAACATGGCATTCTCAGGCAGAAAAAGTGCTAGTTTGTTATAAAAACATCATTTTAAGTAATGAGATGGATTCTTTCTCTTCTTGCTCACTTCAGCTGAGTCTCACGCAGCCCCTCTTTCCTCTCTTGTTCCTATGATCGAGTGTGGGGAAAGAAAGCAGTGCTTGGGAGTGTAAAGGCCCGGAATGTTAGATCCTGCTTGATCATCGCAGTGATAAACATCTCAATAATGCAGCCAGCACAGTGCCTTTCTGCTTCCCAGTGACCTGCAAGATCAATCCTGAGGCTTCTACAGCAGAAGGGAGAAAACAGCCAGAAATGGCTCAGGGGTTGGGAATCATTTTGGAGAGAAACCTGTTTCTGGCTTTTAAAAAAATTGTATTGAAATATAGTTGATCTACAATGTTGTGTTAGTTTCAGGTGTACAGCAAAGTGATTCATTTATATACATGTATATATATATATATATATATATATATATATATATATATTCTTTTTTAGATTATTTTCCATTATAGGTTATTACAAGATATTGAGTATACTTCCTGCACTATACAGTAGGTCCTTGTTGTTTATCTATTTTGTATATAGTAATATTTTTTATATTGTGTATATTTTCATCCCAAACTCCTAATTTAACCCTCCTCCCCCTTTCCTCTTTGGTAACCATAAGTTTGTTTTCTATTTCTGTGGGTCTATTTCTGTTTTGTAAATAAGTTCATTTGTATCATTTTCTTAGATTCCACATATAAGCAATATCACATGATATTTGTCTCTCTCTGTCAGACTTACTTCACTTAGTATGATCCTCTCTAGGTCCATCCACGTTGCTGCAAATGGCATTATTTCATTCTCTAAATCACTTAAAGTTGTATTCCTAACCTTTTCGTTAATATTTGACATTAGACCAAATGGTTTAATTCCACCTATGTGTGTGTGTGTTTTATGTACCTCAAATTAAATGAAAAACAACAGAAACATTATTCCAAATTAAAAGTTATAAATCCAAGAGTTTTCCCAGTCAAAATAGTTATTCAGTTTGTATCCAGTACATGGGACACACATACAGAACGACCAATGAGATTCAAAAACCACTTGATGGTAACCAGAGGCCAGTGGGGTTATAAAGAGCAGCCCAGGTGTGTGTGAGGATGGAGTTTGGGGCTGGAAATATGGGAGGGAACAAGATAGGGGCAGGGTGGGGGTGAGAACGGAGTGCCTGCCAGGAGTTTCGTAAACAGCAATGAGAGTTCTAAGAAAAGCTTTACTGGAGAGTTCAAAAGGGGGAGAAACTGTGAATTCCAGCTTTACCAGTTACCAGACCTGTGATTCAGGTAATGTAACCTCCCTGAACCTCAGTTTACCTGCCCTCCTGACAACTGGAAAAACTGCTTCTCACTTGCCAGGGGAATTAGAGAAACAAATGAATAATGCTGTTTCCCAAACTCCCCTCTTCAGAAGGACCATGTGGAGGAGTCTGTCCAAATATAGATTTTCAGGCCCCTTTCCTGAAGCTTCTGGGGCCTGGGAATGTGCTTTCAACCAGTGTTCCAGCAGCGACAGGGCCCAAAGAATGGACTGGGGCTTTGTGTCAATTTCCCCTCCCATCACCAACACGCTTCCACCCTAGTCACTTTGAATCCACATAAATATTTTCATCTATTCTTATTCTTAACTTTTCACTTTGAAATAATTTCAGACTCATAAAACTTTTGCCAAAAAAAACCCAGCAGGAGTTGTCTTATGCTTTTCATCCAGCGTCCCCAATTATTAACGTCTTATATAACCCTAATACAATAATGAAAATCAAGACATCAACATGAATCCAATCTTCTTCACTAATGCACAGCCCTTATTTAAATTTTACCAGTTGTTCCATTAATGTCCTTTTTCTGATCTGGGATCTAACCGTGGCAAATTCAAATAAGTTAAATATGGTGTGATGTTAGGAAAACCCTCTTCTAGACAAGTCCCCAACAGCCCTGTAAACAGATGGGTGCTTCAATCCCATTTCACACGGACACTTTAGAGCTGTCATTATATCCCACGTAGTCCTTACAATCAAGAAATATGGATAAGCATTGAGATAATGATTTTGATGATCTTGGCACAGGTTAGTAGGATAAGTAGAAGCTCACTTAAGACACACACAAAATCATTATTCATTTGTAAGAAATCAAGGAAAAAGTGATGAAAGGCAGGCAGAAGCTTTCGTAGAGAAGAGCTTGAGATGCTATGGCCCTGTCCTTGCTTCTCCCTTGAGCAAGGCCACTCCCAGCCCTGACCACCACCCTGCTGGTCAGTCAAGGTCCATTCAATGAGATGAGCCGTGGGAAGGATTTAGCTCAATGAACACATAAGGAGGACTCAATAAATGTTGTTCCTAATTTGTTACTCTTTCCAAAGCCACTCTACTTGAAATTTATCAATTCTATCCATGAAGGGTGATAGTCCCAATTTCCAACCCCCCTTCCTGTTCTTTGCGTCTTTCATATAGCGTGGAACACATCCTGATTTATATTGTAGCTATCTGTGTACTTCTTTATCTTATCGCCCCAACTAGATTGTAAATTCTGATGCTTTTATCCCCTGTGGAAGCTTCCTGGGCTTCGTGCAGATCACACTGGGGGTAGCTGGCCTCCTAAATGGCACTGGGGCACACAGCCTGCAGATCCTCTGATTTAATTTATTACCGACGCTCTAGGCTTTAACTTGCTTTAAGCATCTTCCTATAAAGCTGCCATTGTGCTCAACGTGGGGAGGCACCTCTTCTGGGAGGCAAGTCCTCCCCTCTTCAGGAAAAAGGAACACCCCTATTCAGGTGGCCCACTTATTGATAATGAGGACTTTGGGGCAAGGTCTGTATTTTGGGTACTGTCCATTGCCTTTAGGTAAAAGAGGGACAAAGAAAGCTTAAGGAGGTTGATGATACTTCCTAGCACTTTGTTGCTTCACATCTTCAAAGAGCTTTACACAAATCAACTAATGAACACCTTATCACACAGCATTTAGTCTCCCCCAGGGATCTGGAAGGCTTTAGGCTTCAATGCTGCAGCCAGAGACTTGAAAGGGGTGGGCAATTTGCGGTTAACAATTGCATTTATGACTGCGTTTCCTGAAAGGCAATCACACACATCTCATGCCTTTTACTGAGCAAGTCTTGGCTGGATGTTTGTTGACTGACTGACTGAGTCCAACTGACGGGCAGATTGCTAAATGAGGCCCTTCCTTTGCCCTCCCGCTTCTCCAGGTCTCATCAAAAGGCACAGGGCAACTTCATTTTAGAAAGTTCTTTTCAATGCCATAAGTCCCTTATAAAACTCAGATGCAAAGTCTGCAACTTGTTCCTAGGAAAATGCTAAGTGCACACAGCATACGCTGCAAATGTTTGGGTGATTTTTCAGAGCGCTGCCTAAAATGCAAATTAAGACTCTGCTTCAGGTATTGTTTGGAAGCAGCCAGCTTAAAAAGGATCACCTATGTCCAGTTCGGGAAGAAATAATTTACTCTGCCAAGAATACTTTGGTTCCACTGGTTTAAAAGCATAATTTATAAGTGCAGTTGCCCTTTTCACATTAGGCATTAAGAATATCTTGAAAGGTTCTATGAATATGTTTCACTTAAAAATCATTAAGTGAAAACAATGTGTTTTCTGGTCACAGCCATCTGCAGTGACCTTAGGGACTTGCTTTTCTTAGCCTCATCTAATAGCAGATTCTCATATTTGGGAAAATAGGAAATGTTTAGCCTGCCTTCTTAGTGTGTGGATGCGTAGTGACTAGGGAAGACTTTTCTGAAAACTTCTTGGCAGTGCCGACAGTGATGTTAACGAAATCCTCCGCAAATACCCCGGAACAGAGCTAAACAAATGACGTTAGGAAACTCTGATAACCCAATACCTAATTCCAAGCCTTATTGAAAATCAGGAAGGAAAATAATTTGTAGGCATTCGGATGGAAAATAGCCTCACTTTCTAGGAAAAGTGAGCATTTTAGGTGAGCATTTTGAGAAGGAGGCTGGGAGAGAGGGAGGAAAAGAAAGATCAAAAGGAAATTTGAAGCCCTTTGGGAGTGGCCCTCTGAAAACAATAGCTTGCACTTCAATGGACAGCCTTGAAATGCAGAAATCTACGATTCCTTCTAAAAAGACCCAGAGAAGCTTAGGTAGAGTTTACCCTGGTCCCAATATCACTAATACATGCACCAGGGGCCGGTCATTTCTTCCTGGTGTTTTGGGGAGAAAGGAAGGAATTAGCAAATTAAGGGCGAAGAGAGTGAATTCTATGAATTAAAGCCAAGGATAAAAGAAAGGGTTTTCCATCTTCTCTCCAATTGATGTGCAAATTTGCCCTCTGCTGGCCCAGATGTCCTTAAAGGACTGAGGGGTCCAGATGTTTTCAGAGAGAACAGGAACTTAGAAGTTCAAGTCCATGATTCTTAGCTAGAAATGAGTTAACCAGCCAGGTAGGCTTGTCTCCTTCCAGAATTTCTTGCCAAGCATCCTGGATTCCTTTCCTTGACCCATCACTTTCTTTCCTCGTTGAAAGTTACCTGAATCCAATCACTCTATCCAGCTCTAGCTGCTCTTCTCCCAACTAAAAGGGTCAAGTGGCAACTATGTCAGACTCATCTGCCTACCTAGCTCAACCTGGAGGTGCAGTGAGTTTGTAGGAAAAGGCTGCTCTAATTCCTGCCCCATCCTGAACTTGAGAGCCATGGAGTTAGATCTGGTTTGGATCCTGGCTTTGAGAGGCAGGCAGCTCAATTAAACTCTTTGAATCTAGGTTACTTCATCTATAAAAAAGGCTACTGTACACATTTAATAAATTTGTGGTGAGGATTAAATAAAGTATTTAAGTATATGTAAATATATCCTGCCTCATTCTATAAAAAATTTGCAGCAGTACACCTATGTCCCCACCAGAAGCACACACTAAACTTTTTTTAAAGAAGAGAGAAATTAAAATGAAGAGTACTAAAGATTTAGTTAAATATGCTCTTCAGTTAAAATTAGATATGCAATAATATATGCTCATTTTTAAACTTGAGGTTTGGGGAATATGTTTATATTTTAGAAACCAGGTTTTTTTAAAAGTCAGAGTAAATGTACAGAGACTGAAGAAAACAAAAGATACTAGTTTTTCTGTTTATTTTTCAATCAGTGACTTCCTGTGCCTGGACAGGAAGCTGAGATATCATCTGTCTGGTTCTATGTAACACTCAGGTCAAGATTTCAGAAAGTGGCAGAGAGGGGGTGGTTGTGAGACAGGCTGGGACCTGGGACCTGGGACCCTTTGCTGCAGTGCTGCAACACTTGCACCTGGACAAAAGTCTCCTCCAGCAACAAAATACAAAGAAACTATATGGGACTAAAAAGAACTGTGTGCATGCCCGATTGGGGCAAATTCTGGACCAAAAGATACAAAAATACCAGAAAAAACAAAAAAACAATCCAACTGCCACTTCTGAACAGCCAGGAGTAAAAACAGGCTGTTGGGAGAAAAGCAGGGTACTGTGCATAGCTCCTGCCCTCAACACCACCAAAGGGGGGGGGCGGGGCAGACCACCTAAGCCACCCGTTCTGCCTGACCCAGGAACCCACCCCTACCCTCATCCCAAATAAGGAACCAGCTAATCCCTCCTCAGGGAGCCAGCAAGGCAACATGCTACTTGTTTTTGCTTCCTCCTGTGGCCTCAGGAGCCCCAATAAAGCCTTGTCTGAATCTCTTGTCTGGACTCTTATCCATTTCTATTGTTTGGGAAAGGCCAAGAACCATAATGGGTATCAGTTGATGCTCCTTATCTGCACTAATATCAGATTCCTTGCATCTGAGTGGTTCTTTGTAAACCCCTATGAGATGCAAGACATAGGAATTTTTATGCCTATTCTGTAGATGAGGGAAATGGGCTTGGAAGGGAAAAATGGCTTCCCTAAAGTCACACAGCTAGTTAGTGGGGTTGCTATCCCACGTCCCTGGCTCAGAGCCCATATAATGCCATTAAACTTTTGAATCTCTACTTTGCAAATTTTCTCTACTTTTCAAAGTTTCCTTCCTTGTTCCCTCTCCAGCTGTGGTTTCATTTGTGGTCTTGTTTCTTATGAATTGTCTTTATTTTATCCAAAGATCAAGATATTAACCTCCTAGAACGCTTCTCCCTAGCAACAAGCTGCTGCAGAGATAAAGAAAAACAACGGCACCCGTGTTTCTCTGCTTAGCTCTCTTTCATACGGATGGATGGTGGTTGGTGCCCCTTGGAAAGGTTATTTCTAATGATTACTCCAAACATATGAGCAATACGTTTCACTCATTAAGCAAAATTATCAAATTCTGGTATTTTAAGATAGTTGAAAATCTGAAGGCAATCCTAATATATATATATTTTTTTTTTCTGGGGAAGAAGTGTGAAAATGCTCTGTTCAAAACTTAGATATTGTTAATTTTCCTCTCCTTCTGTTTCTGCTATCACTACCAGATGACACTGAATGCCAAGCACTGTGCTGGTGCTTTACGTGCATTATCTCATTACGCTGCACAATAGCCTATGAGATAAGTACCTTTCTCATCCCCATTTTGCCGACGAAGAAATGAGGGTTAAGTCATTCAAAGTTGTGAAAGTAGCAAATGGTAGAGGCCATTCATATCCAGTAGTTTCTCATTCCAAAGCCTGTTCTCTAACCCTCTACGCTGCCCTGCTTTCTCTACTCCATGGAAAGAAACTACTTATGATTCTACAATAGTTGACAGTATATTGGTTTTCATAATAAAAGGTTTTGGTTACAGCAGAGGAAATGGATAACACAGAGAACTTTACCATTTAAGTCTTCTATTTGGAAAAACAAACAAGCAACTACACACATATATTTATACACACGCACACACACCCACACCCTCTAAATTTATGTATTATATGCCAGACATCAAGGATGCCAAAAATGATGAAGATATAATTTTTAAGAATTCACAGGTTAAAGGGGACAAGAAAAGCAAAAGTTTATACCTTTATTTAGAAGTTAGGACAGAGATACAATTACAAGGAAGTAAAAAACAATTTCTAAGGATGTCAGGAAAGGCTCCCTTGAAGAAGTACTTTCTTGAGCTGGCTTCAAAGCATGTCATCCTTCAGGAAAAATGCATTTTACGTAGAAGTCTGGGCAAGGGCAAAAGCCTGTAGCACTGGCAGAAAGTGTGTGGCAAGTAGGGGCCTGGGGCTGGTAGCAGAGATGAGGTTGTGGAGAGGGTGGTTAGCATCAGATAAAGAAGAATGTCTCTTACCCTGTATTTTTATGTCAATTTCCAATTCACCTCTGCCAGACTGTGTCTTATTAAATGGTGGTTGTATTAATATGGGTTGTCCAGAGAAACAGAACCAATAGGGTTTATATTATAATATTATAATAATATGTAATTATATATTATATATGTCATTATAGTATAAATGTCATTATATATAATTATATTATGTGTATAATTATATTACATATGTTTATATTATATTACATTATATTTATAAAGAAATTTATTATAAGGAATTGGCTCACACATTCATGGAGGCTGAGAAGTCCCAGGATCTAGTCAGCAAGCTGGTGATCCGGGAGAACAATGGTATAGTTCCAGTCCAAGACTAAAGGTCAGAGAAGCCAATAGTGTAAATTACAGTCCAAGTCTGTAGGCAAAAAAAGTCTGACCATGTACCCCCACCTCAAAGTAAGTCATTTAGAGAGAATGTGAATTCTTGTTTCTCAGCCTTGATGTTCTATTCAGGCCTTCCTTATAAGGATCAGATGAGGCCCACCAACATAGAGGAGGGCAATCTGTTTTACTCAGTCTACTGACTCAGATGCTAATCTAATCCAGAAACACCCTCACAGACACCCCCAGTATAATGTTTACTCAAATATCTGGGCACCCTGTGGTCCAGCCATCAGAATATCCTAATTTTGTTCCCAGAAAATATGGTCACCAATGCTAAGATATGTGTCTTAACGTGTTTTAAAAGTAGGGCCTTTATTAAACTACACCATATTACATAAGCATTCTAGTATTAGTATTCAATTCAGCAGAAAGGCAATGGGCATGGTGGAAAAAAATAGCCTTTGGAGCCATACACAAATTGTGGTTAGTTTCCACCCCTCTCCTTTGGGAAAATGTCCTGCTGTTTTAGAGACTCAGTTTTCTTATCTATAAAACAGGGATGATCAGAAATGATATGCAAAATATTTAACAGCTGGTTCATACAGGCACCCAGAAATTAAAAGAGAAGTCAGCTATTTTGGGGGGGGCAGGGAGCGTGCATCATTGTGTACCACCCACATATCCACCCTAGAGATGATGACACCCACTTCATGGGAGAGAAGTGAGGATTAACTGGAGAAACTGAGCCTACAGAGACACTCAGCAATGGCCAAACTGGTCAAGAGCTCATCTTCTGTCTTCTCATGTCTTTGAAAGAGATGCTGTCTTTGTCTTCTAATCAGGCAGATAAGGTTTCTCTCAACCTTGCCTCTTTGTGGCAGGTGGAGATCAGCTCATCTCTCATAACCTCTGCAGGCTCTGAAGGACTGCTTTGGGTCTACACAGTCACAGTGAAGTTGGGGCAGAGGCCATTGTGGCCACAGAGATCTTAGTTTTACAAAGGCAGCAAATAGAATTTCTCCTTTCGGGCATTTTGGCAGGATCTAGGATAATTAAAAATGCAAACTCCCTTATATGTGAGAGACTGGCATGTGTTTCTTTCTCCTTCCAGTGTGCCTTCTTGACAGCAGAGGCTAGAAAGCTAGGCATTGCCCACACTCCCTTGCAGATAGGGTTTTGAAGGTAAATTAGATTCCATCAATCTGAAGTATTGTATGAGTTTTAATTGGCAAAAATGAGGCAGACACTTTGTTCCTACTCTATCTGGGGTCTTTAGTTTTGTGGGCATTAAATCCAGGGCATAGGGCATCATTTACCAGTGCAGGGCAATTCTGAAACAGCAGCAGCAGCAGTGTCATTTCCTGATCCTTTCTGATACCTGATCTTGGTGCTTTGATCATGGCTCCATAGTGGTGTGATTCTAGGAATTGAGCATTGTGTGGCAACTTCTCAATTAGGCAGCAGCTCCTTTGGTGGGTCAGTCCAACAATGTAATTTTGAGCATTATTCCTGCGATTTCCAACTGGAGTCTCTACCTCCTGGAGTGGACGTGCAACTGCAACTAAATGCAGGTGGGTTACATTCTTGAACTCTTCTTCTGAGAATTTAGACATAGATATACCTGTGATCTATGTGTGTGCAAAATGCATGCAGAGCATTCACCAAAGATTGCTTCATACTAGGAAAAAGCTGAAAATAACCTCAATGCCCATTAACAGGGATTGATTAAATAAATGATATTGTATCCATACAATTGAGACTTATACTGACAATTTAGTTTGTTTAAAGGAAATAGATTTAGCTATATGGCTGTAAAATTAATGTATAAAATGTTGGTAATGTTGCTAAATATTTTAATTTTTTGCATGGGTAGCCATACCTACCACTCACAGACCGTATACTTAGGGAACAATAACTCCACCTCTGGCTCTGGGGTGGGTTCTTACTCATGTAGCCCCATCCCTTCCTAAGGTAATTGCTTCTGATAAAGGCACATGACCCAATTTATGCCAATGAGGTGTGAAAAGAAGTTGGCTTGAGCCTCAAGGGAAAAAATAATAAAATTAAAGCTATCTGGCTCTTCTGAGAGAACTTCAAGAAATAACTTCTCTCTCTGCCTACATATGGACACGTAACTATGTAGTCCTGGGAATGTTAGCAAGTCATCTTGCAGCCAAAATGGGAAGCCAGCATTAGCAATCACACCATGAATTGCAGAGCAAAAAGAGGGACATTTGGTAACATAATGAAGCCACTGAGTCAAATCAATCTTGAACCAATCTCTTTCTCTGAACTTCCAGTTATATGTCACCAAATCCTTTATTACTCAGGACAGTATGAGTTTGTTTTTTGGTTACTTGCAATGGAACATGATCTATAAGTTAAATGGGAAAAAAAGTAAGGAGCAAAAAAAGGATGTGTAAGATAAGTACCCATTTGTGTTAAAAAAAAACCCAAAATTTAAAAAATTCATATATATAAATGCACTTGACTATACATAGAAAATTTTTAGAAAGAAACACAACTGTTCACTGTGATTATTTCTTAGGAGTAAGTTTGGGAGTTCCAGAGTAAGAGGAAAGCTTTTCATTATTTTTTTAAATTCAAACTTGTTTACTCAATTGCATACATTGCTTTAACAATTATTTTACAATATTCAATAAAATCATTAGTTCTGTTCATACAGAAATATCTCCACAAAGGATTGGGTTGGGATCTATTTAATAACCGTGTAGTCAAAAGAAAAGGCAGAGAGGGGAGGAGGAGAAGCCCCTCTTTGAGTCACGTGGTCTCCATCGGAATGGGAGGCAGGGAGCAAGCAGACTCTATACCTGTCTTAGTTGAGTGTCCCTCAGGAAAAGGCAGCTGGCTTCAGGTTTTAGATGTAGAAAATGCTGAGGATCGTCTAGAGACAACTTGCCCTGAGGTTTGGTTGACCTCATGCAGTTAAGCTGTCTCTGTTAGGAATCTGGAGGATACTGAAGGAGGAAATACGTTCTTGAGTTCTCCTTTCTTTATGCAGCTGAAGAACCTTGGCATTCTGTGTTTGAGGCTTCAGCAGAGGAGCCAGTGGAGAACCAGGCACCATTAGTTTTTTGCATCAGCTTCCCCAGTGGCCACAACTTCAGAGCAGACAACGAAAGCCAACCTCTTACAACATTCTTCCTCACACCAAACATCATTAGCCATCACTAGAGACCTTGCCTGGCTTTTTCATACTTCCCTGTCTGTGTTCTTGCTGCTCCCTGTGACTTGAAGGCTATCGCAAGTTGGGTTTCCCGGCAAGCACGCTCTGAAAAGATGATTAGTGAGCAGGAAGTTCACAGGGGAGAACTCTTGCAGAAGTGGGCAGAAGGGAAGGTTGAACTGCGGTGCTGAAACGAAAAGCTCTTATTTCACTCCGTATTCTCCACACTCTAAGGAAAACAACTCTTTTTCTTCTGTTTCACTACTCATACTTCTTCACCTCTGGTCACCAAATGTGTGAAATTTTGGCACAAAACAATTCTCTGACACCAGCTGGAGGTCTTAACAATTTAATTCAATTCTAACACTATCTACCTGGCGGTAGCACAGACCCTACAAGGTTGAGGGCTCCGTCCTACAAGACTGTCCCTCCCACTCCACTTCAGATGCCAACTACAAGTCCAGGTTTTCACCTGTGCTTCTAATCAACGGGCTATAAATTGAAGTTTCCCAGGACCTCCTTCTCAGGTTCAATAATTTGCTAAAATGGTTCACAGAACTTAGGAAAACTGCTTACTTATTAGATTACTGGTTTGTTATAAAAGGATACAACTCAGGAGCAACCAGATGGAATGGACGCACAGGGATAGGTATGTGGGAAGGGGCACAGAGCTTTCAATGCCGTCTCTAGACACGCCACCCTCCCAGCACCTCCATGTGTTCACCGACCCAGAAGCTCTCTAAACCCCATCATTAAGGATGTTTATGGAGGCTTCATTACATAGGCACAATTGATTAAATCATTGGTCATTGATAGTTAATTCAACTTCTGGTCCCTTTTCTCTCCTGGAGGTCAAGGGATGAGGCTGAGATTTCCAACCCTCTACTCACATGCTTTGTTCCCCTGGCCATCAACACCCATCCTGAGACTATGCAGGAGCCCCAGCCACCAGGCATCTCCTTAGCATATAGAAGAACACTTATCACTTCAAAAATTCCAAGGGTTTCAGGACCTATGTGTCAGGAGGAAGGAGGGCAGAGAACAAATATGTAGTTCTCATTATGCCACAGGTTCAGTCTAACAAGGCCTTGGCTAACACAGCAGGAGCCTGAGGCTGGGATGGCCCAAACTGGGGTAAGGAGATGAGTCTACATATCCCTGCATCAGTCAGTCATAGGATGCAGGTACGCCAGGGAAGAGGAGCCACCTTTGGTGAGTGGGCTCTTGCCTGCTGCAGGCTGACAGCCAAGAGCTAAGACAACCTTCCCACAGCTGAAGCATAAGTCTTTCAGGCTTGAAGGGGACCAGGAGGGGGGCACAGCACTGTGTTCCCCACACATGTTCCCCATTCTCATATGCTCATCAAACCCCCCTGCTCTCCCCCATACCTGCTCATGTAAACTCCATTCTAATAGGATCATCCAGGTGCTGCTGATTTCAGTGTCCTGTCCTGAACGGTTACCTGCAGTTTTTCTCGTTATTTCTCAATGAAAAACCACGTGAGTCCACCTCAGTGCTAAGCATGTCTCAGTCATCATCTCATTTAATAGTCCAAACAACCTATGAGGTCAGGACTACCATGCCCCCATTTAACAGGGGAGGAATCTGAGTCCCAATTAGGTTAGATAACTTACCCAAGGTTGCAACTGCTAATAACTGTGCGTTCCCGCTTACCAGTAACGTTGCTTATCACAGATGGATCTCAAAGGGCAGCCTCGAAGGGAAAAGAAGTCCTAACAGCGCAGCTTGAGGGAGTCTGCGGAAGGAGAGAGCCGCAGATAAAAATGGCGGCTTCTGAAAAAAAACAAAAAGGCAACTTCAGGGAGTGGGGAGGTTCTGAGTTACTTTCATCCATGGCCATCAGCCCGCCCCCCCCCCCCCTCCACAAAACAATCTAAATCACATAGGTTAAAATGAAAAGACACAACACTTGGTCAGATATCCCTTTCACCATTTCTACGTCCCTCAAATTTAGAAATTCTCCATCACCACTGGTCAGACTCATCCCTGCCTCTTCCCTCCATGGCTCTGGAAGTCCCATTACACCGAATGGAAACTATGAATCAAACGTACTAAAACACTGGCTATATGTACCCTAGATAGTTCTTTTTTTGAGGGGGGGGGCTGCCCTATGCAGCTTGTGGGATCTTAGTTCCCCACCCGGGAACTGAACTTGGGCCACCACAGTGAAAGCACGGAGTCCTAACCACTGGACCGCCAGGGAATTCCCCCCAGATAGTTATCAGGACCCAAGCTCCTGTAGGTCTACACTGTTTCACTGTGTCTTGACAACTCTTCCCTCTCTGCCCAAGGGGCCATTTTTAAAAAATTATTACTATTATTACCATTAAAAAAATCATATGAGCCTGTTTATAAAATTAGAATGTAGAGAAGAGACTCACCCTCCCCTCTCCACACATCCCAACTCTGTCCCAGGCATTGGGCTAAAGGGACTAAGGTGGTGGTGCCCACAATTTCTAGTCACAGCACTTATTTTTATTTATTTATTTTTATTTATTTATTATATATATTTTTTTGCTGTATGCGGGCCTCTCACTGTTGTGGCCTCTCCCGTTGCGGAGCACAGGCTCCGGACGTGCAGGCCCAGAGGCCATGGCTCACAGGCCCAGCCGCTCCGCGGCATGTGGGATCCTCCCGGACCGGGGCACAAACCCGTGTCCCCTGCATCGGCAGGCGGACCCTCAACCACTGCGCCACCAGGGAAGCCCACAGCACCTATTTTTAAAAGAAAGAAAAGAAAAAAGAAGCCTAAATGACGCGATTATGGTGGCTAATTAAACGTCTTCTTTGCTGTTACAATGCATTCATTTTTGAGGATCATTACTTTTTGCGTAGCTTCATTCAAGAGCTCAGTTTAAGGTTTTACTGTAAGGAAACCACAAGGCAAGGCTTAAAGCCACAGGCCGTGCTGCCACCAATGACAATGTGTGGACTGCCAGGAAAACTCCAGGAAGAGAACGTGATTATAGAGCTGCCACTTCTTCTGAAGTACATGAACCCCAGGGAGAGGAGAACAGCTCACTCTCTAGGAGATCCCGTGAGTTTATAGATAAGGGTGTGTTTGCATATAGCCTTTAGCTAATGTTCAAAATTCAGGGTGTTCATTTCCTACTTAACATTCATTTATTCCATAAAGAGACATGAGTTGCCCTAGGGGCCCCAGGTACTCTGATGTATGTGGGGGAAGAGGGCAGAGAGTCGGGGAGGATCAGAGATGGCTCCTGAGAGAAGGCAGCACATGGGCTGGGCCCAGTGGGTTGGGGCCCTGGAGATAGCGCAGATTGCTGCTGGGGGACCACGCACATCTCTTTCCAGCCCATGCTGTCTCGTTTTGTTTCACAAGGCTGGCCACAGTGGGATTCTTTACACCGTGGGTACGGCAAACACCACAATCAGGGCTTCTTCCCCAACCCCTTTGGAGAGCCAGTGTACCAGCACCGCACTGGCTGGACCTCATTTTCCAGATAGAACCTGAGGCAGAGAGAGGAAGGATGTTTATGTTTAGTCTTCTTTAGTGCCAGCATGCTGTTTGGCACACCGTAGGTACTCAGGAAATATCAAGTAACTAAAACTGGGACCCTCGAATTTCTTACCTCCTCCTCCCTAAGTTATTGATAAAATGTATGTGAAAGTCTAGAAGATAATGCAGTTATTCTAAACTAAAATGGAGTTGCAGAAACAGGTACCAAACCTTAGAAAATGTAACACTGCATGTTACAGAGAAAATAAATGGCTAACATATTCCACCCTAGTAAAGCTCTGAGTACCCTTTCTTTCTAATCAGATTAGATACTTGACATGAGCCCTTGCAGATCTCCAAAGTGTGGCCCAGATCAGCAAGGCGATTTGGGACTAAGGCTTCCCGTTTTGAACAGTAAGCTTTCATTCACTGCACAGACTTTTCAGGCACTGAACAAAACATTAATCCAAAGTGAAACTCTGTATGGCAAATATTTAGGTAAAGGCCAAGTCCAATTTCAATAGATGATACCTGCAAGTGAAAAAAATACCTGCTGACATTTGGAAATGTGTTGGCTAAAGTGAATATGAACGAAAGTATATGTTTTCCATTAGAAAAAGATAGGAGTTAGATATGAGAGAGGAATGATAAGGGGTACCCACCTGTAATAGCTTATTTTTAGTCTTACCTCTTTCAAAGTGCTCAGAAAAAAACTTGTTAGCGAGATAAACAGCACCACAAAAACCACTCACTGATACTGTATTGCAAATGTCCAATTGGAATCAAATTACAAACAAAACCCAGTTCTGAACCCTCAATGTATAACTTACATTCCTCCTTCTGCCACCCCATCCCCCAATTTCCTCCCACCCTCCACTCTGGTAATGATGTGAGTGCTCAAAAGTCAAGACTGGGTTAAGAGGGGACCAAAAAGAATGTTTTAGATGAAATCAGATGTGACCCCTGGAATCAAAAGCATTTGCTGAGCATGGTTTTAATTACGGGGACTCAGTCAGCTTCCCAATACCACTCTTTGCTGCAGCTTGGTGCACCTCCAAAAATGTGCACGGCCTGCCAACCTGCCAGCAGGAAGGGTTTATGGCCTCACACTCCATTAAAAAAAATAAATAAATCAGAAGCCCCTGAGGCAGTCACATGTTTAGAAGCAATGAAATTGCAACCTGTCTGCCTCTTCTTAGACATTTAAATTCCCAGCCCAGGCATAGCCTTACAAGCTAAGACTAAACTTTATTGTGAAGGAATTAAAATTCTTTAGCTCTGATGCAGTCTGGTTTATGGCATATGGCCCATAGCTGAAGTCCAAGGGCTCATCCTGTGTTTTCTGACCTCTCATAAAATTGTCGAGGCCTAATGGAAGGAAAGAATTTTGCATCTTAAAATAATGTCAGTACTTCATTACAAACTCGAGTTCTTTAAACAAGGCAGTCGGTTGAACTCTAAGAGTGAGGCCACTTCAAGATGCAAAGGAAATGAAGTCCATAAATGCAGGAGTTTGTATCTAATATCACTGGGTGTGGGGCGGGGGGGAGTGGAGGTGTGAATTTCTAAGTCTCTTGAAAGACATGAGAGAGCTTAGGAATGAAAGCAAAGAAGGGTCACTACCCATGGAGTGGGAAAGAGAATCTAAAAATATTTAGCTTTGAGAGAGAACAGTGCCAACCATCAAAACTGTCCTCTTCAAATAGTTGAAGTGGTGGTGTGATCATTGATTTTATGAGTCAACTTGGCTAGGAGATGGTGTCCAGTTATTTGATCAAACACCAGTCTAGCTGTTGCTGTGAGGTACATTTTAGATGTGATTACCATTTAAATCAGGAGATTGAGAAAAGCAGATTACTCTTCATAATGTGGGTGGGCCTCACCCAATCAGTTGAAGTCCTTAAGAGAAAAGACCGAGCTTCCCTGAGGAAAAAGGAAATCCGTCAGCAGATGGCCTTCAGACTCAAGGCTGCAACATCAGTTCTTCCCTGGGTCTCCAGCCCATGGCCTGCCTTGAAGATATCGGACTTACCAACCTCCATGAGCTAGTTTCTTAAAATAAACCTCTCTGTACATAAAGGTGCCTGATTGATTCTGTTTCCCTGGAGAACCCTGACAAATAGGGTTGGTATATGAAGAAGAAAGAGAGCTGGTGTTTGGTGGGTACACGAAGAACTTCTTATGATTTCCCACTCATCTCTTTAATCCTTACAACAACCTTGCAAAGTAAGCAATTCTCCCATTTTCCTGATTGGAAAACAGGTTTTGATCTTTTCCAGAATCACAAAGCAAGCAAGTAGCAGATCTTATATTCACTCAGGTCTGTCTTTCTCCTTCGCCCATGTCCTTTGCAGGACATCATTTGGCTGCCCTCCAAGGCTTGTTCTGTGTTATTCCAGAAAGTAGAGCAAGGCCTTGTGCCTCCACGGGGACAGAGTGAGAAGATGATCTGTAGAGAGAAGTCAGGTGAGAGAAAGTAAGTCCTAATGGCATCAAAGTCTCAGGTTCCATGCTCTCTGAGGCCAGTTCCACCCTGCCCCTCCATGCCAGGTGTATGTTTTGTTTTTACCACCTTTATGGAGGTATAGTTGACACACAACAAACTGAGCATATTTAAACTGTACAGTTTGACAAGTTTGACATATGTGTACATCCATGAAACCGACATCACAATCCAGATAACGGATACACCATCACTCTCAAAAGCTTCCTTGTGCCCTTTTACAATACTTCTCTCCAACCCTCCTTTCATTCCTTTTTGCCAGCCACCACTGGTCTGCTTTTGGTCACTATAGATTACTTGGTATCTTCTGAAATATTACATACTAATGGAATCATACCATACATATTCTTCTTAGGGGGAAGGGAGTTCTGGCTTTCATACAGCGTAATTATTTGGCAATTCATCGTATCGTGCTTATCAGTAATTCGTTATTATTTTAGTGACTCTGCTAGGACACAAATTTAATTCATTATTTTTCAGTCCTGAGTATTATTCCATTGTATGGCTATACCACTGCCTGTTTATCCATTCATCTGCTGGTGGAAATCTGGGTGGTTTCCAGTTTGGAGCTTCACAAAGAAAGCTGCTCTGAGCATTCTTGTACAGGTCTTCATGTGGACATCTGCAGAGGTCCAGAGACGATGACTTATTATGTACTCTCCCCAAACTCAGCCATCCTCTTGCATGTATTTATTTGCTTATTGCCTGCAGCTGTTGTTACATTAAAATAGCAGAATATGTAGCATTTTGGCTTACAAAGCCTGAAATGCTTACCTGACAGTTTCTGAACACGTGTTCTTAAATAAATTCCTAGAAGTTAGTGGTTAGACTAATAAGTGTACGTTAGCTTTTCATAGAAATGGCTAAACTGTCTTCCAAAGTGGTTGTACCATTTTACATCCCCACTAGCAGTATATGAGAATTCCAGTTGCTCTACGTCCTTGCCGAAACTTAAAATGCTTATTCTTTTAAATTTTAGCCTTTGTAATATATGTGTAGTGGCGTTTCACTGTGATTTAAATTTGTATTTCTCTGATAACTAATGATATTGAACCTCTTTTCACGTGTTCGTTTTTTGTCTCTATATCTTTTTTGGTGAAGTGTCTACTTCAAATATTTTTTCCTATTTGGGAGAAGGAGCATTTGTTTCTTATTATTCAGTTTTGAGAGTTCTTTATATATTCTGGGATACAAGTCCTTAATCAGATATGTGATTTGCTAATATTTTCTCCCATTCTGTAGCTTGTTTTTTCATTTTAGTAGCAGGATATTTTACAGAGCAAAAGTTTTTAACATTGATGAAAGCCCATTTATAATTTTTATTTTATGTATCATGTTTTAGATATTATGTTTAAGAAATCTTTGCCTTACCCAAGATCATAAGACTTCCTTCTATGAGTTTTATACAGTATGTCCCCTACATATGAACCAGTTCTGTTCCAACAGTGCGTTCGTAAGTCCAATTTGTTTGTGAGTCCAATAATGTTAGCCTAGGTACCCAACTAACATAATTGGCTGTATAGTACTGTACTGTAATAGGTTTATAATACTTTTCACACAAATAATACATTAAAAAAACAAAAAATAAACATTTTAAATCTTATAGTACAGTACCTTGAAAAGTACAGTAGTACAGTGTAACAGCTGGCATACAGGGGCTGGCATCGAGTGAACAGGCCAGAAGAGTTACTGACTGGAGGAGGGAGAGGAGGTGGGAGATGGTAGAGCTGAAGGATCGTCAGCAATAGGAGACGGAGGGCAAGCTGCAATTCCACTCACACCTGATGTTAATGGCACAGGTTCTGGTTCCTTGCTGGATTCAATTCTATCTACCCTCTTGAAAAAATGATCTAGTGATGTCTGGGTGGTAGCTCTTTTTTTCTCATCATAGATGACACTGAAGCACTGGATTGTATTCTGAATGGCTGCTGCAACCTTCGTGTACCATTCTACGTTCGGATACTGTGCTTCAAAAACTAAAAATGCCTCCTCAGATAAAGAAATTTCCCTTACTATTTCCTGCTTTGTGAATCTCTTTGGTTCTTCAGTTACTTATACTTTCTCTTGTCTCTCTTCATCCTTTCTCTGGGCCTCCAATTCCATCACGTCTTCATTAGTAAGCTCCTCATGTGGCACAGCAAGGAGTTCAATGAAGTCGTCCTCTTGCAGATCTATTTTGAAATAAAGATACTGTACGACTGTATTCTATACATTACTGTACAGTAAAGTACACAAAAGCACAACCACTTGTAGAGGATGCAGGCATGTGACAATGTACGCCAGACACGTGAACTAACTTACGTGATTGGACATGCAAAGGCACATTCGCATCTTTGAAAGTTCACAACTTGAAGGTTCGTATGTAGGGGACTTACTGTAGATTGGCGTTTTACTCAAAACTATTTGAGAACCTTTGAGAAATGATCGAAATTTAAAAAAAAACAATTTGGGGGGCATATGGATAGCTAATCATTTGTTAAAAACACGATCTTTTCTCCACTGAGCTGTCTTTGCACCTTTGTTGAAAAGTAATTGATCATATATGTGTAGGTCAATTTCTGGATTCTCTACTCTATTTCATTTCTCTGTCTATCTTGATGTCACTACCACACTGTCTTTATATTGTGGTAGATTCATATGAAATATTGAAGTCAGGTAGTAAAAGTCCTCCAATTTGGTTCTTCTTTTTCAGAATTATTTTAGGTATTCTATGTCTTTTGCACTTCCATTTGAATTTTAGAGTCAACTTCTTAACTTCTACCAAAAAAAATTATCTTGCGATTTTTTTTTTTTTTTCGGTATGCGGGCCTCTCACTGCTGTGACCTCTCCCGTTGCGGAGCACAGGCTCCAGACGCGCAGGCTCAGCGGCCATGGTTCACGGGCCCAGCCGCTCCGCGGCATGTGGGATCTTCCCAGACTGGGGCACGAACCCGTGTCCCCTGCATCGGCAGGCGGACTCTCAGCTACTGCGCCACCAGGGAAGCCCTATCTTGCGATTTTGATAATTGTTGAATCTATAGATAAATTTGGGAAAAATCGATCACTTAATAATACATAGTCCTCTGACCCATAAAATAATATATCTTTCCAACTTTTTGTTTATGTGCTCTTTAATTTTCTCAGTTTTGTAATTCTCAGTATACAGGTCTTGCAACCACCAACTGGTTGGGACAAACTGTTCCTCTTGCACAATAATGTAGAACCACAAACAAAACAACATCCTGTCTTTATTTAAAATGTTGATATTTTACTAATCACAGATTTTGCATTAATTTTGGTATTTTAAAAGATTACATTATAATATCATTTATCTTTATTAGTCAGCTTTTGGTGCTCCCTTTAGTTCTGGGATTGAGGTGAGTGTTTCATGTAGCCCACCCTCATTCCAGCTCCATCCAGGTATTTCATATTTATTGATGCTAATTTTTAATTTCAATTTCCAAAAGTCATTACTAGTACACAGAAATACAATTGATTTTTGTATATTGATCTTGTATCCTGCAAACTTCCTAGACTAACCTATTAGTTTAGGTACATTTTCTATAGATTTCTTTGGATTTTCTACATATTTGATCATGTTGCCAGTTTTCTGAAAGAGATTGAATAGAATTGTTATTATTTTTCCCTTAAATCTTTGGTAGGATTTATTATGGAAGTCATCTGGGCCTGGGTTTTTCTTTGTGGGAAGGGTTTTAACTACAGATGCAATTTCTTTAACAAATATAAAGATGCTTTGTCTTTTTGTTTCTTGAGTCAGCTTTAGTAGGTAGTTTATGTCTTTTGAAGAATTTGTCAAGGAAGTTATTGGATTAATTGGCATAAAATTTTCATAATATTCTCTTATTATCAGGTTAATAGAATCTGTTTGTATGCCATGTTTCACATTCCAAATATTGGTAATTGATTATTTGTTTCTTTCTCTTTTTTTCCTGGTCAGTCACCTCTCTTCTAGAAAAAAAAAAAAAAAAAAAACTTTGAATGCATTGATTTTTAAATTTTTTTTTGTTTTTTATTTCATTGATTTTCACTTCAATTTTTACTATTTCATTTCTTTTTACTTTGAGTTTCATTTGCTCTTTTTAGTTTCTTAAGAGAGATTAAGACTTTAGTTTCTGCGACTATTTTCTTTTCTAGCATAGGTGTTTAGTGCTGTAATTTTTATTTAACTACTGCTTTAGCTGCATCCCACAAATTGTGATATGTGGTGTTTGCATTTTCATTCAGTTCAAAATATTATCTAATTTCACTTTTGATTTCTCCTCTGACACTTGAATGTGTTACTTAGTATCCAATTATTTAGGCTTTTTTCAGATATATTTCTTTTTTTTTAATTTTTTAAATTAATTAATTAATTAATTTTTGGCTGCATTGGGTCTTCATTGCTATGCACAGGCTTTCTCTAGTTGCGGCGAGCGGGGGCTACTCTTCGTTGTGGTGTGAGGGCTTCTCATTGCATTGACTTCTCTTGTTGCGGAGCACGGGCTCTAGGTGCACAGGCTTCAGTAGTTGTGGCTTGCGGGCTTCAGTAGTTGTGGCTTGTGGGCTCTAGAGCGCAGGCTCAGTAGTGTGGCGCTTGGACTTAGTTGCTCCCCAGCATGTGGGATCTTCCCGGACCAGGGTTCAAACCCGTGTCCCCTGCATTGGCAGGCGGATTCTTAACCACAGTGCCACCAGGGAAGCCCCTCATATATATTTCTATTACTGTTTTCTAATCTGTTACTGAACTCAGGTTCGGCTGCTCACCACTCAAAAGCCAATAATCAAGAGGCAAGTGTCAGTAGAAAAGAAAGCTGCTTTAATCAGAAAAGCCAGCAATCTGGGGAGAAGGTGGACCATGTCCCGAGACCAACTCCAGTGATTCTGCTCAGCTATGACAGTTTTTAAAGGGAAAAAGGGGAAAGAATCTCAGTGAATCATCAAGGCAGGAGGCTGGATTCTGCATCATTCTTTGTTGAATGCAGACTGACTGACTCTTTCTTCAGATGTTATCCTGTCCTTGTGATCTGCCTGCAGAACTGACAAGGGGGCTTTTGGGGGTAGAGAGCTAGTCATTCTTTAACTACTTCATTCTTACTTCTTTTAATCTAGAAAAAGAATCAACAGGTTAGGCAAGGCATGGTGTGTGTTCAGGAGAATATAAGTCAGGAATTAGATTAAATTGCCTAGTGATCTCATTCCTATAATTATGTTCTTTTACCATTAGAGGGGAACAAAAGTGGGCAAACAGGAAAGGGGCCAAAAAAGCTGCTTTCAATCTAAACCCAATATGCTCAGAGATTATATTTTATATGAATTTGATCCAAATTATAGAGATTTTTGTGACCCAGCATATAGTCTATTTTGATAAATAGTGTATGTGCACTTGAAAAGAATGTTAATTCTGCCATTATTGTGTGGAGTGTTCTATAAAGGTCAATTAGGTCAAGTGACCATAAGTGTTGTTCACGTTTCCTATATCTGTCTTAATTTGTTGTCTAGTTGTTCTATCAACTATTGAAAGAGGAGTATTGAACTCTCCCAATCTATCTGTGGATTTATCTAGCTCATCTTGCAGTTTCCCAGTGTTTGCCTCATGTATTTGAAGCACTGCTCTTATGCACATACACTCAAGACCCTCTGGTATGTTTGTGAATTTAAAAAGCCCAGTAGACCATCTTGTGGCCCAACCTTTCACCACCACACGTTGTTGACAATCCTGAGGTCTCACCCTGTTCCTACATGACTAGGAATAAACAATATGTCTCCCAAACTAAATTGCTTCAGAAAGAAGAATCCAAGCACATATTTTTAAAGATGTTTTCACTTTTTATGGTACTTGAAATCTCATTGGAGAATAAAGACCATGACACTAGAGTGAAAAATGCAAGGCCATTTCTTTTTCTTTTTTTTCTGTTTTTTCTGTTTTTTTTTTTTTTTTTTTGCGGTACGTGAGCCTCTCACTGTTGTGGTCTCTCCCGTTGCGGAGCACAGGCTCTGGACGCACAGGCTTAGCAGCCATGGCTCATGGGCCCAGCCGCTCCGCGGCATGTGGGATCTTCCTGGACCGGGGCACGAACCCGTGTCCCCTGCATCGGCAGGCGGACTCTCAACCGCTGCGCCACCAGAGAAGCCCAAGGCCATTTCTTAATAGCCAGATATGGCTCAGAAATATCCCACAGGATTCCAAAGGGACTGGAGCTAAGTCAGCATTGAGACTTGTAAACCCTTTTATTCTTCTGTTCTTCCTTCCTCCCTCCCTCTCCTTCCCTCCCTTGTTTCCTTCCTTCCTTTCCTTCATTTCACATTTCCTTTGCTCCTAATTAGAGTTGGTGTCTTTGTCAAAAGAGGATGCAGAGTTGATTCAAACAAGATCCCTGACCTCAGAGTATGTAAGACGTTGGCTTGAAAGAAGTGGGACTTGAGTTGGACCTTGAAAGACAATAGCTGGAGGACATATTCTGTAGGATAAAGAATAAATTTGGTACATTCATTATAAAATGAATTCTGCGTTTGTTTGTAAGATGACATTTTCATGTCTTTTATTTGATCCTTGTTGATCAAAAAGTAAGGTGTTTGGGTTTTTTCCCCCTTACTATTAAACCACATGTACTTAATAAATGGGGGTTGGAAAGGAGAGACTGACAGGGAAATAACCATTTCTAATCACATTTCCTATATATAAAACCACTGTAGACATTTTGGTATTTTTCTAATTTTTTTTCCTCTTTATTAAATAGAATCATTAAATTTTATTTTATTTATTTATTTTCTATTGGGGTACAGTTGTTTTACAATGTTGTGTTATTTTGTACTGTACAGCAAAGTAAAGTAGAGTTCCCTGTGTTATACAGCAGGTTTTCATTAGTTATCTGTTTTATATATATTAGTGCGTATATGTCAATCCCTATCTCCCAATTCATCTCCCCCTTTTCCCCCTTGGTGTCCATACATTTGTTCTCTGCATCTGTGTCTCTATTTCTGCCTTGCAAACTGGTTCATTTGTACCAGTTTTCTAGATTAGAATCATTAAATTTTAAATCCTAATCTTTTCTTGATGTCCTCTCCAGAATTCTCTATTTGGTTGTAATTTTTCAATAGTGGCTAAATAATAGTTTACTTTAAAATTTCCCTATGTTTTCTATCCAGATTGTCAACAGGTTTCCCTTATTAAAAATATTCTGCCAATAGATTTTTATGAATTCTGAATTTATTATTTTAATGTTTTGTAGGTGAAGGGAACTTTTTGAGATTATCAAGTCCAACCATCTCAATTTTCAGACAAGAAACTGACTGTGTGGGTAAGTTATTGAGTTCTTCGAGCTACACTTCTCAAACTTTAATGTGTGTGTGGATCACCCGGGGATCATATTAAAATAACGATTGTGATTCAGTAAGTCTGAGGTGGAGCCCAAAGTTCTGCATTTCTGACAACCTCCCAGGTTATACAGACTGTGCTCAAAATATGATTCATGCATTAGGGGAAGGATTTGAACCCTCATGTGTCTGTCTGCAAAGCCCAACCTGACCAACTACTCAATACTGACTCTAACCTAGGATAAGGCTACAGTGGTAACTAGGACCAATGGGGGGAAGCTTTTATATGTAATTGAAATTTAACTTGATTATCTTAGTTTAAGCATACTATTGAAGATACATTAGCTCTCGCTGCATACTCACTGTGTGGAGAGGCTTAATGGAAATTCAGCGATGGAGGGGAGTACCTATCATCTGGTGACCTTGAAGGTCCTTCCAACCCCAAGGTTAAGGTTTCATATGTTAATATTGAATACTTTGAACGTTTATCTGAACAGCTAGCTCCTTAGCCACTTAAGAAGCAAGGAGCCAATTTCTGATAGAAGTTGTATTGCCAGGCAGAAAAACCAGATGAAACTAGTACCTTTCTTTTTTTAACCAGGCTGGGTGGGAGTTAGAGACCCAGGAGATGGCCAGAGTTATCACATAGTTGTCACATGAAAAAACTAACTCTCCCTCTCTCTCCCCACCATTATTTTTTTTTTAGAAAAATAAAAGCTCACATTTGAGAAATTTTCAGAAATGTAATTTGCATTTGAAGAAAATGTCAGAATTATTTAACACAAGACGGGAAGCAAAAGTGAAAATGTAAATCATTGGGGTCTCTTTACAAAAGGAAGATAGTGTCGCTTCTTGGTACAGACACATTTCTCTTACAAGGTTTTCAAATGATAATGTTCTCCTTGAAACATGTTAAATGTCTGAGTCATAAATTTCAAATTGTCACCGCCTGATGAGCTCCAGCCTGAGGGAGGAAGAAAGCCCTGCTTGCTTTTCACGTAAGCTACATTAAAACTCCTGAAAATTCCCATTTGATTTTATTTAAGTTTTCCAAACTCTGGAGCACGTGCTTGGTGATATGTAGGCTCACAGGTGAGAGGCAAAGCCTTAGAGACACCCATCTGGTGCAGCCCATCACATAACCTGCTTCCAGAGTTCTGGACGCCCATTTCCAGTGACCTGTTAGACTTCCCTCCATGGGCTGGACATCTGCTGCTCAGTCTGTCAAAATCCAAGCTCATTATCCACTTTCCTTGCCAAACCAGGTCCTCCTCCTAATTCTGAATAAAGTCATTTCATGTCACTTTTCCTCTTCTTAAAAACACAAATCAGATTCTCAAACATCTGATCGCTACCCTCAAATTAAGTACTGATGATTCTCCTGTCCCAAAGAGTTCAAAAATTTAATTCCCCTGCCTCCATCCACATTCCTGTCCTCTTGGCCTTTCTGATGCATCCTCCATACTGCTGCTGGATTATTCTTTTCGAAGGACAAAATGTCATTTTTCCTAAGGGCTAAGACACGTTGGTCTGAAAACTTTGACTCGCTACAGCCTAATGGTCACACCTCCACACCTTGTATTCAAAACCTTCTATGAACTGTCCCCAACTTTTTTGTTCAGCCTCATCTGCACATAATCTATAGACTAGACACACTGAAGAATGTGCCATTCCTGAAAGACAGGTTTAGGAAGTAAGTCTGTGTAGTGGTTACAAAGCTTTGGGTTCAAGACCCAGCTCCACACTTTCCGAGCCATGTGAGTCCTTGAAGTTAACTCTGAGCCAGCCTCTCATTTTTAAAATGGTGCCTACCTTCTCTAATCAGCACAAGGATTCAAGTTAAAACTTACAGCAGAACTTCCTGTTTCTATTCAGACATACAGAACGTTAGAAGGAGCATTGTTCCTGATCTTAGAGCAAAGGAGCAAAGCAAATTTCAAGCTCATGAAAGTCCTCTCGTCATTCAAAGAAATGAGGTTACAGGGCAATGGGACAGCCCAAAACCTAAGGAGAGACAGTCACCTGCAAAGAGAGATAGGACACAGCACTTGTTTACCTGGGGAAGATGCTTACGTGGGACAGATGCAGCAGGACACTGGTAAGAAGAATTCAGTTAGAATAGTTCATGCGTGGAGGCTGGAGAGAGCATAGAGCCCTTGGGGGTCACAGATATAAGTGAGTTAACACAATTTTGCAGTCTCTTTCTCCATGGTCAGCACTTGGTGAGAACCTTAACTGTTCCTCACAGTTCAGGTCTGGGATTGGGAAACAGTAGCCACTACAAAATGGACATAAAATATCACCAAGGCCCTTCACATAAATGAGGACCTCACTCATTGGGTGGCTTAATTTACCTTTTGCTCATCCAGGAATTTATTCTTTATATTGAAATGATGTATTTGAAGGCAGGAATTCCTAGCTTAATTTTTTCATAGAGAGAGAAAATAGTTATCAATTAATTATGTTCCTATCAAGGATACACAATACATTTCTTTAGACATAATCAAAAAATCATGGTCAAGTGCTTTTGCTGAGTCCACTTCCTGAAGTTGGTAGAAAATATCTATTCAAATATGAGATGTTAAATATTTTATCGTACGTGGGTTTATTTAGAATGATTTACTGCTATTCTGTCAGATTAACATGGGTATTGACCCATTTTACAGATGAGAGAATTGAGACACAGAGAGATTAAGGTTTGTGCCAACTCAAAGAACAGTATTGTTAAGGTGAGGCTCGAAAAAAAAAGCTGGGGGAGGGAAGGAGGGGTAGTCCTCCTTGAAGATTTTATCCCATGAACAATTTGAAATGGTAAATTTTTTTTTAACATCTTTATTGGAATATAATAGCTTTACAATATTGTGTTACTTTCTGCTGTATAACAAAGTGAATCAGCTATATGTATATATATATATATATCCCCATATCTCCTCCCTCTTGCATCTCCCTCCCACCCTCCCTATCCCACCCCTCTAGGTGGTCACAAAGCACTGAGCTGTTCTCCCTGTGCTATGCAGCTGCTTCCCACTAGCTATCTATTTTACGTTTGGTAGTGTATATATGTCCATGCAACTCTCTCACTTTGTCCCAGCTTACCCTTCCCCCGCCCCGTGTCCTCAAGTCCATTCTCTACGGCTGCATATTTATTCCTGTCCTGCCCCTAGGTTCTTCAGAAACTTTTTTTTTCTTTTTTTAAATTCCATATAGGTGTTAGCATACAGTATTTGTTTTTCTCTTTCTGACCTACTTCACTCTGTATGACAGACTCTAGGTCCATCCACCTCACTACAGATAATTCAATTTCGTTTCTCTATTAGGCTGAGTAATATTCCATTGTATATATGTGCCACATCTTCTTTATCCATTCATCTGTCAATGGGCACTTAGGTTGCTTGTAAATAGAGCTGCCATGAACATTGTGGCACATGATTCTTTATGAATTATGGTTTTCTCAGGGTATATGCCCAGTACTGGGATTGCTGGGTCATATGGTAGTTCTATTTTTAGTTTTTTAAGGAACCGTCATACTGTCCTCCATAGTGGCTATATCAATTTACATTCCCACAAACAGTGCAAGAGGGTTCCCTTTTCTCCACACCCTGTCCAGCATTTAATGTTTGTAGATTTTTTGATGACAGACATTCTGACTGGTGTGAGGTGATACCTCATTGTAGTTTTGATTTGCATTCCTCAAATGATTAGTGATGTTGAGCATCCTTTAATGTGTTTGTTGGCAATCTGTAGATCTTCTCTGGAGAAACGTCTATTTAGGTCTTCTGCCCATTTTTGGATTGGGTTGTTTGTTTTTAGATATTGAACTGCAGGAGCTGCTTGTAAATTTTGGAGATTAATCCTTTGTCAGTTGCTCCATTTGCAAATATTTTCTCCCATTCTGAGGATTGTCTTTTCGTCTTGTTTATGTTTTCCTTAGCTGTGCAAAAGCTTTTAAGTTTTATTAGGTCCCAGTTTTTTATTTTACTTTTTATTTCCATTTCTCCAAGAGGTGGGTCAAAAAGGATCTTGCTGTGATTTATGTCATAGGGTGTTCTGCCTATGTTTTCCTCTAAGAGTTTTAGAGTGTCTGGCCTTAGATTTATGTCTTTAATCCATTTTCAGTTTATTTGTGTGTATGGTGTTAGGCAGTGGTCTAATTTCATTCTTTTACATGTAGCTGTCCAGTTTTTCCAGCACCACTTATTGAAGAGGCTGTCTTTTCTTCATTGTACATTCTTGCCTCTTTTATCAAAAATAAAGTGACCATATGTGCTTGGGTTTATCTCTGGGCTTTCTATCTTGTTCCATTGATCTATATTTCTGTTTTTGTGCCAGTACCATACTGTCTTGATTACTGTAGCTTTGTATGATAGGCTGAAGTCAGGGAGCCTGATTCCTCCAGCTCCATTTTTCTTTCTCAAGATTGCTTTGGCTATTCGGGGTCTTTTGGGTTTCCATACAAATTGTGAATTTTTTTGTTCTAGTTCTGTGAAAAATGCCATTGGTAGTTTGATAGGGATTGAACTGAATCTGTAGATTGCTTTGGGTAATATACTCATTTTCACAATGTTGATTCTTGCAATCCAAGAACATGGTATATCTCTCCATCTGTTTGTATCATCTTTAATTTCTTTCATCAGTGTCTTATAGTTTTCTGCATACAGGTCTTTTGTTTCCGTAGGTAGGTTTATTCCTAGGTATTTTTTTCTTTTTGTTGCAGTGCTAAATGAGAGTGTTTCCTTAACTTCTATTGCAGATTTTTCATCATTAGTGTAGAGAAATGCAAGAGATTTCTGTGCATTAATTTTGTATCCTGCTACTTTACCAAATTCGTTGATTAGCTCTAGTAGTTTCCTGGTAGCATCCTTGGGATTCTCTATGTATAGTATCATGTCATCTGCAAACAGTGACAGTTTTACATCTTCTTTTCTGATTTGGATTCCTTTTATTTATTTTTCTTTTCTGATTCCTGTGGCTTAAACCTTCCAAAACTACGTTGAATAATAGTGGTGAGAGTGGACAACCTTGTCTTGTTTCTGATCTTAGAGGAAATGGTTTCAGTTTTTCATCACTGAGAACGATGCTGGCTGTGGATCTGTCATATATGGCCTTTATTATGTTGAGTTAAGTTCCCTCTAAGCTTACGTTCTGGAGCGTTTTTATCATAAATGGGTGTTGAATTTTGTTGAAAGCTATCTCTGCATCTATTCAGATGATCATACTTTTTTTTCCTTCAATTTGTTAATATGGTATATCACATAGATTGATTTGCGTATATTGAAGAATCCTTGCATTCCTGGGATAAACCCCACTTGATCATGGTGTATGATCCTTTTAATGTGCTGTTGGATTCTGCCTTCTAGAATTTTATTGAGGATTTTTGTATCTGTGTTCATCAGTGATATTGGCCTGTAGTTTTCTTTGTGAAATCTTTGTTTGGTTTTGGTATCAGGTTGATGATGGCCTTGTAGAATGAGTTTGGGAATGTTCCTCCCTCTGCTATATTTTGAGAGTTTGAGAAAGATAGGTGTTAGCTCTTCTCTAAACTTTTGATAGAATTTGCCTGTGAAGCCATCTGGTCCTGGGCTTTTGTTTGTTGGAAGATTTTTAATCATAGTCTCAATTTCAGTGCCTGTGATTGGTCTGTTCATATTTTCTATTTCTTCCTGGTTCAGTCTCAGAAGGTTGTTTTTTTCTTAGAATTTGTCCATTTCTTCCAAGTTGTCCATTTTATTAGTATATAGTTGCTTGTACTTAGCTCTCATGATACTTTGTATTTCTGCAGTGTCAGTTGTTATGTCTCCTTTTTCATTTCTAATTCTATTGATCTGAGTCATCTCCCTTTTTTTCTTGATGAGTCTGGCTAATGGTTTATTAATATTGTTTATCTTCTCAAAGAACCAGCTTTTAGTTTTATTGATCTTTGCTATCATTTCCTTTTCATTGATTTCTGATCTGATCTTGATGATTTCTTTCCTTCTGCTAACTTTGGGTTTTTTTTGTTCTTCTTTCTCTAATTGCTTTTTGTGTAAGGTTAGGTTGTTTATTTGAGATGTTTATTTGAGATGTAGGATTGTATTGCTATAAACTTCCCTCTTAGAACTGCTCTTGCTTCATCCCAAAGGCTTTGGGTCGTCATTTGCTTATTGTCATTTTTTTCTAGGTATTTTTTGGTTTCCTCTTTGATTTCTTCAGTGATCTCTTGATTATTTAGTAGTGTATGGTTTAGCCTCAATATGTTTGTATTTTTTACAGTTTTTTTTCCCTGTTGTTGGTATCTAGTCTGAAAGAAAGAAAGAAAGAAAGAAAGAAAGAAAGAAAGAAAGAAAGAAAGAAATATAAGATAAAGTTATTAAAATTTAAAAATTATTAAAAATAAAAAAACAGACAGAACCCTTAGACAAATGGTAGAAGAAAAACTATACAGACATAATCATAAAAAGAAGCATACACATACACACTCACAAAAAGAGGAAAAGAAAAAAAATATATATTATCTATATATATATAAAAAAAAGGAAGAGAGCAACCAAATCAGTAACCAAATCTACCTAGGATAATAAACTGCAAATACTAAACTAAGATAAACATAAAACCAGTAAAAATTAGATGCATTAAGCACATTCCAAGTCTACAGTTGCTCCCAACGTACACCACCTCAATTTTGGGATGATTTGTTGTCTATTCAGGTATTCCACAGATACAGGGTACATCAAGTTGATTGTGGAGATTTAATCCTCTGCTTCTGAGGCTGCTGGGAGAGATTTCCCTTTCTCTTCTTTGTTTGCACAGCTCCCAGGGTTCAGCTTTGGATTGGGCCCTGCCTCTGCGTGCAGGTCGCCTGAGGGCATCTGTTCTTCACTCAGACAGGACGGGGTTAAAGGAGCAGCAGATTCGGGGGCTCTGGCTCACTCAGGCTGGGGGGAGGGAGGGGTGCGGATGCGGGGCGAGCCTGCGGCGGCAGAGGCCAGCGTGACATTGCAACAGCCTGAGGCTGACTGTGCGTTCTCCTGGGGAAGTTGTCCCTGGATCACGGGACCCTGGCAGTGGCGGGCTGCACAGACTCCCGGGAGGGGAGGTGTGGATAGTGACCTGTGCTCGCACAGAGGCTTCTTGGTGGCGGCAGCAGCATCCTGAGCGTTTCATGCCCGTCTCTGGGGTCCGTGCTGATAGCCGCGGCTCGCGCGTGTCTCTGGGGCTGGTTTAGGCGGTGCTTTGAATCACCTCTCCTCACGCACCCCAAAACAATGGTCTCTTGCCTCTTTGGCAGTTCCAGACATTTTTCTGGACTCCCTCCCGGCTAGCCGTGGTGCACTAACCCCCTAAAGGCTGTGTTCACACCGCCAACCCCAGTCCTCTCCTGGCGCTCCAACCAAAGCCCGAGCCTCAGTTCCCAGCCCCTGCCCGCCTGGCGGGTGAGCAGACAAGCCTCTCGGGCTGGTGAGTGCAGTTCAGCCCTGATACTCTGTGCGGGAATCTCCGCTTTGCCCTCCGTACCCCTGTGGCTGCGCTCTCCTCCGTGGCTCCGAAGCTTTCCCCTTCAGCCACCTGCAGTCTCCGCCCTCAAAGAAGCTTCCTAGTGTGTGGAAACCTTTCCTCCTTCACAGCTCCCTCCCACTGGTGCAGGTCCCGTCCCTATCCTTTTGTCTCTGTTTATTCATTTTTCTTTTGCCCTACCCAGGTACGTGGGGAGTTTCTTGCCTTTTGGGAGGTCTGAGGTCTTCTGCCAGCGTTCAGTAGGCGTTCTGTAGGAGTTGTTCCACATGTAGATGTATTTCTGCTGTACTTGTGGGGAGGAAGGTGATCACGTCTTACTCCTCCGCCGTTTTTTTTTTTTTTTTTTTTTTTTGCGGTGCGCGGGCCTCTCACTGTTGTGGTCTCTCCCGTTGCGGAGCACAGGCTCCGGACGCGCAGGCTCTGGACGCGCAGGCTCAGCGGCCATGGATCACGGGCCTAGCCGCTCCACGGCATGTGGGATCTTCCCGGACTGGGGCACTGGGGCACGTGTCCCCTGCATCGGCAGACGGATTCTCAACCACTGCGCCACCAGGGAAGCCCTCCTCCGCCATCTTGAAGGTCTTGGTAAATGTGTTTTAAAAACATACCGATAAGATCTGATGTGGCTTTGATGTTCCATTTTCAAATGATCAGTCTGCTTTTTACTCTACATTTAGGCCAGCATCCACTCTTCTTGCTGAACCATACCCTGGTTTGGCTTTGAGGAAAATACCCCTTGCCTCTTTGTAGCCCAGAGGATTCTGGGAAGGAGTACATGCCAGAGTCCAGGTCCCGCCTCTGACTGGTTCTCTGTGGGCAATGTGTTCTGTGGAGGCCCATCCAGGGCCAGCAAGACTCGACTCCCAGGTTTCATTAGGCCACCATTTTTATTGGACTCTCCCTTTCTCCTGCATAGGTGTTCAGATGACACTACACAGAGAGCAGAAGAAGCCAAGTCCAGAAATGAGGCTTATCAGTGTTTTTAAACTTAAATGAAGCTTTACTTAAAGCAACATCTACTCCTGGTACTTTGCAGTTACCTGAGGTATCACTCTCTCCCTTCCCTATCTCCTGCCTTTTTTTCTTAAGCTTTTTGAGTTGGGTTTTTTAAAATGGCAATGGAAAGACACCTAAATAGCATGCCCATTCATGTCTACTAAATGAGCAAAGTTGTAAAAATAATAACAATCAAAATTTGGTAAGAGTGGGAAATAGGATCTCTCCTACACAACTTACATAAATATAAACTGGCATATATATACATATATATACACACACATTATGTATATCAACATAAAAATGCGTATATGTTAGCACTCAAAAATCCCACTTAAAATTTTTTACTGTAAGTAAATAATCAAGAATGTGTGACACAAAGTGGTTAGAAAGAATATCCACGATTGTAATTTATAGCATCAAAAAATTGGAAGTAATCTAAACATCCAACAATAGGAGATAAATTAGACAGTGAAACACCCATATACCACAAACTAAGCAGAATTTAAAATAATATTGTAGAAGTATTGACATGGTAAGATGTCCATAATATATCACTGAGTAAAATATAGGCTATAAATTATAGGCACAGTATGATCTTACTTTTGCTTATAAAAATGTAGACTTATATGCATGTAGAGATTACAGGGAGGCTATCCCCCAATATATTATCAGTCGTGGGAATACCAGTACATTAAAAAAAATTTTCTTTGTGATTATATTTATTTTAAAAAATGTGTTCAGTTATCATGAATCCAAAAAATAACATTTAAAGCTTTTTAAGGAAAAATAAATATTGAATTACAGAAAAATTAGAATAACCAGAGGAAAGACCCCATTCGTAATCATAGCAAGGGCATACAGTCATTCTTATCCTCCTACAACTTTGCAGCCTTTCTCTAGCCATCATTTTTCTTTATAGCGTAGCTGTTAGATTATATGCAGGATACAATTTTGTATCCTGTTTTTGTCAGGATAATTTTTGGTATTATTTGATATTTTTGTTGGCATTTAGTGTTTTCCTAGATCATTATCAGATATTTCTACTGAACATTCCTAGTGGTTATGTAACATCCCATGAATCTATCATTCTTTTATTTAACAATTCCCATATCGTTGGACAGTGAGGCTGTCTAATTCTTCAAAAACTAACTCTGCCTAAGTGTGTACTTTGGATGTTTTCCTTATGAGAAATCCCCAGAGGAAAACCCATTTCATCATGTAAGGAAGGGCTCTTCCAAAGGCACTGTGTAAATGATACAGTTGCAAAAGACTAATTGCACAAAAGCCATCACGTGTGCCCCTTGACTGCCTCTCACCTGAACTGCCTCTTACTGTAGGATCTGTGGGAGCATCTCCCTCTGTCCGAGACACTGCTCAGACCATTCCTTCAAGTGCAATGGAAGCAGAGAGCTTCCAAAGCCCACAAGGAGGCTGTGACCATGCCAAGGGCCTGCTGGAGAAAAGCTTAGAGACAGGAGCAGGATAAGATCTTTCCAGTTACTCCTAAGTGCAACTTAAGGCTTAGTGGCCATCAATTGAATCAATATCTGACCTGGAGCCTGGTTGGCCGAGAAGTTGAGTCATTTCCTCATGTCCGAGGCTAGAAAATGGAGACTCTGTAATGGATGGGAGGGCCCTTACCCTGTGAAGGAGGGAGTGTAATGGAGGGAGGCTGGCCTTAGGTCAGGAGGCCTTGGTTCCACCGGCCAGATATGTGACTCTGAGAAGGTCTTCCCAACAAAATGGGGGCAATACTATCTCCCTTGCCTGGAAGGCTGAGAGCCTTCGATGAGAAAATGGATAGGAAAGTCCTTTGTAAAGCTGAGAGTACTGTGTCCCAGTGAGGGATTAAGACCTTCCATGCTTGATAAAGGTAAGAAAATGATAGGGAGCTTGCTCATTATGCCTGATGGTAAAAGGGGTTATTTATTTATTCCACATTTATTAAGTGCCTACTGTGTGCCTGGTCCTATTTTAGGCGCTTGGGATACAACAGTGAAAAAGACAGAGAAGACCTTTCATGGAACTTTACATCTGAGCAGGTGGAGACAAACAACATATTAAACAATTATGTAAAAATGAGACCTTTAGAAAATGGTACCAAGAAAAAATATTAAGTGGGGTGATATGATAGAGAGTGCAGGAGCAAGGGATATGGCTTTTTTCTGGGATGTGAACGGAGGGTCTCTAAAAGGTGACAGTGTGCTGAGTCCTGAAAGATGGAAAACAGCAAACCAGTTGAAGATCTAGGGGAAGATGTTCTGGGCAGAAGGAACAGAAAAGACAAGGGCTTGGAAGTGGGAACAACCTTGGAAGATGCTTTACACTGAGTGTGTGTGCCTCCCCAAATTTATATGTTGAAACCTAACCCCCATTGTGTTGGTATTTGGAGGTGAGACCTTTGGGATGTAATTAGGTCATGAGGGTGGTGCTCTTATGGGATTTATGTCCTTATAAGAAGAGACACCATTAACTAGATTTATTGTGGTGGCCATTTTGTAATATATGTATATTGAATCATTATGCTGTATACCTGAAACTAATATAATGAAAGAAAAAGAGTTTCCATGAATTGATAATTGGTGAAGATGAGTGATAGGTAATATAGCAGTCTATACATGCTATTCTCTCTACTTTGGTATATGTTTGAGATTGTCCAAAATTCAAAGTATAAAATAAAAGGTTTATAATAATGAGAAAAAAAGGAGACCCCAGAGCTTCCTCTCTGTGCCATGTGAGGCCACCTGCAAGCCAAGAAGAGAGTCCTCACTAGATCCCAGCCATGCTGGCACCTTGATCTTGGACTTCTAGCCTCCAGAGCTAAGAGAAAATACATTTCTGCTATTTAAGCCATCCAGTCTGTGGTATTTTGTTACAGGAGCCTGAGAGACTAAGAGAAACATAATGAGTCCATAAGTCTGTACAGGTTGGTTTAAAAATAAGTCTCCTTGCTCTTTGGTCAGCAGAACATCTGTAGTTAGGCCATGTATCCTCAACAGGGGTGAAATTGTTCTCAAGGAAACAAAAATAGGTTCTCTTAGGGGACATAAAACATTTTACACTTTTTATGTATAACACACAGTTATATATACAGTACATAAACAAATATACAGCATATCCATGCTATTAAAATTTCATGGGAGGAGTTAATTAGGAAACAAATATCTTTAAAAGGTCCTTAAAGGGTCAATAGTGAGAAATAGGTGGAGGAATAATGAGTTAGAGCCAGTTGGGGCCTAGCATGGGGTTGTTAAAAGGCAAGTGAAAAACTTCCCTTTTACGGCAGGAACCTGGAATTCCAAATCCTCGGATGCTGTCCTTCCACCATCACCTACCATGGTTCACAGAGAGAATCAGTCTTAGGGAAGGAAGCTTGTTACTAGCTGAGACTTAGGTCATCCCAGCTCAGCTGTGAGAGTCAGATAACTCCCCCCAGAAAGACTTTCAATAAAAGAGAACTTGCTTTTCCTCTCACTTACATGAATCCCAGAAGTAAGGAGGCCAAGTCTGATAAGGCAGCTGCACAATGACCTTGAGCACTGTTTACGTCCTCATTGTCTAAAAATGGTTGCTTGAGCTCAGCCATCACGTCTGAAGCCCAGGAAGCTGTAAGGAGGAGGAGCAGAAGAAGGCATGTTGCTTCCCTTCGAGGACACTTCCAAGAATCGGTACATATCGCTTCTGCTTACATCCCATTGCCAGAACTCACATGACACACCCAGCTGCATGGGAGGTTGGATATAAGCTCTTTAGTCAGAGTAGCAATGAGCTCAGCTCAGAGTTGGAAGCTCTCTTATTAAGGAAGAGGAGAGCACAGATGCTGAGAGACCACCAGCAGCAGCCTCTGCCACAGTGCATGAATCCCATGTGGACCCTTTGTCACAGGTGATCTGACTTATATGGCACAGAATCAGGAAGATTCCTTGGCCTAGGCAAACAGGGCTTCCTGTCCCTGGGGCCTCCCTCTGGTTGCTGATGAATTTTCTTAGGTGGCAATGACACAGTGAGATTTGGATGGTGCATTTTCACTAGAGGAAGGAGGCGCCAGGCACCATTTTATTTCAAAGATTGGAGAGAAAGAGAGAGAGAAAGAAAGGCACCATTGCTTTTTCAGGTTTCTCTGTGTTCTTTTACAACATTATACCCCCCAGTCATATGGTTTGAGTAACATTCTAGAACCTGACTCATCCGCCACATTCACTGTTTTTTCTTGCCACGTGGGGCAGGAGGATCTCGGACCTTCCTTTACCCGACAGGCTATCTTCTCTCAAGAATCAACTGAAGCAGAAGGAAGATGAGGGAAGAAGAGGGTCACAGAACCCATCGTGGGTGGTGGGATGTCTCCAGGGAGAAGGTCTGGGAGAACCAATGCTTGGAGAGCCCTGCTAATTAAGGAGCAGCATCCTGAAAGAATCACTTGGGCACAGCGTGCTGAGTGCTGTCATGGAAATGTGAGCAACGTGCGGATGGAAGGAAGGGAGGGCAGGGAGGTTCCATTACTCCCCACTTTGATGTCAGAGGTGCTGGAAATGGGAAAGAGGCATTCAAGGCAGAGGAAAGGCCTTGAGTGGTGAGGGTGGGAAACACGTTTTGGGGGATGCTGCCTGTTTGAGTTGAAGGTTGTATAATGCAGGGAGTGGTGGAGGTGGAGGGCGGAGGAGGACCATATGTTGGAGACGGATTTATTTGATGGGAAGGAGGGGCAGACACGATTTCAGTCACTCAGCTCTACATGTCCTTTGTGCACTTAACAGATTTTAGTTATTAAGAAACAAAGAGCCTGAACTTAGAGGTGATGGATAAGAACTGAGCCTGGGGAGACTTTGAGGCTAAACTCCACTAATCCTGGAAAAGAACAAATCTGAGAGGCATAAGACAGCAGGGGCTAGATGCCTGCCTGTGGAACCCACTCTACAGCATTGTTGAAACCCCAGCAGTACTGGGTTGAATCATGTCCCCCCAGAATTCATGTCCACCCAGAACCTGAGAATGTGACCTTATTTGGAAACAGAGCCTTTGTAGGTGTAATTAATTCAGTGAAGATGGACTAGGGTGGGCCCTAAAGTCAATATGACTGGTGTCTTTATAAGAAGAGGAAAAGGTGTACAGAGATGCGCAGGGAAGGTCATGTGATGATGAAGGAAGAGATTGGAGGAAAGGTCCACAGATGAGGAAAGAGTGAGGGCGGCCAGCAGCCATTAGAACCTGGAAAAGGTAAGGAAGACTCCTCCGCTAGAGCCCTCAGAGGAAGCATGGTCCTACCGACACCCTGATTTCGACTTCTGGTCTCCAGAACCATGAGGGGATACACTTCTGTTGCTTAGGCCACTCCGTTTATGGTACTTTGTTATGCAGCCCAGGACACTAACATGCCAGCCCTGAGCGAGCCCCAGCAGCTCACCAGCACATCGGCAAAGGAGAGAGTTCTCCTTGGGTCTGTGGGCCCTCCATGCAGGGATGGGGGTAAAAGGAAAGTGACCTGACAGACCAAAGATGGAAGATGCGGAGGAGAGGAGAGAACTAAATTTTCAAGTGGTAGGACACACCTTCAAGTTCTGAGAGGTCACTGGCTGGAGTGCTCAGGTAACTCAGAAACAAAAGGAAGCAAGGCGCACGCTGGCTTCCGTTACCATGGCAAATCCACTCTCCCGTGCTTGAGGACAGTCCCCCCAAACCCTGCCACTCTTGACTGTAAACACTTCCATACATGTCGAGCACATAAAAAGCACGAATACCCTTAGTCATTCTTATTTACCACTCCTAGTTTAGAAACAAAATTCATTTGTACAATGTATAAAAGTGAATATGGTCTGAAGTCTAGGAAGCCAGCAAGCCAGAGTGTTAGTGGCTTGTTCTGTGGGCTGAGACACAAACAGCTCTTGGGCTCAGGATTGGTGATTCCAGCTCTTGTGGTTTGGAGTCAGGTTGACCTGTACCGTGGGATCCTCACCTGCAAGTGAGGTGGTCTAATTGCCTAAGTCAAGATCTTTTCCAGTTTGAAAATTATCCAACAGAAAGGCTAGGCCTGAGCAGGCAGTAGCTGAGAATGATCTCCAGACGGTCCTCTGTCTTGGATGGGGAAACTTGGGGTTCTGCTTTGCACCTGACAGTACAGGAGGAGAAAGGTTGTACAAAGAAAGCAAATTCCGGAGGATTTTACAGCACCGTCACAAGAACTCCTCATGAGATCCAAATACCTAATTCTACTTTTTGTCTACCTTTTGGACAAAATAGCATTTATAACAGTGTTAGCTAATGTTTTTAAACACTTATTCTGTGTGAGGCACCATTCTGAGCACCTTTGATATTTTAAATGCTACCCCTCACTTCCTATCTATCAGGTGAGTAGTGGGATCTCCTCCATTTTATAGCAGAGGACATTCAGGTACAGTGAAGTTCAGGACTTGACCCTAAATGCTCTTAGCCACCGTGCTCCACTGTCTTTCTAAAAATGACTGGAGCAAAGAGACTTCGCTTGACATCGAGATGATTAACCAGGTCACAGAGACCAGGACCACATCTGCAGGACTTCAGAGGGAGAGACCCTCCGTCTCTGTTTCTCTACCTTTCCCCATCCCCATGTCATGGCTAAACCAGCCACCATACAAGGAACCCCTGAGGTAGCCAATTGAAAATTCACACTTGTGGGGTACAACTTTCTTTCATTCAACATCACAGAGCTTACACTTCCTCCTCCCACATGATCAACATCCCAGGGTTGTTGCACTGTGTCACGGGAACGCTTCAGGACTTGTGGTTACGTGCTCGTGTTGGTGCAGTTAACCAGGAGGGTCTCCAGGAGCTGTGGCCAATCCTGCGTCCAACCTCATGCAGGAGAGGAAGTAAGGCCCAGGGGCGGGGGGGAGGGGGTACCGGGAGGCAAAGTGTGATGGAATTGACCCAATGTCTCAAGTCCCACGCAGCAGAACAAGGATCCAAGGCAGCCAGACAAGCACAACTGGGGTCCATTGCAGCTGCATCTGGTACCACACAGCCTCTGCCCTGTGTTGCCCTGACTTGTCAGCTCCAGAAATCATCTTCCTCAGCCCTTGCAAAAACATAGAGCAGAGGAAGATTGTGTTGTGTGCAGCTTCTTTTCCTCCCCCTCCCAGGCAAATTGCTCCTACATCTCTGCTTCTCTAGAATGGGTCTGTCAACTTGACACCTGTGCAGCCCCCAGACATGCCTCTCACATTGAGAATGACCCCTGCCACATGTCCACCCCAAGTTCAGCTGATCAATGCATCCATTCAAACATTTCTTGAGAACGAACTATGTTTGGAGAATCAAGTTTTGGCATTTTTCAAAGAAGAATTAAGACAGTCCCTTGCTCCTGGGGGCTGCTGGGTAATCACAGATTTCTGTTTAGATGGAAGCTTCTTGGAGATCTTGTCAAAATAAATAGCTTCTTGGATCCCCTTGGGGAGAGTGGATTTCTGCAGGTCTGAGGTGGAAGCTAGTTTTAATGCACTCCTAGGTGACATGGTGTGACCACTCTTTGGGTCCCACTGCTTGGGACCTCCTAGATCAGCAAGTGGTCTCTTCGGGCAGCTGACTACTCAAGGTCATACCCAGGCCATTTGATAACTTACTCTCGTCCAAAGAGAGTTTTTGTCTTTAGCAGGCTTTGATTTTCTTCTCTCCCTTCATTCCTGGTGTGTGTGAGCTTTATTTTGTAAGAAATAAAATGACTCAACACTGACTCATGTTCTCTTTCCACTCCACCTCTTCATTCCTAAACTAATTGGGGCGCTTTTCATCTTTTCAACCTACTCTAAAAGGTGTGCGTGTGGTGGAGGTAGAACAGAGGATCTCTTACTGGTGTATGGTTCCCACTCTTTTTTCCACTTCAGGTACCTAAGTATACAACTCTTTTCCAAGCTTCATACATATTAATCCACAAAGTGGCCTTCTACACACTGTAGGAATCTTCGCCAGGGAGGGTCATATTTATGCCCCAAAGTAACTATGATGGAAAAGACCTCCTTATTCCAGGTTGAAATGTTTCCAACTTCTTTTACCATCAAAGCTTTTTGGGGTGAAGAGCAGGATTGCTCCTTCACTATGTGGACACGTTACTAAACCAGGCTTGGGTCCACTCACCCGTGCGCAGTAAAACCAATCTATTGACACCGGGTTGTGGTGAAGGAAAATGCAGCATTTACTGTAAAGGCGCCAATACAAGGAGGATGGTCGACCTGTGCTCTAAAACCCCGAAATCCCTGAAGAGTTTCAGCAAAGCATTTTTAAAGGCAAGGTGAGGGAGGGGCATCCTAGGGTATGTGATCAGCTTGTGCACAATTATCTGATTGGTTGACGGTGATCAATCCTTAGGTGCCAGAAGATCTGGGGGCTACATCTTGTGATCATTAAGTAGCTAATTTCTTAACCACTTCTTGGTGGTTTTCTTTTCAGCATCCGAAAAACTCAGCAAATATGCACCAGATGCTATTATTTAAGTACTTGAGAGAGGAGTCAAAGCAGAGGATATGGGGGAGGGGTCTATCCTGGGAAGGCCCCATAGGGTCCTGCTCGGTTAACAGACACTCTGTCCATGATCATAACAGAAAAACTTTAGCTTTCTTCTCTACCTTCTGTCTCTCTCACTTGCATTTCTGCCCTTCGTTTCAAATCCAGAGGTGCTGTTGCTTTGGTTCCAGGCTTTAGTTGTTTTGGTGAACATTTAAGCTTCAATGGAATAGACTAAAGCTTCAGTGCCACGTCACCTACAACTCACCCTTTTCTGCAGCAAAAAACATTCAGAGAAGAGACATCATAGCCCAGCAAATTCAGACATAGTTTTCTGGAACACATTCTGCATTTCTCCGTCACTAGAACCCACATTTCCACATACCCAGTGCTGTGTCAAATTCAGAGAATTGTTCTTTCTTTTGGGAATGACACCACCTCATCTTTCTTCTAGTGGGACCTCTCTGCCCCAGCTCCAATGCCCTCTCAGTAAAACCATGTCCTGAGTGTTTCCTTCCAATGGACGCTGGACACCTCCAGTTCCCCATGTCCCAAAGGGAACCAACCAGCTTCTCTGAGAAACCTGTTCCCCTTCCTTGCCTACTTGCTTCTTTATAAGATCTATTCCCCCCAGTCCTCTTCTTTAACCAAGGATGTTATTCTCAAATTCATTCTCAAACGCAAACGTACTGGGATAATTTATTATGTCCTCTTTTTCTAAATCCTCCAAGGTACAAAGAAGGGCACACTAAGAACCAATTCAGTAAATGCTGGATTGGAAGGAACGCACTTAAGCATGAAGTTGTTTGAAAGTGTAAAAAAGGCAAGAGATTATATTCTTTCAATCTTCACTACAATAATTTTATTAAAAAATGCTTTAATGATGACAATATCTGATCCTTATATATAACTTTCCAAAGTGCTTTCACAAATATGATCTCATTAAATTTTCATCCCAATAATAGTTTAGGAAAAGTTCTGCAATAAAAATATCTGAATCTGAGCCCCACCATTACCTCTTACTAGCTTACTGAGCTTTTTTTGTGGCCTGCGGGCACTTTGTTGCAGCACGTGGGCTTCTCTCTAGTTGTGGTGCATGGGCTCTGTAGTTTTTGAGGCATAAAGGCTCTCTAGTTGAGGTGCACAGGCTCAGTAGTTGTGGTGCACGGGCTTAGTTGTCCCATGGCATGTGGGATCTTAGTTCTGCGACCAGGGATCGAACCCACATCCTCTGCATCGGAAGGTGGATTCTTTATCACTGCACGACCAGGGAAGTCCCTAGCTTACTGAACTTAAACATAAGGCATAACCTCTCTGAATCTAATCAAGTACATAATAATAACTCAAGGGTATTTAAGATTCTAAAAATGTGTGGAAGTGCATTGTAAGCCAATGGCCTCCTCTAAGACTCTATCTTACATGAAGTCACCTGGTAGAGGTGACAACTTTCTCCTGTGGTCCTGCAGTGCATGATCTTATTTCCCAAGCAGGCAGCATTGAAATGACCCCATCTAACCTATAGGCTCCTCATTCATTTCTGTGTTCTATGAGTCTAGCACCGTGAAGTTGTTCAATAATTATTTATTTAATAAAAGGATGAACTTTTAGTAAATGTGCTCATTAGGATCATGTTAACAACTTTATTTTTAGTTAAAATCCTTCATTTGAATTGGGGTCTCCTTCCCTAATTGTGTTCTGATCTGATCAAAATGGAAGAGTGAGCTTAATTTCTTCAGGATACTCAATAAAACATCCCTACACATCTGTTTAGACTTTTGCCCTTAAAAACAACAACAATGTAAATATATGTATGTATATGGAATAATTATTCTGAGAAAAATAGGGTGGGGAACTGAGTCAGGCTAAGAAATAATGATCCCTTGTTACTGAACTAAGGAAGAGCAGATAGCTAATCAATTTGCCAAGAAGTTATCCATTTTTGGAAATTAACCTGAAATTTGATCTCTAGTTATAATACATGTGCAGTAAGATGAAGCATGAGGTTTTGCTTTTCTTTAGGCCTCACTGCTGTTCTGTTCCTCCTCCCAGAAAGTCCCCTAATTCATATACAAGTCCAGATTCTCTCACTCGTTGAAATTTAGTAGTTGAGGCCTGCCTCCAACCCATAAAACCAACCTCTCACTTTGGTGAAATAACTCCCCTGCTGGGGGGCAGGGGAGAAATCAACTGAGAAGAAGCCGGATGAGAAATGTAACTGAGGCACAATCTGACCCATCATTTGCAAAGTCGTCACCATCCACAGGATGCGAGGATGTCTGATCGCTTGGCTTCTTCTAGCTCTGTGGAGCCAAAAGCTTCACTCATAGCTGCTCACGCCAGTTGCCTGCTGACCTTTTATGGGTTGCAACCTGCATGCCTGAGCAACTGATTTGTTCCAGCTGCAGCTATATTTTCTACCTTCCTTGTTACTTAATTGATCCTGACTGTGCCTGGTCCTACAAAGAAACCCTCCTGGACCTTTCAACATATGCTATATATCCTGTATGTACTCCTGTGTCTTGACAAGGAACATAAAAATCAGAGATGGCAGGAGACAAGGGGAGCGGGGAGTCAAACAAAACAGTACGAATGCAAATCGCTTGGCTTGTCTCTTTGGGTCTCTCAACCACTGTCCGCTGCTCCCTGGACCAACTGACTTTCTATAGACAGCACATCTCTCGAGACTCAAATTTTCTCTTCAAATTTCAAAAACTGTAATCACCTACAAACCTTGAAAGAAGAAAAAACAGAACAACAAATGGTTTCCTCCTCTCATTCTTCGTTCTTTTTGCCATATGCACTAAGTTCTTACTAAGAACTTGACGTAGTCTTAGCCTCTAGAGAAAGAGAAGTGAATTAGACAGAAGTCTGACCCTACTGGAGCTCACAGGCATACAAGGGACAAAGATACAAAAACAGATGGCTAAAATATCATGGGACATGCCTTAACCTAGATCACCAATTCCCAGTGTATGGCGAGGGACCTCTGGGTATCCCCAAGACCGTTTCATTGGGTCTGCGAGGTCCAAACACTTTTTATAATGAAACTAACACGGTATTTGCCTTTTTCACCCTCCTTCTCTCATGAGTGTGCAGTGGAGTTTTCCAGAGATGATGTGAACATGTAAAGTCACAACAGGTCGCAGAAGTAGATAGAACGATCCATCTGTCTTCAATTAAACCATGCATTAAAGAGATGTTCGAAATGTAAAATAATGCCAACTTTCCTCATGATCGTTTTATTTTCCAAAATATAGCTTATCATTCATAAAAATGTTTTTGTTTGTCATCATATAAATGGTTTATTATGATTTTTAAATGAATAAATAAATAAATATGTAAAGAATTCTCAGAATCAATTGCTTATATAGTAAATGTTGGTAGATATAGTGCACAAAAACAAAAGCTCTTAAGGGACCTCAATAATTTTGAGATGGTGTAAGATTGTCAGGAAACTGCAAAAATAATACTGAGAGATCTTATATATCCATTGCCCAGTTTCCCCCAATGACAACATCATATATAAATACAGTACATTGTCAAAACCGGAGAAGTGACATTGGTTCAGTACTGTTAACTACAGATCTTTACGTGTATGTTGCCAGCTTTTATATGAACTTGTGTATTTGTGTATGTGTGCAAAGTTCTATGAAATATTATCACACATACAGATTCGTGTGACCGTAACTTTGACCAGCATACAGAACTGTGCCATCACCACAGAGAGACTTCCTTATGCTCCTCCTTCATTGTCATACCCTCCTCCCAACCCTAACTTCTGGCAGCTGCTGATCTGCTCTCTATCACTATAATTTTGTCATTTTGAGAACATTATGTAAGTGGAATCATACAGCATGTAACTCTTTGAGACTGGCTTTTTTTGCTTTAGTATAATGCTTTTGACACCCAGCCCAGTAGTTGTGTGTATCAATAGTTTGTTCCTTTTCGTTGCTAAGTAATATTCCATTGAATGCATGTATCACAGTTTGTTTATTCATTCACTCACTGAAGGAAATTTGCATAGTTTTCAGTGTTTGACTATTACAAATAAAGCTATAAATAAAGAGCCTTTGTGTACAGGTATTTGTGTGAACATGAGTTTTTATTTCTCTAGACTCAATACTAAGGACTGTGTTTGCTTGGTCATTTGGGGAATATGTTTAACTGTATAAGTAACCAACCAATATTTCCAGCGTGGCTGTATTATTTTTCATTCCCATCAGTGATATATGAGAAATCTGGTTGTTTCACATCCTCACCGGTACATTTTATTGTCAGTATTTTTATTTTGGCCATTCTAAGAGGTGTGTAGTAGTATCTCTCTTTAGTTCAAATTTCCTTAAGAGCTAATGATATTGAACATCTTTCTATGTACTTATCCATATATCTTCTTTGGTAAAGTGTTTGTTCAAGTCTTTTGCTCATGTTCACATTGGATTATTTGTTTTCTTACTGTTATATTCAGGGAGTTCTTTACATATTCTGAATTCAAGTCCTTTGTCAGATATATGATTTGCAAATATTTTTCTCCCAGTCTGTGGTTTTTTTTTTCACTCTCTTAATAAAGATCTTTTGCAGAGAGAAGATTTTAAATGCTGATGAAGTCCAATTTATTGATTTTTTTTTAATAGATCATGCCTTTAGGGTCAAGTCTAAGAACACTTTGCCTAGCCCTAGGTCATGAAGATCTTCTCATAAATAAATTTTTAAGGATGTGAAGTGTCCTGAGATTAAAAAGTTTGAGAACCACTGGCCTAGATGTGTGTGCTATGCCTTCAGAGTATAAGAATATTTTATTGAACTTGTGTGCAAAGAAGAGGGAAACGGTAGTAGGAAGAAGTAGAACTTCACTTTACAGATAAGGTGAGTCCCGGACAGGACGTGCAGTGTATGGACAGGAACTAGGTCTTGGGTCTTTCTTTCTCTCTTTCTCCCTTTCTTGCTCTCTTTTTCCATATCCCTAGTACCTGGCATAAAGACCGATGCATAGATGGATGGGACAAAGGTATTTCAGAGAGTGCAAGCAACAAAGCAATGTAGAGGACGGTGGTAATTGTGTGTTTGAGAACAGGGAGCCTTCCGGTGTGGTAGAGGTTGCAGATGTGTGTGGAGAGGCACAGGTAGCGATGTGGGACAGGGTAGGTGAGGTGGGGGTCTGAGGAAGGCTGTGCACAGGTCTTGTGTGAGCTGCTTAAGGATATTCTCTAGCAGCTTCTATATTCTTCTTGTAAGACTTTTCAATTCCAGATTACAGTTTCTTGCAATAAGTGAGTTACAACACAACGCTTTGCCAGATAACAAAGCTTTCCTGATTCTAGCTACAGAGACAAGATCCCATTTATTTTATTTAAATGAACAAGGAGTAGGGAAGGAGGGTAAGGAGCAAATTTACTTGTTTGCTTACTTTGTGCCAGGCACTATGATCAATACTTCCTAGTTCACCCTGAGGAGCAGAGATTGGCTAGTTTTACATCAAAGCTCTTTCCTTTTTTTGGACATACAGGTGACCTCCTTCCCAGCCTCCCTTGCAGTTAGGATTCAATGGAATCTGAGCAAAACTGGAGTCAGGGCTTCCACATAGAAACCTCCACCACCTCCTGCCCTGGGCTTTCCTCTTCCTCTGACAGAAGCAGATGGGGATGGTGACCCTCACTGTCACAAGATGGGAGCAAAGCAAGTCCCAGACTCCGCACTGGAGGAGAGCTGCCCATATCAGGGACAGGTGTTTGGGGATTTATGTGTGCAAGAAATACCCCTCCAGTAGGTAAAGCCATCAACATTAGGAATTTTGTGGGACTTCCCTGGTAGTCCAGTGCTTAAGAATTCACCTGTTAATGCAGAAGACACGGGTTCGTTTCCTGGTCTGGGAAGATCCCACATGCTGCGGAGCATCTAAGCCTGTGTGCCACAACTACTGAGCCTGTGTTCTAGAGCACGTGGGCCACAACTACTGAACCTGCATGCCACAACTACTGAGGCCCATGTACTCTAGAGCACGTGCACCACAAATACTGAGCCCACATGCTAAAACTACTGAAGCCTCTGCACTCTAGGGCCTGCATACCACAACTACTGAGCCTGCATGCCACAACTACTGAAGTCCACGTGCCTAGAGCCCATGCTCCGCAACAAGAGAAGCCACCACAATGAGAAGGCTGTGCACCACAACAGAGAGTAGCCCCTGCTCACCGCAACTAGAGAAAGCCTGCGCACAGCTATGAAGACTCAGCATAGCCAAAAAGAAACAAATAAATAAAAAAGTAAAAAACAAAATTAGGAATTTTGTTATAGCAGCTACCATGACTTTCACTGATACATCCTTGGGGCGTGTGGTTACTCTCTCTGTCTCACACCTACTGGAGGGTACACTAAGCTCCTCGGTCTCAGAGGGGAAAAGCCCCTTTCTGGTTGGTTCTTAAGGCCCCATCCTCTGATTCCAAGTCAAGACCCAAGACCAGGTAGCTTTCTGATCACCTGGCAAGTACCAAGCTCTCAGAGACCAGCTGACCTTCATTTCTCAAATTTTCTTCCCAAGCCTCCTAAGCAGGGCCAATAGTTGGGTGTGGGAGGAATGTCTCAACTCCCTAAAAAGGCACTTTCCCCCTACATTTTCCACCTGACCTTGCACAGCCTGGAAAGTCCTGCTCTGAACCCCTACTCCATGCCCTTCCCACCTCGGTTTGGATATGTTCCTTGTGTTGCACTGCCCTTGCGTGTTTCTTGGAGGAAGCCGAACACCTCAGGGCCAGGGGCCTTATTCTCTGGGTGCCCTGCAGAGTCCATCACAATTTCTGGCGCATCTGTGTCCTTCAGACGTTTTTATAGTAATTGAAACAGTATATGAAACCCTAGGGACAGAGCACCACCCCGGCACACCACGGGTTGTCTCTAGGATATCAGTCCCTACTGCTCCCTGGCTCGCTCCCCTCCTGCTCCCTCTGCCTGGAATGTTCTTCTCCAGAGAGATCCATGGCTCCCCTTGACTCCTGCAGCCTGAGCTGACACGCTGTCTTCTCAGGGGCTTCCTGTAACAACATTATCATCATGACTTCTATCCCCTCTTTCTGCTTCATTTTTCTTTGATGTGCTTGTTACCAGCTGACACAATTCATTTTATTTATTCATCTGTTTATTGACTATCTTTCCCTACTATTATGTCAGCCCCCTGAGAGCAGGGAGTTTGTCTTGATCACTGATATATTTTTGTACCCAAAAGAGTGCCTGGCAGTTAGGGTCTGGTTAGCATGTATGTGTTAAGGAATGAGGGGAGGAGAAAGGAAACGGGTAACAGGGAACTGCTCTGGTAGCCCTGAGGCAGGCGAGAATGGGAAAAGCCCCATCTGCCCACCTCCACTCTGCTCACAGTGGTCTCTGAAGGCTCCCCATACCAGTTTGGAGGCCTCTGGATTTCACCTGTCTTCAAGGTCTTTCCATAGTACTTAAGTGAGAAAGTCCTGCACCCCAGTTTCCTCATCTTTAAAATGGGAATAATAATATTACCAACTTTCTACATGTTTGTGAGAATTAAATGAATAATAACAGACACATAAGAAGTGTTCAATAGTACTAATTACAATTATATCTTTATTGCTCACTTTTAAACCACCCACAAACAAGTCTGTTTTGCTTTGAGAGTTGGAAGAAAGAAAATATTTTGGTGTTCCTCATTTTATAGACATAGCCAGAGACATTCAGTGACTCTCCTAAGGTTACACAGTTAAAAGAAGCTGATAATCCAGGCCCATGGGTCTCAGAATCCTGCGTGTAAGCTCATGTCTCTTTCTACTATTTTTTGTAATCCCCCTTTTCTGTCAACAAATCTAGTTTTTTCTTTTTAACATCTATCATTCATTACTCACCTTTCTTTTGACACCTATAAATATCTCCCACTTCTGTTCAACTAAAATGTGAGAACTGTAAAGGAATATACCACCATCCTCTCTGAGACAGAACCACATTCATTCATTTTTTTACTCATCTATTTAGCATTTATTAAACATCTATTTTCTGCCTGTTACTGTAATATGCTCTGGGAATAAAAAGGTGAAACATAATGCCTTCTTTCAAGGCATTTCTGTCCAGAGAGGTACAAATAACAGTAATATAGTGCCCGGCACACAGAGATGATGTAAATGAAGTACTTTCCGTGCAATATGATGAGCGCTGGGGTTACAAGGCCTCATCCATTTCCAGACTTTTTTTGTCCTCGTCTCATAGGATTTATAATTTTTGTTGTGGTAAATATGTCCATAGGGTGAAGAGAAGAAAACAAAATGTTCGAGTCTAGAGTAAGGAGCTGCCTAACCCTATAGATAGGAAGAGGGTGAAGGCTCAGTGGAAGAGGTAAGATTTAGGGTAGGTTTTGGAGGTTGAGTTGAAGTTCACAGGGATAGAAACAGAGAAGAGTGTTTCGGGTGGAGGTAGTTGCATGCTCAGAGATATAAAACCAAGAAATGGCCAAAAAGAAAAAGAAAAAAGAAATGATAGCCCAGATCTAAATAGTGATTGACACTATTGCCAGAAGACGATACTTGATTAATGATCAAACCAATGCTATTGGGGAAAGTTTTAAGGGATGCAGAGGAGGGGGAGATTGCTCCAAGTTCAGAGAAAGCTTCACGGGCAAGGTCAGGTTAAAACCAAAGAAAGAAATAGCTGCGAAGGCTAGAGACATTGAAGCTTTTATTTTTAGTCCATTGGGATAGAATTCTTTAAACTTGAGTATGGAGAAAGTTGTCCTGGTGGTATTTGTCAGCCTGGGGAATGGGCTTCCTCTACTTCTTGGAGAAATAGAAGATAGCTTAAGTATTTTTAATATAATCCTTTATGTCATCTGTATAAAAGCCCTTAGGAGAAAGACTTGAAAATTTCATATGGCCTAAATATCCCTGAGAAAATTGTTCAAACTAATGCTTCCTGTTATACTGCAGGAGGGTTTAGAGAGAGAACGTCTTGGATGAATTCAGCCTGGGCCACATCTGGCCAGGTATGGATCAGGGTAACTGGCTCCCCTTTCCTACTGTCATAACACAGAGAGAGGAGAATGAGATTTAAGTTCAAATAAAGGATGGCTGGGAAAAATCTGTATTTCATATAAGTACATCAGTAAGTGTCTTTTTTTGTTGTTTTTGTTCTTGTGGCCAGCAAAAATTATAAGAACAAAGAATTCTAATGTTCTATCTGGGTAGAATTCATTTTAAAGCAGTTTGTTCTTGTTTCATTTTGGTTTTCGCCAAATTGTCACCACGCTTTCAATGATCACTTTGCAGTGTTGGGAGTTCCCAGACTGCGTGCCTCATAAGCATGCTAGAAATATTTTTAAATTGAACAGATCAGTGATGGTTTTAGGTTCCCTGGCAAAAATATTGCTTGGAGTCGATTGTTTTCACTGAAAGGCAGGTAGGAGAATAGGAGGTGAAGACAGGAAATGGACCGATTTTATTTTTCTTTCTAATTATGACTTCTTTAAAGACCAGAGCTAAGGTTTGCAAATGGCGGCCAGACGTTGACAGCTGCCTCTTTTCAGATTGGGGCACAGACTGTCCTCTAACTCCTTGCTGTTTATGGCTGGAAAATGGGACTCTGCCCAGAGATTTGAAGCAGAAAATTATGGGCTTGTTTATTCATCAAAGGCTTCTTTCAGCTTCTCTTTCTGTCTTTCCTCATGTGCCTAAAAGGGACCAATCAAGTGAAAATCTGGTCAGCACAATTAGTTTTGTTTCAACAAACCTTTATTAAGCCCCTGGTATGTACCAGTGCCCATGATGGGCACTGGAGAGGCAGACACATGAGTTCTTGTTCTTGCCCAGAGGTCACCACAATTACAGTGGGAAGTGGGAGTGCCAGATGCTGTGGGAGTGGGAGGGAGGACCCTTGGCACCACCTGGGATGCCAGGGAACAGAAGAGTTGAGACGAGAAGGACCAGACAAATCACCAGGGGCCTGGGAGGGGTCACGTACAGGGAGAAAGATGCTTCACTTGGAGAGGGCAAGGGACCGTGTAGGGTCTCCTTATAGCCACAGTAGTTTCCAAAGCCTGGAGCTCTGACATTCTGGTCAGAGAGGAGAGAGCATCATGAGATAATTAGAAACATGATGTGCGGGGCCTTAGCATCAGGGGATGCTGGCAAGGGATCCATCAGGGTCCTGGCAAGAGCAGACGCAAGGGTCCACTCACAGAGCAGGGTCAAGGGACCAGCAAGGGATGCAAAGGGGTCACGCACTAGGAAGCAGACAAAGCCAAGACTACTCCCAGGGAAGAAAATAGTGAGACCTGGGCTGGGAAGATTGTCACCCACCAGGAGATGTTGTAAAGGGACCCTGCCATAGCTGGAACTGGGGCACTGCAGCAGGGAGGGAGATGGGAGGCCATGCCTCCACCCCTGCCCAGTACCCAGTACCTCCACTGGCCAAAGTCAACAGAGGCCCGGGGGCAACAGAGCCCTGGGAGGTAGGCGTCAGTCCTTGGGACAGAATGTCCCCATTATCATGTTCCATATCCAAAATGTAATCACAGTCAGTGCTGACCTGCGTACAGATATGAGGAATATTAGTTTAAAAATTTTAAGACAAATACCCAGAGAAACACGGTGTTTAGATAAGTATTACAAACACAGGTAATTATAATAAGCTTCAGGTAACAACTGAATGGTCTTCCTATATTTTGTTAAAATCATATGCAATGCTAAACTACCTTCTAGAGCTTAGGACCTAGATCTGTTCTTCCTATAACCTCTGGGAGATTTATTTGATTCAGTGATTATTTGATGGGAATTCACCTGAGTTTTCTTTAGTGATTTATATATTCCAGTGAGGGAAGTTAGGGGGAATCATGTTGATGGAAGAACAGAATATGGAGAAGGAAAACATTTACTGAATACTTACTATGTGCCTATAATCTCCTTTCATCTTCACAGCCACCCTCTAATTTTTTCACACACGGTAGATGGGATTACATCAGAAACTCATTACGAAGCTCATGGAACCAGGATTCAAAGCTGGGTTGTTCCAAGAAGATGGCCAAAGCCCATCTTCTTTACAGAAAACCAGTATCTTTGTGTTAACATGTCATGTGGTCTCACAAGCCAAAGTTTCCTGTTGGAAAACAGGCAAATAATCTTTTTTCCTTTCTTCCCTTCTTCCTCCCTCCCTCCCTCCCTCTCTCCCTCCATTTCGTCTTTCCTTTTCCCCATCCTTCCTTCCTTCCTTCCTTCCTTCTCCCTCCCTCCCTTTCTTCCTTCCTTTCTTTCTTGCTATTGGTTTCTAAACTCAGTGCATCACAGACAACATCTTTTTCATCTCCCATCTCCGATGACTTTCTTTAGAAAACAAATCCTATTATGATAAATAGTATAACTTTTGTTATACTATTGTATCATACTTTTGTATCAACTTTTGTTGATACCCTCTGAGTCAGATAAATGGAGATAATCAAAGTTGATGAATTTGAGAAAGCATGAATGATGCCATGGGCACAGCTAGGTCTGACAGGGGAGCCATAAATGCCTTTCAGAGTAGGGCTCCGTCAAGTGTATGAACACGTACAAAGTTTCAGTGTAACATTTAGGGCTTTGTAAATGCTGTTCCCTCAGCACATAACACCTCCTCCAACCTCTTTGGCCTGGGAAACTCAAAGAAGTCTCAGCTAAGATCCAACTACTTCCAGGAAGCATTTTTTTTTTCTTTTTCTTTTGGAAGATTTTGAACATATACAAAAGTAGAAAGAATACTGTAATGAACTCCATCTACCCATCAACCAAGTTCAATACTATCATCTCATGCCCAATGCTGTTTGCTCTGTGAACCTGGGCGTGGGGAGCAAAGATTTGGGAGTTGGGATTTTACCCAAAGGACAACAGTAGCACTAGAGATGGGTTATAAACACTAAAATGGCATGGTCAAATCTGCTGTTCAGCAAAGATCACTCTGATCTTAGAAGATTGATTAGAAAGGGGCAAGACCTATCTTGGGGATACCAGGGAGGAAGGTGTTGCTGGGAAGTAGGTAGAAACTTAAAACGCGGTGAGGGAAAGCAGCCCCTGCACAAACAGATGGGATGAGCTACTGTCAAGCTGTGGGAGATGTGTTTTAACACCAGCAAGGAGGAAAGGTTCCAACCCTGGGAGTTTGAGAAGCCTCCTTGTAGAATGGTACGGTTTTGTTCTTGAAGCAAAGACGAGCAGCTATAACTGTATATCAGTGCAAAGAGAGTTTACGCAGCAAACAACATTGTTTATGGTGCATCGATAATTAAACCTGACCCTCCATTTGCCACGCTCCACCGACCTTCAGTTAAAAGGACCCAGCATATGTGTGTTGGTATTTTAATGAACAGCGTTTCCCCTACTGCCCCTCACCCAAATCCCTGGCAAGTCTATATGGTTCTTTAAGAGTCATTACCGTGGGCGCTCACACTTCCATCATAAAACCTCACATGAATGTTTCTCGCAACCACTTTGCTTTCTCATTGAGGCTGTTCAAATGTCAGTGGTTTTAGCACTGAGCTTAACCTTTACGTATTTTCACCAGAGTTTCAGAAACACAGCCTGTGCTGGATTTTCCTTACGGCGGTGGGTGGGAATGTTTCATACACATAGTTATAAGCCAAGAATTCTGGCAGCGCCATCGAACTGCCTTTGAGACATCATACGTGTTTGAGCGCTTGCAATAAGGCAATGGCACTCCATTACATTCAGTGCCAAGCACATATTAGTCATTTGTTTATCACTCATTCAACAAAATATTTCCTGAGGGTCTATTCTGGGACAAGCACTTTTAGAGGCCATGGGAATAGGAGACTGAACAAAATAAGGTCACTGTCTTCATAGAGATTATATTCTAGTGTAAGGGACAGACCATTGCACAAATAATGGATCGGGGGTAAGTACTGCATAAAAATTGAATCACGTTAAGAAATGGATAGAAGCCATATTCCAGTGGCTTCCAATGAATGGAGAGAGTATATTTTATGTAAGTGGTTAGGAAAGAATTCAGTTGTCTTTTCTCCTTCAGAAATACTGGAAGATAATTGACCTAAATGTATTTGCAAATTTTCCTACTTTCTAAAATTTATCTGTAAATTCAAAATCAACACTGGCGGCACGTTCCCAGTGATTCCTGGATTTTTGCAGAGTGTGGAAAATTTTGAGTCACCCAGTGAGCACGTTTCCAGCTGAGGTCCAAAGAGGCAATGCTCTGCCTTCCTGTTTGGGCTTTCATATTGTAAACAAATGTCCTTTTTAAGGTCTGTTTAGTGCCATGTTTTCCAATTTTTTGTGCTTGTTCTTGGTGATTTGCTGTTTAAAATGAGCCCTGAAACATAGTGTTGAAGTGCTATGTAGTATTCCTAAGTTCAGGAAGGTTGTGATGTGCCTTATGGAGAAAATATGTGTGTTGGAATTCACTTTGTTCATTTGCTGTTGGCTGAGTTCAGTGTTAAAAAATCAACAACATACATTAAATAAGGTGTCTTTAAATGAAAATGCAGATGAAACAAAGTTATATATTGATTAGTTGACAAAACAATGCAGACTGAGTCTCACAGGAAACTAACTCTATGCTTCCTCTAGGAGCAATGGTTTGGTATTCACCAATTTGTGTGTTAATGGTAACTTCATAGAACATAACTACAGCAAAGAATGAGAATTGACTGTCTCTCTCCCCTGCTTTTCTTTCCACTGCCACCTACTGAGAGGTACCTTAGTATTGTTGAAAAAACATACTTTGGAGAAAAACCATACTTTAGAGTTAAACAGATCTGGATTTTAATCCCAGTTCTACTACATATATGTGTGATTTGGGGCAATATCGTTAATCTCACCGGGCTTCAATTTTATGATCTGTAAGATACAAATAACACTTACAGGTTATAAGCAGGGTTGCTGTGAGGATTAAATAAAATAATAAATGAGCAGCAATTATCTGGCACATAGTAGGTGCTAATTAAATTAAATGAAATATCATCTAAATTTTCTACGTTGAGTATGTCTTGCTAGTGGAAATTTTATAATGGGAGATAACCAGTTGAATGTTTTTAAAATAAACCTCTTTTTAATTGAAAAAATATGACATGCATATGCTAAAAACTGAAATGATACAGAAGGTCATGCATGCGCAATGAGCCTCTGTCTTACCCCTGGTCTCCCAGTTCTTCTCAGAGTCAACCATTGTTAACCACTGTATATATTTCTAGAAGATTTAGATGAAAACACAGGTACTTATGCACATAAAAGACTTCAGGTAAAAAAAAACACATTATTTTAAAAATTAGGAGTCCTTACAGCTCTTCAGATTTTAAAAGCAATGGTTATAAGAACACTGGGTTTTTGCTCTATGATTTGCTCTATGTTGCTTTCAACAAGGTATTTTCCCCTTCAGGACAAATGCCCTGTTAGAAGCAGTTAAAGAGTGAGCTGCTTCATTAGCAAAGGGTGTCCATTTAGTTCTGGCTCCTCGTGTCCCACTCCCCCATCCCTGGCACGCTGGCTCTATACTTCAGTCAACACAGTTGATTATCTATCTCCTTGCAGCCACTATCTCATTCTTCCTTGCTCTGAAGGAAGGAATCAGTTGGCAATCAGTTCTAAGGAATGACTTATGATTGGTCTAAAATAATCAGTGTAATCTCTCTCCCAAAAGACTAGTTTCAAAATTACGATGTGACCCAGTTCCCCAGGACAACATAAGGAGAACGTTCTCCTCCTTCCTGTTGTTGGAGATTTTGGTGTGTGAAGTCACTGCAGCCACCTTGCACGTCTTCATAGAGGAGGCATTGCTGACCCACTGGGGTTGGCCAAAAGGAAAGGTGAAAAGAGCCTGGACTCTGGTGACATTGCTGAGCTGCTAAACTACCCTTAGAACTCCCTAGCTCTGGACACAGGCAGACCCTTGCTCTTTTAGCCATCTTTCGCTCAGTGTCCTGTTACTTGAAGTCAAAAGCATCCTAAGTGACTTAGCTCCAAAACTCATTCCAAGAACTCATCCAATCCATTTGGATGAGCTTCTATGACTGGATCTTCTTCATTTCCACAGCCTCCAACACCATTTTATATTCTCCCTGGCGCTAGTTCCACAGTTCTCCCCAAATCCCTCCCCGTCCCCCACCAGCCCAGACATCCAGATTTCTTCCTAAAGGAGCCGCCAGACATCTGGGAAGAACGACAGAGCTTTGATGAGTAAAATGCCACAATTTATTCTCCAAGTCATGTAATGTTGAATTGATTCAACATTCATTTTTCATTTGTTCATCAAGCATTTATTAAACACCCATTTATTAAGTAGGAGGAACCGTGCTTAATACAGGAATATAATTGTAAGTTAAAGAAATAGTCTCTGCTCTCAGTGAGTTTATACTCTACTGTATAATCAAATAGTCATACATACCAAGTTATAACTGCACACTCTGAAAAGGTGAATGAAGAAAAGCAAAGAGTGCTCAGTGACAGATGAGCTGGAGCCTGGAGAAGACCTAAGAGGAAGGGCTCCTCCATGTGGGCTTAATTCAGAGGGGGCCTCAAACTCAGATAAGAAAAAGTTACACTTTTATTTTCACCACCCTCTAACTGAAATTTGACATTTCCTTCCATTTATAACTGTGGCCGTCAAATATAGTAGCATTACAGTAGTTGCAGAGACCTTGAAACAGTCTTTACACTCATCACTACCTTGAAATTATTATAGTTATTATACCTGCCACAAGTTCATGATACTTAATGAATTAATAAAGAGGTATACATATATATTGTAACACAATTTAAAAAATATTTTGGTAACTTACTTCAACAGAATTGCACTCCTGGGTATTTTACAGATGTTAAGGCATTGTCCTGGGAAGAGGGTATACAGATTTTATCAAACTGCTAAAGGGATCTTTGGCACAAAAATGGTAAAGAATTTTTTTTTAAGTGATGTTGTGGTGGGAGTTACTAAGAAAAATGAGTGTCAGCATCTCCTTTCCCTACTGCATCCCCAGATCTTCACTGTTCTTCCAAAGATCCATGTGAGAGTCGTCCTAGAAGAGCTGGGACCCAAAGGAAGGGCTTGGAGAGGTAGAAACTGAAATAACTCACCTGGGAGAAGGAGAGTTGCTCCAGTATCAGGAAAAGGATGGCGTTTGGGTGGCTGCTGCCAGTAAGTGGTAGCAGCACTCCCCTTTTGCAGCACCAAGGAGGTGCCAGGACCTGATGGCCATGGATAAAGAGCTGGGTGGTGTGCCCGGGGGCTGGCACGAGGCCTGAAGCCTCCTGGCCCCAGCACTGACCCTCATGCAAAGCATAGCATAGAGGAGTGAACCTTCTAAGCTCGGACAGTGACCTCGATGTTCTGAAGACCTGAGACCCTGGACGCTGCCTGGCCCCTATTCACCAAAATTTTTAAAAAGAACTGAAATGGAAATTCTTGTCTCCCTAGTGAACTGGGATTCAAAATCTTATTTTTTAAAGTAGATAATGTGCCACCTCTTATACCCAAGTGCTGTAGGCAAGTGAGATTCACATCTGCTCTATTGAAAGCTGAAGAATGAATAAGAGTTAATCCAGTAAGGTTGGTAGGGACAGGGCTATTCTTGGCAGAAGGCAGCATATGCAAGACGCAGGCATGAAAAAGAACATGAAAAGACTGGAAAGAAAGGCCAGTAAGCCTCAGGGTAAGACTGGAGGAGATGGGAGCCTGAAACAATGGAACCTTCCCCACTATAGGCTGTGTTAAGGAATGTGGCTTTTTCCATAACAACACTGGAATGGCTTCAATGGTTAGGCTTTAAGTATGTGTTAAGGAAGGGGTGAACATAAAAGAAGGGTGTGAAATGATCAAATCTGCATCTTACATAAATGTTTTTGGCTCAAGTGTGGAGATAGTGTTGGAGAAGGATCAAAGGAGATAAGTGGAGGTTCTTTGGAAATCTACTGCAATCGTCCAGCGAGAGGTGACAGCTGACTTGGACTTGAGAGGAAGCAATGCAGTGAAGTGAGGGGAAGGGATTCAAGAAAGAGGGAATAAACCTGCAAGAGGAATCAGATCTCCAGGGTGAGATGTCAGAGTGCCTTATAAGCATAATGACGTGGCACTCCTTGAGGTGGCACCGTTCCCTGAGATAAGGCTTCCTAAGGGAGGAACGGGAAGGAAGGGGAGAGGATAGAAATCAGGTTATGATAATGTTGAAAATAAAGTGGTTTGAGACATATCAGCTGAGGCTGAATAAATGGCTGGATGTATGGGTACAAAAGAGAAGTATCCATTAGCTGTACAGATTCAAGCAAGTATCTTTAAATTTTCAGATTTTAAGCTACTCTATATCATTCTTAGCCCTTATATGTGATGGTGATAGTGATGGTGATGGTGATGATGATGATCATGGTGACAGATAATGCTCACTGACAATTACTCTGTTCTAAGCACTTTGATACAGTATTTTTCTTAATTGTTATAACAACAATGTATGTTTTGTTACTAATCCGTGTTATGGTTGAGAAACTGAGGCCCAAGATCACATAGCCAATCAGTGGCAGAGGCTTGATCCACACCCAGACAATGTGTTCCATAAAGTGGGAACATTAATAATATTTCCCTTATAGGGTTGTGGTGAAGATTACATTTTAAAATGATACTAAATGATATTTACAAAGCACTTATTATATGCCAGACACTGTTCTAAGTGCTTTGCATGGATTAACTCATTTAATTCTTGCAACAATATTATGAGCTAAATACCATTATTGTTTTCCTCATTTTAGAGATGAGAAAATGGATAATAATTTGCTTGTATCTAAGTAAGTCAAAGGCAAGATTAGGAACCAGGAAGTTTGGCTCTAGAGTCCACGATGTTGACCAGTATGTTGTGTTGTTTCAGACTTGTAAAACATTTAAGACAGTTCTTACTACATGGCAAGCATATGCCAAAGTCCAGGATATTAAAACTGATTTGTCTCAGGACTTAACCATGGGTACTGATGCTTTGCAAAAGATGAGGAACTAAACCCACATTTGCGTTAAAGGTTAAGTGCCGAAATGTAAGAATACATGTCACAAAGTAGATGTTTAATAAATATTTGTTAAATGAATAAATGAATGAATGAGCTCAGGATGAGAGTCACAAACTAATCAAAATATAAGACCTGTTCTCCAATCTGTCTCTTGGAAACGTCACTTCTTTTCTTAGGTCTCAGTTCATTCACTTGTAAAACGTGTTGGTTGAACCATCAGAGAGGACAAATGGTCTACATCTTCTGTGCTGTTGTTTCCTACTCCTGCCCCTTGGACAGACATTGCTAATCTATCACAGCACCATTTCCCACTAAGCCCAAGCCCACCTTCAAGACGTTGCTCTTAGAAATCATCAGGACCACCACTCAAGTTTCAACCTGTTAGCAGACCCTTAACTCCATGATGTCTGAAGCCCCTCCCAACTCTGACATCTCATCACTCTCTGAAATAAAGTCCTACTTTCTTAAGATCTTCTGCACGAATCTGCTGCTTTCAAATGTCTTCACTCAATTTCAAACCTATAATCTTGGCTGGATGGGCCTGTCAGGAGGGGAGAATAGGAACCATATGCTGACAGGGCTATAATCTGTTCACACGTCCGACTGGTGATGTTGAAACTCGAGGCCACGCGCTGCTGTCAGCAGCATCCTTCATGAGAGGCCTTCCCATGTTTCCTAGGCATTCCCAGAGTTCTCAGGAGTACTCGGCTTTTTTTTTTTTTTTTTTTGCAAGAATGCTGCTCCTCCCAAATTCGTTTCCTGTCCGCCTGTTCCCAGCTGCTGTCTAACAGCCCCAAGCAAAGCAAAATGAAAGGGCTCTTGCTGACTCCCGCAACCTCCCACCACAACCCCAGAAAAAATGGGACTCTGATCCTCTCGGGATTGTGGAACCTCCTCTTGCTTCCGTCCGTCTTCTATCCACAGCTGTGAGCTGAGACTTCAGGAAGCACTTTGACCAGACACATATTTTAAACAGATTAGGAGCTATTTTTCATCATCTGCTTTTCAGTACTGGAACCAACAACTCTGTCTCTGAGCATCATTTTGTATTCTCTCAGCCCCCTCTCAACACTGACTCAAGACCTATCACCAGCCCTAATTTGGGGGAGGGGAGAACGATATTTATAGCATGATTTTATACATGCAGACACCAAACAAGCCAAATGAGCCTAGCCATGATGATGATGCCTGCCATCAAGCAGTCCCCAGCACGCTGTGTGGACTGGCCAAGAGGCCGGGGGCTCAGAGGGAGAAGGATGGACTAGAGGTCTGCCAATGCCCTTTGTATGACCCTCAGTAAGTCTCTTCACTACTCTGAGCTTCAGTTCTTCATCTGTTCAATGCTACCACCGAGCCGTCTTCTCTACAGCTGCAGAAGTGAGACCCCTTACACTCTGCAGACAGGAAGTGACTGGCAAAGAGAAAGAATAAGAGAATGGGATTGTAGGGACCCACTGTCTCAGAGGTGGGTGGGAAAAAATGCTGGGGAAAAGAACGCAGGGAGACACCAAGTTTCCAACATTTGGTTCTTCCAACAGCTGTACTGGGTAGTGAGTGGGGATGGGGTACTTCCTGTACCCAAGCAGCAGAAAGATGCTGAGCCTGGGTCCTTCCAAACGAGTCCAAGAAGATGACTTGCAAACACAGAGTGACTTGCAAACACAGCAAGGCTTCTACAGACCCCTGCCTCGTGACCCTCCCAGAGGCCCCGTTACATGATGACATTTTGCTTCTTCAAAGCCAGCGAGAGTCCCTTCCTCCCGTCTGCTAAGATGGAGTCATATAATATAATACCGGGGAGTGAAATCTCTTAACGTTTGCCATATTCTACTGGCCTTAAGCAAGTCACAGATTCCAGTCATCCTCAAGGAGAAGGGATTGTACAAGACATGACTTACTGAGTGTTCAACTTAGAATCCTGCTTTCCACAAGCAGCCTGTGCTTTCCCCTACATGCTACTCCTTAGCAGCCAGCATCACTCCAGTGCAGGGAGCCTAAAGGCACTGCCCAACCTCAAAAGTCCTGATCTAATCCTGCCTTGTACAGTACATGCACCCATGAGATTGTTCCAGTTAATAAATCTGCAAATATTTATTGACAATATATTACATACCAGGAGTGTGAATTTTTTAAAAAATTGTAATAATCATTACAAAAGAAATATTTGTGATGAGACTTGCAATTTATAAAGGACTTTGACCTGCCCTCTGATTTGATTCCTACAGCAACAGACAGGAGAAATACCATTATCCTCATATTTCATGTGAGGAAACTGGTCATCTGGAAGTTTAATGACACAGTCAAGACCACATGCTAGTAAGTGAGAGAATCAAGATGGGAACTGAACATCCGAAGTACTTATCTCTAGGAGTGTGTGTCTAGTTGGGAAAGTATAATAAAGGTGTATTTCCATCAAAAGATCAGCAACAGGGCTTCCCTGGTGGCGCAGCGGTTGAGAGTCCGCCTGCCGATGCAGGGGACACGGGTTCGTGCCCCGGTCCGGGAGGATCCCACATGCCGCAGAGCGGCTGGGCCCGTGAGCCATGGCCGCTGAGCCTGCGCATCCGGAGCCTGTGCTCCGCAACGGGAGAGGCCACAACAGTGAGAGGCCCGCGTACCGCAAAAAAAAAAAGAAAAATCAGCAACAATAAGTGGAATATATACTTAGGGCCATAGGATCAGTGTGGTCTTAAAGGATTTTTCTGAAAGGCTGGTCTGGCCCAGGAGGATTTCATAGAAGAGGTGGGACATGAATTAGATCCTGAAGACCAGGGTCCATGTACTTGATGGGATGGATGAAAAGGTGGGCATCCAAGTAGAAGGCATGAGGGGAATAAAATGGGAAGGTAGAACTTTATGAGAGTCTCTAAGGCACCAGAGGAAGATTGCCCAGCTGAAGAAAGGACTGGAAAGGCATTTGAACTCCAGTAGCCTCTTTGGGGGGTTAAAAACTGTGGCACCAATGGGCCCCCACCCCCTTCAGCCTTCCTGGAATCTCATGCCTAAGCCGCAGCCTGCATACCTAACCTACACTGAGCTACCTGGGGTGGCAGGCACCTCCTCTGCTGCTGGAGCTCGGATACTTGGCTCACCAGGTGAGGCAGCTGAGTGGAAAGGGCCGGATGGACCTGGTTTACTTGCAAATTCCCGGGTAGGTGGCTTTGATCTCTCTGAGCCTCAGTTTCTACCTCCACAAAATGAAGGTTAAAAATACCCACCTTGCAGACTTGTTGAGCAGGAAAAACTGAGATCATACCTGCAAAGTGCAAAGCTCAGCATATTCAATAAAGAGGAGTTATTATTGCAAAGCAAAGTAATCCATCCATTGGTCTGGCACAGGGATTCCCCACCATCCCAGATATTCTACAGGCTTCTTCCCCCATCATATGCCCCCCAAAACCTTCTCCTTGTTTATCTGCAGCTAAAAAACAATCGAAATATTTTTAAATGACTTCTTTTTACCAGTTGGTTGTTGGTGATTAAAGCAAAAATAAATCCACTAGTAGCTTAGAAGAAGGTCTCTTAGACCAGAGCAGCAGTTCTCCACCAAGGGACATTTGGCAATGTCTGAAGATGTTGGTTTTCACCACTGGAAGATGCTACGGCATCTAGTGGGTCGAGGCCAAGGATGCTTCTGAGCAGCCTGCAATGCGTAGGACGGCCCCCTACCCTACCCCACACGTGGCAAATAACTATTCAGCCCAAAATGTCAATAGCACTGAGGTTGAGAAACTCGAGACCCAAGATGAGGAGATATGGGTCCTGGTCTTAGCTATGCTTTGAATAAGCTCTGTGATAAATCGGCACTTAACCTATCTGGGCTTCGGTTTTCTTATCTCTAAAATGAAAACGTTGGCTTAGATTTGCCTGCAAGAGAGTGAAAAAAAAAGTTGTAGCAAACTTTTCATAAAACTACATGTATTCACTTTGACATTTTGTCCCTTTTACTGATGCTATAGTCTGCTTTGTCAGAGAGGGACGATAAATACCCCTTCTTTTAAGAACGATTGTGGTCGCTAACTTGAAAAACATCAACGTGTTCATAGCAAAATGAAAATGACAAGTTCCATGTCAATTTCACAAACTTTAAAAATTTGATTTGTCAACAAAATCAAATTTTGAAAAACTTAGCCCACATGATCTCGAAGGTCTCTTCCAGCTTCAATAAGCTATGATTCTGTCAGAAACAAAAGAACTTACTAAAAAGTTGCTGTTTCATGAAGTGTTATGTTTTTCTGAAAAACGTACTGTATAAACCAAGCTTCACTCAGGAAACCAGAAGCTACTCTATAGATTCCAGGTATTGGAATTAGGAGGTTATACAACCATTGGAAAAGCTGGGAAGTAAAGGACAGAGCAGCCACCACTGAAAGTCACAAAAGCCAGTACTGAAGTCTTTGACCTGAAGCACTGAAGCAGGTGATTCTCCAGAATCTGTAGGAAGCCTCTGGGGATTTCACCTCTGAGCGCACAGCTACTACAGCTACCCCCAGGGAATCATGGCTTCTGCTCTTCAGCCTTCCAAATTTAGTGAGTGTTTCTCACTGGCAAATTGAGGGAAGGGGATTTGGGGTTATGTAGTCTCTACTTTTCCTCTGTGATGTGGCGGGGACTTTAGAAGGGATGTTAGGCTGACCAAAATCCAACACACACTGAACAGACCCAGATACCATCCCATCTTCTACCCACTTCTTTCTGCTCCATCCCCACACAGAATCCAGGAGTCAACCAAACCGAGACTCGGACGGCTTTCCTCTGAACGTGTGCTTCTCGATTACAGGAGAGAAGAATCTGTAAAAGGGGGGCGGGCTACAATGAGTTAAACAAATCAACATTGTTTACAAAAATGCCTGACTTTTTCAATAATTCCGGGCCTGATTTGCAAAGATGGTTGGGATGCTTGTTGGAGTTTTCAATTCCCCATTAGCATTTTGTAAGCCAACGAGTCCCTGAGATTCAAATCCTGTGACCAGCACATGAAGCTATAAAACATTGTTCTGCTGATGCAGTAATTGCCTGACATGGCTACCTGGTTCCAGCTCATGCTTAGTATGCAAATCTGCTCCAAGAATGCATTCGACAGCCGCTTTTCTGTCCACAGAAACTGCCCCTTGACAGAAAATGTGTTCCTAAAATGACTTTCTATTTTTTGCCTTTTAAAACTAAAGCTTGCATGTCCAATGGTAGCTGAGAGCAACAGCATATGCTTATAATTATGATTACCATCAGGGAATTCAACCTTACGGAGGGAAGGGAAAGAGGCCCGCTGAGGGGGAGCACAAAAGCTCTGAAATACAGCAGAGGAAACAAGCCCAGCCGGGTTGGCTATTTCCTGGGTAACGGGAGAAACTTGATTGTGGAAAGCAGTGCTGGTTTCACTCCAAACTCTAAAGAAATGTTGTGTGGGCAGCATGAGAAATGCTGACAAAAGTAATCAAGCTTTAGGGATCTGCTTTCCATGGTGGGCTGAAGGAGCCCTCACAGAAAGCCAGCCCTGTCCCAAGCAGCTGCCCCAGCGTGGACCTTGCTCCAGCCCTGTGCGACCAATGTGCTGCTCTGCTCCCACGGAGGGTTTTGGGTGCCCTTACTTCTCTGCTACTCTGGTTCCCTATCATATTTCTAGATTCCAAGCATGAGTTTTCAATCAAAGAAGCAAGTCTTTGAATCCCAGCCCTCCTGCTGCATGATTTGGGCAGGTAATGTAACTTCTCTGACCTTCAGCCTTTCAAATGGGGACGGTGATGCTCACCTCCCAGAACCATCAAGAGAATTAAACAAAATAGATGATGTAAAGGAATGCCAGTGTCCACTGGCCACTTAATCAACAATGCCCGCTGTTATCGTTCCTTTGTTTGGTTGGCTCCTGAGCTCCTTGGCTACTACTTATGGTTCCTGTCTTTTATTAAGTAATTTATTGAACATTTATTTATTGAATTATACTATGTGCCAGACACACTGAAGCCATAATGGTATGTATGTAGGACAAATATAGTCCCTATTCACTGTCTAATAGGAGAAACAGATGAATGAATAGGACATTGCCATAAACTGGATGGGGCTGGGGGCAGCAGGGTGCTAGAGAAACACCTAAGAGGGAAATTTTATGCAGGCTTGGGGACCAGAGAATGCTTCCTGGTGGAGGTGACTTCTGAGTTATACCTGAATCATGGATTGGATCAAGCCAGATACAGGAGGGTGTAGAGGAGCAGAGAGAAGAAAGGAGAGACATAGCTTCAGTTCACAGTGAGTGTGAAGGCAATGGTGAGGACAGCATGAAGTGCTTGCTAACTGAAACAAGTTCCGTGTGGGTGAATGGGGCCACGGAGGCTGAGAGAAGGACAGTGACCAGCCCATGGGTCACATAGCCAGCTGATGGACAAGCGGCTTAGGTGTCCCTTCCTCTTCCCTTTCCTCTCTGGGTATCTCTCTTCTCCCTACCCCTCCATTCCCTGGTATTCTTGTCATGAATCCAGCAGATTCTCACTGTGTGACTTTGGGCAAGTCATTTCATTGTTTAGGAATTTCACATTTCCTTGACTATTGTGAAAAGATCAATGATCACCCTATTTTTAAATGTATTCTGAAAAATATAAAGAAAGTGACCACATGGCAAGTGGGACCAGGGTCAGTAATATATGGAGAGAGGCAGAGAAGGCAGGAGGCAAAATGCCTCTGGTGTTGGAAGAAGGACCATGGAAACCTCTGTCTACTAAACATGTCCAAAGTTCTCAACCATTGCTCTAGACTCCTCTGATTCCCCAGAGTCACTTCATTTAATTCTCGTATGCCATGAGAGGCAGTCTGGTCTAATGCCTTTGCAATCAGACAAACTGGAGTTGAAACCCCATCCATGCAGAGCCAGGGTCAAGTTACTTACCCTCTATGAAGTTTCCCCATATGTATGAGACGATAAACTTATCTGGCAATGTTGCTAAAAAGACTGAATTATCAGATTTGTGGTTACCAGATGTGGTGGGTGGGAGGAGGGGGAATTAGATGAAAGTAGTCAAAAGGTACAAATTTCCAGTTATAAATAAGTGCTAGGGATGTAATGTACAAAAATAAATATAATGAACACTCATATGTTATATATGAAAGTTGTTAAAGGAGTAAATTCTGAGTTCTCATCACAGAAAATTTTTTTTATTGCTTTAATTTTGTTTTTATATGAGATGATGGCTGCTCACTGAACTTGTGACAATCATTTCATGGTGTATGTAAGGCAAATCGTTATGCTGTACACCTGAAGCTTACACAAGGCTGTACGTCACTTATATCTCAATAAAACTCAAAGAAAAAATTAAAAAAGAACAATAAATTAAATGCAATAAACTATGTAAAGTGTCCAGCACATAGTAGGCACTAAATAAATATTAATCCCCTTGTCCTTGGTTCTACAAGCAGTTGAGCCAAAGAAAATCACTCAAAAACACAATGCCATGCTTGGTGTCAACTCTTTTTTTTCTTTTTTCCCTCTCCCTTCTTTTTTAAAAAATTAATTTATTTTTACTTTATTTACTTATTTTTGGCTGCGTTGGGTCTTCGTTGCTGCGCGCGGGCTTTCTCTAGTTGCGGCAAGTGGGGGCTACTATTCATTGTGGTGCGCATGCTTCTCATTGCAGTGGCTTCTGTTGTGGCAGGCATGGGCTCTGGGCCCCCAGGCTTCAGTAGTTGTAGCACGTGGGCTCAGTAGTTGTGGTTCTCAGGCTCTAGAGCACAGGCTCAGTAGTTGTGGCACACAGCCTTAGTTGCTCCGCGGCATGTGGGATCTTCCCAGACCAGGGCTGAACCCATGTCCCCTGCACTGGCAGGCGGATTCTTAATCACTGCGCCACCAGGGAAGCCCCTCTCTCCCTTCTTTTTTACTGAGATATAGTTGACATACAGCACTGTGTAAGTATCAGCATAATGATTTGATTTACACACTGTGTCACCTTTAAGTCCACTTTTCCATCATCTCTCCTAATCATTTCCTCTCCTTAACTTAGCATAATAACCAGTGTAGATGTTCCACTTAGCCTTTTAGTTTAGAAGGGCAAGGTTTGGCTCAGCTTAACTTGAGAAAGGAAATAGGCATATTAAAAAAAAGAAAAGCAGGAATCTTGACTGTTTAACCAGGTACCATAAGAAGACAGCAGGCTTTATGGCCACAGAGATAGAATTTAGAAGATGAATGTCCACTCCAAATCCAAAGATACTTTGCCTGCAACAACCCCCATCAGCAGAGGAGTTCACTGATCACCCCTTAGATCTCATGCATTATTATGACTTGGTTTACCTTCTTGGTCTCTTCTCTCTGTATGGCTTTTTTTTTTTTTTTTTTGGCGGTATGCGGGACTCTCACAGTTGTGGCCTCTCCTGTTGTGGAGCACAGGTTCCAGACACACAGGCTCAGCGGCCATGGCTCACGGGTCCAGCCACTCCATGGCATGTGGGTTCTTCCCAGACCGGGGCACGAACCCACGTCCTCTGCATCGGCAGGCGGACTCGCAACCACTGCGCCACCAGGGAAGCCCTACATACCTTAATTTAAAAATACTTTATTGCTAAATAATGTTAGACATCTGTGCCTTCAGCAAGTCATGATCTTTTTGCAATAACATGAAAGATCACTGATCACAGATCACCATAACAAATATAATAATAATGAAAAGTTTGAAATATTGTGAGAATTACCAAAATGTGCCAGAGACACGAAGTGAGCAAATGTTGTTGGAAAAATGGCACCTATAGACTTGTTCGAGGCAGGGTTGCCACAAACTGACAGTTTGTAAAAAACAATATCTGTGAAGCACAATAAAGTGAAGAGCAATAAAATGTGTTATGTTTGTAATTTGCTAGGACTCAGAACTCCCTGAAAACTATTATACTCACAGTTATAGTTTATTACTGGGAAAGGAAGAGATTCATAAAGTCTGGGAGGGTTCAAAGGAAGAAGCCTCCTTTTTTCCTCAGGATGCATCACCCTCCAGAACCACTGTGTGCCAATACACACTCATGGTCAACCTGGGAAGCTAACCCAAGTTTGAATGACCAGAGGTTTTATCGGAGCTGCGTTTCTTAGGCATGACTGATTGACTGAGTACTCATACAGTTGAACTCACTTCTTAGCTACCCCCACCCCCCATGGAGTTTGGGCTGATATCATACGGCTTGAGGAGCCCACCATTGTTCACCTCACTAGCATAATAAACTCTCACTCCCATCACTCAGGAAATCCCAAGTGTTTAGAGATTACCTCTCAAGAGCCAGGGACAAAGAACAGACCTCACTTTGGGCAAGGCCAAATTCTTAGCTACACACAGCCCTATGACGTGCATTTTGTATTCATCATCTCATTTAATCCTTATAAATCTGTATGTAGTATTATTATCCCCATCATTTAACGAGGAACAAAGGCTTAGAGTAATTGGCATACTTCTGGGTAATAGTGGAGCTGGGATTAGCACCAGTTCTGTTTGGCCTCAGAGTCTGAGCTCTTAACCACCATAGAGTGCAGCTACCAGGTGTCCAGGATTTGTGCTAAACTCTGGAGATGAAAAGACATAGTCCATGTATCTATCAGGGACTACATATACTTGTTAATTAAGGAGACTTTGATAAAGGAACCATTTTTAAAAGTATAAACAATGGCATGGGATGGTGCAGTACCCTGGTACTAGCAACAGTGGAGAACTGTTACCTCCCCCAGGCCTCAGTGGACAAGGGCAGCCAGGGATCAGGGAATCCCAGAGACAGGAGATATAGCTACTGGACAGGAACTGTGGTCTCTGGTAGGGGAATGCAAATACAACCAATGTACAACCTGGTAGGGGAGATAACCCCAATCTCATGCTCCATCCTCCCTCATATTTTCCATCATTGTCTCCCATTGGCTGAAACTTCCTGGATGCCTAGGACAAGAGATCTTGTAGATGTAGTCCATACACAGTCCTGACAGAGATCAGGGTGGAAAAGTATGGAAATTAGATCTGGAGTGATAAATGGAAAATATTCTGCATCCATTTGCTCTCCACAAACTCTTATTATAACAGAACAGAAAAACATGTAAATGCATAGTTGCAACCCAGGGGATGAGTATAATCTTTAACAGAGAGAGAGAGAGGTAGAAACTAAGTGCAGTGGAAGAACTAAATAAACCATCACTAGGAAAGAAACGCTTGCCCCTTACCTTGAAGGATGAGTAGATCATCATTTGGGCAAGAGAAGGATAGATAATATATTTTTGAATCAGCAAAGACATGGAGGTATGAAACAGTATAGAAAACTGTATATATTCATTAGGCTTAGTGTAGACTTTCCAAGGAGAAGCAACTGGTGATGAGGTCGTGAAGTTAAACCGGGGCCAGACCATGGAGAGACCTTCAAGTACCTCATTAAGTAAAGAGTGTTTTGTTCCCCCTAAGGCAATGGGGAGACATTGAATAATTTTATAAGATTTTAATTTAAGAAATTTTCTTCTGGCAGTTGGGAAAATGGATTAGATAAATATAATTTGGTGGCAAAAAATCTTTTAGGAGACTTGCAATGGCTTAAGTGAGAACTAAGGAAGATGTAGTGTAGGGAGAAGATCTGATAAGGCTCCCTAGATGCAGAGGTAGAAAGTGCAAAGCATATGCTTGAAGTGGAGCCAGGACCACTTAGGAGGCTGATGACACAATGAAAAGGAAGATCTTTGCTAACAGCCTGTGATGATAAACAGTACTTAGGTATCTAGATATCAGGCATTTGAAAAGGCAAACACTTTTCTAGCAACATCACACCATAAGATATTCTTTTCTTATCTCCTGAGTGAGAAGCTTGAAGAGAAACTCTTACTAGATGAGTGTTGTATATGGGCTTCTGAATCTAAATGGCTATGGATTTATAAAATTGTAAGACTAGTAGGAAAAAAGCAATTGGATAATGGAAAAATAAATAATAAAGAAAAGTTAACTGTAGTGGATGAACTTTTAAGTTGCATAGAAAATCTTTGTACTCTCAAGAGTGAACTCGGAGTAGTAACAGACTTAAAAAAGGAAAACTGTCTTTAGTGGCCCTATAAGCACTGTGAAGAAGGAAGCTTCCAAACTGACCCAGTTTGGGATTTATTTAGCTAACAAACCCTGATTTAGTACTTAGTATGTGCTAAGCACTATAAATCATATTATATTATATTAGTATGTACCAGGCACTATATATCATATTAATATTAATCATATTATATTATATCAATCCCTTTTGATCCTCATAAAAACTGTGTCACCATTATTATTATTATTATTATTATGAGTCTCCATAATATAAAAGGATTCTGCTTCTTTTTCCTATCCCTATCCAGGCTGGGTTGACATGAACAATGATGCAGTTTCTGCACCGCCCAAATATGCCTGTGTTAAGAAATGTAACAGGACCAAAATCCCCCACCACGTTGTGCAACCTGGCCCAGGTTGACATCCACCTAGAAAAAGAAGCATGTTTTGCTGTTCATCCACCCAGGAAAGTTGCCTTTTTCCTAATTCGCACAAAGACTGGAAGCTGACCCAAATTAAAAATCCCATTGAGACAAAAGCCCTGGCTAGGATGCAGCTCAGTTGACACTAAGATCTCCACAGCCTGTTTAACCCTTTCCTGTCAATCAGGACCCGCCACTCCAAAGTTCCAAGGTTGGGAATCTAGTCCCCTGTCCCCTGGTTGACCTTCTTTTCTGAATGGACTAATCATCCCAAATCACAAACTTAACTACGATCACATGGTCCCTGCTAACCTCTCGAAGCATTTATGTCATAATAGGAGGTCCCAACATGCCTTTGCTGCAGGATCTGCTTAATAATGAGTGATATACATTTGAAGTAGTCCCCTGGCTCAAGGAGGTTAGATATGGATAAAAGAATGGAACTTTCCATCAAATATCGATAACCTGAGATCATTTGGGAGGTAGGGGAGCAGGGTGCCACACATGTGAATTCACCAACTATATATAGCCTTACTTTCTCTCCCTTTTCCCGAGTTTGGAAACTTGAAGTTTAGCCAGTCAGGACTCCTGGCCCCAGAAAGCTAAGATCCAGACAATAATTCTTCATAGAACCTGAGGCTTCCCAGGGCCGTCTTCATAAAGCTACCTCTTCATCCTACCTTAGGCTCAAACCAGACTCCTGCAGCCCCATCTAGGAGATCTGAACTCTTTCTAGCTAATCCCAAATGTCAGGAAATTTATCCCTGATAAAAGAGACTCACCCTCTGGTGTTAGTTCTAGGTGTCTTTTTCTCAGACAAATAGGCAAGATCAAGCTATTCATCTTGGTTGCCTAAGAAATCAGTGGAAAAAATAGTAAAATCAGAACAACATGGGCTTGGGGGTTGAATAGGATTGAGTTCAATGCTAGAATAACCACTTATTAGCTATGTGTCCTTGAGCAAGTTATTTCACATCTCTGAGTCTTAATTTCGAAATATGTAATGTTGAGGGTGCTAATAATTACCAACAAGTGTTGTAAAGATGAAAGCAGGATCCCCTATAAAGACTGCCTATTGCAGTTGTTGGCAAATATTAAGTACTTAATAAGGTACTTGGGAGGAATTAGAGGGATTATCTCTGCCTAGCTTGTTTCCATATCCAAAAAGATCTTTCTCTCAGGTAGCAGGACAGGTGACACTAGAGAGAATTCATTGGTGACCCCTCTCATCCAGGACTAGCCTAGAAAGGAATACCACTCACGGTTGTATGTACTTTAAGTAACATTTGCCATTGTGATATTGTGATCTATAAGGAATATATATTTGATTTTCATCCCATTCCTGGCACAGAGCTCTAAAAACCCTTGGAATTTCCCAAGTGAGGAGAGCAATAAAAACTGTCTTTTGTTATGCTAATGAGGTGACTTTTTGAAAGTCCCTAGGTAACAATGGGGGCTGGTTGCCAGGGGTACCAGTTTTGTGAATAGAGGGTTGGAACTTTCAATCCCTACCCTAGACCCCCAGGGAGGAGGGTGGGGCTGAAAGTTGAGTTCCATCACCAATGGCCAATGACTTAATCAATCATGTCTATGTAATGAAGCTTCCATAAAACCCCAAAAGGACATGGTTCAGAGACCTCCAGGTTGGTGAACCAGAACACATCCACGTGCTGCCATGCTGGGCCCCAAATTCCATGGAGACAAAAACTCCTGCATTTGAGAGCTTTGAGTCCTCACCCAAGGAATCTTTTCATCCAGCTGTGGATTCATATAACTGGTTTCCTGAGTTCTGTGAGCTGCTCTAGCAAGTTAATCAAACCCAAGAAGGGGGGGTCATAGGAATCTCTGATTTGTAACCAGTTGGTCAGAAGTACAAGTAACAATTTGGACTTGTGATTGGCATCTGTAGTGGGTGCAGTCTTCCGGGACTGAGCCCTTAACCTGTTGAATCTGATGCTATCCCCAGGCAAATAGTGTCAGAATTAAATTGAACTGTGGGACAGCCAGCTGGTGTCCGAGAATTGTTTGGTTTGGAGAAGAAACTTACACGTTGGAATTGGTGCTGGAACCAGAATTGTAGCCATCAGTGTAAACATAAAGAATGTCTTGGATTCAAAGTTCCTTGTGTAGACTGAATCACCACCCATCTTTATAGAGTGGAGAAGACCTGTCCCAGCGGCCTTAGAATTAGGCACTTGAGTTCAAATTCTGGCTCTGCCTTGAGCAGTCATGTGACCAGTTCATCACCTCCTCTCTTGAGCCTCAGTTTCTCCTTCTTATATGGAGCCAGTAATTACAACTTTGAAGAGCAAATAAATTTTTGCCAGGAACAAATGACATCATTGATATGGATACAACATAAAGTAGGGACTCAGTACATTGGCATTCTCTTCTCAGAGGAGACCAGATTAATACTATCATCCGTACAAATAACTGTACCCTTACCTGTTATTTCTAATCCTTGATACTTTGATATGTTTTGGGGAAACGACTTGTTGATATTTGGACACATTAACACGGTTTTGTTTTACAAGCTGCCAGTACTAATCGTTGTCCCTGCACTTCCATCGTATTTTTGAGCTTTTACATAAACTTCTTTTCTGTGTTAATGTGACCTTTCAAACCCCCGTTCCCTGAGCATTTGAGACAAGATGAGGATATGTAGAGTGATGAAGCTGAACTTACGCCTTTTTTCATTGAGAGGAAAGTGAGTCCAGGCAAATGGCTTCCGTGCTAGAAAAGCCTATTAAAATATTAAATGAGGAGTTAGTGACAGGTTTAACTAGCCTCTTGTGTCAAACCTCCAAAGCTTAACTTACTAAGGCTAGTTTTGGCTGTAACAAAACAGCTGTCACAATCTGTGTGGGATCATTAATTACGTACAGGAGCACTGATAAATTAACGCCTAATGGCTGGAAAAAATTAGGAGTTCTTGCTTGTTTAATGCACTCTCTTCCCACTTTTAAAGGAGTCCCATAGGAAAATGACATTGAAAGAAGTTTGTGGAGGTGTGAAAGTTGAATAAAATGAACAGTCACAAATGTCTGAGTGTAGCTCTCACAACTAAAACCTGGGTGATGTTCCTAGTAGGCAACTTTTGCAGTGGGAGTTCCTCTCCTGGCATCTTACATTCTTATCCTGGGAGACCACTCTTCATGGGTCAGGTAGGCTTATAATAAGGCCCTTTTTGTGCTTTACTAACTAAGGAACTTTGGATCTGTTGCAAAATATAGCACCTTATTCTGAATATCTGCACTATAATGATAATAACTACCATTTATTGAGCACTTATGAAGTGACAGGCAATTGCAAAACCTGGTGATTCTCTTACTAATTAAAGTATGATGTTAATAGGACATAGGAGTAAAGTAGTATGCTAAGGCAGGAGAATCTATGAGCTAGACTTGAAGGATATAGAGGAGGAGAACAGAGGAGTTGGGGTATTTCAGCCTTGTGCCCAATGCCCCAGAGGGTCAACTGAATTTGGACCAACTCTGGCTAACACAGAGCCTCTTGAATTATCAGATCTCTCAAACAGAGAGAAAGGAAAATAGTTCTTGCTACTTTATTCTCAGTTTATTACTATAGATGACAGCCGACTGATGTGGGTGGACTAGGAAACAGACCTGCTAGGATGTGACTTCATGATAGTAACTTGGAGCCTATATAGATTGATCATATTAATGGCCTCTTATCTCATTCCTCAATGTACCCAGTGCATGTGACTTTGCTGTTCTTCTCACTAAAGAGGTGAAGTCTATTTCCTCACATTGAATATAGGTTGGCCTTGTGACTTGCTATGGCTGATAAAAAGCAGCAGAAGAGACCACACTCCAGTTCTGAGCTAGGGTCTTAGGAAGCTTTGGCCATTTCTGCTGGTCCTTGCACTCCTGCACTGCAATGAGAACATGCCTGGGATAGCTCGCTAGAGGAGGAGACACAAAAAGTAGAGCTGAGTTGTCATCATCATCCCAGATGAGGCCACCCAAGATCAGCTAACAGCCAGCCAACCCCCAGACTTGAAGTAAGCCCAGCCTAGATCAGCAGAGCCATCTTGCTGACCTGCAACAGTCTGTGGATACATAAGCAAACCCAGCCAAGATCAGCTGCTCCCAACCCAAATCACCTGAACCCTGAAGACTCACAAGACAAATATACAATTATTGTTGTTTGTCCAGAGGATTTGTGGTTGTTCATCATGCAGCATTATTGTGGCTATAGGGAAATTATACAGAGCCTTAAAGAAGCCACTGTTTCACTCTAGATTTTTAAGAACAAATTCATTAATCAGAGGATTGTTGTACTTCATGTCACAGGGCTCATGGTAAGAGGGTGAAGAGAAAGAATCTTAAACCTTATCCAGGCTGCCTATTCAATCTTAACTAGAAGCTCTAGCACATTCAGTTCCACTCGAGTGGTAAATATTTCCTCTTTAGCCAACCTTTAGTCAAGCTTCTCTGAACTCTCTGCTCAACTAGGCCTGAACTTCAGCTTCTGTCTCTGACCTTGTAGAGTCCAGTTTTAGCAAGAATGCTGCTAATCAGTTTAGAGAGAATCCCCCATCCTCAATATCTGATCTCTTGCAATATCTGGTTAAATTTCCACATCTCTCACCATCCCTTAGGTGATGTCTGATAACCCTAGCCTGCCTTCAGCAAGATTTTGAGTTGGTTTAGCAAGAATCTCCCTATCCCTGATGTTTCCTTTTAGTAATTTTTCATCCACCTACCCTTACCCTGATCCTTGGCTATAAGTACCCATTTTTCTTTATTATGTTTGGATTTGAACTTGATATCTCACCCCTACTTCAAAACCCTAGTAAAGTTGTCCCTACACCTATCACAATAGTATTGAATACAGTCTGCATTACCATTTTAAGTGGTGTCAGAATAATTGTTTCTTTAACACAAGACATATATATTGAATATCTAATGTATGTCGGACAACTTGCTAAGCACAAATTTATTTGGAGGAGTAATTCTCAATGGGAGGACACACTGGGGAAATAGAGCAGAACTATGGTATGTAACTTCCCTCCTCCCTCTACACTGAAACGCTGTGGGTGATGGTTATGAACTCTGTAAATAGCCTCTCCTGCTAATGAGAGAAAGTCGTATCCTTCAGGTATGTCGGGTGGGAAAAATTGAGAACCATCAACTTAATAAAGTCAGGGTTAAGTTTCTTTTGTCAAATATAACCATCATTTGCTGAAAATGGAGGACTCCTTTGCATTATTCTAGTCATACCTGCCAAACAGTAAGGAAAAGAATGACAATGCTCATGAGTTCCCTTGATATACAGGCCTTGTTTTGCAGCAGGGTCACTCAGTCAATGTTTTCACACTATAAAAATTCCCAGATAGGGCTTCCCTGGTGGCGCAGTGGTTGAGAGTCCACCTGCCAATGCAGGGGACACGGGTTCGTGCCCCAGTCCGGGAAGATCCCACATGCCGCGGAGCGGCTGGGCCCGTGAGCCATGGCCGCTGAGCCTGTGCATCCGGAGCCTGTGCTCCGCAACGGGAGAGGCCACAACAGGGAGAGGCCCGCGTACCGCAAAAAAAAAAAAAAAAAAAAAAAAAATTCCCAGATAGATAAAAAGTCCTTTAGCCAATAGATGATTATTCATTCAAAACAAACAAACAAACAAAGAATAAACTAGGCTTTCAGTAATGAATTTTTTCTTGATTCCCTAACATAAACATAGCATCAGGTGTTTGCTTATTAAATGCCATGCTTGAGGCCAAGCCCTATGGTGAGATTCTTAACCCAAGTGTGGATTAGCAGATGACTAAACTTGGATCCTGAGTCTGCACAAGAATATGAGTAGTAAGTAACCAAAAAAGTTGGCTAAAACACTCACTACCTAAAATTTCTAGTGTGCATTGCTAAAATTCACAAAATCCCTTTAACTTTTAGGAAGACCCTTGGTGATGGGCAGAATACTCCCTATGATGGTCAGTTTTCTGTGTCAATGTGGCTGGGCTAGTATACCCAGTGATTTAACCAAATATTAATCTAGGTTTGCCATGAAGGTACTTTGCAGATGTGGCTAGCATCTATAATCAGGAGACCTTAAATAAAGGAGATACCCTTGCTAATGTGGGTAGGCTTGAGCCAGTTGATTGAAGGCCTTAAGAGCAAAGACTAAAGTTTTTCAGAGAAGAAGAAATTCTGCCTCAAGATTAAAATCAGTTCCTGCATGTGTTTCCAACCAGCCAACCTGACCTATAAATTTTGGACTTTCCAGCCCCAATAATCATGGAAGCCAATGTCTTAAAATAAATCTCTTAATATATATACACATATATATGTAATACATAGATATATATGTACATACTATGTAGGTAATACATGTTACATATGTAATATGTATATTGTTATATATTATAATATATATATCTCCTTCTCTGGAGAACCCTGACTGATACAGTATATAAATTTAAACCTCCATCACCATCACAAAATTAACTTCTACAGTCCTGAACCACTTGCACCTATTTTGCACCCAACATATGAAATCACTTCTGATACATTTGCTTCTAACCACTTTTATGGTCTTAGGATTTGGACTTGAAATTGGATTCTGTATTCTTTGCTGTGACCTTTTGTAGGTGGCGCTGTTTGCTTTCTGCCCAAATCCACTTGGATCATTTTAACTTTGCTTTGTGTCCTTCCCCAGGATTTGGGGTGATTTTACTTCTGAGGGTCCACATCTGTGACTCTCTTTGGAATTCCTCCCTTGAGTTACTGAAGCCTCTTTCTCCACAAGCTCAGAAGCCTAAGAGTTTATATCCTCCTGTGTGGCTCTCAGCCAATGACTGCTGGTGTGGGAATATGAAAGTCCAGCTCCTGTGCCTTAAGTTGGGGTAAACTCTGAAAGGTAATTTGTACTCCAGAGGTCCCCTATGGAATTGGACTGAGACTGGGACTTTCCCTGAAACAGTATCCTTGCTTGATTTCATGTCATTTCTGGTCCTGCTTCCTTACTGCCTTACCAGTATCTTCTAGAAATGCTTCCTTATCTCAGGGTTTATTTCTGGCAAATTCAGCCTAGGACACCCTTTCCATTCTCCTTTATCTGTGATCCAGATTCTTATTCTAGCTATATTAGCTTGTGAGAGCCTGATGAGATCACCTGTCTCTAATTCTGCAGATGCTTCAGTGAGGAGTGAAACGCTTAGTTGGTTCTGGCCCCATGAGTAGAATCCAGATGGGTCTGACAAAATACTAAATATAGACTGCAAAAGCAAAGGTAGAATTTCAGAATGACACATTCATAGCATCTCAGAGTTAGAAAAAAACCTAAAGATATTTAATCCACAGTTCTACCTACTCATGAATTCCTTCTTCAGCCTCTCTGGAACGTGGTCACTCAGATCCCTTTTGAATGTTCTCTACTTTTTAAAACACTGAGTCTCATTGTTGAACAGTTCTATTAGAAAGTTTAATCTCATGCTGAGTCACTCTATCCTCTTATGAACTCTACCCATTTAAAATAAGAAGTCTTGCTGTTTATAAAAACTACATCACAGGAGGAAGGAGCCAGCGGTCCCAGTGACTGCACTCACCACAGTACAATTCCTTAACACAAAATTCTAGAAGTTTTCTTTTAAACCTGAGTTTAATTCAAGATCTTTCTCATATTTGCCTGTTTTCTATAGGGGAGGAGGAGCCTCAAGTCACAAGATGGGGATGATAAGACATTTCAATGGTCAACAAGGCAGAGACTTGGAGCTTTAAGTTGGCAAACTTCAAAAAGGCAACTTGTAAGGGTGCTGATAACATATTTGAGAAGATCACAATCTCTATCCAATAAAACACTGAGGATCCACAAAAGGGGTTACAATATTTGTGTAGCTAAGATACTCAAGTTCTGTAAAGAGTCACAGCAATTATCCAGAGGAAGTGAATATCAAGGATCTCTTTGTTGGGTGAAAATTTAACTTCTAGAAAACATGACATGAAATCTAGTGTTTATGTGGTGGCTGATTTCCATGAATACCCAAAGTGGGTGTAATTCCTCATTTGATCACCTAACCCACTCTATAACATTTAAGTTGAGTCCTGGCTTAAGGATCTTTCTGCCTGACTAACCATCTTCGGGCACTTCAGTCATTCTTTGAAATACACAGCAAGGCTCATTGCCCTCAGCCCACCCTCCCTTCTGCTCTGTCTTCTGTCCCAGTGGCTCCCCTTCCTCTTCCTATCTGGGTTCATCTCTGCATCTTGCTGTCCTTCAAATTCTCTTCCTTTTCAAGGGCTGAAACTGCACTGTAAATGAATGTTAAATTCAATGTCCTTCCTCAGGCCTAAAGGCTGACAAAATTTGCCCCTACCAATAATCTGCCCTCAACTTCTCTGGTTCCTTCCCAGGTCCCCCATTCCAGCCTCACTGGTCTCCTCACTATTCTTCAAATATACCAGGCACCTCATGCCATGGGGCTCTTGCATCATTCTCTCTTCTGTCTGGAAATATCTACCCCAACAAATTTCCCTGGCTTCCTTACTTCCTAGAGACTTTTGCTCACATGTCACATTACTAGACAGACTTTCTCTGACCACCCTGGCACACTTCCTAATTCCCCACTTTGCTCTATTTTACTTAATGGTACTTGTCATCTCTTTAGATGTTTGTAAAGTATATATGCTTATTCATTTATTGTTTTTCTCCCCCTATCAAAATATAATCACCAGAAGAGCAGAGAATTTGTCTATTTTGTTCATGGCTACCACCTGACATCTTAAACTATGTCTAGCATAGAGTGTAACTACTCAGTAAATATCTATTTAATAAAAAAATAAATAAATTTACATGTCACCAAAGTTCATACCTTAAGGTGTTTCTTTTTTGCAATTTTTTGTTTGCAAAAGTAACACAATACTCCTGCATTTCTGCCCCTACTTATGTAGTTTTCCTCCCCCAAAGCAAACAATATAATAATTTTTTATGTATCATACCAGGGACATTTTTTACATATACAGGAAAATACACATCAATATATTTTTTTATATGTTGGCCTACTATGCATTGTATTTTGCTAACTGAACAATATAACATGGAATTAGTCCATATCAGTATAAATGAAAGTACTTCATTTAAAAAATATTTGCTTGGGACTTCCCTGGTGGCGCAGTGGTTAAGAATCCGCCTGCCAGTGCAGGAAACACGGGTTCGAGCCCTGGTCCGGGAAGATCCCACATGCCGCAGAGCAACTAAGCCCATGAGCCACAACTACTGAGCCTGTGTGCCACAACTACTGAAGCCCATGTGCCTAGAGCCCGTACTCCACAACAACAGAAGCCACTGCAATGAGAAACCCACATACCGCAATGAAGAGTAGCCCACGCTCACCGCAACTAGAGAAAGCCCATGCACAGCAACGAAGACCCAACACAGCCAAAAATAAATAAATTTATTTAAAAAAAAATTTGCTTGGTCTTCCCCTGAAAGGATGTACCATAACTGATTTAACTAGTCCCCCTGTTGATAGACAGGTAGGCTGTTTCTGTTGTATGTTTTCTTTGTACCTTCATTATTTTGATTACTTTCAAATATTGAGTTGGACCATATAAAATTGTAGACAGTGAATGATTTTTGGTTTACCTAAACAACAGTGTCATTTGATTCAACCAAGTCTTCATTAAAAGGTTAAATATCTAGAATTGACAATCCTGGAGTAAAGGAGTTGGACATTTGTCAAATGAATGAATGTTGCCAAATCATCCTTCAAGGAGAATGCGTGATTATATTCCCAGTGTGTCAGAGTTCCTATTTCTCCACACTCCCTACTGGCACAGAATGTAATTAAATGTTCCTAACTTTATCAATGTGATAAGAAGAAAATGGTACCTCTCAGATTTAATTTGCATTTCTTTTATTACTAGGCTGAGCATTTCTTTACATGTATAAAAACCATTTGTGTTTCTGATTTTGTGAACTGTCTATTGAAATCTTCTGCCTATTTTTCTTTTAGATTTTTGTCCTTTTCTTATTGATTTGTAGAGGCTCTTTATAAAGAGAGGATCTGTATATTTGCAATCTGAATTGCAAATATTTTCTCCTACTTTGTATTTTGTCTTTATTTTTTATTTGCACTATTCTACTTTTACATTTATGTGGTTAAATTTATGAGTTTTTCATGTTGGTTTTGTGTTGTGATAAAAAATTACTTCCTCTATCCAAGATTATTTTGAAAGAATTTTCATATTTTCTTCTAGTACTTTCTAGATTCAATTTGTATTGAATCTTCTAAAAATATAGAGCTCATTTTTATGTATGAGGTGTGGTCAGTAGCCAGCTGTATATTTTTTTCAGATGGCTACTCAATTTTTCCCAACTCCATTTTTGAACATCTTTTTTTACTTTTTTTTTATATTTTAAATTTTCATATGTATTCCAGTTTATATTCTGAGATTTCTGATATATGTCACTAGTCTTTCTGTCTGTTAATGTAGCAATACCACATTGTTTTAATTACTGTAGATGTATAATATCAAAAACCTAGATCCTCCTTGGTACCCTTCTTTTTCAGTATTTTCTTGAACCTACTAGCGTGTTTAATTTCTATATTAATTTTATACTCAATGTATCTAGATTCCACCAAAAATTCTGTTGGAATTGAATTTAATGAGAATTTCTCTATTGTTTCTTCATTAAACATGATGCTGATTTTTGAAGGTAAAGTATATTTAAAATATATATTCATAAAGCTGTATATTGTGTAAAAAATATTCACTTTTTCTATTTACTAAGGTTTTTATTAAGACGAGCTACTAACTTCAGTATCCTTTTAGCATCTTTAGAGATGATCATAATTTTTCTCTTTTCACCTCTTTCTATGATGAATTATATGGATGGATTTCCTAACCTTTCAACACTCTGGAATTAAGCTCCACTTAGTGCATTATTCTTTTAAGGTGCTTCTGGATTCTGTTCATTATTGTCTCAGTCAGCTTGGGCAGCTATAACAAAACACCAAAGACTGGGTGTCTTAAACAACAGACATGTATTTCTCACAGTCTGGAGGCTGTGAAGTCCAACAAGATCAACACGCTGGTTAATTCAGTTTCTGGGGACAGTCCACTTCCTGACTTGTAGGCAGCTGCCTTCTATATCATCACATGGTGGAGAGAGAGAGAAAGAGAATGTTCTCTTGTTTCTCTTCTTACTGGGTGCTGATCCCATCACAAAGGCCCTACCCCCATGACCTCATCTAAACCTAACCACCTCCCAAGGGCCCCACCTCTAAATACATTGAGAGCTAAGGCTTCAACATATGAATTTTGGGGAGATACAATTCAATCCATAGGAGTTATCAGTATATGTAAATTAGTTGGTCTGCAATTTACTTCTTTTCTCTTTTTCTGTAAGGTTTAGGTTTCAATATTATGCTAATCTCATAAGAAGAGAATTTCAAAAACTGTTTTATACTTCTGTGTTCTGGAACAATTTAAGTTGGACTGGATTAACCTCTTCCTTACAGATTTGGTGGAATTACTCTATGAAATCATCTGAGGTGGTTGTTTTGGGGGAGATTTAACACTTTGACTCTTCTCACAGGTTTAATGTACACTAATGACACTTAAGCCTCATTAAGCCTCATTAAGTCCTCATGTATGGGACCCTAACAAGGTCCTAGAAGGCCCTAGGAATTGGTCCACATGGTTATATGTTTTTGTAGGAATTGGTCCACATGGTTATATGTTTTTGTGAAATCTGCAAATTAAAATGTTTTACATCACAATTGACTAAGGCCAGTGTCTCTTTCCATGCCAATTTCTATGTCACTCTTCTGGATTTGGCACATGATGTTGGAGTGGCTGCAGACATTTCAGGGATCTGGCTAAAGGGAACACAGTAGCCTTGGAGATGCACCACTCAAATCCATCCTTCAAGAAAGGACTCACATCCCAAGTGAAAGGAGCATAGTCAGGGGACAGTCTCTGGCCATCTTCTTCTTCAGGGTCTATTTGAGATGTAAAGAGTCTCCTTGCCCAAGGTCACACCCCTCCCAGGACAGCCCTCTCTTCCAATGACTGAGTGAGGAGGGATAGAAAGGCTCAGGCCTTTTAGGCCAATGCACAGCACTCTGACAGGTGATGCTGTCTCTAGGGCTTTCTGCAGCACAGGCTCTGTGCCATCCTGCTTCCTCTCTTTCTCACCCCAGATGTTGATCCCTAATGAATATCTTGCACCGTAAACTGCCTCCCAGTATCTGCTTCTGGAGGATCTAACCTGCAACAGGAAAGTCAAGTTCAGAATACATCTAGTTTAGTTTTAATAGAATACCACACACACACACACACACACACACACACACAAACACACACACACTACAGTCTTCAGTCATGTCTGTGTATTGTTAGCTGATATGTTATATAGGAATGGTTTCCAAAGTACTCCCACTTCCCACTATATTTACTTGCCTGGCATCATGACATGAAAGTGCAGCAGAGATTACACTGAGATATGAACTTGTCCTATGGTACCCAGTTCTGAAAGTATCTGGTATAGAGCAGAAACAAAGTTTGAACTGTATGAGGCCAGAAGCTAATCAGTGGAAAAGTCTTCCAGTTGTCAAATATTTACCTCTGAAAGCAAAGGATTTGTTTTCAATCAATACCTAGTCAAAATGGAAGATTTCTCCTGGAAGGAAAATACTCAATAATGCAACATATACATTTACAAAAGTACCACAGTTTCTTAAAAAATCAAAGTCTGCAAAATAAAACATCCCAGGATTCTCATGTGTAGGGCACATGTCAGAAGCAGTACTGAAAATAGTAGGAATATCTGTGTGTGAAGTCATGTGTTTTTTGGTTTTGTTTTCTGTATCCCTAGAAACTGAATTGCACCTTAGCAAGGCTGGGAGGTTGCAGACAAATGACATGTCAAATTACCATCAAAAACTGAAAGAACTTGGATAAACAAGGATTCCAGTGACAAAACCACATATACTTATAAATATGTCAATGCATGTAGCATTGACGTAATTGTGTAATGATTACACAATTATTCAGCTCAATGGAACATAAGAGCAATTTTAAAATGCATTGGAATTGCTCCACATTATGAGTAACATCAATTCAAACAGTATTTAAGATTAAACACTGCACAGGAAAACTTAAAATACATGAAAATCCATATCTTATATACATGAAAGAAACTTAATAGTGGTTTTTCCCATATTTGCTGACAATCCCAAAATGTTTTTATATTACCAGTAGAGCTGTGAAGCTGAAAGACACTAAAAGAGACAATAAGAAAAGAACAGATTTTGATAAATATTGCTAGAGGAAATAACAAATTGGTTTCTTGCCTTTCTGTAGAGAATGATGCTCAAAAATCATCTGTATATGATGAGATCACAAAGTATGTAGCCAAGAACTATAGAAGAAAATGTATTATAAATAAATCAATTAAAATATTATATTATTTACCTGAGTCTTATAATATTTGTATTTGGGTTTAGTGTTTATAACTTTTCTGTTTTTCTTTTTTCATTTCAAATAAACATTCACTTTGCTATTTTTTTGTTTCAGAAACGTGTGTCTTTTTTATAAAGAGGGTGACAAAATTACTTAAGCATTGAGACGCAAAAGACCAGAATCCACCTCTGCTCTTATGGGTGTGTGTTTGTGTGTGTAAATACACATATCTGCATCTAATGGTATTTGGGCTTTTAGATTTTCTATTTCTTCTGGGGTCAGTTTTAGTGATCTGTGTTTTTCTAGATAATCATTCTCTACATTCATTCTATTTGCCTTTTCCAATTTATTTACACATTGTTGAGCAAAGTATTTCATAATTTTTGCCTGCAATAATTTACCTTTTATGATTTAATTTGTGTGTTCTTTCTTTTCCCTGATTAAGTTATCCAATGGGTTTCTCTGTTTATTGTTCTCTTCTCTTAAAAACTCAGCTTTTCTTAGGGAACACTCTTACACTGTTGGTGGGAATGAAAGTTGGTACAGCCACTATGGAAAACAGTGTAGAGGTTCCTCAGAAAACTAAAAATAGAATTACCATATGATCCAGCAATCCCACATCTGAGAATATACCCAGACAAAACTATAATTCAAAAAGATACATGCACCACTATGTTCATAGCAGCACTGTTCACAATAACCAAGACATGGAACTGAGCTAAATGTCCATCAATTGATGAGTGGATAAAGAAGATGTGGTACATATATACAATGGAATACTACTCAGCCATAAAAAAGAATGAAATAATGCCATTTACAGCAACATGGATACAACTAGAGATTATCATACTAAGTGAAGTAAGTCAGAAAGAGAAAGACAAGTACCATATGATATCACTTATATGTTGAATCTAAAATATGGTACAAATGAACCTATCTACAAAACAGAAACAGTCTCATAGACATAGAGAACAGACTTGTAGCTGCCAAAGGGAAGGGGAGAGGGAGAGGGATGGACTGGGAATTTGGGGTTGGTAGATGAAAACTATTGCATTTAGATGGATAAACAACAGGGTCCTTCTGTATAGCACAGGGAACTATACTCAATATCCTGTGATAAACTATAATGGAAAAGAATATAAAAAAAGAATGTCTATATGTGTATAATCGAGTCACTTTGCTGTACAGCAGAGATTGACACAACATTGTAAATCAATTCTACTTCAATAAAAAAAAAGAGTGATAAAAAACTCAGCTTTTCTTTATTAGTTCACCAATTTTTAAAAATTAATTACTTTCTGCTCTTAGTTTTATTTAATTTTTTTTCTGGTATGCCTTTTCTAATTCTTTTATTTTCACCCATTCTTTGTTTTAAATGTTTTTATTTTATCAGCATATAATTGGGTTTGTTTTGTAATTCAGTTGTGTTTTTAAAATTATGGTATTTGGCAATATAGGGATGGGAGAGTGGGAGGTATAAACTACTGGGAGTAAGATAGGCTCAAGGATGTATTGTTCAACACAGGGAGTATAGCCAGTATTTTGTAATAACTGTAAATGGAAAGCAACCTTTAAATCTGTATGCATTTAAAAAAAAAACTATGATGTTTGGCCCATTTGCAGTTACTGACATGTCAGACGTGCTTAGTCTTAATCTTGGTATTATGGCATGCTTTCTGTTTGCATAGATTTTCTTTACTTTTTAAAAATCTTTCACTATATTGTGTGTTCTATTCCTTTGATCATTTGAAAGGTTTACATATTTCTGCTACATAATTTCTTTATAATCATAACAACATAATATATTTAAGCCTTCTTGTTCCTTAAACAGCATCAATTGAGCTTCCATGATAAGAGTGACAAAATTGATAAATGACCATTTTTTCCCCTGCCCCATCCTCCAATTTTAGTTGATTATACAATTTTGTTAATGAATTATCATCTTTAAATGACATATTTTAACTCCCGGTTATAAAGAACAAGGATATAAGCATACTCACATTTCTTTCATTTTTCTCACCCTTCTTTCCCATTGTAATTTGCATAGTTTCTACATTGTTAATATTAATAGTATTTATACTCTATACTCACATTTATTTAGTCTTTATTCTACTTCTGAGTGTAATACTATGTTTCTTTTTATGGATTCCTTTGCTATGGACTAACATTTCTTTGTTGGCTAAAAATCATACTCCTGGAGTTTCTTCAAGAAAGGATCATAGGACCTACACGTTTGAAAATGTTTTTCTGACATTTTCTGTATCTGAGTTAGGGATAAAATTAATGGGTCTTATTTTATTACCTTGAAGATATCATCCTTATGTTTTGATACTGAAAATTGTTTTACTCTTACATAGAGAAAATGTGTTGGGGCAACGGAATTCCAACAGTCTCAGAAATTAAAGCCACTATAAATTGGTCACTCGATCTCAAGACAGGTTGAAACCTGATGCACTTTGGTTTCTTCCCTACTGAAATTCTATAATCTGGATCCAAATGCAAAGTTCCCCTTTCCAATAATATCAATGGATTTGAGTTAACAAAGTTGCATATTAAGTAGCAGGGTTTTTTTTTAATTGTCCATTTTTTAGCTCAAATTGCCTAATAAAAACATCTAACACAAATCTATTTCAGTAAGGCTCCTCTTCCTATTTTTCAAGGCCTTTACTTTCTGTCTTAAAGTTTATAATTCACCACACCCCTACAGAGCCCCTCTGACCCATCCAACCATAAGTCTTTACTCATACAGTTTGCATTACCTCCTTCACCCCATTCCAAACTTGCTTTGTGAAACCAGACACCCCAGATTTAATCTGGTGGCATTGCCTTTTCCCTGACTCCACTTATCCTGCAATCAAAACACCCACATGTAACTGCATGCTTTACTAAAGTAGAGCCGTTTACTTCTTTAATATAAATTTAGTGATGAACTTCCTAGCTGTGGCCTATAATAAACTGTGTTCTGGCCCTGGATAAAGTTCTACTCAGCCTTGCTGCACTGGGGCCCAGGAAGTGGGAGATATATTTCGTGTTAGTTTCCATCACAAAGTCCATGTATTGAACTTTTGCTTTTTTGATTCAGTAATGGTAACTCTAATTAATGATAATAATTATCTTATTTTTAAAGTTTTCCTGGAGCTATATATTTTAAGAAATTAAGGCAATTTACATGCTTTAGATTTGAAATTAATGGCCATGCCCTCACTACATAAAACTTTAGATGTAATTTATTTCCCTTTGTGCATGTGTTGAAATCACCTTATTTGTGGTATAAGAAGCATTCCTTTTCCTTTCTTTGTTAGATTTTAAACTTTTCTGAAATTTCAGCAACCTCTTTATTGATTTTCAAAAAGTATCCATTGCATAATATTAAAAATATAAAAACATGAAGATATTTAATATCTGTAATCTTAGTTTATAAAATAGTAGTAAAGTTTTTGTATGTTTCTCCAAATAAACACATACATATGCACATGGGTTTTTTTAATGAAATCTATATTAAATACTTCATCCAGGACTTAAAAAATTTTTTTCAGTTTTAAAACAAATGTATATATATATATATATATATATATATATATATTTAATATTTATTGGGGTATAGTTGATTTACAATGTTGTATTAGTTTCGGGTGTACAGCAAAGTGAATCTGTTATACATATATCCACTCTTTTTTAGATTCTTTTCCCATATAGGCCATTACATAGTATTGAGTAGAGTTCCCTGTGCTATACAGTACATCTTTATTAGTTATCTATTTTATATATAGTAGTGTGTATATGTCAATCCCAATATGCCAATTTATCCCTCCCCGCCTTGCCCCCTGGTAACCATAAGTTTTATTTTCTACGTCTATATCAATAAATATACATTTGTTTTAATGAACTTATCTCCAAAACAGAAATATTTCTGTTTTGGAGATAAGTTCATTAAAACAAATGTATATTTATTGTAGAAAATTTAGTAAGAAACTTAAGATGTTTTTAGTCTCCTATCAAAGACACCTTAAAGAATGGAAAATATGGAAAATGACAAATTATCAACTGAAAGAATACATTTGCAGTAGAATTAATTGACAAATGACTAGAATAAAGAATATTTCAAGAGCTCATAGAGGCATAATAAAAAGACAAAATGTCCAAATTAAAAATGGATTTAAAGAGTATGAATAGGGATGACACAGGAGCAGAAATATAAGTGGCTAAAAATAATACAAAAAGATGTTCAACCTTCATCGTAATTGGGAAAATGCAAATCAAGATAAAATATCATTTTACACCGAATTAATTGACAATCAATTTTTTGGACAAATTCATAATAAAAATTTAAAAGTTTGAACAATGCCATATTTTGGAGATATGGATCAAAGGGAATTCTTGCACATAGCTGTTAAGAATAAAAACTGGTATAGCAATTTTAAAAAGTAATTTGGCATTTTCTTTTATAGATAAACATTTGCTTACCCCACCAATCAGCAGTTTCCCTTCCTGGCATATACCCAAGAGAAACTCTTTTACATGTGTACCAGGAGATGTGTGCATGAATGTTTTTAGTAACACTATTCAAAATTGCAAAAAATTGGAAATGTTTCACACATTCATTGCCAAAAATATATAAACTGTAGTATAGTCACAAAACACATTTTCATACAGCAGTGAAAATTAATGAACTATATCTATATATTATTTGGGTAACCTAATATTATACTATACTTGGGAGTTGCAAACCAGGGTGATGAAAAGGGAACTAAAGGAATAACATACAAGAGTAAAGAAATAAATAAAAAACCATGGTCTATGCATGGACCAAGGGTGATAGTGTGGCAGAAACCATGGATTACAGTCAATCCACTGTTATGCACACTGAGAACACATGTCAAAAGAGAAATTATTATATTTTTTTGTAAAGAAAGAAAATTTAACTTTGCTTCCCAGTGACATTTCAAGATCGCTTACTAAATATGCAATCCAGTTACCCCATGCTTCATTGTCCTGGATTTTTCTGCCTCATTTCTGCTTGTACCCAGATGACAGGAATTTCCCCCAAGTAGTTTCTTCCATTAACTGTCAACTTCTTTCTTTTTTAAAAATAATGGGTTTTTTTGAAGTATAGTTGATTTACAATGTTGTATTAGTTTCAGTTGTACAGCAAAAAAATGATACAAATGAACTGATCAACTTCCATCCCTTCTTTCTCTATAAGTCTTTCTTATCCTTGAAGGCCCAGTTCAACATGTTCACCAAAACTTTTCCAATCAAAGTCTAGCTTTCTTAGAACAGACACGTAAATGTAATAGAAATAAAAGATGCAGGCACATCCTAAAAAGAGCAAAGGAATTAAATAAACATGACATTTGATTGATACATATGCCTCAGTGTCTTACACACAGTTTTACTCAAAACTTTCGTTCCTCCTTCTCCATTTCTTCCCTTCCTCTGCATTCCCATAAAATGTTTCTATTAAGCACTCTTTTTTAAAAATTTGTCTGAGCTATCTCTATTAAATTTACAAATATTTTCCAAATTGTAAGTACCTAGAAGGCAAGGACCATTCTTGTAGCAGGTGTTGTTGGTGCCTCACCAGATCCTGTGGGATCCCTTTTATAGGCTGGGTGTGCCCATTCCCCAGCTGCTGACCGCCCAGCTGCTCCCAACTCATACCTGCAGTCTTCTCTGGAGGGTTGCCCTTGAGCAATTGTAACTGCCTTGGAGTTTATATCTCCCTCAGAACAGCCAGTAGCCAAAGACTGTGGGACGCAGGGGCTACAAAAGCCCCTTGCCTTAGAGCTGGACAAATTCTATGGTGCAAATTACACTCTTGAGCTTCCTTCCAGGATAAGATTAAGGCTAGATTTGACCTTGCTTGTCGTCTTCTCCTTCTCGATCCTTCTTTCTTTACTCCCTTACTGGGGTCTCCTGAGAGCACACCTTCAGTAAATCACTTGCACAGGAATTCTCGTCTCAAGCTCTGATCCTAGGAAACCTGAACTAACACAGTTAGTTACTAAAATTTGTATCATCTAAAATGTTGAATACAGTGATTGGAACAGAATAGAACTTGGCACCATTTTCTTGAATTTAGTTGTATTAAAGTTTGCTGGAATGATGTTGGTATGTGTGTGGGAGAAAGAATTTATTCTTCTTTTCCTTTTATAGATAAATGTATCCAAGGGCTCTTGATTGTTAAAGGTAGAACACATTTCAGAATAGCTTAAGCACAAAAGATAATCTATTGGTGCACATAACTGAGAAGTCCAAAAGCAGCCCAAGTCACCCTGAGTTAAAGAGTTTTAGGCACAGGTGAAGCCAGGAACTCAGATGGTGTCATTTTTCCATTTATTCCCCTTTTCTGCTGGTTTCTGTTTTCTTTGGCATATTGGTCTTTTTCTCCTCTATTGTAGGTGGTTTCCTTCACTGGGCACAGAAAGGTGGTGGTAGACAGCTTTAAAATACTGCATCTTCACTTCTTGTGAGCCCAGAAGGAACACACCTTCTCTTTCTTTGTGTAGCCATGCATAAACTCGCAAAGAATATTGTCTGACTAAATGCCCATCTCTAAATGAATTACTGTGGCCAGGTGATATAGGAAGCAGGCAAACTTGGGTCATGGGTCCACTACTGTGGCCCAGGGCCCAAGTCAGTGAAGTCCTTTCTGAAACATGTGGGATGGAATCTGCTTAGGAGAGTTTGTATCTGTTTGAAGAGGGGAGTATGGAATATTAGACACACGAAAGCAACATAATCTACCTGTCACCGTACACAATAAGCCTGATCATTGGCAAATCCATTTTATTGTCTTATTTACTTACTACTTTTTAAAAAATGTTCTACACACTTCATTTATATTGGCTGTCACAATTACTACATTTAGACCCCATTAGAAGGTTTTTTGCCCCAAGCCTCTTGCCTCAGGAGTTGTGTACTTTGGAGGGCTTCCTTGAAATTTTCCAAGTCCCCCTCCAGTTTCTGATCCCCATGTATCCCTTCCAGGGCATGCTCTGATCCTCTGCTCCACATGTGTGGTTGACCAGCTGCTCCTAGGAGGACTAGAACTTGTATAAGTTTGTCCTGGGACCAGTAGCTGGTCCCTGGTTCCAAGAGAGTGCATAGGAAGTAGATTGCTCTTGCTTGCTGACCTAATATTTCTTTCATAGAATTGTACGTGATTGGTCCCCAGAATGCTGTGACTGGTTTTTGTGACTCTCACATACTGATCGGACAACAAAGAGTATGTAAGAACATCTTCCCTATCCACTCTCCTAAATCTGTATCAATAAATCGTCATACTTCTACAAATCCATTTTTTTAAATTATATTTTTAAACAGATTGTTTATATAGAAAAAGGCCCCACTATAAACATTTTCCTGGGGCCCTGCACAGCCTATAGGAAGCCCTGCCTGCCATACTCTCTGAACCCTTCTAAGGAATATTGACTCAACCATGTTTTTTTGTTAATAGATGCAAATGTTTTTTAAGCATTTTGGGCTTTTCCTTCATACAGGGGGGCATGTTCAGTGCCACACAACTCCTCAGCCGTAATGATTTGACCAGAAATGGTCACCTGACCCAAACACAGTCAAGCAGTATTGATGACTCAGATATTTTGGTAGAAAAATATGGTTGCAAATGCTATATCACTCACCCACAAAGGGGAAAGTTCTACATCTCCTCTCTTTGACTCTGTGATCCAAAAGAGTACAGTAGAAGTGGTGCTATACGGTTTCCAGACCTAGGCCTTATAAGATGGGTAACCTCCACTTTCTGTCTTTTGTAATACAAGTCATCATGCTGTGGAGAAGCCCAGGTAACCATGTGGAGATGCCCATGTAGAGAGAAACCCATGTCCTAGCTAGCAGCCTCCACTGAGTGCTCAACCAACAGCCAGCATCAGCCCTCCAGGTATGTGGGTGAGCCATCTTGGAAGTGGATCTTCCAGAACCATCTGAGAGACCTCAGCTGATGCCACATGAAGCAGAGATAAGCTGAACCCACAGAGACCTGAACAAATTGCAGATTTGTTGCACTGCAATAGATGACCAGAATTTCTACTCTCTCAGTCTCTGCTTCTCAGACATTATAGTGTGGGCTGACACAAAAACTCTTCAGAAACAGGGAGCTATCAATCTCATTAGATTCTTGCTATTAGAAATTAAAGTTTGAAAAGATGAAGAAATAAGTATTGGCTGTAACAAAAGAAGTTACAAGTCCATGAGATTGGGGAGGAGTCCATGATAAGGAGAGGGGGCAAGAGGAATCATGAAGGATCTGATGAAGTTCAGCTCAGTCCCACCCTCAGTATCGTCACATGTATGTTTACATTAATTTTCCTTCACATGGACAAAGGCATGAGTTTCACTGGTAGTCAGCACATCAGCACTCTGAGGATAAAAGTAACCTTGAGCACCACTTAGTTAAGAAGGAAAAGAACTTGTCATTTCATGTTGTCATTTCAGTCTGTAATTACCAAAAAGTGTTTGAAATATTTCCAAATCAAGACAAAGAAATTGAGACTTTGAGAGTGTGTTCGTTTTTTATTGCTGGGTAATACATTACAACAAATGCAGTGGGTTAACACACCACAAGTCTGTTATATCACAGTTTCAATGGGTCAGCCTTCTGGGCATGGGTCAACTGGGTTCTCTGCTTAGGGTCTCGTAAGGCTGAAATCAAGGTGTTTGTCGGGCTGCATTTTTATCTGAGGTTCAGGGCCTCTTCCAAACTCACTTATTGTGGCAGAGTTCCTTTCCTTGTGGCTGCATAAATGAATCACTGTTTCTTCCCAGCTGTCAGCTGGGGCCTGCTGTCAGGTCACTGTCACTTGGGCCCATCCACAGACCTCCCCACAACATGGCAGCCTACTTCTTCAAGACCAGCCAAAGGATCACTCACACTCCAACTTTCTTTTCAACAAGGGACAGTGTCTTTTAAGGACTCTGTCCTTAAGTCATACCTGCCCAGAACAATCTCATTTTTGATTAACTCAAAGTCAACTCATTTGGGATTTTAAATACATTTGCAAAATCCCTTCACTCCCCACCTAATTGTGGGGATGGAATCCATCATATTTAGCCTTGCCCGCACTCAAGGGGAGAGCATCTACACCAGGGGTGTGAAAATTTGCGGGACCATCTTAGAATTCTGCCTACCACAGTATGATTATCAGATATAGTATAAGACACCAAGTTAAATTTGAATTTCAGATAAGCAACAGGTAACTTTTTGGTATGATTTTTCCCCAACCTTAGACTCTGGAATGCTCTACAATGTCTGAATTGGGGTCAGAAGATCAAATGTTCACAAGGGACAGGCAGGTGATATAAGTGAGTAGAGCAGGCCAGGTAGGAACTGTGGCAGGCTGGGGTGCTCATGCCCCAGGTATAGGGGGCCAGGGCTCCACCACAGCAGCTGGCTATTGCCATGAGGACTCACAGGTCAAGCAGCTGGAACTTCTGATTGTTTTTCAGGAGACAGCACTTTTACTTCAATTTCTACTTGAATTCTCCCACTGATCACAGTAATCCAAAATTTTCAAACGCATTTCACGAGCTATACAAAATGTATTTATGGACTATAGTTTGGCCCTTGGAGGCCAGTTTGTGACCCATAATCTAAAATCTGTAATTACCAAAAGAGAAATCTGCAAAAACCTTCGTTCTCCCATGCAGGTAAGGCTTTCATTGGGCCTGTTCATGACACTCTTCCATCTAAAGTTTAAAATATTTGCAGCCATTTACTTCTCCTCTTCATTTAGCCACTGAGCTTCATCTCTAAGACAAAATTGATTTGCCTCATCAGAAAACTGATTTACAAGTCCTACAAGGCAGCCATAATGTCAAAAAATCAAGAGCCAGATTTACAAACCCACCAAAAGGTACAATAAATGCCAAATAAAAACTCTCAATTTACCAATCTGTGTTTGTAGGAAGCATAAATCAGTGACAAGGATGGAATGATCCTGGCATTATTATGATTAAGTTTTGATATTCTAATTTTTTAAAAGTATTTCCTTGCAAGTTTGATCTGCTCTTTACAAGTGAACTTCTGATTTTAATGACCATTTAATAATAATAGCCTTATAGAAGCTTGGCTGATGGAGGCTTGGGTTAGGTATTAAAGTCCACGGTATATTATAATTTGGAGACTCAGAAAGACCTTTGCAGGATTATTTCTGGACAGTTTTTTACTTTAATCCTGAGGGCCAGTGTTCTCAAAGGAGAGCACGTATACCTTTGTTGGCACACCAGATCATTTTAGAAACATTTTAAAAATCATTATTTACTTATTCCAATTTTCCTTCATGTTTAATGAAAACAAACAAAAAACCCTAGCACGTGGAGATGGAAATTTAATGAAGATTATGGCTCAGGACAAGGGTAAGTTTAAATTTTAAAAACTAAGTGAATTTAAAGAAAATATTAAGAAAAGCATTGTGAAGATGATACAAAAATACAGCAAAAAATAATAAAGTTGGGAGGCAAATGATGGAGGTGTGAAGAATACTGTTATAGAGGGTTAGACGTGGAAGCCATGGTGTGGACAGCCCAAGAGGTCAGCCTGCACACAGGTCTGGATTAGCCACGCAAGGCCCTGAACATTCAAGCCCAAAGTCCTTTACCTTGCTTGGTTTGTTTTCTCATGGCATTTAATACCCTTTATGGTGTGCCATGGGTTTTGACTTTAGGATGCATTTTCTCTGGGAAGAATTCTCGATCTTTGGCTCAGAAGCCATTAAGGACCTAACTTCTACTCAGGGCAAGATGAAGACATTAGAGGTGACAGGCCCTCTGGAGTGATTTGCAGCTCTGGGGTCGTGACGGGGCTGGGCATACGCTCACCTCTAGGACTCCCCTGGACATCACAGAGCAGGAGTCTTTAATGTTTCTGCTCTGCTCTCTTTCCATCATTCAACATGGCTAATGCCCAAGCATATTGGTACTTGCCAGAGGCTTGGGACAACCCGTGGTATCAATAAATAATTTAAGGGGAAGCAGAATGGCAGCCAAAAGAGAGGTGAGGAGCTCCAAGCAGGTCTTCCTCACTCTCTCAGCATAGACGTCTCTCAGTTAAAAGCACATGATCTCATGGCAAAGGGATCACAAGCTCTAACCTGCATTTTCCGCTCATGATGGCATCGCAAAGCCCCCTTCTCATGTATTGTCGCCATCAGCTATGTGGTGTGGGACGTTGGGGGAGAAAAAGAGGAGTTTGGGGCTGAGAGAAATGAGGAGATAATTGAAGCACCAGGATTCTTGGGCTGAAGGAGGAGCTGACAAGGGATCAGAGAAGGGAGAGGATAGACAGGCAAAGAAGGAGGTGTGTTTAGAACAATGGGCTCCACAGTTTCAAGAATGAATAGCCTTCTTTTCTGTAAGGGGAGGAAGGGGAAACTTTCTACCTTAAAAAGAAAAATGATTCTTAAAGCAACTTGTGCTCATTATAGAAGTGTAGACAAGTCAAAATAAGCCCATAAAATATAGCCATAATTTTTCCCACTCAAAGATAATAGCTGTGTGGACCCCTATTGAACGGATCATCTATTCTAGTGGGATCTAACATCATATATAGCATTATCACATCTATACCCTCAATAAAGAAAAGTTACTGTGTTATTGATTATTGACTGTGAAAATTCATAGGGTCAAAGAGCTGAACTTAGCATCGAGACACATTTGAAATGCAGTCATGCGTAAGTGTAAGTGACTTATTCAGATTATAGATTAAGTTTTGTGCCCGTGTCTTCTTCCCTGCAATAGCCACCCCCCATCCGCCCAGCCCCCCACACAGTAGACTATTCCACTCACACAATCAGGAATATGTAGGTGCAACAATTTCTTTAAAATATGTATCGTGCCTCTACTATGTTTAAGGCACAGTGCCCAGGTACTGAGTACTCACTTGTGAAATTTAAAAAAGAAAAAGAGAGAGAGAAAAACAGATATAACGCCTGCTTTCTTAGAGTTTTTATTTTAGCAGGGGAAAACTGACTCTGAGATGTTTCACATGTGTTTTTTTTTACTAAAACTAAAACCTAAAATGATTCTCTTTTTAAATAATGAATTAGAGTGGATTCAGCTTTATTTCTTGGGTAACATCAGTCTCACTGATACTTGGAATTTGCTGTCTTGGTGAGAAAGAATGGGATAGAGTTACAATGAGTACTTAGGAAATTGTAGATAATAACCTTGTGTTTTTCCCAGATAAAGTACTGCATGGATGAACATCTTCTGTTGTAACTCTCTATTATAACTGACCAGAAAAAAAGCAAGAAGCACTGCTTTCTAGAATTCACATAGTTGCTGATTCTACGGACAGACATAGTACCCACAAAATGAGCTATGGACCTTCTGCAAATACCTTCTACTGCAGTTCTTGAGAGTAAAATGATCTCCATTGCTACTGGCAAAGGAGGTAAGGAACAGGTGTGACTGAATGTGATTGTAACAAGTAACATTCAGCAAATCTTCCCTGAGGGGGTCCTTGTGCTGGGCACTGGGATATAGATAGGAGTCAGAATGTCCCGTACCTGGAGGGAGCTCATGGCTGGAGTGAGGCAGAAGTGGGCCAAGTTATCCACAGACACAGTATAATAAGTCCAGCTCACAGTTAGACCAACTGTTCAAAGGAATAGTAACCTGCAGAGTTTCACCAAGGGGGTGCATATTATAGGGTAAGGATGGTTTGTCCAGTAAAGAAGGAAGAGGAAGGATGTTACTCCAGGCAGAGGAACAGCATATACCAAGGCACATGTGTAAATGTGAAGAATTCAGAGAATCTGCAGAACCAACAAGAGGGGGAGAGTGTCAGAAAGGGGCCAGATTAAGAAGAACCTGATGCCATGTTATGTTTGGATTTAATCCTGACGGCCAGTGTTCCCAAAGGAGAGCACATATACCCTTGTTGGCACGCGAGGACATTTTAGAAAATTTTTAAAAATCATTATTGACTTATTCTAAGTATCCTTCATGTTTAACGAAAACAAGCCAAACAAACAAACAAACAAACAAAACCTAGCCCATGGAAATGGAAATTTAATGAAGATAATTGCTCAGGACAAGAGTGAGTTTAAATAAAAAATAGTAAGTGAATTTATAGAAAATATTAAGAAAAGCATTGTGAAGATGATACAAAAATACAGCCAAAAATCATAAAGCTGGGAGTCAAATGCTGGGAGGTGTGAGGAATACTGTTATAGTGTGTTAGGCATGGGAGCCGTAAGTGTGACAGGAGAATATCTGCGGGGCATTGTTTGTGGATTGTGTTCTGCTTTCCAGAAGATCACGCGAGCAGCAGAGTAAAGGATGAGCTAAGACAAGGGGAGAGGAGAGGTGGGACTCTGAGTTGGGAGGCAAAAGAGTGGTTCAAGAAAGAGATCGTGTGGATGAAACTACAGCAGTGATGGTGTTGACAGAGACAAGGGACATATTTGAATATGCTTCCCCCACCTCCTGTCAAAATAGCACACAGCTTGGCAAGCAGGCAGGAAATGAGGAGAGGAAGGCTTTTTCCCAGATTATTATTATTTATGCTTCCTTTCCCATTTATTGGTATTAAAATCATAATGTCACGTGGTGGTGATGTTTTCTCCCAGTGCCCGGAAGCAGCAGTTCTAAGTGCTCATAAATATCTTTGGGAATGGATGTACCAGAGAGTTTGAAAATGGACTCTCTGAGTTAGTCATTACAGCATTTGGGCTTAACTGCCCGCCACTTATGACTGGCCACATGTAAAGAAATGCCATTTTGAAGTTCATTAGTTGCCATCCAATAACAGAGGAGCCAGTTCCTACCAGGAGGATTGATGGTTCTTTTAATCCCCTCTTTTCTTGATGGCCTGAGTAACTCAAGATTCAACAGCTCCAACAAACACTGGTTATGGTGGGGAGGGGAGAAAAGGTAACATGGTGGGTACCACTTCAATTTTTCCTGCTTGCTATTCATCTTCATTTCCTCTCCTATCAGCCCCCAAAGAACAACCCTTCTCCCACTTTACTCTTTGAATGTGGATGAGTCTAACCCCATCCCTTGCCCTCCAGCAAGATACAAGTCTCAGGTGTGGACAATTAGAGTATCTCAACCCTATGGCCAGAGTGACTAGTACATAATTTAGCAAATAGCACAAGCACAGCCAAGCAGATTCAGTCCCAGCACATTTTGCTGGAACTATTCGATAGAGAAGCACTTTTTCTACTATTTAGATGTAAACTTGAAGGGCTGGAGGGTCATATGGGGAGGGAGAATGAAGCCTATCCAGAGAGACATGGAGATTCAGGAGACAAAGTGTCTATATCTCGATGTCATTGTTTGGTTCTTCGGATATTTTCTCTCCTGGACTTGGCAGTTTAGTGAGAAAATACCAGCCCTACTCCCATCTTTTCTTCCTCAGGGCAATTTGAGTTGGGTTTCTGTCACCTACGACTAAAATTCATTACACAGTCCCTCTGCCCTTGATGTTCTAAAAAGCCCAGCTCAGTAAGAACAAGTGCAACTGGGATGGTATGGGGAGCAGCAGTGGGAAGGAGGCAAGCATGGGAGGGAAGGGTAAAGGGGTGTCTTGACTCAATTCTGCACAGACTTATTGAGGGTTTGCTATGGGAATGGAAGTGTGCTGGGCAAGGTCTGGCAGAAGAGAAGGGATATAGAGATTTAAGAAAATGGTCAGTGTCCTTAAAATGATTAGAATACATGCAGGTGGGAGCAAGCGTAGTGTTACTTCTTGCCTCTGCCAAAGCCACACCACTGCCACCTTTTGTCTGGCTCTCTATGTGGGATGCCATCTGCCATCCCAAAGAGAAAATTGACAACATCAGCTGAACGCTCCCCAACATCCTTGTCTCTCTTTGCCCAATATCTGGACAAAATTAACACCCTGGAGATTAGTTTTGTAAGTATATATGAAAAAACAAAACAAAACCCAACACTGGAAGTTCAGCATGCAGATTGAATAATGATCTGTAAAAAAACTTTCCCTACAGCCTTTCCTCTTTTCTTTTGTGTGCATCCCTCCGGCAACGGCATTTTACCTCCATTTACAAAACTGAGTATGAAAGATTTGGAAGGAAAGAAGGTGAAAGAAAGAAGAAAGGAAAGGAGGAAGAGAGAAAAGGAAGGAAGGAAAGAAGGAAGAAAGGAAGGAAGGAAGGATTGAAGGAGGGAGAGAGAGAGGGAGGGAGAAATACTGGTTGCCTCTTGGCGTTCGTTGGCATGGAAACGTGATATATCTCTGAACAAAGATTTCAGTTCAATTGCAATACTATTGTGTATCAATCCACAACCCTGGACCGGGATCACAAAGCATTACCAAAAAAATACAAGCTAAAGGGGAATCTAGATAAAAAGTTGGGGAGATAGTCCCTGGAAATCCAGAGAAGTAGCCAGTCTGGAAGTTGAGGTCACAAAAGAGTCCTAGCTCAGCAGAGCAGGGAGAGGCAGCCGTTGCCTTTCTCTCCATTGCTTAGCCAGCAGAAATCAGGTCGTTTGCAGATCCTGCCTGCCCTTCTATCCTGGAATAAGAAATATATGGCCGTTTGTTATTTCTGCATGCAGTGAGGATGCTTCTCTCTTCTGCCTCCTTAATGGAACCACTGGGGCTATAAGCACTGCAAGAATTCAGCATGCAAAGCAGCAACGCCGTGGATCCCGCTTGCTTCTGTGGCTGTGTACCTCGTTGTTCCTGTCTTGGAAACCCTTTTCTCTAGGCTCCCTTGCAGGGCTGCCGAATTCCTAGTGCACCTTTTCAAATTGAAGCACACAGATTTATGGCTCCTCCTCTGAAGCTAAAATCCAGGAAAGGTGATACATATGGGAAAAGTCCTTCAATCTTGAACATGCTGCCTAGTAATTCAGCAAGCAGGCTGGTTCGAAGGAAATAGTCAGAAATATCTGTGAAAAACAAGAGCTGAGCAATAAAATAATGATGCTTGGAATACTCATTAAGATTATAACTACCACAGGAACCCAACAAGGGCAATCCGCTCTTGCAGCAGGGAGATGGGGTTGTGTGTACATGTGAGTTTTGATAGACAAAAATCGACAGTTTTCACCTCAAAGTGTTTTTTTTTAGAATGTATGAGTTGTAAATTAATAGAAAACTCAAATTCACACCTGCCTTTATAAAGACTCATTAGCAAAACTCTGTGAGCCCAGACAGATAAAAAGCATCAGATCACTACAGACTGGCAACCCCTGGGAATGGAGTGCATCGTCCTGTAAAGGATGTATCAAAGGACAGCTGTGAAATCCATCAGGGCTGGGAAGATGGTCATTCAGGCGGGAGGCAAATGCTTGGGACGGGAAATCACACGGACTGTTTGGGAAATGGTGATTGAGCCAGGAATCAGATTAGGAGCCTGAGATATGAAGAATGGCAGAGAAACCCAAAGAGGTAGTCTGGGATTGGGTCATGCTATTTTAGGGAATTTGAACTTTATTTATAGGCAGTGGGATGCCACGGAAGGTTTCAGAGCAGAGAGTGCTCTAATCAGATCTACGCTTTTTTAAAAAGCACTTTTGAGACTTAATCTTAGCATGAAACCCAGAGCAAGCACATCAGGAAATTATCCTTTCTAAGATGATCTGTTCTAAACTTTTATGGGAAATTGATTATTCTAGGTATGACAGAGCACTGGGGCACCTTCAGAGAGAGGAACCCCTCTCTCCCAGCCTTATTCTCTCAGATATGGTTTTGTGCTGCCCCAGACTTGTCAGGATCAGGGAGATGTCATTTGTTGTAGATACCCCTTCAGAAGCAACCTCAGACCTGAGTCTGTATCCTCATCTGCAGAGAGCTATCAGTTCATCATTCCAGAAGCTCAGATAGCCATTCATAGACAAATCATAACTTCCTCCCTCTTAGAGTCCAGACAGGAGGTAGGTCAATCAATAATAGTATGAAATATTTAAATTAAAGGAAAAAAAGAAAAAGCAGCTGCTTTTTTGGTGCTTGTAGCATAAGAACATGATACAACACTGCTTAGGAACAGATTCTGGCTTTTGCGGCCTCCCTTACTCTCAGGCGCAGGCCCCTGGAGGGTTAGTCTGTTCCGGCTGCCATCGCAGGATATCATAGACTGGGTTGGGTGGCTTCAACAACATTTATCTGTCACAGTTCTGGAGGCTGGGGAATCCAAGATCAAGATGCTTGCAGATCTGGTGTCTGGTGAGAGCCCACTTCCTGGTTCATAGGTGGCTATCTTTCTGCTGTGTCCTCACATGGTGGAAGGGAGGAGGGAGCTCTCTGGGGTTTCTTTTATAAGGACACTAACCCCAATCATGAGGGCTCCACCCTCAGGATCTAATCACCTCCCAAAGGACCCACCTCCAAATACTATCCCATTGAGGATTAGGTTTCAACACATGAATCTGGGGAGACATAATCATTCGGTCTATAACACTGGTCACTTCATAACCACCTAGTTCCTTGACCTCCTCAACAACAGTGAGCTCCATCATCACCTCACTGAGGTCATCTACCATGACCTCAATGTAGTCCTGAAACACAATGCTTCTATTTCCTCCCCTCTCCAGTTGGTGCTCCCCTGCCTAATTTCAAATGCTCCCTCACTTAATGCTCATCTACCCTCAATTACCCTTGACTACCCTTGTCTACCCCAAATTAACCTTGTCTATCCTTGTCTACTTTCAACTACCCTTATGTACTCTTGACCACCTTTGTTTACCCTCCACTATTTGCCTGTATCTCCGATTCCCCTCATCTACCTTTGCTACCCTTACCCCTCTCGTGAATCTTTAGCATTTCTTACCACTGTCACATCTGCCCCCCATGATATGGTAACAACCATAGCAGACATGATGCCCTCTCTGAATTTGGTACGTTTTCTGCTCAAAACTGTCTTTGGAATGAAGGATTAATACAGAACTCATAATCCTTTGCATTTACCAGCAGCTTAGATTGCCAAAGTCATTTTACATCCTTGTCATTTAATCCTCGTAAAAATCCTCCAAAGAATGTGAGATTTTCCACCAAAGAAGAATTTCATGGCCTCTGAAGGTGAGGTTACACCTAAGTGCAAGAATAAAGCCCAGAAGGGGCTTCCCTGGTGGCGCAGTGGTTGAGAGTCCGCCTGCCAATGCAGGGGACACAGGTTCGTGCCCCAGTCCGGGAAGATCCCACATGCCGCGGAGCGGCTGGGCCCGTGAGCCATGGCCGCTGAGCCTGCGCGTCCGGAGCCTGTGCTCTGCAACGGGAGAGGCCACAGCAGTGAGAGGCCCGTGTACTGAAAAAAAAAAAAAAAGAAGAAGAAAGTCCAGAAACATACTATTACTCTGTTTGCAATAAAAGATAACATCTAGTGTCACACTGGCATGTCCAGTCTGTATGGGTGGAACTTCATACCTGTGGTGTATTACTCTCTGCCCCACATGGGAGGCATCTTACAAATGAGGAATCTGAAGCTCAGGGAATCCCAGTGACAAACCCAAAGCCACTCAGTCAGCAAATGGCTGAACAGAGACCAGATACCAAAGCACTACAACTCTGAGTCTTTCTCTGTACCAGAAATAAACTCTTTCACACTCTGTCACGTGCATTTCTTCTTCATGGATATTTACATCTTAAAAGAAAAAATAGTTCACGTTCAAGATAAAGAAAACATTTTTTATTGCAAGAAAAATTGTACCAGAATGATTAAAGTTTCCATGGTCCCTCAGGTTATACTTTGTACTTCTAAAGGCATACCTGTTTCCAACACCAAAAAGAAAATAGGTCAGATACTGAAGTTATCCTCCTTCTACTACTTTCCTTTCTATTTGATGTCTCTTTCTACTGCCGAGCACATTTATCTCCCTTGAGTTAAAGCACAAAAAAACGTAAGAAGCTCTGTTATGCAAATATCAGGGGGAAAGGGAGAGCAGGAAAAAAGGCAGAGTCTGCTATGGTGAAGGTTCTTGAATCACTGGGCTTGACAGTAAATAGAATGATGAAGCAGTGACCTAGTTTGACCTCATAAGCAAACGGAAGACTCTTAAGGGTCATGTTATAAAGAAAAACTAGGAGGGAAAATGGAACCAGTGTTGACTGAAAGCAAAATGGCCCAGTGGTTAAGCAAGGCATTCTAACCCCAGCCCCACCTCCTAACTGTGACTCACCTTCCTATGTCTCAGTTGCCTCATGTCTAAAATGGGGATGATGATAAAAGTAGTACCCACGTCAGATGGGCAGGGAGGAGTCAAGGAGTTGATGTGCGCAGCGTGTTTCAAACAGAGCCTGGTGCACATGAAAAGGGTGACATGAGTGAGAGAGCTCCAGCATTAGTGAGCACCTTTCTTGCATGCTCTTGGGCCACTTCTTGGGCTGGCTGAATGAGGCTGCTTTGCCTGCAAAGTGCAGAGTCTCGTTGAATTTCCAGAAAGAGGAGCGTCCCGTAAAATGCACAGGAAATGAAGAATAGGGACTAGGGGCTCAGCCAGGCCACATGAAGACCGGAACATTGTTCAACAATGGGAAACACTCCCCTGGGCTATCTGGTGACAGTCATGACTGAATAGCTATTCTACCCTTCCCCCCACCCCCTCACCCCGGTCTTGTGCTGCACTGTTAGGGCAATGAATTGATTCTCTCTGTAGTTAGATACCTAGAAAGAAGACGCCACTGGAAAGAAGAGCTCACTAGTTCACTGGGTCAACGTGGGTCTTGATAGTTAAATCTCTTGCTTGCCCAGCCTCTTGCCAACCTATAAATCAGCTGCCAGTGGGCCAAGGTCCCACCCTGATCAGTACACTGAGGTCTGGAGGGGACGATCCCAGAATCAGCTTTCTGGAGTGGGAACCAGGGAAGGGCAGGTATACAGAGTACAGTAGATTCCCATCTAATGCAAGCATTATTTCATTTTACCTTACACAGCCCTGTGAAGTAGGTGCTATTAAGTCCCATGTTTCAAAATGCAGCCCTGTAGGCAAGATTTTTTCAAGGATGATGTTTAGCCATAGATTCCAAAGGTAAGGCCCAAGGTCATGCTTTTTGTTGAACTTAAATTTGAGCAGAGTTAGAATTCTCTCAGGGATTCTAATTCTGATGTGTTTTCATTTCATTAATCCTTAAATATGCAAAGTGGTAGAAACTCTGTAGAGGTGTTTATGACATTTTGATTTTCACTGTGTGTTCTTGATTTTATTATCACCTTTCTTAAGGAAGGATAAGTACATATTCATTTAAGAAAGGAAGATGGGATTCAGAAAAAAAAGGAAAGGAGTAGGAAAAGCATTTCACAGCTGGGGTTCCCCAGATAAGGTGCACATCAAAATCACCTGGGAAGCTTGTTTTAAAACAGCTTTTATTGTGGTATAATTTACATATCATAAAATTCACTCCTTTTAAGAGCACAATTGAATAATTTTTAGTAAATTCGTACAGTTGTGCAACTGTCACCACAATCCAATTGTGACATTTCTGCCACCCCAAAATATTCCCTCATGCCTGGGAAGCTTTGAATTTTGATTTTGACTTTAAATCTTTTCATTCTCAAATTACAGAGGAAACCACTGTTAACAGGATGGTGTATATTTCCCCACACTTTTATCAATGCATTTATGCACTTACAAAAGTAAATAGCTACCTGTACGTCAGATTTTTTTGTGTTTTAAAATAAATAAGATCATAGCACATATGTTCTCCCTGACCTGCCTTTTCCAGTTAAAAATGTGTCTCAGAGATCCTTTTAAGTTGGTTCATTTTTCTCATTCTCTTGTAATGGCTCTTTAGTATTCCAGAGTGTATATATAGATATAGATATAGATAGATATAGATATAGATATATAGCATAATTCATTTGGCCACCATTCCACCTTTTGATGAAAATGTAGGTTGTTTCTATTTTTTTTTATCTTAAATTAAGTTGCAAGAGTGTCTATGGACCACATCCATGTGCATCTGTGATTTTGTTTCCAGAGGACAGATTCCTAGAGATACAACTCCAAGTGGGATTTTTTTTTAAACCAGGCATCTAACACCCTTACTTTCCCTTTTAGCTCAGTCCACCAAGAGATCTGATTTATGGGATCTGGGAGGCTCCTGGGAATCTGTATTTTTACCAAATTCATGCCGTGGAGATTCAGATATAGCCAGCCTGGCACCATCCGCAGATTGTCATTTTGTCATTTAAGGCTCTGTAGTCAGAGAAATGTAGGTTCAGATCTCAGCTCTGTCACCCTAAGTGGAATAACCCTGGACACCATTCATTCTTGTCCATTCATGCGTTTAGTAAACAAACACTGAGCACCACTTACGTGCCAAGCGTTATTCTCAGTCAGCAGGTGAGACAGACACATAAACAAATGAGTAAATACTATAAAGTATCATGGATTCTATAAGGGGAGGCTAGTCCATTGCATGTTCAGAGGAGGGTGACTGAGGAAGTCTGAAAAGATTGTAGAAGAAGGAACACTTAGGGTGAACCCTGAAATAGGGGAGGTTCCTGCCAAGTGAAAAAAGTCAATGCAGGCAGAGGAAACAGCACGAGCAAAGGCTAGGAGCTGTCATGCATCAGGATTTCCTGTGGTGCCAGGTGAGGTATGAGGCCAGTGAGGGGGCTGGAGAGGGACATAGGACTACAGCAGACTTAGTGCACCAGTGTCCTCTTAAAGGGTTGTAACATGGTGTGTACCACGGCACACTTGCAGTTTAGCGCAAAGTCTCCAGCGAGGTGTGAGGAGGAATAAACGGGCTTGAGCAGGGAGACCAAGTCAGAGAGCCAGTTGGTGTGAAGCCTTGTAATCACCTGGGCCAGCGCTGCATGGCCCACACCAGACTTCAGGGTGAGAACCCTTTAGAAAGCCAGGAAGGGCCAATTGACCTTTGTTGACTTTTCCAGTGATGAGCTGATTGCTCTAGGCCCTGCTCCAACTCAGCACCCAGCCTAGCATTTAATCGTCTTTCAGCAACTGAGCTGCAGCAACGGCAAATTCTGGGTTGGAAGCCGGGCATGATGGCTAATTTTACACGTCAACTTGACTGGCCCTTGGTGTTCAGATATTTGGTCAAATATTATTCTGGATGTTTCTGTGAGGGTGTTTTTGGATGAGAATGATATTTAAATCAGGGGGCTTTGGGTAAAGCAGATTGTTCTCCACAATGTGGGTGGGCCTCATCCAGTCCGTTGAAGGCCTAAATAGAAAGAAAGACTCACCTCCCTCGAAACAGAGGAAATTCCACCAGCATAGACCTTGAGACTTGAACTACAGCGCTGGAATCTCCCTGCGTCTGCAGCCTGTTGGCTCACCCTGCAGATTTTGGACTTGCTAGCCTCCATAATCACAAGAGCCAATTCCTTAAAGTCAACCTCTCTCTCTCTTTCTTTCTCTTTCTCTCTCTTTCTTTCTCTCTCTTTCTTTCTTTCTCTCTCTCTGCACATATATACACATGTTATTGGCTCTGTTTCTTAGAGAACTCTGACTAATACACCAAGGAAGACAGTATGAGTCCTTAGCCATTCTCTCTGGGGCAGGAAGCAGCCCCGAGACCCTTGGGGGGGTGCTCTTCATTATTGGGAGAACATGCAGAGCAGGATTTTTCCCCTTCCTGCTCCAGGGGCCTTCAGGCTCTCCTGGCAACCGATCTCAAGGAGGGATAGAGAGAAGCTACAGATCAGATTCCAGCCCAGCCTGAACATCCCAAGGTTGCAGGTGATGGAGAAACAATCTAGGGACGTAACCTATGTCTCTGCATATAAGCGTCTCCATCACAGCAGTTGCTAATAGATGTCTTTCCTGAACCCCTCCCCCATTACACGCTTTGTTTTGCTCCGAGACCTGATAATGGCCTTACCCTGCCCAGATTTCTCACTTTGCCTGTTTGTTGCTGCTTATTTTCTGTTTTATTTTGTTCGGTTATTTACACAGTCAAATCTCAGAAGTGGGGCCTGCATATTGGAAATTCTTTATATTTTCTCCCTAAAGCAAAGGTAGTAGTCATGCTGACATATTAAAATAGCACATTACAATGTACGAAATAGAACTAAATTTCATTGATGTCTTAGCCTCAGTTATGAAATCTGTAGATTGGGGATAGGACTAAAATAAGAGTACTCTAGTGCCTCTTAGACTGCTATAAGAATTAAATTAGAATATGCATGTATTGTGCTTAGCAGAGATTCTGGTATTTAATAAATACTAGGTCTTTTCCCTACATTATCTCATGTAATTATTGTAACGAGCCTCTGAAGTAGACAGGATGTGATCAATTAACCCTGTTTCATAAACAAGAAAAATGAAGCTGGAGGTAAAGTACATTACTCAGAGTCACACAGCTGATGTGTAGAAAAGCCAGAACTTGCATGCAAACCTTCTGATTTCAATGCTCTCATGCCCATGCACTCAGCTTATAAGGTTCACCATTAACACTGAGAAAATACACACATAAGAGTCTTTGCAGATTGATGAATAAAAATTGTGTATTGCAGCAGTTTCTAGATCATACCAGATGAAAACGAAGTGTTGAATGGTAAGTGTTCAACAAAGGGAAACCCTCAATCAACAGTTCTCACTGAATTTCTCGTAAAATCTTGAGCAAATCAGCAATTCTGCAAATGCCCCAGCAGTTTGAAGGGCCCTATGCTGTCCCTTCAGCTGTCAGGGTCACTCCAGAAAGCAAGGATCTGCAGTCTTTTCTTTCATGAAACTCTTAGCCAGTTTCCTGCTGCCCTGGTCTCCAGCACCATCACCATGACTCTGTTCTCCATCCTTCTTCATCATTTCTTCCTGCATCAGAGCTATCCTCCTGAAACGCAAATCTCATCGCAATCTTCACCTGCTTATCAACAATTAAGCCCCCTCCCAATACTCCTGGCTTAAAGTCCAACTCCCCACACGACGCTTTTCTTCATCCGTTCAATACAGGCATATTTTTAAGCCCTACTATGTGCTGGACAGAGCTCTATGTGCTGGGGAAGTCAAGGTTTCTGCTTTCACGGAGCTTACACTCCAGTAGGAAAGATGGGTCATAGCACGTAAATATAAATAAACCAGATATTTTCATAGCAAAACCTTACACTAACCAACTCCTCTTCCCACCACTTATGCCCTATATGCTGCTTCCCTGGACCCTATTTCTCTACACCCCCAAGTACATCAGGTTCTTTCCTACCTTTGTGCCTACGTTCTTGCTTATTCCTTTATCAGGAATGTGTCTGACTCATCCCTACTTTGCCAAACATATTTATCTTTTAAGGTACAGACTATACTACCTCTTACATGAATTTTTCTTTTTAAGTCAATGTAGTTAGTCTGTTATGTTCACATTTTAAACTCTGTTTGTCCTTTTTTCTTTTGTAGCCAAAGACTAGAAAGGAGGTGCTGTAGTATGATGGCAAAAAAGTCCCCAATTTTTTAAGCCTCCTGCCCCCATCTAAGCTTTGCAATATGACTTAGTAACCAATCCCATCAAGAGGTAGAGTCTATTTCCAAACACCCTGAATCTGGGCTACTCTTGTACTTGCTTTGGTCAGTACAATGTGGCAGAAGAAATGGGGTTCTTACTCACTTCTGCTCCCTTGGACCCTTGAGTCCGCCATAAGAACAAGCATGGTGGATGACAGATGAGAGACTTCATGGAGCAAAGGTAGTCCCAGCAAAGGGCCAAGGCAGAATCAGCCACGTCACTCAGCTAAGCCATTAATTCATAAGCAGAATTAAATGTCTACTGCTCTATGCCCCCTAAGGTTTTGGAATTGTTTGTTATGCAGCATCATTGTGGCCCTAGAGCACGGATGCGGACGCTATAGGGAATCATCACATCTCATTATTGTTTGTATCAGTCACATCACTGACATTGTTTCACTAGTTCATTCACCTATTCAAAAATAGATATTTTTCAGGCAGGCTTGTCTACAATGTTTCAGGCACTATGCTAGATATATAGACTTAAAGATTAATATAACAGGATATATTTTGTGCTCTATCGACAAAGGTTAATGAGACAACTGACACGTCTCTTTTCTCCATGAGCATCTGTAGGGATAGGACTTCCCTAACTTCTCCATACAGCCAATTCTTCCATCTCATCTCTCAGTGAGTTAAGAAGTTCTTCGTTTTGTCCAGCCACAAACTCCCCAGCTTTAATTTGAGCTCCTGTCTTCTTAGCCACCCACGAACCCAGGGAACAAAGCTCAGCGTCCTCCTCATAAAAACTCTTCATAAACTTAAATTCAGTCATTCAGTCGAGGAAACAGTTAAGCCACTTCACATGTGCTGAAGATTTTATTTTGGGATATCTCTGTGGGAAGGGATGTTTGGGATTAATTGAGCTTTCTGGATAACTGCATAGGAGCCCCGGAGTTTTATATATAGAACAAGAGCACCTGATCACAGCACCTGCAAAGAGAAATTACTCATTTCACCTCCAAACTCCAATCAGAGAGAGGGGGAGGGTGTGGAGGTTCTGATGGAGGGGCCTGGGGCTGGGAGTGGGGTCAGGGCTCTGAATGAGGGTGCAGGAGGGGACCTCCCAAAGATCCCATTTGGGTGCTTTTCTTTCCCTACAGGCCCCTCTTCCCTCTTCCTCATATTCTGCCTAAGACTCCCTCTCAGGCCAGGGTCTACGTCACTCACTCATGCATATGCCTCTGTGTCAATGCTTCAGATGTAATCTTCTACAACATTTTAAGGAGTTGCTTTTCCAGAATTTTTGAACACCACAAAGGAATATCTATTTATCTTTTTCACTTTTTTTTTTTTTTTTTTTTTTTGTGGTACGCGGGCCTCTCACTGTTGTGGTCTCTCCCATTGCGGAGCACAGGCTCCGGACGCACAGGCTCAGCGGCCATGGCTCACGGGCCCAGCTGCTCCGCGGCATGTGGGATCTTCCTGGACCGGGGCACGAACCTGTGTCCCCTGCATCGGCAGGCGGACTCTCAACCACTGCGCCACCAGGGAAGCCCTGTTTTTCGTCTTTTTCTGCCATCAGAGTTTAGAAAATCATCATGCCGCAGAGATTTAATAAACATTTACTTTCCTTTTTCTGCAGTTTTAGAAATGTGATGAACTCTATTCTAGTCCCCATCCTAAACTCACGTCATCAGAGAGGATGCCCCTGACCAGCCTCTATGAACTTAAACGCACCTGCCCTCATTCCTGATCCCCTCTTGCTCCTCTGTTCTTCATGGTCCTCACATCAACTGACTTCTATCAACTTGTACATTTTTTTATTTATATATTTAAATTTATTTTTAATTTTTTAAAATTAATTTTTATTGGAGTATAGTTGCTTTACAATGCTGTGTTAGCTTCTACTGCACAGCAAAGCAAATCAGCCATACATATACATTTATCCCCTCCCTTTTGGATTTCCGTCACATTTAGGTCACCACAGTGCATTAAGAACAGTTCCCTGTGCTATACAGTATGTTCCCATCAGCTGTCTATTTTATACATAGTATCAATAGTGTATATGTCTCAATCTCCAAATTCCTCCAACCCCACCCCTTTCCCCCTTGGTATTGACTTGTATATTTTTTAATCTAGTTTCCCCACAAAAGCTGGGAGTTTGTTTAGTTTTTGCCTAATTTTTTCACTTTTTATTAAAGTGTAATTTATGTACAATAAAATTTACCTTTTTAAATTCCTAGGCTGTTTGTTTGTTTAAATATCATTTTATTTTTAAAATTATTTTTAACATCTTTATTGGAGTATAATTGCTTTACAATGTTGTGTTAGTTTCTGCTTTATAACAAAGTGAATCAGCTATACATATACATGTATCCCCATATCTCCTCCTTGCGTCTCCCTCCCACCCTCCCTATCCCGCCCCCAAGGTGGTCACAAAGCACTGAGCTGATCTCCCTGTGCTATGCGGCTGCTTTCCACTAGCTATCTATTTTACATTTGGTAGTGTATATAAGTCCATGCAACTCTCTCACTTGGTCCCAACTTACCCTTCCCCCTCCCTGTGTCCTCAAGTTCATTCTCTACGTCTGCATCTTTGTTCCTGTCCTGCCCCTAGGTTCTTCATAACCTTTTTTTTTTTAGATTCCACATATATGTGTTAGCATACGGTATTTGTTTTTCTCTTTCTGACTTACCTCACTCTGTATGATAGACTCTAGGTCCATCCACCTCACTACAAATAACTCAGTTTCATTTCTTTTTATGGCTGAGTAATATTCCATTGTATACACGTGCCACATCTTCTTTATCCATTCATCTGTCGATGGACACTTAGGTTGCTTCCATGTCCTGGCTATTGTAAATAGAACTGCAATGAACATTGTGGTACATGACTCTTTTTGAATTATGGTTTTCTCAGGGTATATGCCCAGTAGTGGGATTGCTGGGTCATATGGTAGTTCCGTTTTTAGTTTTTTAAGGAACCTCTATACTGTTCTCCATAGTGACTGTATCAATTTATGTTCCCACCAACAGTGCAAGGGGGTTCCCTTTTCTCCACACCCTCTCCAGCATTTATTGTTTGTAGATTTTTTGTTGATGGCCATTCTGCCTGGTGTGAGGTGATACCTCATTGTAGTTTTGATTTGCATTTCTCTAATGATTAGTGATGTTGAGCATTCTTTCATGTGTTTGTTGGCAATCTGTATGTCTTCTTTGGAGAAATGTCTATTTAGGTCTTCTGCCCATTTTTGGATTGGGTTGTTTGTTTTTTTGTTATTGAGCTGCATGAGCTGCTTGTAAATTTTGGAGATGAATCCTTTGTCAGCTGCTTCATTTGCAAATATTTTCTCCCATTCTGAGGATTGTCTTTTCATCTTGTTTATGGTTTCCTTTGCTGTGCAAAAGCTTTTAAGTTTCATTAGGTCCCATTTTGTTTACTTTTGTTTTTATTTCCATTTCTCTAGGAGGCGGGTCAAAAAGGATCTTGCTGTGATTTATGTCATAGAGTGTTCTGCCTATGTTTCCCTCTAAGAGTTTTATAGTGTCTGATCTTACATTTAGGTCTTTAATCCATTTAGAGTTTATTTTTGTGTATGGTGTTAGGGAGTGTTCTAATTTCATTCTTTTACATGTAGCTGTCCAGTTTTCCCAGCACCACTTATTGAAGAGGCTATCTTTCCTCCATTGTATATTCTTGCCTCCTTTATCAAAAATAAGGTGACCATATGTGTGTGGGTTTACCTCTGGGCTTTCTATTCTGTTCTGTTTATCTATTTTTCTGTTTTTGTGCCAGTACCATACTGTCTTGATTACTGTAGCTTTGTAGTATAGTCTGAAGTCCCAAGCCTGATTCCTCCAGCTCTATTTTTCCTTCTCAAGATTGCTTTGGCTATTCAGGGTCTTTTATGCTTCCATACAAATCGTGAATTTTTTTGTTCTAGTTCTGTGAAAAATGCCATTGGTAGTTTGATAGGGATTGCATTGAATCTGTAGATTGCTTTGGGTAGTATAGTTTTGTTTTGTTGTTTGGCCACACCACACAGCTCATGGGATCTTAGTTCCCTGACTAGAGATTGATCCCGAGCCCCTCAGCTGTGAAAGGGTCACGTCCTAACCACTGGGCTGTCAGGAAATTCCCAAAATTTGCCTTTTTAAAGTGTAGGCTTCTATAATTTTTGACAAATATATAGTCATGTACCCATTACCACTACCAAGATATAAAACCATCCCATCACCCGTCTAAAAAATTCCCTGTACCCTTTTGTAGCCAGCCCCTCTCCCCACCCCAGTCCCTGGCAACCACTGATCTGTTTTTTGTTTCTCTAGTTTTACCTTTCCCAGAATTGTCATAAAAATGGAATCATATAGCTTGTAGCCTTTATGGATTGTTTCATTAACATAATACATTGGAGATTCATCCATCTTGTTGCATGTGTAAGTAATTTAGTCCTTTTTAATGCTAATAATTATGATTTTGTGCAGATTAACCATAGTTTATTCATTCATCAGTTTAAGGGCATTTGTGTTGTTTTTCATTTGGGGCTACAAATGAAAGACAAAGCTGTTATGAGTATTTGCACACACATTGACTGGTAAGCATAAACTTTCACTTCTTTTAGGTAAATGCCTAGGAGTGGTATTGCTAAATCATATTAAGTGTATGCTTAATTATATAAGAAAGTGCTCAATTGTCTCCCAGAATTACGGGACTATTTTACATTCTCAACAGCATGTACGAGAGTTCCAGTTGCTCCACGTCCTTCTCAGCATTTGGTATTATCCATTGTCAATTGTCAGTTTTTGTTTTGTTTTGTTTGTCATTTCAACAGGCAAGTGATGGTGTCTTGTTGTGGTTTTAGTTTCCATTTCCCTAATGACAAATTGTGCTGAACATCTCATTATGAACATATTTGCCATCCATGTATGTTCTTTGGTGAGATGTTTGTTCAAATTACTTGCTAATTTTTTATTGGGATGTTTATTTCCTTATTTTTAAGAGTTTTGAGAGTTCTCTATGTATTCTGGATACAAATCTTCTATCAGATATATGATTGACAAATATTTTCCCCCTTTCTGTGATATCTTTTATTCTCTTAATGGTGTCTGTCAAAAAACAGAAGTTTTTAATTTTGATGAAGTCCAAGTTATCAATTTTTTAACGGAATATTTTGATGTCGTGTCTAATAATTTAAAGTTACAAAGATTTTCTGCCATGGTTTCTTTTTAAAGTTTGTAAATTTAGGGTCTAACTTTATAAGCCTCATACATTTGGGGTTATTATATGTGGTACAAGATATGGATTGGGGGGTCCATTGTATGGATGTCCAACTGTTCCAGTACCAACAATGACTAACAATTTGTTTCTATTTATTCCTGTATCCTATTGCTTAGAACTGTGTCTGGCATGTAGCAGACATCCAAGAAATGAATCGACAAATAAATGAACCAAATTAGTTTACTTTGTAATACATATTTAACTCTTTAATTCCTTTAGAATTTGTTTTGATATACAGCAAGCACTATGAATTTAAAAGGATATATTTGCCAAATTATTCTGTTATGTTAACATACTATATTAATTTAGATCAAATAGTCTTTCTTGAAAGAAAAATCACTTAATCCAATTCTTTCATTCACCAAACTGTGAACAAGGCACTGAGTTAGACACTAAGACAGAAATTCTTTTGTCAGTTTGGTGAAGTCTATATGGATTCCTTGCTTAGAATAATGTATTTAAATGCATAAAATAAAAATATAGGATTACAAAGTAGACCAATTATATACAGTTTTGAAAATATTTTTAAAAATTGTGACACATAATATATGTTTATTTAAACATCATAACACAATCTAGCAGCATAAGTAGCAATCTAATAGCTACCATAGTTTCAGAGCAGTGATGAGCCCAAGGTATTTTGAGATGTCTGCAATAACCTATAATGTGATATAAAAACACACAATGGGATTCCTATCGGTGGCAAAGTCACTGGTACTATGATTCTATTGTGGCTCTTGTCTACATGCACGATTGAAGTACATGTTAAATATCTGTCAGAGGTTAGTGAAAATAAAGATGTGTTCTGTTTCTATCCAAATTCCCAGACCCATGAATTTCAACCCTGGTTAAGAACTTCTGAGCCAGAGAGATACACAGATGAATAAAATGCGGTCCCTGCCCCCAAAGGAAGTCATTCTTGTGAGAGGCAAAAAGACACGTGAACAAGATATTCTATGAGATGCCAAGTTGCACTGGACTGGCTGAGAGAGTATGGCAAAAAAACCTACAGAGATGGAAATTATGTAGGTCAGCCCTGAAGGCACATGCTGAGCCCTGTTGTCACATAGGGGCAAATAACCAAGTCTGTGTAGGAGAGAGTTGGGCGGGGCAGGGGGAGAAGGAGGAGAGAGGAAAAGAAGAAAACCTCAATGACCAGTATAATCTTCCCCTTCCCCTCCCCACTGACTAGTCAGAAGTAGCTCTGTTTTAAAAAGCTTGGCTATTGCTGAAAGAAGGAACACTGGAAAAGAAGGGACTTCTGTCTGGGATAGGTGATGGACAAGACAAACAAGTTCTTTTCCAGGTCACAGAACAGTCTCTTCTTCCTAGAAGATGAAATGATACCTTGGAGATGTGGGCTGACATCTGATCCCTGGCCCCATTCATGGGACTTAGGCTGGTGAGAAAGGCCATATAGTGTAATGGGAAAAATAGGACTTTACATCAGGCAGACCAGAGCCTGAGCCAGTCATTTACCTGTACGTTTCAGGTAGTGACATAATCTGAGTAAGTCTTTGCTAAGGAGGATTATTTTTATGCCACTGTATTCATTTTCACAGAGAAGAAGGGAGTGAAAGGCTGAGGTAAGGATGGTATTGAGTGAAGACTTCAATGTTTGAGAAAATCCACCAGTGAAAGGGTGACTTAATCCATCAGTTGTGTCTTCACCAGGGAACTGGGCATATGTAGTTCTGTTCCTCTGTGGCTCCCACTTCCTGTTTGGAATAAGGTATAAACCTACCCATACACACACGTACCTCCATATGGTAAACTCTCTGGGGCAGGCTTTGACCCTGGAATTGGGGGAATGGAGGGAGGAGGTCTGCACGTGTTTATCTGCTCTGTCTGGTGTGTGTGTGTGAGTGGCTGTGTGTGTGGGGGGGGTCAAAGTGCATTCAGGGGACAGAAATCACACCAGTTACTTGAAAAGAGAGAATTTAATATAAAGAATTGTTAACTAGGTATAAAGTTGTTACCTAGGAAACTGAAAGGATAAAAGAGAACTCAAGGGTATCACAGAAACAGTAACTGCCAGAAGCAGCTACCACCCATAGGGCTGGGGGAACAGGAGGAAGAGATTGGAATTATTAAAACTTAGATGTTTGGAGGAGGGCCCGCGGAGCCAGGACCCAGACTTGTGGGGAGGGGGTCTGCTAGGCTACTGGTGTTGGGGAGCAGAGTGTGAGGGATGGGGGTGGGGAAGGGGAGTACGATAAGCCTGGTGCTGCAAGTGTAAAAAAGCTGCAAACTAGATTCAGCGGATGCTGTGGGAAGGCCCCAACCACGCCAGGATAAAGTGAGGCTGAGGGATGCTCACAGGAATAGGAAGAAGACAGGAAACCAATAGATAGGTGCCTCCTTTTCCTTCTTGCTTCCTACTCTCTCTCTAGTGCAGATCCTATCAGGGAGCAGCTGACAAAGCAGAAATGCTAAGCCCCAGGCCCAGCAAAGAGCTAGGTATAAAAGGGTGGATTTAGAACCAAGAGACTACAGCATAATAACTGGCACGAGGGCTGTGTGTGTGTGTGTGTGTGTGTGTGTGTGTGTGAAAGAGAGAGACAGAGAGAGAAATAGCAGTAGGAGGTAGGAAGTTCATCTCTATTTCTAGTCTAATTTTTATCATTATTAACGCATTTGATTCTCATGTGACTTCTGTGTTTATTCTCAATTGGTTAAAAATTCGAAAGAAGGGCTTCCCTGGTGGCGCAGTGGTTAAGAATCTGTCTGCAAATGCAGGACACACAGGCTCAAGCCCTGGTCTGGCAAGATTTTTCATGCTGCAGAGCAACTAAGCCCGTGTGCCACAACTACTGAGCCTGTGCTCTAAAGCCTGCAAGCTACAGCTACTGAGCCTGCATGCCACAACTACTGAAGCCCGTGTGCTTAGAGCCCATGCTCCGCAACAAGAGAAGCCACCACAATGAGAAGCCCACGCGCCGCAACGAAGAGTAGCCCCCGCTCGCCACAAGTAGAGAAAAGCCTACACGCAGCAACAAAGACCCAACACAGCCAAAAATAAATAAATAAGTAAGTAAACAAACAAATAAATAAATAAATCGAAAGGAAGAACGGTCTGATTCATTACTCCCATCATAAATTCCAGGAGATTTCTTACTTTTAAAGTGTTTGCTGTAAGAATAAAACTACAAACTGGAAGTAAAATGCCTACTACAGTTCCTGCACATAGTAGGAAATCAACAAATACTAATCATTTTTTCTTTTCATCCCTCCTCCTTTAAAACTGACACACCAGGTAGAGAAAGTTCTTCTAACAAAATAATTATTTACATTAATAAAAATTTAAAAATTGATAGAGAGTTAATGTTTACAAAATATTTTCACACATATTCCATTTAACCCATACAACAAACGTGCAGGCAAAGAAGTCATTCCCATTTTACAGACAAGAAATCTACAGCTCAGAGGAGTTGATAAACAGGCCCAAGGGAAACAGCTGAACTGCATACTTCACTCTGTACCAGTGTTTCTGAAGCATGGTCCTTTGACCACTTGATTCGGAAACACTTCTGGCATTTGTTAAAATGCACGTTTCTGAATCTCACACCAAATTTACGGATTCTGAACCTCTGGGATTCTCCAGGGCTTTGTATTTTTCATAAGCTCCCCAGAAAGTTGTGATGCACGATGAAGCGTGAGACTCGTTGGTCCTAGACCATATGTCTCTCTAACTGGTGATAAAAATGTATTCTGGCAAAGGCCCTTTAACTGATTCCCTGATAGTTAAGATTCTACTCCTGACATGATTCTTCATGATATCATTACCCTTGTAGATCAATAATTCTCCAGTGTGCTCCCAGAACAGCCACATGAAGATCTCACTGGAAAATGTTTGGAGCGCAGATTCTTAGACTGCAGCAGATGTGGGGGACATGCAGGGAATGGGGGAGGTTTCCAGGCGATAGCGATGCATGTGAAAGTGTGTGAGCCACAATTCTAAATGAGTCTTCCAATTGGCTGGCCTCTGAATTCTTTGACTTACTCTCCTTGGATGATCAATTGCCCACCCTAATGTCTCACACAATTGGCTCTGCCCTCCTAGACCATGCACTTACCAGTAATTGCACCCTCTCAACAATCACTATGTTTTATCCCATTCCCCAGCCACCTCTTTCTAACTTTCCAGTTCATCCTCTCCAGTACTCTAACTCCAACAACTCTTCAACCCTATGGAAACCTCCAATTCATTGACGCTATCTCTTTTTTATTCTCCTTCACTCTCACACATTGGCCCTCCAGGCTAGATACCGAAGTCCATAATTAGATTCTCCTCCTTGTATATCCCCTCAACTCCCTTACCTACTCTCCTTTCATTGTCTTAAGCCGGGCAGAACCTCAGTGCTGGCTGTATCCAATGCTCTGCCTACCCTAAGCTTTCACCCAGATAGCCGAACTTGCTAAGAGAAAAATGAAACCATGCCAATACGTCTCACATTGAATTCATGGCCCTGAACCTCAGTGAACCTCTCATGCATCCTGGAAATTTCCAACTCTGCTAACTGTGATGGAGTATGGGAGTGTCTGAGGGATGTTGGGCCAAAGTCAAGATAGAAGCACTGACTGGCAACATGATGGAATTTCAGCTCGGTAACAACTACTCTAGAAAATACTTAATTTCTCTGAGTCTCAGTTTTTCAGCTGTGAGAAAAGAGTGAGAATATCTTATTTAAAGTTGTGAGGTTCAATGAAGGAATGCATGCACAAGCCCCAGTACAGGGTCAGCACGTGGTGAGAGCTCAAAGACCAGTAGCTATGTTCATCACTAGAAACTAGACATAGAATCCAGGAATTTCACAACTGGAAACTTTGACATTGCCATGTTTTATAGTTTAGGAGAAAGAAGAGAAGAGAATCAGGCAGTGCCTAGTTTCCTGCACCTCACTTTTCACCACAACCCAGTTTGTAGAATAAATCCTGATCTTTGTAAGAAGAGTTTAAGGTTCTAGGACCCTGATACCTCACTGCAGTGTGATGTCCCCGCCCTATCAGATTCATTCAAATGCACCTAACGTTTACATCTCATGAGATGTGACATAGAGATATGATTTGCCTGAGGTAACAGAGCTTGACTTTATGAAAATGCATTACCCTTTGCACGTATTGGCCAGAAGCATGAAAAAGGATGGAAGTTTGGATGAACTAATCAACTGGTAAGAGTTGAACAGATATTGTGCGATGGTTCCAATTTCGCCTTGCTTGTGTTCCCTGAAAGAAGCCATGCCGTGAGCTGGTAGAACAATAATACTCAGTCCTTGTGTGTATTAGGATCACTTAGAAACTTTCAAAAAATACCCACATCTGAGCTCCATCCTAGATCTACTGAAACAAAATATTTGGGAGGCAGGGTTCTGGCATTGCTATTTGTTTGTTTGTTTGTTTCCCAGGTCATTTCAGTGAACACCAGGATGAGAGTCACTGTAGCAAACCAGTGGTTCTCAAAGTGTGCTTTCCTGACAAGCAACATCAGCATCTCCTGGGAATTATTACAAATGCAAATTCTTGAACTGCACCTCCAACGTACTGAGTCAGAAATCTTGGAGTGAGGTCCAGCAGTCTGTGTTTCAACAAGACTTCCAGGAGATTCTGATGCACGCTAAAGTTGGAGAACGCCTTACTGCAGCAACAGTATAAATAGCGTGTATATTCATGTGTGTTTGTAAAGAGGTATCCAGAGACTTCAACCTTTCATGTTGCCTCCAAACATCACACTGTCACATCTCTGGATGTTTATGGGCTCCTGTTCCTTACATTACTCACCTAGAAAAGTATGCATTGTAGGGACATAAAAACCCACTGTCTAGAAAGGAAAACCAAGGAAAGTTCTCTCTGCCCTACAGTCCCACCTTAACAGAGCCTGGCACTACCTTTGAACACACCTGTGTACAGCATTGATCCTGCTTCATCAAACCATCTACTCATGCGTCTTTCTTAGGCCACCAGACCTTGACACTCTCAAAAGCAGTGATAATGTCTTACACGTCTTTGGTGTCCCAATACCCAGTAAGGATCTGACAATAAAACAAAAGTGGGTCAATAAATGAATGAGGATATAAGCAGATGATGAGTAAAGTCCCCTAAATACAAATTATTATGATCATCATAATTGTTTATCGAGCACCTATTCAGAGAGGAACACTTTCATCGTGATAACCTTACATACATGACCTATATTTAAACTCCCAATGACACTGGGATATTATTGTTCCCCTTTTACAAAGGGAAAAGACTTAGACAAGTTACCAAGAGCCACATGACAAGTAAGTGACAGAGCTGGGGGTTTGAACTCAGGTGTCTACACAGACAGTTTTAGCCACAGCACTGTACAGCTGTAGGTATTAGAAGAATCCAATTCTAGTCCCAGCTAAGCAATCACTCTCTTGGTGACCTTGGACAACTCACTTCTCTCTGGGTCTCAGTTTTGTTATTTGCTAAATGAATTTGTCTGTTCATACCAAGGACTTGAAGCATGGACCCCAAATTCCTAGAAGCCACAGAATTACTATAAGAAATCAATAAATCCACCCATATACCAAGCCTTGCCTGGGGACTTATGCCTACATGTAGTGCTATTTTTAAATGTATGTAGAGAATGTGGTGAATCACTCATCCCTCAACAAACATTTACTGAATGCCCACTATAGCTCATACCCTCTGCTAAGCGCTCTGTGCCCGGTCACCACCCTTCCTCTGTGGACTTACCATGGAGAACATGAGACAGATATGAACACATAGGTAAAGGTAGAAAGAAAAATTGCTGAAAGTGCTATGAAAATAGCCATCTCCCTATGAGAGAGACTGAGGTGCAGGGAGGTTATTGTCTTAGATTGGTAGTCAGGGAAGGCCCCTCTGAGGTGGTGATGATTAAGCTGAGGCTGAGAGATGAGAAGGAGTCAGCCAGCTGCGTGGGAGAAACGTTCCCAGCAGCGAGAGCAGTAAAAATATTCCAAGGTAATTGAATTTAAACATGTTTATTCCTAAACACTAAAAATAAAACCACTGTTATTTGAGGGCCTGGGATTATTTCTGAAGACAAAAAAGAGCCCACACGTATGTTTTTCAGGGTAAGTAATGCTAGTACCTGTGGTAAATGAGCCGTAGCTCAGTGGCTTAGCACTGAGTTCCTTTGTCTACCCCAGGCCAATGTGAGTCCATAGTGGGCTCTGCTCCACATGGTCTCAGGGACCCAGGCCCCTTCCAACCTGTGGCTCCACCATATTCCTGGGCAGCCCCACTCCTAACCACCTCACCCTGGGAATGATACACATGTTCTCCACTCACATTCTATTGGCAGAAACAGCCACTCAGCCCCACTTAGAAGCAAAAGACCCAGAAATCTTAGTTTAACACATTATTAGAAATGTCTGCCTCAACATGTGACCCATTGCAAGAGAAATACAAATGGTTGCTAAGTAGATGACAAATCAAAATTGACATCAGGGAAATGTGTATTAAGACAAAAGAAACATAAATTTTCTCATTAATCAAATAGGTCAGTTAACATTAGAAATAGTGAATGTGTGGAAGCCAAAAGTCCATTAATTAAAAATAGCTATAAAATATTGTGACGTGATTGTTCACAAGAATCATCTATATGGACTGTCACAGAAAGGTGTTTGAGATATGTTAGGTGGAAAAGGAAAGCAAGCAACAGAATGAACAGATGGTCTGATTCCACTTATGACCAAAAGCATGCAGTGTACATGCATAAGCATATGTTTTGGAAGGAAGCCATGAAATTGTAAGGAGTCAGTGGAAGAGGTACAGTGAAGGAAGGGGCCTTTGTCTTTTTTGCTCTCTATAAATTTCTACTCTTGGGTTGCTTTACTTTGTTGTGTTTGTTTTTAATATGAACATGTATTATATTTGGAATTAAACAAAGAACAACCCAGAGTTATGAACAGTTGTAGGGAAATTACCATTATCATATCCCGCTGGTGGAAATATAAATTGGCACTACCTTTCTGAAGGGAAATTTGGGGCTATGTGTATCAAAAGCTCTAAAAAACATTTATACCACTTCTAGGAATTTAATCTGAGGAAATATTATGCATATGCACACAAGTTTAGCCCCAAGTAGTAAGGAATAGTTTTAAAAGATTATGCAGCATCTTCCTATAGACTACTATGTAACTGTCCAAAAGAATCATCTATATATAATGTCTTAAAAAGATGCTTAAGATACTATATCTTTAAGGGCAAAAAGGAAAGCAAGCAATACAGTGTATTGTTTGTAATAGCAGGACGTTGGAAAAAAACGCAATGTCCAATAGTAACCTAAAATGGACTCAAATAGTACTCAGGTGTTTAATGTGGTGTTATAGTAGAATTTCTAGTGACATAGAGTTTTCATTAATTGAGTAGGTTTTAAATTAAAATCTCATTTTTGTTTAAATATAGCTGTATAAAACATGCATGTAAGATACATTTAATATATGTAATGGAATATATGTGTGTGTGTTTTACTCTACAGTAATGAGTAAACTTTTGTCAAAAAGATTGGACAGAGACCAAATACGGAGATTGGTCACTCACAGGTAATGAGCTTGGTAACAGCCACTTTATCTAAAACCAATTTTCCTAAAGACCAGTCCTCTAAATATCTACAAGTAGTTGGCTAAAAAGCATTGCAATTTTGATAAACCCTAATTAGATACACTAAAATAAATCAAAATTGCTCTGAAGTTAGAAGTGACTTTTTGTTAAAAATACTTAAATAACAAAAAGATGGAAGGACAAAGAGTAAGATCTGAAAATACGCAAAAGATATTGAATCTTAGACAAACGTGAATTGGCAAATGAATCGTGGACAAACATGTTTTAGCCAAACCAGATTTAGGCAAATCAATCTATCTTTTTTCCTTTTTCTGTCTTTTTTCTGTTCTGTTTTGCTTGCTTCTCTCTGTTTCTTTCATTTCCTTCTTTCTTCCTCCTTTTCTTCTTGCTTATCTTCTAATACCTTCTAATTTTTCTGCAGAGATACGATTTTAATAATAAAGTTTTAAGAAAAGAGTTTTTAAAAAAATAATAAAAGGAGATTCTCATACTTATTAAAGGTGGGCAAATCTGGACTCTGGTTCATTCCAACTATGACATGCATTATGAATTCATCTAGTACCTACTGTGTGCTAACGCTGAGATCAGTGTCATCTGCGTACTCCCTTACTGCCATGAGCCTGATGTGACACCACCAGGGTAGCAAATCCCCTGGCCCATTGCTGCCCAAGTCCTGGATTGCTGGTGACCCCGGAGAGAGCTAAGCCCGTCCAAAGCATCCATTTGGTTGATAGCATGCTGACTTCTACAGCTTCCACTAGGAATCTGGGAGTCATTATACACCCCTCATTAGCATTGAGAAACCATCTGGTGGTCATTAAAAAAAAACATTACATATAATACATTAGGCTTTAGAAACAATTTAATTAACATCAAGGCCTAGTCAAAATCCTCTAAATAAGGGGGATTCCCAGATAAGGGGCGACTTTGCTTTTTCCTTTATCCCTTGAACAGATGAGGAATTATGCGAGGCTGCAGTCCTGCCGGCTCCAGGCAATGCCTCCTGCAGATTCTATCAGCTCAATTCAGAGGTCATTGGCCAAATGGCCATTTCTTTCAGGAATCTGTGTAGTTGAAGTTTTTAAACTTTTGATAGCTCTGTTTGTGAGTGGAACAGTGCCATTTCCCGGATATCCTGAATATGCTGCCATGGGGACACAATTGTGCATCCCCCTGGGTGGCACATGATGGCTTTTAACTCTGGAATTTGGTGTGTTACAGTTGAAAGAGCTCCAGATGAGGAATCAGTAAAGTGTATCCAGCTGGGAGCAGCTTGTTCGCTGTGTGATCTCAGGCAAGTTGCTCAACTTCTCAGAGCCTTTTCCTCCTCTGTCAGTAGGCCATCTCATGGAACTACAGTTAAAATAGCGCAGGCTCCATTTACTTTCCACAAAGCAGCATCTCAGAGTGTGAGGCTGGTCCTGAGAAAACAGTGCATTTAATGACACAACCAGAGGGCATTTCCTAGCATCCAGTTTTTTTTTTTAAGATGTTGGGGGTAGGAATTTATTAATTTACTTATTTATTTTGGCTGTGTTGGGTCTTCGTTTCTGTGCGAGGGCTTTCTCTAGTTGTGGCAAGCGGGGGCCACTCTTCATCGCGGTGCGCAGGCCTCTCACTATCGCGCCTCTCTTGTTGCGGAGCACTGGCTCCAGACGCGCAGGCTCAGTAGTTGTGGCTCACGGGCCCAGTTGCTCCGTGGCACATGGGATCCTCCCAGACCAGGGCTCGAACCCGCGTCCCCTGCATTAGCGGGCAGGTTCTCAACCACTGTGCCACCAGGGAAGCCCCCTAGCATCCACTTTTGTGGAGTATTTGAATGAAGTTAACTCATCCCATCTCACACCTGTGTACTCCTCCTATTTTCTAGACTCTGGTCACGCTCACCTATGATCTCTTTCAGGGTGTAACTCCGTACGAGGAGACAGGGCAGACATCAGGCTAGACTTAAGAATCTGCATCCCTAGGGGCCGTCAGGTTACTTCATGGGCCCACACTGGATTCATGCTGGCCCTCAGGCATGAATCCTGGGACCCTCTCAAGGGATTCTACTCTTTTCTCTATGCATTCAAAAGGAATCTTTTGTGCACAGACTCTGTGCAGTGTACCCTGCTAGGATCGGGAATACAGGGGTTTAGGACATGGTTCCTATCATTGGAGAATTCACGGATTAGTGGAGGAAACCAACCAACAGGAAATTACAATCCATTTCAATAATTACTGAGATAGAGAAAACAAAGCATGCTCTCCCATCCCTCACCAAAGTGTGGTCCTGGCTTCAGAGGGACCAGCAATAGCAGCATCACCTGAGAGCTTGTTAGAAATGCAGAATCCAGGCCCCACCAGACCTACTGAATCAGAGTCTGCGTTTTAATAAGGTCTCAGGTTACTTGAGTCCACATTCAAGTTTGAGGGGCACTGAAACAGAAAACTGAAGATGGGTAACCAACCAACCCGACTGCGACTTGCAGTGCTAAAACCAGGACAGCTTCAGGCAAACCAGAACAGTTAGTCATCCTAGACAAAGGCCACTGAACTCTGACTTGAGGGATAAGGAGCAACTTTCAGGATCACATAAAGCCTGAGATGACCATAGAGGAGTCAGGTGGGTAGAGAAGGCTAACGCGGGCAATCAGTCTTAACGGAGCAAATGTGCTTGGGTATGTTTACAACCTCATCCTCAGAGGCCTAGCTTAGCATCATAATGCCTCAGTGGCTACCAGGGGCTTGGCGCATGGGACCAGACAATACAATTCAAAACCTTCCACCCATGCTTCAATGAAGGCACCATAGTTTTAGTAATTAACGTGCATATCAGGAGTTCTGTTAAATTTTCATGTATATATATATATCCCAAAGTATTAAAAAGTGCTAAGAAGAAAAATAGTTTGAAAACCTCTGTTGTAGGGAGAAAAGTAAGGCTTTATAGCCAAGAAGTCCTGGGTTTAAATACTGACTCTTTTGTTTACTGGCTGTATGAGTGTGAACAAGTCACATAAATCCTCTGAGCTTCAGTCCCTCATCTGTAAAGTGGGGTCCTGTTGGAGGTTCCCAAGACCATCCTCAGGTTTGACGATTCACTAGAAGGACTCACAGAACTCAGAAAATCTGCTGTACTTGTGGTTATGGTTTATTAGAGTGAAAAGATACAGATTAAAATCTCCAAAGGAAAAAGGTGCTTAGGACAGAGTCCAGGAGAGACATTGCCAGGTTCCAATTGCCCCCCCTCCCAGTGGAGTTACAAACAGCACTTAAATCTCCCAGCAATGACGTGTGACAACACGTACAGACTATTGCCAACCAGAGAAGCTCACCTGAGACTTGGCGTCCAGGGTTTTTATCGGGGTTCCATCATGAAGGCTACTGTTCATCACGGTGCACCCACGTGACTGAACTTTACTAGGTGGTCAGGCCCCCCAGAAGTTGTACTCATACAGAATAGGTCCTGCAGAAGAAAAACTGGGGTTCACCATAAATCATGCTGTTAAAATAAGCTATCTAAACTATCTGGTATGGGCCATGGTCCAGGTACACAAAGACACTCTTACTAGGTAGGATAGTCCAAGGATTTCAAGATTATCTCCCAGAAGCAAGTTGAGGGCCAGTCCTTTCTTTGGAACGTGCAGGATTTGAACACCCTGAGTCTGCTGAGTTAACCTTTTTCCACACATGGGGATAATAATCTTCACCTTGCAGGAGGCATATATTTGTATTCTAACACATAGCAGGCAATGAATATAAGAAAGCTTTTATTTTTTTTTTATTTTTTGAATTTTATTTATTTTTTTATACAGCAGGTTCTTATTAGTTATCCATTTTATACATAGTAGTGTATATGTATGTCAATCTCAATCTCCCAATTCATCCCACCACCACCACCCCCTTCCCCCCCTTTCCCCCTTTGGTGTCCATACGTTTGTCCTCTACATCTGTGTCTCTTATTTCTGCCTTGCAAACCGGTTCATCTGTACCATTTTTCTAGATTCCACATATATGCGTTAATATACGATATTTGTTTTTCTCTTTCTGACTTTCTTCACTCTGTATGACAGACTCTAGGTCCATCCACCTCACTACAAATAACTCAATTTCATTTCTTTTTATGGCTGAGGAATATTCCATTGTATATATGTACACCACTTCTTTATCCATTCATCTGTCAATGGGCATTTAGGTTGCTTCCATGACCTGGCTATTGTAAATAGTGCCACAATGAATACTGGGGTGCATGTGTCTCTTTGAATTATGGTTTTCTCTGGGTATATGCCCAGTAGTGGGATTGCTGGGTCATATGGTAGTTCCATTTTTAGTTTTTTAAGGAACCTCCATACTGTTCTCCATAGTGGCTGTATCAATTTACATTCCCACCAAAAGTGCAAGAGGGTTCCCTTTTCTCCACACCCTCTCCAGCATTTGTTGTTTGTAGAGATTTTCTGATGATGCCCATTCTAACCAGTGTAAGATGATACTTCATTGTAGTTTGTTTGTTTGTTTGTTTGTTTTGCGGTACGCGGGCCTCTCACTATTGTGGCCTCTCCCGTTGCGGAGCACAGGCTCCGGACGCGCAGGCTCAGCGGCCATGGCTCACGGGCCCAGCCGCTCCACGGCATGTGGGATCTTCCCGGACCGGGGCACGAACCCGCGTCCCCTGCATCGGCAGGCAGACTCTCAACCACTGCGCCACCAGGGAAACCCTCATTGTAGTTTTGATTTGCATTTCTCTAATAATTAGTGATGTTGAGCAGCTTTTCATGTGCCTCTTGGCCATCTGTATGTCTTCTTTGGAGAAATGTCTATTTAGGACTTCTGCCCATTTTTTAATTGGGTTGTTTTTTAATATTGAGCTGCATGAGCTATTTATATATTTTGGAGATTAATCCTTTGTTCGTTGATTCATTTGCAAATATTTTCTCCCCTTCTGAGGGTTGTCTTAAGAAAGCTTTTATTATTCCCTGAATAAAAAATACCTGTGTCCAAGCCTTTCTATATGATTCCACAGCTTCAAACATTTTCTTTTCCTTAGGCAAACCGGATCTTTCCCATTGGTAAATGTTCTGTTTCCAGCCCCTCCTCCAAGAAGCCTTTCCTACAGAAAAATTCCACAGTAATCTTCCTCACTTGTTTTGGCAGATGCTTGCAAGCCATCTCTCATGGTTACCTTTTTTTTTTTTAAGAAATATAGTATTATTTTTGAAAAATAATATGTGCTCATTGTGAATTCAAGCAATATAGAAAAGCAAAAAAGAAAAAAAAAAAAAAAACCCAAACTAAAATATCACCTCAAATTATCCCACTCAATACTAACTGTCAATATTTTAGGTGAGTATTGTTCTACATGTTTTTCTATATATAAATATAGGTAGATGATAGCTTGATAAATGTTTTTCTAAAAATAGAATCATGCTATAAAACACTATTTTTCATTAAAAATGCTTAATGTTTTTCAAATTTACTAAAACAAAGAAATTAAAACAAAACGGAAGGCATTGTTAATCTTGAAATGAATTTATACCATGATAGATATTTTAAAATACTCTGGTGTTAAGAAATAAAATTACAAAGATCATAATTAGAGGCACTGGATGATTTTAAACTACAAGTTTTTTTTTTTTTTTTTAAGGGTAAAGAGTCTCAACACAGGTTTGTATATTTTTAATTTTTTTAATTTTTTATTATTATTTATTTTTTATTTCTGGCTGTGTTGGATCTTCGTTGCTGCGTGTGGGCTTTTCTCTGGTTGCGGGGAGCAGGGACTACTCTTCATAGTGCGCAGGCTTGCAGTGCGCAGGCTTCTCATTGCGGTGGCTTCTCTTGTCGCGGAGCACAGTCTCTAGGCGCGCGGGCTTCAGTAGTTGTGGCGCGCAGGCTCAATAGTTATGGCTTATGGGCTCTAGAGCTCAGGCTCAGTAGTTGTGGTGCACGGGCTTAGTTGCTCCATGGCATGTGGGATCTTCCCGGACCAGCGCTCGAACCCCCGTGTGCCCTGCATTGGCAGGCGGATTCTTAACCGCTGCACCACCAGGGAAGCCTGAAACTACAAGTTTTAATTTTTGGCAGCATTGATTGACTCCCATAAACCATGAAGCCACACACGCTTTCTCCTTCCACCTCCTGATTGTTAGAGCATCATTTTTAAACTGTCAAGGTCTGTAGTATTTGTGTTCTGCTTTGTAAGAATAATTCCCATCATTATTTAGTATCAGGTCTCTATATAAATTGACTCAATGCTCACTGATACTACATCTTCCATTCCTGAGTTCTATACTTTGATTCATCTAAGTGACTTGATTTCATTTCTAAGTAATTTTTTTTTCTAGTAAGAGCTCAAGGGTGCAATATTTCCTGAGTTATGTGAGTTATGTAAGAATATGTGCCTGTTGCCCTGTTCTTGAACAACGTCTTTGTTATGCCTGGTATTCTTGAATCACAATTTCCTTCAGAAAATGTAGACATTGGTCTATTACCTTTGACAATTGAACAATGAATGCTGTGGTCAGCCTCTGTCTCCTTCCTCTGTGAATTCCTTATTCTTCCCGGATGCCTAAAAAACTCACTCTTTATCCTTGAACTTCAACAACTGAATCAGGATATGTCTCTGCATTGCATGCTTTTTCTGCTTAGATGCCCTGCATCAAATTTCTTTGAAGCAGAGCAAGTTCTCTTAAGCTGCAGAGTCATGGATTCTTTTTTCATTATATCTGTGAATAATTTTTCCGTTCTATTTAGTGTGTCCTCAAGGATGATGTAGAGATGACTCACACGTTTATATCTTTAAGTCAGACCTCTCCTTGGAATTCCAGAATTAGATATCCAAACACCTCCTCATGTCTCCACTTGAATTAAGAGACAAACTTAACACATCCAAAACCAAAGTCTAGTTCCCACTGCAAAGCTGCTCCTACCACAGTCTCCCCAGTCTCATAAATGGGAACTTTATCCTTCCAGATGTTCAGGTCAAAAGCCTTGGAGTTATCCTTGGTTCCTCTCTTGCTTCCATTCCCCATATCTGATCCTTCTGCAAATCCTATTATCTCCTCCTTCAATATATCTGGAATCTGAACACTTCTTACCAAGCGTCCCTTTTACCCTGGTCTAACCCACCATCACCTCTTGCTGCAGGTCCTGCAATAGCCACTGAGCTGGTCTTCTGCTCCACAGCAGTCTATTCGCAAAACATCAGGCAGAGTGATACTGCTTTCCTCCACTCAAATCAATCTATAGAATCTGTACACAAATACCCAGGATGGCCTACAAGGTGATACACATACCTGGCTCCTACCCCTTCACTGACCTCATCTCCTAGCATCCTCCCCATTGCTGGGTCCATTGCAGTATACCAGCCTCTTTCTGCTTCCAAAACATATCAGCCACTTTCTCAATCACCCTGTGGTCTTTACACTTGTGTTCCCTGGCCCAGGAACTCTGGGCTGGCTCCCCGCCTTCAGTCAGGTCTCACCTCCAGGGTTACCTTACCCCAGGGGCCTTCTCTGATTATCTGTATAAAATAGAAACGCCTCCACCACCATACTCACCATCCCTTGTACCTTGCTTTCTGTTTTTCTTTAGCACCTATCACCATCCGACATGTTGAATTGTTTATTTCTTTATTGTCTCTAAATGCATTGAAGACAGAGACTGTCCACATGGATGGGATCCATATTTGTTAAATGAATATGAATGAACATTGGATTTATCTTTTTCGGCCCTCCCCATCTATCAGCAACTATCTGATTACTTTTTTGCTCTTTTTAATCTGCCTTCTTTGTGTTAGCTTTAACATTTTCATATTTTCAGTAATTGAATTTTCAATGATGTCTGTTCCCATCCTTATTTTTTAATTGTATTTTTGGGTCTGTAATGAGAGTATTTTATTCGACCATTTTTCTTCCTTAAGGCCACAATGTCCCTTTTCATCATGTTCTATTGGTTTATTATCTCATCTTTGAATACTTGTTTGTATTGAATTCACACTCTCATTAGGCTGCTCAATAACTAGAAACAATGGTGGGGAATTGCTTTCTGTTCCTGTGGTTATGTTTCCTTCTAGGCTGGGTTCTTTGTCTATACTTTGCATGCCTTTTTCTTTCTCTAGTTTTTTCTGTGGTTCATGTTGTTGCCATACTCTTTTTTTAAACGTGCTCTTGTTGCCTAGCTCTGGACAGAACTTCTCTCTGCTCTGATATTTTAACAGTGACTTTTAATTTTTTCCTCAAAGCCATGCTTTGAGAATAGTTATTGAGTGTTCCTTTTGGTGTATCTTTTCAGGAGCCTGAGGCCTTGAATAGTGATGGGCAGGGAGAAGGGGCAAGGACACAGAGAGAGGGAGGTCAGCTGACCAGTGTGCAAACTTCTGTTAATCACAGCACTGTTAGAACTCCCAGCAGCTACTCTCACTTCTGAGATTGTGCTAGATGTCTTCTTCCAGTGTTTACTTACTTGGAGGGCAGAGGAAAGTGAGTTATTCTGGGGAGGAAGGGACATACCTTTTGCTTCATTCCTCTGAGTCAGCCCTGGAGCTGTATTTCATCAGAGCACATTGCCCTCTGACTCCTTCATTTCCCATGTTTCACCATTCCCACCTTACACAATTTTCCCATTAATTCCCAATTAGAAGAGGGAAAGGATAAGATTCAGTTTGCTTCTCCCTAGATTTGGATGGTCTGTGTAAGAATTCTTATATTAGTTTGCTAGGGCTGCCATAATAAAATACCACAGTCTAGGTGGCTTAATCAACAGAGGTTTACTTTCCACTCTGGAGGCTAGAAGTCCAAGATCAAGATGCCAGCAGGGTTGGTGTCTTGTGAAGACTCTCTCCTTGGTTTGCAGAAGGCTGTTTTCTTGCTGTGTCCTCATGTGTTTTTTCCTCTGTACACAAGCATTCCTGGGGTCTCTTCCTCCTCTTATAAAGACACACCAATGACATTGAATTATGACCTCACCCTAATAGCTTAATCTTAACTTAATCACTTCTTTAGAGATCTTATCTCCAAATAAAGGCCCCATTCTGAGGTACTGGGGGTTAGAGCTTTGCATATGAATTAGAGAAGGAGGGGATACAATTCAGCCCAGAACCATTCTGGAGATTTAGTTGACTTCCTGGTTACAGCTCTTGGGGTGAGAGCCCAGTTAGGAGCCTCATCATTGTTCTCCCTCTATGTGGCTGCCTCCCTGAGCTCCTGTTTCTTTCCTGGACTCGTGTCATTGGGCTGTGGTTGAATTATTTTGACTATTTGTTCATTTTGTTAGGAACCCACGGTATGTGCAAAGGGAGAGTGGACATTGTGAGTTCTGATTTGAGATTTATTTTCTGCTCCAAATCTGTATGTAGTACCCACCAAGGACCAGGCACTGTGCAGTGATGCTAGGTGCTCAGTCACAGCATGAGAGCCAGCACTACCTGACCCTACTGCCCACATTTCTTGCCTGGCATCTTCTCTCTCCAACCTGATCATGACTTATTAGGGGGAAATGTCCACATCTCCGTCTTCTCCACCCCCATGCCTAGCCCAATTCTTTGCCTGGAGTTGTGGGTATTTAGTAAAAATCACTGAGGAAAAGAAATGCAGATGAAAACTTTAAAAGGTACTGTCACAGTGTCATTTCTTCTTAGCCCCAAAGAAAGAAAGAAAAAAAACCTGCCTAATTTTTTTCTGATTTCAAAGAAGGAGTAAAGAAAAGAAAGACTCACATCTGGCCAAGTTTTAGCTCTGAACATTTTGCATAATCAGTTAGAAACCCTTTGTTAATGGGCCAGATGGCTGTTGAACCCCAAAAGGAAATTAAATATGCAGGCAGTGGCAATTGAAGGGAGGAATTAGAAATTCCTTTCTAAAGAGAAAGGACTTCATCTGGAGCTGCCCTGTAGGTGTGGTTAATAGCAGCCATCGGTTTCCTAGCAACCAAGCCCCTTTCCCTTTCGCTAGGTCTGGAAATGTTCTGCATAGACACTGAAGGATGCATCCAGCACCCATAACGCCTTTCAGAGGAACTGGAAAAGCGCACACTAATGAGCATGGGAGGGGATGGCTCCTGCCCTCCCAGCGCAGTTTACCTGACGCCACCGTTGGACCAGCCTCGCTCATTTTGTCATGCAGGCTGCAGAGTCCATGATTCAGAACTTGGAATACTCTTGACACATAAAGAATTTCTAAGGCAAATCCAGGTGACTTTTCTGCCCACAATTGAGATTACACCCTCATCACAGTTATTCAACTTTCAACATCTCTTTCCGGGATTCCTACAACCACCCCTCATGGATTTCCTGCCCCTAAGTCTTTCCCTCCTCCAGTTCAGCCTGCTCATTGCAGCCAGAGTCATTTTTGTGAAAGAATAGCCTAGCTAGGACTGTCTATGTGTACTCATTTCTGTCCCACGAGGCTTTTTGTGATCTGGCTCTTGCCTTACTCTCCAGCCGGTTCACTCATCCACGTGCACCCTTGGCTTTGCATGGACCACACTACTGTAGTTTCCTGGACATATCAGGCTGTTTCACATCTTGTCCTGTGCCTTACAACAGGCTTTTCCTTCTGAAGGTTACACCTCAACCTCATTTCTGGAATTGCTCAATTCCTCTTTGTCCTTCAGGATTCAGCTCACACGTCTCTTCTGGGAAACTATCCAGAACCCTCTTTTTATCCCTAAGTCTGTTTCAAATGCTCTCTCTCTCTCTCTGCTCCTACAGGACTCTGGGTTTACATCTGTCTTAGCACTTAGGAAAATATGCTCTAGCTGTTGATTCACTTATCTGTGTCCCCAAGTAGATGTAGAGTCTTCAAGGACAAGGAACTGTGTTTTGCTTTCTCCACACCCACCACAGGGTCCGAGACAAAATAAATGCTAAGTAATTGTGCAGTAGATGAATGGGCACACAGTGAAGCAGACAGTATGACTTGGCTACCGATCCAGGTTTCCCATCTCTGTCTACAGTTCTAGACTGGAGTTCTGCTTTTGTGAGATGTCAGCAGAATAGTATGGAAAGAAGTGTATATAATGGCCTAAAGCTCCAGGCATGTCTACACAGAAAATTGCCTTCTAACTTCCCTGGGTCTGTGGTTTAGAAGGCATTCATCAGTGGGAAAATAATGCAAATTTTCTAGAATCTGAGCTTGTTCAAGAAACCTAAGATATCATCTGACGCAATCTCTCATTTAGTGGAAGAGTAGGTTCTTTACCCACAATCACAGAGATGTGTTTAAATACCTTCCACATCCATGAGCACAGAAACTATTAAGGAAAGCCATTCCATTACTGAGCATGCGTAATTAGAGTCTGAGCCAAATCATTTAGATCTTTATTATAAAATCCAATTCTTTCATTTGCATTACTTGTGGCTCCTCCCAGGTAAGAGCGATATCTCCTTACTCACTGGCTGAAATTTGCTTCAGTATATCTTCCTCATATTGGTTTGAACTGAATCTTTTGTAGCAGCCCAGGCAAAGAGACTTCTTTCTTCTCTATTAGTCTTCACAGAATAGAAGACCACTGTCATCTCCTTTCTCAGCCTTCTGTTTTCTGGGCTTTGGGTCCATTCAACTGCTCTTCACAAGATGTGGTTTTTCTTGTACTTCCTCATCCTGGTTACCAGCTTTTTATATATTATCATAGGAGTCCTGCTTAATCAACAAGAATGTACCAAATGTCAACTGTCAAGATTGTAAAGGTGTGAAATTTTATACTCTTTGCAAGTAAACCAGTTACCCTACCACAGTTTTATGGATGCTGGCAAAAGACATGAGATTTCTGGGTCAGAGACAGAGACAGCAAGAGCAATGGCTGAAGTAGCAGCATTTTATGGTACCAGTTTCCCAAGCCCCAATTATCCTGGTGAGATATGGAAAGGGGCCAGGTAACACGTGAACTCACAGTGGGCTACATTATAGAAGAGGAACCACAAGATTAGGAAACGCTATCCTTTCTGTAATGGAGTACAAACAAACCTGCCCAACTTTGCTCCAAAGGACAATGTTAACTTTTTCTTCCAGGGTCATTTGCTATACAAATTTTCTCAGAAAGATAGCTCAGACCAAAAGATTGCCAATACCTCTGTTTGTAAGATGTGCAAAAATGTAAGAGCTCTGTGGAAAGCTGTCTCCCAAAACCCACTGTTGGCCTCAGCACTCAGGAGATGAACCAGTTCTCTGGCTATAAGTGAACCATAAAAAAGAGGCAAGTTGTACATAGCTCTAGTCTCCAGAAACAACAATGATTGTGAGTACCATCTCTAGGTACATGGAATAGAAGGACCCGTACCTCACAGAAGTTTTGCCCTTGAATTACGGAGGACGGCAGCCAGTGGACACACACCCGCTCATTCGTTATTTATGAGCACTTTCCTTCCTCCACTGAAGTGTGTATTTAGTGAAACAGAGGTCAGAACCCACGGAATCCCCTTAGGAACGGATTCCATGTCCCATGTGGTTGGTGAGGTTTTTACTTATTGCTTTAAATATGCCTATTGTAACCAGCCCACAAGACCAAGCAAAGGGCATGTGTTGTGAAAAATGGCTTTATTATGGAAATTGCTAGTGATTTTTTGTGAGCATAACAGTATCAAGCCAGTTTAATCCTGAGAACAGTCCTGAAATTATGACATGTTTTGCCAGAATTTTCAGACCCATTTAGTCAGTTATATGTCTCTGGGCTTGAGTATTATTCACTTATTTGTTCAACTGATGTTGAAGAGTGTCAGGCACTGTTGGAGGTTCTGAAGATAAAGTAATGAAAAACGCTACCTGTTTGGACCTTACATCCTAGTGGGGGAGATGGAAAACCAACAGGTAAATGCACAGATGAATAACATCAGGTGGCGATAAGTGCAGTGGAGGAAAGGATGTAGGACAAAGGGGATGGAGAGCCGGAGAGGAGGGTGCTGATTAAGGGAAGGCCTCTCTGGGGAAGATCTGCATAAATGGGGAGGGTTTGCCCTGCCAGGATCTGAAGGAAGAATATTCCAGCAAGAAGGAATAGCAAGTACAATTCTCTTGAGAAAAACCAAGGTCAAAGGAGCTAGAGTGGAAGGAGAAAGAGAGAGATGGTTGGAGATGAGGCTTTACTTTTCTCTGGAGCAATAGGCTTTATATCTTGTGGAAAATCTGAGCTCCTCTCCATAGAGAGAGAAGACTTTATTCCTTTGTCACTGTATTCATCCTTATGAACAAACTTAAAACGTGTAAACTGTCACACTACAGCTTAAGAGAGCTTCATAAAACTTTATTTATACTCAGTATTATGTAATAACCTATAAGGGAAAAGGATTTGAAAAAGAATATATATATAATATACACACACATATGTATATGTATGTAGAACTGAATCGTTGTGCTGTGCACCTGAAACTTATATGATATTGTAAATCAACTATAATTTAATTAAAAAAATTTTTTTAATTGTTAAAAAACTTTATATTATTCCCATGCTTAAAACTTTTCATAGATTCCCCAATGAATTACCATTTAAATACAAACAGGTTGGTATCTCATTCAACCCATGTGGCCAAGTCTCCAGCCTTATGTTTCATGTGGCACCATCTTTATACCACAGGATCCAGCCTTAAAGAGGTATAAAGCTCATGAAGGCTCTACAACAAGACACCATGCAGGATCTTTGTCCTAATGATACCTCTTCCTGGAGTGTCTTTGCCTTCTCTTCCCCCTGTTATCTCACATTAGTCCTTCAAGACTGAGCTGGGTAGGAAACCCTACCTAAATATTCAATCTGAGTAGGGATCCCTCTTCTGTGTTTACTTCCCTCCTACATCTTTCTATCCTCAACTGTAATTGCTTACTTATGTGTATCACACTTGATGTTGAGCTTCTTGAGGGGAGGGAATCTGGAATTTCATCTCTATATTTCCAGTTCTTAATGTTCTTTGAGGTAGGTGCCTGATAATATTTTTGGTAGAATAGATAAATGAATGAATGCATGAATAGATTATATTTGAAGACTTTCTCCATTAACAGGAAGCATTTGAATAGCTTCTTCTGGACCACTAAACTGCTCTCATTATACTGAATACATTTACTTTTAGGCTGCTCAGAACATAATTCAATAAATTGTTTTAAATCTATAATGCACTAATCAACCACATTTCAAAAAGTTTGCACTGCTACTCTCCTCTGATAATCTCAGTATCATTGCATATAATCTTCTTGGCTTTCTTTTTCTCCTAAGAATTAAACCCACTATTGGTTATTCCAGGATTTGTTGTGTATTTCATGGCCTGAGAAACCCGCTTAAGAGGGGTGAGCAGACCCTGAGATCCCTAGAGAAATAGAATCCATCCCTAGGTAGAATTGTTCTTGGCTACTTTACAAAGAACTTGAATCTCTGATGTCTATGATCTTACTTATATGTGGAATAAAAAAACCAAAAAATAAAAGCTGAACTCATAGTAACAGAAAGTAGAATGTTGGTTACCAGAGGTTGGGACATGAGGGAAAGGGGAGATTAAATAAAAGTAGAATATTGGTTGCCAGGGATTGGGGGGGGGGGGTGGTCGTGGGGTGTTATTGTTTAATGGGTACAGAGTTTCAGTTTTAAAAGAGGAAAAGAATTCTGGAGATAGATGTGGGGATGGTTGCACAATAATATGAATGTATTTAATACCACTGAACTGTACACCTAAAGTGGCTGGGATAGTACATTTTATGTACTGTCTGTTCTATCACAATAAAAAAAGTTGGGGAAAAAGTGAAAATCAAAGTCCTTAGCCAGTATAGCTCACAAAAGAGTATGTTAAGTGGTTAAAAGGAATGCCCCTGAGTTACTGCTGCTGAAGAGATGTGTAATGCTTGTTTCAATTTTGGATATTTCAGAAAAAGGCCCTGAGACAAGGATTTGAGTGAGATAGTTTATTTGGGATGTGTTGGGAATCCCAGTAGGGGGTCAGGGGAAATAATACAGGGAAGAGAATCTGGTCAACAAAGAGTGTATAATTAAGCCAGCTACCCTGGTGGATGACTGGAGCTTCATCCCAAGGGAAGCTCTGGGAAATGATGCAAAACATGCTCCTCACAAGTATCTAGCTCAAGAAGAGAGGGAGCTGGGGTATTTGTACTGCCACACCCAAGAGTCATTGATTGAAGATAACTCAGGGGTTGTTAATTTCTGAACATTTCATGCTTGCCTCCCACTCTGACTGTTGCAGCTGGGGTAAGAAAAGCAGAGTTCCCAGGTACAGAGATGCACATACTGACAGGCAAGCAGAGAGAGAGGGACACGGGTAGGGCTCTGACAGTGTTCACAACTGTACTATGCTCGGCAAGTGTCTTTCCTAGCTCTGAACAATACAGGGGTCCATACTAATCTCACATCTGTCCTACTCAACCTAAACAGCTGTCCTACTCAACCAGTGAGAATAAATGCCCACCCACTGCAGCCCCACATGACAGTGAGCCTGGGGAAGACCCAGGACTCAGGTTTTAAGAGAGGGTTACAACACCAAGCAAGCAACCAAAAGACTTCCTCGGAGTTAGCAAAAGAGCAGGCACCCAAAATTCTAGAGAGCGTGTCAAAGGCAAACACAACTGAAATAAAAATAAATTGATAAGGTCTTTGCTTAAAGTGAACAGTGATTAATCACAGAAGTAACCGCTGAGAATAAAATCAGGGCGACAAGCTGGTATAAGGCGCACATCATGGGATCAACCAGAGGAGAGGGAAAAGCAGAGAAAGGAATCTAAGTAAGGCCTGTATAAGATATACTTCCTTGGTCCAACTGGATCAGGAGTTCTTGTAGAGCCTTACAAAGGAGGACCTGCATGTTGATATTAGAATATCCTTGTACTCATGGCTGTTGTAAGTGTTTCTGTCTAATCATCTGTTTGGTTCCCTTTCCATAATGAAGGATTAGTCCTGCTCAACTAATCCTTTTATCATCTTTGTAAAATCTTGAAATAAAGAACTATCCAGGTAGTGCTGTGTTCAGATACCAAGCCTGGGAGGATCCCATGTGATTTTTGCTAAGTCAAAGCACCCAGAAGGTGTAAACCATAAAAGCAGCCCCCCCCCCCATCTCCCCACACGTGGATTTCTGCTGGGTGTGCTGGTTGCACATCAAAAAATGTCTCCTGAACAGCAGGAATTTTAATTAAATCAGGAGAAATCTAATTTGGCCTAAATTGGCTTGCAACACAAGGTGTTAAAAGGAACAGAAATTGTTCTGCAATACGGGTGTTTGTGGAAGGGACAGGCTCAACCCACTGGCAACTGTAATGAAAAGTGATGTTGAAAATATGAAGCCTACTGAAGCAGGCAGAAAGCCTGAAAATACTAACCTGTGATATTCTGATTACAGAAAGAAATGTATTATAAACACTCACTCCCAAAGCTGATGGCATCAGAAGGTACAACAAATATTGGAGATTGATTTCTGATAAACTTGGAAGGAAAGAGTGGAGGAAGAAGAGGAGGAAAAGATGAGTGTAAATCACTATGACTTGTACAGACTGGAAGAGGAGGAGAAGAGTAATAAATATCATCTTCCTTCGCCCTTCCAAGCAGTAGAATTTACTGGAATGAGAAAAAGACCTTTGACAACAGGATTGAAAGGATGACCAAGCAGAACTCCAGAGGTCTAGCAAAAGGATAAGAGGGTAAGAAACTTAAAGATACCAGCAGTGGAGTTGCAGTTGTGAATCATGGGACTTAGACTGGGTGGGAAAGAAAGAGAAACATTGGAAAGGGGGGTGATGGGCCACCTGACAAAGGGAGGTTTGGGAGTATCATGGTGTGCAGAATCAGAAGCATTGTAAGGAAGCAAGTAAGCTGGAAAGAAGGGAATTTAGGTCATTGTGGGATACAGAAGTTTACATTCTTATCAGTCTAGGATCCCTGCCAATAAAGCAGGGGTCATGGGAGTCACAGAGAAAAAGGAGCTCGGAGGTCCTGCTGCTGGTTGGTTCATCTACATAGATGTTGCCCATGACAATTGAAGGAATTGGGGTGGGGAGGAAGGTAGCTAAGTAATTGCCAAAGTCTCCGTAAAGAAGGGAGGAGGTCAGGAGTTAAGCAAATAAAGGCAATGAGAGGTGGTAAAGAGTGGCATGGATGGATGTCATTAGCTTCAAAGGAAGAGGGCTTTTATTTCCATGCAGATCAAAGAGTAATGGTCTGGAAGCAGCGAGGAGAACCTCCCCCAAGCCTGTGTCCCTGCGAGGCATGACGTGTGGGAGAAAACTCAGCCTCCAGCCAAAGAGGAAGTACGTGTCCTCTCAGGTCCAGCTGCTATTTCGGTAAAGTGGGGTCCTCAGTTCTGCCCTGTACCGTAGTAGCTCCCCCGGGGGTTAAGGATACACAACCAAATAAAATAAATAAAGGTGTTCATGATCAGATAACTCTTAGATATACTGCCTGATTGACTTTCCTCTAGGAGAATCACGCTCAAACTAGAATATTCAGGAAATCTTCTAGAGTAGAAACATGTTTTATCCTAATGTTTTCCTATTTATTTGACCACCAATTCATGGCTTTGGGGGGATACCCAGCAATGCCTCAAAAAATAGGTGTGCTGTGGCAAGTGGGAAAAGATGAGCTAAGGTAAGAAGGAAGAAAGGCTTCAATGAAAAGGTACAAGGTTAAATATATAGAGGTATAATGTGGGCTGCAAAGCCAGCCTGCCTGATTTCGCATCCCAGCTCAAGCATTTCCCAGCTCTATAACCTTGGGCAAGCTGCTTGTTCTGTATGCCTCAGTTTACTTATCTATAGAAGAAGAAGATGAGTAGGAGGAAGAGGATGTAGAGGAAGAGGAGGAGACCTATAGTATAGGTGGTGGTGGTGATTAAATTAACACAGGAGGGCTTCCCTGGTGGCGCAGTGGTTGAGAGTCCGCCTGCCGATGCTGGGGACACGGGTTCGTGCCCCGGTCCGGGAAGATCCCACATGCCGCGGAGCGGCTGGGCCCGTGAGCCATGGCCGCTGAGCCTGCGCGTCCGGAGCCTGTGCTCCGCAACGGGAGAGGCCACAACAGTGAGAGCCCCGCGCACCACAAAAAAAAAAAAAAAAAAAAAAATTAACACAGGAATGCTTAGAACACAATTTATGGCTTATGACATGTGGCCCCTACAGTAATAACTCTTATTACTGTAGAGTTTATTTGCAATGGAAGCAGAGTTCCAAGTGACAAACTGGTTCCAAACAGTGGGAACTGGCAGAAGAGGGTAATCCCAGCTCCAAAGGAGAAAGGTACGGAAGTCATAGATGAGCCTGAACTGGGTAGAAATGTGGATCTCAGGGGCACTTCCCCAGAAACTTTATCCAACTGTAGGGGCTGCCAGTTTAACCGTTCCATACTGTCTGCTGGAGGAGCTACACAAGACAAGTTGAACACGCTCTAGCATGTTTATTATTTAAATTTCCTCTGATGTGAATTTTTCATTTGTTTCCTTTGCCCATTTATATATCAAGGTTTTAAATGATTTTTTATCCAAATGAAAAACCATCCCCCTCCGCCTCTTTCTCTTTGCTGGACTCTGAGAAAAACCCTGAGCCAGTTCCATTCAAACTAGTCATGTCAATGACCTTGTCAAGGAGAATATTAAGAGGCATAATCAATTTCTTTTTTAATAAGAATAATGGGTGAGAAATCAGAAGCCGTTCTGGTTGGAGAATCTTTCCCTAGGCGTTGCAAATATTTTCTTCTCTTTTCACTCAATATCTTTTCAAATTACTAACCCAAGAACTCAGTTCTCTCTTTTTAGCTGACAGTTTTGAATCAGGAATGTTGTACCGTGTCCACGTCTCTGAAATCTAATAAGATAGAACAAGATTTTCCTGCTCTGTGAGAGGTCAGGGAGGAAGCGGAGGAGAATGCTCTAGGCCACCATCAAGGAGCCCTGCCTCTCTCAGACGTCCTCCCTGGAGGAGATGACAAGGGTATTAACTTATTATTCAAGGCCCAGCCTGAGAAAGCATGATGTCTGACCTTCAAAAGATTCCATGCTGCTACCCCACACTCACCCAGGACTTTACTCTTTACAAACCCTATCATCTTCCCACTGTTTGCTCACAGCACTCCCGTCTCCGTGGGCAGTCCTATGTTGATGGGGCAACACCTGTTTTTGGTATTTCTATATATATGAAAACACCTGAAATGGAATCATTTACACCTTGAGAAATATTCAGAGGATTATATGTTGTGTTAAAAGAACAGTGGGTTCTCCAGGATTTCAAAAATGGAAATGGAGTCTGACCAGGATTATCCAGGACAAAATGGGGATTGTAGTTCACATGCAAAAGTACACCATGAATCCCTGACTAAGGACCCTGGAATAGGAAGGGTATTTTAATAATAACCATCTTTACTGTGCTAAGTGTTGTATTATATAAGTTACCTTATTTGATCCTCACATTAAATCAGTGATGTAAGTATTTCTTTTTTTCATTTTGAATAAAGAAAACTTATGTTTAGAGAGTAAAGTGACAACTCAAGTATCAATGCTTCTCAAACCTATGAAAATCAAACACGTGTGGATTCTGTTAAGTGGCAGAGCCAATTCAGTAGGTCCAAGGTGGGGTCTTTATACATCATTTCTAATAAGCTCCCAAGTTATGTCAATGCTGCTGTGGCCCAGATTACTTTTTGGATAACCAGAGTTAACTATACACTATAATGGCCCTTACTGTTTTATTTTGGAGTGAACTGGAGCTAGCTGACATACGGACATTGAGGGAGGGAAGGGTGGACAGGGGATATTGAGGGCAAGAGTGATAGTTATGCAGAACTTAAGGGATCTTGGAAAAAATATTTTTAGATAAAGAGATATAAGAGCGGATATGAAAATTCAAGATAAATGCGAAAATCCAGAGTACAAGACATTCATTCAATCTGTCAAGAAATATTTATTGATCTCCGACTATGTTCCAGGTCCTGTGTAAGATCCTGGGGACACAATCTTTCTGGTGACTTAAACTCTAGGCAAATAATTAATCAACTGAAATACATATGGGAGTGCCGGGCGGGGGAAGTAGAAACCACTTTCCAGACCTGCAAAGTCAGGGAAGACGTCTCTAAAACATGATGCCTAAGTGAAAATTTAAATCTGAATAAGAGTTGGCCAAGTGACGTTTGCAGGGGAAGGTGGAATTTTCCAGGTCAAGGAAAGAATATGATTGAATGATAGGAGGTGGGCAAAGCGTGACTCTGGAGGAACTGAAAATGTTCAGGATGGCTGGAGCTCAGGACAGATGAAACTACAGAAGGATGAGGAACAAAGAATAAAGGGGATTCATCCTTCAAAGCATAACCCACCCACATCAACCAAACCAATAAGCAAAGTGGGGGGCAGGAGGGGGGGCATACTGCCTATTCTTTCCTTCCCAGCTATTTAGCCAACAGAGATTGCTTTGGGGACACGTACGCTGAAACAGGAAATTCAGTCCCTGGTACTTGTTCCTTTGATGAGCCTCCATTGAAGAAGGTAAAATCCCTAGTCTTCAAGCCTCAAGAAAAAGCTATAAGGTGAAGACTTTGGGGAACAGTGTTCCCCACATATTCCGGGCTGAAATGTGACTCATAAGGAAAGTGCTTAAGGATTAGGAAACTGACCCTGAACTGGCAAAGAGCTGGGAAGATCAGTAACAACCAGGTCGATGGAGCCTGTGCTTTATCACAGTGCTTCCTTCCAGGTATTTCACTCACATCTCATTTTACCTTCTCAACAGTCCTAGGAGAAAATGCTATTGCCATCTATATTTTATAAATAAGGTAACAAAGCTTTTAGAGAGATGAAGCAACTTTCTTCTTCCATTTTCCTGGCTAGAAATTGTTGAGACTTGATTTGCACCCATGTTCATCTGAATTGAAACCCATTCTCTTTTCTTTCTCTTTTCCATTATAGATTATTACAAGACATTAAATATAGTTCCCTGTGCTATACAGTAGGTCCTTGTCTATCTATTTTTTATATAGTAGTTTGTATCTACTCATCCCAAACTCCTAATTTATCCCTCCCCTCTTTCCGCTTTGGGAACCACGGGTTTGTTTCTATGTCTGTGAGTCTGTTTCTGTTTTGTAAATAAGTTTATTTGTATCATTTTTTAGATTCCACATACAAGTGATATCATTTGTCTTCCTCTGTCTGACTTACTTCACTTAATATGATAATATCTGTGTCCATCCATGTTGCAGCAAATGGCATTATTTCATTCTTTTTGATGGCTGAGTAACATACCATTGTATATATATCTTCTTTATCCATTCATCTGTCAGTGGGCACTTGGGCTGTTTCTATGTCTTCGCTATTGTAAATAGTGCTGCAATGAACATTGGGGTGTATGTATCTCGAAACCCATTCTCATACGTTTTACAGAATAAAGATAGAAGGGAGAAAGGACACATCTGAAGAGTGGCACGTGGCTGCTTGCTTGAAGCAGTTCTTTGGTTTAAGGGTCTTAGAAATGGATGTAGTCCTTTGGTGGCTAAGAGTGATTTGGGAGACCCAGTCTTGGTTGGACAACTAGAACAGTAGTCAGCATTCAGCAACAGCCTAAGCTTAGAGCCAAATCAGAGAAGACACAAAGCCAGACTTGGGTCCAGCCTGGAGGTGCGTTCGAAGGAGCATACAGAGTCACTAGTCAGGATAGACAGGTTTTGCTGTGGTAACAACCCCAAAATTTGAGACCACAAAGCTGCATTTCTCACTGATAAAAAATTCAGCTCGCCCAGGTATCTCTCTAGGTCAACCGTTCTCCATGGTTGACCTCAAATTCCAGGCTGTTGGAAATGTCACCATTCTCTGCAGCTTCCTTGGTTAATTCAGCAGGGAAGAGCAAGACCGGATAATGACATATGGTCCTTTTATTGCCTCCACCCAGAAGTGACACTTTACACTTCCATCCACAGAGAACATATCACATGGCCTCACTTAACTGCAAGGGAGCTGAGGAATGCAGTACGCCATGCACTGGGAGTGGGAAAAGAATTGGACATTGATGGACACTGGTATCCCTGCCATAGGACCCTCTAGAGGGTTCTCAATAATATGCCCCCCTGTAGAGTAATTTACTAGAAATCTGCAATCTGAAAAGTGCCTCATATCATCCACTGGCCGTATCAGCTGATACAATTGTACTCATTACACTATCCCAAGGCTTTGGCTTATTAGACACTGAGTCCTACGTCCTCTGACCCAAGAAACACAATTCTGATTCTCTCCCAGAATTGGAACACAAATTTGGGGCGTTTCTGTGTGTATCCTTAAAGGAAATCTTTTTATGCATACCTGAGTTCAAGTTGATTTCTGTTCCTTCATGACCTCCATATTGATAAATGTAAATAGTTGGCTCAGACTGAAGGACTGACAGCACAGGCATCGCTTGGGTAAATTAAATAGGGTCTGTTCATTTTAAAGATTCAGAAAAAAGTTCATAAAGTCAGGATTTACAGTAGACAGATTAGCAAGACCGATTAGTCTACAAGAGTGACTGAGATGTAAGCTTCTATACCATAAAGCCCTCCTTCTGGCTCCCCAAATCTGAAAGAGGGTGAGCATCGCATCAGAACATGTGAAAGTCCAAATATATCTCTGTGAAGAGTCAGCTTTATACACATAAGCAGTCCTGTGTGTAGGCTGGTCTGGATGCCTGCCAGAGACCCTGTCATCAAGGGCAGATTCAACTCATTAATCTTAATATTTAACAATAGACACCACCCTTACAGTGAGCAGAACAGTTCTGGAAGCTCAGGGAAACGGCCAGCAGCCTCTGAAGGGGTCGTGCTTAGCTGGAGTCATAGGACATCTAAGTCAAGCAGGGCTTTCACCTTCACCAATGCAGACACTTGAATTCTAAAGGGCAAGAATGAAGTAGGAACCAGGGTTACATTTCAAACTTGAAAATTCTTTGCTAAGCAAAATGGGGTCAGGAGCTATGATCATCAAAATGCACAAAGTTTCTCCTTTTCTTCTTTTTTTTCTTTTTTTTTTTCGCCCTTTAATAACACTTGTGGCTGAGAATAAAAGAGAAAAGGTAATTATCTTAAATATCTTTAGTGGCAATTATGCACGTGCCGCCAGAATACCCTTAACTCCATCTGTTCTTTCCTTGTGTCTCCTTAAGAGGAGTGATATGCCACTGTCATCATGATTCAGTCACACCAGTGGAGCACCATCTTATTGGAAAGGGATGGAAATTAAAGACAATCATCTCCAACCAAAGTTTAACAATTTCTTCTGCTTAAGAACCTGAGAAGACTAGTACAGAAAGAGAGGGATAAGCAAAAGTGGCAGAAGGTAATATTTAAAGAACTTGAATCTCTCAAAAGACCTATAAAATCTGGGCTTCAGTTTATAGACACATTGTATACATTTACCAAGGAAAAGAAAATATATCCAAGAAACTTCTTTGTTGCTGTTTGTTTTTGATGTCAGAACTTGATTTCTTACAATAACATTTGCTCATTGTAGAAAATTTAGAAAATACAGGTAAAGAAAAGGGAGAAAATTTAGTCTTGCCACCCTGAGAGATTCTCTGTTGACTCTATAGATGCATATTTGCATCTGTCTCTATTTGTCTATCTATCTTATCTATCCACACAGACACACACACACACAAACACAGTTTTTACAAACTGTATTGTCATTTTAGACTCTTAACAATACATCTTGGTAGTAAGCAATGCTAGTATTCATCAATATCCAGTTACCCTCTACTTTCAGGCCCACTAGGTGACTTACTTCTCTGTCCTTTGAGATTAGATGCAGCCATTGACTTTGGCCGATAAAATTGGAGCTGAAGTGACATACGACACTTTGAGGTGGAAGCATTTAACCTCCAGTAGTGACTAGCTGATCTGCCCTTTCCCTGCTGTGACATGGCGGTGCCATATGATAGAAATATCCTGAAATGCTAAGTTAACACATGGAGGAGAGCAGCCCTTGAGAGTTACCTGCTTGTTGTGGTCTTTGTTGTAAGATATTAAAAAGTTGGGGGCTGTAACTGCAGCATAATTGAGTTAGCTCCACCAAAACGATCTTTAGCATTGTTCTGACATTAAACATTATTCTAAAAAAGCATTAAAAGGCTGAATTGCATTTCATCATAATTTATTCAGACAGGCTCTTATTGTTGAATGTTTAAATTACTTCCAAATTATAATCAATTTTGTAAGGAACACATTTTTAGGTATATTTTGCTTATATTTATGGTTATTTCCTTAAGGTGCAATCTTAGAAGGGAAAGCCATAGTTCAAAAAAAAAAAAAATATATATATATATATATATATATAAAAAACCATAAGTTTTAAAAAATATAGTGCCAAAACATCCTACAAAAAATAAAGATTGTTGGCAGAATCATCAATGGCATAAAGAATAGATTATTTCTCTACTTGACATAAATATTCTATCTATCTAGCTAGCTATCTCTTAAAGGTGAAAATGGTGCCCCATGGTTTTTAATTGCAATTCTATGAGTTACATACATTTTCATAATTGTATAGGTTATTTGTATTTCCTCTTTTGCAAATTTTTTCATCATTTTCTTACTGCTTTCTTATTATCTTTACACTTGTTAAGTACATAATTATTGATATTAGTGAAACGATACATTCATTAAAAATTAACCTTTGCCACATGCACTATGCACACTTTTTCCAACCATTAATTTGGCTCAAAATGTTCCACTGTTACTTATGTTTTTCAATATACAGATGTGTTGATTGTCTTGTTTTTCAGGTTATCAGATTTATTACTGTGTTTTCTTTAAGGTTTTTGCCTCTAGTAGCATGTTATTAAAACCTCCTTTATCCCCCAAATATAAATAGTCACATATTTTTTCCTAGTACTTTGTGATTTTGTTTTTATATTTAAATCTTTGATACATATGGTATATAAGTTGAATATGGAATAAAGTTCAGATCTGTTTTTTCCCCAGATGGCTGGTTTTTCTAACATTGCTTATTGAAAAAAATCCTTCCTTTCCATACAAGTTTTAAATGCCATGTTTATCCATATACCAAATTCTGAAGAATTCTTGAGACTGGACTTCTATTCTGCCCTACTGACCAACCTGTCATTGTTAAAATTGGTACCAGGCTGCTTTTATTATTATATCTTTATACTCTTCAATATCTCATTATCTTATATTGCTATTCTTTTCAGACATTTTCTTGCTTATTTTTAAGTATTTATTTTTCAAGTTGAATTTTTAAAATATTCCATTAGGATTTTCATCTTTCCCAGTAACATTATTCAAGTCTTATTTAATGTCCTTGCTCTCATTAAGTCACTCAAAAAATATTTATTGAGCATTTTCTATGAGCCAGGAATCATTCTAGATATTGATGATACAATAAAGAACAAACAGAATTCCTTGCCCTCATGGAGCTTATATTCTAATAAGAGAAGAGAAAAACATTGAACAAGATAAACAAGTACAGTAGAGTTTATTGAATAGTAGTAAGAATTAAAGAGAAATAATAAAGCTGGGAAGAGGAATATGAAATATCATTGTCGATGGTTTTTATTTATCTTTTCTTTGAAGCAGAGCATCAAGGTAAGAGATTTGGGCAGAGGAGGGGAGCCTGTGAAGGATAAGGGAGATGGAAAAGGCAGAAGCACCTTCAGACACCAATGAAAGTCTGACGTCCATTAAAAAAAAAAGAGAGAGAGAGAGAATAGAGGAATAGAGAGGGAGGAGGAAATGGGTAAAAAGAGCCTCTGACTGCGGCTTTTAGAAAGTCTCAACCGAGCTGACAGGGAGCTGACACCATTGCGCTTTAGAAGACGCCCGAATCTGGCAGAAAAAGCCTTTATTTTCTGTCTCACTCATTGGCTGGGAGCATCCGGGACGTGGCCTCTGCGGGGTGGATGGTATTCCAGCCAGAGGTGGGGCAGCTGCAGGCATCAAGTTCTAAGGGCTGAGGAAGAGCTGAGTAGCGACCCTCCATGGCCGCCACAGGGGGGGAAGTGTTAACATTTTTAATAGGTTGGTTTTGAAGTTTAGTGCATATACCTTGTATATTTCTTACTTACTCATAGCAGTTCTTTAATTTGGGTTGATATCATTAATAGGCTGTTTTTTCCATGTCATTTGAAATTAATTGTTGCTATTATACAAGAAACCTAAAATTTGGATATTTTATAATATACCACCTTGCTGAAATCCTATTAATTTAGTTCTTAGGCTGAGATTCTTACGTTGTTAAGACTGTCATCACACACAGTTTTTTCTCTTCTGAAAATTCTGCTTCATTTCTTTTCCTTATCTTATTGCCAAATCAAAGTTGAAATATAATGATGACAGTGGAAATATTCATGTTCATGAAAATCCCTTTAAGTCTTATCATTAAGGATTATGCTGGATGTTCCATTCCAATAAAATGTGAAAAAAAATATTCCTAGATCAATTTCCTAAGAAAATCTAAATTGCCAACCTCCTAGGAGGTTGATCTAGGAACACTGTTGTCACATCTTGCTATAGAATCGCAGAAAATACACTCATACATTCGCTGCCTCCTTGCTATCTGTGATCATGTCTTTGATCATTCTTAGTATTTGTGGTTGTGTTTTACTTATTCTTTTTCTTCATCAGGCTTCAAGAAGTTTCCTTCTTCTATGGGTCTTTTCAAAGAACCAGTTCTTGAAGTATCTATCATTTCTCCATTTTTTTCTTGTCTAATTTATTAATTTCTGCTTTCAGGATTCCTTGATTCATTCTTTGCTTAATTTAATTTAATTTCACAGGCTTTTAAAAGAGAAAAAGTGATATCTGTCTGTGCATTTTATAGCTAACACCAATCTAGCTGCATCTCTAATCATAATATTAATAATCACAGGCAGCATGGGATCATGACCAAAGATGGAGACTCTGATCTGTTGCCAATTGCCTGGTTCATATCCCAGCTCTACCTTTGCCAGCTGTGTGCCACGGGCAAGCAGTTTCCACATCTGTAAAAGGAGGATTATTATTATAATAAAACTTACCTCATAGGGTTATTGTGAAGATTACGTGAGTTAATATTTGTAAAGATTTTGAAACAGGGCTTGGCTCACAGTAACGGCTATGTAATACATGAATAAATTACATTCATGGAGTACTTTATCCTTTGCAAAACACGTTCACATTAATTTTCTCCCTTAGTTATCATGACAACCCCATGAGGCAAACAATTCTCATCCCTACTCTATACCTGATAAAACTGGAACTTCAACAAGTCAACTTGCATGAGAACAGTGAATGGAAGACCAGGTCTTACGACCCCGTGATAAGTGTTTGGCTTAAAGCTCAAATTGCCTCTTTTGTCTGAGGGGCTTAGGTGGACAGAGAGAGAGGAGTTCATGTTTGGTCCAGGTTTAGGCACCGGCAACTCTTGCAGATTTTGAGCCTTTTGACTGGATGGCAAACTTCCCAAGGCTGAGACCAGCAGCTCAATCAACTATCAAGAAGTTTGGGACTTTTAGGCCCCTGGACACGTGCAGCCCACGGCAGCAGGAAAAGGCCACATGAGACCTGATCTAGGTGCAAGAGATATGAGTTCTGGTCCTGGTCCTGTCCCGTCTTACTCCATGTGCATGAACAGCGTACTTTGCTCTGCTGTCTCTCAATTTTCTCAAATCCTAAGTCAAATCCTGCCTGCTTGTGTCAAAAGGCCACTATAGAATTCAAAATAAGTTGATGGCAGTGAAACATACTGGAAGCTTATAAAATATTCCACATATGCAAGACATTGTGCATGTTAAAGGTATCTGCCCTACTGCTTTCTTTGCTTACACAACTGAGAAGAGAAAACCAGATGTGGAAGCAGCTCCCAGACATCATGCCTGCCCCCAAATTCTTTGCTCAGGAAACTTCCCTCACATCAAGAGCATCATTATCTTTGCACTGGAGGAAAAAAAAAATCTGTACAGTCTCTGAACTGAAATCTAATTTCCAATTGGCTTCTCTTAGATTGTCAACCATAGGAAATGGAACACAACAGAATCTTCCACAGGCACTGTTTTCCATGGCACACCCAAAACCAGCAGGAAAGAGCCTGAACCAAAAATTTCCTTTGGCATGGAGCTCTTCATTACATTGTAAGAGTATGGGCCACCTAGGGAAAATAATCAAATATAGGAGGGAAGGAGACACATCCACTTCTGGATCACATTACCTGAACTGTTTCTATAAGTATATATTTCTCCAGATTCTAGGAATCATCCACTGAAATCTTTTGACAGTTTAATTGATTGTATTTAGGTTTCTTTTTTTGCAACAAGAACTGACTCTGTTGCTACCTGCCTAGTCTTTTCTTGATGAATAGCTACCTTTGATTTTCCCAAGTTTGCAGAATTGGAATTAGAAGGAAATATGCAAATCACAGCTGCAAGATGGGCAGGTGAAGGAGGGAGGTGCTCAAGCAGGAGATGTGGGCAGCTGGATTGTAGAGTCCTTCCTACAAATAAGAAAAAGAGAAATAGAGAGAGAGAGCACGTTGTTTTCTGAGAGCTGACAAGCTTTTTCTTTCATGAGTTTCATTCCTCCCTTGCTCTGTGTATGTGGGAAGGAGGCAAGAAGGGAGGGTACTAGGAGAGAGAGAGACAAAGAAATCAATGTCCATGTCCAATGCATAGCAAGAGAGGACCCTGGCTGGACTCACCATTTGTAGAGAGGGAAGCAATGGTCTGTGGACACCTCTGGATGCTAGTGACACCTCACTCAAGCCAGAAAGGAGCCCCAGAGCAAAAGAACTGCACCTCCGAAGCCCTTGGGAACTTAGCCTGCTCTTAAACAAATTTAGGTTATGTCCCTAATGAAGAATGTATCAGGTTCAGCTACTCTGTCCTCTTCAGACCACACTGGGTCAGTGTATAGTTGAGAGCCAGCAAGAAGTGGATGGAAACTAGTGCTTATTGGGTATTACTACATATCAGACACTTGTTAATGGAGATACACATACACGTGCGTGTGCGCACACACAAACGTAAAATCTCATTCAGTCCATTAGAAAATTCCATGCGGGCAAAAGTTTTTGCCTGTTTTGTTCACTGTTCTATCCCCAATGCCTTACACGTGGTAAGTTCACAAGAAATATTTGTGAAACAAGTGGATGAATCTTTACAACTCAAAAGGAGTGGAATAATTGTTGATCTTGTTTTAGGATGGGGAAGTTACGTTTCAGAGGATATTAAGTAGACAAGCTGGGATTCAAACCCAGGTATGTCTTGACTCCACAGATGACATCTTTCAGGATACACTGCTGTCCTCTGATAGCAAACCAGAGTGTATACAGAGGAAGGTGAGGTCAGGGAACTTGAAATAACGTTCTATAAAGAATCATTGAGCAATTGAAGCATTAATTTGAGAAAAGGAACACCCCAAGCTAACAAGCTATGGAGAGCCCCCTCCCCTTCCCGGGCTTCTGTCCTTCCCCAGTGAGATGAGGGATTGTGCTCGACGAGAATGCAAACAAGTGGCACATGGGCCACCACGCTCCACTTCAGCTCCTATGACAGACGTTATTCATTGATCATAGCATTCTTTCCCACTGAACTTGGATAACATTTCTTAAGTATTCTCGACAGCAGTCCATGCAACCCCACCCATTAATTAAAGTTGGCATGCATGGGAAAGGCTCTTTGACTTCTCTAGACTAAGGAATCTCTAACGTTCCTCAAATTTATTTCTGTCCGTAAATCCGTCGCTGTTTCTATCTTGTTGTGTATATTGTCTAGCGCACTAAGACATCATGACCAAAGAAAGCTTCCAATCTTCCCTGAAACCAGGAAGCCTCCAGACTCTGAGTTTATCCTTATACTGTCCTCTATTGAGACTACCTTCCAGATGGAAAATAATGTTTTAACTACAAATTATCTAAATATTGTTGATAAAAAGATCCCCTTTTCTAAGACTAAGACAATACCTATGACCAAGACTGTATCCCACAAGCAAACTAAAGTAAAACATGGGGACGGATTTTAAATTTAAAGTATTGGCCTCATGGATTGGCTTGTAGTCAACATTTTCTTGAGTTACACATACATTAAAGATTGCCATGAAATAAGATGACACATTGAAAATAATAGTATCTGAGTAGTATCACGTCTGGATTTTAGCCAAGCTCAAGGAATATAAAATAAATTTGTTTTGGTAGCCTCATGGCTGGCTTTCAATGGTTTAGGAAGAGTAAGAGAGAGGATTTCATATTGATTTTTTTTCAAGTGTACATTTTAACAACACAAATAACCTTTAGTAGCTCATGAGGTATTCTACCAATGCCATAAAAGTATAAAACATAAATTTCTTGTTTAGAAATCCTAATTTTTGTTGTTCTACCAGGGTCATTGGTTGCAAAGAAAGAAATCAACTCTGGTTGATGTAAATAGGAAGGGAATTTATAGGAGGGTTTTGGGATATTCAAGGAATGGATCTAAGGTTAGAAAAATAGGTGCAGGAAGTGCTTCAGGGGACTAAGAGGCAGGATCCTGTCCCATCACTACAGGCCACGTGCCCCTCCCACCCCCTCAACACTGCTGGACTCAGCCGCCCTGGGCATTCACTTTTGCACCAATAAACTCTTGAGTCTAGCATAACTGCCATGAATAATGTCTGACTGTTCCTGTGTCTTTTATTATTTCCTCCTAAATAAAAGTCCAGGCAGAATTTTCTGATTAGTTACACTTACATTTTGGTCAAGTCTTTACCGAATAGCCTGTGGAGACAGAAAATACCTGCTCTTCCTTTTGGGCTTCTGCTCAAACAGGAAAGTGTTCAGAAGCTGGGCAAGCTAAATGACTAAAGCCCATGACATCTGTGAAAATAAAGTGCCCACAATGAATACAAAGTGAATGTCACGTCAGTGAAACACCCCAATAACCAATAACTATAATTGATTGAGCAGCTGCTTTCTCCCAGGCCATGCACTGGGTACCATATATAATCCCCTTTATCTCGTTTAATCCCTTATAACACCCCTAATGAGACAGACATCAGCATCCTCATGTAAGGGGCATGGAAAGACTAATTTGCCCAGGGCCACACAGCTTGTCAACACCAGAGCCAGAATTCAAAGGAAGTCCTTTCTGAAGCCAACGCTATGCCCCTAACCACTACACAAAGCTGCGTCTCCATGAACATTGCAATGTGGCCTGGATCAGGGCTTGCCCTTAACAAGTATGTGATGAATGTTTGTTTTGATGCTTCCTTTCAGCAGACATTCATTGAGTAAGTTCTTACTGCATATAAACCATTATCATAGGCATCATGGGGCACATTTAATGTAGCAAAGCCCACGTCCACCTCTAACTGCAATATGAAGAATAATGAAATACTTGCAAGAGACAAATACAAGATAAGTCACACCTTGAAAATTCCTTGAGGGCAAGGACTGTGTCTTTCTTGCTCAACTTAACTCCTCAGTGCCTCACAGTGCTTGGCCCTGAGCTCTCAGTAAATATTTAATAACTGGATAAGAATAACTAATATTCATTAAGTACTTACAGGGAGCCAAGCACTCAGTTAAGCCCACGAGAGAAAAGTACTATCATTATCTCCATTGTGAATGGAGCTCTGGCTTAGAGAGGTACTTTGTCAAGGATCCCATGCAGGTGAGGAAGCACAGTTAGGATAGAAACCCAACCTGCGCCTGGAAAGCTTATCAACACTCAGTAAGAAGCGCGACTCTGGTAGGAACCCTTTTCTCGGCACCGCACTCCCCAAGCCAACGTGCTGGCAGAGCTGCAGTTCCCCAGTATCTCCATCATGGGGCGCTGTGAGACTGTATGCACAGGTCCGCCTCCATCCCTGCCCTGCAGTTCTGGGAGGCCAGAACTACTGTCTGGAAAGCAGGCAGCATGAATCTAAAGAAAATAAAGGTTATAAATCAATTATACTTCAATTAAATTTTTAAAAAATTTTTTTAAATAAAGAAAATAAAAAATGAATGAATCTTAATGTGATATACTCTCTCAACTTCCAAGCTTTTCCTTCCCAACCCTTATCACAGTTGAAATTACATATCCTTTGATGTAATCATTCATGTGGGATCTATTGCCCTATAAAAATATAAGCTCTGTTGGGGCAGGGACCGTATCTCTTGTTCACCTTGGCACCTATCACGGTGTCTGACACATTCCAAGGGTTTAATAAATATATGTTGAATGAATATAACAGCCAGGCTTTAAAGCTGCCTAAAAACTGCACACACTATTTTTTCCATCATATCTATTTCCTTCATCAAGGAAGTAATATGGCTCATAGGAACAGAGAAGAAATCCAGGCTTTATTCCAGACATCTTTTCACAGCTTCGGCGGCTGGAAAGAGGAAAATACCCCAAGTCACATGATTTTGTATTTAGAATATTAATTTTCCCTAGGTCATGCAGAAACAGCGATACTTTACTTAATGAAATGCTCTTGTACTAATTTCTATTTGTATGCAAAAGGCTCTTGTCCTAATTTCTATTTGTATGCAAAAGACGTCATTGGTTTAACACATGGAGACAATCTCCTCCACTCGCACACACCCATAGCTGCATAGCAGAAGAAGAGGAAAGGCTTCTGATTTATTACACATAAACAAATGAATAAGATAACATTTTATTAGTTAGAAACCATTACAAAAACAGCCAGAAAATGAGACAGTGCAAGTGGAATACGCCCTTATCAATAAATCCTCGGAAGTTTAGGACCCTGATGCATGTTGTAATAATGAAAAAGATAATTAAAAGGATCGAATTGCAGAACTGTATCATTTCATCAAGAAGCAGCCTCCCAACAATAGGAAACATCAGGGCAGTGATGGTCTGTGCATCTCTAACCTTGGTGGAAAAGAAAGGCGTTTGAGATTCAAGTTGTTGCAGCATATGTGAGAAGAATCCATTTTTAGGCTGTGTCATATTGAAATCATGCAAATCCAAGCAAGAAATAGCTCCCCTTTAAAATCGGTATCTTTGTAAGTCTTGTTTCTGGTGGTGACCAGTAAATAGCATGATTAAGTTAGCCATGTCCAGCCTATCAATTATAGTTGATATTATAACTAACAGTCGTAGGTGAGAAAGACAGTTTTGTTACTTTTTTTACAAGAGATTCTTGGTTTTTCTTCCCTTGACTGAGAATCTTCATTTCATCCTAGAAAATCTTTAAGACACATTGCAAATACTTTTTATATAAAAGCATCACAGGGAAACACAGAGACTTCAGAGGTTTTTCATTTCCCAGAGAGCCGTAGTCAGTTTTTAGAAAGTAAATTGTGTCCCTACCCTTCCCCTCCCTCCAGGTCAGTGCTTCCCCTCCCCCATCCTGATCAGTTTAATATGAGTCACTGCCTGGGCTTTGTTCTATGGAATAACATATTCTCTTGGGAGTCAGTTCATGCAAAACACTCCCTGCTGAGAGAGTGGAAATTTACCCATAAGACATTCTTTCAGCAGCAAGACCCTGGAGGAAACCTGATTGGAATGTTTAAAGTCTTGACTTGCCTGTTCTCCTTAACTCTCACCACATTTCTCAGATTAAAAAAAAAAAACTAAACCACATATTTAAGGTTTATAACACCTGGTGACCACAGACTCAATGAGATATGGTCTAATTTAGAAAGAAAACTGAAAATGAGAAGATTATTTCCAATACTTCTTCTGCTACTCTATATTCTGTTTTCTCTCCTTCCTATTTTGGTTTATAGTCACTCTGTAGTCGTTCAATAGATCAATGCAAAACTTTGTTCTTTAAACAACTGTCAGATATTCAATAAGTTATGTGCAGCCAAATAGCTATTACTTCACAACATTTTTCTAAACTCAGATGTATTTTCTGTGGTGCAAGTGACATCGATTTACCACCAAAATAATACATGCATTCATAAATGGCATAAATCATGAGAAAGCTTGGCTGTGATTTCTTTGTAAAAAGTCTTGAAGCAAGCTCATCTTTGTAATATACACACATACACATAATAAAATAGAATTAATATTGTAATACAATGTAGTATCTATACACATATATGTATACATGTGCATGCATATGTATATATAATAGTCTTTTTTTTTGAAAGAGTAAAGCTAATGATCATGGAAGACTTGGAAAGTAGCCTCGCCCAAGAACTTTGCTTCCCCTCATCATTTACCAGATGATGGTACGGAAAGTTGGAAGGAATATATATAACATTTCACCCAAGGCAGCTCCCACCTTAGAGAGGGTCTAGACAGAGCTGAAAAGAACTGGCTGACTTGAAAATCACCTGTTTGATGGCCAAAGAGCAGTGGCCCGATGGTCCCTGGGCTAGACATTTTGTCATCTTTTCTCTTTATCGAGAGCATTGTTATCTAGGTTTTGAAAAGTGCACTTATAATACACTTTACTAAATAGTATGTAGAGTTGCATAATGCATGCCTGTATAAAACCCTGTGAAAAATTTCAAAGTTTGCAAACTGGAAGAATAAGTGAGTGGCTCATTTAATTTATTTTAATCAGTTATATCAGGAAAACGCAATTCTATTGAAGGGAAACCTTTGCAGAAGCAGAGAGCAATTATGTTTTGCGCGCAGAGTACTCTTTTTAAAAAAGACCATGTGTGCTGCATAAAAAAAAGCTTAGTAATGTCAATCATCTTGATTTCAAATTCCTTCAGTGCACTCCTTAAACAGTGCAAAAATTATAGAAAGCAAAAGCTATTTCTCTCAAGATTCTATGCAGCTGTTTTCTGCAATTCGTGAACACTCGATAAAAATGTGTTTCTGAAGGTACTTGTTTGTGAAAGTAAAAATGACTGCAGTAATGCTGTTAACCTGGTTTAAAATAGATATTCTCACATTATATCTTAAAGAGAGTAACTCACCAGAGGCCCCTTGAGCAAGTAAAACTTTGACTAAATTTAAGTAATGGGATTCCCCCCAATAATTGACATCATAGTATACAAAAGAGTAGATTCAAAGTTGAGAAGTAGATGGCAACAGTGGAAATGGCAGCCTATTTAAAGGGAATTTGTTAAATTGTTGAAGGTGTACGCGAGAGGCAGGGAAGAAAATTTTGCAGCAAGTACCACATTTCCAAAGACACATCGAAATGCTGTCCCTGGAGAGAACAGAGATCTCTGTTTTCACAGATTTGGGCAGCTTTAAAAGGAAGCAAATGCATTTCAAGAGTAAAAACAATCATGTTTCCTTTCCGCCTAATGTAAGTAAATCAAATGTGAGCTCAATATAGAGTTGAAATCTCTTAAGATACAGTGACTTATAACATGTCCAGATATGATTAATAAAGACCTTTGACTAAAAATGGGAATATAAATGGCTTGTGACAGGTAAATCCCTCTAGTTTCAGTGTGCAAGTTTCCACTGTTTCATATATTCTTAGATTTGGGTAATTTTCTGGTTTGTAACATGGGAACTTGTGTAGATTTCAGTATTATTAGAAATTCCACCAGCAGGATGAAACTTTGAACGAATATTTCGGGTCTCCTGGAAGAAATGAATAACCTCATAGTACAGTGTCAGTTTCATAATACAGGCAGCCCCTAGCTTAGAAATGGACTGCACTCCAGTTCATTGACAAGCTGATGAGTTTGCATTCAGAACATTTTCCAACTGAAACAGTTTCATCATTGTGGCTGGTTTCCTAAGTTAGCAAATAATCAGATTTAACTCACAATGAACCAAAAGAAGGTGTTAGTACTAAAGTAGCATTATTTTAAATATACCATTTGACCACTTCTGATACTATAATTGGGGAGAAATATATTTTAATTCTTAAATTAGACTAATGAAAGTAGATATCTCCACCCTACTCCCCTAAAGGTTGACAAATTACTGAGATTAGGAAGGTACAACAATCCACCTGGGTCCTAAGAATATGTTAACTCCTGGCAATGCTGCCATTGCAGAAGAACAGGCATTTTAAAAAATGTTATTCATTACCTATTTATTTTGTGTCAGAGAATAAAATGATTGAATATTGGACCACTCATTAGCTGTGTGACCTTGGGCAATTTACTTATTCTCTCTGTGCCTCAGAAGGCAGTTGGGAAAATAAATGAGGTAACTTTTCTAAAGCAAATGTTTGCTCTTTGCCTCGTCCAGTTTCCACACCTCCTCTTCAAGCTCTATCCTTGGTTTTCATTGGAGAATTCTCTTGCCCAGCTCTCATCCAGATGGTGTGTGTGGGGCTCAATCCCCATCCCTGGAGCACATGACCTAACCGTGCCAATCAGAGTTGGCTGCAGGGATGACTTCAGGGTGACTGTTTCAAGGGTGAGTCACCTACCCAAGCAGGTCCAGTAAGATCTCAGAATAATTTTCCCCGGGAATGCTGAGCCAGAAATACTTACTTTTCTCTGTTGAGCTTGACTCTTGGAGATACTCAGTTATCTTCATATATCCTAGTGGTTCTCGTTGGCGGGAAGGGAGGGGCTATAGCTCACCCTGCATCACCCACAGGACACTTGGCAATGTCTGGAAATGTTTTTGGTTGTCACAACTCTGGGGGGAAGGGAGCTGCTGTCCTCATCTAGTAAGTAGAGACCAAGGATGCTGCTAAACATCTTACAACGCACAGAACTGCCCCTCACAACAAAGAATTTTTTGTCCCAAAATGTCAGTAGTGCTGAGATTGCACAACCCTGCTCTAACTACCTGGTAATATCTAAAAACTTCAAAAGAAGCAGAACCGAGAAACAGAGAAAAATTGACTCCTGGTGGTACTGTTTGACCCTGGATCTAATCACAGCTTTCTTGACCTTCTGTCACAATTAAGATCTTTTTATTTTACCTGATAAGATTGTTAAGCATGGAACATAGTGCCTGACATACAGTAGGCACTCAGTACGTGGTTGCTATTTTCATAAAGGTTATCACTCACATGAGAACCAGAACAGGGAATCCAGAATAACAACTTGTTTGTAATCAAATGCTCATGGATCAGATGCCATCTACATAAGAATTACATAACAGTTAGCTCCTTATAGCACACACCTATGCCCTCCGCTGTGCTCTCAATTCATTCCATATTTCTGATTTGTCCTTGAAGAAAAAGGTTGATCCAAAAGATAACGCCATTTTTGTCCAGAATCTGCAGTTTTCTCTGGTTCACTTCTCATATTATTATGAAGTTCAGCATCTGACAGGATACTGAATAATTAAAAGGGAAGAAAAAGTTGCAAGTTTTGTACAGAATCACTATCTTTCTTTTAAAAAATGACTACCAGTCTGTCCATATGAGCCAAGATAGCAATTTAAAATTGTTTCTTAAAATGAGGTTGAGGGTTAAAGATGTATCTCATTTATACTCCATATTTTTCTTTTCCTTTCTTGTTCTTTTGGATAATTTCATGGAAGTGGACTAGGTGGTATTGATTACATCCTAAACTAATTGACAACAAAATTTGAAGATCTTTTTGTTTTTGATGTTGCCCCTTCCCCAAAGGTAGATTTAAAAAAATACGTATATGTATCTATATCTATATCTATATCTATCTATCTATCTATCTATCTAATCTATACCATTTGACCAACTCAAAATAATGATCACATTTCTTGATTTCACAATTCTATAGCTTTAAGGGCATAAGTTTCACAGTATTTTCACTCTCTTAACAGTTTGTGCATTTTCTTTCCTCTGTAAGTTATGAATATATTATACTAAGGGATATTATATAAATGAGACCATTATTCAAAATGAGAATCTTCCCTATTAACAGCATCACTATTTGTAGCATATAAGACTAAATAAATATCTCCCATGAGTGACTAAATGCAAAATAAAAAGTAACCACTCAACTTTAATAGTTTAAAAAACGCTATTAAACATAATGGCTTCTTGACATTCAAGTAGCACTATGTTTTAAGTGATCTTCATTTTTTAAGAACTACTTTATTTTCATTTAAAATATTGATGGCAAATCAAGTTCTCCAGAGTGGGGAACCAGAGGAGCAAGCTTTCCTAAGAAAATTAATTTCCATGGACTCTGGAGTTCCAAGGTGCTATTTTGTTTTTGTTTGGTTTTGTTTCTGTGTTTTCCTGAGGCTATGTAATAACACCATATAAATGAACAACCTGAAAAAACTGACGGAGCAATCTTATTTCTGGAGATTTTCTTCAATTCCTGCTGGTGTGTACTTTTGACCACATCCTGCCTTCCACCCTTTAACCTTAAGGGGGAGCTCTCATCTCTGTCGAGGACACCAGAAGAACAAAATGGCCCAGTGACACCACCATAGAATGAAATTCACTTGAAAGAGACGAGACAGGCAGAGGAGGGAGGAGGGGAAGTGGAGCCTTTCAAAGGAAGTAGTGATCTCTTTCCTTTCTTAACCCTCTGCAGAAGATTAGCACTAGAATTCAGCTCTGAGGGAAAAGAAAACAACAAGAAGGTGCCAGGTATGCCCAGACCTGATTTTAGCCTAGAATTATTTTAAGGACACCTTCAAGGTCTGGCTCTTATCCCACCCCAGTTGATTAGGCTAAAAGGAGAAAACCCTGGCTAGGAATAGTGAGTGTGGAGCTGACATTCCCTGTGCTGTATTGCAAGAACATGGTGGTATGTGACCAGGCAAGGATTGGGGGTGGCAGAGCGGGGAGTGGGGAGACAGGGCATAGCTCCCAATTGAGTAATATGTTTAGTTGATTATAGAATGATGTCAGAGCAAAGATCCTAACCTCTGCCTGCTAGACCCTATGCTCTCTGAGGGCAGAACCTGTTGTCTCAGTCCTGTGTTCCCAGTCTCTACCATAGTGCCTGGCACACAGCAGAAATACATCCCTCCAACCACTTACCAAGGAAAACGTAACAAAGCCAATACTTGCTTGAAGACTTTGAGCAACTCATCTAGGCTTCCTGGGTTTTAGTTTCCTTATTATCAAAGATGTAAGAGTTAGAGTAAATGATTCTTCTGGTACCCTATAGCCCTGTGAAGCTACAAAATATGCCCCTAAGATTTAAGCATAGCAATCACAAAACTTACAGACGTATGTCCAGAGATATAACAACCAGCCACCTGTTTCTTATACACATCACATGGAGTCATAGTTGGGAAAAATAAAACATGTGAAGGTATTTGTCAAATTAAGTTTCTGACCTATTCAAGGCAATACCAAGGTCCACCCCATACCACCATGAAAGAGATCTCTATTCTGGCTGCCATCCACCTGGAGGTAGTTTCATCTTGCTGTGGTAAGCAGCATTATTTATCTGGAACTCTCAATGATTTCATTCTTGGCTCACTGAACAGCCATATTTGATATTATACAGCAGGAAAAAATTGCCAAACCATAAAAGTCCCATGGAGAACAAATCCTTTTGAGTGGCATGGCAGCTCAGTCAGACGTGCACAGGTTTTGGAGTCAGATCTACCAGAGCATGAACTCCAAGAGGACACTTGACCTCTTTGAACTATATTCACCTCCTCTGTAGTCTGGTAATGGTTCCTGCCCCATTGAGTTGGGAAGATAAAATGAAATGTTGTATGTGAAATATATGTCCGTAGTTAATACTCAATGAATAGTAGCAATTGTTATTGCTTAAGGCCCCTTCAGTTGCTTGGACATATCGAGAAAGAAATGATTTAAAGGATAAAAAAAGTGGATGATGAGCTCTCTTTGGAAGATGGGAAATTGAAAGAACTGAGAAGGACTCCGAATTCAGAGTCAGACAATCTGGAATACCTCCCCTACTTATAGGGTATATGATCTTGGACAAGTCACTTTATCTCTCGAACCCAGCTTCCTCTTCTGTAAAACAAGATTAATCATGTGCCCCTAGAAAGCACTCTGTAAATTCTAAGGTGCTGTTCAAATGTTTAGCGCTAATATTATTATAATGGACAGAATGGTTGAAGGACATACTAATAACACAGGCTTACAGAGCTGTGACATATCCGTGGACAGATGGGAAGCAGTAGCTAAGGATTTGCCACACCGACATTCTGGAACTGTAGAGAGAGTGATTTGTTTAAGTCTCCCTTGGCAATCAGGAAGCAAAGAAAGCAGAATAGAATTGCAACCAGTTGTAGGTTCTTCCAAAGTAGTGACAGCCTGACCAAGATTGGGTAGAGGAAATTAAAACATGCTTGCATTGTACTCTATTCAGAATTATTTCCTTAGATGTAACCATCACCATCTTTGATTTCAGAAGAAGCTCTTTCTATGATTCCGATGCATTTTATGTCCATATGCAGATTTAAGAAAGTCACAGAACAGAGGACAAGAGAACGAAACTGGAACAGCAAAGAAATTGATTGTAAGCCCCTTTAACCACTTTGCACTGAAATGTGGAATGGCAGAAAGCAAGCTCCTAAGTATACACTGAGTGTATCAAAGTTCACCTCGGAGGTTACTTACAAACCTGTCTTCCTTAGAGATGTCATAAAGTGTTCAAGAATCCACAAATCACTAGTCACAAAACAGTCCTCACCAGCTTTGACTAATCCTGACATTCCCTAGCAAACCGGAGATTGAGACTTGGGGTACTTTTCAGGGGATGAATGACAAGCTGGGAGGAGTTGATGGTCCACTGGAGGGGCAGCTGAGAGCCATTAGGCCTAGCCAGTCATTAATCTCCAGGAAATGCCTGGAGCCAAGGTCGTTATTGCTATTATAAACTAAAAATGAAAAGAAAAAAAGAGGCACGTAGCTCTTTTTTATGGGTGATACAGTTTCAATTGGCACATATTGAACATTTCTAGAGATTTAATTAAGCAATCAGATTGCTTGAGTGGTCTCAATATTCAGTGCCTTTTATAGAGTTCTTTAATGACTATGCATAGAATTATTCTGGATACTTTATGGACCATAGCAAGTGAAGTTTTATGTCTTCCCGGGAAGACAGTGAACCTTTCCACCAATGCTCTAGCTTAAACAAAGGTTTTTGTTGTGGCTGTTGTTTTGGGTTAGGGGGATCTTAGACTTGTGTCTAGAAAAGTGTAGCCAAAAGAATTAGCATGAAGATCATTTACTTACCCCCAAAACCATTTGACTTTGCCTCTATGATTCATTCCAGTGAAAAGTAGTACCACTATCTAGTGAGGCAAGGAGAGGCAGCACACTTAATACTGTAGCCATCGTTCATTCATTTTCAAGGGCATAGTGAGATAAACAATATTTTCAGCATGAAACATATAGCAATGAATAAAATCTACGAGATCCACATCTACACATAGGGCAGCATAGCACAGGGACTAAGGGAACTGACTTTGGAGCTGACTACCTGGGTTCAAATCTTCACATGTCCACTCACAAGCTGTGAAACATCAGGCACATTCCTTAAACTCTCTGTGCCTCAGTCTCTTCAACTTTAAAACAGGGCTAAAATAATTCTTTCCTCATTGGCTCTTGTAAAGATTTCATGTAAATATACACCAAAGCACTTAGCATCATGCAGAGCATGTAACATGAACTACATAGGTAATAGCTATCATTATTACATCCTTGTGCACAGAAACAAGACAAGGTGAAAGGGGACAAATCAATAAAAAAGATGTTTGTAAATAGTGATAAGAGGTATCAAAAAATACAACAATGCAATGTGATGGGAGTGGGGTTGAATTTGTTGGAACATTCTTCTCTGACAAGTGACATTTGTGATTAGCCCTGAATTAGTAGGGTCTCTCATGCTGAGATCTGGAGGAGGGCCATTCCCAATGGAGGAAACACCAAATTCAAAAGGCCATGAAATGGTATTGAGCTTGGAGTGAGTGATAGAAGAAGACCAGGGTGGCTGGAATGTGCTGGGGAGATCAGATGAAGTGGAAGAAGTGACAGGACCAACTCACATAGGGCTTTGTAGACAAAGCTAAGGAGAAGAATCTGGTTACATACAAATTATCGTCTGGAATCTCTCCAGTACCTTTATAAATATGTCTGGCCATGGATGCACAGCTATGCCATTTCTGCCATGACTGGCAGAAACTTAGATACGAATAACTCTAACTTATAAGGAGTTTAGGGTTCATTTTAAATACATTGAAAACCATGGCAATAGGGGAAGGGAGTAGATGTCTGATAATCAAGTTTCGTGTATTTGAAAGCTACCTCTGGGGGCTCTGAGGAGAATGAACTGAGTGTGGGGAGGGGTGGAGAAGGAGGGGAGAAGAGTATTTCTGATGAGTCTTAATTTGTGGATTGTATGATACTGGGCAACTCAATCCACTTCAATGAATTTAGTTCATATTTACTGAATAGCTACTGCGTTCAAAGTCTGTGCTGAGCGGGAGAAATACAAAGTTAAGGTCCCTGCCCCAAAAGAGCCTAGATTCAGTGGGGAGACTGACAAAAAGAGTAGTAAATAATTTTACAAGTGCTGGTGATTCTCTGCAAAGGAAAAAAAAGATCAAATCTACTTGAGGAGAGGAGGTCAAGAAAGGCTTCAGGAAGAAAGTAACACTAGAGGTGAACCTTGAAATGCAAATTGGTGTAAATGGAAAGCCTCACCAGAGGTTGGTTGGGAACTGCAGGTTGATGAGTGGAGTTGAGACATAGGCTACTCGGACAGAATAATAAAGAGTTCAGCTGCAGAGGTGGGCACAGGTCAGATCCCAAAGAGTTGTAGATACTCCACTAAGGAGTGTGTTCTCCATTCTATCAGAGTTATTGTGTACATGGGGCGTTATTGAAAGGAATCAAGTGTAGAAAGATTATTCTTGGCAGTCTGCATGATGGACTAGAATGGAGAAGACTGACAAAAGGGATAACGAAAATCATTAACGAACATCAAAACTAGGGTAAGTACAGTGATGAAAAAGAGATGGGAATGGAGCAAAGAGATTTTAAGGGAAGAGAATCAAATGGACTTAATCTGTAACTGGATCTGCAAAGAATCGCATTGGCTCTGCACATCAACATTCTTTGGATGAATGAGAGAGTGAATAATTATCTCTAAATTTTATCATTTGGATGGCTGGATAGTTGATTTTGCCAGTTATCAAGACTTGTGAAAATCCTGGAAAACTGAATGATATAGAAATCCTGCCCTCAACTCTCCTTATCATCTTCTGAGATTCTAGAGAGATTCATATTTATAACAGAGGCGTTGATGTCAAAGCCTTAAGTAGGACAGCTAGCTGTAGAAGCTGGAACAGAGTGTGCAGACTCAAGAAAACTTCAGCTTAGACAAGACAGAGAAAAGAGGCCTTCTTTCCCTAAACCTCTCTCTGATTTCCTTTTGTATTCCTATGGTTTAGGGACGGGAAATGAGAGCATCTCTTCCCATGCAAGAAGAGGCTCTACCATATTGCCTCCCCAGATGCCTGGAGGATGTTGTGAACTGAACTGTGTCCCCCCACCAAAATGTACATGTTGAAGTCCTAACTCCCAGTTCCTTATTTGGAAATAGGGTCATTGCAGATACAATTAGTTAAGGCAAGGTCATACTGGAGCATGGTGAGCACCTAATCCAATACGGTTGGAGTCCTTATAAAAAGGGAAATTTTGGATACAGAGACAATATAGTGGGAAGGCAATGTGAGGAGACACAGAAAGAAAACGACTACCTACAAGCCAAAGAGAGAGGGCTGGAACAGATCCTTCCTTCTTCTCAGAAGGAACCAACCCTTCTGACATTTTGATTTTGGACTTCTAGCCTACAGAACTGTTTGAGATAATAAATTTCTTTTAGTATAACCACCCAGTTTGTGTACTTTTTTATGGCAGCCCTAGCAAACTCATACAGAAGGGATCAGTTAAAAAGCCAGAAAGGTGGGTAGAGGAGGAGAGACAAGTCAAGAGAGATGGCCAGACCTTTCCCTAGGAAGGAATAGACCCAGTCCTTTCTTATTCTCTTGGTTCCAGGTAGGAAGAGCAATCAAATAAAGACCAGCCCAATGTGGAACCAGTGCTCATTAGAATGCCTCTGAACGTGACCTATCCATAATAATATTACTAATTACTACTAATATTATATAATAATATTACTCTAGGGCTTTTCATGGAGTTGGAGAGGGTGAGAAAGAGGGCTGCTCAAAACGACTGAGGGAGATCTGTGTTTCCTCTAGTTAACAGCAGATAACTTGGGAAAGTTTTGAAGAAAAAATACTCTCATTCTCAATTTCCTCATCTGTGAAATGAATGGGTTGTCTTGCATGATTTCTAAGTTTCTGGGACTCTAAATTTTCATGATTCCAAGAGACTTCATATTTTACTGGAAACACAAATTACAACATTCCCAAAGAAATCTGGTCATGTACAAAATTACATCTACCATTTCACTTTCCATGAGCCTTTATGAAATATAGCTGGCCATGTAAGTCCTAATTTATAAAGACTGCCACGGGCATGCAGAAAAACATAAATATATTTATAGGCCCACATGTAATTATAAAGTGCTCTAGTCTTCTGAGCAATCACAGTGAGGAATTAGATCATGAATGAACAATTCTTTGTTGGGTACTTCCTGTGTGAAGCACTTAGCTCAGTGTCCTGCACAAGTAGAGCTCAGCACGCACTTGTTAGTGGTAAAAGAATTAACTACTCTCTTCTTCCCTTCACAGAGCTTTGCTTGAACCTCTCTTCACGTGGTCTTCACACATCACGTAGAGTGTAAGATTGAGGAACAAGGGGTATCAGGAATGACCTTTGCTCCTTCACAGCACCCTGCAGTATAACCAACTGTTGAGAAAGTCCACCTTCTTTAATAAAATAGAAGCAGGTCCTCCAGGGTTATACCTGGAATGAGGGGGAAGCTGGTCCCTGTGAGAGACCCACGAACCTTATGACAATTGCATCCCTCCGGGTGGCCATTGCCATGTACCTGAGGGCATATGCTGTATAGGTCTGAAGTCTCAGTAGAGGACTAGAGTTTGGAATTACTGTTGAAAAACCTCCATATTTGCTATTCTTGGGGAGAAGAGGGAAAATGACGGTGAGCATCATTGCCATTATTACTGGGTATCTTTTTCCAGATCAGAGACAGCTATTGTTTTATGAGAGGTTTCAGGTTTCTGCTTTATCATGAGGATATGGTAGAGTCCAGAGACAACAGGACACAATATTAGAAACCAAATGACTGTCTTTTAGTTTCAGCTATGTCATTAAGTGACCTGGGGAAAGTCACTTCCCCTTCCTGAGCCTAGGCTTGTGCTTCTCTAAAATGAGGAGATTGAATTCAATCAGAGGTTTTCAGTTTCTCCTTGAGCAGCAGAATCCTCACTATATACCATTGACACAGAGGACTCTCTCAGGTTGAATGGGTGGCCCCCCGTTCAGGCTACCTCCTCGCTCCCCAAACAATCAGGGCTCCAAGGAAGGGAGTTTGAGTCCCCAGAACCACAGGATCTCCAACATGCCTTCAGGCACATTGTTGATAATAAGCCCCTTGTTTGTATAGCTGTACCCAGTTTGCAAAGTGATTGCAAACCCCCTCTCACTTAATCTAGCGTCTAATCATTTTAAGTAAGAGATCAAAAGTGAGAAGTGGTTACATTTCCAGCTTTTAATACCACAGCGTGTGGACAGCCCAGAAGGTTCCTCAGCCAAAATATTCTGAACAGTGAGATGCATCTTAGAATCCTCAAGCCAGCCTAGATGCCAGTGCTTTATAAATGTTTGAACAAACCTCTTGTCTGTTCTTGTTTCTTACTGATGCATGAGTAAATGCTATTTTTAACATTGTCATGCAAATTAAATCACAGATCAATATGCCTAGATAAATATAGTAGTAGCAGATAATATACATAATCTAAAAAAAGTTAACTCTAGGAGACCACATTTTTCATATTTTAGGATAACTTTCTTTCATCATGTAAAAAATATATGTTCATGATAAAAAGCACAAAGATAGACATAAGCAAAAAGAACTTACTAATAATTGCCCCAAGTGGAGATAATTATTGTTCACCTATAAGTACACGCATCCCTGTCTTCTTGCAAAATATAAATACTTTAAAGTTGGATGATAGTGCACATGCACTTTTTTTTTTTTTTTTTTTCGGTACGTGGGCCTCTCACTGTTGTGGCCTCTCCCGTTGCAGAGCACAGGCTCCGGACGCGCAGGCCCAGCAGCCATGGCTCACGGGCCCAGCCGCTCTGCGGCATGTGGGATCTTCCCGGACCGGGGCACGAACCCGTGTCCCCTGCATCAGCAGGCGGACTCCCAACCACTGTGCCACCAGGGAAGCCCGCACATGCACTTTTTAATGTGCTTTTTTCATCCAAAAATATATGATCATCATTCCAGGTCAAGGAGTACATTTCAAAAACACCATTGCTTTTTCATTGGAATGAGGCTTTCTGTCATATAGATAGTCACCATATATTCAAATAATCACCTATTATTGGAAATACTGTTTATTTCCAGTTGTTTTCCAATTGCAATGCACATGCTGTGGCTAAATCTTTGCCTTACTTGAGGAATTGTTGGATCAAAGGGTATGTACACTTTTTTTTTTAACTTTTGATACATGGAGCCCAAAATGTTGTACCAAATTCATTCTGACCATCTGTGATATGTCAACTTGACTGGCCAAGGAATGCCCAGATTAAACATTGTTTCTGGATGTGTCAGTGAAGAATTCCCTCCTTTTTTTCCCTTGCCTCACTGCATGAGCTGGGACATTTCATTTCATCTTCTCCAGGCCTTGCACTGAGATTTATATCATCATCTCCCCTGGTACATGTAGATATAGATATAATATGGACACAGATATATATATATATATATATATATATATATATCATGAAATATATTTCCAGACCTGTGTAAGTTGAAGCATGGTCTCCCAAAAGATATATTCACACTGACCCTGTGAATGTGACCTTATTTGAAAGAGAGTCTTCGCAGAGGTAACTAACCTAAGGATTTGACAAGAGATCATCCTGGATTAGGGTGGGCCCTGAATCCAAAGACAAGTGTTCTTACAAGAGGAAAGAGAGAGAAGACACAGCAGAAGAGAACACACAGAGCAGAAGGCCATGTGAAGTCACAGGCAGAGATGAGAGTTTGGCAGCTACAAGCCGAAGGACACTTGGAGCCACCAGAAGCTGGAAGAGGATAAAGAAGATTAATTTAAGAAAATAAATTTCTATTGTTTTAAGCCATCAAATTTCCCGTAGTTACAGCAGCCATATGAAACTATACACGACCATATGAAGGAGTCCTATTCTGAGTCCCTCTCTTAATCTCTGAGTAACACTCTTCATAGGCAAGTGTCACAGGAGCTGGCAGTCTACCTACTTAGATTCTATTGCAGTCATTAAACAAACATTTATTGAGCACCTACAGTATAGCAGGCCTTCTTTTGGGTGCTGTATGAAAACAAAAGTAAAGAAGACATAGTCTTTGCTTTTGAGAGGCAAACATTAAGTGAATACCTACTGGGCTATCCACAGGGCTACTGTGGGCAGAGACAGTAGGTTGTAGCTGTGTCATCGAGCGCCTCATTAACCAAGTTAAAAGCTTGGGCTTTACACAGTAGATGATGGAGCTCTCAGAGAGTTTTAGGTAACTATTACCCACACCCCAAGCTCCTCGGGTACTGGACTTTCCTGACTTCTATCCTAGGGCCAGCCTGAACATCTTCCTGTGGCCTGCTGTGAGTGCCCCTGGCTCTACATTTGCTGGCCCTGGCTTTCTTTATGATCCATGTTTAAGTTCCTTCTGTGGTTTATTCTGTATGTCTCCATGGTCATTGTCATTTGCTCCAGAGTAAACAGCTAGTTTTAGCTCCTGGACTCATCTGATCTTTCAGTTGGGCCCAGATGTGCTACATTAATTAACTTTTTCATTCATTCAAGAATCATTTACTCAGCACCTATTATTTCCCAGTCCCTGGTTGTACAAAAATGAATTAAATAACGTCTTCACCCTTAAGATTTTTACCATCTGCATTAGCTTGCTAGGGCTGCCATAACAAAATACCATGACAGGGTGGCTTAAACAACAGAAATTTTTCTCACAGCTCTGGAAGCTGGAAGTCCAAGACCGAGGTGTCAGCATGGTTGATATCTGATGAGGCTTCTCTCCTTAGGCTGTAGAAAGCAACCTTCTTGCTGTGTCTTCACATGGCCCTTCCTGAGTGTATGCATGCTCACGGTGCCTCTTCCTCTTCTTGTAAGGACATCAATCCTGTTGGACTAGGGCCCCGCCCCTATGACCTCATTTAACCTTAATTACTTCCTTAAAGGTGTTCTCTTCAAATATAGTCATACTAGGGATTAAGCCTTCAACATATGAATTTTGGGGAGGACACAATACTGTCTATAAGACCATCTAAGTGAAAAAGTAAAATACATAAGATAGTTGCCGTATGGTGGAACAAATAGCATAAATGTATTTTGTATTTCTGGGATTGGAGCTTCTAACCTGTCCAGGTGGATCTTAAAAGAATAGAGGAAATGATTCAAGTGGATGAGATGAAGCAGGGAAATCCAGGCAGAGATAATAGTCTTTTTAGAACATGAACATAAAACAGTACGGTTTGCCGGGCGGAGGGCTGAGATACAGAGAGACGGGTTGGGGTATCATGGACTTGGGAGTCATGCTGTGACTTCATGGGAACCCCCGTCCCTCCTCTCACCTCTGTCACAGTCTGTTTCCCATGCTGTAGTCATTGTACCCTCCCTTCTCACTCCAATCAAAACATTAAAGCCCTGGATCTCAGTCCTAGAAGCATTTAAAATACAGTAATAGCCCCTTATCTTTTGTATAACACTTTATAGTACAAAGCACCTTACTACATCATTTGACCCTTAAAACTGCCCAGTGGAGGAGAAGAAATAGTATTATTTCTTATTATGAAACCGAGATTCTAATAATCATAATAATAGTAAGAATAATTGACTTGGCCAAGGTCAGAGGGCTGTGTTGGGGTTAGTGTAGGTTTGGTATCCAGAGGGTCTGCACACCGGTCTAGTTTCTCTCTTTTACACTACTTGCATTTTTCTCTGCTCTTTGTCTCACATGTCATATTTTTTCAGTAATGCATCTACATTTTGACAGAGCTTTCTGGAAATGATGTGTTAACCAACAGAAAAAACTCTCCGAGTGGGAATGCTGGGCCTGGATTTTTGGCTTGGCAGGCCTGTCAAAGTCCATCGACTCACACATCAGCCTCTCAAATGGCCAACTGAGAGCAAAGCCCATGGGGATACTTTGCCAAAAGGAGAGAATTAAAGCACTTCCAAGTCAGGAAATGCCAAGCTAGGCTTTTCTGTGGTGTTAACTTACTGGCCCAAAGTAGACCAAATAGTAATTTACCTACAACCTAGCCTATTACCCACAATCCTTCACTGGACCTTGTCAGTGTTGCCAAGGCAACGACTCTCACCACTTTGATAATTTTTAGTTTCAATCACAAACTTCATATGGACTTGCCTGAAAGTCTGATGCAGCAAAACTTTAAGACACTGGAATGCAGGAGGAATAAATTCTTTAATTTTCCAACAAATCTGACACATAAGCCCTTTGAAAAACATTACCATTTTGGATGGAAATGCCCCTAAATTCTTTTCTTGTCTCTGTCTTCCTCATGTAATCTGTGGAGCCTAATTTAACTGAAGCTTTTCCAGGTGACTCAGGTGCTAGTGGCCTTTCTGAAACACACATCCAACTCCAAGATAAAATCTAAGCTTGGGCTTCCCTGGTGGCGCAGTGGTTGAGAATCTGCCTGCTAATGCAGGGGACACGGGTTCGAGCCCTGGTCTGGGAGGATCCCACATGCCGTGGAGCAAAGAGGCCCGTGAGCCACAACTACTGAGCCTGCGCATCTGGAGCCTGTGCTCCGCAACAAGAGAGGCCGCAATAGTGAGAGGCCCGCGCACCGCGATGAAGAGTGGCCCCCGCTTGCCACAACTAGAGAAAGCCCTCACACAGAAACAAAGACCCAACACAGCAAAAATAAATAAATTAATTAATAAACTCCTACCCCCAACATCTTCTTAAAAAAAAAAAATCTAAGGTCTTCTAGTTTGGGAAAGTGCCTTCACCGTTCCCCCTGATCTACCTTCTGATCTCATATTCTCTTTCTCTCCGCATACCCTATACTCCAGGAACATGGAAGTAATCATTATTTTTAGAACATTCATAGAACACACCATGTCCTTTCTTATCACTGAGTATTTATACACAGGGTGGCCATTCTCAGCCCTTCATTCTCTTCTCTGCTTAGTATTCAGCCTCGACTATGGAGCTAGTCTACCACTTCCTACATGAAACCTACCCCAAATCTTTCAAAACCTCCTTCTCACCATAATCCCAGAGTACTTTGCACAAACCCCTTTATTACAAGTATTTACGTGCCTGGCTCCCTCACTTCATCTTTGTGCTACAATGTCTAGTTAGCACTGCCTAATGTAAGGTCTAATGTAAGTGCTAAATACATAGCTATTACCAAATTATTATTATTACCAAATAAACAAGGACTAAACTCTTATTCATAAATACCATTTACTTGATGTTTACTATGTGCCAGGGACTTTCCATGTATTTCTCACTTAAGTCATATAACAACTCAGTAAGTTCAGAGCCTGAAATCAAATTCAGCTCTCCTGTCTCCAAAACCCAGGCATTTCTTTTATACTACATGGAACAGCACATTCCGAGCAAATCAACATTTTAAACTAAGAGCAGACTGGTTGTTAATAAATTTGAGAGTGTTTTGTGGCATTGATGCCACACTGCTGTTGGATAGCAAAGGGACAGGGTGAATTGAATGAGGCCAGGACCAAGGATTTGAATAGATATGAGGGTTTGAGCAGGATTCAGAGGTCAGGAAGGCAATAATGGAGGGTCAAAGGTGGAAAAGGCAAACAAGTCTTAAAAATCTAGCACCTGGAATTCCTTGGCCGTCCAGTGGTTAAGACGGTGCTTTCAACCTGTGGGCCCAGGTTCAATCCCTGGTCAGGGAACTAAGATCCCACAAGCCGCGAGGCATGGCCAAAATAAATAAATAATTAAAAAAAAAAATCTAGCACCTAGAGAACAGACCTGTGGTTGCCATGGGGGAGGGTAGTGGGGGAGGGATGGATTGGGAGTGTGGCGTTAGAAGATGCAAACTATTATATATAGGATGGATAAACAACAAGGTCCTACTGTATAGCACAGGGAACTATATTCTATATCCTGTGATAAACCACAGTGGAAAAGAAAATGAAAAAGTATGTATATATACGTATAACTGAACCACTTTGCTAAGCAGCAGAAATTAACATAACATTATAAATCAACTCTATTTCAATAAAATAATTTCTTTTTTAAATCTAACATCTAGAGAAGGAATCCAATATTCAAGTGTTTATAGGGCTAGGAAAGCAACATGATGATTAAAGCAAAACTGACCACTGCCACTGAGAAATCTTTTTTGATTTCTACTGACTCACATGGCACTCTGGGTCTAACTTTGGTTTGACTACTTTTGATAGCAACATATGTGCAAGAAGTATCTTACATCCACCTTACCTCTACTCCAGGAATAACAATGATGCATGTGTGATGAAAACTGGCAGCTGATACTGGACCTCCACGAGGAGACTATCACAGCGCAGGACCAGTGGAAGCATTGGCAGGGTGGATTCCAGGAGGGAGGTGAAGCCCAGTATTTCCAAACAATATAAATTTTTTGGTTTTGTTTTTGTTTTTTTTTGGCGGTACGCGGGCCTCTCACTGTTGTGGCCTCTCCCGTTGCGGAGCACAGGCTCCGGACGCGCAGGCTCAGCGGCCATGGCTCACGGGCCCAGCCGCCCCACGGCATGTGGGATCCTCCTGGACCGGGGCACGAACCCGAGTCCCCTGCATCGGCAGGCAGACTCTCAACCACTGCGCCACCAGGGAAGCCCCTAAACAATATAACTTTTTAAGGGACCTGGAAAGTTGTATTATTATGTAAATCATCTAAGTTTTAAAAGTCAAAGCCTTATGCTAAAATGTTTAAAGGATTATGGGGGGGCCCAGTTAAATCTCAAACTTTATTGGGCCTAAGCCTCAACTGCAGAGCTTGTTAAAACAGATTCTGGGGCCCCATTGCAAGAGTTTCTGATTCAGTGGATGTCAGTGGGATCTGAAAATGCATTTTTTCACCAGTTGGCAGATGAACTGATGCTGCTGGCCCAGGGATCATGTTTAGAACTGCATTGGGCTGGATATGAATGGTACCAACTCCAACATTAGGCAGCCTACTTGGCATCTCTGTTCTAGAGACTTAGAGGAGGGAGCTGGGAACAGGAGACAGCCAAGCAAACCTTGGTCCCAGGACAGAAGCTGTTGTCTTATACACATTTTAGTGCTTCTCTAGGGAAGGTGCTTCAAAATATGGCAGGGGTTAGACATCAGACCTCCAAAAGAGTTCTCACACAATGACCTTAGACTAGGAAGAATTCAAGAAGCCAAAAGATGCATGTAGCACTTATTGGAAATCAGAGCACCACAAATGGGATGGAAGTGGAGAAAGTTAAGGACGTGACATACTTTGGCTTAGAGAAGTAAAGTCCAAAAGTATCTCACTAACAATTTTTCAGCATAAGATGGGGATTTGGGAGAAAATAGTGGATAGCAGTTCTCTGTTTCCACTGAAACTTGGCTAATATAACCTGAGCGTCCAGAACAGCAGGATGAGTTGAAGTAGAAAAAGAATTCCAGCACCTGACAGCTGTAAAGGACAGGCATGGATTGCCATGGGGCCCCGCTGGATTCTTACCATTCAGATCTTTAAAATCAGATAAATAACAGACCCTTTATTCTTTTGACATCTTTAATGGAGTATAATTGCTCTACAATGGTGTGTTAGTTTCTGCTGTATAACAAAGTGAATCAGCTATACATATACATATATCCCCATATCTCCTCCGTCTGGCATCTCCCTCCCACCCTCCCTATCCCATCCCTCTAGGTGGCCACAAAGCACCAAGCTGATCTCCCTGTGCTACGTGGCTGCTTCCCACTAGCTACCTATTTTACATTTGGTAGTGTATATATGTCCATGCTACTCTCTCACTTCATCCCAGCTTACCCTTCCCCCTCTGCATGTCCTCAAGTCCATTCTCTACATCTGCATCTTTATTCCGGTCCTGCCCCTAGGTTTTTCAGAACCACTTTTTTTTTTTTTTAGACTCCATATATATGTGTTATATATGGTATATATATATATATGCCATATATATATATACCATATATATTTGTTTTTCCCTTTCTGACTTACTTTCGGTATTTGTTTTTCCCTTTCTGACTTACTTCACTCTGTATGACAGACTCTAGGTCCATCCACCTCACTGCAAATAACTCGGTTTCAGTTCTTTTTATGACTGAGTAATATTCCATTGTATATATGTGCCAAATCTTCTTTATCCATTCATCTGTTGATGGACACTTAGGTTGCTTCCATGTCCTGGCTATTGTAAATAGAGCTGCAATGAACACTGTGGAACATGTCTCTTTTTGAATTATGGTTTTCTCAGGGTATATGCCCAGTAGTGGATTGCTGGGTCATATGGTAGTTCTATTTTTAGTTTTTAAGGAACCTCCATACTGTTCTCCATAGTGGCTGTATCAGTTTACATTCCCACCAACAGTGTAGGAGGGTACCCTTTTCTCCACTCCCTCTCCAGCATTTATTGTTTGTAGATGTTTTGATGATGGCCATTCTGACTGGTGTGAGGTGATACCTCATTGTAGTTTTGATTTGCATTTCTCTAATGATTAGTGATGTTGAGCACTCTTTCATGTCTTTGTCGGCAATCTGTATACCTTCTCTGTAGAAATGTCTATTTAGGTCTTCTGCCCATTTTTGGATTGGGTTGTTTGTTTTTTTGATATTGAGTTGCATGAGCTGCTTGTAAATTTTGGAGGTTAATCCTTTGTCAGTTGCTTCATTTGCAAATATTTTCTCCCATTCTGAGGGCTGTCTTTTCATCTTGTTTATGGTTTCCTTTGCTGTGCAAAAGCTTTTAAGTTTCATTAGGTCCCATTTTGTTTACTTTTGTTTTTATTTCCGTTTCTCTAAGAGGTGGGTCAAAAAGGATCTTGCTGTGATTTATGTCATAGAGTGTTCTGCCTATGTTCTCCTTTAAGAGTTTTAGAGTGTCTGGCCTTCCATTTAGGTCTTTAATCCATTTTGAGTTTATTGTTGTATATGGTGTTAGGGAGTGTTCTAATTTCATTCTTTTACATGTAGCTGTCCAGTTTTCCCAGCACCACTTATTGAAGAGGCTGTCTTTTCTGCATTGTGTATTCTTGCCTCCTTTATCGAAAATAAGGTGACCATATGTGTGTGGGTTTATCTCTGGGCTTTCTATCCTGTTCCATTGATCTATATTTCTGTTTTTGTGCCAGTACCATACTGTAAATAACAGATTCTTAACACTTTGAGAGACCCATCTCCCTGCCAGTTTTTCAAAGTACAGGACTCAGGCCGCTGCTGGTAAAGAAGAAGTTTGGGTGCTGCAGGGACACAGAATTAAGTGACTTTGGGTCACAAAGGGGAAAAGGTATTCCTTTTTCAATTCCCTTTCATTACTTGGTCACATCAAGGAGAAAGCCTCCCTGAGGTTCTGTCTTTCCCAACTCTCTAACACTTACCAATAACAGAGAGTAGTCTTCAGTGGCAGAGCATGCAATAGTATTTATGAGGGTTGATTGCCATTGTTTTGTTTCATGGTATTTTTTCTTTGTTTGTTTCCTCAATGGCAAGTAATGCTGGTTTTCCTTTTAAGGTAGCAATAGAAAGTTTCCCTTTTTTCGACTGCACTGCGCTGCTTGCAGTATTTTAGTTCCCTAACCAGGGATCGAACCCATGCCCTCCGCAGTTAAAGCAAGGGGTCCTAACCACTGGACCGGCAGGGAATTCCCAAAGGTTTCCCTTTAAATAATAAATTTAGGAAGGCAACTTCCAATGAACTAGTAATCTATCAAGCCAAGGATACTGATGTGTGATGACCGTACCCAAAATTCTGCAGGTAGTACATGGAAGGATGATGTTTGGGAAATACTGATCGAATCTAAGCTTCTCCTTTATGAATGAGAAAACTGAAGCTCAGAAAGGTAAAGGACAATGTCAGTTTCACATAGAATTTATAAGTGGAGCTGAGACTAGAGACAGCCTTGGTCAAGATGAGGAATGGGAGGCTGGGGATTGCATCACACGTGTCTAAACCATCCTTTTGTCTAGAAGAGTGCTTGGTCCACCCCAGCTTGTAGCACGGGTAGCTCTGGATAAAATGGGCCATTTTCACCCTAGCACTGTGGTCATCTCTCTGTGTGACTTGACAAATGAGAGCTTCTCTGTTCCATCTGTTAAGTAAACATCTAATTCAGGATGTTACTTAAGCACAGAATGAAGTCCTACAAATGCACATATCTCATTAAACTCTAAAAGATCTCAAAATGTAAAGGAGATAGAAACCCATATCCTACTGCTACTTCTCACAATCCCCTAATATTAATAATTTAGTGACTAAAAAGCAATCATTGACCTCATCCTGTTTTGAATAAAAAGAAAATAATTAAACATAGCTTGCAAACATTTTATTTTTTCCTGAATGGACCCTCATGCATAAACTATTGTTTAGCAGTGATCCAAATTCTATACTATTTTTATCGAATGGTAGGCTTATTTCTTCCAAGGCTTTCCTCATTAAAAAAGCAAGAATGCTTCATAATTAGCACATCCAAACACCAACTTCAGGGGAGATGACATTTGATTATGTTGTTTGGAGGCAAATAGGTGTTTCTGAGGACTTAGAGCAGATTAAGTTCTTTAGGAGATATTCATTCTCCTAGAAGTTGGGTTCCAACCATTTTATGATTTATTAATCCCATCTTTCAGGGATCACTAAAGGATGAACTTCAACCCAGGCTTTGTCTAAATCATAATAGATTCCTAATGAATATGGCCACATTTACAGGTTTTTGCTATAAATATATTCAGTTAGATTTGGTCAACGTAAATGTAGTTTAAAAAATTGAGATTATTAACAAACCCTCAAGTTCAGTTCAGTAAAAAGCCAAAAGAAAAAAATGCGTTTGCAATCAGCCTGCCAGAGATATTACAGAAATGAGTGATTTCTAACCTCTGGTAACTCAAACCTGTAACATCCATCGTATTACACAAATAGATCATTCAGAAAGGTAAAGGTTACCTCCAGAAATAATAGTTGTATAAGGGTGTTCCATTCCCCAGTAAATTAGACGCAGCCTCATTCCCACTTTCCATGCTGAACAGAACACTGGAAGAACCTATTAATAGCATCGTTAGTTTCAAGGAGGCAGCTTACATGGAATTCGGATCTTAATGTACAGAAATAGATACTCATTTACTCTCCCAGCAATGCAACAACCTTAATGGAATAATCTTTTCAAAATGAAAACTCTGCCCTAACGAAAGTCCCCTTTCTCACTGAAATAAGAAAGTAAGGCAACAAAGGCAAGTCTCTTCATTTACATAAATGATCTCACGGCCTCACCAGAAATGTATATTTAAGCCTGGGAATTATTTGTTGGAAATGTTCATCTTAAACTACTTGCAGAATACATTTCTCTGTAGATAATACAAACCAATAGACATTTAAAAAAATTTCTTTCTGAAAATGAAACATAAATATTTATTTTAAAGGATCAACAGGATAAGTTTTCTGTTGTCTAAGCAAATTTAATACCACCAGGTAAAATAGCTGAAGTTAAATAGAATCAGTATATTTAAACTTGTAGTGTGTTAGGATTGATAGCTGAATTTTAGAATAGCAGACTTTTCATGTTTCAGGACCCAATTTTATACTAAACTAATCTGCCCTTGGGAACAGTGTGTGTGTGTGTGTGTGTGTGTGTGTGTGTGTGTGTGGTGTGTATGTGGTGAAGGGATGGCTTTCATCAGGTATCTGAAGGACTTCTTAAGAAAGCATGATGGGATTTGTTCCTTGTGGAATAAATTTACAATGTGACTCCTGCACCCTGGAATTCTGTAATATGCAGCTGGTGCAACTAAATGTGGTAACCCTGGTCCCAGAAAGGGATGCTTAAGTCTTGATGCTTCAAAGATGGAAACTGACCAACCCAATCTGCATCCATGCACCTGTGCAACAAGACTGTGTAGAATTTCCTACCAAGAGGAGGGGTCTATTTCTTCAATCTTTCAACCTGGGCTGACCTCTTGACTTGCTTTTACCCATAGAATGTCTCATGGTGATGTTATGTCAATTCCAAGCCTAAGTCTCAAAAATGCTTGCACACTTCCCTCTTGCTCCTGGAACCCTGTCACCATGACATGAACAAGCTCAAACAGCCTGCTGGAGGATGAGGGACCATAAAAAGGACAGCCAAGCCATTCCATCAGGGGTCATCCCAGAGCAGCCAGACCTTAGCTGACCTTCAGGTGACCACGGTTACAGAAGTGAGCCCTGCCAAGATCAGCCTATCCTGGCCTGCTTCAACAGAACCATCCAGCTCATTGATTCAGGGGCAATAACTACTGCTGTTTTAAGCCAATATGATTTGGGGTGGTTGTTTATGCAGCAAAATATGTTACTGTCATGATGAATGCTAAGCTATAAAGAGTGTTGCTGCTTGAGTTTCATATCAGGCAGATGGATGGATTTTGGAGAATAGAACCTCAGAAGATACAGGTGTGTTTCTGAAAGGATAAAGTGTAGCACCGAGTAAATAGAGATGCTTTCTCTGAAAAGACCACATGGCTTCGTGGCTTGTGCTGGTACCTGGGCCAGTGAGATATAGCAGCAACCTAATGAAAGCAACTTTACTCCAGTGTGATCCAGAAGTGCTGGTAGGACAGGGAGGTCCTGTGCTTATTGTACAGTAAGGAGACATAACTGTAGAGAAAAGGTATAGACAATAGGCTCTCCTTTCTTTGGAGTCAAAGTGGGATGGATATCCTCTGTAGGTTGTTCAGTCTCCCAACATTCTCAGGAGGGAAGGGTAATGAGGGCACCCAACTCCCCAAGGGAGCCCTCTGGACTTCTTTTCAATCAGGCAAATGGGACTAAAGCAAGTGTTAAAGTAATTTGGATTAATAAAAATGCCCATACTCCAAATATTGTAGAAGTTCTTACCTGTTACATCAAAATAAAGGATCCCTCTGTGTCTCATTTAACACTGTTGGTCTTGAATCTATTTTGAGTGGTATTAATATTGTTACTCTGCCTTTCTTTTATTAGCATTGGCCTGATATAAATTCGTTAATCTTGTTCTTAAAAGCATGTAATGTAATGTATATTTAAAAGTACATGATAACCAGGCATCACAGACAGAGATTTCCTTCATCTAGAGTGGGGCTGACGTGTCAGCTCTAAATGTTCCATGAGATGTTAATGTACATCCAGGGCTGAAAACTGCTGAGCAAGAGCTCTCCTGTAACCTACCCATAGGGCACCATCTTTAGCATAGATTTATTTCTCCTGTGTACCACCATTTCCCCCAGGTTTTGTTAAAAACACCTGGAATTTTACTTTTTTCAGATTTGTTCTTTTTTTATATATATATACTATGCTTCTTATGTTCTGGGAATCCTTTCCATTTAATTTCAGTCTCATTAACAACAATCATTTAGGCATAATTACGAGCTCAGCTGCTTCCTTTGCTCATCAGTATGTCTTGTATTCAACTTACCTTCTATGGAATTTATATGCCAACTGAGATGCTTGCAGTCACAAAAGCAGACCCCTACCCACTCCCTGACCCCGACAGTGGTTTGCAGAATGGGAACATTTTGTATCTCATAACTAGAAGCCTGGACATTGGCCCTTCTAGGTTTTGTTAATTTAGCAGCTCTGCCATGTTATCAAGGTGCCAGATGTCTTTCATCTTTCTGCTCTGCCAGGCTCAGCATACAAATGAGTCCCTTTATGGTTTTAACATGGTGATAGCATTTCCTAGTGTCACTTTCAGATAAACAGCATTTGGGACAGAAAAGATGCCTCCTCACACGGGGCTCAAGGAAAACCTTTTCCAGAAGCACCCTAGCATGATTCCCCTCTCCCATCACTGGCAAGGAGAATGAGACCATTATGGTTGGCTTAATGTAACCATGATTCATCTCTTGTGGCTGGAGAGAGGCTCACCTACTCTGTACATATACCTGTCTGGTACTTGGATAAAAGTCCAAATTCTTTTTTTTCTTTTAATTTTTTAAATTTCAGAATAGTTGATTTACAATTTTGTGTTAATTACTGCTATACAGCAAAGTGACTCAGTTATACATATATATGCATTCTTTTTTTTAATGTTTTTTTCCATTACGGTTTATCATAGGATAGTAAAGATAGTGCTCTGTGCTATACAGTAGAACCTTGTTGTTTATCCATTTTATATATATAAAAGTTTACATCTGCTAACCCCAAATTCTGTTAGCAAGAAAGAGGGTGAATGACTGTTAATGATGTTTCCCATCATACATTTAATTTTTTTTTATTTGTTGTGTTGTATTTCCTTAAAAAAGATGCACAGGTGACAAACTTACTAGGAATTTTTATTTTAGAAAATATCTTTATCCTAAAAATTGAATGATAAGTATGCAATTCTCAGTTATAAATACTTTCTCACAGAATTTTAAAATCATTGATCGAATTTAGTCAGTGTCTTTAAAATGAGAGGTGTACATGAAAGCAAAAATATGTATGGAAGAAAAAACATCACAAGCAATGTAACAGATAAATGACTAAGTGAAGAAGAAAGTTGCAAATATCAGACAAGAGAACTTTTAAAAATAGAGAGGAATAATAACAGTGTATATTGTGGCGTATCAGTACCATTTCCCACTACCAAGAACCAAGGATGGCTGGAGAAATAGCTCACTCCTGGTCTGGGACAGAAATATAAAAGATAAGCCTGAAACATTTTGTCAAATGAGAAAGTAAATAGGACATTAAAGACTACAAAGGTCATATTGTAAGGCTCCTACTGTCCAAATATAGAATAATTTGAACGTGAATAAGAGTACTAAATGCAATGGATTGAAACAGTCCATATATTAAAATCTATCAGTTCACAATGATGCTTAAAAATAAACAAAAATAAGTAAACCAAAAACACTTTGGTTAATCATTGGAAGTAGCTAGGGCACAGACAATTTACTCTTAAAATTAATAGTAAAAAAGAAAGTTTAAACATTTATTTTGTCTTTTTAGTACTAACTACACTTCAGGGTAACCCAAAGGTTGATGTGGGGAAGCTTCTAGTTATAGAAATATTTCAGCTAGTAAATGAAGAAAGAATGATTGAGTTGGAGCATCACCATTTTACAATCCTAAGGAAGTAATGCGTCTTGACATTGACCATCAACAGCTGACTCACGTCACAAAATGAGAATCAGACTATCAATTCCTTTGACTGAAGAAATTCCTTTTAGCAATTCTTTTACAGTAAATTCCTTACATATGAAACTTCAAGTTGCGAACTTTCAAAGATGTGAACGTGTATTCACATGTCCAATCACGTAGTTAGTTCACGTGTCTGGCGTACATTGTCACGTGCATGCATCCTCTACAAGTGGTTGTGCTTTTGTGTACTTTACTGTACCATACTGTATAGAGTACAGTAGTACAGTATCTTTATTTCTGAGGCACAGGACCAGACCAGAACGTAGAACGGTACACAAAGGTTGCAGCAGCCGTTCAGAATGCTATCCAGTTCTACCGCGTCATCTATGATGAGAAAAAAGAGCTACTACCCAGACACTGGATCGTTTGTTCAAGCGGGTAGACAGAATTGAATCCAGCAAGGAACCAGAAGCTGTGCCGTGAACATCAGCATGAGTGAAATTGCGGCTTGCACTCCATCTCCTATTGCTGAAGATCCTTCAGCTCTACCATCTCCCACGTCCTCTCCCTCCTCCAGTCAGTAACTCTTCTTGCCTGTTCACTCGATGCCAACCCCTGTATGCCAGCTGTTGTACTGTACTACTGTACTTTTCAAGGTACTGTACTGTGAGATTAAAAATGTTTATTTTTTGTGTTTGTTTTTTATGTATTATTTGTGTGAAAAGTATTATAAATCTATTACAGTACAGTACTATAGAGCCTATTGCATTCGTTGGGTGTCTAGGCTAACTTTGTTGGACTTACAAACAAATTGGACTTACAAACCCTCTCTTGGAATGGAACTCACTCATATGTAGGGGACTTAGTGTACAGCAGGTCTTCTGGGAGTAATTCTCTTAGATATCCTTCATCTGAGCATATCTTTACTTCACCTTAATTACTGAACAATATTTTCACTAGATATAGAGTTTCTTTTTTTCTTCAGCAGTTTAAAATGTGTCACCTCCTTCTGGACTCTTTAGTTGCCAATGAGATATCTGCTGCCATTTGAACCATTGTTCCCTTCTAAGTAATGCATCAGTTTTCTTTTTTTGTTGTTGTTTTTAATTTTCAAATTTTTTATTTTTACAAAATTTTTAAAGTTACGCTCCGTTTACAGTTATAACAAAATATTGGCTATATTCCCCATGTTGTACAATACATCCTTGAGCTTATCTTACACCCATTAGTTTGTACCTCCCACTCTCCCACCCTTATTTTGCCCCTCCCTCACCCCCACTGGTAATCACTAGTTTGTTCTCTACATCTGTGTCTGCTTCTTTTTTGCTATATTCACTAGTTTGTTGTATTTTTTAGATTTCACATATAAGTGTTATCATACAGTATTTGTCTTTCTCTGTCTTACTTATTTCACTTAGCATAATGCCCTCCAAATCCATCCATGTTGCTGCAGATGGCAAAATTTTGTTCTTTTTTATGGCTGAGTAGTATTCCATATATATATATCTCATACCTTCTTATCCATTCATCTGTTGATGGACACTTAGGTTGCTTCCATATCTTAGCAGTTGTACATAATGCTGCTATGAACATTGGGGTGAGTAACGCATCAATTTTCTTCAGTTACTTTCAATTTTTTTTCTGTTTTTATTTTTCATCAATTTTATTATGATGTGTTTTGGCATAGATTTCTTTGGATTTATCCTGTTTGGGACTTGCCATACTTTTTAAACTGATAGGTGTGGTGTTTTGGTCAACTTTAGGAAGTTTCAATCACTTCTCTTCAATTATTTTATCAGCATTGCACTTTTCTTCTCTCCTCAAACCCTCAAGACACGAATGCTAGACCTTTTGGTACTGTCCACCTACACTTTTCAGATTGGATATGTTCTATTGATCTATCTTCAAGTTCATTGACTTTTTCCTCTATCATATTTATTCTTCTATTGAGCACAACCAGTTAATTTTTTATTTTAATTTTTATATTTCTTATTTATAAAATTTTCACTTATTTCTTCTTTTTACCTTACATTTTTTGCTGAGATCGTCTATCTTTCTTTTCATTTTAGCAGTGCTTGCAATTATTCTTGAGGCATATTTACAATAGTTCCATTAAAATTTTGTTAGATAATTTCAACTTCTATATTACCATGGTTTAAGGGTCTTTTGATTGTTCTTTCCTGTGCAAGTTAAGATTATCCTGGTTGTTTGTTTTGTTTTGTGTGTGTGTGTGTGTGTGTGCGTTTGTTTTCTATGCTGGAAAATTTTGGATTGGGTAGGTACTCAGGAATGATATATACATTAAAAGCACAATTTTGGGGGAGTTTCCTGGTGTTCTAGTGGTTAGGATTCACCATGACCTGGGTTCAGTCTCTGTTCGGGGAACTGATCCTGAAAGCTGCGAGGCATGGCCAAAGTTTAAAATACAAAAACAAGAGCAAAAAAGCCCCACAATTTTGAGAACAAACTTTTTTCTTCTAAATTAATACATATTCATTATAGAAGAAATATTTTTAAAAACTAACAAAAGAAAAAATAAAATCACCTAACCAAATAGAGGTGATCATTTTCCTTCATTTATATATTCTCTCTCTCTCTTCTCTCTCTCTCTCAGTGCATCCAAAGTTTAATTTCCACATAACTAACTTGACTTTCTAAGGTCAATCTACTCTTTACATCCTCAAATACAGAATTTAATTTTCGGATTGCAATATTTGCTTCCTTTTAATGATCCTTTCCTTGCCCAGCTCCCTCCTCATTTTTTATTGTTGCCTTTACATCTTTTCTTTTCAACTTTTGAATTTATACTGTGACATTTCTCATCCTATTAGCTTCCATATTAGTTTCTGTTCTCCCATAGAGTCCATGTTCTCCTGACATTGTTTAGGTTTCCAAGAAAATTCCTAAAATGTTATTTTGGATCCAGTAGTAAGTCATTTTTCAACAACAGTTCTTCTTCTGAGTTTTGATGTATTGTTTAGCTTACAAAACAATTTTCATAGGCCCTATGTTGTTTTCAATTATACTTCTTTCCCACTCAAATTATAATTGATTTTCTAGAATTGCTGTTCATGATTTTCCCAATAGAGCACAGTTGATATAATAAAGCCTCTAAACCTTTTCCAGAATCTGCTAGAACTTCATATACACAGGTACATAAATCTATTGTACTTCGAAGGTGAGAGTTATAGAGGTTGAGGGGTGAGGGTTATATCAGTTAGGGTGCTTTGATTGCAAGTAACATAGAGCCTAACTTAAATTAATTTAAACAATAATTGGAAATTTCAAAGATGGCTCAGGTTTCAGGTATAGTAGGATCAGGGCTCTAGATCCATTTTCTGCCTTTCTCTCAGCACCTCCTGCCTCTCTGTAACCACTTTTATCTTTAGCTGGGTTTTATTTGTGGCTGTGAAAGTTCTATACACTTCACTACCCAAAGAAGCTCTGAGTTTCTTTTCTCAATATCATAAAATCAAAGTCTCAGGCTGCACTTATATTGGATCAACTTAAGTAATGTACTCATGCCCTAGGCTATTAGGGGTTGTCATGAGAATCTTTCAGAGTTCATCTTTCACACAGTGTTAAGTGGGGTGTGCATCCCACCAAATCTGCACATATAATGTGTGATATCCCTAAAGAGAAAGAGAGGTTGTATATTGAATATCATGTCCCCTTCCTCTCCCAAAGTTCACTACAAGGAAGTTATTGACACCTGAACCTCTGAGACTCTGAGCCAATGGAATACATGTTCTTCCAGCCACTTCTCACCCATTCAGCACCTTATTTTGGGAGCAAGTCTCTAAGAATGTGATACACATAATTTATCAGGCAGACACAGTCCCCTGGTTTCATGTAATGAATCATGGGTATATCTCCTGTTGTTTTGCTTAATTCAACTCAATAATCTTAGAACTAGCTGGAAATTCTCTTAGATTCTAACAATAAATTGTCTGGTAGGTTCCATATCAAGTTTGTTCTGAATTTTTCAGAAGCTGAGCCAGGTTCTAGCCATTTCAATCAACTTAAAGAAGTTTAAATTTCACAAAATGGGGCTTCCCTGGTGGCGCAGTGGTTGAGAGTCCACCTGCCGATGCAGGGGACACGGGTCCGTGCCCCAGTCCGGGAAGATCCCACATGCCGCGGAGTGGCTAGGCCCGTGAGCCATGGCCACTGAGCCTGTGCGTCCAGAGCCTGTGCTCCGCAACGGGAGAGGCCACAACAGTGAGAGGCCCGCGTACCCCAAAAAAAAAAAAAAAAAAAAAAAAAAAAAAATTTCACAAAATGTTATTTTATATCCAGCTATTTTATTTATCTTTCTAGTTAATTATTCCATAAGTAATCTGAGAAACACATTCAATAAAACAATATTAAAATATCTCCCATGAATGTGAATCATCTCTTGGATAAATAAAAGTATAGGTCAAAACATAAATCAAGACAGTGTAATACAAACAAACAAAAATGACCAGATCAGTTGCCCTTATTGTTATTGATGGTTATGGAATTTCCTCTAATTGAGCCTCAAATTTTGCTCCAAGCTTCCCAGCAGTCAAAGGAAAAATGGAAACCTAGTCAGTTACATCATTCTCAAATATCAAAGTATACTAGTCCTTGGAAAGAATGAATATTTTTCACGGCACTAAATGTTAAATGAATATAAACCCTATATATGAGTTCTGAGCATTGTAGTAAAATATCTTCCTTGTCAACATTCCTGCAGGAAATACAATTGTAAGATCCTCATAACTGTTTCTTATAGTGTATTGCAATGTACAATGAAATAATTGAAAATTCTAGTTAAACGTTATTCAATGAAAGACATTCTGTGAGGGACCAAATAATATGTTGCAAGTATGTGGCTGTCTCATAATTTAATTTGATATTAAGACAAAGCTTTAAATACTTTGAAAAATGTTTAGATTCTAAATCCTTTGAATAATCTGTTTATTTCTTCCCTCAAGCTTTTGATGTGTTTTTATCGTCTTTCATTCAACTCTTTCAACAGCCTGAAATAATATTCTCATTCCTCTAAATTACATTTCAGGAAGTAGAAGCTCAGAGGAGTGAAATGCTTTGTTGAAGGTCAAACAGACAGTAAAGGACTTGGAATAGACTCAAATACAGGTGTTCTGATTCCAGATTAACACATTTCATTTGTTAAGTATCTGTTGTGCATTAGTCAGCGCAGGGGCTGGGGATAGATAGTTGAATAAAATGTAATCCCTGCTCTCGGCTGGTAGAAAAAAAACAAAAAACAGATACATAAAAACATGATACTCTAGCAAGAGCACCGGAATCACAACTAACTCTGAACAAGCATGGACAGGAAGACGCTGGAACTCACACAAAATGATACTCCACATCCAAAGACAAAGGAGAAACCGCAATGAGATGGTAGGAGGGGCGCAATCACAATAAAATCAAATCCCATAACTGCTGGGTGGGTGAATCACAAACTGGAGAACAATTATACCACAGAAGTCCACCCACTGGAGTGAAGCTTCTGAGCCCCACGTCAGGCTTCCCAAACTGGGGGGTCCGGCAATGGAACCTAGTGCGTCCAGAGCCTGTGCTCTGCAACGGGAGAGGCCACAACAGTGAGAGACCCATGTGCCAAAAAAAAAAAAAAAAAAAAAAAAAAAATTCACAAAATGTTATTTTATATCCAGCTATTTTATTTATCTTTCTAGTTAATTATTCCATAAGTAATCTGAGAAACACATTCAATAAAACAATATTAAAATATCTCCCATGAGAATCAAACTCTCCCAGAGAATCAAACTTTGAAGGCTAGCAGGATTTGATTGCAAGACTTCAACAGGACTGAGGGAAACAGAGACTCCACTCTTGGAGGGCACACACAAAGTTGTGTGTGCATCGGGACCCAGAGGAAGGAGCAGGAACCCCATAGGAGACTGAACCAGACCTACCTGCTAGTGTTGAAGGGTCTCCTGCAGAGGTTGGGGGGTGGCTGTGGCTCACTGTGGGGACAAGGACACTGGCAGCAGAAGTTCTGGGAAGTACTCCTTGCTGTGAGCCCTCTTGGAGTCTGCGATTAGCCCCACCAAAGAGCCAGGTAGGCTCCAGTGCTGGGTCACCTCAGGCCAAACAACCAACAGGGAGGGAACCCAGCCCCACACAACAGCAGACAAGCAGATTAAAGTTTTACTGAGCTCTGCCCACCAGAGCAACACCCAGCTCTACTCACCACCAGTCCCTCCCATCAGGAAGCTTACACAAACCTCTTAGGTAGCCTCATCCACCAGAGGACAGACAGCAGAAGCAAGAAGAATTACAATTTTGCAGCCTGTGGAAGGAAAACCACATTCACAGAAAGATAGACAAAATGAAAAGGCAGAGGAATTTGTACCAGATGAAGGAACAACATAAAACCCCCAAAAACTAAATGAAGTGGAGATAGGTAACCTTCCAGAAAAAGAATTCAGAATAATGATAGTGAAGATGATGCAGAACCTTGGAGAAGAATGGAGACAAAGATCAAGAAGATGTAAGAAATGTTTAACAAAGACCTAGAAGAATTCAAGAACAAGCAAACAGAGATGAACAATACAATAACTGAAATGAAAAACACACTAGAAGGAATCAATAGCAGAATAACTAAGGCAGAAAATGCATAAATGACCTGGAAGACAGAATGACGGAATTCACTGCAGCGGAACATAATAAAGAAAAAAGAATGAAAAAAAATGGTAATAGGAACATACATATCAATACTTACCTTAAATGTGAATGGATTAAATGCACCAACCAAAAGACACAGGCTTGCTGAATACATACAAAAACAAGACCCATATATATGCTGTCTGCAAGAGACCCCCTTCAGACCTAAGGACATGTACAGACTGAAAGTGAGGGGATGGAAAATATATTCCATGCAAATGGAAATCAAAAGAAAGCTGGAGTAGCAATACCCATATCAGATAAAATAGACTTTAAAATAAAGAAGTTTACAAAAGACAAGGAAGAACACTACATAATGATCAAGGGATCAATCCAAGAAGAAGATATAACAATTATAAATATGTATGCACCCAACTTAGGAGGACATTAATACATATGGCAAATGCTAAGAGCTATAAGAGGGGAAATTGACAGTAACACAATAATAGTGGGGGACTTTAACACCTCACTTATACCAATGGACAGATCATCCAGACAGAAAATTAATAAGGAAAAACAAGCTTTAAATGACACAATAGACCAGATAGATTTAATTGATATTTATAGGCCATTCCACCTGAAAACAGTAGATTACACTTTCTTCTCAAGTGCACAAAGAATATTCTCCAGGATAGACCACATCTTGGGTCACAGATCAAGCCTTGGTAAATTTAAGAAAATTGAAATCATATCAAGCATCTTTTCCAACCACAACGCTATGAGACTAGATATCAATTACAGGAAAAACATCTGTAAAAATTACAAACACATGGAGGCTAAACAATACACTACTAAATAACCAAGAGATCACTGAAGAAATCAAAGAGGAAATCAAAAAATACCTAGAGACAAATGACAATGAAAACAGTACAATTCAAAAACCTATAAGATGCAGCAAAAACAGTTCTAATAGTGAAATGTATAGCAGCAATACAATCCTACTTCAAGAAACAAGAAACATCTCAAATAAACAATCTAACCTTATGCCTAAAGGAACCAGAGAAAGAAACAAAAACAAAACCCAAAATTAGTAGAAGGAAAGAAATCATAAAGATCAGAGCAGAAATAAATAAAATACAAACAAAGAATAAAATAGCAAAGATCAATGAAACTAAGAAGCTGGTTCTTTGAGAAGATAAACAAAATTGATAAACCTTTAGCCAGACTCATCAAGAAAAAGAGGGAGAGGACTCAAATCAATAAAATTAGAAATGAAAAAGGAGAAGTTACAACAGACACCGCAACAATGGAAAGCATCATAAGAGACTACTACAAGCAACTCTATGCCAATAAAATGGAAAACCTGGAAGAAATGGACAAATTCTTAGAAAGGTATAACTTTCCCAGAGTGAACCAGGAAGAAATAGAAATTATGAACAGACCAATCACAAGTAATGAAATTGAAACTGTGATTAAAGATCTTCCAAGAAACAAAAGTCCAGGACCAGATGGCTTCACAGATGAATTCTATCAAACATTTAAAGAAGAGCTAAAACCTATCCTTCTCAAACATCACCCTGATGCCAAACCAGACAGAGATACTACAAAAAAAGAAAATTACAGACCAATATCATTGATGAATATGGATGCAAAAATCCTCAACAAAATACTAGCAAACAGAATCCCACAACACATTAAAAGGCTCATACACCACAATCAAGTGGGATTTATCCCAGGGATGCAAGGACTCTTCAAAATACACAAATCAATCAATGTGATACACCATATTAACAAACTGAAGAATAAAAACCATATGATCATCTCAATAGATGCAGAAAGAGCTTTTGACAAAATTCAACACCAATTATAATAAAAACTCTCCAGAAAGTGGACATAGAAAGAACCTACCTCAACATAATAAAGGCCATATATGACAAACCCACAACAAACATCATTCTCAATGGTGAAAAACTGAAACCATTTCCTCTAAGATCAGGAACAAGAAAAGGATGTCCACTCTTGCCACTATTATTCAACATAGTTTTGGAAGTCCTAGCCACAGCAATCAGAGAAGAAAAAGAAATAAAAGGAATACAAATTGGAAACAAAGAAGTAAAACTGTCACTGTTTGCAGATGACATGGTACTATACATAGATAATCTTAAAGATGCCACCAGAAAACTACTAGAGCTAATCAATGAATTTGGTAAATTTGCAGGATACAAAATTAATGCACAGAAATCTCTTGCATTCCTATACACTAACAATGAAAGATCCCATTCACTACTGCAACAAAAAGAATAAATTACCTAGGAATAAACCTACCTAAGGAGGTGAAAGACCTGTACTCAGAAAACTATAAGACACTGATGAAAGAAATCAAAGATGACACAAGCAGATGGAGAGATATACCATGCTCTTGGATTGGAAGAATTAATATTTTGAAAATGACCATACTACCCAAAACATTCTACAGATTCAGTTCAATCCCTATCAAATTACCAACGGCATTTTTAACAGAACTAGAACAAAAAAATCTTAAAATTTGTATGGAGACATAAAAGACCCTGAATAGCCAAAGCAATCTTGAGGGAAAAAAATAGAGCTGGAGGAATCAGACTCCCTGACTTCAGGCTATACTACAAAGCTACAGTAATCAAGACAATATGGTGCTGGCACAAAAACAGAAATATAGATCAATGGAACAGGATAGAAAGCCCAGAGATAAACTCACACACCTATGGTCCACTAAACAAAGGAGGCAAGGATATACAATGCAGAAAAGACAGTCTCTTCAATAAGTGGTGCTGGGAAAACTGGACAGCTACATGTAAAAGAATGAAATTAGAACACTCCCTAACACCATACACAAAAATAAACTCAAAATGGATTAAAGACCTAAATGTAAGACCAGACATTATAAAACTCTTAGAGGAAAACATAGGCAGAACACTCTATGACATAAATCACATCAAGATCTTTTTTGACCCACCTCTTAGAGTAATGGAAATAAAAACAAAAATAAAGAAATGGGACCTAATGAAACTTAAAAGCTTTGGCACAGCAAAGGAAACTATAAACAAGATGAAAAGACAACCCTCAGAAAGGGAGAAAATATTTGCAAGCGAATCAACAGACAAAAGATTCATCTCCAAAATATATAAACAGCTCATGCAACTTAATATTAAAAAAACAAACAACCCAATCAAAAGATGGGCAGAAGACCTAAATAGACATTTCTCCAAAGAAGACATACAGATGGCCAAGAGGCACATGAAAAGCTGCTTGACATCACCAATTACTAGAGAAATCTCTAGTGATGGTGAGATGATGGTGAGATTTTGGTGATGGTGAGACTGGTGGTGATTTCACATAGAATGATCAAATCATGAGTGTTCTAACTTGGAAATGGTTCAGTAGAAACTGGATAGCTGTCTGTGAGGAAGCCCAGGGAAGTTGACCGTAGCATCAGTCATTTTCACTCATGGTTAATAAAATCATTTTTCAAATCAAATTTCATGTGAAACTCAAAATATAGAACTGATCAAATGGGAACTACCCTGGTTGACTGAATCCAATGTAGGGTACAAGGGTCCGACCCACACTGTGTCCCCATCACCTCACTGACCAAGGCTCCAGGTGACCACTGAAGCACTATTTGAAAACTCGTTCTGCAAACTCAAAGGGTCACTGTTCCTAGGAATCTACAAAATAAGAGATAATGGTTGCTTTCTCTCCAATGGCTACTAAAAAGCATGCTGTTAGCAGTCTTTAGGGAAGTACTAATCATTTACATTTTTTGTTCTTTTCTAGTTGGTCACTTCAATGGTTCAAATGCAGATGAAGCAGACAGATTCTGGGAGCTCTGATTAAAAAGAAAATAAAAAACAGCTCACAGTAATGACCCCTCCCAAGAAAACACCCAGCAATCTTCCAGCTACAGTAACAGTAATCCCCAACCCACTACAGCATCTACTTGAAATATTGATTCTTCAGTTAGTTCTCCGACTTAAAATTCCAGAGCTGAGAGCTCCCCACCACACAGACACCCCTTTCACAGAATCACATCACAGAGCACAGAGTGTTTCCTTAACATTAAGCTTCCCCAGGCTTTCATTTCAATTAGTCATAAAAAAAGATCAAGAAGGAAAGTATTGTCGGAAAGATTCCAGTCAGTGTTTTATTGCCTGAAACAGTTCTCAGGATTAACCATTGCACAGCAGACAGGAAATTCTGCAGAAAGAGCAATGCTTTTTCCTTACAGATAGGAAGTAAAGAAATCAAAACGTTTTTGCATTAAAAAATCTCATTTGTGGCATTAAAAATTTTTTTAAAGGCACCCAGTTGATGCCAAGAAGTTATCACAAATCCAACTTTTGCTATCCTTATATTTTCATTTAGGTTCTAAGGGCAACAAAATCCCTTGACATTATTATCTCCTCTGAATACTAATTATGTCACCACAACTGTGTGTCTGTTAATCTTCCAGAAATAATGTGAGAGTTACGGGGATGCGATAGGAGCAGAATGAAATTAGAAACATATTTTGTGAATTTGTCAAAACTACCAGCTTTCTAAGAGTGGTAAAAGCACACTTTCCAGAATTTTTTCATAAAAGAACAAATTACCACAATGAAGATAAACAATGATTCTTAATACCACACTTCGAGCACAGACAAAGTAGCTAGAGCAAGGCCAGCATTCTGTGGCTTCTTTTATCCTTACCGAAAATTTAGTTCACAGTACCCAGGATTTTCGTCTCAGAGCACCAGGTTCAACTCCAGATAAGACCTGTTTTTAATCATGCTTAATGGACTTGGTTCCTAGGAGAATAAGAATGAAGGTGAAAATCTCCTCTCCAGCAGGGAGGAGAATAAACTTGTTCTGGGGACCAGGACCTAATCCTCCCCTCTGAGGGAAGGAAAATGTTACTGCACACTGTCTGCCACCTCGTCAGTCCCAAATATGTCTTGAATGTATGAATGACAATATTGTTACTCTCTGCTCATCCTGGGCTGAAAACAAGAGAATCATGAGCTGTCGTGCTTGGAGGAAACTTTGCCATCATCTCCTTCTGCTGCCCATTTTGCAGACATGGAAACTAAGGCCCGCCAGGTTGCCAAAGGTACACACATGGCCAATAGGGCAGAGGAAGAATGATATTCATATTTATTTCCCAAATTTCTGATCAAGGCTCTTCCTCTACTGCAGTGGACAAAATCTCACATCATCTTTAAAATAAAGTTTAGGGATGCTTCAAAGATATCTCCTCCCCCACCTTGGGCCCACTGCAATGGTGCAGAGTCATGTTACCTCTTTCTGGATGCCAGCTGCATGCTCTGGGGGTGTACCTGTGTTCCAGTCTGGCCCACTCTGACATCTCCACACTGCTCTCAACTTTTTCAGCCATGCCCTAGAGGCCTTTTTCTCTATCCCACCCCTGGCACCCCATTTCATTTCTTTCCTCTATAGCACTGAACTGCTCACACTGTGAGAATATGCATGCACACACACACACGCACACACCCCATGGCAGTTCACCCATGTGCGACTTTATTTTGGAGTCTGCCTTGGCTGACTCTCCTTCCCACCTCTCTGGCTGGTTCCATTCCCTGCCACTGTTACCTCCTGTGACTTCTACCATTCCCTTCACATCCCACACCCTACACCCTGGATTAGGAATCTCTACTCTGTTTTCCTGTTCCCAGGATTCCATCATTATCCCTGCACTAAACTCTGATACATTATATAAAACACTTATATGGGTTTCCCAGAGTCATTTGGGCTCAGTTTCTCCCAATCATTTAACTGATGACTATGCAGGCATCATGTCAAAACCGTGTCTGCTAACTTACAAATATTGACACAAATAGATGACAGGTAGTTAGGGAATGTTTAGACAACCTTTGTGCATCAATTACTCTTCTTTTTTAACTTCATGGATTATTTTGAATACACTGCACCTGTGCTCTTTCCGGTCCTCTCAGAGGAGCAGTATTATGGAACTCAAGAATCCAATACTGAGAGAAAGGTGTTGGGTAAAAGGAATAATAGCTTTATTGAGGAAGCTGGCAATCATTGGGAGGAGGTAGACTCAAGTCCCAAAGAACCAACTTCCCATTGCCAGTCAGGGGGCAAGAGCTTTTAAAGGGGAATTTCAGGGGTGCACCAGTGGATGGAGGGGGCTACGTGCAGAATAGCACAGTTAGATCTGTCAATCATCTTGAAATTAATTGGTCATGTCGTGGTCTGATCAGTGTCATCTTGATCATTTTAAGTACAGTTAGTCTTCAATGCCAGGGTCGGTTTGTTCCCATTTCCTTGAAGACAGTCCTCAGAATTGTGGCATTTAATGTCATGGCTACAGTCTGGTCATCATGTAGTTAACTTCTTCCACCTGGTGAGGGTTTCAGTATCTACAAAACACCTCCAAGGATATGCCTGAAAATATTACCTACAGCCCATGAGGAGGAACTGAAGGTCCTTGATTTTGCTTAATGGCCAAACTATTATTGTCTTGCTTGACTACTTTCCTTTGTTTCTGTATTTTTTTCATTTCTCTGATTAAATTTACAGTAAGTCCCCTGCATACAAACGAGTTCTGTTCTGAGAGCACGTTCATAAGTCTAATTTGTTCTTAAGTCCAACAAAGTTAGCCTAGGCACCCAACCAACACAATCAGCTATATAGTACTGTACTGTAATAGGTTTATAATACTTTTCACACAAGTAATACATAAAAAACAAACAAACACAAAAAATAAAGAAAACATTTTTAATCTCACAGTACAGTACCTTGAAAAGTACAGTAGTACAGTACAACAGCTGGCATACAGGGGCTGGCATCGAGTGAACAGGCAAGAAGAGTTACTGACTGGAGGAGGGAGAGGACGTGGGAGATGGTAGAGCTGAAGGATCTTCAGCAATAGGAGATGGAGGGCAAGCTGCTGTTTCACTCATGCCTGATGTTCACGGCACAGGTTCTGGTTCCTTGCTGGTTTCAAGTCTATCTACCCACTTGGAAAAATGATTCAGAGATGTCTATGTAGTAGCTCTTTTTTTCTCATCATAGATGACACGGTAGCACTGGATTGTATTCTGACGGCTGCTGCAATCTTCGTGTACCGTTCTACGTTCAGGTCCTGTGCCTAAAAAACGAACAATGCCTCCTCAAATAAAGAAAATCTCCTTGCCATTTCCTGCATTGTGAATCTCTTTGGTTCTTCAGTTACTTCTTCCTCTTGTCTCTCTTCGTCCTTTCTCTGGGCCTCCAATTCCATCACGTCTTCATTAGTCAGCTCCTCGGGTTGCACAGCAAGGAGTTCAATGAAGATGTCTTCTTGCAGATGTAGCTTGAAATAAAGATACTGTATTACTGTACTCTATACAGTACTGTACAGTAAAGTACACAAAATCACAAACACTTGTAGAGGATGCATGCATGTGACAATGTACACCAGTCATGTGAACTAACTTATGTGACTGGACATGGGAACGCACGTTCACATCTTTGAAAGCTCGCAACTTGAGAGTTTGTATATAGGGGACTTATTGTATTCTTTGACTGGTTTTTCTACAGATGAGAGGCAGGTAGAGGATATGGTGGGGGCAGGTCTGTCCTAGGAAGGCCCCATAGGGTCCTGCTCTGTTAAAGCAAAACAGAAACTTTTGATGTAATTCTGCTTCTACCTTTTAAAACCTGGTATTAGGTATGGACAGCCATGTTTTTCTTTAAAGAGTTCTATCACTGGTCTCATAAAGCATTCTATCTGAGAAGAATGAGATTCTTAATTTTGCTTGCAATGAAATATATGAATAAATAAATAGAACACATTAATATTGTATTAATAGCTATGACTATCTTCTAGAATGGTGAGTTCTATGCCAAGTGCAGCTGGTTGTATTGTAAGTATCTTTTTATATGTCTGTTTCCCACTCTTGATTCCAGGCTAATTGCCTGATTCAGATTGTGTGGCCAGAGCCCAGCATAGTATCTGGCACATGATAAAAATTCAATACTTTTTGAATGAAACATTTATGTAGTCCTAAACTCTCTGGAAAACCTTGGCTAGGCAGATCTTTCCCCATGAACCACTTTTCCTAATTTTTCTTAACAAAAGTCAGTACACATTCAAATTCAAGTCATATTATATTACTAAAACATATTTGTTTCCCATAACTTCCTCTAGTTTCCTGTGTCTGCCCTCTAATACCAAAACAGAATAACCCTATTCTGCTTTGCTCTTCCAGATATTTAGAAACTGTGGTAACTTCTCTGTCAAATCTGTATTTCTCCAGCCTAAGATTTCCCTATTCTTCAGTCATCTTCAGACACCATCATCAGGCTTTAACTCCTCTAAGCATGCTCTCCAGGTAGTCAATCTCTCACTTAAGATGTGCCACCCAGGACTGCCCATGGCATTGACCTCGAACATCTGACCAGATCACAATTCAGAAGGGTTGTCACTACCTTTGATATTAATGCTATACCTCTGTTAATAAAGCCCAAGTGCATCAACTTTTCTAGTAGTCCCTAAATTATTATTATGTATCATGATCACACCCACTCTTTCCCCATTTCCTGTTTTAAAAAGAGATATTCTCCCCACTGTTTAATATCAATCCCTCCCTTCAACTCCTAATTCCATCTCATTCTACCTTTCCAAGGATTTCACACCATCAGCTACCATCCCCCCTTACTTTCTATATAATCTCTTCCTGTCTATAGTCCCTTCCCAGTAGCTTTAACCATGCTCAAGTCTCTCATCTTAAAAAAGAATATGTATCTTCAATATTATGTTTCCACCCTCACTACTTATCTAAAATTCTCTTACAAAGGTCACAAATGACATTCATTTTACTAAATCCAGTAGACAATTCTAGCCAAAGAAATCTAGTTTTGATTTCTTTGCTCCTTTTGACACTATTGACAATCTCTCCTTCTGAAAATACTCTCCTCAGCTTCCATGACATTTGTCTTTCCAGTTTTCCTTCTATCTCTGGCCATGCCTTCTCATTTTCATTTGTGGACTCCTCTTTCTCAACTCATCCTCCAAATGTTTGTGTCCCTGAGGGCTGTACCTTCAGCCTCTTCTCTTCTCTTCTTGCTTCTCCTTGGAAAACGTTATCACCTTCTTATTTCAATTACCATCTGAAATCTAATATCTCAAATTCTGTCTCTATTCCAGATCTTTCTCCTAAGCTTCAGACTTAAAAAAAATCAGAATGTACTTCCTACTCATCAGCTATGTGTGAATATTCCATGAGTCCCTCCAACTCAACATGAGCAAACTGAACTCAGCTCTCTCTACTACTCTCCCCTCCTCTCGTCCTTCTCACCTCCCTGAAAGCCAGGATCAACCACCCAGTCTCCAAGAGGCGGGGGTGAGATGGGGTGTAGACAGATATAACTTGTTGAACTGGCTTCACTCATTGAGGTAGAATTAGGTGATGGTTTTATTTCTGCATCATCACTGAAATCAACCATTCCTGGTCAAACGTCCCACCTTTGCTCTTTCTCAGACGGCACTTCAAGCACATTACGTGTCTATGGACCACTTTCAGTTACAAGAATGACCACCTTGAGTTCTCTGGGCCTCACTTTAAAGTTCAGTCTTTTTAAAATCGCAGCTTCAATCTCTCACCCAGTTTCAGTCTTATTCCCCTCCCCTCACCCCATCCCCTCTCACCAACCCTTCCTAAGATGGGTCCTGACCCATGGACCAAGGACCTACAGCAAAGGAGGGAGACAAGCATGGTCTTCTCCTCTTTCTTTACTTTGTTCTCCTCTTTCTGTGGCTTCTCCCTTCATGTGTTTCACTCCCTTCATCTGAGATATCTTTAAGTCACATGGTGACTCTGGGCCATTAGCAACCTTCACAGGGTCTCACTTTTCTCCCCAAAGTGATACAGTTGCAGGAAAATGACCCATAGGGGCCCTTCAAAATCTAATATAGCGAGATTCCCAACCTCTCTGACACAAATACCAACTCATTTGTCCACAATTGCCTTGATATTTTTTGAACTCTTAAATGTCCTGTTCATCTATAAGCTCATAAAAAACTGTGGACCCATATTGTTCAATAAAAACAAGACACGAGGAGACTCTGTCACTAGCCCTGGGAATTCCAAACAGTAACATTAGTGAACTGTTTTGTTAGCATTCTCGTCTCTTACACCATTGCTGAGGTTAGTGCAGCATTTTTCATTCCACGTCACAAGTGGATCACATATATTTTTCTTAAATCACAATCATGATTCAGGAAGGTAGGTTTATAGCTTTACAATGTCCTTGGCAGTAATTGCTTCATTTACCCCTGAAATGGTGGTCCATGGTCTCATCGAAACTCTTTTTTTTTTTCCTTTTAAATTCCTTGACTGTCATGTAATAGTTTGGCTGTTTTGAAACCATCCTCCAGTCTTATAACATATTTATGCTATGGGGTTACAAACATGAGAGTGATGTCATTGCTCAAACTTTTGTCAGCGGTTGTGTGGTTTCAAATAAGACTCAGTATCTAAGAGTTTTCTCTAAATACCTTAAATCACAACCTCCTGCATGAGAACATATTTTACTCAAGGTGACAGCAATCACAAATTATAAACTTGTGTGTGCGTGTGCGTGAGAAAGACTTACTTTAGTGTAATTTTAACAGGATTAACGATGTACACAATTTAAAAGGCCAAACAGTGGTCTCTTACTCCACCATCCTCTATAAATTCAAGATTCCCAGTGACAACATCTTTTAAGTCTTTTAGCAATTTCTTCTGGTATTTGATTTAATATTTCTAAATAACATCTTTATAGCACTCATTCTTGATTGTTCAACTTCAGACATTATCTTTTGGTTTCTGAGTTAAGATATAGGTTTGAATGCTGCGACAGAGACTAAAATGGCAGTGCATTAAAATAGAAGCTTATTTTTTTCTTATAAATGCAGAGCATCAAGTGAGAAAGACTTTTATTCACCTGATCCAAGATAGCTTGTCACCATGACTGTATTTCATCCAGTGGGACAGGGTAGAAGGGAATGGGAAGCATATGTTTCTACCCCTTAAAGGAACAACCCAGAAAATGTACATATCAATTTCATTTATATCCATTGTCCAGAACTTGGTGTCATGGCTTCCACAAGGAAGGCTGGAAACCCGGGTCTTTATTCTAGGTAACGACACTGTTTGCTAAAATCCTCTTACTATGTAAGAAAAGAACATATGTTGATGGGCAACAATCAGTTTCTTCCACATTTTCCTATTTTGGAAGAAGGGTATTTTACCCTTGTAAACAACAACAACAACACACACACACCAACATGCATGTTTCATCCCCATCCTATCACAATTTTGTGTGTTATATCACAATTTGGGTTAAATCAATATTTGATGTTTACATTATAAAATATTATTTACAACTTAATCATTTAATGTACTTCCTTTCTTGCACATCAGAAAACATATAGTATCTTAGCAATACCTTTACTTATATTGGTTTGCTATTCCCTCAATAAAGCTTAATTTCTTTAAAAGATAATCATGAATTCCATGGATCTACAGGCTCAACTCATGGCAGCACTGTTCAAAATGAAAAAGACTGGGATAATTTCATCAGCAAGGTAATGGATAAACGACTATGGTACTCAATTGAATATTAGATAGCATGGAACAGGGATGAAATGCAGCTGCATACAACAATGTGTTTTCCTGGAAATAGAAGATCGAGTTTAAAAAAAAGTAAGTCTCAGAAGACTATCCATGTGGCGTATGACACCTATTGATTTGCACGTGTGTAACCATATTTGCATAGGATGCAAAGGATAAATTGCACTGATCATGGTGTATTGGCCTTTTAATGTGCTATTGAATTCAGTTTGCTAGTATTGTGTTGAAATTTTTGCAACTATATTTAACAGGAGTCTTGGCCTGTAGCTTTCTCTTCTTGTAGTATCCTTATATGACTTTGGTATCAGGGTAGACGGGCCTTGTAAAAAGAGTTTGGAAATGTAACCTCCTCTTCAATTTTTTTGGAAAAGTTTGAGAAGGATTGGCATTAGTTCTTCTTTCAGTGCTTGGTGGAGTTCATCAGTGAAAACATCTGGACCTGGGCTTTTCTTTGTTGGGAGGGTTTTGATTACTGCTCTAATCTCCTTAGTCATTATTGGTCTGATCAGGTTTTCTATTTCTTCATGATTCAGTCTTTAAGTGGTATATTTCTAGGAATTTATCCATTTCTTATAGGTTGTCCAATTTATTGACATATAATTGTTCATAGTAACCTCTAATGATTATTTGTATTTCTGTGATATCAGTCGTAAAGTTTCCTTTTTAATTTATAATTTTGAGTCCTCTTTTTTTCTTGGTTAGTCTAGTTAAAAGTTCTGAATTTGACTATATATTTACCTTTGCCCAGTGAGTTTCATACTTTTATATGTTTTCATGTTGTTCTTTAGCTTCCATTCATTTCAACTTGAAGAACTCCCTATAGTATTTCTTGTAAGGCAGGTCTAACAGTGATGAATATTCTTAACTTTTGTTTGTCTGGAAATATCTTTATTCTCCTTCATTTCTGAAGAACAGTTTTTCTGGGCATAGTATTCTTGGTTTGCAGGGTTTTTTCGCTTTTTTTTTTTTTTTCCCCCAGCACTTTGAGTATATCATCCCACTCCCTCCTGGTCTCTAAGATTTCTCCAGAGAAATCTACTGATAACCCTAAGGGGGTTTTTCTTTAAGCATCTTTTTCTTGATGCTTTCTTTTAACATTTTGATTATAATGTGTCTTGGCATAATCTTCTTTGGGTTGATGTTGCTTGAATCCTTTGAATTTCCTATACCTGGATGTCTGTATGTCTCCCAAGATTTGGGATGTTGTCAGCTATTATTTCTTAAAATAAATTTTCTTCCCCTTTTCTTTTTCTTCTCCTTCTGGGTCTCCCATGATGCAAATGTTTGTTTACTTAGTGGTGTCCCATAATTCACACAGGTTTTTTCATCCTTTTTTCTTTTTGTTCCTCTAACTGCCTAATTTCAAATGATCTGTCCTTGAGTTGTCCAAGTTTGGTGGCACTCAGGTTATTGGCAGAATTTAGTTCCATGCAGTAGTAGAACCAAGGTTCTCATTTCCTTGCTGGCTGTTATCTGGGGACTGCTCTCAACTTCTAGAGGCTGCCTACATTCCTTGACTCATGGCCACTTCTTTCATCTTTAAACCAGCAACAGTGGGACTAGTCCTTATGATGTTGCATCTTTTCTATCTCTTCTGCCTCCTCTTCTTTTGCCATATCTCTCTCACTGACTCTTTGGTCTTCCTCCTCTGATTGCAAAGGTCCATGGAATTATATTTGGCCCATCCAAATAATCCAGAACAATATCTCAATTTTAAGGTCAGTTGATTAGCAACTTTACTTCCAACTTCAAAGTCCCCTTTGCTATGTGATTATAACATATTCACAGCTTTAATACCAGGGAGTAAAGATCATGGCTTCCATCTTGTTAAGACTAGCTTTCCTCCTAAGAGATGATTCCCAACTGGACCTGGTGTGAAAGGGAAAATTATGCTGAAGTAGTTCAGGCCTTGCATTGTTCTTCCAGCCCTCTGGAAGCCCCAGGACAGTGGTTTAACCCCTGCCCTCCCCCCAAAATCAGTACAGAAGTTAATCTGAGTGTTTAGGACTTCATGTCACCTTCCTTTTTTCCTCTGTATTTTACAGGTGGAAAGTAAAGGCTCAGGGAGATTGAGTCATTTCTCAAGGTCACAAACACAATTAATGGCAGAGTAATGAAAATATACTTATTCATTCACTTATCCATTCAATAACACTTGCTAAGCCCTACCATGCTAAGTGGTCTAGGGAGACAAACATGAAATAAACCTTGTTCATCCACCTCTCAGGGAGTCTTGTTTGTTTATCTGGGATACAAATGGAATAAACTTGTTGGCATGCTTGATACTGGTTCAGTAAAATTTCCACACATTTTTACATAGAAATTTGATATTTCCTAAGAACATCTGCTTCAGCTCCAAGGCAGGGGTTGTAGGACCTGATTCAAACCACACCTGTGTGCCCTTAGGGAATTAACTTAGTAATGGTATCTACCTGATAGAGTTAGTGGGAGAAGAATTGAGTTGAAACATGCAAATAACTAGGAACTGGGATGTAACAAGAGCTTAGTAAGTGATGACTGTCATCACTTTCATTACTATTTAATCCCCTTGAGCCTTAGTGTTACTGTTTATTAAGTGGATACAATAATAAACATCTCATGGAATGATTAAATGATCACCCTATATAGTATAGCTATAAGACATGTGACCCACAATTTGTACAAACTCACAATTCATCCCCTCACTCCTTCCCTAGAGACCTCACTTACAGACCTACTAATTTCATAGCTTATACCTTCAATAAAACATTCATGGAGGGTCTTTGGTTGAGAAGAAATGTCACAGGGGTCAGGATTTCAGAGTTCTTTAGTGGATTTGAAACTACCCTCCTATGTGACGTTAGGCAAAGGGCTTGGCCTTTCTGATCCTCAGTTTCTTCATCCATGAAGAACAGATTGCTCTAGAAAATAGTCTTTATCCCCTGTTTTGTTTTTAAATTAACCAGAGAGTTAAACCATTCTCTGGGAATGTAGTCTTCTAAAATGCACTAGATTTGCACACCTCCTTCAACATGCTGTTTTGGAAGTCAATCTCACTGCTCACTCCATTTTCCTTTTGCGTATGTGTCTGGTTCCCCCTGGGGAGATCTTGGAAAAACCAAAGGATGCCACAAAAAAACCTGAAGCCAGCTGAGACCCAGAGAAGCACTAAACAGACAAGAGGGAGCCAGACCCAAGAGACACAGGTCGCTTCTTGTCCAGAGCTGCCACCCCAGGAGGAAGCAGCAAGCTCAGGCTGTCAGAAGAAGCAGTGTGAAGACAAAACCGTAAGACAGATGGTGATGGGAGTAGGAGGTGCCTCTTACTATTCCCCACTATCCAAGGATGCAGCACCCACCCTTGGAGCTTGGGGTCCCTATGTTAGGACCTGGCAGGCCCCAGTGTTGAGGAAGGCCACAGAGCTTCTTTTCACATAGAAAGAGGCCAAGAACAGCACCGGGGGATCCAGAAAGAAAAGATTCCAACTGGATCTAGAACCAAGCACAGAGCCAGGCCAGGCATGGGCAGGAGGGGTGGGTTGTCTATCAGTAAGAAGTCAGCACTCCCAAAGCAGGGCCAGGTCCTTACTTCTTTTCATTTTGCTAGAAACAGAGACTCTGTTAAGCTATCTCAGATACTAAGCATTTATTGTCAGGATGCATAGCCAGCACAAGAGACTGGGTCACAAAGGAAGCCAGTTTGTTGTCTAAAGTTCAAAGCATCACCAATCCTAGGACTTTGTCATTGGTTCTCTCCTTCTATTTATGTCTTCTTGTTCCTCATATCTGACAAACTGGTTTATTTTCTGTGTATTCCGAGTGACGTTTCAAAGGGAGAAAGTCTAGCTGGTCTTGTTAATTACTATCGCCCTTACTTTTCAGGCTCATCTTTATTGTGACCTAATGGCCAGCCTACGAATTGGCAGCCCTCAGATCAAATATTTACTACAAATCCCATAAGAAACAACTCCTTATTCAAGGAAATATTTAGGGGTCACTTGTGGGTGGGACTGACGCCTTTTGAAGGTGGTGGTGAATGGCAGGTGCTGCGATGAGCGTGTGTCGTGAACATCCATACAATGACTGTCAACTAAGAGACTATACTGGACCAGTGCCTACTAAGCCCTGGACTCTCAGGAAGTTCTCATTCTGACCCTCATGGTCCAATCAATGGTGACACCTAGAAGAATGACGATACCACCTAGCATATCACCAGGACTTGAAATCTTGGTTTTATGAGTGACAGGAGGGGAAGGGAAAGAGGAAGTAAATGTCAGGACCTAAAGAGACCTAAAGAGACATTCTGAGAGGATGCATCTCCATCAGTTGCTCTGGATGGATTTTTCCTGGGGCCTTCTGGGTTAGCCTTGATGTGGTCTCTGGTATCACAGTCTGTGCACTCAGATTCCTTCCTTCCTGTCCTTGTTTCAGCGGATGATGATGCCCAAAATAATGCTCAAACCTACAGGGCCATTGTTTGGGAATTAGACAGACCCAGGGTCTATCTCTGGTTCAGCTGTGTGTCCTTGAGCAAGTCAACGTTTCTAGGTCTCCGTGTCCTCTACTATAAAATTACACTAAGAAAACCTACCTCATACCTTCCTTATGCATGGACCACTATGTTTGGGATCATTCTTTTCATTGCTATTGGTATGTGATTGAACAGTGTTTAACTCTTAAAAGCAGTATTATTCATTCTGTGGCAGGAAATGGATGGGGACTTGAAACAGAGAGGACAAAGGACTTCTAAGACATTGCTTCCAGGGCAGAAATGTGAAGGTAGAAAGGGAATAGTTTCAGGTTCCCTGAGGTCATGGGCTCTAGAACCTGATTATTACACAGCATCCTGGGGACAAGGTGGTGCTCTCATGTGAGAGGACCAAGGGTTATAATGTCAGTGCTGACTCAGAGAGTCCTTGGCTGATGTAACTCTGAGGAGGCAGAAAGGTCCTTCCACAAACACTAGAAAGGGCTTTGTCCAGTATCCTGTTAAATTACTTGGAACGCAGGAACCCAGAGGTGACACTCAGGAAAGAGTTTCCCTTTCCCCTTCCATATGTCCTATCACCAGATGGAATGGCCTGATGCCCAGAGCAGCACAGGGCATTCAGGAAGAAAGGTGTGATGCCTGGAGGACACACGATGATCTTCTGTTTTCACACTGAAAGCCATGTGATAGCTACAAAAGTCATGATAGAAGAAAACAGGGGCTGAGAATGGGTTTGTAGGTTGCCACATTTTCTCTCCAGAGTAAATCTCAAGGTTCTGGGATAATTCAAGATAGGATAAGAAGGGATATTGGCTGTTCTACTAATTTGCATATTGTGAGTGCTGTAGACAGCTTTCATAAAATGATATGAACCTTATGCATGTCTCCCAGTAGGGGAAGAGGCTATTGCATTATTATTCTGGGGGGAGTACAAGGATGTGGGCCTGGGAGGGATGGTCCTATGGGCTTTGCACACAGCTCTCCAATGGTTGGAAGCCCATTCACGGATTTGTGGAAGTTTTGCTGTATCAAGTCCACTTAAGAGAGTGAATGATTATCTTGCTTCATTTGGGCTGGGCTGTGGTCATTCTAACATGGACTAACCCAGATGTCTTAGGACTATTAAGGAATCTAGAGTAGAGACTGCAGAGCCAGCTGCATGGCTGTATCTGGGAGTTTGAAGTTAACATGCAGCTTTACCAATAACAAGATGTGACAGAGCATGCTCAGAGCATTGGGGCTGAGTGAGCTGTGAAGGAAAGGTGGTTTCTATGCCATCTGGAAGCTGATAACTTGCCCCCATCCATTCTAATCTTACCTTGGTACCTAATCCATGACTTGCTCTATGTCTGAAGGTTCATCCTTCTCAAATCCTTTGCCCAAACTTAAGATATGTGTGACAATATTCAGTCTGTAAAAAGGAAAATCATAATGGAGTTAAAGCTCAAATTTTGCTCTGTGCACAGCTGTGCTATTATTAATTTTGGCATTTTGGCTTTATTCATGGACCACTTAACACCCCATACAGCAGGATGTTTGGGGTGACTATAATAAAATTCATACAAAGAAAACAATTTAAATGTCAGTCTAATTCATACAGATTAATTTAGTTCAAGTGTAATTTAGTTTTCTTCAATTTGCATTGCTGAGAGCACTGTTATTTTCTTGGTAAAGTAAATTTCTTTCTCACCCTTTCTTAGCTTCACAAGGAAATGGAAAAGATATGATCACCTGGAGCTTCTATTGCCATCGATGGAAAATTCTAGAAGCTGTCAGTTAATGAAATAGTTTTTAGTGAATAGGTATTGAATAAAGGAGAAATCACCTTTTGATGATAATTTGGAATGTAGAGTTAACATCTGAACTGGGAACATGATCCTCATATGTTAACCATGATCCTCATATGTTAACCATGATCCTCATATGTTAACCATGCTGGTGTTAGGTTGAATTCAGCATGTTGTTTGTGACTCTACTGAACAAAGGATATAAGGGGAAATAAACCTAACATTCATTCTTATCTATTATGTTCCAGGCACTGTGCATGGTATTTTGAGTGTATTATTTTTCTGAGGTTATATTTAAAGTTAACCTCTATGTTTCCTTACTTAAACAATTTCAGCATAAATAGCATTTGCATCATAGAATGGTAAGATAATGTATGTAGTCAAGCCTTGGTCAGATGTTCATCCTTGATCTAATCAACCATAGATAGGAATGGTTATATAGGACAGAAACCCACTGCTAGCGACCCCATCGTGTGCATGGGGGAGGGAAGGGAAGGCGTTCATAAAAGAAAGAGAGTTGTCATGAGCTGTACAAAAACTTCACAAGGGACCTTCTAGAGTCAATCTGGACATGGCTCTCTAATCGTTAGTTTCCTCATCTATAAAATTGGGGTAATAATAAAACCATCTTCTTAGGATCATCATGAGGATTAAGCGAGAAATATAAAGCATTGTAGATAATGCTTTTGCATAACAAACTCTTTCCAGTCACACTTCAACCAGCCAACTCATGAATTTTTTTCAGGTTCCAGCTGAGCAATCACTTCTTTTAAAAATCTCTCTGTAACTCCCCAATTCTGGATTGGGTTCCCTAATGGTTGTTCACACTTGAGCCTTGTCATGACCCATATGGTACTTATCACACTCTAATATAACTGTCTGTTCAATTATCCATCTCCAGAATTAGGATCTGAGCGCATAAGGGCAAGAAATAAGTCTCATGTACTAGTCTATCCCCAGTGCTCAGAACAGTGCTAGCTGACAATAGGAACTTAATAAGTCTTGTTTAATAATAATGTTGAACCCTTAGCATGATTATCTCATCAACTTGTTATCATGATTTTGTAGATGAAGAAACTGAGTCTTGGAAAAGTTAAGGAACTTAACTCTAATTTACCCCTTGGGTAAATGGGGGAGCAGGCTTTGCACCCAGGGCCCATGAGTCCAAAAACCATACTTTTCTCACTATGTCATGAGGCCTTATTAGACCAACATCTGTTGAGCATCTTCTCTGTGCTGAGTGCAACACTATATATTTCCATATTATCTTCTTTAGACTCTGCAACAGTCTTTTGAGGCAGGTGTATCAGTTTGCCATATGATGAAACTGTGGCTAGAAGAAAAAGTTACATGCCCAAGGTCACAAGGCTAGCAAGTGGCAGAACTAAGATCAAGCTCTTCCCTTGAGTTCTTGATAGAGGAACTACCTGCGATCATCCGTCAGGCACCCAACAAGCTCCAACAACCAGACCAGAAAACCCCCAACAATCAGACCCAAAATGAGATTACCAGGCCTAAACGGGTGAAACTTCTTCTCCTGAAATATTCTGACAGGCTTTGCTGATCTCAGGCTTTTGCCTTGCTTTTCTGACTCCCAAGAAGAGCACAGTGCTGTTCTGGTGAGCTATTTATAGATAACCTGAAATATGTTTAAGGATAGTTCATATGTGCCTATCGCAAAGTATTGTGGGAGTAATTCCTTTTCCAATGGCTAGGGAAAATTCAAGAGGCAAAAGAAAATAAAATAGCTGAAAAAAATACATTGCTTAGGGCATTTGAAATCTGCTTATAGATTAACATTTTTCTCTTTCCTCTTCTCTTTTTAACATTTCTATCTAGTAACTGAATGTTCATTAAATTATGTGCCAAAAGGCAATATTTTATTTACATAATAGTCTTTAAGTGATGTGTTATTTTAGAAGTATTCCACAAGCTTCCTTCCTACCCTCTCCTTTTCATCGTTAAAGGAAAGGAAGATTCAGCATCATAATGAAGATCTCTATAGCATTTCTTCTGTGGTCAGTTCTTATCATGTCAAACTGTCTTCTCTTTAGCTAGTAAAATGCAACTAAAAGTTGTAAAATAATCATTCAGAAACAATAACTATACTGTTGTATATCAGAACATCATTGGTTAAGAATGAAATAGTGACTCCAGCTCATAAATGCTAGAAAGATCAAGTATAAAAGGTTAACTTAGAATCTAAACCACAATTTCTTTGGTATCTTGTCAAGCATTATGAAGAATAAAATAAAAAAGAAACCACCAAACACTGCCTTCAAATTGTCCCTCAAAAATAAAAGTCAGCTCAGGTACACACTAAAGTCTTAGAATGCTACAACTCACCAACAGCACAGTGAAGAGGAAAGGACTCTGGAATAGGGTCAAGGACACCTGGTGTGTTAGTGAGTTCAGGCTGCTATAACAAATACCATAGAATGGGTGGCTTAAACAGCAGACATTATTTCTCATGGTGGTGGAAGCTGGAAGTCTGAGATCAGGGTGCCAGCATGGTTGGTTCTCATGAGATTCCTCTTCCTGATTTGTAGATGGCTGTCTTCCTCACAAGGGAGAGAGAGTAATCATCTCTCTCACATCTCTTCTTATAAGGACACTAACCCCATTCATGAGAGTTCCACCCCCATGACCTAATTACTGTCCAAAGGCCCCACCTCCAAATACCATCACATTGGAGACTAGGCTTCAACGTATGGATTTTGAAGGGACACAAACATTCAGTCCATAGCAGTTGGGCTCTAGAACCACCTTGAATGCCATTTTGCTCTGTTCCATCCTGCTCTGGGCCCCTATTTCCTTACCTACAAATGCCCTCTTAGATCCCTTAGGGAATGCCAAAGTTCTGAATGCTAAGGGAAGATGATTGGCAAATGAAAGACAAGTGGACTCTGAGGAAGAAAGGACAGGGGCTTCCAATACAAGCAGGGGAAGACCCTGGGGCAGATGGGGTTTAAGATGAATGGAAACTCACTCTCCCCAGGAAGGAGGACTAACATGTGAGGAGTCGACATACAGAGTGTGAGACACGGATCTGGAGGGAGAGCACCAGGAAGTGATCAAAGGAAGTGTCGAAACGAGGTTCGAAGAAAGCAACAGGGTCAGGAGAAGAGAGCAGGGGAAAATCACAGATTCCCTTGGGCTTCTCCTCCAATCCAACCTCTACAAAGGCTGCACATACATTTTTCTATCACCCAATTAAGATTATAACACTTCCCTGTGCAGAGTCTTTTAATGACCACCTACTGCCCTCAGTTTTTTTAAAAAAGAAAAACCTACTAAGCTCCTTACCCTTGATTTCAAAATTCAATAATCTCTGAAATTCAAAGTTTATTCATACATATTTGGTAGCGAAACTTGATCTAAACTAAGGTAAGGCTCTTTATTTTCTTTCTTTCTTGGGTGTGACTATTCAGTGTCAGAATAACTAATAGGATTATTACAGGGTGCTGCCCCAGGCCCCACTGGGGATATGTATGATATACACATATAATTACCATATTACATTCTAAATTCGGAAAAATTCTAACTCTAAAAGCACATCTGACCCCAAGGATTTTGGATAACAGACTGTGGATTTATAGTTTCTTTTCAAGATAAATATTGTCCCCAGTGGTGAGCCCTTGCCAACCTCACCCTCTGCCACCTTACACCCATCTGTCCCACCACGCTGTATTCCAGACACACTGAGTCCTCACCATCACCTTATGCTACAGTTTTGCACCCTACTATGGCTCTGCATGAACTTTCCCCACTGAATGGAATATCTGTCTAACTCACCTCTTTATCTAGAAAAATACTCTGCACCTTTCAAAGCTCATTCTGAGGGCTTTTTCCTCTGTAAAGCCATCCCTAGCCTGTCCTTGTCTCTGCCCTCTCCTGCACCCTGGTCAGACTTGGCAGCCAGCTCTTCTGTGCACTTGACCACACGTGCAGCAGGAGCCATATTGATGGTAACCATAGGTTAATACAGGTCAATGTTCCTCCCTTGGTCTATAGGTTCCTGAAGGGCAGTCCTGCCTTCCTGGTCTCTGACCTCTGACCTGGCACTAGGGGTGCCCAGTGAATCATGGCGGGCACTCAGTCAAGGGCAATCCACCAATCTATCACTCCATGAGAAGATGAACTGACCCTCTGCAGCAAGGTCATTCTGACCCAGGACAAATAAAGAGACGAAGAAGCAAAGGCAAAACTCTCCAACCTTCTGCCCTAAGGCCCAAGAATCATCACTCCCCTCTAAATGTGCTCCAGTCCTGCACCATCTTCTTCTATCTGCAACAACTCCTTCCATCTGCACCAACAGGAGCGACTCCAGGGCATGGAACATTCTACCACGCTCTCCCCAAAACTGCAGAGGTGAAACATCCTTCTCCTCTCCAGGCTTTCCCAAATGAAGACAAAAGCCAAGTTGTCCTTCTACCAGTGGTGCTGGGTGTGCAAATGAAACAGTTCATCAGGACCCCGTAGAGAAAATACTCAGCTACATTTGGGGCCACTGAGATTCAAATACAGACGGGGTAAACGATAGTATTCAGAACAGCAGTGAAATTGGCGTACAGCACAAGGCTTGCAAAGGACGTTTACTTATGTTTTCTCATTTTTGTAAATTCTCACGATTACCCTGAATGGTAGATATGGTTATTGTGCACAGTGAGTAGATGAGGAAACCGAGGTTCAGAGAAAGTAAGCATTCGGCGTAAAGGTGCAAAAGTTAATAAAAAAGAAGCTGGGGTTAAAAGTAGATTTATGGGGAAAACATTCAAATTTGAAGGAGAAAGTAGAGCCATAGGCCAAAAAAAAGGACTTAAACTTGTCAGAAAAGACTCACATACTAATGGCAGGAAAGGGGGTTATAAGACTATGTGTAGAAGCTTCAGGGCTTGGATTCCAAGAAAGAGAAAACTGTATCTGCATGAGAACTGACATTAGCAAAAAAAAAAAAAGAGAAAAGAAATAAAGGTGACTGAGGACTCCGCGGCACCATACAGCTGAAGTTGCTGAGACTTGGATTTACCTCAGGTTAAAAGTAATACATGATTATTATAGAGAATTTAGAAAGACTAGAAAAAAATTAGAAGAAAAAAATTTTACTTAAGAACATTTTTTAAACCATTCTAAAGTTCCGTGATATAAAATTGTTTTCAATTCATTTTTATTTTAAAGGAAATTTTTTAAAGTGGATGTTATCTGTTAACTTTCTCCTAATCAATGAATGAGAGTGATCATTTCACTACACCCTCATCAACACCAGATATTATTATTTCATTTTAAATATCAGACAATTTGATAGGGAAAGTTTGGAAGGGGAAAATAACCCCTCACTCTTGTTTCATCTACATTTATTTGGTTACCTAGGAAATTTTTTTTTAAATTTCCACAGTTATTTATCAACATATTTCACATTTGTCTTTTACCTATTTATGTCCTTTTCCACGTATCTGCTGGGGTCCTGGTATTTGTATTCCCAAATTTATATTTATTAAAAAGTTACCCTTTGTTAAACTTCCTGCAACATTATCTCAGTTTTGTTGATTCCTTTTTAATTTTGGTGATTTTTTTTTGATGTATATAAGTTTTAAATTTTTATGAAGTCAGATCTATCAATCATATACTTAGTGATTTATTCCATCAATTCTAAGCTTAGAAAATTCTCCCCCTCAGGAGGTTTGATAAATATTCACGTCTATTTTCTTCCCGATTTTCTAATAGTTAAGGTTTTTAAATGTTTAACTCTTTAATCCATCTGGAATTTATTTTGATGTTTCTAGTGAGGTAAGAAGTGTTCAAAATTCTTCTAAAATATAATAAAACACTTAACACCTCACATGTTTAGCTGATATTAGCATAAACCTTGAAGGCCAAGTGGTACCAGCTTCAAAGGCTGCAAATTTCTTAATAGAGTTTAGGATTTCCCCCGTAATAGCACAGCATACAAAATATACATACGTGCCAGTCATTACTGCAAGTGAGTTATCAGCAAGCAGCACACCCAACATATGGTCTCTTTTTCATTATTGAGAAAAGTAAGTAATAAATAAGAACAGGGGCTCCCACCAATCATTAGCAAATCCTCCAAAGAAAATTAAGCACATATTGGAATCTTTTCCCTAATGGACTTGGGCAATCTCTCCGACTAAATCATTTCACCAAAGAAAACTTCCCTTCCTTCCAATCACGGCCTCTCGTTAAAAGTGAGGCAATGACTCATTTCAAAGAGCACATGCGGAAGAAACCTGAGGATCCGCGTGTGATTTCTCTCCACACTGGGGAAACATTTCTGCCTCTCCCTGCCTTCCAGCACAAAGGCGGCCCCGTCTGGAGCTGCACTGAAAAAGATTCGTGGCTTATTGTCCTGATGGACGCCAGAGTAATGGAATAGCTCTGCACTTCGTCCTGCAAAGGCAGACCAACAAGACATTGTGCTCATGACGGCTCGCATTATAATGGAGAAATATTAGGGGGATATTTCAACAGGCACCCAGAGGAGAAACAGTAGTTATAAGAATGCCACAGGCTGCTTCCAAGGAGAGTAAAAGGGACATAAAAAAGGGGGTTGGGGGGGTGGAGGTGGGAAATGCCTCAGGGAGAAAAAAAAAGTCCACTCAGAGAATATATGTTAATGCAAAGCCTGTTTGCTAGCCTGGCTCTCTAGAGAAGGGCTGTAACGATCCCTGGTATGTGAACTCTGCAATTACAGCATTATTAATTCATGCAGCTCTGCAGACCACACATGGGACTCCATGGTAATTAAGTTACAGATAAAGTCAGGTTAGTTTCCCTCTGAATATAAACAGTTGTGTTCTGTTTAACACACGCTCAGGGAAAAACTGGTGTATTTTAACCAAAGAATACTCTCTGGTAAACATATATTTGATGCAGAACCTGTCAGCAATATAATGTTAAAAAAAAAAAAAAGTACTGCCTAGCAGTAGATTTAGCAGAGAAGCAGAATGATGCAGACTTAGCCAGCCAACCACTCCATTAGAAAAGAGGGTAGAGAGGCTGGAGGCAAGAGGTTTGATGAAACCCTCCTATGAGGCCTGCGTTAGTGATTTGCAAAGGTTCAAGCCGACACTGGAGACAAGGATAAAATTCATTATCGTGGTCACCTGGAATGGTCAGAAATGGATTAAACCAAGACATAACCCTTGAAAAGTGGCATACACTGGACCCTGCAATTTTACTTCCAAGAATTCATTCTAAGTAAATAACCACCTGACGCCTTTTTTTGTGTTGACCTGACTGAACCCCAGGGTGCGCAGATATTTGGTTAAACATTATTTCTGGGTGTGTCTGTGAGTATGTTTCTGGATGAGATTAACATTTGAATTCGTAGACTAAGTAAAGCAGATTGCCCTCCCCAATGTGGGTAAACTTTATCTGATCCACTGAAAGCCTGAATAGAATAAAAGGCTGAGTAGGAAAGAATTCTTTCTCTGTACCTGACTGTCTTTGAGCTGGGACATCAGTCTTCTGCCTTCGCACTCAGAGTTGGACTGGGGCACTCTTGGCTCTCCTGGTTCTGAGACCTTTGGACTCATACTGGATGATGTCATTCACTCTCCTGGGTCTTCAGCTTGCCACCGGCAGACCATGGACTTCTCAGCCTCTGTAAATCATGTGAGCAAATTCCTTACAATAAGTATCTCTCATGTTGGTTCTGTTTCTCTGGAAAACCAAGACTAATAAAATCATGGATGTGTGCAAAAATTTTGCTACAAAGATGTTCATCACAGTAGTGTTTATGATAGCAAAACTTTGCAATCAACCTGCCTTTTTCACCTAGCACTTTACTGTGAACAAATCTCTGCGTCTGTAGATATATTTGTGGACCTCATCTTTCTATTTATTTATTTATTTATTTATTTAAATTGAAGCATAGTTGATTTACAATGTTGTGTTAATTTCTGCTGTATAGCCAAGTGATTCAGTTATACATATATACATTACTTTTTTATATTCTTTTCCATTATTGTTTATCATAGGATATTGAATATAGTTCCCTGTGCTATACAGTAGGACCTTGTTGTTTATCCATTCTATATACAATAGCTCACATCTGCTAACCCCAACTTCCCACTCCCTCCTTCCCCCAACCCTCTCCCCCTTGGCAACCACAAGTCTGTTCTCTATGTGTGGACCTCATCTTGAATGACTGTGGAGTCTTTGATTGATTACTACATCATAATTAGTGTAATCAATATATACAAGGATTTAAAAATTATGTTACATTGTTCTTTATTATGTTCACTAAGTTGAAAAAAGCACATTTTAAACACCATAAATATTGTATGATTCATTTTTATTTTCTGCTGCTGAATCTCTCAGAAGTTCTCCAGCAGTTCCAAGAAAATTCTTATAAATGTATTTGTTTTATTACCAATAAAATGCCTAATCACAAGGCATTCTTTATTGCATCTATACTGTCATTTAAATAACCTAATTTTATGCCAGATTCTCTAATTCATGTCCCTAAGTAACCCACATATCAAATATATGCTCAAGGGACATTTCTCACGATTGTGAAAAATATGTACAGAAGTAAAAGCCATGTAAAGTGTACTAGTACACACAAAGAAAATGTTAAGACACAGTGTCAGTTAGTTACCTATTGACTCATAACAAATTACCCCAAAATTTAGTGGCTTAAAGCAACAAACATGTATTATCTCAGTTTCTGTGAGTCAGGAATCCAACCATGGCTCAGCAGCATCCTTTGGCTCTGATCTCTCATAGAACTTCAACCAAGATGTGGACCAGGCCTGCATTCATCTTAAAACTCAACCAGAAGTTGATCCACTTTAAAGTTCCTTCAGGCAGTTTTTCACAAGAGTCAGTTCCTCATTAAGTGTTGGGCTAAGACCTCTGTTTTTTTGACCTTTAGAGAGCAACTCACAGCATGGCAGCTGGTTTCACCAGAGTAAGAAAGTGAGAAGGCACAAGAGAAGATATAAGTCAAAAGTCACAAACGTTTATAGGTAGGGTTGCCACATTTAGCAAATAAAAATTCATGTCACCCAAAGCAGTGCTAAGAGCAAAAATTTATAGCTGTAAATATGTACGTTAAAATAAAGATCTCAGAACTAGAAAAGAAAGAAATAACTAAACCCAAAGCTAGCAGAAGGAAAGAAATAATAAAGATTAGAGCAGAAATCAATGGAATAGAAAATAGAAAAACAATAAAGAAAATCAACAGAAAACAGTAGTTGATTCTTTCAGAAGATTAACAAAAGTGACAAAGCTTTAGCTAGATTAACTAATACAAAAAGAGAAAAGCCTCAAATCAGAAATGAAAGAGGGGACATCTCAACCAATTTTACTAAAATAAAAAGGATTATAAGAGAATGCCATGAACAATTATACACCAATAATTCCGATAACTAAATGAAACAAAGTCCTAAAAACACACAACCTACTAGACTGAATCATGAAGAAATACAAAATATGAACAGATGTATAACTAGTAAGGAGATTAAACTAGTAATCAAATACTCCAAAGAAAGCCTGGGACCATATGGTTTCACCGGTGAATTCTACCAAAAATTTAAAGAAGATTTAACATCCTCCTCAAACTCTTCCAAAAAATTGAAGGGGAGCAAATGCTTCCAAACTCACTCTTTGAGGCCAGCATTACCCTGATACTAAAGTCAAAAATACTACAAGAGAAAAAAAACAAACAAACTACAGACCAATATCCCCGATGAATGTTAATGTCAAATTACTCAACAAAATACTGGTAAATCATATTCAGTAGCACATTACAAGGATTTTACACCATGATTAAATGGGATTTATTATTGGAATGCAAAGATGGTTCAATGTATAAAAATTAATCAGTGTGTGGGCTTCCCTGGTGGCACAGTGGTTGAGAGTCCGCCTGCCGATGCAGGGGACATGGTTTCATGCCCCGGTCCAGGAAGATCCCACATGCCGCAGAGCGGCTGGGCCCATGAGCCATGGCCGCTGAGCCTGCGCGTCCGGAGCCTGTGCTCCACAACGAGAGAGGCCACAGCAGTGAGCGGCCCGCGTACCGCAAAAAAAAAAGAAAAAAAAATTAATCAGTGTAATATACTACATTAACAGAATAAAGAGTGGGGGGTGACAAGTGATCATATCAATTGATACAGAAAAAGTATTTTACAAAATTCAACACCTTTCCATGATTAAAAAAAAAAAACACTCAACAAACTAGTAATAGAAGGAAACTACCCTAACATTATAAAGATCGTATATGAAAAATTCACAGCTAACATCATACTCAAAATAAAATCTTTTTCTCTAAGATGAGGAACAAAACATGGAAGCCCCTTTTGCTCCTTCTATTCAACATATTATTGGAAGTCATAGCCAGAGCTGTTAGGCAAGAAAAGGTAATAAAAAGCATCCAAATTAAAAGGGAAGAAGTAGGGCTTCCCTGGTGGCACAGTGGTTGAGAGTCCGCCTGCCGATGCAGGGGACACGGGTTCGTGCCCCGGTCCAAGAGGATCACACATGCCGCAGAGCTGCTGGGCCCGTGAGCCATGGTCGCTGAGCCTGCACGTCCGGAGGCTGTGCTCCGCAACGGGAGACACCACAACAGTGAGAGGCCCACATACCGCAAAAAAACCCAAAAACAAAAACAAAACAAAAAGGAAGAAGTAAAACAATGTCTGTAGATGGCATAATCTTATGTGTAGAAAACCCTAAAGATTCCATGAAAATCTGGATACATAATCAACAACAACAAAAAATCAGTTATGTTTCTATCCACTGACAATGAACAATTTGGAAATTAAATTAAGAAAACAATTTCATTTACAATAGCACCGAAAAGAATAAAATTCCTGTGAATAAAATTAACCAAGGTGAAAGACTTGTTCACTAAAAACTGTGGAACATTGCTGAAAGAATTTTAGAAGACACAAATAAATAGTAAGACATCCACATTCCTGAACTGGAAGATTTAATATTGTTAAATGTCTCTACTACACAAAGCTATCTACATACTTAATGCAATGCCTATCGCTTCCCAGTGGTATTTTTTGCAGAAATAGATAAATTTCATCAAAAATAAAAAGTTTTATGCTAAAATTTACATTGAGTCTCAAGAGACTAGCCAAACAATCTTGTAAGAGAAGAACAAAGTTAGAGGTATCACACTTCCTAACTTCAAATCTTATTACAAAGCTACAGTAATCAAAACAGTGTGGTACTGGCATAAAGACAGATATATAGACCAATGGGATAGAATAGAGAGCCAAGAAATAAATCTTCATGTATATAATCAAATAATCTTTAGCAAGGATGCCAAGACCACTCAATGGGAAAAGGACAGTCTTTTCAACAAGTGATGTTGAGAAAACTGGATATCCACATGCAAAATAGTTAAGTTGGACTCTTAACCTTATGCCATGTACAAAAAAATTAACTCAAAGTGGATCAAGGACCTAAATGTATGAGCTAAATAACAAAACTCTTAGAAGAAAACGTAGGGGAAAGGCTTCATGACATTAGAATTTCCAAAGATTTCTTGGAAATGACACCAAAAGCACATGCAATAAAAGTAAAAATAGATCAACCGGACTACAGCAAAACTCAAAACTTCTGTGAATCAAAGGACACAATCAACAGGGGGAAAAAGCAATCTACAGAATCAGAGAAAACATTTATAAATCACATCTTATCTGGAGTTAATACCCAGGATATATAAAGAACTTCTAAAACAACAACCAAAAAATGCAAATGACCCAATTCATGAAAGGGCAAAGGACTTTAGACATTTCTCTAAAGAGGATATACAAATGGCCAAAAAGCACATGAAAAGATGCTCAACATCACTAATCATTAGGGAAATGCAAAATCAAAACTACTATATCACCTCACACTTATTAGGATGACTACCAGAAAAAAAGGTGTTGGTGAGGATGTAGAGAAATAGGAACCCTTGTGGATTGTTGGTAGACATGTAAAATCATAAAGCCACTATGGAAAACGATATAGAGGTTCCTCAAAAAAATAAAAATAGAATCACTATATGATCCAGCAATCCCACTTCTGGGTGTAAAAATATATGGATCTTGAAATGATATTTGCACACCCATGTTCGTAGCAGCTATTTACAATAGCTAAGAAGTGGAAGCAACTCAAGTGTCCATCAGTGGATAACTGGATAAACAAATGTGCTGTATACATACAATGAAATGTTTTTCAGTCTTAAAAAGGAAGGAAATTATGACACATGCTACAACATAGAGTGAAATGAAACAGTCACAGAAAAACAAATATAACTTTATGATTCCACTTATATGAGATAATCTAGTGTAGTCAAATTCATAGAAACAGAAAGACTGGTGGTTTCCAGAGGCTAGGAGGAGGGAATGGAAGTTTTCTGTTTAATGAGTATAGACTTTCAGTTTTGTGGTATGAAAAAGTTTGCAGATTGGTTGCATAACAATGTGAATATACTTAACACTATTGAATTATACACTTAAAAATGGTAAAGATGGTAAACTTTATGCTATGCATCTTTTACTAAAATTAAAACTAAAAATTAAAAAATAGGTCATCCAGGTAAAATTAAATTTCAGATAAATACTGACTGAATAATTTTTAGCATAAGTACATCCAAATCTTGTATGGGACATACTTATGCTAAAAAATTATTCATTGTTTATCTGAAATTCAAATTTAATTCTTCTATAAGATGCAAAATTGCATAAAATTATATTTTCACATATGATGAGGAACTAATTATTTGTAAATAGAGTTATTTAAGGGTTACAAAAATCTTTTTTTTATAAACTAGAGATGGCAACATTTTTAATTTACTGAAAACTTGAATTTATTATTCTACCATGCCATCTGGATAGAAAATTTATAAGTCCTTTCAGAGAAAGAACATATATATCAGAGGAAGAACTTAAGTAAATAATTGAAATTCCTGTAACTTGTAAGGACCAATTGTCTTCACCCATGAGGTATCAGTATTGTTTCAAATTGGTTAAGATTTTCAGCTGCTGCTATCATTAACTGTTAAAATGTAAATTACTATAAGTTTAAGAATTATAATATCGTATGTTGAGGACTCTTTTGTAAACCCCAGATTGTGTAGCAATACACATTCTACCAAAAATATTCTAGGACATGTTGGCGGTGGGGAACTAGATAAACGTGGTCAAAAGGTACAAACTTCCAGTTATAATAAGTACTAGGGATGTAATGTACAACATGATGACTATAGTGTTAACTATAGTTAACACTGCTATATGGCATATTTGAAGGTTATTAGAGATGAAATCCTAAAAGTTCTCATCACAAGGAAAAAATGTTTTATATATTTTCTTTTTTTTTTTTGGTTTCTATATGAAGTGGTGGATGTTAACCGAACATTATGGTAATCATTTCACAATATATGCAAGTCAAGTCATTATGCTGTATACCTTAAACTTATACAGCACTGTATGTCAACTGTATCTCAATAAAACTGAAATTTAAAAAAAAAGAATATTCCAGGACTCTAGTTTCCAGGAGCTATGTGTTGGCACATAGTAAATGCTCAAATATTTGTTGATGTGTTGAATAAATGTACTGTTTTGTGAATACTGTCACATTCAATTAAATGCCATTTCTAAACAAGCAATCTAAGGTTTAGAAGGGTCAGGTTATTTGCCCAAACTAACATGCCTACTAAATTTCAGAATTAGGATTAGAGCCCAGGATTTCTCCCATGCCAGAAACCCAGCTAGCTCTTCATCATACACCACATGGCCTTGTGTTTATGAGATCAAATGCCAAAGCCAATGACTACGTAATTCAACACACTCTTCTGTTGGAATTTATTCCTAAAGTGAAATCTCTGTGTTGTCATAGATTTACCTTCTTACTGAAAAGTAGGATTAAATGTGGTAGTTGGGTTTCTTAGCCTCCCTAGTTAGACTATGATGGATGAAAGATGCTTGAGAACCAAACATTTAGAGGCCCAAGTACCTCTGTGTATCTTAGAATCATTTTGCTGTTCCATGTGTAGGTATATATTAAATATTTGTTATATATTGGCATTGTGCTAGTGGCTGAGAAAGACATCCAGAAATATGACCTTTGACTGGGGTGACCATACATCTGGGTTTCCAGGGGCAGTCTGTTTTATACTTGTTGCCCCTTTTGTACTTATTTATAGCACCCCCCATTTCATTATCTCAAAAGAGTTCTGGCTTGGATGATAAACTATATGGTCACCTTACCTTTGGTAGAATTTCAAGAGGCTTTCAAAAACAATGGTAAAAGTAGAAATATAAAAATTAGAAAAAACTTTACGAATTCCTTTCTGTCTATGGTAAGCAGCTTCCATAATGTCTCCCAATGATCCCTGTCTTCTGGTACCCATGTCCTTGTGGAATCTCCCCACTTAGAGTGTGGGCTGGATCTAGTGACTTGCTTCTAAAGAATGGAATCCAGCAAAAGTTATAAAAATAGAAGAAAATATGGTTTTCAGGCGTCAGTTTGCAACCATTTAGGAGAATCATTCCACCTCACCATAGAGACATGAATACAAATAATATAATCATGATTACTGATAATTCCCAGGCTTATGGGGGAGCACAGTAAACATGCACCTTGTGACACTAGAACTTTTTATGAATTGTCTTTTGCTAATATAACAAATTACCACAAACTTAGTAGCTTAAAACAACATAAATTTATTATATTACAGTTCTGGAGGTCAGAAGTCTGACACAGTTATCACTGGGCTCTAATCAGGACATGGGCATGGCTACATTTCCTTTCTCAGGACTCTAGGAAATAATCCATTTCCATGCCCTTTCCAGCTTCTGAAGGCCACCTGCATTCCTTGGTTTGTGGCCCCTTCCTTCTTCAAAGCCCACAGTAGTGGGTTGAGTTCTTCCCACATTGCATCACTCTAACTCCTCTTCTGCCTCCTTCTTCCACTTTCAAGGACCTGATTACATTGGGCCCACTCACATAATCCAGGATAATCTTCGTATTTTAATGTCATCTGATTATCGAATTTAATTCCATCCAACATGTTAATTCCCCCTTTGTCCTGTAACATATTTACAGGTTCTGGGGACTGTAACTTGAACATTTGAGAGGGGGTCATTATTCTGTCTACCACAACTATGTTTTCCAAAGTGTGTTTTGGGGAACACCAGTTCAATGAGATGATATGAGGAAAGGGTTCCATGGGGAAATATGTTTGGGACATGCTGCATATCATAACTCAGTTTTGGAACTTCACAAGAAAGTTTTGCAATGAAGAAACCTGGCCAACTAACTGGAAGATACAACCCATTCTTTTCTCAAAGCAACTGATAACATTCAACAGTTATTCTGGCCTCTGCTTGCCGTTAGCTCACTTTGCGATCCTGACCCAGCCTTGTAACCCTCTCTACTAAATGAGGGGAGGTGGTGCTCAGATGTTATCTACTCCACTATTTTATGTTTCCTAGAATGATGAAAAAGTTTCCTTCCAAACCTGAGATTCTATGAGGTCACTTCAGCAAATATTTAACACACAGTACTCTGCAGGTAAAAACAGAGTTCAGTTTTGGGAATAAAATAATAGTAAAATGAAGCCCTCCTATCAGGGAGGTAAGTCTCCAGTGAGGGATACAGACATGAAAACAAAAATCTATAATATGCATGACAGGTGCCCTAACAGAGGTACTTACAGCATGCAGAAGCATCATGGAAGATGGATGGTCAGCTGCATGGAGATGGTGGGAGAGGATTGAATTTGCACTTAAAGGGAAGCAGGAGTTCACCTGAGAGGGAAAGAAAGCACAAGAGAGAGCCTTAATGAGAGAGTTCTTACTATAATTTAGAAAATGTACTTGCAGCGTGCTTTCAGTGGACTCAGTTGGATTCTTCAAGCCAAATGACCAGACCTGGATTCAGATCCAAAAGAAATTATCCTTTCCCATCATTAGTATTCACTGGACAATTTCTGCCTGACCTTATCAGAGAGCACTACTTCCTAACATCATCAAAGCCCTTTGGGAAACAGGTAGAAAGAGTCATCCTATTCCAGGAACAGCCTAGCCTTTCTTTGGCACTAAGAAAATTAACAGGCATGATATATTCAGGCTAAAAAATTTGCACTAAATTATAGACCTTGCTTTGCATGTCTTAGGGCTTTTTCATGTTTATTGTCAACGAAGGTGTATTAGGTTTTTTCTCCGAGCCTTTTGTCAACAGCGTGACAAAGACAGCGAGAGTGTTTCTAAATTACCTTTGCCTCTTGCACAACTGGAAGAGAAAGTCATGAAGGTTGGGTATCTGTCCATTAACAAGAATATGGGAGTACATTTATTGCTTTAATCTGGACAAATTTTTTTTACCTAGTTCCATTTACCGTCGTCGGATTTTAATGGAAGGCCACCCATATTTAGTTGTTATTGCCATTGTTTCTAAGAATGGAAAGGGCTCAAAAGGGCAATAAGAAAATGTGTTCTTGTACAGAAAACTCAGCAAAATAAATAAATATGAACATAATAGTGGTAACGCTTAACCAAAGCATTAGACCTCAAAAGAAGACCTCATATATCTCCATGGAGATGGAGATAAAAATAAAACACGAGGGAGCTAATGATTGTTAAACTGCTGCTTTGTGCAAAGTATTGGGTTAGACTCTTTCCTTGCTTTATTTAATCCCAAGGCAATTCTTTGCATTTGGCCAAACTCCTGTAAATGTATCCCTAGCAAGAGCATCACACAAGTCTGTAAATGCAAATAGGCTCAAACCAATATTAATACTTACAATGTAAACCATGCATGCCCTTCTGTGCCCTTTCTACTGGATCTCTAGGATGCTGGAGTGTTTCTTCTCATCTCACAGCATCCTTCTCAAGCTCTGGGCACTCCAGGAGGCCTGTTGCCCATGAAAACATTTGAAGTCAGCACCTCACCTCAGGTCCCCTCTACTGGCTGCCCTTCGGAGAAAACTGGTGTTTCTGCCAAGCATCTCACCCTATGAAACTCCAAAAATTATCAGCTCTTAAGTGGCCAAAGTAGGCCTTGTTTGCTGCTGTACTCACTATACCACAGCCATGCTAAGCTCCACACAGAAGTATGGGGAATGTCCACCCACTATGCATCTCATTTTGACTCCTGAGCCCCAAAGGTTCATCTTCAGGGCCATATGAAAACATCCCCTCAAATTCTGGTCACCATTACCTGCAGTTTAGATACAGCCTTGAGACTGAGACCTGACGCTTAAAAGCCATCGTCCAACACAGGCCCCATATAAGCCTCACCTTTCCCTCCCCACACGCAGGCACCTGCAAAAACCTCTGCGCTCATTCTCCTTGGACCAAAATCCCTCACGCCACGTGACTCCTAGCAGGATAGGTCCATGGATTCATCAGATCACAAAGACATCGATGAATGCCAACTTCTGCTCACATGGGACTCCAACGATATACGAATAAGACACCTGAGCTTCAGAAAGGTTAATAAATTGACCCGGCTGGTAAAGGTTGTGGTTGAAATTGGAGCCCCAGGTCTACCTAACTCCCAGTTACACCATCTCAGAGAACTCATTAAGCACAGCCCATATGGTACCCCTGCAAAGAACCTTTAGTTTTATCAAAGTACAAGCCCTCTTATTTTATTTCTGATGGTCAGGGTCCATCTCAGGGTTTAATCTAGGTTCTCCATTTAAGATTTGGAGGCCTGAAGTCCAGATACTTCAGGATATGTTCTTTATTATTATTATTATTGAAGTATAGTTGATTTACAATGTTGTGTTAGTTTCAGGTGTATAGCAAAGTGATTCAGATACATATATATTCTTTTCCTTTATAGGTTATTACAAAATATTTAGTATAGTTCTCTGTGCTATATAGTGGGTTCTTGTTGGTTATCTATTTTATAAATAGTATTGTGTATATATTAATCCCAAACTCCTAATTTATCCCTCCCCCCCTTTCCCCTTTGGTAACCATAATTTTGTTTTCTATGTCTGTGGGTCTATTTCTGTTTTGTATATAAGTTCATTTGTATCATTTTCTTAGATTCCACATATAAGCAATATCATATGATATTTGTCATTCTTTATCTGGCTTACTTCACTTGGTATGATAATCTCTGGGTCCATCCATGTTGCTGCAAATGGCATTATTTCATTCTTTTTATGGCTGAATAATATTCCATTTATATATATATACCACAGCTTCTTATCCATTCATCTGTCAGTGCACATTTAGGTTGCTTCCATGTCTTGGCTATTCTAAATAGTGCTGCAATGGACATTAGGGTACATGTATCTTTTTGAATTATGATTTTCTCCAGATATATACCCAGGAGTGGGATTGCTGGATTATATGGTATCTATCTCTATTTTAGGGGACAAATGTTCTTAGTGATTTCTTGCTTACACATCATCAATTAAGAGGAGCCACCTCATGAAGATATCCTGCCTGTGCATTATTTTACAGGGCTCTTCACTTTCTCCCCTAGTGGTTATGTGGAAGCTCTAAACTGTTGGAATTCACATCATCATTGACCAGAGACTCAAACTGTAGTCATCTGTAAATGTTCACATCTTTTGGACCTTTTGAGAAGAGTGTAGCAAGATGCCTATAACCCACAAGGAGAAAACAAGAAGACATCTCCCAGGTAACAGCAAAGGCAGCAGCAACAAGCTGACCTAGCCTATGTCTACTAGGAATCTTGCTAGCATGCCTGCAATTGATACGTCAGAAGTTAAATGTTTAATCTGTGAAAAGGAAGTTGTTCTGGGGGAAGATAATGCTTTATCTTCTGTGTAAGCCTTGTGGAAAAATGTATACTTTCAAGATATCCTAGAGGCATTGCATTGCTTGTTTCCTAGTGAGATTCTTTGGCATTTAAGACAAAAAGGAAATCTTTCCAATTTTATGAGTGAAGCTTGCCTTTGTTTTCCTCAGAAGCCATGGCTAATTGAAAAGGGAATCCTGAATCCAGCAATGCTGAGAAAAACACTCTTCTCAAATCCAAATTCAAGTCAATTAAGGAAAAACCTGGTACGAGATTAAATGCAAGAAGTCAAGGAGTCCAACCTTGGGGACGTAGACCCTGCCTTTGTCAAGATGAGCCCTTGGTAAGTTCTTCTCTATACAAGAATGTCAGCTAGTAAATAGAGAAGGAAATATCAAATTACAAATTCATTTCTCAGCTACTAATGAAATAATTGATTTAGGCAGAGATTATCACTGATACTAAGACCCTTAGGTGAAAGGTTGATGGTGAACTGGATGTTGACCTGATGGCGATATATCACCCACAGCCTACATGCTGGTCACAAGGGGACGGTCACTTCACAGGGGCGGGATCAAGTGCCACTACCTAATTGCCTCCCAAAGTGATTAAATACGAAGGACACAGTGTCATCCATGAAGTGTTCTTGAGGAAACATTTACCTTGGATCTATTCAAATGTGTAGATCTAATTTTCAGTTTATGTAGGACTTAGGAACAAAAAAACTAACACCATGAAGAAGCAATCAGAAAATTCAGAAAGAGAGACTTTGGACAGAACAATAAGCCCCAGTTTCTCTGAAATCTTCAACAAGTCAATGCCATTTAAAAAAAATAGAGAGAGACTGTATGAGATTTAAAAAGATTTAAGAGACATAACCACATGTGATGTATGGACAGTGATTGGATCCTGCTTTAGACAACCCAACTGTAATATTAGGGGGGCGGCTGGAGAAATTTGAGCATGAACTGGTTATTTGACTATTTGTTTGGTTTTTTTTTTGCGGTACGCGGGCCTCTCACTGTTGTGGCCTCTCCCGTTGCGGAGCACAGGCTCCGGCGCAGGCTCAGCGGCCACGGCTCACGGGCCCAGCCGCTCCGCAGCACGTGGGATCCTCCCGGACCGGGGCACGAACCTGTGTTCCCTGCATCCGCAGGCGGACTCTCAACCACTGCGCCACCAGGGAAGCCCTTATTTGACTATTTGAAGAAACTATTATTTGGATTAGCTGTGAAAATTATGTGATTTTATATAGGAAAATGGCCTTTACTTTTTAGATATGTATGCTGAAGTTTTCATGGCTGATATGACATCGTGTCTGTAATTTGCTTTAAATTTCAGGACAAAGATAGACATACAATCAATGTGGAAAATGTAAACAATTGTTAAATCTACATGATGAGTATATGAGAGTTCATTATATTCTTCTCTCTACTGTTTGACATTTGTTCTAATTATTTTTTTAAAATGTATGCTCAGCATGGCTTTGGGCTCTGGAGAAGAGGAAGCCCAAGGGTTCCAGGGAGACTGCCCTTCCTTGGTTGCTTTGAAAACACAATGAGAGCCTCAGGGCATCCTGGAACATTTCTGCTGTGAGAACCTCTCCCATCATCAAGCCCACCTCCTGCTCCTCTGACAGAGGAGAAATGTAACTCCAGAGAGGCAAAACGATTTTCCCCAAATCCCACAGCTCATAGGTCTGTGATCTGGGAGCAGAAATCAGGTTTCCCGACTACACATCCAGCCCCTTTCCACTAGCGCAGCACCCAACAGCTCCGCAGCTTCTGAGCTTTTGACCATAGGCGGAAATGGAGCCAGATCTGTAGAGGCTTTGCCCTCAGCTGCACTTAGACTGGCTGGTTTGAGGCAGGGTTGGGTAGGGTGCAAGCCTTCGCCAAAAGAGTGTGTGACAGCACAAAAGGAAGCACATAGTGTGAGAGCATACACTTGAATGAGTAAGAGCAACTTTGAAAGTCCCTGTTGGATTTCTTCTTCCCAATGATAAGAGTGAAAAGAGGCAGGCTTTGGGGTCACACCGAGCATTTAGCCCCCTTTTTATGAGAGTCATTTAACTTCCCTGATTACCAGTTTCTTCACCTATAAAATGGAAATAGTGATACAAAGGGAGACCTGGAAAAAAGAAACTGCTTATCACAAGCGATTGCACATAGTAGATGTTAAATAAATGCCATTTCACTCCCTTTGCCTTTATCCAAATAAAGGGATCCGCTGAAATGAAAGAAACATGCTGAGCTGGGCATTGTGTATCTTATCTTCTGGGTGGCCATTTAATAACTTCTGCTCTCCTGCTGTGCACATTTTCTCACATTTTCCTTGCCTAGAGAAACATTTGGTTATCAAAATATGCACCTCATATTAGCTCAGGAAACCAAAAAAGGGGAAAAAAGATTTTCATTCTGTTGCTGCAATAAAGGTTTCCTTCTCTAGCGATAATCAACTCTGCATAATTAAAATCGCTCGGACTGCTGAACTAATTTTCAGACTGGAGGTTTCTTCCTGTAGCAACACTTACAAGCAAAGTTTCTACTGTGAATGAATCTAGTCGTGAGTCTAATTACAATTTTAATGAATATCTCCAGCCCTGCATGTAAACTTGCTCTCTAAGGCTTTGCTATCTGTTAGGGTATTTTAAGGTCTTTTCATTTTTAATATAAAGGAATGTGTTGGCACACTGAATGTGCAGTAAAGAAATGTTCTTTCTGATTTAGTTTGGTTTTGTTTTGATGGTCAAGTGAGAAAATGTAAAATGTCTGATATTTTAAAGAGCATTTTCAGTTTGGGTAGTTCACCTTTAGTTTTTGTATGAACTGTCCGCTTAAGGATGGAGAGAGCTTGCAACACCACCTGCAATCCATTTGCAATTTGGCATGATTATCTCATTTCATGAATGTCCAGAAAATCAGAATTCCAATTTGCCTTAGAGCTCAATCTATTCTGGAAATACAAGGACATTTTATAAAGAGGTAGAAAAGAGGGAATGTGAACATTCCTTCCTTTAAAATACATTGAAAAGGAAAGACAAACACAAAATTAAAAACGACCACACTGAGTCACTCAAATAATCAAAGATGCCTTTCTAAGAAAAAACCAAATAAACAAAACTCCACCTGATTAAATGCAGCATTTTTATAATAGGGAAAAACTGAAAACCACCTAGATTAATTAGTGAAATAAATTGTCATGTGTTAGAAGACTATGTGTTAGTGACACAATGTTTTTTCTCTTTTTTAATCTTTATTTTTATTACAAAAATAATACATGTTCATTTGAAAAAATCAAATACAGGTAATTAAAAAGATTTTTAAAAATACATTACCCATTGTCTCACAACCTAGAATTAGGTATTGTTAAAACTGATGTATCAGGAGACCTACAAGATGGCGGAGGAGTAAGACGTGGAGATCACCTTCCTCCCCACAAATACATGAGAAATACATCTACATGTGGAACAACTCCTGCAGAACACCTACTTGTATGCTGGCAGAAGACCTCAGACTTCCCACAAGGCAAGAAACTCCCCATGTACCTGGGTAGGGCAAAAGTAAAAAGAAAAAACAGAGACAAAAAAATAGGGACAGGACCTGCACCTCTGGGAGGGAGCTGTGAAGGAGGAAATGTTTCCACACACTAGGAAGCCCCTTCACTGGTGGAGATAGGAGGTGGGCGGAGGGGCTTGTAGTACTACTTGGAGGAGTCGTACTACTAGTATTACTGGGCATACACTGTGAGAAAGCCATAATTCAAAAAGAGTCATGTACCACAGTGTTCATTGCAGCTCTATTTACAATAGCTAGGACATGGAAGCAACTTAAGTGTCCATTGACACATGAATGGATAAAGAAGATGTGGCACATATATGCAATGGAATATTACTCAGCCATAAAAAGAAATGAAATTGAGTTATTTGTAGTGAGGTGGATGGACCTAGAGCCTGTCATACAGAGTGAAGTAAGTCAGAAAGAGAAAAACAAATACCGTATGCTAACATATAAATATGGAATCTAAAAAAAAACTTTGTTCTGAAGAACCTAGGGGCAGGACAGGAATAAAGACACAGACGTAGAGAATGGACTTGAGGACAAAGAGAGTGGGAAGGGTAAGCTGGGACGAAGTGAGAGAGTGGCCTGGACATATATACACTACCAAACGTAAAATAGATAGCTAGTGGGAAGCAGCTGCATAGCACAGAGAGATCAGCTCCGTGCTTTGTGACCACTTAGACGGGTGGGATAGGGAGGGTGGGATGGAGATGCAAAAGGGAGGGGATATGGGGCTATATGCATACATATAGCTGATTCACTTTGTTATACAGCAGAAACTAACACACCATTGTAAAGCAATTATACTCCAATCAAGATGTTTAAAAAAAAGAAAAACTGATGTATCCTCTTCCAGATTTTTATGTGTCTATATATTACATATATACATACATTCATATACACATATATACCATACAAAAAGGGCTTCATATTGCATTTACTACTCTGTAATCTGCTTTTATCACTTAATAGCATAGTGTAAACAACTTTCCGCGTCAATAATTATGTTTATGTGACATCAAAACTGACTGCAGAAATGCAAGCTCACCCTGCATTCTCCAGGCAAACTGACTATTCCTGTTTCTCGCAGCCAAATGGTTTGGAGCCCAGTCCTCTGCTCTTGTAGCTTCCTCTGCCTAGAAGTCCCTTCCCCTGCCCTTTCCCCTCATCTCTTAGGCTTGCTGTACCGCCCCTCTTTGGCGTTGCCCTGGACCTGGGGACTTAACACCCTAGAATCATGATCAGTCAGCTCAGCTCCCTTGGATTTGTGAGACAATTAACTCACGACCCTGGAGAGAGAAATGAAACAGAAAGTGTAGGGAAAGGAAGGAAAGAAACTGACATTCATAGTCATTGGTGAGACCAAGTGCTAGGTGTTCGCATGTCCCTTACCATTATCATCCTAGCAGTGATGGCATGAGGTCGGTGGTAGCGGCTCCATTTATATGGATGTGGGAACCAAGTGCAAGAATGACACCCCCATGAACAATCCCAAATCGCCTGTAAGCTCGCAGCAATTGTAAAGCCATGGAGAAAGCACTGGAGTTTACAGTGCTGACTCCCAGCCCCTGACACCACCAGGACCTCTGCCCCTTCAGCTCCTGGATCCTGGGATGTCTGTGCCATCCTTACAGCATGGATTCTTGCGGACCCCACAATTTTCGTGTCACTAGCTTCTAACTGCTAAGCTGTCTCTAGATAAACTCCTCTCACGTGAATGTACCAAAGCTGTAAGGGTGACTGGGCAAAAGACTTCTGGTTTCTATCTTAGGAGGAATGGACTTTACAGAGTGGGATTGTCCAAGTAGATGAAGGATGTTCAAAGGCACTGTATGTAAAAAAGAGCACTCCATGTCTACCGTAGAAGGAAAAGTCCTAAAGAGCTCATTTTCCAGGAAAGACTGCTTTCTGTGTTTGCAGGACAGGTGTTAATTCATAAGTTACAGCTGAAGATAAGTGAATCCGGCATGGTTTAGGGTCTCTAAACTTCCTAAGTCTCTAAGATATGGGGTGTTTTTTTTTTTTTAGAAAATAAAAGCATTAGCTTTTTTTTAAAAACATCTTTATTGGAGTATAATTGCTTCACAATGGTGTGTTAGTTTCTGCTTTATAACAAAGTGAATCAGCTATACATATACATATGTCCCCATATCTCCTCCCTCTTGCGTCTCCCTCCCACCCTCCCTATCCCACCCCTCTAGGTGGTCACAAACCACCCAGCTGATCTCCCTGTGCTATGCAGCTGCTTCCCACTAGCTATCTATTTTACATTTGGTAGTGTGTATGTCAATGCTATTCCTTCACTTTGTCCCAGCTTACCCTTCTCCCTCCCCGTGTCCTCAAGTCCATTCTCTACCTCTGCGTCTTTCTCTGCTTCTAGGCTTCAGGCAACTGCAAATCCCGCTCGTTAGCTTTTGTGTCTAACATGATTATGTGCATTTGAGAGAAATAATCTTTTCCAAATCCTCCCACTCCTTCCTCCTCAGGTTTATCTTGACCCTGACTTTCCCTCACCACTCCCCAGAATAGTCATATGTGAAGGATTATTCTAGAATATGAGGAAGGAATGCAGGCTACCCTAAGCAATGGGGAGGACATGGATAACTTCTTCTTAGAAGTATCTGTCTTTCTAGGACCCTAAAAATGCACAAGATGAAAAAGGACCTGGGGTTCAAACCCAGGTCTACCTGGGTTCATGCTATGGTTTGAGGAAAAATAAAAATTAAAAAAATTTTTCAAATTAAATATATATACATATATGGAAAATGGGAACAGAAATGGACAAAACAACAAATTTCAAAAAGGAATTTCTATTTTATTAAATCAGTTTGCTGCTCTCCCTAAAACCATAAATTCTAGGAAGAAGTCAGCCAGTTGTTTCTGGATGAGATTTTGATTCTTTTAAGGGTGACTGTGAGCCTAATAAAATGGAGAAAGGAATAAAACTAAGCTTTCTAAATCTAGGAAGTCTGGAGAAAGCAAATAACACAGCAAAAATGCAGAATGATTTGACCCCAGCCAACAGTGTAGATGTAATTTAAAAATACAATCAAGACAGAAAGTACCAAACATTACAACCATTGCAAATTTCCAAGCTACTGAAATATTTTTTTATGTATATTTTTTTAAAGTCTGGAATTGTCATGTATATGAACAGTAAGAGAAGCCCAATAATTTATTTCAGCTGTGACAAAAAAAGAGGCTTCATGGAGAAACCGAACAGAGACCAACCAAGAGATCCAGATGGCATGAATCCTTGGGTCTTGAAGGAATTAGATAATGAACTTCGTGAATCATTGCCATTATTTTTATAAGTCAAATAGCAGGAGACTCTCTGGATGCCTTTTATTTGAAGGGTTTTTGTTTTTCCTTTTTCTCTAGTCTTTTAATACAGTTTGAATCATGTTATGGGGAAAATTCCACCCAAATGAGATATAGTACTTGCCAATAACCAGCATCCATTCGAGATACAGATCCAGAAAAATTATACAACTTAAAATGCAGTCAGGGTAAAGCTTTGAAAAGTGCTAATGAGATTCCTCCAAGTTGGACCAGTTTCCAAGTTCTCAGGGAAGGCTGCTTGGCCATGCGGTATGATCCACGTTGGCTCACACAGAGGACTGTGCATGTGACAACAGGGGTTGGAAAGAACTGGGCTCAGTGTCAGGAGAGCATGGGTCAGTCTTCTCTTCCCATCCATGAGCTGGGTGACCTAGAGTGGGTAAATTAATGTTTCTGAGTACTGTAATCCTGAACTATGAAACCTGGTAAATGAGCCCTATTAGGCCACTCACATCAAATTTAAACATTATAAAATGCCATCAATATATAAGCTAATGTTATCATTTTAACTGTTATTATTCTGAGAAAACTCCTAAAGATTTGGGGAGCACCGAAAATGGTTGAAATGCCAGGCAATCTGAAACATATGCTGAAAAATGTTTTGAAATGAGAAAAGACAATGCAAATTATATTTATGGTAAATTTAAGACATCAGAGTGGGGAAAACTATCACTTTTGAATATTTATTGTGTATCTGACCCTATGCTTAGGGCTTTACATATGTTATCTGAGTTTTAATCTAATGAAATCAAGTGATATCCCAGCTCCATCCTTCCAGTGGGAGAACTCAGGCCCAGAGAGACTGAATTGTAAATCCAGGGTCTCATTAGTGGGTGACAGAAGAGCTACAGTCCATCCCAAGAGGTCTGAATCCAGAAACTGTATACTTGACTAACACCAGATCCTGGCATGAAAGACAGAAAGAAAAACGCTGGCAATAGAAGGCAATAACAACAGTCTTATGAAAACCATCAAGACCAGTATTGATTTTATAAATAGAAAGTCAGTTAAAGCAGAGAATCATGAAAATGATACATGTAAAGTTTAAATATTTTGCTTTAATTTAAAATATATAAATATTCATTTATTTAATATTTGGAAGTTGTTTAGAAAAAGAAACGTAGTTCTTGAGACATATTTTTGAAGCATGTGCATTTTTCATGTGTCATAACACAGTTGACTACCAATTCAATAGAATAAAATTCCACCTGGGATAACTTTAGCTTCTGCATGATGAGAAGATTTGGGCTCTAGACTTGATATTATACTTCCTTTTCCCTGTCTTCTTCATTTTTTGAGTTGTTTATTTCTGTCATGCCCTGAAGGATTTCATCCCTGATGCTAAGTATATATTGCAACAAATAGGAATCATTAGTTCATTGTTATATATCATCTTTCTGTAAATCATTGGCACCTCCAATTTGTCTGGGGTCAGCTACTAAACGATGTTCTTAATTATCCTCTTGTAGTTCAGAATTTTTCCAATGTTGTCAACCTCAGGCAACATTTTTCTCTTCTCTGAGATTTAGTAAATATCGAACTGGGAATTTCACTCCCCACTAAACTGAAAGGAAAATCTCCTTTAATGTCAATGATTTTTAATGATTGTTTGTATCATATATATACACATGCGTGTGTGTGTGTGTGTGTGTGTGTGTGTGTGTGTATATATATATATATATATATATATATATATATATATATATATTCATGTCCTCTATTTCTGAAATTAAACTCCAGACTTATCTTTGAAATACTTTATAACCCCATGATCCATAACTTGGAACAAAGAAGTTACATTATGTTATAAAAACCTGACATTTATTTAAATCACTTTCTTTACATTATTCAAAACTAAAACATGAAGAAGCATACGTTAGATCAAAGGCTTTCAAAGTTTTGGCCAGAAATACAAGGTAAGAGAAATTTTACATCACAGAAATTTTATATCACATATACACATACCACACACACATAATAAGACAAATTTTCATGAAATACCATTATAACATATAATTCACACTGATATTTTCTATTCTATTTTTTTCTACTCCATTTTATTTTTTAAAATCCTTTTCCCCAACTTAGTATATTTATTTCATGACCCACCGAGAGTCAAAACCCATAATTTAAAAAACATTAATAAAGAAAGTGTAGGCTTTTTAGGTGTCTATTTTCTTCAAGTGTTTCTTCACAGAATGTGTACATTCACAGGAAAAAATCAATTTATAGAATAATTCAGAGTCTGTCTATGCTGATTTTTGTGAAGACTACTTATCTTGTAAAAACAAACAATTTATATCTCTTAAATCTTGGAAACTTTTTCTTTTGCCAATAATAAAAAGTCAGAATTTGGAATTCCGTCTGCACTGCTATTGGCGGCTGCTGAGAATCCTTGTTTGAATTTTGTGTATACATGTAGTACTTGCTTTACCTTTTGCACCACAGTTTTCTGGAAAACATCTTAAAATTTAGAACTATATCAACCTTATTGGAGAGTTATTCTCTAATAAAATGTTTCCTATTGATAAGTGATTTTAACCCCTCTGTAAATTTTTAAGCAGCAGATTGATCTGTAGGTAATTTGTGCCCTCCAGGGCCTGCTGCCTGGGTACCCTGCTTTTTTCCTATGCTTAAATCATCCATTAGTTGCTGTAAAGCTTTCATTGCTGCCAATCTTCTGGTGTAGAGCCAAGACCTTTTCTGTAACTGTTGGTCCACCATTGGCATTCTGTGTAGTCTTTCTTGCATAAACCACACCAATAATATATCAACTCTGATAACTTTAGTTTATTTAAAGTAGTAGAACAAGAATTTAAATGTCCTTGGAAAGCCATATGATTACAGAACCCTTCTAGGTGTTACAATTTTTCCCCAAAGTTTTACAATTATCTTACCATACCTAATTTGACTCTAGTTCCTTTTAAAGCAGCATTTCCTTAAATCTAAATTATTCAACTAGATTTTCATAGAAACAACTCTATTATTTTCACATCCATAATGTATTGGCTTAGGTAACGTTTAATTACATTATATGGTTATAGTAATAAGGGAACATTGTGTACACAAAATTGGAGGAAACATAAGTCACGCTGGATAAACATACAATTCAGGTGGACGCATAAGGGCACATGAGACTACAGCAAGGAGTCTACTGGTGATGAGCATTCGTAGTGGTTTACAGAAGGAATGGGAAGCATTGGACTATCTAGGAGTCAGTAAGAGGAGATGGGTTAAGAGAGCTTCTGCTGTCCCACAGAGGAGGTATGAACAAAGCCCAGTGGGAAGGAGTCAGGAAGGTCACAAGACAAGAATTATTATTTTACGATGTGCAAGCTCAGGGGCATAAGGGTAGGGAGAAAGGGGGAAATGTAGTAAGGAAAGATACTAAACAATACAATGCAATGCAGCAGCTACTGCTTCACAGTATGCAACAAAGAGATATAGCCAGCGATTCGAGGTATGTTTACTCAGCCTCTGGAAAGATTTCTCTGGAAAGTTTGCAAAGAGAAACTACATTTCTGAGCAACCCAAAACAGGGCAAAAAGAGTTGGAATTTATCAGCCTGGTTCCCTGCTCTCATCTGCTGACTTCCATTGGTACAAGGCCACCCACAGCAAGTTGATTCCTCCACATTTTACATCTTCCAGCCCCTCAGCATCCAATCAAGGACCCAGATCCCAGATCCCAAAGCAGAACTTTTAAGTCTCAGTCTCAAAAGCCTGAGGGGCTCGGCATGTGAGGCATGAAGGAAATGCAGATTCAGGGCTTCGTTCCGGATCCCAGTCGCCTCACGGAGTTCATAAGGATATCGGCAAAGCAGGGGATGGCATTATCCAGAAGGTGGTGTGCAGCAGCATGAAAAAAAGGGGAATGGCCAAGGGAATTTGAGAAGGCACACAGAGTTTATACCCAACACAGAAAGCTTAACAGAGAAAGCTTTGGGTTTTAAAGAACAGAGAAGTGGAGAAAGGACATTCCAGGAAGAGGGCATGGTGTTTTCAAAAGACCCAACGGGAGGAAATTGTGTGGACCCTTCAAGAGAGTACAAATAGTAGCAAGTGGCTAGCATACGGGGCATGCTAGAGTATGAGAGAGGGGAAAGCGCCACCGCACTACTGATCCACAGAGAACATGCAGTCTACTAAAACCCCCTATATTATTATCTTTTACACACATCCAGACCCACTAGCACCCAGGTATCCTGATTTCCAGTTCTCATCCACTATACTACACGCCCACCAGATAATATCCTCCCCATGAGAGCAGGGCTTAGGGAAAAGATGGAATACACATAAGGCTTAGAGAAAATAAAATGTTTCATTTCTCCCAAAGAATGCAGCCTACATATTTCACAGAATTAATGTTGACAGAATTCACAGTTTAGGGAAAAGCAAGAGCCGGAGATCACATGATTTCTTCCAGCCATTTCAAAGCTTGCAATTTCTTTGCCATTGGTAACCTATTGTGGAGAATTCATTTCATGCCTGTCTACTCTGGTAAGACCTTGGAATGAACTGAATTGTTACAAAAAGGTGAAAATTAGGAATGCCAAGAGTCATTTGATGCAGCTAATTAAGAGTCGTCATCTCCGCAGTTTTGCATGTGTTTCTGACTTTCTTTACCTGTAAACTTAGTTTCTGAAGTTGTGTCTGATAAAAAGAATTGTGAGAAACCCCTTTGCCTGTTGTCAAGGAGAAGTTTACCTCTTTACATTGGAGCATTAGAGAAAAATATTCTCTTTCAAATGATCTTTCTAATATTGGAATTATTTTGATCAAACTGAAAACCTGTAAACTACAATTTAGTTCAACTGTGTGTTGGGTTTAGGGAATGAAAAAAATGAAAGAGATGGACCTACTTCTCCAATGATTTCCACTGTATTTAGATTAAAATCCAAACTCCTCTATTGTGCTACAATAAAAAAGAATCCCAGCTCCTTATGTAGGTTGTAATGTCTGACCTCCTCTCCATTTATGTTCCCGTCACTCGCCACACCACCTTAGTGGCCCGCTGTTTTTTCCTCAAACGCTTCACGCTTGCTCCCCCACTGGGCATCTCTATTTGCTGATCCCACTGCCTGGAATGCGCTCTTCCCCCATTTCTTTACATAACTTGGCTCCTTCATGACATTCATCTGTCAGCTTGAAAGTCACCATGTTGACATGTCCTCCCCCAACCCACACATACCAGTTAAGATGGCTTCAGCAACAAGTAACAAAGAAGACCCAACTAGAAACAGCTAAAACAAAGCTTTGGTAACTCACACAACACATAGCATAGAGGAAGGATAATTCTGATGTTGGATAATTCAACAGCATTAGGACTTCAGCAAAGACCCAGGTCCTTTCCAAGTTTTTACTCTGTCATCTTCAGCAGGTCAGCAATGCTCCCTTCAGGGTCACAGGGGGATTGCAACTGCTCCAGACATCACAGGAGGACACAATGATGTCTTGTAAAGAAGACAGGCATTTCCTTCCAAGCAGCTTTTTTTAGTAGAAAAACCTTTACCAGAAAGAAGTTCCCCAACTGGTAACTCATAGATCCCTTTGGCCAGGACCTGCTTTACTGAAACTAATCACTGGTAAGAAGGAAGAAATAACCATGATTGATATTAAGGAGGGGTCTGGAAAAGGGTCACGTTCCCTAAGATGACCAGAGGGCAAGCACCCCAGGAAAACTGAAATTGTGTCAGCAAGTACACGGAGGGAGGCCAGGACTGGGAAAGGAATGGCTATGAAAACGTGAGCAGAAACAATCACCACAATGTCCAACTCAAACTAGCCCCTGGTTACTCTCTAGCACAGTGGACCTTCTCATCTCTGCCTAGAATGGACTTTAGCCTCATATTTCTCTTGTTCATTTATTTGTTTATTTTCTGATGTCTCTATGCACATGTAAGCTCCACAAGGGCAAGGACCTTGTGCATTGCTTCACCAGACTATTCCTCAGTACCAGAACAGTGCCTGACACAGAGTAGGCACACAGTGAATATTTTTGAATGAATGTGCCCACACCCATGCCCATTTTGCCTTGGCACACTTTGTGGTAGTTTGATATTCAGCTTGATAAACAGAAAAACCCACCAAGACTAAACCATCCCCACTTCAGTGACCATAACCTTGGGAGACAGCCACTGAGCTCATAGAACAAGTCTTTCATGATTTTAGCAAACCTTGACAGGGAGTTTAAAACAGGATGCAACACTTTCTTCCTAAATTTTGCTCCTTCTCCAGTATTTCCTGATTCCATGATTATACCCAGATGCCCAAGGTAGAATTTCAGTATCTACCCCATTCTCCCTTCTCCTTTACTGACCCCCACATCTAACCGTCAAGTCCTGAAGAAATCAAAAATCCATCCCCTCCTCTCAATTTTCGCTTTCACTGCCTTAGTTAGGTTATGTTAAATAAATTCTAATATCCTTGTCAACTCAATTTTCTATCTTACTTTGATGCATATGTTCTTGTTTTCCAGGACCCAGCATTCAAACACAGCTATAGAGAAGGATCAAGTTCATTATTATCGTGAATTACTGTAATAGCCGGAACATACTACATTTCTGCTTTTTCCATCCTCAATAAGGGAGAGGACAAGGAGAGAGAAAAGACGGTTTAAGCTGTTACTTTAAATGGCTATTTCTTAACAGTGGAAGAAAAGCTAGAGCATAACTCAGGAGTTTCAGCTTGATACTCAGCCAATTGTGCAGAGTCCAATCCTGTAAAAATCCATCAATGTAGAAAATAAATGAAACAAAGATAGTCCAACATCTTTCATAATTCTGGGATGTTAGCCATGGAGAACTTTTTGCTTTCAAACACATATCATCATTGTTGAGATGACATCAAAGAATATTTATGGACAACATGTGATGCCTTCCTTTGTCTCCCAGTGAGAAAAGTCCATCTATCCTCTAAATTCCCAGAACGCTTGATGTGGTACATTCATCTCATCCTATCTAGTATTTGTTATTTCTGACTTTATTATATCTCCCCTGGTCACCTGTGAACTCATTGAAGGCAAACCTAAGTGTATTAAGGAGTCTTAACTCATTGGGGTCACATACATGAGACAATCATTCTCTTTCCCAAGCCCTGCTTTCAGGCATACTCTTTTAATTCTGTCTCTCCCATCCCTTGATGACAACTGGGCAGAATACATAACTTCATGGTTACCTTCAGTATTTAAAGTCCTTCTATTTTATAACTTCAGTTTCATCTCTGCTACTAAGTTAACCCCCCTACCCCCACCCCCCCCACCCCCACCCCCGCCATTCTCATGGGCTGGACACGTGGTTTGAGAGGATTTGAGTGGAAAGGGGTTTGTTTGGTCTAATTTTTCACTTCCTCCCATCTTCTCCCTCAAGACAGCTTCTTTGTTCCTCAACAGTTGGGAATAGAGAAGAGATAGGAGGCATGGGAAAGGCTTAAAGGTCTCCTTATTCAATTCGATGTGTTTGAATCCTCGCTTTATATTCACTGCTTTGGACCACAGATGCCCTTTCTATGGTGAGCATCTACATGCTGACTCTCCTGTGTGGCTTCCTCCAGGGACCTGTGAAGGCTCCCCAAAGTACAGATCCCTTCCTTGGGAAATCTAGACTGGCCTCTTCACTCTCCCACTCAGCTCCCACTGGTGTTGCAGCCTCCCTACCTAGCGAACAGCCCGAGTTGATCAAATCCAGGATGTTCTTCAGCATCCTCTTAACCTCCAGGACACTCACAATTCTGGGCTTACCAAGCGATGACCGTGCTGATTGCCCAAGCGCCCGCCTTTCCTAAGTTTTGCCAACTCACTTTCGTTCCTTTTTCTTCTATTGCAGAGGCAGATCCACTACCTAAATACAGGTGTGACTAAGGACTAAGATGATCATCACAGCTTCCTGTAGCTGATCCCTACCTTACAAGGGATGCTCTGGTAGCTCTTAGCACTTGACTTGAAGTGGAGAGGGATGAGGTAGTCAATTCCTACCTGAACAATTCCATCAGCACAATAACCACAAAGACCCTCTTCCTTTTTCCTCCAAGTTTTCCCTTATATAGATTGGGTGAAGAACCAAGGAGTGGTTATGGTGAGGGTCTCTCTTGCTCAAATTTAGGGAATGTTGGAAGCTCTCTTTAGATGGAGGAAAACACTGCCTCTTTGCCCCCTATTCTGGACTCTGGTTGCCTATTCTGCAGCCACAGGAAAATGTCCTGCTGAACATCCTCTCCCAGGGTATATGTTTTCTATTCCTGCCTAACAGATGATACAAATTTACCAGCTTAAAAAAATGTCCCTTCATTATATTACAGTTTCTACCAGGAGTCCAGGCATAGTCTATCTTTGTCCTCCACTCAGGGTCTCATAAATCTCCAATCAAGACATCTGTTGAGGGGCTTCCCTGGTGGCGCAGTGGTTGAGAGTCCGCCTGCCAATGCAGTGGACACGGGTTCGTGCCCCGGTCCGGGAAGATCCCACATGCCGCGGAGCGGCTGGGCCCGTGAGCCATGGCCACTGAGCCTGTGCGTCCGCAGCCTGTGCTCCGCAACGGGAGAGGCCACAACAGTGAGAGGCCCGCGTACCACAAAAAAAAAAAAAAAGACATCTGTTGAGCTACATTCTTATCTGGAGGCTTGACTGGGGAAGAATCTACTTCCACTTGGGTTATTGTCAGATTTCATTTCGTTTCAGGTTTGAGACTTGGGCCCATGATCTCTTACTTGCTATTAGTCAGCAGCCACTCTTAGCTCCAAAAGGGCACCCTCAGTTCCTTGCCACATGGACCCGTCCATAGGTCCTCCTACAAATTGCGAATTACTTCTTCAAAGCTAGCAGAAGTATCTCTCACTCCCATCTACTTAGAGCCTTATATAATACAAGGCAATGACAGAAATAGCTATCACCACTTTTACCATTTTCTGTTGTCTAGAAGCAAGTCACAGATTCTGCCTCCACTCTAAGGGAGGGGATAGACACACCTTAGGGTGTGTCCACCACAAACAGGTTCCCTTCTTTCCATATGTAGATGGCCTGATATGTCCAAATCACACTGTGCTAAGTGAGACAAAAATGATTAAGGCAAGCACCTGTCCTCGAGAAGGTCATATTCAACCAGGAGAGATAGTCCTGTGAACAGCTAGATTGTAGTTTGTAATTAATACCCACATATAGTTATGTACAAAGTACCAGCTCAGAGCCAGAAGCCCTAATTTTACATGATGAAGGTAGAAAAAGTTCACAGAGGAGGTATTGTTTGTGCAGGCATTTGAAAGAGGAGGAGGAGGGCCCACAACATTTAGCACAGTGCTTTACCTGTGTCAGGAATTCAGTAAATGTGTGTTGAATAAAATATGAATGGATGTGAACAGAGAACTCATTTTCCAAATGAGCAAAGACTCGGGGACCAATGACTGACATCACAGCAATTCTAACGTAACAACTGGTGCGAGGTTGGTGTTGAAGGTCTAAATTGTCACATACTACACAGGCCTTAAGGACGTGAAATCCTTCAAAAAATCTGTCTCTTCATTCCATACCTACAAAGTTGCTTAGGTGCCAGACAGAACAGGGCAGAGGAATGCTATCTCAGAGCCAAGAACAGGTGAGTGGAAGGATGGGAAATCAGGGCAAGGGGCTGGTGGAACACCTGTCAGAGAAAGGAAGAGGACAGAGCTCTCCCAGCACTGCACCTGAACGAGTGGTTCCAGACCAGTGAAATGCTTCAGTCATCCACTTGCAAAACTTCTACTTTCAGAAGACCTGCAATTTCATACAACACATATTGACACCATGAACTGCCTTAGATATACCCAAGAAAGACTTTCCTCTATGAGCTGACAAATGAACACTTTGAACTATTTAATAGTAGTACTTGCCAAGTTCCTTTCTGACAATGTCACCATCTTGGGCGTACAATAGGTTTTAATGCATAAATATGAACATAATGTTGCAGAGATCACCAAACAGGGTTCCAGGGAGCCCATAGAGGTGCCTCTGAGATCCCTGTGTCACTCTCCCAATTCTCAACAAGGTTGTTTCACTTCTATATGCTTTACAGACTAGGATCTGGGGAGGATTCTATTTAAAAAGAGTTCCATTGCTTGTTTGTTTCAAAAACCCACTGTTTTATTATATTTTGTCCCTATTTTTTAAATAAAAATCAGGATAAATTGGAAGAATAAAATTCTTGACACAAGCAATAGGAAACATAAGCCTCATACATGTTTCATTCAAAACTAAGATGGAACTCTTCAAGCACACCCAAAGCAACAAAGCTTCGCTTCAATTCAATGCTTAATGAACTTAGCTTGGGTCAACCAGACATGCGATTAATTGTGAAGGAAAAGAAATGAAAGATTAACGTGCAAAATATCATTAATAACATATTATTGAAGATTGTGACTAAAAGTGAAGATGTAATTAGGGATTTTATAGTGTTTTAAGCTCTCTGCAATGGAGCTCCTACCCTAACCTGAATGTCTGTATCTTTGACACATCTGAGGTTAGCACATGCATGTTTTTAGGAATGAGTATGTACAAAAAACAGGAGAATATCTGCAAAAACAAAACTGCTTTTATTAAATAAAATCACGAGTTAATGACTGCTCCCAAGTAATGCATCTTGAATCTATCATTCTTAGTATAAATATACACACCGCAGCACATAGCCTCTCTTTGGGTTTTACTTTCACTTTCAATATTCATCTCATCTAGGTTTAGTTTCAGTCCAAATCTGCTTTCTTTTATTCTTAATTCTGGCCTTTGCTTTCACTAAGAATTCTAATCATTTTACTCGTACTATAACAAACGCAAAAGAAAAAAAATCCTTAAGAGAATCATGTCAAATATTTCTTAGGCAGGTCCTGCTCTCCTTTCCTGCCTGCTTCATTTCAAATTATTCAAAGTATAAGGAGTTTCTGATCACCACAGTAAGAAACCAATAACAAAGCAGGGCCTTGTTATTAGGAAATAAATATAATGGAGATCCACTTGGCCTTGGCAGTGAAAAAAAGTATTAAAGCAAATACAATCACCATGTAGAAGCATGATCTCGCCCTTCAAACATCACAAGAATGAGTAATCTAAGAAGCCTTAATAATCAAATGCTTTGAGGGGCAGCATCTTAAACCTACTTTTCAGATCTTCACTGTCTTCCTATCCACTGTGTGGCATTTCTTTGCTTCCTGAATCCTTTCAACAAATAGCCTTTCTCTTTGCAAACATTCAGCAATCCAGCAAACAAGCATAAAACACCTATCATGAGAATTATACCACCGTAAGTGCTATGGAAACACAGAGGTGAGCTTACATAGGAGTTTATAGTTTAGCAGGAGAGCTAATTTGTGTAATCTAGCAAAAAATAAAAACAAACAAGTGCTTAAAGAGAGAAAAAAGATGAGGCTTTTTGGACAAGGTAGCATTTGAGCTGGTTTTGAAAGATTGGTAAGATTTAGACATGCAAAGATGAAGGCATCCCCAGTAAAGAAACTCATGAATAAACATGCCAAAATGATAAGGCATAAATTAGTTCAGAAAATAAAACCTAGGACTTCAGCTTTGGAGCCTGAAAAACTCAGTTTCAAATCCTAGCTGATTAAGCCAGTTCAAACATCTTGGAAGGCACAAAGGACTCTTTTTTTCTGTGGGATGCTGAAACATGATGGTAAAATGTAGACATGACTTTGGTCCTTTGAGGCAGCATGTTTCCTCCAATACTGCCCCATTCTTTCCTGCCATCCACCACTCACCTCATGCCGTGTTTAAGATCAGTTGCTCAGATACATAAAGCCACCTGCCCAAGGACACACACTTTTCAGAGCCTGGATTCAACCTGAAATCTCTCTCATTTCAGAGCTCCCACTCAGCCCAGATCAGCTGCCTACATCCCCTCACCTCCCGCACTAGAATCTGTCTCTTCTAGTTTTAACCATCCTGGGAGCTCAGCATACATGCATCCCACCCACAACTTGCTAGGCAACCAGCAGCCCTGGATAAAAGAAGAAGCACAAGCTTAATGCCACCAATTGACCTTTGTTCTTTTCTGCACCATTTTAGGTAACAAACAAATTAGCAGCCACAAAATGCATTCCCTGGGTCTAAGCTTGTCACATGTTTCAATTTATAATAATACACAGAAAATACCAACTTAACACCCACCGTCTTGGGCACAATAAACTAAGGAAAAATATATTTAATATCACAATGATCCACTTTACTATGATAGATCAAGATATTTTCAAGCGTCATTTCAAGCTTCCGTCTGGGAAAGAAATATCTTCCCAGACACAGTGGGGAAGAGAAAACGAAGATCCCAATCAAATCAAACCCCCTTGTAAATAAACAGTAAGCCACTCCATAGTGAGAGAAGTCATTTTCTATGACTATGTGTGAACCCATGAAGGCTGACCCTTCCTAGGCATTAACATGGTACTTTAGCTCAGGCTGCTATAAGAAATTACCACAGACTGGGTGGCTTAAACAACAAACATTTATTTCTCACAGTCCTGGAGGTTGGGGACTCCAAGATCAAGGTGCTGGCCAATCTAATATCTGATGAGTGTCCTCTTCCTGGTTTGCAAATGTCATCTTCTTGATATATCTTCACATGGTGGAGAGCACAGAGAGCAAAAGAGAGGGGGAGAGAGAAATAGAGAGAGAGAGAAAGAGATCTCCTGTCTCTTATAATCCCATTCTTGGGGAGGCCATACTCATTACCACCCAAAGACCCCCATCTCCTAATACTATTACATTAGGGGTTAGGATCTTAACTATCAATTTTGAGGGGACATAAACATTCAGTCCATAATTCATGGTCTTTACAATCACTCTACAGGAAGGAATTGTGTTTTTTTGTTTTTAATCTTGTTCACATTTGAGGACTCCAGCTCAAAGAGGTTGAGTAATATGTCTCAGGTCACTTCACAGATTAGTTGCCAAGCAGGAAGCCGAAATTTAAGCCTGGATCTGTTGGACCCTAAATCCTAACTTCTTGTCCTTATATGGAGCTGTAACTCAAATGTCAGGCCCTTTAGAATCTACCCCACGTCGTCTCTTCCATCTGATCTCTCCTTTTTAAACTCTATTCTTGTTCTACCCTAAACCCTCTGATTTGCCAAGATTTATTGAGTGCTTCCAATATGCTAAGCACAGTTCTAAATGCTTTACAAGCACAATTTCACTTGGTTTCCACAACAGCCTAATGAAGTGGGCAGAGGTGATCCTCAGAATGGCCATCCTGATTGTTTAGAGATGGCATCCATCTTGACCGGTCAGTGCCATGCCAACCAGTTGTTAAATCCTTTTAATACCACTCCTGGAATACACACGATGAGTATGCCTGTCTAAGACATGAGAGAACTGAAGCTTAGAGAGGTGAGGTGACACATTCAAGATCACGTTGTTGGGAGGTAGTATCAGCAAGATTCTAACCCAGGTCACTTTGGTGACAAAGGCCATTCCCACACCTCACTCCACATTTCCCTGAGGCCTCTGCCTACTGCAAAGAGGTCTGGAATTGAATAGCTCATCTGCCTGTCATTTACCATCCCAGTGAACTTAGATGAACAGGTAACCCCTGTGAGCCTAGAGTTCCTCATCTGCAAAATGAAACTATAACATCCAACTCAAATATTTATCACGAGTTCTAAATCTAAACAACTATAATGGCCAACATGGCTAGTAGAGGGCACTGAAGTAATAGTATTTGTATTGATATTCGTATTAGTATTAGTAGCATTGCAGTTGTTTTGGTGTTAGTTATTGGTATTAAAGAAATACCCCTTCCAAAAGGCATCTCAGACCATCTACAACCTATTTACCTCATTGTTCCTCAAACCTCATGTATCTGCCTGCCTGCCCCCCAACACACACCAATAACCACATAAATAGGAAATGTGTTTTCATTCTCCGTGCTTTCATCCATGCTGGTCTTGACCTGCCTTTCCATTTCTCCACCTATGGAAAAAGTTTCTAAGTGTCTTGGCTCAGTTTCAATGTCACCTTCCAAAAGTAGTCAGCTCCAATCCCTCCACCAGAATTAATCACCTTAAACTACCAATGCACATCGCTTTTACTGCTAGTGAACAATTTCTTCTTTCTGCTTTTTTTCATTTGTTATTTATTTATCCATCTTCCTTAAGTGCTGGGAGCTCTTTGACTCATGTCGGCATCCCCCATGGTATCCAACCAAAGGCATGGAAGAGAGGAACGTGTAGAGGAGAGGAATGTAGAGGAGGAGAAGGGATGGTCCAGAGCTCCCAATGGAGGACGAGATGGGGAGTTGCTGGGCAGGGCCCAGGAAGGATGTATGGTTGGCCAAAGCTGTTGTGTCATCAGTATCCTGGGTGTCCTGCATCAGGATAAAATTTGGGGCTCTAGTCTCCCATGTGAACCCTAATTTGCTGGGTAACTTTGATCAAGTAGGTTTGCCTCTCTGGGGCTCAGTATCCTTTCTTATAAAATGAAGGGAATGCAACCTCAAGGGTGTCTTCCAACACTGAATTCCAAGCATCTATGTCCCACCTCCAGACACACTGCCATCACCCCTAAGGTTGCAGTGATCACAGTGTGACGTCACTGCCTGGCCCTTCCATCAAACTTTGAGCTCCTCCAGGAGAAGTGCAATGAACTGGGTCTTGTTAGCTGTTGCCTCCATTGTACTTATCACCAGACCTGGCATTATTTTGCTGAATGAATGAATGAATGAACAACCTGAAGGAATGAAGAGTTCTGACAGCCCCAGAGCAGAAATCTGGGCCCAGGCAGAATTGGGGTAGCAGCGACTGGAGTGGCTTCTGGTGACAGTGGGTGTGAACAGTTCCAGCTTTCACCTGTTGTCCTACTGTAATTATTACAACATCTCCTTTCACTCTCACAAGTGTCCCATTGGATGATAAATTAAATGGTCACCTTGGAAATGAGGAAACCCATTGCCCTCAGTATTGATCATGTACCAGTTGTCTTGACCAGCTCTTTCCATACATGTTCTGTGTCAATCTACCTCAAAACTCTTAATATGGGTACTATTATCCCCATTTTACAGATGAAGACATTGAGGTTCTGAAAGTTTATATAAAAGGCTGAAAACCTCAGAGCCACTAATAGGTAGAGACTAGATACACATCCTAGACCACTGGGATTCAAAATCCTACTCTTTCTAAGCAACCTAAATGCCCATCAACAGACAAATGGGTAAAGAAGATGTGGTACATATATACAATGGAATATTACTCAGCCACAAAAAGGAACAAAATTGGGTCATTTGTTGAGATGTGGATGGATCTAGAGACTGTCATACAGAGTGAAGTAAGTCAGAGAAAAACAAATATCGTATATTAACGCATATAGAAAAATGGTATAGATTAACTGGTTTGCAGGGCAGAAACTGAGACACAGATGTAGAGAACAGACGTATGGACACCAAGGGGGGAAAGCAGAGGGGCGGTGGGGGGTGGTGGTGTGATGAACTGGGCGATTGGGATTGACATGTATACACTGATGATAGATAAATAAATAAATAAATAAATAAATACTTAAAAATAAAATAAATAAATAAACAAAATCCCGCTCTTTCTATTCTTCCATGTGGTCAGATCATGGGGGGCAGTGGGGAAAAGGAAGGGTCATGGTACTCTAAACTCAGGGTGAGATTTATCCCCTCATCTCTCTTGTTACATTCCCCCAATTCCTAATTTTTCTTTGTTGGTTCCTGTCCACTATCCAAACCCCAGGATGGGCACAGTTTCCATTTTGGTGGTGTGGGCACATTTTCCCTTTTCCATCACTATTTTCCCTTTTCCATCACTCTTCCTCTGCTATCTCCAGAAACTAAATCTGTAAGAGAAGAACTGTGCTTGTAACTCAAAGAAGGAACCACAAACTCCTTAAGCATAACACATTAGGAGTCGGTCTTCACGGTGCAAGGAAGGATGCGTCCATGGCAGACTCAGAGGCAGCATAGACCCAGGGCTTCTCCCCAGACATTGCTGTGATGGAGAAGGACGTGGGCTTTTTGTGCCCTCCTGTCTTGGTTTGAGCTCCGATCGGCCATCTCCAACAATTTGACGATGAGCTAATTATTTAACCCCTCACAGAGTCAGTTTCTTCATCTGTAACAACCCATTGCAGTTGTCACAAGAAGACCTGTCCTCACAAGATGCTGGTTGAGAGGGAGAGTGCAAGCTAGAGGTTGGGGTCTTCAGAACGCACTTCCCCATAAGTAGATCTGCTGGGAAAACCCCTCTTTCATCTCCTTAGCCTCCGAGGCATCCTCTGGATGGAAACTGGGGACCCTAGGACCTCCCCCCATTCTCTCCACCCACACCACTCTTGCTCTGAGTTCACAGCAATGGCCTCTGCTTTGTCCTTTTCCCTTCCGTCTACCAATTTATTCTCCACACTGATTCCAGATGGATTTCTTTTAAAGTGCAAATCTATTCATGTCACTTGACTACTTAAAATTCTTCAATCGTTTCCTCTAGCCCTCAGAATCATTTCAAACTCCTCAGAGAGAATTACATGGCCAGGGCACCATTCTTCCCTCACCCTATCATTTCCTGCTCTCCAGCCACAGTGACCATCTCTTGGTCCCATTAGGGGGCCACACTCTGGCCGCAAGATTCTCGAGATTCTTTTCTGTGGTCCTAGAATGGTCTTCTCCCCTGTGCATCCTCCACGCCACCCACCCACTCACCCCTCATCCAGTTAATTCTGTCATGTCAGTGAAATCATAGGCTGAACCTTTACTTTAAAAGATGAGCCTATTCTCACCTCACATGCCAACCTAGGCCACCCCTTACAGGTGTCAAAGCCCCTTGTACTTCTACCCTTGTAAATTCAGTTCATTCGGAACGATTGATCAGGGGCTCTCTTTAGCACCAGGCTGGAAGCCCCACGGGAGAAGGGACCACATCTGACTTACATCCCGCTATCTCCCTGCACAATGGGGAACAAGAGGCAAGGCAAAAATTCCATTTATTCATCCACTCCCTCATTCGTTCATTAATCAATTCTTTCCATTGTGGTGGAGTGGACATTTCTCCCCTTTTTCCATCACCTTTTCTCTGCTACCCCCAGTGACTAAGTCTGCAAGAGAGGACTGTGCCTTATAGCTCAGAGAGAAGAAAGACACACAAAGTCTTTAAGTGTACTGCACAGCAGGAATTGACCCTCACAGTGCAAGAGGTGAAATGTTTCAGAGGCCCTCTGCCTGAAGCCAGGCCTTGGTGAGGACCTCTTCCCTCTCCCTACCTCTCATAGCAGGATGTGAAGTCCCTCACCCTGGCCCCCCTTCCCAGCACTGAGACCAGATGGAGCAGGGGATGCCTAACAACACAAATTGAAGGCAAGACACTGGGAGAAGGAAACTTAAAGAAAGAAGCAACAGGATGAAAATGGCCAAGGGGTGTGTGGGAGAAGAGGGGAGAAAAAGGAGGAAGCTCCAGATGGGTCCTGAGAGACCAAGACTAAAACTTTCCACATATAATTGGACTAGTGAAGCCATCAGAACTTCTACCACCCTGTGGATTCTGGACAATTTGGACCATATGTATTTCTTTAGCCTGCAGTAAAAGACTGATTCGTTGTTTGCCAGAATTCCCTGGATATGCTTGTAAAAAGCTGATCATTTTGTGTACAGTCATCCCTCAGTAGACACTGATGGCTATCCACCAGCATCCATTTCTTCCTTCTTCTGTAGGAATAGAATATAAGCCAGGGTATTGCCAGTGTATGACCACACTTCCAGGCTCCCATAGAGCTAGCTATTTCTACTAAGTGTATGATTAAGTTTAGACCAATGGGATGTCAATGGCAATAACACGTGGAACTTCTGCACTGTCTCTGAGCCACTTGCCCTGCAGATCCTCTATTTCCTGTCCCATGAACTGCATCACAGAGGGACCATGCAGATGAGGATGAAGCCCTAAGGAAAGCAGAGCACTATCACGAAAGAAAGGAACCTGGGTCCACGAATGGCCACATGAAACAGAGGAGCAGCCCAGCCTTGATTGCTCACCTTGGGAAGGTTCATTGAGAGTACAGTAAACTTATCTCCCTTATGTCATTGTATTTGGGGGTATCTTTGTGACAGCAGGTTAGCCTTTATCCTAATTAATAGAGTTTTGGTGGGGTTTTTCCCATGTCAAGTGTATAGAGCTGGGTTTTCAATGATTGGATTTGTGAAATAAAGAGCTTCCAGAATGTGCATTGTCTCTTAATACCATATAACAATCCTAACAGTGCTCCTCTGGGACTCATTTAACCAGGCACAGTCATGCACATTGAATATCATGCACATTGGATTGAGAGACATTTTGAGGCTCCTGTGAAAATATATGCAAAGCTTGTATCTATATATGTTATAGCACAGTTGATATGCAAATAACATTCAAGGTTCAGCTCAAATTCTGTTTCCTCCAGGAAGTCTTCCCTGAACTCTCCCTACAGCTCTAGTCAGTCTCTCCTTGCTTAGACCTCCCATGCCATCAGCCTTTCCAAGTATCTTCAACCTTCCTGGAGTAGTATCTGGGTACAATTTCTCTCCTCTGCCAGGTTGTAAATGGCTGCATCTTTACTTTGCCTCATTACTCTTCCATTTATTGAGGACCTATTATGTGCCAGGTACTGTGCTGGGTGCTAGAGTTAGAGAAGTGAATGAGACACACACCTATCTCAGAGTCTCATAGAGGGAGAGAGATACACAGACCAGAAATGACAACACAGTGTGGCAAGTGCTACTACAGTGACATGAACAAAGTACTCTGAGGACATAGAAGACAAAGAGCAACCAATCCCTTGGGGAGGGGGTTAGAAGTCTTCACAGAAGAGGGGGTTATTTGATTAGTTTATAACACCTTATCCAAACATCCATCACATTTACCTGTATACCAACTAATCAGTTAATAGTTTTAATAAAATAACATCAACACAATGCTTGCATGTATATGATCCCATTTGATCCACATAACCAACTCTGAAAGATGGGTGCTCACATGACTGTATTTTTATGGATGAGAAAACTGAGCTTCATATAATTTGGCCCTCTCAGTGTCACTAAATGAGTGAATGGATTTAAGTGAAATCTTTGGATTCAAAAGTATATGATTTTTCCACCCCTTTTCCCTCTTGGTCTAGCTTCTTGGGGATTGAACGAAGCCACTTGTTCATGCCAGTGGCTTGTCTGGTTTTGATTTGTCATCTCTCTGAAATGCTGCCTTTCACCTCTATCTCTAAGCTCCATGCAGGACAGTTTCAGGAGAGAGATGCCTTATATCCACCCCTCACACCAATGACTGACCTAAATTCCCATAATATCAGAGTCCTGGAGCCTGGTTATCTGAGAGAGGGGATCAAACAAGGTATCCAAAAAACTAATGACCCCTCCAATTAAGCTGTGATGGATTCAAATTTCCCATAACAATTCTTGGCAGAGTTTATCCTATTAGACTGATAAAAACATTATTGAAAGTGATGTTAAATATGCAAGAACCAAAACTACATATAAACCAAGAATAGACAAACCTGAAGGAGGCCAAATGTTGATATGTTCCAAGGACAGTGTCCTTAACTAATTCCAAAAGGCGAAGAAGAGTCAGCTGTAATTCAGAACAAATAAGCAACAATATAATCATCTACTATAATAAGGGGAGAGGGTGTCTCAGCTAAGATGGTACACGATATTTCACTAGTTTAAAAAAAGTGAAACGCATTGCAAAATTGGAATTTGATTACAAATATGTTAAGAAAAAAAAATGTACACATAAAAGTAAATATTTCTCAGATTTCACCAAGATGTTGACATCTTAAATAATGGGCATTTTTCTCTATTCCCTGAAACTTTTTATGTGCGTGTTTTATTTTTACCAAGAGAGAGAGGGTGGAGGGAGACGGAGAGAGAAAGAAAAGGAGGTATTTAAGTATCCTACGCAACATTAAAGAGGAAGGGATAGAACAAGAAACGTATAAGCCATATAAACAGCAGAAGAATGTCTTCAGAAAAGAAATCCTTAATCTTTGTGCCAAGATTAAGGCTGTCTGGTGACTCCTAAGGAGCACTTCTCAAAATAAAGTTCTTAAATACATAAAGTAAAATGCATAAGCTTACAAAAGAAACCAATTATATTAAAATGCAGTTACCAAAACCACAAATTTAAGATCAAGTAATGTAAATTTCAGTTAGAAATAGTGGAAATAATGGCACAGTTCTCCTCCTTCCACGCTCATGGACTAAGGTTAGAACCTCTGCTTCAGAAACTCTATAGAAAGACCGTACTTAAAGACGATATCTAGGAGAACTCACATGTATTAAGTGCCTACAGTGCTCTGGGCACTGGTACGTACAAAACACCATATTCATTGTAAGCTCTTTTTTCCCTTTACCCTGGCAAGAAGGCATTGAGAGTGGTAATAGAGAAAGTTTTGGGAAATAGCCTCCTCTGCTGAATTGGGGCAATATTTAATTGGCAAGGAATAAGTAGCCCAAAGACCTATCCTTTATTAAAGTTAAATTCTACTGAATAACTCACTCCTGAATTCCTGTAGTCGACTCCCATTGGAATCCAAAAGTTGCAAACAATAATTCCAAGTTTATGGACTTTCCTCAAACCCTAAGTGTCTATGATTTAAAAAGTAGAGACATCAAACAGATGCCTGGAACATAGAGTCATGGCAGATAGCACAGGGCGGCTGCCGTCACCAAACCCATGGTGGGAGGGACCAGCCAGGCTGCTGTATAGAATAGGGAAGAAGGAAGGAAATCAGCCCCTTAGATTCTGAGAAGTGGCTGGGGACCAGGGCAGGTGATGGAAGGTTTAGGGAGAGTATTCTGTCTGGCCTTTTGTTTTGGGTTTTTTGTTTGTTTCATTTACATTTGCAGCTGATTGCTTCGCTGTTATATTCTCCAGGAGATGCTCTGAGTGGAGAAGAAAGACCCCCAAAGTGAAGAGGACTTTATTGAGCATTGTCCTTCTGCCTAACAATGAGCCACCAGAGTGTGGGGTCTCATTCGTATCCCTGGAGAGCTCTACTCCTGCAGCAGAAATTCATACATGCAGCTGGCTTCACAACAGCCAGAGTTGAGCCTCTGTGGGTAGATTCTAGATTCTCTGTTATTTGGGCCTCTTCCCTGAGTCGTATTAAGATATTTAAATAAGAGATCATCTAGTGAAATGTCTTCAATCTAAAAGTAAATGCTTAAATTGTATGGTCAGAGAAAACCAAAGACCCAAGAAAACTAAATCAAAAATGCAAATTCCATTAAAATATAACAAAGAAAGCAACAGGTTAGGGAGGGTCATGAAGACAAATGGAATCTTATCTCATTTTTTTTTAAAATTTACTTATTTACATGTCCATCTTGGTGCAAGGTAGGATTTGAGGAAGAACCTGTGTATCTGTAGGTGAATCTAGCACAGGAAGTGGGCATAGAGTAGGGGGCTCAACAAATATTTGCTGAATCCAAACGGATTTTCCTAAGAGAGAACGCCTCACCCTCTTACCCAGCTCTAATGCATCATGGAGCTTCTGAGCTCAAGGCACAGGCTTAGCCTGAGGCTACAGGGAGAACAAGGTCAGGGTTAATTAGGAACTGGCAAAATTCCGACAGTGACAGGAGTCAGGACTTTTGAGGACAAGTCCTTAGTGTTCATTACTCCAAAGTTCTTATTCCATGGAAGAGGGAACAGGAGCCTCTGGGGAAATGCTAGGACTTGCCCAATGGCTTGGAGGGAGGGTGGAGGAATTTAATCACTGGAGCCATCCCGGTGTCTTTGGGAATTTTAGATCCATTCCAAAGTGTAGAATATTTACCTGGATCCTAAGATAAGAGCAAATCAGGAATCAACACATTAACTGCAGTTTCTTCAAAAGCACCATGAGTCTTCTCCCAGTTCAGCATTTCCTTCTTCCACTGGTTTGGCAGCAAAAGAGCACATGAGAGAGTGACAATAATAATCTCTTGGGAAATTAGCAGGGAGCTCCCCCTGGAAGGGGCTGGGACACAGGCTGCAGAGACACAGATCCTACCAGCCATGATTGCTTGCTGGATCAATAGTATGATTAGCAGAAGTCCCAGGAAAGAAGCTGCCCACCACAAAGCTGGCAAGTCATCCATCTCAGATGGCCCCATGTGCGCTTGTAAAGTCAGATCCAAAGAGCAAAGGGCCAGGGAGAAAGAGGGGGCTAGCCCAGCCTGGGCAAGGGTGAGGGGGAAACCAAGGAGCAAACTCTGCCTGTGGGAGTAATAGCAGCAGCCAGGCCATGCGAGGGGACAGTCAGGGCTGGAACCTAAAGGAAGATTCAGACACTGCCAGCAATAGCGCCTCTGCAAACATCAGTTCTGACCCTACAAGAACAGTAGCTGTCATGTATTGTGTTCCCAGTGCTGTGGGAAATGGGGTTGGGGGCACTGGGGAACAGCACAGTCTTGGGGGTGTGGGCGCAGTGTCAGGAGCAGCTTTTCACTGAAGCAGCCTAATAACCCACCAGGCAGGGTGAGGCTGCAGAGGTAAGGAGTCTGTTGCCTGCACTAGGCAGTTTGGACCTTCTCCTGGAAGCAAAGGGGAACCATGGCAGCTTCAAAGCATGGGCATTCCCTGGTTTGAGGTGATTTCTCTGGAGGCTGTATAGAGAACAGGTTAGCATGATGGTTCTCCAAGAGCAGTCAGCCTCCAACCAGCAGTACCATAGATACCTGAGAACCTGTTGGGAATGCAAATTCTCAGGCCCGGTGAACCAGAGTTGGGGCAGGGCCCCAGCAGTCTCTGCTTTAACAAGTGTGGGAAGCAGTGGGTTAGACACTGGTCTAGTTGGCAGGGACATCCATCAGGATGCTGCTGCAGGGGCCCTAGAGAGTGATGGGTGGGCCCAAAGGTGGGTGGTGGTGTCAGGGGAGGGTGTGAGTAGCATTAGGAGGCCAGAGGAGCAAGTGATGGTGATACAGGGAGGGCAGAGGAGGCACAAAGAAATTCACAGGCTCCTTGGTTCCTAGGTTGGTTGCAAGGAGGTACCATTTGCTGGACGTAGGGGAGGAAGAGAAGAAGGTTTGACTAAGGGGCTCCCCATTCCTTCCTTCCTTCCCCCATCTTCCCAGGCCCTCATTCTCTTTCATCCCTGAGCAGTTCTAGATGACCTCAGAGGAGCGTGAATATAGGACCTCAGTGTCCTAGCATGTAGTCATCCCAGAGAGGCTGCAGTCAGTAGACCCTCAGGAAACAAGCCCGTCTTGGAGATCAACCTTTTCTCTGATGATCGCCACAATCATCAGAGAGTGTGGTGGTTTCGAGACCAAGCCCTGGAGCCACCTACCTGGACTCACGATTTCTGGTCCACCACTTACTAGCAATGTGACCTTGGGCAAGTTTCTCAGCCTCCATTTCCTCATCTTAAATGAGGGCAGCAAGAATAGGACACATCTTAGGATTATTGTGAGGACAAAATGAGTTAGTAAAGCATTTAGAACAAGACGGTATCAGTATCAATTATTCACCACTGTTATCATCTTCGTTATCAATTTTATTATCCCTGAAAATGGGGAGATTTGAAGGAAACAGTCAGGTCCTCTGAGATGGGAGGACTAAAGGGATCCTTCCCTCTGGTTCTATTTCAGCAGCATTCACTCCAGTCCTGACTTCTGGGGCCACGCTCTGCTGCCCTCCTCCTTCTCTCCTACATCTTCCTTCTCTGCTTGCCTCCCCCTCAGCAAGGCTCTTCTCAGCTGGAATCCTTTGAAACCACCCAGGATCTCAAGACATATTCAGTGGGTGGCTCAGCTTGAAGACAAATCTTCAGGAGGAGAAAAAGATCTTTAATCCATATACATGTTGATCACCTATGGGGCTGGCAGCCTGAGAGACAAGAGTCCCTGTCCTCCAAGCCCTCTGACTGGAGGGTGAAACAGGGTCATGTAAATAGACCATATCAGTACAGAGTGAGAAAATCTAGGAGGGGGGTGCAGGGAACAGCAAGAGACCTCAAAGGAGAGAAGCTTTATCTCCAACTAGAATCCTCCCTCACAATCCACTTAACAATTTGTGTTCTCACTCTGGAATTATCAAAGCATGAGAACTCTGCTATTGGAAATGGAAATGCTGAGATAGTATAAATTCATTTTTTTTTAATGTCCCATCTTTCTAATCTGGGTTTTGAAAGCATGGCTCCTTGGCAGGAGGAGAAAAAGCACAATCTGAGCTCTGAACAGGCAGTTCTCCTGGAGCATTATGGGAAACAGAAAATATCAGCCCACAATGAGGCGATGATGCGGGGCAGAACCAAAGCCTACGCCTCCAGCAGCTGGGACTGATTACGCTCCCTGGTTTCAACCATGGTCAGTTGGAGAGATAGATGGACTAAAATAGAATCCCAGAATGGGTTCTGAAAACTAAATAGAAAGAGAGAGGCCCAGAGGCACAGACAGAACTCTCCAGAGATAAAAAGGTTGTGGAGAGAGGAGAAGAAACATGGAAAGGAAAAAAGACCCCAAATAAGAAGATTTCAAAGGAGGAAAGGCCTAGGAGTTTGGCAAATGATGGAGAGAGCTCATAACTTCTTTTCAGCTGGTCCAAGGAAGCAGAGAAATTTGTTGATGAAAACTGGTACAGGAAGCTCAGAGAAGGGTCCAGAGAAGACAGTGTATCTGATGACCCAGCCTTAGGCTTAGAATTAGATGATGTCTCCCCCAACATAGCACAGAGGTGGTGACCCACTGATTAGGAAAGAAAGTGTTCTGTCATCCCTGCAGGGCAAATGGCTTTATTTTTTCTTTTTCCAAACTCTGCAAAAGGATCTCCTTTTCCCACAAGTCCATTCATCCTCAGAAGTCTCATTCTCTTCACAGAAAGGCTGTTTTCACTGACATGCATCTGGGTAAACCAGAGTCTTCAACAGCATCTCATAACAGCATGGGCTCTTTATGTGGGAGAAATAATGAAACACCTTATTAGTGAAAGAAATATCAAAGTGCAAAAGGATAGCTCAGGCAGAAAATGGAGGGAAATTACTTCCTTCTGCACCCAACCCACAAGGGCAAGTCCTTTCCAAATTGGGTGGGATTCTTTTCGTTGTCCTTTTTGTTTCTGTTTAGAGTTTAATATATAAGACCCTTGTTGCATTTCAAGAGGAACATATGGGTCTGATATTAATATAGAGTAACTAGTGAATACGTCCTCAGACCATCAGAAGGGACACTTCTCCCTCATTTCATTCATCTTAAAATATAAAGCTTATTTTTTAGTTAAAAAAATCATAAATGCACACTATAGGAAAAAAAACAGAAGAAAAATGGAACCAACCATTGTCCCACAACTCAAAGAAAATTATTTATATCTTATAAATCTTCCCAGTCTTTTCATCCCTATATATACACTCTTCCATTGTTAAATTTCTTTCCTAAAAAATCAGTAATCATAGTAGAGCTACTTGGAATTTTTTTCAAAGAACATATTGGATTTTATATATATATATATTATATATTATATATATATATATATATATATATTATATATATGGGTTATTCTTGGCTGCCCAGCATCTGTTTCACCTTCCTGTGATAATTGTGCCTATATTATATTTGAGGTATTACTTTTCATTGACTATACCTGGTGAAAATTCCACTTAGAATGTCCTATGCTCCCCCAACCACTGGGGAGGGAATGTGAGCAAGTTAGGCCGCTTGGATGCACCTTTGCTGAAATCTGAGCGTAGAATAAAGTGACAGAAAAGAGAGGAAGGAAGGAAGGAAGGAAGGGAGGGAGGAAGGGAGGAAGGAAGGAAGGAAGGAAGGAAGGTAGGAAGGAAGGAAGGAAGGGAGGGAGGGAGGGAGAGAGGGAGGGAGGGAGGAAGGAAGGAAGGAAGGAATGGAGGGAGGGAGGGAGAGAGGGAGGGAGGGAGGGAGGAAGGAAGGAAGGAAGGAAGGAAGGAAGGAAGGAAGCTCATACATCCCAGTGCAATTTCCAAATAAGACTGTTACACTGTTCTTGCCACCTCTATACCCCCAACCTCCTCCATAAATACCTTGACTCCTGAGACTACTTGAATTCTTCCATGCCCTTTCAGCAAATTTCCTTTTTGCTTAAGGTAAGAAGAGTTCATTTCTGCTGCCTACAACCAAAGAATCCTGAGTGAAAATGTAGCTAAAAAGGATAAATCTGCCAGCTGCTTTGGTACCACTTACCAAGCACTGTCTTCCTCCCAGGATAGCACATTGCCTTTAATCAAGTTCTTCTGACTTACAGAATCAAGTCTCTTCTGCCAAGATTTTGGTGTGATAGGTTGATTGCTCTAAAGACATGATTTTTGACCCCTTCATCAACAGTCTCCTGTCAATGTGAAATTTTAGCATCTCTTATAAAAAGGTAGAGTCTATTTCCCCACCCTTGAAACTGGGCTGGCCTTGTGACTTGCTCTGGCCAACAAAATGCAGCAGAAGTGAGGATGTGCCCATTCTGAACCTGGACCCCAAGAGGCCTTGGGTGCATCCACTTGCTTTCTTAGATCCCAGCCTGCTCCAGGAGAATGAGGCAGGGCTAGTCTGCTTAATCGAAGAATCAGACAAGAGATATACTACCTGAGGCCACACTAGACTGGCACTGCCGGCTGGAGGATCCACCAGTGAGTCCAGTCAAGATCAGCTAAGCTCATCCCAGAGCAGCAGGACTACCCAGGTGGTCTGTAGACTTCTGAGTGAAATAAATCCTATTGTTGTTGTTGTTGTTTTTTAAAGTATAGGGACAGTGAAAGGTATTATATATTATCTGAACAAAATAATAAGGGAACATGTTCTGAAAAATATCATTTAATTCTTTGGAGGAAAAAATACCATCAGTTGAGACTCTCCTAGAAATGCTACAAAACACAGAATGGTCCTAATATCTCAGTTGCTTTAGCAGTTTGATAAGAACATGAGTCCTGGGGTCAGAGGGCCTCACCCTGTCATGTATTAGCCATGTGACCTTAAGCAAGTGTGCCACAGTTTCCTCATCTACAAGAAGATGAAAATAATAGGAGCAACCTCAAAGGTTAAATGACAAAACAGATATAAAGGGCTTAAAGAGAAATTACTCATTGTAATGTTAGCCATTATAAATAGTATTCTTCTGTGACAGTTTCCTATTCAGAATCAGGAAGTTTGAAAAGAATCAGTCTTTTGTTTCTTTTACTCAGTTTGATCATCTTTGCCTTCTAACGGGAATAGTAAATTTCATTTAATGTATTACCTATATATAGTTGGGATTAATTGTACCATACTGTTATTTTTTCTATTGCTTTTGAATTCCTGCTTCCTTTTGGATATATTAAGTGTTTAATTTCCTCCTCTGTTAAATGTATATATTTATATATGTACAGTATATAATATATATTCTAAATGCATGTAATTTACATATATAATTTATTATATATATTTTATATGTAGCATCATTCTTTCAGTGGTTACTCTAAAGATTACCATATGCATCCTTATTTGATTAAAGGCTAACATAAATGAGCATTTTACCAGTGGACAATGCAAGAAATTTAGAATCCTTGACTTCAATACATTTCCCCCCCTCCCACATTATGTGTGGTGTTTGGTATATATTTGAGGTTCTGGGTTATGTTATCCTGCTCCAGGAAGGGTTCAGATTTGCTTCTGTCAGGAACTTAGGCTGAAAATCCAACCAGAGATTTTCAGAGATTTGGGCGATTTGAAGCTGGGCTTCAGTCTTTGTGAGAGCTGGTTTATTTCTGGCTCTCCTTCACTCCTGGTAAAAATTTCTTACTGGGGTGTCTCAGCCTCAGCACTGACATTTTAGACCAGATTATTCTTTGTCATGGGGGAGCTATCTGTGCGTTGTAGGATGTTAAGCAGCGTGCCTGGCCCTACCCACTAGAGGGTACCAGTCTACTAGTTGCCTACCCAGTTATGACAACCAAAAATGTCTCCAGACATTGTCCAAGGCCCCCTGAAGGGGCAAAAGCACCCACACTGAGAACTACTGTCCTAGGCTGTAGCCCTACAGGATCCCCAAGTCTCCAGCCCCTGAGACTGTCAAAGCCCCACTCACTTCTCAGCCTCTTTGTCGCCACATTGGGTTGAGGGGACAGCCTCTCCTGATAGAGAGCTCACCTCTCCTGGGCCTCTCCTCTCGAAGGATTGGGACCCACAGATCCTCCCTGCCTTGGGAGCCCCTACAGTACCTTCTTACAGTTATTTGTTCACTTTTCTAGTTCTCAGCAAAAACATTGATCTTGAAATGACCTAGTTCAGCATTGCAGAACTCAACAGTTACAGTCACCTGGGAGTAAAATCTTAAATAATTTTAGTTCACTGTAGATACAGAAGACTGAATGTTTTCTGCAGAGGCCTTTGGTGCAGGGTACAGAGAGGAACTATGTTACAAATGATAATAGACCTGTTCTTAGAGGAGTTTGGGATCGAATAATCCTTTGTGGTGGGGCAGAGTCGTGTGCGCTGTAGGACGTTTAGCAGCATCCCTGGCCTCTGGTCCAGATAATTAAAGTGTACCGGTTCTTAAAGAAGTCTACCCTCTAGTTGGTATGAGTATAAGCACATTTTAAAAGCTAAAATAAAAAAGACTTCATTTGAGCTACAAAGTACATACACATTCCCTCCAACCCCCACCAACAAGCATGTAGTAGAAAACCGGGGAAGGAGATGTTTATTACAAGCTAAATTCAATCCCCTGCTTTTTAGCAGCCAGTGACCTTGGCCAAGCTGAGGCTCAGGGTCTTCTGAGAAATGAGGCTGTGGGATTAGATGATCCATCACCAAAGTCGTTTCCAGCCGTGACAGACGAGGAGAAGTCTATTAGGAAACAGGTTGGTGAAAATTTAGCACACCAAATACAGCCAGAGGGAAGCAGCATGTTTATGAAAAATCAGTCACGTCTGACTCATCTATTCCCATTTCAAATGATGTTCCTAGTTGAGAAAGCAAAGGAAAGCCATCAGACGTGGGATATCTGGTTTCCAGATCCATCTGACAAAACACATCAAAGTGTCCTTTTGGGGAAGTTGGAGAGGCCGGGGCCTGATGAATGTACAGCTTGGACAGTTTGTAACTAGTTGATTGCTGAGACACAAGAATCCTGACTGGCACCGAGCTGTGGACCTCTAAAGGCAGCCTCTGGTGTTACAGCCCTGTGGACCAGCAGCCTCTTCCAGATCTGTTACTGCTCTGCATCGATGATTTGAATGACAAGCAAGAAAGCATTTCACAGATGTATGCGTTTTTCAAAGATGGAATTCATAGATAAGGTGAACTCAGAATCACGTTCTTCCAGCTCCCCTTCAAGGGCCACCTTTCTCTTATGAATGAAATGGTACCACAGCTTCCTTCTTCCTTCAAATCTGCCTTCGTGCCTGTTCGCCCTCTTGCTTGCATCCTCACCTGCGCCATGTGGACCCTCTGGCTTCCAGAACTCCACTCCTTGTTTACTCCCCAGAATGTCACGAAAACAAGACAATTGTGTGAGGCAGGTTTTACTGAAGTAGGGGTAGCAAAGGGGATTTAGAACATAGTATAGAAAGCAACCTCAAATTAAAAATCAGGTGTCAACCCCCTAGAAAGATATGTTCCATTCCCTGCCACAAAGAATGACTTCTGGCTCCGTGGCTCCCCGCTTTGCCTCAGCGTCCTGCAGAGTCACTCAGCTTCCTCCTCCGGCCCCCCCATCACACGCCAGGGCCCCTGATAAATTCTTGTCTTGACTGCAGCTGGATATTCAAAAATCTGCCTTCTTTTACTGCACGAGTATATTCCGGTTTCCGTTGTCCTCATCTTTACCCATCCAATGTACGCCTACAAGATGGGGTGGGAAAGCAGGAAGAGAGGCTTGCCTTTTTCAGTGAAAAGGCCTATCAAGGAATTTCCCTAAACTCTAGACTCATCTACCCAAGAGATAAATTTTGCCTTTACTATATGGTGGAATTTAAAAGGCCTTCTCTTACGGAGGACAAACTTGTGGTTACCCAAGGAGAGGGGAACGGGGGTGGCGGAGGGATAAATTAGGAGTTTGGGATTGGCAGATACGAACACTGTGTAGAAGCTGAGTCACTTTGCTACACACCAGAAACTCACACAACATTGTAAATCAACTATATGTCAATAAAATAAATACATACGTGCTTGCATACATATATACATACAAGGTCTTCTCAGTCTCTGGGACTCCATGAGTCTGCGGTTTTGCTCAAATGACTAAAAGCTTAAGAAACAAGGAACACAAACCCCACCACCACCCCTCAGAGTCATGTACGGGAGGGTTAAGGTTCACAGATTGTGTGGATCAAGGGTTTCTGGGATACAATGATGACTGTCGTACATCTGTAAATCTCCTTTCTTTGTGCACTTGTACAAACCTGAATATAGGCTCATCCCTATTCAATGAACGGAAGCTTCAAATCCAGTAGAAGCATGAAGCAGTGACAGGGGATGAAAGAGAGTAAAAAATGATTTGCAGGAAAAAGTTATAAGCAATGATGTACAGTCCAAGGGAGTAAAATGTCCACGCCAGGAAAAGAAGGGGACTAACGAGATTCAGGACGTGGGTCTCCAAATCCCACCCTCCCCTTTTCCTCCCAGTTTGGTGCCGGTGGGGAGCCATCAACAGGCACCAGCAGATCTTTTCAGCTCTGAGTGTTCCCACTGGGAAAGGGGGAGGTATCAAGGCAGACGCTCTGGTAAGTGTGGGTGAGTTCGACGTCAAGTTTACGAGCCAAATGGCATTTGCTGAGTTCCACCTCTCCAGAAGCCAAACAGAACAGACCCACAAACTAAAGCCACGCCCACCTTTGAAGTCTCTCTTGGGCCCTCGATCATGGTAATCTTGCTTTCCTCTAAAAAGAATAAATGACTCTTGGAGGCTAAGACTGGGCTGCCCTGTAGACATTATGACTTGGCTTCATCGTTGACAGACGTGGCTCCTCAAAGGCCACAAGAGGTTCTTCTTTCTGTGTCCAGCTGCCCAGTCCCAGCACCCCAGGCTCGGTGCAGCCAGCGCATTGCAGGCTCTGGAGAAGTTGTGGTCAAGGACTGAACCCCTCCACCGACTGGTCACGCTCTTCCCATGTGGGCATTCCTAGCCGGCATCTTCATTCCTAAGCCTCTTTATCTGAGGCCTTGGGCAGAGATCTTCAGGCATCTCTGCCAAAGCCCCCTTACGGAGGAAAAAGGAAACCCTGAAGGCAGGTTTTTCCACTCTGAGTACCCATTATTTTTCCACTTTCAGCCATTCTCCTCTCCCCTCTCCCTCCACCCCAGGTCCATAAAACTGCTGGAGCCTTTCATTCAAAGCTCCCTCAACTACCAGACAACCCTCAAGTCTGTGCTGATCTATCCAACCCTCCATGAGGACACTACTCCACAGTGGCGGGAGGGGGAGAGGACCATTTCTTTCTCTGGTTCAGCGTCTCCCTTACGCCATCATGGCAGGCTCCCCTGTTAACTTTCGTGTTGGCTCCCTGAGGCTTTCATTGGCAGCTCCTATACCTGGCAGCTCAGCACTCTCCCCAGCTCTGCTAAAAGCCCCTGAAATAAATAAATAATTACACAGAATGAAATAAAATATCAAATGGAATTTCTAGTGTTGTCTTAGAATTTGGGCCAAAGCCCAAAGCTGAGAACAATAGGTGATAAAGAAAACCCACTCCACTCCCCTGCAAACTCTAACAAAAGGTACGGGGGGTAGACCACCCCGTCACCATGTCCTAAGAGGCAGGCAAAGCGGTCTGTGGATCTGTGACCCACAGTCCACCTGTGTCCCCAGCCTGGAGAGTCGGAGCGGAGTTACAGGTGGGTGGTGAAGGGCTCTCTTGTCCCCAGCGATGCCATAGCGCCAGAGCAGAGCGTGACAACAGACTTCCTGGTGGAGATTTCCAGTACCCTGGTGCAGAGACCAGAGAAAGAGTCCAAAGGTGAGAGGCTGGCTGGAGCTGCTGTTGGTGTCAGAGAACAGGGAGGGGCCTGTCCTTCTGGAGTGTCACAGGGCAAGATGCCTGACGCTCCCAGTGGGCAGAGTGTACGCTGCACAGAGCCGCCTGGCCTTTGTCATCTTGAAAGGCCTGCCCAGTGGAGTGAGACCACGCTAGCAGACAGAGGTGACGTGTGGTAAAGCATCAGAGAAGGAACTGTGGGACCAGGCTTCTCAGAAGCGCACCTGGGGCAGAGGATGGCAGTAGGGAAGCCTTCAGCAGGAGGTCTGGTCTGGATGAAGAATGAGCAATTGTTTATCTGCGCTGACAGAGGACGCTGGGCAGTCAAGAGAGAACTGCTAACAGCACCAGCTGCCCAAAAAGGTCTTCTTCTGCCTCTCATTCCTTCCTCATCCCTCCTCTTCAGCCTGACTCTGAACATGCCGTAGAGGTCCAGTGGGGAGTAGAGGAAGAAGGTGAAAAGTGGGATATCAGACCACAGTGCTACTTCCTGCTTCTGGTCAATAGGACCTTAAGTTAACTTTGAGCCCAGAAGAACAGAAAATTCCTTAAATTGGACGAGGAACTAAGGTTTTGACATTAAATTAGACTGAACTATTCCATATCTAAAAACAAGATGATTTTAAGACTCAAAAATTATCATAAAAGCCACAGAATCTGCTTGCAATATCATCCTTGGCAAAACCTTGCCAAGCAGGTTTGAATCTGTGGTAGGTGAAAAATAAAGTTATTTTCTGATCTTATCTTACCAAATATAGCTTGTTCCAAAGCCAGCTAGAGAAGCAAAAAAGAAGCTGAGAGGGAGACAAACAGGGATGAAATCTGCTTTAGAAACTGCCACCAGGGAAGGCTGAAGAGGCAACAGAAATGGGGAGAAGGAGCCATCTCTGTAAAGAGAGGAAAGATCATTTCCCTTCCTTCCATGCTGAGCGAAGGTTATGTGCAAAGGCCCTGAGGCAGAAAAGAAGAAGCTGTGGAACTATGAGGTCAGGAGCAGGACGGAGCACAGGCATGATGTTGGAGTCAGATTGTACAAGGTGACATGGTCTACAGTAAAGAGTTTGGTTCAGTTCCCAGGGCATTCAGGGTTTAAGCTGCAAATGCCACAGTCCAACTTATATATTTAAGATCACTCTTTACATTGTTTGAAGAATAGATTGGGGGCAGGAGTAACAGCTGAGGCCTATTAGAAGGACGCATTGTACTTTGTAGAAAAGGCACAATAAATTCTCAGTGGTTGCTTTTCTCAAGTTTACAAACTCTGAAAATCAGAAAGACTGGTGGCCCTGGTACTTCAGGCTCCCAATGACTAAAGCAATCTAATGAAATTTAAAGACAACAAAAACAAAAAGCAAACAAACAAAGAAAAAGAAAAGACTCTCTCGCATGAAGCACTGCTGTGCGTAATGAGAGCTATATAATGCATTACATGCCTGTACATAGATACTGTCTCTCTCAACCACCAGGAAGCTCCAAACTAGATTTTAGGTTCTAGTGCAGTAATTTTCTCACCTCATCTTCTTCTCTATATACACAGTTTCTAACCTCTCTTTAAACATGATTTCAACATGAGAATGCACTCTTTTGTTTTTCATGAACCACTTCAAATCCATTTTAAAGGTTTTTTGCACAATCTGCCACAAAAGGAAGAATGAGAATTTTTTTGAAAACAATGTTGCCAATTATCAAAAAATATATATTTTGATGCTTTTTCTCACCAACAGTTACACTGAACAATTCACCTCTGGCTTGACATTTTTTGGACAGCTGACCCACACAGACCTACCACCAGTCCTTGAAGGTGAGCTGCAAAAACCTCCTGGTGTTTGAGACAATTTTTCAGGAAGCCCCTCCCATTCTTACGCCCTCCAGCCTATGGCTTCTATACATTGAGCGCTTGTTCTGTGCCGGGCACCATGCTAAGTACTTTACATATATCATAACAATCCATCATCACAAAAACTCTTTAAGGTAAGAGCTATTATTATATATCCCTACTTTAGAGCTAAAGAAACTGAAGCATGGAGATTTTCAGTAACATGTTCAAGTCAACTAGATGGTCAATGGTGTCACCAGTGTTTCCACTCTAAATCCATCTGCCTCTGGTGCTAAACTTTTGGGTTTGAGACCCCTACCTTGACTCCCAATGCACTGCCCACCCTGATCCACCAGATGGGATGTTTACCTACAACCTCTCTAGCTCATGGGCCTTGTCTGTCTGCCACAGGCACTAGCCTGGCCCTTGGGAAACTTCAGGACTGGCTCAGGACCTAAGCCACCACTCTGTGTCCATGTAGGGCCTAATGGGATCAAGAGAGCCTGTGGTGTGCTAAGTCAGCTTGTCATGGTTTAGCAGGGCCAGTCATATGCGTCACCTCTGTTATACATTCAACGACATCATGTTGTTAGCTTGAAATTAGCCACCATGGGAGTATTTACACCACAGAAATGGGCAAACACAACAAACCAGGGCTTTGTTGGAGGGAAAACCACATTTACCAGTACACCACTTGGGACAGACAATAGGAATCATAACAAAACCATCTCTTAGACAGTCTTTTTTTCATAGCCTTTGATAAACAAATCATTCTTAATTCCCAGGACCCCATCAAAAGAAGTTCAGGTGAAACTGTACATGTGGGAGCCGGGTCTTCTTGCCCAGAGGCAAATATCCTTCTTGAACCTGTGATGCTCTCCTTGCTGCATTAAGAGAAACGGGCTAGGAAACTTTTTTATGCTTTCCTACATTCTGTCGAGCTTGCAGTCTTGCTGGAAGGAGGGAGCCATTCTCAGGTGCTGAATTGGAAATTGCTTATTGGAACAGCTGCTGCTTTCAGCTGAGTAAGCAGGACATTCAAGGGTGGTGCTTTCCAGCTATGGTGCTACAGCCAGTTAAATATTAGTGTTAGGGATAGAAAATAAGAAACAAAAGGAAAACCATCTGATGGTTTGATAGGAGCCACAGCGACGCTTCCCTTACACTTTTAAACATAGTGTAGGGTGAAGAAAAGGATGGGAACACCAAAATAAGGAAGGCTCGCATCTGAGCCTTGGCTCTTCCACTTGCTACATGTTCTGATAGGACAAAACGGTAGGAGAGAAAGCAAAGGTATAATGGGTACAAGGGAGCCATTTCAAGTCAGACGAAAAGACTCTTCTCTAGGACAGGAACTCAGTGATGATTTTAGTACAACACTCATTCACTTGCTTATTCAGTTTGCTGGGCACCTACTATGTGCCGTGAGATAAACTAAATATAGTTGTGACCAACAGAGGCACAGCTCCTGTCCTCATGGAGCTTACAATCTAGTGTGAATAGAAACATTCAATGTGTAGCACTAGTTAGGTGTGATGTTTGTTATGATAAAGAAAATAAATGAGCCATGGGAACAAAACAGGGAGGAATTGTGGCTGACCTGATGGAGGGACCACAGAATAAAGTCCTGCTCACAGAATGAGAGGGCAAATGGCTGGAAAGCCAGAACAGATGGGTTGACAGCATGACCAAGATTCATCAATCACTCTTGCAAGGGTCCTGTAAGAGCACTAGAATGGACCAGACACCATGGGTTTGGAAATCAGAGACCTGGGTTCAAATCCTTACTCTACCTCTGATAAGTTAAGTTATTTAACCGCTATGAGCTTGGTACCTTTGTCACGTAGAGGGATGGTGATACTTACCTTCCGGGCTTACTGTTTGGATTAAGTTAGTGTCTAGTATAGGACTCAGCATGGTGCATGGCCTATCACACGTGCTCAGTTAGTTATAGCTAGACATAAAGATTAATCAATGAGTATTTTTTAAATTAAGGATCTCTTAAACTGCACACACAAGCCACTTGGTGAGTAAGCGCCAAAATCTCTATCAGCAGAAGGATTTAATAAGGCTTAGTGGTCCTGTCCTGTAAGGTAACTTGAGAGTTTGCACAGCAAGAGGTTTCGAAAGTGCTTGCATTAAACACACCCAGAGTTGTCAGCATTTGTTTGCAGCAGCAGGACCATGCACTGTCTTTTCCAAGCTACCTTGTCTTGCTTTACCCAAAATGTAGTTCCCACCTACAGTGATTCTATTCCCAGATTTCCCCACGTGAATTTCCATTTCATTCTTTTCAATAAATAGCAATTGGATAAATATGTTTCCCTTTGCTTGCAAAACCTTTCTTTTAAACAAATTCATGAACTGGGGGGGGGGGGGAAATTCATTGTCAGATGTGCCAACTTCCTATTAGGGAAAACAGGGTCATGACAGAGACTTAAATCCTCCTAAAAGTTTGAGTTGGAATAGATCAATTCAATAGCTTCCCTGAAATGTGCCACCTCGTTTTTCATCTCTCTGGAGATGTATGCAAATGGCAAAAGTCTACAATAGTTTTATACATTGGAGTTGCAGCAGGGGTGATAGGCTTAAATGCATTGTTTCCTTTATTCCTTTGCTCACCTTTAGTGTCAATTACCAAAGAAGATAACAAAACGCAAGTTGATCAATCTCCCCACTTTAATTTAGCAAGACAGGTCAAAATGGCTTTGTTCCTTGGCCGACATGCCAGGGAGCTGTTTTCACATATTAATGTGACATGACTTGGAGGATCATAATAACTATGACAAGATAAAGGGAATTAGTTAAAACTTAATTAAAACCACATGGATAACAAGTAGAACACTGTATGCTTAGTAACCTGAATTTTTTGTTGCTGGATTGGCAAAAAAAAGGAAGATGCTTTGCAGCAAGCACAAGGGCCCCAATTAATAGAGCATTGCATCTGAATGTCTGAAATAATCCAATCCAAATCAGAATCAAAAGGAAATGAAACTGGTGATTCTGATACCATCAGCCGCCTCCCGGCCCACCCAGGACAGAGTATGAGAACAAGGGTGGAGTTCTCATCAACCCAAAGATTAGAAGCACTAAGTCAGTGGTTACGACATTGTAGTATGCTTATTAAAAGGTTTGTTATAAAGCAGAAACGAACACACCGTTGTAAAGCAATTATACTCCAATAAAGATGTTAAAAAAAAAAAAAAAAAAAGGTTGATTCTTGGGATCCATTCCAGACATTCTGATTCGATGAGCCTGGCACGGCAGATCCAAAATCTTCATTCTCAGCTAGCCCATTTCAGTGTTAACTTACTTCTAATAAAAATATATTTGGAGCAGAAACTAACACACCATTGTAAAGTAATTATACCCCAATAAAGATGTTAAAAAATAAATAAATAAAAATAAATAAATAAATAAATAAAAAATAAATAAATAAATAAATATATTTGGTTACAGTAGACAATGTGGTGAGCTACTATGAAGTTATGTAAATATCCTGCTCCTCCTTCAAGTTTCACTGCCTAGTTTTAGCACCCATGGATGAGCCTTACCTGAACCAATTATTACTATCATGGTTGCAAAACGGTGATTTTTCAAACTCCTATATTTACTAGTTGGCATTTATTATTTTTTTCTCTATATCAATTAGGAGATATTATTTCTTCCTCGTTCTTTTCTACATTTATTAGTTGGGATTTTACTATAGGGAAGAACTCTCCCATTGATTGAGGATGGATACTTACTTTATTCAGTGGGTGACTGATCCATTACTATAATTTAATTTTAATGCTCATCTTGTCCCATATTTGAGCAGAGGTAGCCCCTTCAAACTGGCTCCTGGAGACTTTTAAGCATGTCTTTACTTTATGGGCAACAAAATATTCCAGACTTATCTGTACTTCCCTGCCCAGCCCTGGAATCAGACATTTCTCTGAGGAGCCTTCATTCCTCTTAGTGGGTATGGGACAGTATTTGAAAACTGAGAAGGATCCAGCATCATTTTTGTGGTATTCCAACCAAGCACGCATATGGTAAATATAATTGTGAGGAAACATCAGACAAACTAAAATTGAGGGTCTTCCATGAAACAAGAGGGCTGCCCTTTACAAAAATGTCAATGCTCAGAAAGGCAGAGGAAAGGAGACTAAAGGGACACGCAAAGCAGATATAATATGTGATACTGGTTTCGATCTTGATAAGAATCTTCAAAATGCTATCTGAAGAATATTTGGAGGACAATTTGAATTGGGGTAGAATCTGAATGACTGTAGATTAAACAGTAATACTGTACTAATACTAAATTTTCCGATTTCATGAGAATGATAAATGTTATAATATGTGGTGGAGGGTATATAGAAGTTCATGTACTATTCTTGCAAATTTTCTATCAGTTTAAATCTATTTCCAAATATAAAGTTTTTTTTAAATGGACAATATGGCATGAAGGCAAGATTTCTAAAGTGTGCTACTGGTCCAGATATAAATGATGATTTACTCGAGCAGACAAATTTTCAGATATAACAAACACATCTAAGCCATAATTTCACCAATATCGGTACTTAGAGGGGGCTACTCTTAAAGAACGACTATCAGTAAATAATTGCACAGGTGCTAGAAAATCCCTTGAAATTCTTGTTAAAATGCAGATTCTAGTTCAGTAGGTCAGGGGTGGGGCCTGGGATGCAGCATTTCTGAAAAGTTTGCAGATGCTGCTGGTGCTTCTGGTCTGTGGACCACTCTCATAGTAGCAAGGACTCAAGGCACTGAGGAGAATGGCTACGCGTAGCACATTCCATCGAATTTTGTTTCTCTCTCTCCTATGCCTTACCACTTGTTCGTTTTCTAAAGGCGGCAGTTTACTGAAAGAATTTACTAAGAAAAGCCAACCAAAAGATGACAAAAAAAAAAAAGTCTAAGAAATTCACAGCTCTACACTAGAGGTTGATTAGGGTCAAAAGAAGTTATCTTTAAACCTAATTAAGATAAAGGATTCCTCCGTAGGCTGAGAGAAACTCCAAGAGCAAAAGCTCCGAGGACACGTCAACTCCTGTCAGATTTCTGTCAGAAAAATGTTCCATCCAGGAAGCACACTGACAGCCTTGAAGGGTGACAGTCCTGACTGTAATTCTGCAGGCATTTTTAATATTATAAAACTCAGGAAGTAATAATAATACCTTAATACTGATCGGTTGTTTTAAACTTTATAAAACCCTTTTGCATGCACTAGTGCATCCCAGTCTTGACTTCTTAAACCTGTTATTGTTCCTGTCAAATTAGCGGCTCTGGATTCCTTCAGAGTAGGGATCATGCCTTGCTCATGTCTGTCTCCCCAACATTTGGCAAAGGTCTGGCTTCCGGCAGGGTTTCGACAAATATAAGTGTGAAAAGAAACTTTTCCTCTAGTCCTCAAATACGTAATAGCACATTTCATTGAAATTATCATAAATTATTATGATTCACTATTATTTTATGTATCTCTAAGAAAGAAAAGATGTTGCCGTGTAAACCTTGTGCACCACTGATTGTAAGACACACCCCAACTTTAGAGCTGTTGAAATGTGCGGGAGAAACGTGCATCTTAGAATTGAGAGATGGCAGCAGTTGTTCTCCACTATGGTGTCACCCACCCAGCGCAGACTGGAAACGGATAATGACCAAACGTGGGAGGGAGGGAGACAAATAGAATCAGGGAGAGGTTTCTTTTTTTTATATACTGTTTGATTCTATTTAAGTCACATTCTAGAAAAGACAAAACTATAGTGATGAGCAAACAGAAGAATGCATGAAGTTATATACATTTTTCAAAAGAAATCAAATTGTACTCAAAATTAGTGAATTTCACTGTATAAAAATTATACCTCAATAAAGCTGATTTGTAAAAAACAGGGTTTGTTTTTTTTTTTTTTTTTCAATGACTTTGGGGCAGACAGGAATCCTTCTCAGACTGTAGTCAAGTTGGCTGCCATCTTTTTTCCGGAAAAGCATTGCTGAACTCACACCTTTACAGGAAAAAGCACAGACCAGGTGAAAGAATCCATGAGACAGTGTTCCAAGTCCAATGGCCCTTTAACAGAAAGCATAATGGAGAAGGAGGAGGAAAAGGCGGCAGAGGAGGGATGGGAGGAAGAGAAGGAGGAAAGGGAAAGATGCCATTACGGTCTTGTTACACAAACCTGTGTAGTAGCTATCAGGGGAACCCAGCCCTACAGAAATCCAGTGAGCAAGGATGCTTGGAGGAATTGCAGAGAAAAAGACCAAGAATTCTCAGCCTCTGGTATAAAAGCCTTGATGCAGGGTAGACACCTTTCTGCTAGGGGTCAAGGAACCGTTTTTGTGTGTTGTCAAAGGAGGCTATCTCAACAGGTATTCATATTAAATGCCAGACTCTAGGGCCCAGTGGGACAAATGAAGAAATCTGAATGGCCCCCGAATGAGGTCATCCCTACCTAAGTGAGCCACATGTCACCATAACTCAGAGTGACAGCCACACCGCATGCTGCTCTGCAGCTGCTTTTCTTTGGGTTGAAAGGGCATTTGTTGAGATTCTCCCCTTAAGTAATGACCTTGGACAGATTACTCTGTGTTTGTTTCCTTGTCTATAATATGATGAAAGTAATAGTACTCACCTCATCTTGATGTGAGGATGAAATCAGTTTATCCATGAAAACCTTTGGAGCAGTGCCTGGTGTAAGGCAATCACTTCAATGAATGTTAGTTATTTTTACTACTATTATCTGATATATAATTGTGCATAATTGAAACAACGACATGATTCAGTGCTGGACTAGGGACCGTGCAACAGTTTGCATAGGCTGGCAGGGTTCCCAAATTAAAAAAAAAAAAAAAAAGTCTTCCGTAGGCAACAGGGAAATGAAAACAGACAGACAAACCACAACGGCTAGAAAGAGTCCAGTTCTAGAAAGCCAGGAGCATGAACTTGCGGGAAACACGACCATGCCACTTCCCGAGAAGTCACCTCACCACAGCAGAAGTTCAGAGACCAAGCTGCCGGTGGCCCAACCCACCGCCCGGCAGCCCTGCGTCTGCTTCCGGGATGCTGCGTAATATTCTTATGCGCAAAAACATTAACCTCCAGAATCAAATGTGTCTGTTAATCAACCAACACACCACTCACACGGCCACCCTCTCGCAGCGTTCCCCCTCCGGAGTGGCGCCGCAGGCACATCTCATTTGTCAGCTGGTTCAACTGCTTCAGCGTGACATAATTTGGAAATGGGAAAGATCCCAAATTATCTTATCTTGAGGTGACAAATCAAGTACAGTGCCCACAAGCTCAGACAGTTCACCTGCCAAATAAACAAAACGCAACAGGAGTAAGGGTATCAATCTTGTAACAGTTTAGGGAAAACAAGTTTATTTCTTATCTGAAAGATTAATGAACCGGGCTGTAACCTCACCTCTAATTGTGGCTGAACAGAAATTAGGTGCTGTTTTTAATCTATTCTGCAGTAACATCATAATGTCATGTGACAAAAGTTCATAAAGAAAGGGTCTACACTTCTCTGTGGAGTTATTTAAAATATCCAGTGACTAGTCATTAATGCCAAATTATTAAATTTTTCTCAGATACACTGCTATTTTTTAAATATATATATTAGGTGAAGTCAAACTAATAAAAATATCTTCTTACTAAATAAAACTTTGTTTTCCTATTATAGACAGCTATAAAAAATGTATATTTACTTAGCTTATTACTGGTATATTTTTAAATGCTGTATATCTTTCTGACATTTTGCTGAACTTACTTGCACCAATGGCCCCTCAGTTTATTTCTTCCACTTGATTCCCCTAGCTTCCATATCTGAGTTGGGACCAAACCCTTGAAAATCTGGGATGAAGAGGAAAAGGTGGCAGCAGAGGAATGAGGAAAGAGCACTTGGTTGCCTTTAGGACTGATAACCACCAGACTGAACGCTTTTGGAGGCTCAGTCACAAAGTACAACACCTGCTCTATCTCAGAATTCTGTTCAAAATAGTTGTATATTTCATGAAACTCCACATGGTTAAAAATAATCATACCCAGGGAGCTCTTTTCCAAGTGGAATGTATAATGTGTTTTTCCATCCACAAGACTCTGAATAAGTACAGGGGAGAGATTGATCCTGAGGAAAATCAATTTCATTAGAGAAGCAAGGGATGGTGATGCCTAGAGAAGCAAAGGCAACATTTCCCAAGAACTCCCAACTGGGGAGGGAGGCTGGAACCTTGGGCCATGTTTACACTGCTGATTTGGGCAGTAGAATTTGGATACAAATTCAAGCTGAATCTTCTATATTGTATTCATGTATAAACTAATTTGAAAGGAAAATGATAATGACCCAACACTGAAGTTTAGCCATTAGTCTAGGCGATGAACTGTGCTCACCTGATAACCTAGGAAATTCTAGGCACATCCAGGTGAAATGATCCTTTGGCGTGTGTGTGTGTGTGTGTGTGTGTGTGTGTGTGTGTATTTTTCAATTGAGATATTGTTCCATGTCTAAATTATCCAAGCCATGCATAGTCAACACACAGCAAACATTCAAGATACGTTACATGTATGTAAAATGGGCCTTTTTACTAAGGGGTGAATGATCAGCTGACTGCAGGATACCTTCATTTAAGAGGAAACTAAGAAGAAAAAAAATCTGAAAACATATATATATATATATATATCCAAAACACTTTGCTGTACACCTAAAACTAACACAACACTGTAAGTCATATACTTCTATATTTTTTTTTTAAAAGAGGAAACTAAAAAGCAAGGGGAGGAGGCTAGAACCCACTATTTTCTCCTTGTGAACACCTCACTTCTTGTACCAAAGAAGGCTTCAACAAGTGGAAGGAAAGTACACACCAAGGATTTCTGACTGCCCCTGCCAAAACTTTGATCTGGGAACCTCTGTAATTCTGGGGGTGTTCCTAGCTGGAACACTCTGGCCGAGACTTTCTTGGTCTCATGCTCGTTGGTGAAGGACACACGGTCTGATTCTGCTGCTAAGAGCAGAGAAAAGCATTCAAGTACTGATTCCCTTTGTCCATGGCCATGAAATCTTCCCAGTGACTAGGAAGACTTAAAGAGAAATCCATAGAGTAGGCATCTTCCTTTCTTCTCACCAATAAGATCAAATCAAGACAATAGCTTCATCCCTCACAGTAACAACATAAGGACTTGTATTTAGGACCTACATAAAGGCACAGGGGTAAGTGCCTCCCTAAAAGAATAGGAAGACATCATGCAGCTTAATAAGGAAGGAAGATCTGGAAACAAATAATTAGACATACCAGTGTTACACTCAGATAAATGAAAAGTGCTACATGACATGAAAAAGGGATCCACAACCCCTATAAAGAAGCTATGGAAGCCTCCCTGGAAAAGTGTCATTGGTTTGGGTTATAAATGACAGGAAGGAATTGGTCAGCTGGAGAAGCAAAGGAAGGATATTCTGTCATAAGGAAACAGCATCGCAAAGGCATCAACGTATCCAAGGGCAGAGTGCAGCCCAGGTCTCTGAATAGTAAGCAGTATGGGAGTGCAAACACAAGATGAAGCCAGAAAGGTAGAGAAGGACAGGTTCTCAGGATCTTATTTACCATGTTAAGGAGGATGGCATTTTCCTAGGGATGAAGTGGAAATCCAATGGAAATTTGAAGTCAGGGGAGCAATAAAGTAGATTGGATCGCTGGGGGCTCTGTGGAGGATGAGAGAAAGGGCAGAAAAACATTTATGGAAGCTTTTCTAATTGTCTAGGTTGAAGAAGATGCTGGCCTAATTTGAAGTATTAGCAACAGGAATAAAGAGGAGTCCATCAGAAAGACATTTCTGATTTAGAATTATAGAACACATTGGCCAATTAAATAGGGAGAATAAAGGAGGAGAGGAGAAATGGATGACAAGATTTTTATCTTGAATGGTTAGGTGGAAATTGACATGATTAATCAAGAAGGATCAGGTTTGGACAGATTGGGTTTGAGATGCCAAGGGGAAGTCAAGCACTGATGTCTAGTGAACAATGGGGAATACTGATCTGGTTAGGAAATTTTATTTGTAATGGGTTCTTATGATTTATTTAGTTCCTCAAATGTTTAGAAATTTTGACAAGTATTCAGAGAGAGTAAAAACTATAGTCTATATCCTCTTAGAACTTATATTTCTAGAGAATCTCAACTAAAAATTTTGCCTATTCAATTCCTTTCCAAACTTCCACTTTCCTCCATGGCACAGATCAGTTCCCATCTGCAGGAAGTTTTCTTCTGTTCCCAGATCTCATAGTTATCTCTCCCTCCTCTGAACACTGCTGCCAAAGTGCACGTTAACAATACCTTTCCTTTGGTATTTGTATGAAACTTGTGCCTAATTTTGTCAGTTAAGTTTTCACAAATATGTGCCTTGCTCTTCCCAAATAAATTGAGGATATCTTCAAAGGCAAGAGCTATACTCCATTCTTCTTTTATTATCTCTAAAGGTCTTGCACAATGTCCATTAGAGAGTGGCAGCTTAGTTGAGCCAGACTTCCTGGGCTCGAATCCCAGCTTTTTCACTAACTTGTTATCTGGGGCAAGTTACTTGCTCTGTGTCTCAGTTTCCTCATCTAAAATGAAGGCAATAACCATACCTACCTCATAAACTTTCCATAAAAATTAAGTAAGATAGTGGGAAGCAGCCGCATAGCACAGGGAGATCAGCTCGGTGCTTTGTGACCGCCTGGAGGGGTGGGATAGGGAGGGTGGGAGGGAGGGAGACGCAAGCGGGAAGAGATATGGGAACATATGTGTATATATAACTGATTCATTTTGTTGTGAAGCTGAAACTAACATACCATTGTAAAGCAATTATACTCCAATAAAGATGTTTAAAAAATAAATAAATAAAAATTAAGTAAGATGACAAATGCAAAGCACTTCCTAAGTTCCTAGGATACAGCAAGAGTTCAACAAATATTTGTGTCAGGATAAGTTAGGATGTGCTGTGTTAACAAACAACCTCAGTGTTTCAGTTATTTAAAACAATTAGGATTTATTTCTTCTTCATGCTACACATTGAATGGATCTATAAGGGACTTCTGTTCATCACATCACTCAAGGACCCAGGCTGACTGTCAACATTATCTTGAACATTGCTGGTTGCCATGTCAGAGGGAAAGAGAGGCTGGAAGGTCTTGCACCAGCAAGTAAATATTCCATAATGTAGGTGACATGTCACACTTACACTGAAAAGTCATTGGCCATTGTGGTCATACGGCCTCATCCAACCACATGGGGACAAGGAAGTACAATCCTACCATGTGCCCAGAGGAAAGGGGAAGTGAATCTCAGTTGAGTATCTCTAATGGCTACCCAAATATTTGTTGTGCTATCGTTGTTTTGTTGTTGCTTAAACAAGTACTTAGAATACAGTCAGATTAATACTAGAAACTCCATTTGTGTTAGCTACTAGTAGTATAAGTACCACTGAAGTTTTCATGTGAACAATGGAGAAGGAGGAAATTAGATGAGTTTGACATACATTTAGGAATTGGAATTGATAAGAGTTGGTGATAGATTGGATGCTGGAGAAGGAGGAGTGCGTGTGACAAAGATGAATCCTAGGTGTCTGGCTTGACTAACTGGCAAAACACCATCATCTCCTGCCAGAACACCTTCACTAACTTTTTAATGGGTTCCATTGTATCTACTCTTGATCTCTAGCAGTCCATTCTACACTGCAGCCAGACTGATCTTCTAAAACCCAACTCTCATGTCACCTTGCTGTTTAAAACATTCAATGTTTTCCTCTTATTTTTAGGACAAAAGTCCAAATTTATTAATGCAGCCCCAAATGTTCTACATGTTCTCACCCCAGCATCTTCTCCAGATACATTTCACATCATCCCTGCTTTGCTCTCTATACTCCAGCCCAATTGACTCTTTTTCTGTTCTTCAAACTCAGCCTGTTTCTTTCCACCCCAGGGCCTTTACACATGCTGTGCCCTCTGCCTGGAATTCTCCCACCACCACTCACTCCTCACTTGGCTAGATAACAGGGCTTCAGATACGACCTCTGAAGTTCACTTCCTCCAGATCAGTTCTGGAGCCCCCTTCAGCAATTTCCCAGCACTTGGTACTGCTGGTTTATAGCACTTGTCACAACTGTACTTCATTAGTTAATAAAAAACTGTTTTATATCTATCCTCCTGATAGACTGTAACAGAGATTTTTGTCTCTTCTGTTCACGCTACTCTATTTCCAATGCCTAACACAGCTCTCAAGTCATAATAGACCCTCAATAAACACTTGCTGAATGAATAAATGGATGAACAAACAAATATCTTTGTAAACAAAATTTTTAGGACAGTATAATAGTCAATATAGGTATGATTATAAATTATCCAACCATTCTCCTATTTCTGTCCATTTAGATTGTTTTCAAATGTTTACTGCTATGGTAAAAATAGAGACAGCGATGTAAAAACAAAATATTATTTAAACATCTGGTGCTAAAACTTCTTTTAGGAGAGAAACTTTATTAGGGGAAAACTCTTAGTAAGAGTTTGGAGGTACAGTGATATTCTAAGGGTTGTATGGCTACTGGCCCCCCAAACTTCAAAGAACAGGAATTAACTGGCCTCACTGAAACAGGAGATAGAATTTCTCATTGTTCTGACAGAAACAGAGCAAGTGGAAGGGAAAGAATGGAGGAGCGAAGAGAGAGAGAGGCGGGCAGGATGTGATGGTGGGTGCTGGGTGGCCACGAGAGGGGCCCTGATCACAGGGTGACCCAACAAACCCTGGAGAACAGAACATGGTTTGTAGTGCAGCCGTCCCCATGAATCTTGGCTTTTAGGTAATATTTTTGGTGGTTTTTTCCTCCAGAACTGATGCAGGAGCTGGTTTTCATGTCTGGATTGACATGTGAAATGAGAAGCTGCATGAAAAGAAGGAATCAGGAGGCAGACAGTCAGAACATCTCCCACTTTTATCCTGATCTCCAAGGGGCAGGGCAAGGAGAAGCTAGCTCACATCTGGTTGCAAAAACAACCTGAAAACATACCTTTGGAGAGCAATCTCTATCTATCAGCTATCTATCTATCTATCTATCTATCTATCTTCCTATCTCTCTTTCTCAATCTTTCTCCCATCTAAGATTGTCTCCTTTTAGGATAAATTTCGAAAACCAGAATTACTGGATGAAAGGTTAAACACACGTTTATAGTAAAATGATTTCTAGCCATTCATATTCCTACTTCTTTTTTCAGTGAGAAATTCTACAGAATAAAGCAGTGTTGTCCTCAGAAATGGTTGTCTTGGATTACAAATTCCAGTTCTTTTGGTTAAAAGTCATCCCCCTAATACTCTTTAAAACTACACACACAGTAAGTCCTTAATAAGTGACTATTGAATTAAATTCCCAGCACTCCTAGTGCTTAAAACTTGTCAGTTTTTATTTGGACTTTTTATTCTCCTATTTCTAAGAAGGCTGCAATGTCTTGATTTTTTAGATCATAAGTCCCTCTTCTCCTGACTTATAAGTATCTCAAGTCTTCAAAATCATGCTGTATATGTTACAAGAATCTTGGTTCTGTGAATTTTCTAATTCTGTAAAAGTTTTGTTTTTTAAAGCATCTCAACACACATACTCCAGACTAGCATAATAAGTTCACAATGATTACCTAAATCTCTGAAATTCAAGTAAGATTTTGCTTGTGCTTAGTTTTTAAAAATGTAAAATTATTTTTGGCCATTACTTCCTTTTTTACCTAATTGATCCTTCTCTTTAATGTATTTCATTAAAAATCTAGCCAATATCATAATTAACCATATGGTTGACAAAAGCAAAAAGAAACAGAGTAATAATTTCAGAATCTGTCAAGGTGCCATTTTATTTGGAATCTGTTGACCCAAGTTAGAAAAAAAAAATGAGTAGCTCTAAGACAAAAAAAAAATTTAATCTTTAATAATCCACTGAATAGCCATTTTGCCCTCTATTCATACTCTATCAATACTTTAAAGTTTTTTTAAAATCAAAATTACTCTCACGCTGCTGTTGATCACTTGGCCCAATACATTTGTGGTTGGGTTACTCTGACCATATAATGTTTTCCAGGGCATAACAATATCACCTTTAGAAACTTATTCTACAGTTGTACTCTCACAAAGATCCATGTACAAGAAGGTTTATTATAGCATTGTTTGTAATATCAAAAGGCAGGAAGCCATGTAAATCTTCAACATTTGTGGGCTAAATAAAGTGCAGCCAATAAAAAAAGAATGAGATATAATTACACATGCCAACACTAAATGAACTCTAAGATATAATTTAAGTGACCAAAGCAAACTGCAGAACATTGTGTATAATATATATTTTACATGCTTAAAATATTTCACTCGAAATAATTTATTATTTTTATCTAATATTTATTATTATTAACTCATGATAATTGTTTCTTCTAGGGAAAGCAGTAGAAGACTTGGATTTGAGATAGAAAGAAAACTTACTTTTCACTGAAATGTTTTCATTTTTTACCGTGAAAATATATTAATTTTTAGTTAAAAGGAGACAATAAAATGGGAGGAAGGAGAAACTTTGCATCTATATGTCATGAAAACAATGAAAATCCCTATCAATTTCAATTCATGGTAATCAATTCAAGTTGCAATTAGCTACTGTTTTATCTCGGACCCCATCAGCAACATGCCAACATCTCACCAAATCTTACTAGAGTTTTAACCTCACACCAAACAGTCATTTATTCAGTCATTCATTTATTGAATCACTCAGTTCATACTGTGGGCCTGCACTATGCCAGGCCCTGTCCTGGGACGTAGGAACACAGCTGTAAAGCAAGAACAAAAACAGTTCCTGACCTCCTCGAGCTCCTGGTCTAGCTGGGAACACAACCTTCGAAGTAAGTAACTGGATGTATGTTGACCAGCACTGAGGGAACATGTGGAGAGGCTTACACCAGTCTCCGTGTCAAGGAAGACCTCTAAGGAAGGGAGGCTTAAGCTGACACCTGTAAGATATGTAGGAGTTAATCAGGCGACCGGGCTTGTAAGGCTTGTTCCAAGAAGAGATGGGCAAACAGTCTTTAAGAGATGGCTCCAGCTAAGAGAGAGCTCTGCTTGGAGAGAATGAAAGACATTAAGTTCAGAGGAAAGGATGAGGAGTGATGAGGCTGGAGAGGCCATCCAGGGGCAGATCTAGTGTACCTGAACACGGTTAGGAATTCTAGACCTCACTCTAATGACAAGAACCACAGCAGGGCTGTAAGCATCTGTATTAGTTTCCTAGAGCTGCTGGAACAAATGATCACAAACTGGGTGGCTTAAAAAAAAACAGAAATTTATTTTCTCACAGTTCTGGAGACTAAAAGTCTGAAACCCAGGTGTCCACGGGACCATGCTCCCTCTGGATGCTCTAGGCGAGGTGCTTTCCCAACCTCTTCCTAACTTCCGGTGGTTGCCAGCAATCTTTGGTGTTCCTTGGCTTGTAGACACGTTACCCCAATCTCTACTTCTGTTACCACGTGGCTTTCTCCTCTCTGTGCGTCTGTGTCTCTGTGCCCAAATGTCCCTCTTCATATATGGAGTCTGGTCATATTCGATTTAGGGCTCACCCTGATCCTGGATGACTTAAATCTTAATTTGATTACATTGGCAAAGACCTTATTTCCAAATAAGGTCATAGTCACAGATTCCACAGACATGAATTTGGGGAGGACACTATTCAACTGAGTACAGCAGGGACATGATATAATCTGATTTATATTTTAGGAAAACTTCTGATGATACTAAGGGTAAAGATAAGGGGGGAGAAAGATGGGAAGGAAAGAGATTAACTTCATAGACATCTTTATTATATGTTGAGGTTTATTTTGAGGTCCTACAGGTGTCAGACATTGAGCTAACAGCTGTTTCCGTGACATCTTGTTCAGTCCTCACCCAGTCCTGTGAAGAAAGTCAGAGAGGCGACTTCACCTGTCCAGGGTCACACAGCAACACTTCAAACGGGGATCAGACAGGCTCTGGAACCAGCACGATTTCCCTCACTGCAGGCTCAAATCGGAAACTTGATGAAGGCAACGGGAATCCTCTGATATGGATTACCAGGAAGTGGAAACATCGTCACACTAATAGAGTTCTGTTTGCAAGCATACTTCCTACTCCTTATGCAAAGCCAGGGCAAAAGGTGAGCAGCTAACATGTCCTAAAGGGCAATCATATTGTAATGTAAGGGAAGCTGACAGTTCCAATCGCTGTGTCCACTGATTCAACACTGGGTCAGAAATGTTTTTTTTTTTTTCTTTAAAAAAAAAAAAAAAAAAAGACCTAGGTAAAATCTGTGCTTCACAAACACAAGCTCATATTAAAATAAGCCTGCTTTTTTTTTTCTTTTTAATAAGATGAAGAAAGTTGAAGCATTATCTGGAAACTCATACAACAGAAAAGAATTCAAAGGAAAAAGAGGTTAATTGGTGGGAATCGTTTGGACCCATAGCTGATACTGATCAAAAAACACAGCCAGCTGGATCTTCTCCCCCTTGGCTGCTTTGCCTCCATAGTCCACAATTTTAAAGATGGATTGAAATTTTAAGAAAAGACAATGAAGACCAAGGTTATTCCCTCTTGAGCTCAATAATTTTCGGTGGGCGGGGGGAGGTGGTGGGAGGTGAGATTAGTATTCCTGGTGTAGGTTATAGTGTTTATCACCTATCACAATTTTATAATCTCAAAATCTAACCAGAGCACCCAACTTTCAATTTTCTCTTTTTGTTCCATTGTCTTTTCCTTTCAATATATAAAAGAGAAAGGAAGGGAGGGAGGGAGGGAGGAAGGAAGGGAAGAAAGAAAGGAAAAAACTGGAAGAAAAGAAAGTAAACATGAAATCCCAAAAGGGAGAAGAAAACAATGATCCAATCAATGATTCTGATATTTATTACTGGTTAAAAAATAATAATAATAATAAAAATGTTAAATCAAGGCTTTATTTTAAAAACTGTTTCCTAAAAATAAAGAATAGATGTGTTTAAAAGCAATTAATAAGCAGTTTTTATCTAGGAAGTGAGTGATTTTTGTGCAAAGAGGGAAAAAAGGCTCCAGGCTTTGCCTCATCTCCTAGAAGCATCCCATATTCTTAGATGTGATGTTGCCTTGGTAACCACAACTTGGTGACCTCGTTATTTCAACCTAATCCTGCTTTGAAATTATAGTTGCTCCACCCTTTTGCCTGGCTAGCCTGATAACATAATCATTGTAAATGAGGATGGGAAAAAAAACAGCAGGATACAGTCCCTCCGGTGACACAGGACCGGTCTCACCTTATCATGGAAATAGACGAACAATTAAACGGCATGAATCTAAAACCCTAAAATTAGATTTTCTTATTTTTTATATGGCTTGTTATGCTTATTTTCAAAACCTACCAGTTGATTCAATGTAGCAGAGTATCTTGATATTACTATATGAAAATGGAAATTTCCTATTTTTGTTAAAAGAAAAAAATAAAGGAGTGCTAAACTGTCAAAGGTGACATTCTTAATATGCTATTGTTTTGCCCAACAGCCTAATAGAAGCAGGAATCAGAATATAATTTTTTAACAAATAAAATGACAGCATCCGGGTTTGTTGGCCCAGATTAGCTTCCCCTAGCTAAAGCCCCACAAATCAGTTGTCATCTTGAATTCAGACTTCTTTCATAACAAAGGGGTCTTAGGAGACTGCATTGCTTGAATTCTGAATACAGCAAGTGTAAACAGAGTTTAAAGGAAAAGTAATGAACTCATTTGTTTCAATTTAGGTGCTTTGAGATCTCTGTTCTGCTGGGAAAGGGAAGGAAATTCCGTTCTCTTTCTCAACTCATTTCCTCATTTTGTGTTCTAAAGTGGCCAGGGTACAGGGGTGCTGGATTCAGATCTCAGTAAAATTTTCATACTGCACCCAATTCATACACTGAGGAGTCTGAGTAGCTGTGTAACTCTGTCTCTTAGGCCCCTGAGCTCCCCCCAGTTTCCCCTCCAGGAGACCTTTCCTATATCTGATGGTCACACCTCAGCTTGCCTGTTGTCTTTCCAAGAGATCCCCAATTGTGGCATTTGGAGATGGGGGTGGGAGGGAATCATATGACTTGGCTATACTCCCCCTCTCCCCCAATTCTCTTGGTGGCAGTGGTTCCAATTCCTCTGCCTCTCCACTGTGTTTTTACCAAAGAATAACCCCTGGATACTGGTGGATGTGCTGTTGGCCTCACTGTTGACTGTCAACAATGGCTCACAGGTGAGAAGCAAGTTCCTGGTCAGGGTCATCATCCAGAGAGAAGCCTGAACCACATTGGATATGCCCAGGGCATAATACCACCCACGCTTGTACGCCTTCTCCCTGCAAAAAAAGACAGCCACCACCACTAATTTCTTATAAATATCAACACTATTATGATATTGTTTTAATGATGTAGGGAAAGTTGTAGCTTCTTGAAAAAACTATGCCACAGATGCACGTAGTTACTTTGTTATTCTGTCCCCACTGGACCAACTGTAGAACCAGGACCAAGGGATGTACTCCACAGGTAGACACATCAAAACTCATTATGAGAAGAAATTTCTAAATAGTACAAGCTTTCCAAAGACATAATAGACAGTCTCAACAACAAAGGAAATACCAAAATATAAAAACCTAACAACACATACCCTTGACCTCCCAGAACAGATACGAGAATAAATATTATATCCTACTACCTTCTAAGTATTCATCAGATAGTGTACTTTTGGCTTGGGAGGTTCTTAAATGATATACATCAAGCATCTGTGTAGGAACAAGCAAAGAAGAGTAATAAAATTATGAGAATCATGGTAGGATGAGGGTAAGGGACTGATAACAGACAAGTGTTAGGTCTAGGCTGAGAATAACTCAGCTAGTTATTGTAGGATCAAATGATAACACATGCAAAAATAGATAGAAAAAGATAAATCATGAGAAAATTATAAGGAATTATGATAAAATTGGTAGCTAGGAGCGCTTCAGCTTCCTAAAAAGTGGAGAGATGCAAACTCTGCCTGATGAAACCATTCTACTGAACCTAGTCGAACCAGAAAGAAACAAAGTTGAAAAGGATGACAAAGGTGGCTGGAGGCAGAGAGGGGAATCTATAAAGAGAAGGCATAATACCGCCAGGGTTTGGACAATGAAGTGTCCTGATTCATTTCTCACGGCTTCTACTCTGCACCCAATGGCGTTGTCAATAACCAAATTCCCATACCTTTCCCACATCTCCTTCACCCTACCTGGGATCACCTCCCATCTCCTCCATCATTCATCTCTTTCCTTCTTCTTCAGCTTGCCTATCTCCCATTTATGTTTTGGGTCTCTTCTCAGTTGTCACTTCCCGCAAAAACTCTTTCTGGACTCCCCCCCATGCTGAAAACAAGTCCTTTCCTGTCCTTTCTCTAACTCTATGTTGTTATTGCTTCTGGTCCCATCTTCTCCACCACCACCGTCACACCATAAACTTATAAACCCTGTGAAGGCAAGAACCATGACATTTACCCAGTGCCTGGTGCATAGAGTAGACACTCAATGAATTCATTCATGCATTTATACGCTCAACAAATATTTACTGAATATACATTCTGTTCCAGGCACTGGAGTAGAACCGTGAACGAAATGGATTAGTTGCCCATCTTCATTTTTGGGAGAAGGAAAGATTTTTTTTTAGTCAAGTAAACAAAAACGCTCAAGATGGTTAAAGATTGCTGTAAGTGGAATGAAAAAAAATAACAGGCTGATAACATGGAAGAGGAAGATCTTCTGTTAGGCCCACCTCTTTGAATCCTTGCAGAACTTGTCACCAGCAGCTTTAAGCCATGCTCTCTCTCCATGGGGCACTCACCAAGGGCTCGCAAGGCATCAGGTGCTGAGGTCCTTGGGGAGATGTCAAGCCAAGGAGGGAAACTGGCTTGTAAGTCAGGGACTCCAATTATGGGTGTAAGTGCTATGACAAACATGTGATGGTGAGGGCAAAAGAATAAGTACGTGGAAGACTGGGGAGAAGTGTTCCAGAAGGGCTCCTGGTGAAGGTGACACTGAGCCTGGAGACTCTGAGCCCCAAGGGTTCTGGGACCAAACTACCTGGGTTTGAATACCACCTCCACCACTTACTAGCTGTGTGACATGGATGAGTCACTTAACTTCTCAGTGCCTCAGTTTCCTCAAATGTAAAATGAGAGTAATGATAATACTCACCTTACAGGGTAGCTGTAAACTATTTAGAGGAGGGTGCACACTTCGTGAGTGCTATGTGTATTGACCACTATTAACATTTTTCAGGATGCAGAAGAGTTAGCTCAGTGAAGAAAGGGAGGTGGAAAAGCATCCTAGGAAGAACAAGTATCTGTGGAGTGAAGGGAAGAATGGCAATGGCTCTAAGAGGCCAAGTCAGTTGGTCAACAGGCTCTGCCTTTGTGTACGAGTGACCATAGCGGGGAATTCACTGGGCCTAGCACTGCCCTATGGGTTAAGAACAGACCCAGGAGAAAGAGATGATGTAGTCTCTGTCCTCTGATATATTATATTCAACAAGACTAAACACACAAGAAGAAACTGAAGAAGGATCTGAGACAGCATACAACCAGCGCTGAACTAGGTAGCCAGATGTCAATGATAATAAAAAGAAAAATAGGATTACAATAGCTATGTGTTTATATTGCCAAGCACTGGGCTAAACACTTTACACGCTTTTCCTGCTTGAATTCAGCTTACAAACATCCACATTGTGACTTTCTCCAATGACAAAACCTCCAGGAGATTTCACTGAAGGAAGAGATTGGCCTTACTGCCTCATGAGGACAGGAAAGCTTGAGCTAGGCTTTAAAGGAAGGAATGAATTTGAATAGAGGGATGGGTGAAGGAGGGACTAGAGCAGGGCTGTGTGACGGAAATATAATGTGGGCCCCAAATACAAGCCACGTGCATAATTTAAAATTTTCTCATAGCCATGTTTTTAAAAAGTAAAAAGAAGCAGAGGAAATTAACTTTAAAAATATATTGATTTAACCCATTATATGTAATTATTATTCTATCAAGATGTAATCAGTATAAAACATTATTAGTGAAATATTTTAAATTCTTTTTTTCTGTATAAAGTCTTGGAAATCCAGTGTGTATGTTACACTTCCAACGCATCTCAGTTTCAAGTAGCCATATTTCAAGTGCTCAAAAGCCGCATGTGGTTGATGGCTACCATCTTGGACAGCATGGGTCAAAAAAGAAAAAAGAACTGGCATTTATACCCCAGTGTACATAGCAGCACTATTTACAAGAGCCAAGACATGGAAGCAACCTAAGTGTCCATTGACAAAGGAATGAATAAAGAAGATGTGGTACATATATACAATGGAATATTACTCAGCCATAATAAAGAATTAAATAATGTCATTTGTAGCAACATGGATGGACCTAGAGATTATCATAGTAAGTGAAGTAAATCAGACAGAGAAAGACAAACATCATATGATATTGCTTATATGTGGAATCTAAAAAAATAATACAAATGAACTTATTTACAAAACAGAAATAGACTCACAGACATAGAAAAGAAACTTATGGTTACCAAAGGGGAAAGGAGGGGGAGGGATAAATTAGGAGTTTGGGATTACAGATCCACACTACTATATATAAAATAGATAAACAACAAGGACCTACTTTATAGCACAGGAACTATACTCAATATCTTGTAATAACCTATAGTGGAAAAAGAACCACTATTTTTAGAAAAAGTTCTAAAAAAGAAAATATATATATATATATATATGTATAACTGAATCACTTTGCAGTGCATCTGAAACTAACACAACATTGTAAATCAACTGTATTTCAATTAAAAATTTTTAAAAAAGAACTGGCATAGGGACTTGCCTGGTGGCACAGTAGTTAAGAATCTGCCTGCCAATGCAGGGGACATGGGTTTGAGCCCTGGTCCGGGAAGATCCCACATGCTGGGGAGCAACTAAGCCCATGAACCACAACTACTGAGCCCACGTGCCACAACTACAGAAGCCCGTGCACCTAGAGCCCATGCTCCACAACAAAAGAAGCCACTGCAATGAGAAGCCCACGCACCGCAATGAAGAGTAACCCCCCGGCTCCCCGCAACTAGAGAAAGCCCACGCACAGCAACGAAGACCCAACGCAGCCAAAAATAAATAAATAAATTTTTTTTTTTAAAAAAACTGGCATTTATCAAAGTCTCATAAGTCCTCAGCCGCTTTTGTTTTTTTAAACTTTATTCACAGATAATGTGTTAAAGAATGACATTCATTTTTAATTTTTTATTTTTGGCTGCGTTGGGTCCTCGTTGCTGCGCGTGGGCTTTCTTTTTAGTTGCGGTGAGCGGGGGCTACTCTTCATTGCCGTGCACGGGCCTCTCACCGTGGTGGCCTCTCTCGTCCTGGAGCACCAGCTCTAGGTGCGCGGGCTCTAGAGCGCAGGCTCAGCAGTTGTGGCGCATGGGCCCAGCTGCTCTGCAGCATGTGGAGTCTTCGCGAACCAGGGCTCAAACCCGTGTCCCCTGAATTGGCAGGCGGACTCCCAACCACTGCGCCACCAGGGAAGCCCCACTCAGCCACTTTTTTTTTTTTTTTTTTTGCGGTACGAGGGCCTCTCACTGTTGTGGCCTCTCCCGTTTCAGAGCACAGGCTCCGGACGCACAGGCTCAGCGGCCATGGCTCACGGGCCCAGCCACTCCGCGGCATGTGGGATCTTCCCAGACCGGGGCACGAACCCATGTCCCCTGCATCGGCAGGCGGACTCTCAACCACTGCGCCACCAGGGAAGCCCTCAACCACTTTTTATACACTATTTAATCTTCTCAATCACCCTCTTAGGAAAGTATTATTATCCCCATTTTACAGATGAGGACACTGAGACTCTAAGAGATTAAGTCGACAGCTAAATAAGTGGATTGACCTAGAATTTAAACGCAGGCCCAACCAACTTCCAGCTTGGGCATACGCCTCAGGCGAAGATGGTTTAGTCAAACACCACAGGGGGCTTTATTCTACAAAGCAAGATGGTGCTTGAACAAGGAGAAACCACGCAGATCCTGGGGTCAACTTCTTCTCAACAGCTTCTTCCCCAGGCCTCACAACCCACAGAGCTGGCTTCTGTAGCCTCCAGGATTTGGAGGAGGGAAAGAAAGTGAAAAAACAAACAAAGCTTTCCCTTTCCAGTTGAATAGAAATCGAAGCTTTTGCATTGCTCCCTAACAGCAAAACTACAAAAGGATATTGTAGGAGGCAAAGAAGGGCACCCGTGGTCTATAAATATTGAACTTTTGTTGCAGGGACGTGCAGGATGAGGGAACACTTGGCTACTTCTCCACTGGTGGAGCAGGGTTGCCATACACCCCTTGGGGCCTTCATTTTGTTGTCAGTGACTGTTTCTGTAACTATTAAGAGACGAAAGTGGGTATAAACAGAATTAACAGTAATTTATGATCTGAAAAGAGACAGCAGGAGTTTGAAATCTGTCTCCATTAGGATACTCTCCCTGCACTCCACTGGAACCCCAAGCCACAGGATCCAGTAGGAAAAGGGTGTCTATCCAGCGGTCCTAGCAGGAGAGATGCTTTTCCTTATGCCCAAAGGTCAAGGTTCAGCCAACTGTCCAGAGGGATCTGGCCTGTGCTGAGCACGCTGCTGGGACCCTATCTCCAGTGTGGGGAGATACTGTGCTTTTTAGATTTTTGTTTTATTTATTTCTTGTTCAATGATCCCCCCCTGATTTCTACAGGGCCCTCCAAGCCTGCCCCTCTTACACCTCAAACATCGGCAAAGCCCACCAGGAAAACTGACAAGAGAGATACTCATCAGCTCTTCAATGGGAAATTTTCTATGCGGCTACCTTTGATAAATCCCGATTCTCTGAGACAAAGGTTTATTCCACCATCTAAGGCAAGTTTTATGCCCTTCAGTTTCACTTTGCCAAACCTACTTTTCAAGTCAAGGAATTGCAAGGCCACAATATGTAGCAACTTCAGTTGGAGTGAAAAGGAAAGCCAATTGAGTCCCAGGATTATTGTTTCTTTTCTTTCTCCTTTCTTTTGGTATGGGCATTGGGATGCCCTGGCCCGGCTTAGGACACAGTCTCTGGCACGGGCTTACAGTCCACTCAACATTAATGTGATCACGCCTTCGGATGAATCTTGGGCCTAAAGGAAGAGACAAAAAGAAAATTTCATAAACCACCCCAAATCTGTTAGCTGGAGTGCCACATGTTTCAGTCCTTCACCAGCCAGTCTCAGATCGCTAGCGACCCCAAGTGGCCAACTTCAAATGATGGTAATTTTTTTCTGCAGAAAAGAAACATAAGGTTTTTTCCTCCCAAATCCTCATAGAATTTAAAAACTGCGGAGCTGGAAGATCCATTAATGTCATCTGACCCAACCACCTCTTTTTATAGGAAGGAGGGGTCCAGGGAGGTAAAGAGGGGCTCCAAAAGTCACACAGCATGTTAAGGTCAAGTTGGGAAGCAGTATAAGGAAAGGTTGGAAGAGATTCTATGGGACCGGATTTTAGTTCCTTAATGGAAGGGAAAAAAGTTCTTTTCCCCCAGGCCACAAAAGAAATATTGCTATTACAAAAGAACTGCCACGGTGAGGGTGCGTGTTCTAACAGATCCGAAGTTCCATTAGGTACACGCCAAATGCACACATTTCTTTTTTCCTTTTCTATGTCTAAACTGACCAGGGCACCTTAAATTAATCATGTCAAGTGTGGTGCCAGCCTGGGAGAGAAGGAAGAAGTCAGAATTTGGCAAACGTGGATTAGATGCTTATTCCCAAAGCCTGAGCCTCAAGTAAAGAAAAAGTTGGCGTTTGGTTTCCATCCTTATAACAGCATAGCTGAATGAGCACTATCATTCCGCCCTTAGAAATGAGCTAATGGAAGCTCAGGGAAATTAACTAGCTTGCGCAAGGTCAGTCACTACTACAGTGCAAAGCCAACTGTCTGCATGACCCTCCTATGAATGCCTCGATTTATCCATCCATCAGATGGGATAATAAAGCCTGCCTATAGAACCAGAAAATGCTAATGTTAGAAACGCTCCTCAGAGGAGCCCCCTTCCAAACAAAGTGGACCCCTACAATATATATAAAACAGACAAAAATGATTAGTGTCTGTTTATGATAAAGTCCGTCGAAGACAACATGTGTGCTGTTTTAACGAACACCAGGATATCCAACAGTCTCTAAAACAAAACCTGGAACCTCTAAGGTTTCGCTCCAGGTCAAATCTCCACTCTTCCCCGCTGTGTCATCTCTCCCTTGAGGGTCTCATGTGGTCTCCTCCTGCCATCAGAGGGCCGGACCCCTGGCATGACACCCCCTCCTCTTGGCAGCTCTGTCCCAAGTACGCACAGAAGTGCCTTTGCTGTTGGCCCTGAGCACCATGGAGACAGTCTGGAATTTTCCCAGCGTTGTTCCTACAATTACTGCAGGAGAATAGAAGGTGAATGAACACAGAGGGTGAGAGAAACCTAAAATCCGTCTGATTTACAAAGCATGAAATTCTCATCCAAATTTTGCCAGAAGTGGTTCTCTCCAGACCTAGCAATTCCTGCTCTGTTCCAGGAAGGGTCTTAAGATAGAAACACTCCAGGTAAATTGTTACAGTCCTGAAAAGTAATGTGACAACATGCTTCAAGGTCTGTGAAAGATATTCTACCCTTTGGCTCAGTAATTCCACTTCTAGCAATGCACCTTAATGAAATAAACAGTGCAGACAGTAATTTATACACGAAGATTACCATCACTAATTTATTATAATTACTTAAAAAATGGAAGCAAATTATACAATAGAGCTTATGACGTAACCAGAAGATGAAAGATTATGTAACCATCAAAAATGACGTTTTCAAGATAATTTTAATGACACTAAATGGAGAAAAAAGCAGTTTAAATGGCATTAAGTGAAAAAAAGCAGGGTGCAAAACTGGTACATGTCATGTCAAATATTTTAAACCAAAATAAGAGAAGTGTGAGTGTAGAAAAAAATAAGAAGAAACCTGCCAAAATGTTCATGACCAAATGGTAAGACTGACCAAATGGTAAGATTAACATTGATTTCTTTCCTACTTATTATTTTTATTTAGCTTTACTATGAGGTTGCATTAATTTACAATCTGAAAATAAAATAGTCTTTTTTAAAGATATTGACTCTGCAGCACCCAAAGCTGATGCCCTTTCTCAGGCCACGTCCTCCTTCCTTCTGCTCTGCCCTCACCTTGCTCCTCCAACTCAGTGCTTTGTCCTCTACCCGCCTCACTTCTGCCATCCTTTCTGCTTGTCTAGCTGAGAGATCACATTCATGACCCAGCCAATGATGTGACCCTTCAAGAGACCCCTCGGAGTCATATTTGTCAAGATTCATGTGCCCCTTCTCAATTCTTTACCATTCAATAGAGCAACCCAGTGAGACCTACATACTGAGCATTTTAGAATGCTCTTTTCCTTCCTCCTGGTTGAAAGGCAGGGTTTTTATAAATTTGGAATTCATTCGACTAATATTTATTGAGTGTCCAAGCCCTGTTCTAGCAGGTCCCTACCCTCAAGGAACTGGCATTCTGGTGGGGGTGACAGATAATAAATAATCATACAAATAAGAAGAATATCAGCTGTGATCACGCCACACTAGGAGGGCCTAGGCAGCTGCTGAGATGATTACGCTTCAGATCTGTGATGGCAAAGACAAAAGGGAATATCCAGATGCACTCTGATGATGAGCTGGTTGGAAAAGTCCAACTTCTCCAGGGCTCGTGCACTGGTGGTAAATGTTAGAAGAGGCCAAGGATTCTCGAGAAGAAAGCTGTGGGAGACTTGGAAAGGCGGACATGCCCACACTGGGCAGGGCCAGCTGACTCCCACTTCCTGATAACCGCCCCCCCGCCCTCCCCCGTCAAGTGATGTGGGTTAGGAGAGAGACACCCGAAGAGGCTCGTAAAGGGATTTTTGAGACTTAAATATCCCTGCCCAAGAGAGACTCCTGTAAATGGGCTGTAGGTGACCTGTTGCTTACTTCTTGTGTGACTTACAGTTTTTTACCAGAAGAATAATAAAAGCCTTAAAACCACTAGTAGTCATAAAGGTTTTATCTTTATAAAGTTTCATCAGTGAATACCTTAGAGTCAGTTGAATGTACAATAGATTTAGGAGACTTGAGGCAGGGTGCACTGAGAATCTAAACTATAAAGAAGAGAAAACCTCAGACTCACCTCTGCTTTCCCAACACAACATTGCGTGCGCGTGCACACACACACACACACTCACTCACACCCATCCTCCCTTCCTGGGTCACCTATGGGGTCACTTGAGCATGCATTCAGAAAAATCTCCTACTTTTCTATAACTTCCGTAACACTTCTTTCGAGACGTAAGGGATTTCAACAGGGCAGAAAGCTGTCATTAAATCACCAGAAGACTCACTAAGCACCAAACAGAGCGGAAAATATTTGAAGCTGATTGTAACAGATTAAGGCAAAGGGGTCTGTCCTGAGGAATCACTCTTTGAACAGGAAATCAGGGGACCTAAGGGGGGTGTTGGGGGAAGGGAGAGAGCAGACATAAATCAAGGAAACAGCATATACCCCACTGCTCTTGGGTCCATGTAAAATTTTTAGAGAAAACTCTAGAAAATCAAAGTGCCGATCTAGCTCCAAATACATCCCCAATGTCCACTTCCAACTCCCAAGAAGCAGGAAGATGAAGTGCAATAAAGCATCTTCCAGCTTTCCTAAAACTCTTTTAAATGAAAATGAACCCCTTGGACTATGCTGCCCACTAATCTGGCCTCCAGCACTTCCTTTCTCTAATTATTTAAACCAAATAGCAAACTGGCACTTAAGCAGATGCTCCCTTGTTCCCTGAATGTTCAGTGTAGGCTTTGTTTCTCCAAGTGTATTAATGGGCCTCAGAGGCTGAAGCCATAGCTGGTGCTCTCACTGAGCCCAGGGCTACTAAGGTGTTCAATATGTGTTTACTGATGGACTCAAACCAAACCTCAAAAATGTGAGGGTCTATAGATACATATTCCCTGTTAATAAAATGCATATAAGCAGCCAGACTGTGGAGAGAAAGGGTTTATGAGCCATTGGTAATCATAACGGTAAATAAATACCTCTTTACGATTTACAAAGCACTTTCATGAACTTTATCTCTTAACTCCCATGACAGACATGTGAAATACGTATTGAGGTTAATTCTCCAGTCCCAGCACCTTTCTGAGACTATAACCAGATGGACTAATTACTCAGTTCATAAAAGAGTATGCCCACTCTAACCCCAGGAATCCCAGATCAAGATGCGTTGGCAGAAGCATACAGCAGTGAGCTTTCCTTGCAAGCCCTCAAAAAGACAGAGTCTGTAAATAGAGCTGCAATGAACATTTTGGGACATGACTCTTTTTGAATTATGGTTTTCTCAGGGTATATGCCCAGTAGTGGGATTGCTGGGTTGTATGGTAATTCTATTTTTAGTTTTTTAAGGAACCTCCATACTGTTCTCCATAGTGGCTGTACCAATTTACATTCCCACCAACAGTGCAAGAGGGTTCCCTTTTCTCCACACCCTCTCCAGCATTTATTGTTTCTAGATTTTTTGATGATGTCCATTCTGACCGGTGTGAGATGATATCTCATTGTAGTTTTGATTTGCATTTCTCTAATGATTAATGATGTTGAGCATTCTTTCATGTGTTTGTTGGCAATCTGTATATCTTCTTTGGAGAAATGTCTATTTAGGTCTTCTGCCCATTTTTGGATTGGGTTGTTTGTTTTTTTGTTATTGAGCTGCATGAGCTGCTTATAAATTTTGGAGATTAATCCTTTGTCAGTTGCTTCATTTGCAAATATTTCAGCTCTATTTACAATAGCCAGGGCATGGAAGCAACCTAAGTGTCCATCAACAGATGAATGGATAAAGAAGATGTGGCACATATATACAATGGAATATTACTCAGCCATAAAAATAAACGAAATTGAGCTATTTGTAATGAGGTGAATAGACCTAGAGTCTGTCATACAGAGTGAAGTAAGTCAGAAAGAGAAAGACAAATACCGTATGCTAACACATATATATGGAATCTACGAAAAGAAAAAAAGAAAAAAAAGGTCATGAAGAACCTAGGGGTAAGACAGAAATAAAGACACAGACCTACTAGAGAATGGACTTGAGGATATGGGGAGGGGGAAGGGGAAGCTGTGACAAAGCGAGAGAGTGGCATGGACATATATACACTACCAAACATAAGGTAGATAGCTAGTGGGAAGTAGCCGCATAGCACAGGGAGATCAGCTTGGTGCTCTGTGACCGCCTGGAGGGGTGGGATAGGGAGGGTGGGAGGGAGGGAGACGCAAGAGGGAAGAGATATGGGAACATATGTATAACTGATTCACGCTGTTATACAGCACACCATTGTAAAGCAATTATACTCTAATAAAGACGTTAAAAAAAAAAAGAAAGAGTCTGGACAACAGCAGCTATAAACAGCAAAGTAAATTCACTGGGGAAGAGAAACTGTGGACTTATTTTTCATATTCCTGCCATTAACTGATTCATTTTGTGTTCATGGGAATTTTTATTTTGTGTTTTTAATATAAATTTTTGAATAGTTTAACCCCTGCCCCACAAATATCTGACACTAAAAAAAAAAAAAACCTACTAAAATGAGCTGGGGAAAGAAAAGCTAGAAAATGGTTTACGCATCAAACTATTACAGCTTGGCTTACTTTATTTTGACAACAAAACCATAGTGTGAACCAAGAAACTCATTAATAAACCTGTTCTTACAATGTTTCTAGACCAATTTTTCAATTTTAAAGGCTCTGAAAAGTGAGTTCAGGATTGTACAGTTCTCCAAAATTTTCAGACTTTTCATGTTATAATGTCTATAATTTATTTTAAAGTGCATCAGTATAGGAAGTGTAGTGTGTGTGCACGCGCACAAGGGTGCGAGCATGTGCATGTGTCTAAATTAGTTTTAATCTACCCCATAGGGTAGGTTAGTTAACATTTGAAGAACCCTTATCAGAAATATACACCCCAGGAGTATTAATTAACATTTGAAAGATCCTAATTAGAAGTCCCAACTCCAGGAGCTCCATGACAATCACTTCAAATATCAAATTCCCAATCTAAAATATAGGGTTCATTCATTCAGCATAAGGAATATTTGAAATAATTTCAAATATTGTTGAAATGAATAGTGTTCAAACATGCAGATTGGTTTGAAATACCACACAGGTATCTCCACTACAGCATAAGTGGAGTATAAAAATCTAAGGAGCCCAACGGTCTGCTTCAGTGGGAAACCCTGGCTTGGTCTCATTTTAATACTATGTTATACTTGATAGAGAACTCTGTTCCCTCAGCCAACTGGAAAGCTGGCTAATCTTACCTCTAGATGGACTATTGCTACAACTGCCTGCAGTAAACCTTTCTTGCAAGGTGCTTTCAAGCGTTATCAAAGGGTAGAGAACTAGAACTTCACCAAGATGACAAGATCATAGCTATGACTGCTGTGGGCCCTGCTTGCTAATAAATGTCTGCACCGCAGCAGAATTCATTGTAACTTCATGGTAACATCACCTGATAACAAGGTCACGGGGGAAGGGACCATGGCTCTCACCTACCTACGATCCTTGGAGGCAACCAATATCCGCCAAAGCAACATGACAATTACAAACTGACAGGACAGTTTGCAACAGCTCAGGTTGAACTAATACTACTGGAATATGTCAGGAGTAGAATAATGTTTATGCCCCTGTACCTGCATTCAGCCCATAGGAAAAGGCACTTCATCCTCCCTTCTATGGGGAACTTTGGGGAAGGCATTTCACACACACACACACACACACACACACACACACACACACACACACACACACACACACACACACACACACACACACACACAGACACACACACACACACACACACACACACACACACACACACACACACACACCATGCAGGTCTCAGATTCAGATTCAAGCCTAAATTATGGTATCCAATCCATCTTTCACCGGGTAACGAAAGGTGGATTCTTGGGAGCCTGCCTGAACATCACTTAATAAAACAGTCCTCCATTCATCACTGGCTATTGATCCCTAGGTGTATATTCCACTGGTTGGAAACAGAGAAGAGGAAAGATGTGTGCTCCCTGAATCACTATCAGAATACTCTGCGCCCATCAAAATTATTTTTTCTAACAATATTTAATAACATGATAAAATATTTACAACGTAATTGTTAGTGGAAAAAAAGCTTAGTGTTCAAGAGGATATGTAGTATGGTTTCATTTTTGTTTTATAAATGAAGGATAATAAAAGAAAATATCCCCCAAACGTGTATCTGCTCATCTCAGAGAGATGACCCTGCTGAAGGTTTCTATTTTCAATCATTATACTTTCAAAATGCTTTGCAATGAACAAAAGCATTTATAACCAGTTGAAAAAAGTTACTGTAACAATTTAAATATTTACTCTTTCCAGGGTGGGCTCTATACCACTGATGTTCAACAGGAATATAATGCAAGCCACATATGTAATTTTTAATTTTAAAAGTACGAAGAAACAGGGCTTCCCTGGTGGTGCAGTGGTTGAGAGTCCGCCTGCCGATGCAGGGGACATGGGTTCGTGCCCCGGTGTTGGAAGATCCCACATGCCACGGAGCGGCTGGGCCCGTGAGCCATGGCCGCTGAGCCTGCGCGTCCGGAGCCTGTGCTCCGCAACGGGAGAGGCTACAACAGTGAGAGGCCCGCGTACCGCAAAAAAAAAAAAAGTACAAAGAAACAAGTAAAATTAATTTAAATAATATATTTTATATAACCCAATATACCAAAATACTATCATTTGAATGTGAACTCAATGTAAAATTATTAGTGAGATATTTTATATTCTCTCCTTTGTACTAAATCTTCAAATAATTTAGGGTATATTTTACACTTAGAGCACTAGCTGTATTTCAGACTGGCCACATTTTAAGGTCTCAATAGCCACATGTGGCCAGTGGCTGCTGAAATGGACAGCATAGCTCTGTACACTAGCAACAGAAGAATCAACATTGAGATCTCTCCTAATGTGCTTTAGACCTTGACATTCTCACATAGTCATATTTTAAAGTTGGGACTGCAAAGGTCCCTGTTTAGAAAGTAAATATTCATCCTTTACACCTCATTTGCTCACTGAGCCATCATCATTGGTAAGGCACTTGGCTGGTGGCTGAAGATGATGAGGTGAAAGAAAGGGATTCTTGCCCCTCTGGTAGCCCACCGTCCAGTGGGAGAGATGAACCCAGACAGATGATTACAACAGCACCTCGCAGATGTGATGATTATACATCCCAGGTATAGATGAGTACAACGGCACATAGATGAGTACAACAGCACGGATAGAGCGCAGATTCCTGCAGGAGGGACAACTGAGCTGTCCCTGAAGATGAATGGAGTCTTGGCAGAGGCAACAGAATGAGCAGCAGACACAGATGCTGAAAGGGTCAGGCTTCTCTCTGGGAACAGGATGAGGTCAAGGGTGTGTGGGTCCAGGCTGCCCTGGGAATTGCTGTGGGAGCTGGGAGCAGAGAGGGGGCAGAGGCCACGGGGTGGAGAATAAACAGGAGACACGGGATTAGATTCATGTTCCAGAAAGACTATTTTGACAGCTATATGAAGGGTGAATTGGAGCCAAAGAGAGACTGGCAACGTGAGGACTGATTAGGAAAAGACAACCACACCCATGGGGAAGGGGGTGGTGCCTGGCCACACAGGTGGCCGCAGGGAATGGACACAGTGAACAGAGGTAAAATTAACAAAACTTAGCAAGCAACAGGGGGTGGGGTATGAGGGAGATGGAAGAAGGTTCCAGGAAAGGTTGACTCCTACTGTCTGAGTTTGGCTGAGCAGGTGGACAGTCATGACCGTAAAGAGTGGAAGCCCAGCCTGCCACACCCACCAGCCCGAAGAAGAGGCTCGAGCTTGGATCTCTCTCTATAACCAGCTCAGATGCCCTGTCAGGGCCGGGGTCCCACCCTGACCCCTTGCCTTGACTTGGAAATCCCCTGGGGCCTAACCTGCCTCACCAGCCCCTGCCCTAGTGCCCCTGTCTGGACAGAGCCACAGCTGCCCACCTGCCCATCTGCCTTCTTGAATTTTCTCTCCTACTAGGAGGCAAGGGGAAGGGAATCATTTACAGTCATTCCTCTTAAATTTTTTTTCCTCTCAAATTTAATATGAGACTGATTAGAAAAAGTCACTCAGCAACACCAAAACACTCATATTTTCTTTCTAGTGCCAAAACCATATTTCCAGCCAATGTAATTTCTTATATTAACTATGAACATCCAGCATACACCAAAAAAACCTTAGAACTGTTATTCACATTTTTAGAACACTTTTAGTTTCTAGGGCACTTCACTGGTTTCCCATTTGCTTTTTTTTTTTTTTTTTATTTTAAAGCCTTAAAACAATACAAGTTTATTATCTTACAGTTCCAGAGGTCAGAAGCCTAAAGTGGGTCCCAACCCCTGCTCGTGACACGCCAGGCTCTTTCCGACCTGACTCGCTCGCTGCCCCTCCCTCACCGCTCCCGTCTTACACCCTGCTTTCCAATCAGACCCGCAGCTCCTGGATTGCATCACACCCTGTCTGTCACCTCCGTCTGCCCCTCTGCATGTGCTATACCTTCTGCCTGGAAAGCCTTCCCCCACCTCCTTCACCTTGTTCATCTCTTTTCTGCCTTAGCTTCCACCTGGAACACTTCCAAGCCCATGCCAGCCCCACCCCAGGCTGCGTTAGCCTCGTCCCTTGGGATCCTTAGCAAGTTGTCCACACCCTCCCCAGGCCTCCCCACACTGGATTAGAAGGGCCTGCCTGTGTCTCTGCCTGCCTCCTGCTCATGAGACTGAGTAGCTTGTGGGCACATCCTGTGTCTTATGCATCCTCTTTTCTGGGTTGAACAGTGGCCTCCAAAAGATATGTCCAAGTCCTAACCCCTGTATCTGTGAGTGGCCTTATTTGGAAATGGGGTCTTTGCAGATGTAATTAAGGCTCTCTAAAGGAGATCATCCTGGATTTGAGTGGGCCCTAAATTAAATGACTGGTGTCCTTATGAGAAGAGGAGAGTCCACACAGAGATGCACAGAGAGAAGGCCATGTAATGAGGGAGCAGAAATTGAAGTGACGTGTCTACAAGCCAAGGAACGCTGAAGATGGCTGGGAACTACCAAGGGGTAGGAAAAGACAAGGAAGGATTCTCCCTCAGAGTCTGCAGATGGAGCAGGCCCTGCCAACACCCTATTTTCAGAATTCTGGCCTCCAGAATAGTGAGAGGATAAATTTTTGCTGTGTTAAGCTACCACATGTGTGGCGATTAATTACAGCAGTTCTAGAAAACAAATACAAGGGATAAAGGTGACATAGGATACGAATGCACATATGATGCCTATATGCTAAGCAAAAAAAAAAAAAAAAAAAAAATTGCCTGCTTATACTACTGTTCGATTCGGGAAATCCCCATCAATGCCTAACCCGCTTCACTTTCTCTGCTGGGTGAATCATCCATGAGGGTAAAGTAAGCCTCTTACTAAAACAAGCAGGTTCATTTTCTTGACTTGACTGCTCTGTTTCTCCCACTGCCCCCCCACTAGGTTACAGTCCACTCCCCACGGTGGAGTCAGGTCAGGTACTGTGGCCCTGTATAGCCCCTGCACCTATGATAGCTATCCCCCCAGCCCCAGTCTTCCACCACTGGCTCGCCTTCCAACACCAAGTACTGTAGGTTCCTCCTCTCGGCCACATGCTCTCCCAGGGCAAGTTCCAAGATCACCCCACCCCAGCCCTGAACTTCCCACTCTCCCAGGTACATATTCCATGCATCATGGACTCCAGAAAACAGAATCTATGAGTGTGTAATGAGCAAACACGTTTTCCACAGCTATCAATACACTGATAATGATGGTAATTGCTAATTTAGAGCAGCATTAATTAAAGAAGGAGGATCATTTCTTGTCTACCTACAACACATTTTCAGGTTCGAAATCTCAAAATCATACAAGGTATCCTTAAGAATGCCGTTGGTCCTCAAGATGTTTTCTTATTTACTTAAACTGAGATTTGGGAGTTACCTGAATAAGTATGAAGATATGCTGGCCTCCACAAATGGTATCTTTTGTGATACATGGTTTAAAAAGTCAATATCTAATCCCACCATAATTTATTTGCTAATTGCATGCCACAGATAATATTCCTACTCTTTAACTCAGCCAGCACTCCCACTCCCCCCAAAAAATAAATTCCAAGAATGCAGGGAAGGCAAACCAAGCGACGGGTCCATGTTCCTGGAATGCCACAGGAGCTTTTTATCACTAGGAATATGCCTATATGAAAATAAGATCCACACCCAGAAGCAAGATTAGCAGTTCTTTCCATGATGCAGGAAAGGCACTGTTGAGAACTCCAGGGTTTATTTTTGTAATTTTGACACAATTCAGTAATTTTCCAGAAGGTCAGAGGGCCGGCAGCAGTTGGTTGGTTTCCTCTGATACACAATAGTAACATCTTTCCTGGCGGGTCCTCCCACCCTGGTTCAGGGCCCGGTTATCCTCCCTCCTGCTATTGCCAATGCCTCCTGCCCACTCCCTTCCCACAGCCTCTCAATCCATCCCCCCAAGATGCTAGAGCATCTTTCCAAAATCCACATTTAAAGAGGTCATGACCTCTTCAAAACCTGCTTCTCACTATTGCCTTCGGGATAAAATGTGAACTGCTTGGCAGGGCGTCCAAGGGTCCTGCTCACCCTCAGTCACCACAGCCTCGACTTTACTCTAGCAGCAGGTGCACCTGAGCTCAGACCACAACCACGTCACTTGAATTTCCGGATCATTTCTCTCATTGCCAGTTTATAGCATCTCCTACACTAAGAGATTGTTTTGCTGTTTGTCATGCATAGAGCACTCTATTTCATTTACATTTGAAAGCTGCAGTCTCCGTCCTTGCAAATTTGGTTATTATTTAAACTATTTATTTACTTTCATTTGTTTTATTTTTATTGGTTTTAAAATCCTGAAAAGACTAAAAAACATAACAAGCTCCTTAAAAGTAAGCAAAAGCATAAAAAAAAGATAGGTGTGCTAACGGTCTTGTAGTTGGTGGAGAATGTCCTTGTTCTGAGAGACGCTTGCTGGAATATTAGGCTGTGACACAGCATCTGTAACTTTTTCTCGAATGATTCAGTTAAAGAAAAATGTGAATGTGAGAGGGTAAAATTTTTTCCATTGAATTTTAGGCAAACTTGTCACAGGACAAATGGACCCCAAATTAGCTGACTCTGGGAGAAGCTGCTGCACCCGTCAGCCTTCCGAGTCCTTATTCTGCTCCCTCTCGCTCAGTAAGTCTCTGAGATACTTGGTCAGATAACCGCTTGACCTTCCACTGGCTCCTCCGTGCCCTCCCCTGCTGACTTGATCCCCCTCCTTTACAATAATATTCTGTCACCAACTGTCTTCATTCCTACAATTATTGCGTTTGGGGCTGCAGTCAGCTTCCCAGGAGGAATCTGAGAGCTCCTAGGGCCTAGCATCAGGCACACAAAAGGGATTCAAACACCTTTTCCTACAAAGAATCAGTGAAGAAACAAGGAAACGAGTGGAAAGATACCATCTATTTTGTACAGAACTATATTCTTTTACTCACTAGGGCACTTGGAAAAATGAGGTAATAAGAAATGAACTGGGTCTAGAAGAGCTAACACTTAGGGAGCCTGAGGATTTGAGTTTATAAGTAAGAGAAATGGGCTCTGGCAGCAGAGTTTGCTGCTATGCTGGGTCAAGAACCATCCCAGCAGACAGCAGTGGGGACAAGCTCTCTGGATGCAGGGGGTATCGACACTGGGAGCTGAGGAAAGGCCCCTGGGAGCACCAGTCACAGTGCTGTTCTCAGACTTGTTGGAATGTGCTGGCTTCAGCCCAATCCATCCCCGGTGGTTGGTTAAGCATCCCTTGAGCTGACGGCTTCTAGTCTTTTTTAAGTACAGCTGATTTACAATATTGTGTTAGTTTCACAGTAAAGTGATTCAGTTACACGTATATTTTTTCAGATTCTTTTCCATTATAGGTTATTACAAGATATTGAATATAGTTCCCTGTGCTATACAGTAAATCCGTGCTGCTTATCTATTTCATGTAGAGTAGTGTGTATCTGTTAGTCCCATACTCCTAATTTATCCCTTGCCCCTTCCCTTTCCTCTTTGGTAATATCTAAAAAATAATACAAATGAATCTATATACGAAACAGAAACAGACTCACAGGCATAGGAAACAAACTCTAGTCTTTTCCTTCTCTGTGGATTCACTGCTTTCCATGGGGCACTCCTCAGAGCGGTTCTCAAAGCCAAGTACGCATCCCCATGTTACAGCAGACCCACAAAAAAGAACAGGGCTTTCACAGCCAAGAATGCTCACAGCCCTGAAATGAGAGATGGTGCAGAAATGAAAATCTCCAGTGAAGCCTGAGTGAGGACATTTTACAGCTACCTCACCTCAGACTATCGCATCACCTAGTACCTTGTTTGACACCATCTTTACACCCATCACACCTTTTAATAAATCTTTTCTCAGTTGTTGAACCTCAACATAGTATAATTCAAACCACCTTCAGTCTTAAATGGGTCTTCAAAAAGCACTTCCAAATTCCACAATATCTTTCTTATTGGATAATCTATCAATGTATATATCACCTGCCATGTCTTCAGAATCGATATCTTCAAACTCTTCAAATATTTTTTTAAATGTAAGGTTTGGGTAATTGGATCATAATCTGGATTCCTACCGACCCCTTCTCACAACCACCTTCATGGAGGGAAGGCAGAGAGGAGTGGAAACACAACCCTTGCAGACACACCAGACTATGGGTAATAAGTACCCATCCTGTCTCTAAACTTGATTCCTCAACTCTAAGGAAGTAACAGCAATTGTGCCAACCTCAAAAGACTGCCCTGGGTAGTCAAATGATATAACAAATGCTGGCTGCTGAGCCCAGAGCATGTAGCAATAGATAGTCAAAGATGCCAGTCTTCTTCCCCATTCTAACAATAGCAAAGTCTGGTATTTACTGAGCGCTTACTACATGTTTCATATATAGTAATTCATTAGTCTTCACAGCAATCCCATGAAATGGGTTTTATTTTTATAGATGAAACTTGAGATAAAAGGAGTTGAAAGTGTCAAACCAAACACTGAAAAGCTACAGGTTGGAGAAATAGTTGAGGTGACTCTATTGCAGCAGAAGAACTTTGAACAATTACACTAAAACTATCTTCAAAGTGTTCAAAAGAGTCATGTGAGGTCACGGAAACAGTAACAGATAAGAGATTCAAAGGCCTGTGCTCCTGTCCTGACCCCATCATTTACTAGTTTTGTGACTGTTGTGGGAAACTCTCCAAAGGCCCACAATACGTTTTGAGACTGTTGCATTTTCCTTTCTCCTAGGCACGTATGCACTTGCTAGATGGGGACCACTGATCTTGAGAGCAGGGAATTCCAAAGTCCTGGTGTCCCTTCCTGAAAGATAGGCTACATATCTGCAGTGAGAGAGGAAAATAAATACCATCTGCAAATCTCCTGCCTCAAAAGCCCTTTGGTTTAGAAATCTGGCTTGCTTACACATATGTCCTCCGAAAGGCAAAATGTAAGTTCCAATCAGATGGCAACACGGGCTCACAATTTATGATCCTAGGGAAAATTTTAAAGGCAGCTGTATGTCCCCGACCCTTGTAGAACCAGTTCCTCCAAGGCTTTGGCTGTAGACTTCAGGCAAGATTCCACCGATGTTCTTCTCCCCAGTCCCTCCTCACGCCACTGGGCAACACTGGGGCTCAGAAACATTTGACATGGGGATATCACAACCCACCCCCAGCAGGCAGTAATAACTGGATATGATAGCCTGACACTGTCTGCATAAAGCCCTTTGAATTGCCTCTGTCTCCTGACAATCAAAAGAATTAATCAAGGTCTAATGCAGAAAAGAGAGATTTGTACTAGGTTTGGCAGGCTCTAGGCCACTGACTTTCATTGAATTTGGTCACTTAGGTTCCCTGAAACTTGAGTTTCTTATCCAAATATAAGACAGCAATGATATCTATCTTGACTATTTCAAGGGCCACCGGGAAGATTAAATTTAGGAGGCAGCTTGGCATTGAGGTTAAAAGCTCAGATTTACGATCCAGACTGACTGGTTTCAAACTCCACCTCTGCTACCTACAAGCTACGTGACTGTGGGCGAGTAATTTAACTTGTCCGTACCGCAGATTCCTTACTTGAAACAGGAAAAAGCAAAGGTCCTATGCCAAAAGGTTGTGTGACAATTCAATTGGTTAATAGATGTAAAGCATTCAGAATGGTGCTTGCCATATAGTTAGTGCTTACGTAAGTGGTGGTTATTATTATGTGAAAGCACTAAAAAAGCCAAAACTGTCATCCAAAGATACTGGTACACTATGGAATGAGCCTTCTGTTCACTTTCTAACAGGAGCCTAGAAGTTTGCTTTTAGAGCACTTCAAAATATGCCCGGCCCAAATCACCAAGTAAAGGTCTCCATTCTGCTTTCTGTCACCCCGAACAGCAGAAAGGAGGACCACTTCCTGAGGACGGTGGTGAAAACTGGAACCATGTGTTATAACTAAATAGCATTTTCCAGCAAATGAAGTACTGGCTGAGCATTAACCCTTCAGTGATCACCACCAATTCACAGGACATCTTTCTCTACCATCCCCTCTCAGAGGCAGACATGAAAAAGTCTAGGCCACAAAAATCCACATGCCAGTGATAAAAATCCTCACTATTTCTGAAAAATCACTGTGAAATTCATCCCCAAACCCTCACTGCATCAGTTCCTGGGATCCAATGACTGAACAATCTATAAACTATGACCTCAATGATTCCATGACTTAAATTCAAATGTAAAGAGAGAGAGAGAAAAAAAAAAAGTTTGAGTCAGTGGCTTAAACTGCAAAACACACAAATAGACCCAAGCCATATGATCTTATTGTGTAACATGGTGGGAGAGATACTGGGTATCAGCAGCGCCAGGCACCCAGAACACTCCGTATGGTCATCGCACCTGTCAGTCACTTCAGTTTTAGCAGGCAGCATGCTAGCTAACGTTACCTAACACATATAAGGTGCTCCATAAACATTCGTTAGAGTTGGGGTTTCCTAAACACTTTCACATACATTATATGGCTTTTAAACCTCAAACTACAAAATAGGCATTTTTACTTATACACTCTCATTTCGCCATTAGCGAAACAAAAGTTCTTATTGGTTCCGGGATTTGCCCAAAATTATAACAGAGCTAATAAATGATACAAATGCAACCCATATCTGCATCTCACGATTGAAGACTAGTGTGTGTGATGTTGTTACCTAAGTATAAGAAAATCACAAGTAACATGGATTTGTTCGGATTAGACTGTCACACAACACCCCACTCCCACCTTATGGGCCTTGCCATGGTAAATGCAGTTGTAGCAAAAATACATTCTTACACTTTGATCAAAATTGGACAATGTACGTGAGAAGGTCAACACTATGCTAGCAGCAGGCCAGCTGAGAACCTGTCTCAAGGGGGAGATTTGACAAGAAGAGGAGAAGGCAAATAGGGCTCTGGGGGGAATAAGCGCAGGAGGATGTAAGCTTGTCAGACCTCTCCTCCCCCACCTTCTCAAAGTCCTCCCTCGACCCATGGCTCCTAGGAGGGGCTGCAGCATTTCTTTTCAGCTCTTCACTTCTAGGAGGTTGTGCTGACTCCCCATTTCCTCACCTCCCACTCACTCCAATCTGCTTTCTTAGCACCGCTCATGAAATTGTTCTCTCTGGTACAAAAGAATTTTTCCCCTTCACTTATGAATAACATTAGTATGACAGAATATAAGCGCTCTCCTTTCCCTTCTGTCATTTCAATCAAGTCACTAATTCATATTCATTATAAAATGACTGGAAAAATTAGATAAGAAAAATAAAAATTGTTAAAGTTTTAAATCATCCAGAATTCCACAGTCAAGAGATAACTGCTATTAACACGCTGGTGTATTCTTTCCAGACTTCTCCCATCATACCAACACATATATACATATATATCTTTATAAAACAATACCAGAATATGACTATTTTAAGAACTGTTTGCTTTTAACTCAAAATATCATGCACAGCTTTCCATGTCGGTACATGAAAGCACGTAAACATCGTCATGAATTTGGCTTAAACTATTTAATTAATTCTCTATTACTGAACATTTAGGTGGTTTCCAACTGTTTGTGATTACAGGCAACACATATGCGCATTCTTGAACATACATCTTCAGGCACCTGTTTTATCATTTCTTTCGGATAAATGCTAACAAGTATCTGATTATCTCATTTAGCGTTGAGAGTCCCTTGATTTTTAAGATAAATTTCAAACGCATTAGCTGAACTCAATTTTAATCTTATCTCCCTCTGCCCCATCATTGCCCCACATATACTGTTGACACCTTTTGCTGTTTTTACCCTCCTGTGCCTTTCCTCCACTTCACTTATCCCTTCCCTCTCCTTTCTCCAGTATTAAAATATCACCTTCTTCTAGAAGTCTTCCATCATCCTGATCCTTCACCAGTACAATCAATATTATACTACTGTCCCTTATAATCATCATCATCACATACATATAGCAATTATTTTGTGCCAGGCAATAGTCTAAGAATGTTACATAGATATGTCATTTTATCCTTTCAACAAATCTCTGAGGCAGCGACTTAAACCCCAATTTTACAGATAAACAGACTTAGATGCTTAGGTTTGTTAGAATTTCTGAATCTATGAGTACTTACACAAAATTTTAAACTAAATAAATACATGTGAATATGTGCAGCTCTAACTCAAGGTACAACTTCAGCTGTTTCAATGAATAAATTATTTTTTAAAAAAGCTTAAAAGTGATGTCATTATCTATAAGGAAAGAACTATAAGACGCAATTAAAAGGAACTAAGCAATTTAAGGTAAAGCTATTTGGATTTAAAAAAACAGAAATGAAGGCGAACTATGAGTATTCTAGGTTAAAACTCAAGTTCCAGAATCTGGTAAGCACTTTAATTGCCTTTACACATCAGTAAGAATTGGGGAAAATCCAGCCTATCTACACCATTTTAGTTTAAGTAACATGCCTTTTCATCAGGTACTTAACATCCTATAATAAAAATCAATGTTATTACTTTATTTTACCCAGTCAGTCAAAAGGAAAATTGGAATCCCTACTCACAAGAAAACAAAACCAAAACAACACCCCATTATATAGCTGTTGAGCATTTATCTAAGCACATTACATTTTTAAAGCATTCAACAAGTAATGAGTTGAAATTGGAATTGAATTTGCTTTTATTGTCAGAATGTGGAAGTAAACCATCCACTGAATAAGTTACTCAACTATTAAACCTTGACCAAAAAAAACCAAAAAACATTATTGTTAATTGTTTAAACTTCAATACAATTAAAACAACTTTGTTTTCCTTTCCAATTAGCTAACAAAGCCTGCATGACTTTCACTAAATCACTTAGTTTCCACCAAAGGTAAAATACTAGACACTCAATGAAGAAGGTGGCTTCCTGAATGGTGAGGTCTGTGCCAGGTGGTGTGAGAGACAAGACACAATCGACACCCACCCCCCCGCCGAGGACATCCACTTCTGAGGAGGAAATAGACATTATTACAGTTATTCTAAAACAAGCACAGTTACACCATGTATCAAACAACATTGCATAACTTTTTGAAATAAAAAACTATCATCTACTTAAATGCTTTCCTTTTCACTTTACAACTTGTATGCCTTTTGAATTTTGCACTATTTGAATGTGTTACCTCTTAGAAAAATAAGCCTTTTAACCTATAACATGGGGGAAAAGATTAAGAAAAACTAAAATAACAGTTTGGCACACCTGATTTGGTGGAGAATTCCTACCTGCTACGCTTGTGAACAGCTACAAAGATTATCCTTGTCCAAAATATGTGTATTAATCTCTCCATCTCTCAATATTTGTAGTACATCTAAAAGTTTCCCTCAAAAGAAATCCTAAAAGCCAAAATAAGTAAAAACTTGTCCACCCTCTCTCCATTCCAAAGGCACGACCCAGAGAGGCCACTAGAAATACTAATGTTTTTTTATATCTTGGTGGGGTTTTCTTTTAAGCTTTACTTTAAATTAAATTTTAATTTAATTTATTTAGTAGTTCCTTGATAATTTAAATTCATTTGAATAGATTACGGTTCGAAATTCAAAGGGAACAAAACTTTCCCCTTCTACCTCAGTCTCCAGTCACCCAGTTTCCTTTCCTGAAGGCAACGATCAGTGTTACCAAGCTCCTATGCATCCCCCCCCAGAGCCCTTCTTAAATCTAACTCCACACCCAACACACTAGGCTGGAGAAAATTTAATATCATTTTAAAGAACAAACTTTTTCAGTATATAATCATGATTTTCATACAAATATAAAATGAATACATGTTAAAATTTTCATTATAACTTATTAAATAATGAACCAATAAGGCAAGGCATTAGAACCAGTTTAAAGAGGAGATCAAAGAACTACACCTATTTAGACAAGTAAGGAATGCCAAAGTGAATTTACAAATGGATACAAAATGAATCTTTCCACATAGCAATAATCAGTTGCATCCCACCAGGCATAATTGACTTGCATTTCTGTAAACAATAATCCTTTCACTAGCATCAGGTTTCTACAACTTACAGTTATAAAATAACTCAAAGTCAATGAAAGACGGAGATAAGCAGGAAGGATGTATTCAGACAGAACACTGAGTAATCTTTGCCCATTTTGGTCTTCCACCATTCTTCCTGATGGTCACTTAGGTGGAACCTTACCCCCTCCACTATACTCTATGGGAAGGTGCAGAGATCTATCTCACAACAGAAAATTCAGGAAGACTCCTCCAGTCTTTGGTCTACGCACTGCTGACGTGTTCAATGTCCTTGTGGTAGTGCTATGAGGGAAAGGGGTCTTTCATTGTTTCCCAGATGCTTTATTTTGGGTTCTCCAGAAGCAGACCCAGAGATAAGGACTTGAGGGAAGGTACTTTATTTAGGAGGTACAGGTACCACTAGTATGGAAGGAAGGAAGGAAGGAAGGCAGGAAGGCAGGGAGGGAAAGACAGCAATTGAATTATTGGGCAACTGGAGCTTAATCCCATAGAAAAATTATGAGAAATGCTGCAAAATATCCCCCTCCTAACTAAGTGTCCTAACTAAGAGGTGAGGGAGCTGGGGTATTTATACTCCGACTCCCTAGAGTCATTGAAAGAGGGCTGCTCCCAGAGGTGTTAATTCTCTGGCACTTTTGGCTGACTCTGATGGAGAGCAGAGCAGACCTCCATGAGCAGGAGAAGTACCTATGCCAAAAAGATGTACAGACTGGCAGATAGAAGCCTGCAGGAACACAGGGAAGCAATGGGGTCTGGAGATGTAGGCAAAGCATGAAAAGCATCTGCCTCACATGCCAGGCTTGGATGTGAGAGCCTTGGCTGGGCCTGGAAGCTCTGAAACTGGAGACCTAAACTTTGTGCCCCTCATGGCCTCCCTCCTCTGAGGTCCTGCCCCCTCCTGTCCCAGGTACTCTGAAGGCACAGAACATGGGTCCTAACTACTTACAAAACCACCAATCCCCTGTCCCTTTCTAGTCCTGGGTCCACTTCTCCTCTCCTCTTAGAGATTTGGCCTCCCTGCTCCCAAAGGCACTCACCTCTCTAACTCCCGATGAGACCACCGAAAACCAAAGCCAAAATAGCATGTTGTCTTCAGTCAACTTTGAAGCACATTTCCCTGGAAGCAAAGGAAGCTGGAGTCTCAATCCCCTTCTTGAAACAGAGAGAGAAAACAAGGAGAACAAAACACAAGCTCATGTTTCAAACTTTATCCTGCCATGTAGGCACTCTGCTCCAAGCTGCCTGACGGAGAATGAGTAGTAAAAATGCAGCATCCTCTTCAGTTGACTGTGATCTGGTGGTTTCTGCTAAAGAGCACTCTCCCCACTTGCTTCTGGAATGCCCCAGTGAATAACAGAACAAGAATTTGGCTAAGCTGAGGACCGCTCTGGTCTCAGCAGAGACCCAAAGGCAACCCCCCACTTCAGTGTTCGGAGGGTAGTATTCCTTAGGTTGCCCCTTCCTCCCCACCCCTAAGCCAGAGCTCTAGGGCATATTTCTCCTTAACCCAGGACTGGGAAGTGGTAGCTATAGTCCCTGCCTTCTCTCCACATTTCATTTTCTCATTATTTTAGTTAATTAACTCTTCTATAGTCTATGGTGAGAAAAGAAAGTAGCTACCATTTTTTTGAGAGCCTAGAAAACATCAGCACCTTCAAACACATTATCTCTTAAAAACCACCACAACCCTGCCTTGTAGGAAGCATTATAAGAGAATATTGAGGTCCAGAGAGGTTAAGAGATGTCCCTAAGGTCACAGAGCTACAGTTGGAACTAGAGTTCAAACCTACTCCATGTGACATTTTCCACTGTACCATGATAGGTATTTTATTTATTAAATCCTGACTGGCTTTCATGTCTTCTAAGGCTAAAAGTTCATGCGAGGATGAAAACAATAGAATTTTCTCTCAATTTTTTTAATTTTTTTCAAATATTTGAGCTCTTTCCATTATAATTGATGACAAATAGAAAATAAAGTTGAAGAAAATTCATTACATCAATTAGTGGACATCAAAGTCAATTCTCCATTCTCCAGAAGCAACATTTTGCCAAGCAATTAACAATTTAACTTGACAATCTTGAGAAGAACAGTCTCCAGTGCCTTTCATCAGGCAGCACAATGGTTCCTTCCACGTAATATTTCATCTTTTTTTTATGCTCATAGGATGGAGTGACTGCACTGAAAAGATCAGAGGCTTTGCTGACAGACCGACCTGATAAGTAGCAGTGGATCCTGAGCAAGGCATTCATGTAATCAGTACATGCTTCCTGGGCACCTAAGTACCAGGCTCTTTTGGGCAACTGGTTCTGACTCACAGGAACTATGAGGTAGTAAACGTGTGCTGGTTTAAGCAAGTTTGTAGCAATTTGTTATACAGCAATAGAAAACCCATACAAAGCACAGGCTGCCCTGAGAAAGCCCAGGCTTGAAACTAAGTGGTGAGGATAGGCCCCCCTGAGGAATCACATTTAAGCAGAAGCTGAAAGGTGGGCAGGACCAGCCAGGAATGTTGGGGAAAGAGAATTCCAAGTCCCTTCACCTTGGCTGAGCCCCATTTTCCCCAGATGGAAAATGAGAATTTTCTCTAGGTACCCACCAACCCACCCACCTGCCTTGACAGCTGTTCTGAGGACTAAGTGAGACAGTGTGCGTGTTATGCTTTACAAGGTGCAAATAACAAGCCCAGTTACAGTGATGGTTGGTGGACATGTTATTACCACTGGTATTTTATGAATAAAGTTCTACTACGGAATGGCTCCCAATGGTCACAAAGCATATGAATGAGCATTTCCTGCCCATAGAGTCTACTCTTTTTAACCCTTCTCTGGCTGGTCCAGGCCTTCCCCTGGTCAGGCTTACCTAGGCCTTCTCATGCAGGCAGGGGGAAGAGGCTGGGTGAGCCCTCTTACCAATCATTTTGCAGATACATTTGTTTCTCTGGGGCAAACCACTGTGGCATTACTGGACGGTTTTCTTACCAGCAAATAGCAAATAATTCCATACTTAGCTCTGGTGGCCCTGCTTTCTGATTCAGTTCACCACCCTCTACCTAATTAAAATGCACTTCCCAAAGGCAGGGATTGTGACAGGTCTTTCTTTATGTTCCCAATACCACGAAAAGTACTAGAGGGGCTATCCCATCCCCCCAGCCCCTCACACACCAAAGTCTGATGGACCAGTTCCTAAACACCCTCCAGATCCCAGCTCAGAATCACAGCCCTTGAGAAATCATCCCCCACCCCAAGTGGTAGAATTAATAATTTCTTCTCTCTGCACCTTGAACCTGCTTCCTGATCAGACTGTATCATGATTTATTCATTGGTGTTGTCTCCTCAACTAGCTGTTTCTTGAGCTCTAACAGCATTTTGAAAGCCTCTGGTGTGCCAGAATCTGGGCATACAGTAATGAATCTAACACAGTCCCTGCCCTGGAGGGGACGCAGGATGTAAGCAAGGAGTTTGAACATAATATGGTAAATGCTTTGATCCATGTGTGTCCCAGGTGCTTTCAATCTGAAAGGACAATACCTGAGCCCTGAGAATCTAAAAAGTCTTCCTGGAGGAAGCAGCAGGGGATCTGAGCCCTGAAGGATGGGAAAGAGTTAGGCAGTACTATGGACTGAATTGTGTCTCCCGCGCCAAATCGTATGTTGAAGCCCTAACCATCAATGTGATGGTATTTGAAGGTGGGGTCTTCAGGAGGTAATAAGGATTAGATGAGGTCCTGAGGGTAAATCCTTCACAATGGGATTAGTGTCTTTACAAGAAGAGATACCAGAGAACTTGCTCTCTCTCTTTCTCTCCCTATCATGTGAGGACACAATGAGAAGGTGTGTCTGCCTGCAAACCAGAGAGACTTCACCAGAAGTCAACCACACTGGCACCCTGATCTTGAACTTTCCAGATTCAAGAACTGTGAAAAATAAATTTCTATAGTTTAAGCCATCCAGTCTATGGTATTTTGTTATGGCAGCCTAAGCAGATTGAGACAGATGGGCAAAGAGTGATGGGCCTGGATTTTTTGTCAGAAGCAACCATTTAAGGAAAGGCATGGTGACATGAATCAGCACAAACTATGGAGGAAGCTATCAGAACTGCATGTGACTAGTGTGCAAAGTTGAGATAAGCAAGACTGTATGGCCCAGGTGATGATGGCAGTAATTGCCCAACTGACAGGAACCCACTTTCTCTGAGAAGCCCATCTTCATCCACAGGATTAAGCTCCCAGCAGCCATGCTTCTATCACATGACCCTCCTGGGCACAGCTTATTTGACTATGGTGCCCATGTGACCCAATCAGATCTTCTCTAGTAAATTCAGAATTGGTATGAGAATCTCCCAATAAGACCAGGACGTTCTCTTGAATATAGAGATGAAAATGTAAAAGCTATGTGGTGGCCATGCACAGAGAGAAGCATACAAAGATCTTTTCACGATGAGAAGAATAAAACAAGTGGGCCTGGCAAAGAAGGAGCCAGAAAAAAAAAGAAGGATATCTAGAGTCCATGAAACATCCTTTCTAGTTCTTGCCTCTGGTCACTTGAAATACCCCCAAATCCTTCTGATAAATTCCTTTTTTTTCCTTATATGCTTCAGCGGTTTGACTTGGTTTCTGTGACTTGCTAACCAAAAATGTTGATGTATCTCATGTCTCTGTCCAAGGCCCCCTTTCTCTTAATCATCTTCTCTTTCCTCTTAGATAATCATCACCTAGCCCCTGGATAAAAATACCACTTATATTCTCTCAAGTGCCAAATTTGCCTTCTTCCCTCGCACATCCAACTGCCTACTTCACATCTTCACTTGAATTAGCTAAAGATATCTCAAACATATCACATCCACCAGAATTCTTTGAGTCCACCTTCTGTCCTGAAACTGTTTCCCCCCGTCTTTCCCATCTCAGTAAATGACACCAGTATTTACCATTCCTCAAGCCAAACATGTGGAATTATCCTTATCTTTCCCTTCCCTCAGTGCCCTCATTCAGTCTTTCAAGAAGTCCTACCACCTCTATCTATAAACTCTATATCAAACTGCCCCATGTCTATCTTCTAAATCCAAGCCACCAAAATCTCTTACTCTTCTACCTCAGTCATCTCCTAACTTCTCTCCCTCTGCCACTCTTCCCGACCCCCTCCCTTTTCTCCACTACAACCAGCATGTACACACAATCATTATTCTCAGAGCTGCCAGAATAATCCTTTTAGAATATGTCAGGTCATGGCATTCACCCATTTAAAACCTTATAATGGCTTCCTGTTGCATTTAAGAAAAAGTATTTTAGTCTATAAGTCCTGATATGATCTGGTCCCTGTCTGATTTTGCTCATATTACTCACCTTCTTGCTTACCAAGCTTCAGAAACTGGTTTCTGTTGCTTTCTTTATTTTTTTTTTCTTTTAAAAATATCTAGGTATTTTTTACCTCAGGCCCTTTACATCTAATGGTTCCACTGTACCCTGTCTCCTCCTTCTTATCATTCAAGGATCAGTTCAAATGGAACCTCCTCAGAGAAGATGCCCTGATCACATGTGTAAATTAGGACCAAGATTAACTATCTCACATATGGTTCTATTTCTTTCAAGCACTTGTAGCAATCTGAAAAGATCTTGTTTATTTGTTGTTTACCTGTTTGTAACCTGAATTCTCCCACTAGAAAAGTCATCACCATGGAGGCAGGTACCTTGTCTGTCTCATTCACTCTGTAGACCAATGTCAAGCCCAATGTCTGAATATAGTAAACACTCAATGAAAATCTATTGAGTAAACAGATGAAACCAAGGACAACACTAAAGAGTTTTTAAATGGGACAGTAACATGAAACATCTTTCCTGCATCATCTATGTCCAACAACAGTATGGAGGATGGATTTAAGGTGGGAAGAGTCTATGTTTTATTCATCTTTGATGAATTCATCCCAATGTCTAGTATGGGATGGTCCAGTCTACTGTTATATAATAATGAGGTTCCCAAGCAACAGCATTTTATCCAAAATCTCATTAAAAACAGACTTGTTTTGGTGTGTTTGGATAGGAGATGGAGAGTTAGAGATATATAAAACAAAGGTATTTTTCTTGTATGCATTTCATTAATAAAGGCATAATTTTAATTGAACATGCATTTTATTAAGACAAAAATAATAAATTAATTTTTTCAAATAAACAAAAAAGTAAACATCATCTGAACACACCAAAATTTTTTTAATAAATTCTCATGATAACCCTTGAATTATAGAGTTTGAGTTTGAAGGAGACGTAAAGATGACGTAAAGATGACCTGGTTCAGTCATCTCAAAGAACAGATATGGTAACAGGCCTGGAGAAATTGAGGGTTCAAGACCAGAACACAAGCTATAACCCAAATTTCTGACCCTCCATCCTGGACACCATCCATTCTACCACCTTGAGTTGGGAAGGTGACACTAAGGGCAGAGTTGGCAAGATGCTGACCCAAAGCAATTCATGTCAAAAAGCCATTGGGCTATTTGAGTCTAAAACTTCAGGCTCTGACTTTTGTGATTTATTCATTAAAAGAAAATTCTTCTTAATCTCAATAAAAGAGGATCTTTCCCCAAAAGAAAAGGAAAGCCAAGTCTTGCTTTACATTGGCAAGTCCACTTTGAGCCCTTTTATAGTCCACAACCAGATGTGCACTTAGAGAAACGATCTGTTCCATTTAGGATGCAAAACAAACCACATATAAGGGAACTCTCACCCCAGATCCTTCTCTGAATGTGAAAGGAAATAACAGGGTAAAGCATAAAACAGAAGTCGAAGAGATACATAGGTAATTAGATGGATAACGCAACAGAAATTGCAATCAATGGCAATAGATGTAGGTGTTTGATAAAAGTTGGCAGATGAGAAGGGTATTGAGACTGTGGCTCCATGTGTTTCAATCAGAAAATTCTCAGTAACTGAGGCTTTGGGGAAAGTCTGTCAGTTTGGAAACTTTTGCCTACGGTCATGTTCACTTCATAGACACCTACTTCAGTATCATTATTTTTTGGACTTTTGACTTCATATTCTAGCTCTCTCTTACTTACTTCCTATTATTGCTTAAAAGTTTGTAGGCTTTACTTAAAATTCACTGTGTTTTTAGCTACACTCATTTAGGGATATAAACACCAGAAAAGCTGCATTTGGCATGTCTTATAAAACTGCTTCTGGATATTTTTTGCCATACTTGCAACCTGCTTAGAGCTTTAAAATGGATTCCCCTATTTCAACGCTGTTTTCAGGCTGATTGGATGGAGTGTGGCTGGAGTATTCACCACGTGGAAATTCCTCTTGGTACATGATGAACTCAACTGCGCTCTTAACCCAAATCCAAGAATGTGGGCCAAATTTAGCTTTCTGCTGAAAATCCTATTTACCACAGACATATCTTAGTGTTATCAGCAGCCTTGAATCAGGAAGGATTACAATAGCATGACTATTTTACTGGAGAGTTACAAGAACTTTATTCTACTGCTTTCAGTGTGTGTAAGCAACCATCGAGGCATTCTTTCAATCAGTGATTACTGAGCACCCATTCTGTGCCAGACCCTGGGCTAAATGCTGAAAATACCAAATGATGCATAGTTACTTCCACAGCTCCTGTCCCCAGAACTCATCAACTAGTGCAAGGGGTTGGTGTAATAGCCAGACCCCTCAATTCCCACCTCCTGACATTCATGACCTTACAGAATCTCTTGCCCTTGAATGCGGGCAGGATCTGTGACTTGCTTCCAATCAGCATGATATGGCAAAGATGATGGGACATCACTCCCTATGATTAAGTTACATCATATAAGCTTCATTCTTGCTGGCTTGATAAAGTACGAGGCCACGTTGAGGAAGCCCACATAGCAAGGAACCACAGCTGACTGTGAACTGAAAGTCAGAGCCCTCAGTCACACAGCCACGGGGAATGAATTCTGCCGACAGCCTCAATGAGCTCAGAAGTGGATTCTTGCTGAGTCAAGCCCCCAGATTAAAACACAGCCTGGCTGACACCTTGATTGCAGCCTTTGAAGACTCTGAGTAGAGGACCCAGCTAAGCTGTACATAAACTCTTGACCCACAGAAACTGTGAAATAATCAATGTGTGTTGTTTTCAGCTGCTCAATTTGTGGTCATTTGTCACACAGCAATAGAAAACAAACACAGCAAACTATAGCCTATGAGCCAAATTTGTTCTGCTGCCTGTTTCTGCATGCCCTACGAGCTAAGGAGGATTTTAACATTTTTAAGTCATTGAAACAAATCAAAAGAAGACTATTTTGTGACACAGAAAAATTATATGAAATTCCAGTTTCAGTGTTTGTAAACAAAGTTTTATTAGAAAACAGCCACACCCATTCATTTGTGCATTTTCTAGGGCTGCTTATGCGCAACAGTGGCACAGTTGAGTAGGGGTGAAAGAGACCAGATAAACCAAAAAGCCTAAAATATTTACTATCTGGCCTTTTTCAGGAAAAAAAAAAAAAAAGTGTCAGCCCTTGATCTCGTGGAAGGGACAGACACTTAACTCGATAAATTACAAACTCAGAAGAGGCATGGGAGCTGGTCCTACTGTTGAGTAAGAGAGTTTTCCAGATGGAAAGTGGAGGAAGGATATCACAAGGAGGGATCAAAAGTAGACAGACAACAAGCTCTGGGGAAATTATTGCATATAATAAGATCTGCAATTTAATCCATATCTCTAAACTGTTACTGTGGTTTGCCTAGGGCTCTTGGCCAAATCATGTCACACATGCTTCTGCCTAAATGAGTCTGGTGATACAGCTGCATCCCCGCTTCCAAATGCCATAAAATCCACAAATGATCACTTTCCAAATTGGAAAGCATTAATCTTGTACTGCCATTCTTGTTTGGGGGCTGCAGAGGCGGGGGGATTGTCTACAGTTTAGTGGCTACAGATCATAGTCTGTTATTGGGTTACTTAAAGATTCAGTTTCACCTCATTTTCTTGAATGCTCTACTCCTATCTTTGACACTCACATCTGTTCGTTTGTAGGTGGAACTGAAGTTTGAAAAAAAGGCACACAGTCAGAGCTCCACCCAGGGATGATCAGTTCATTGGCCTTACAGGGTGAATTTGTCAGGGTCTGGTCTTCAGTTTCTAAGTCTAGAATCTCCTCATCAGTGCTATATGTCTGTCATTATTATTATGATACTCTCAGATTTTATCAGGGGTTATAGCATCGTGTGCCTCCAAACTAAATGACCCCCAAACTACTGCATATTCTGTGACTGCACATCACAATTTTTCTGTCTCCTTTGTGTTCTTGGGTGTGTGGGCACCTCTCCCTTCTGCTGGCCACCTTCCAGTAGCATCCACACTACTAAACTGCTGAGAGCTTAAAAAGGGATAACAAAGGTCTTTAAATTATGTAATTTAAAACAATAATCTACAGAGAAAGAGTAATAATCTACAGAGAAAGAGTGAGGGCCTAAAGTGTTCTTCAATCACTTAAATGATATGAATTTACTGTATTCAGTTGGTACCCTCTTTGGCTTTGAGGAATCCCTTTATGCTCTTGCCTAGTTATCAATTGCATTCCAGGGAGCTAAGTTCAATGTAAGTTAGAAGTTACTACTCTGCTCTTGAAATGCTCAGGGACAGTAGAAAAGGGAAAACAAAACTCTATCCTGCAAATGATTGATCTTCATTCAGTACATACCTGTTTACAGTCAATTGATCTACATTGTGTGTTATAAGAATTTCTAATCAATGTCCTTCAACTTAGATCTAAGTTTGAGGAATTCAGCAAATTGATTAAACCAATCAATGGCTCCATATCTTTAGGGCTTTATGACACTTTCAGAAGCTCAGCAGTTACTTACAGACAGCAGCAAAAGGCAGGACAGTATTGTGGTTGTCTGTCTGCCAGAGTGTCCTTGGATGGTAACTTTCCCCTTCTTACCCCTTCCTCCCTGGGCTCAGCAGGAACTAACAGGCTCTTAGTATTTACTTACTATTTTTAGTTTTAAAATATGGGAGGTGGGACAGAAAATGGGCAGGGAATTCTGTTCAAACAAATATGGAGATAGTGACCAACTGTCTCCATTTGCCAGGGACTGGGGAGGTTCCCAGGATGTGGGAATTTCACTCCTAAGATGGGGAGAGATCCAGGCAGACTGGGATAAGTTAACCACACTGTATATGATACTAATTGTGCTGTGATTATTTTTTTTTTAGAAATCCATAACTGAACTGAAAAGGAAAAAGGAAGACGGTTTTCTAGCAAAAGTAAAAAGAGAAAAACACATTAAGAGGCTCCTGGTGGTTCCACTGATTGGAAAAGTTTATCAATGAATATCAGTTACCACTGCTTGTGGTAACTTGACCTTCCAAGTCTTCCTTACCTCTGAATTTCCCCGCTAAGCCCACATCTTTCTCTTCTAGAATATAAATCTCCCTTGCCAACGGCGCCCGTAACTTAAAATACTTCAGCATAGAAAGTGCAGCACAAAGCACGTTTTCAGTAAGTTTCACTCCAGGATCCTTCTAAACGGAACTCACACTCTTGAGGGTGCTACTGTGTAAGCATTTCCATTATCCTCATCTCAGTTAACACCAGAAGCTTTGATAATTAACAGCATGAGAGTCAGAAATGAGCCATCACTGGTGAAATCAGTGGTTTGTTAATTAGCATTGGGGATATCAGAAAGGGACTCTCACTGGTAAAATTCACAGTATTCAAGAAGATATGCGAGTTGACAACTATTTTAGAGACACTCCAGCTATATTACTTTCTTAAGGCTGCCATAACAAAGTACCACAAAGTCCAGTCCTGGAGGCTAGAAGTCTGAAATCAAGGTGTGGGCAGAGCCATGCTCCCTCTAAAGTCTCTAGAGGAGAATTCTTCCTTACTTCTTCCCAGCTTCATCTAGTATTTCTCTGCAATCCTTGGTGTTCCTTGGTTTGTAGCTGCGTCATTCCAAATTCTGCTTCCATCTTTACATTTCCCGGCCCATGTGTCTCACTATCTTCACACAGCCTTCTTATAGGACACTAGTCATTGGACTTAGGGTCCACCCTAATCCACTATGACCTCAGCTAACTACGTCTGCAAGGACCCATTTCCAAATAAGTTTCATTCTGAGGTTCCAGGTAGACATGAATTTGGAGGCACACTATTCAATCCATCACACTTCCCATGCCTAAAGAGGGTATAAGACCTTAACAAGCCTCTAACTGTAGAGATGGTGCTTGAGAGCTGATTTCTAACAGTGTCCTGCTACTGGGTTGAAGGACTTCTGGTTGCCCGATAATAACTAGATGGCATACCTCTGGCATACAGTTGTCAGCCTCACATGAACCTTTCATCAAAGTGAAGTTCATATCACTGAAAAGTTCAGAAAGGTCGGAGTTCATGAGACTTTCAGAAAATTTGAATGCATTGTCTTGCCTGCTAGACAATATATGCTTGATGAATACATATTTATACGTGTGTAAGAATTTGGTCTAACACTTGCTTTCATTATAACCTGGCAATGAGATTGTAAGAGAATAGTGGTCACCCTCACACATGCCAACATTTTGGTGGCCTCTGTTATTAACCAAAAAGAACCAAGGAGTTGGGCATAACCAAACTGATGTAAGGTGTCTGCAATCCTCTTTAACCTCACTTCTTTCTCTCTCCTTCCCTTCTCAGTCAAATTTCTAGAAAAAATAATCTACTCTCTCTTATCTGCACTTCCATCATTTCCATTCACCCCTCAACCCATTGAAACTTGGCTTCTGCTGACATCAAACCAATAGAATGCGTTCCCCAAGGTCACCCATGTTGTTTGAATTGCCAGACTCACCGGATGCTTTTCAATCCTTCTCTTAGGAACTGTGTCAGCAACATTGGTCTCTGCTGAACATTCGTTTCTTCATACAACCCTTTTTCCTCGGCTTCTATGACAGCCCCTTCTCCTAACCCTCCTACCCTCTTTCAAGGGTTCTTCTCCTTCTTTTTGCCCCTTTATGGTGTGTATTTCTGAGAGTAATATTCTGAACCCACTATTGTTTTCATTCTACAACCTCCCCAGATGAGTAATTCAATTTTCATTGCTCTAAGTGATGACTCCAGAGGCATATTTCTCTAAGCTTCAGATTTGCATGCCCAATGCCTGCTCAATGTCCTGGGTGACCCATGGGGAGCTCCAACCTGCTTGCTTAAATCAATCTCATTGCTTCCCACCAACATCTAGACTTACTCTTGGGTTGACCTCAGGTAAAGGCTGCAGCAGACAAGGCAGAAACTTGACCACTCTCTCTCATTTTCCACTCTCATCCAATCACCAAGTCCTCAATCCATTTCTTCCCTCCCACTACAATGGCCCTGGTCCAGACACTCACGGGTTCTCTCTGTGCTGCTGCAGGAACCTATCCTCTTGCCTCAAGCCCCCTCAAATCTACCATCCATACATATTGTCTAACACAAGAGCATGCCATTCATTCATTTAAAGTCCTGCAATAACCCATCTCCCTTTCTGAAAGCAGGATTTCTCAACATTGGCACTGTTGACATTCAGAGCCAGAAAATTCTTTGTTGTGGGTAGCTGTCCTTGCATTATAGGATGTTTAACCATATCTTGGTGTTATGCCCCAAGTTGTGACAATCAAAATTGTCTCCAAACACCACCAAATGTCCCCTGGAGGGGTGCAAAATCACCCCCACTTGAGAAGCACTGACCTGGAGAACAAAGCCAAAAATCTCTAATGTATCAAAAATGGACCTTCCTCAGCTGGTCCCTGGCTACCTGCTGACCCTATCTCTTCCCTCTCCCTGTGGTGTACCTGACGCCCTATGAAAAATCTTTATAATTACACTTAACATACTGCATCATAACTAACTCTGCATATGTCTGCATTTCCCATGAACCATGAACTCCTTGCGTCTGGAGGACCATCACTTATTCCTCTATATATTCAAAGCTCATAACAAGTGCAGTGCATGTAAGTATTTAATGTTTGTTGGATAAGTGAACAGTGAATTGGAGAGGACTTGGAAAAATAAAGCAACTTTGGCTTTTGTGCCTACTATTGCTGCATCTCTGATGAGCTACAGCCACACACCCGCCTCTTCAACTTCTGAGCACTTAACCAAGCATATTCTTATGTGGCTCTCTGTGTCACGGTGTACACTTTGTTTTCCCAGTTAGGATATAAGCAAAGATCTTTGAATTAAGCTTCCTTCCTAAATCTCACATCCCCTACTACAATGCTGGGCTCATAATGTAGCCTAACAATGACTTTGAGAAACACACTGACTCTCTGTAAAAACTTCACCTGTGGAACACAAGCCTGGGTAAGGGAGTAATTAAGTTGGATTCTACAGTTCAACAATCCAAATTCCAATCCAGGTTCTTTCCACATTTTCGTAGCTCCATAACCTTGGACAATTCATTTAACGTATCTAAGTTTGTATTTCTTTGTGGGGCAAAATGAAGATAGTAATAGTACTTACCTCATCCGTTCAAAAAATATTTATTGATTATTTATTACATGCCAGGCACTGGAGGTACAATTGAGTTCAAAACAAAGTTTCTTCCCACATTTGAGCTTACATTTTAACAGATAAAGACAAACAATAAATATGTAACAGATAAATAATGTAATTCCAGATAATGGTAAGCGCTGCAAAGAAAATATACTAGGGCTTTGGGATATCACAATGGGTAGGTGAGATAACCTTAGATAAAATTATCAATAAAAGCCTCATTGAGGATGGATTTGATCTCCTAAATTACAGAGGGTGTTGTGAAGATAAAATGAAATACATGCTTGCGAATTTCTGAATAATGAATATTCATAAATTGCAAATGTTCTACAAAAATTTACTATTGCTATTACAGGGAATCCCCACTAGAGGGAACTACCGTTCACTGAGTACTTGCTGCATGCCAGGCACATGGCTCATCATTTTACATGCAATTTCCATTGATCCTCCTAACAGAAACAACCCTGAAGAACAGATATTATTGGTTCCATATTCCAAGACTGAGGCTCAGAGAGCAACTTACCCAGGGGTCACGCAGTTGGTAAGTGGTGGAGCCATGCAGGTCTGTCTGACATCAAACCTGTGCTTTTTCAGTTAAACCATGCTGCCTCTTTCTTCATACTGACTTCCTTCAAAAACAAAGAGACAAGAGCACAGCAGTAGAAGATCAATAAGTAGGAGGGGGAAGGAGAAAGATCTATACGAAGTTCATGGTTCACAATTTGGAGTCAAAAGCCCTGGCAAGTCACGGAATGAACAAAGCCCTCACATTAAGGGAAAATTCTTCAGAACTGTTTTCAGAGATGGTCCAGCTTACTGCTCCATCCTGGGGCTTCAGACTTCCTAGATTCCCATGAAATCAAAGCTCAAAGCAGTGACACTTCGTAGCTGTGAAACAGAACTGACAGAAACACTTCCTCAAGGCCCCCCTCGGGACAGAAGTAGATGGAAATTTTCACTCTGTGAGTCCAACAGAATTTATTTTCTGTAAACAATTTTCTGGGTTTGCCCCCTGACTACCAAAGACTCTGCCCAGAAAAACAGGTAAAGGGACCCATAAACTTCCATTTCAGGAATCTGGAGTGTAGAGACGCACCTCGAATTCAATCAAAGTCATACTTTACAGAGTTCGCAGGGTGGAGAATCTGACTGCTCTGTGGATAAATTAACAACCTGCCGAGTGAACACAACCAGACAAGAAAAGTGGGAAATAAACTCCCAAATGGTTCATCCCATCATCCACCAAACATCCATTAAGCATTAATATTGTGTCTGGCTTAATGAAACGATTGCCATTTGCAGCAACATGGATGGACCTAGAGATTATCATACTAACTGAAGTAAGTCAGAAAGAGAAAGACAAATACCATATATCACTTATATGTGGAATCTAAAATATGACACAAATGAACCTATCTGTGAAACAGAAACAGACTCACAGACATAGAGAACAGACTTGTGGTTGCTAAGGGGGACAGGGGGTGGAAGAGAGAAAGATTGGGAGTTTGGGATTAGCAGATGCAAACTAGTATGTATAGAATGGATAAACAACAAGGTCCTACTGTATAGCACAGGGAACTAGATTTAATATCCTGTGATAAACCATAATGGAAAAGAATATATATGTGTGTAACTGAGTCACTTTGCTGTACAGCAGAAATTAACACAACATTGTAAATCAACAACAACAAAAATTAAAAAGTTTTAAAAGTTTTTAAAAAAGAATCAGAAAAAAAATATTGTGTCTGGCTCAGAAGGAAGACACATTCTGCATTACTGTTCATAGTGTTAATTTACTTAACTATATTTGCATTTTGTCCAAGAGTAAACACAACTGTATAATATTTATTGTACAACACGTTCTGCATTTTTTAAATTAAAATAACAGCGGTGTGCTGGTAAAGGTTTGCCAGCTGTCCAAGGAGGAGTCGGTGGTGAGAAGCCTAATGATAGAGTTTGCCAATTTCCATGGTGTAAATATTTCTACCATGACCAGTTTTGAGCTGCCACTGTGAAATAACTCAGATGAGGAGCTCAGAGAGATGCCAGGAGCCGGGGAGCCAGCTCCAGCACACCACTGAAAATCAGAAGTTTGCTAGTGAACTTTTTCCCCAGCAGCTTGAGAAGAAGTAAAATGTAGTCCACAACTTCCAAGTTAAGAAGACAGCGTAACATAACAGAAAAAGCACAAAATGAAATTTCAGAACCCTGAGTTCTAGGCTTGCCTCTGACTCGGATATCCTGTGTAATTTGGGAGTAGACATTTTTCCCACTCTGAGTCCAAGTGTCTTGTGCCTAAAAGGCGGGATTGAGACACATCAGTAGTTTTCAACCGTGGCTACACATTTGAATCACTGTGGATATTTTTTTAACTACAGCTGCCTGGATTCCACCTGTCAGAATGATTCTGAGGGTTTAGAGAGGTCTCTAGGGATCTTCCTTTTTTTGGTTTGTTTTGTTTTGCTTAACTCCATCTCTCTATATGTATATCTGAGATTGGGGAAGCATTGGACTGTTCTATGTTTTAGGCCCCTCCTAAGCGAAATATCCATATTTCTAGCCTAACTAGTGTTGCAGACAGATTAACGGTGATCCCCAATGATCCCTATCTCCCAGCATTCATGCCCTTGTATAGTCTCCTCCCCTGCTGGGTGGGCAGGGCTTGTGACTTGCTTCTAACCAGTAGAACATGGCAAAGGTAATGGGATGTCATTCCCATGGTTCCGTTACATTATGTAGGACCCCATCTTGCTGACAGACTTGTCCTAGAGATGCTCATTCTCCTGCAGGCCCTAAGGGAACAAGCGGCCATGCGGTGAGCTGCCTGTGGAGGGCCCACGTGGCAGAGAGCTGGGGGAGACACCAGCCAACAGCCAGCAAAAAGCTTCAGTTCTTAGTCCTACAACCACAAAGAAATTAATTCTGCCAACAATATGAGTGACCTTGGCAGCAGAGTCTCCTCTAGCTGAGCCTCCAGAAGTGAGGCAGCCCAGCTGACACCTCAATTACAGCTTCATGAGACCCTAAAACAGAGAACACGGTTAAACTGTGCCTGGGCTCCTGATTCAGAGACACTGAGATAATAATTATGTGTGGTTTTTAAGCTGCTATGTTCGAGGTAATTTATTATAAGGCATAAAAAGCATACATCCCAAAACACTAGAACCTCATTCAGCTAGAGGTGCTGAAACCAACAGATTCACGCTTCCCTTTTCAAGCCCACTCCACGGCACAAGCTCACCGCATGCAGTGACTGGCAGGATTACGTCACACTTTTTTTTTTTTTTTTTTTTTTTTTGCGGTACGCGGGCCTCTCACTGCTGTGGCCTCTCCCGTTGCGGAGCACAGGCTCCGGACGCGCAGGCTCAGCGGCCATGGCTCACGGGCCCAGCCGCTCTGCGTCATGTGGGATCTTCCCGGACCGGGGCACGAACCCGTGTCCCCTGCATCGGCAGGCGGACTCTCAACCACTGCGCCACCAGGGAAGCCCCGTCACACTTTTTAAAATATAATTTGATTCCCCTTTTTTTTTTCAGCCTTTAGTTTGCTAAGTTCTATTAAATTGAATGTGCAGATGATGTGACCTCACTATAAAATTATATTACACTTTCTGGTTTATAAACTTTATTTCTTAATCTTTACCATGTCCCTGTGTAGTACTTTTATTGTTGTACTACTTTTCTTTTGCTGGGTAAAAAAATTACCACAAACTTAGAGGCTTAAAAACACATTCATTCACAATAGCCAAAAGGTGGAAGCAACCCAAGTGTCCATCGAGAGGTGAATAAATAAATAAAATGTGGATTGGAATACTATTCAGAATATACATATATACACTGAATAACGGAATATTATTCAGGCTTAGAAAGGAAGGAAATTCTGACGCATGCTACAACCTGGATGAACTGTGAAGATGTACACGACGTGAAACATCAGTCACACACACACAAAAAATCCTGTATGATTCTGTTTTTATGAATTACCTAGATTAGTCAAATTCATGGAAACAGAAAGTAGAATAGTGGTTGACAGAGCTGGGGATGAGGGAAAATGGGGAGTTGCTGTTTAACGGGTATCTAGTTTTCAGTTTTGCAAGATGAAAACATTCTGGAGATCGGTTGCACAACAATGTGAATATACTTAACACTACTGAACTTAAAAATGGTTAAGAGTAAATTGTATACTGTGGGTACTTTACTACAAATAACAAACATTTTAAACTAATTACCAAAAAAACCCCACATTTATTATCTGACAGCTTTCATGGGTCAGGGGTCCAAGCTCAGCTTAGCTGTCTTCTGCTCAGGGTCTCACGGGGCTACAATCAAGGTATCAGGGCTGCATTTTCATCTGGAGTTTCAACTGGGGAAAAATCCACTTCCAAGTTCATCCAAGTTGTTGACAGTTCCCACTTCCTTGAAGCTATATGACCGAGGGCCCTGTTTTCTCACTATCTGTCAGCTGGGGGCTGCTCTCAGCTCCCAGAGGCTGCCTGTAGTTTTTTGCCACAGGGGCCCACTGTCTCAGTCTGTCTGGGCTGCTATAACAAACTACCATAGTCTGGGTGGCTTAAACAGTAAACACTTATTTCTCACAGTTCTGCAGGCTAGGAAGTCCAACTTTCAGGCACCAGCAGAATCGATGTCCGGTGAGAGCCCACTTCCTGGTAATAGATGACCATCTTCTCATGTTCTCACTGGGTCCTCACATGACAGAAAGAGCAGGGAGCTCTCTCTAGGGTCTCTTCTATACGGTCAGTAAACCCATTCATGGTCCACCCTCATGACCCAGTCACCTCCCAGTGGCCCCACCTCCAAATACCAACACTTTGGGAGTTAAGTTTCAACATATGAATTTAGGCGGTAGGGGGACACAAACATCCAGTCTATAGCACCATCTCCATAGGGCCTCTGCTAACATGGCAGTTTACTTCTTCAAAGCTGGCGAGGGTAGCTTCTCTCTTCAGCCTGCGAAGACAGAGCCTTATATAACATAACCTGGGCAAGGACATGTCATCTCGTTACCTTTGCCACTTCTATTGGCCAGAAGCAATTTACAGGCTCCTCCTACATTCAAACAGAGGGAGAGACAAGGTTGTGACTCACTAGGAGTCACCTTATGTGTGTCTGCCACAACTGCTGACCCCGTTAGTTATACATGAGAAAACTGAAGCTTAGCAAGTTTATGTGACAAACCCAAGGTCACCCATTCAGCAACAGGCTGACCAGAGACCTCTAGCTGTGGACTTCTGGATGCAACTTCCAGGCTCCATGCAGTCCCCACATGTAGGAGCCAACAGGCACTCACTGGGAAGACGGAGGCAGCCCATCTCCTTTTACTGGTGGCAGCAAAGACATCCACACATTAAGAAATAGGTCTCAAGTCTCAGCAGGAAATCAGCTGGATTGTGTGGCTTCTGTGTTTCTTTTCATTACTCCCAAGTTCAATGTCAACCATCAGGATTTTAGGAGCCTATTCTGAAGTCCAATCAATAATCTTGTTTGTAAAAATACTTTGAAAAATGTAAATCACATTTTGTCCCCAAAGAAAAAGATTATCACTTTAAAAATGACTGCACGTTTAGCCAAGTCTTTAAAAGGAAACTGTACCCTGACTTGTTAAAAATCACATCTCTCAGAAGTGAGATTTATATCATATCAGAGAATCTTAGAACACAACTAGAATACATAGTGCTAACTACTGGCTCAGCTTCAAGGAAAAAAGCTTCCAGCAAAGTAAATGGAGGTGAGGTCATACACAAAATAAAATTAACAAGGGAAGATGAAAACAAATTAGTGAGGTCAGCTTAGAATTTAGTTTTTATTTACACCCAACACTCATTTTATAACCTTATGTAAAGGTTTCTACCTTCTGAACCTGCCTGAGATCACCTCCCGGGATTCTCCTCTGCTGGACAAGATTTAGGTGCCTTTCCTTGTCATTGTGATAATATGCAGTGATAGGAAAAGGAAATCTATTCCTCAAACTTGTGAAACTAAGAAATTACTTATATTGCAATTTTTCATATTTATCCCACCTAGTAATGATTGTAGGTTATTGGAGAGTCATGATTACCAGCTAACTTAAAAGAGATTGGTATTCTTCCAAATGCATGCTTTCTGATAGAATGTCTAAAAAACAGGAATGAAGGAAGGAGTGGACTGATGGCCCCTTCCCTAGTAAAAATGAAGAGATCAAATAACATCATGGAGAAAAATGTCACCAAGGAAAACCATGTGCCTTTGTTTCTAAATTAATTATAAGATCCTTACCTTTCAAGTTCATTTCCTATTCATACTTATTGAAACATGCTACTACGAATGAAAGTTCATTTTGAAATCAATATTAATATATGTTTTCATCTTTCTTGGGAAAATATCAAGGAATGTGATTGCTGGGTTATATGGTAAGTATATATTTACCTTTTTAAGAAACTGCTAAAGGTGCTGTTTTCACCTTGTTTTCTAAAGGTGCTGTACCATTTCCCATTTTACCAGCAATGGCTGAGACTTCCAGTTGTTCTGCATACTTACCAACACTTGGTATTGTCAGCCTTTTGAATTTTAGCCATTTTAGTCAGTGTGGCTTTAATTTGGACTTCCTGATTAGTAATGATTTGAGCATATTTTCATAGGCCATTTGTATATCTCTCTTTGTAAAGGGTCTGCTCAAATATTTTGCTTAGTTTTAAGTGGGTTGTTTAGCTTTTATTGTTGGTTTGTAATATTTCTTTATATATTCTTGATATGGAGTTTTTGTTTTAATACACGAAAAAGATAATTAATAAAGGCTTAGACGGTACAAGGGAAAAAAATCAAACTCAAGTAGCAAATAGCCCCAAGATACATATGATTTAAACCTTACAGTTTCTTCAGCTATAAAGACCAGTGGTGGGAGCAGGTCCTGGGCTGGTGTCCCTTCCTATGTGGGTATCTCCATCATCGATATTGGAAAGCAAGCTACTTTCTTTACTGTTTCCATTTAGACGCAACTTCAGCATGCCTTCATCTCCTGTTAGCCTTCATCTCCCGCCATGGTAAGAAGAGAGAATTCTAGCCCACCCGTTCATCATCACCCCAACAAGCTACCGGAGGCGCACAGCTGTGATGAGCACAGGAGCTGTCACTGATCATCAGAAGGAATTATGGACTGGTGTTAAGTGGGAGGATTTCAGGCAACTTACTTAACCACTCTGTTCCTCCGTTTTCCCATCTGAAAGATGGGATGATAGTAGTACTCGCCTTACGGTTTGCTGTGAATATTAAATAGCTCAATTTATTCAAAGCACTTGAAACAGTGTTTGGTGCTATGTAAGCATTTGTTGTCACAATTCTTTCCTTTTGAACTACATGAAAGAGGCTAAATGCATGTTGATTGACCAACTGACAATATAGGTGACAGAGTAAATCATCAGAGAACTAAGATCTTCATGATCTGATACCTATTTCCATTGTCCAACCTTACTTCCCATCTCCCCACCCCCTTCTCAAGCCTGTGCTCCATCCTTGCTAAGCCTCTTCCAGTTTCATAAACTCTCCATCTTCTCCATACCTCTGACCTTTGCACCTGCTGTGCTCCTGCTTGGAACACTGACACCCACATTACACCCCCCAGCCCCCCACAGTATGGCTCTCCTCACTGCTTCCAAGAAGCCTTCCTTGACCCAAGTCTCAAAAAGATGACCCTCTCTGTGCTCCCATGCACCCCTGGACCACTACATGACATCACTTCACGTTCTGTACTGTGATGATATATTTGTTTGCCTCTCCCACTGTCGAGTGAGATCCTTGAAAAGGATCATGTTCACTGGGCCGTGTTCACTGGCTTCCCTCTACTTGGCACAGGACTTGGCATACAGTAGGTGCGTGTTCAGTATACACAGGCTTTTGTTGAATGAATGAACAAATGAATAAATGAAATGCCTAACAACACATGCTATAAGAGTCACTACTATGGGCTACATTGGAAAACCTAATAAAAAAATCTTACAATCCAATTAGGAAGATAAATCCTAAGTAGATGAAAAGTTAAATAATTTTAAAAGATTCAGATACATAGGTAATTACAAATAAAAATTAAACCCTCTTGTACATGTCACTGACCATGATATCAGGGTGGCAAGCTAACTCCAAATAGCACTGGAAATGCTACAAAGTCTTCTACGCAGGTCCAGAAATCAAGACTCATATTTCATTGATGGTAAGATAACACATTTTCTCAAATTTTAACATCTCAAACTTATGATGCATCCTGTAAATAATGACACATTATAGTTTAAGCAGAAACCTTTCTCTTTCTTAGTGGTACATAAAACAGTGGTGCATCTTACAATCCTTGGTGTTTGATGACATCCATGATGAAATAAGGGGAAAGGGTCAAGGAAATCTAATTATTGTATATGCATTTTTTCCTTAGAGGAAACATCAGAGAATTTAAGAGCTGGATGGTGTGAGGACTTTGCTAATCTCTCCTGTAGCAAGTAATTGAAAATAAATGGCTGCAGGGATCCTGGAAGGTCACTCCTGCCCCTCAATGCCCAAGGTGAATATCTGATGCAGTTTGAGTGTAGAGAGCTTATCTTGGCAGCCGATGAGGATAAAAACTTAAGAGATGAAGGGGTGTGGGCTGCATTAACTACAGCTAAACAGTCAGTATAATACTTCACTATCATTTTTATGATCTTCTAAATGCAGATATTCTTGCACCTCTTCCACCCTGTTTTATGAATTTTATGAAAGATAAAAAATAATTCAGCTATCTTGCAAAGCCCTTTATAACTAACTCCTTCCTCTGCCCAATGATCATTCCTATGTGCAGAATATTTTGAAAGATGATACATGATTTATTTGTTCCATTAAAGACGCCTCCTTACTAAATGAGAGTGTTCCTTAAAATGACATGGTTCCAGCAAGAATCACACAATCACTTCTAGTGACCCAGAAGCTGAAGATGTGTAATACTCATCAGTATACTGCAACGTCCCACTTGGCAAGTATAATGTTTAATTTATTTGATTTCTTAACTGATTTCACACTTACTAGGATTTTCACAGGGTAGTCACACTAATTTTTTAAAATAATCTTCCTGTAATACCGTGGCAGATAGTGAAAAATAGATTTTTGCCAGAAACTGCTTTTTTAAAAATTGCAAAATAGGGATTTTGCAGTTAACTTATCCCATCTCTCCTCTCTCTCTGTCAGTCACACACACACACACACACACACACACACACACACACACACACACACACACAGAGCAAAGCAATGCTCTCCTGTCAAGCTAAATCCATCTTATTTTGATATTTAAACATATCACGTAATTTGTATCTTTAATCAACACAGCCAATTTGGCTAATGCACATGGGGTGATTGGGTGTCTGTGTGCTAATAACAGTGGCTGGGTGCTAATGCTAGGAAAGGCTAAATGCCCGGAGAACAGACTTGGATTAACTGTGAGCATTTGCCTCTTGGCTTTCCTAGAACTGTTTGGTTTCACCTCCATTTAACCTCGACATTCATAAACAGAATCTAAAGGTTTGACAAATAGGGACCCAACTTAAACACAAAACAATGCCAAAAATCCTACACGTATTCCCCAAGAGGGGGGGGAATGCAAAGCTGAATCAGACCATCTTCTTTTAACAACTTGCACTTTGACCTCATCCAGTAAAGATGGTTCAAGAATCAAGTAGTCTGTTATTAAAAAGACTTTTGTGTGGGTAAAAGAAAAAAAATGTGTATTTGAGGAGTACTTAATTGCCCATGAAAATATTCAAGGACCTCTGGCCTTGAAGAAATGATAGCGTCACTTTTACCAAGTGTCGTAAGGAACACTATCTAGTGTAATTCTGAGTGAATATAGAATTCTCTTTTCAAATAAGCTGGGAATTCTTGAATATAGTGCAGGCCCACCCTCCTCTGAGTTTCACTTTACGGATCTCCATCTTAAGGGCTCAAAAAACTCTTGCAGCAAAGACACCTATTTAAATTTGGTTAACCCATTGTTACCTAAATGTATTTGACCACAGAACCTTTTCTTTGAGCAAGAACATTTTGGGAATGTTAGCTAAATGAAAAGAAATCCAGGAAAAAGATCAGGAGACCTAAAACCCAAGGTTAGCTTTCCTTTTAGTTCACTGTACAGCTTGGAGCAAGTCCTTTTGTTTAATTCATGCTTTGAGAAAATAAAAGTGTTGGGCTCGATAAGTTCTGAAGTCTCTCCCAACTCATAAATGAAATGATCTGAGAAAATCTGATGGAAATGAAGGTGAGAGGCTGAAAAAAATATTAGACATCACCTAAAGGACTGGGATAAATGAGGTGAGAGCAATGACCAAGTAGGTAAAAGGGCATGAAGACCTGGGCAATTCATTCCCAAGAAAGTCTTACTAAGCAACCCAGGAGCAGATCTGGGTCCTTGTCAAGAGAAATCCAGTTCAGACCCAGGAAGACAAGATGCTGAAAACGCAAACAGACAAAACAAAGACAGAAACAAAAACTGCGTCAGGAGGGTGGATGGAGAGTCAGCCATATGTGAGATGAAAGGAGGTCCACGAAATAGCTCGAGGTGAGGGGTTCATGAGTGAAACTGAGAACAGAAACTTGGCAAAACTACCCTTTTTATACGGTGGGCAACCTTCTGGGTTGCTGGACAGGAGTAGGCTGGACAGAAGAATCTGTGATAGACCAGTCAAAATTAAATTATAGGCCACCTTTTCAGCAATATTTGGTTGGCTCATTGAACCTTTTAATAAATTTTGAATGAAATTTGTCTTACACTCAGTAAACAAAAAGGAAAAGAATGTGGTTGAATAAGACCAAAGTTTTCCAACCTAGAATCCCTGGGCTGCTAAGGCTTGCGAAGGTCGTAAAGGGTCGCCAAGTAGCCTTTCTGCTCAAAGAAGTAGGACTGTTGTCACTGTTTTTTCAGGATGCTGAGCAAGAGGCCACTGCCTGGGGTTGGAGTCCTCAGGGACACAGCTAGGGCAGGGGGCCAGCATGGGTTAGGGGAAGGCAAAAATGCAAATGCATGACCAGAAAAACACTGGGAGAATAAGAGCTCAACCTGAACAGCCAAGACTAAGCAACGGTCAGCAGAACACTGACGCTCTTGGCTTGTGCACCATCGTTAAAAAGAATTTTGAGGGGACTTCCCTGGAGGTCCAGTGGTTAAGACTTTGCCTTCCAATGCTGGGGGTTCAATCCCTGGTCAAGGAACTAAATTCCCACATGCCTCTTGGCCAAAAAAGCAAAACAAAACAGAAACAATATTGTAACAAATTCAATAAAAACTTAAAAAAAAAAAAGAATCTTGAGCACAGTGTATACCTGCACTGTATGCAAATTACATAGGTATAAAACTGTACTAATAAGTTATATGCATGACAAAATACACACAAAAAAGCAGAAAATTTAAACCAGTGAGAAAAAATAAAGAAGTATAAAGCTTCTAATACCGCATAACTCCTAGAGTGAAAGCACTCCACTTTGGGAGACCATTGACAAAGACAAGATGAGAGCAAAAGAAGATGAAAAACAAGCGAGAGGGGAACCATACAAAGAGATGGCTGCAGACATGTTGGGAGCTCACTGCTTGCAGCTGTACAGCATGGAGGCATCAGGCTGCTTCAAAGAATTAGGAGGAAAGATAACAGGAATCTGAAAGCCCTTTTTGGAAATTCATGACTATAATGTAAATATGGCTGTACCTGTGATAAGGCCACCAGAACTGAAAAACCACAATAATTTTTTAAATTTCAGCTAGAATTATATCCACTCAATATAGTCATATCTACCTCCTAACAGATGGTATTGCATTTGTTTATGCCTTGACTTTACAAGTGGGGTAAGATATTATCTTTCATCTAATAAGAACCCTGCAAGACAGAACTTTTTTTTTTTTTTTTTTTGCAGTACACAGGCCTCTCACTGTCGTGGCCTCTCCCGTTGCGGAGCAAAGGCTCCGGACGCGCAGGCTTAGCGGCCATGGCTCACGGGCCCAGCCACTCCGCGGCATGTGGGATCTTCCCGGACCGGGGCACGAACCCGTGTCCCCTGCATCGGCAGGCGGACTCTCAACTGCTGTGCCACCAGGGAAGCCCAAGACAGAATTTTTTAATGGAAAAATATATATGGAAGTTCTCAGATGTAAAAATATTAAGAATTACAGGACTAGAGTATCTCTAACTCTGTGATGTGAGGTCATCAACGTGGCCACTTTCCTTCACCAAAACTATTCTTCAAACTGAAAAACCTTCTCGACCAGTGCCATCCAACAGAACTTTCTGCGATAAGGAAAAACCTGTATCTGTGCTGTCCGCTATGGTAGCCCCTAGCTCCACGTGACAATCGGGCATTTGAAATGTGGCTAGAGAAACTGAATTTTACGTTTTATTTATCTTAATAATTTAATTTTAAACAGTCACATGTGGCTAATGGCTACTGTATGGGATAGTGCAGCCCTAGAATAAAATCTCAAACAAATGTATAACAATCAGTTATTAGAAGGAATAAACACAGTTTATGAAGATTTGGGCAGACTTGCTAAAATCCCACAGTCTAATTTGTCAAGTAGACTGAATTCAACAAACCACAAAATCAAAGGATGTTGTTTAATAGGCTTAAGATATTAGACTGTAACCAAAACAAAGAAAACCCACAGATACAAGAGGGTCAATGACCTGAAAAAAAAAATAAAAAGAGAATAAATCCCCACAGGGACCACAATGGGCTGCAAATGGAATAAGCCTGAAGCACGTCTAGAGTGAAGATGATCAGGGCTGAGCTGAGAGATAAGGATATAAAAGTGCCAGCGAGGAATCCCTCCTCTAGACTTGGCTTTTGCATTTTTGGCCTCCACCTCTGAAGAGGGATGAGAAAGAACTGGAGAAGGTCCAAGGAAGAACAAAATGATTCCACTGTTGGATCACAGATTCACAATGGGGAAATACTGGATGCATTGTGGCTTTTTAATCCAGAGAAATAGAATTTGAGGGTAACAATATCTGCCTTCAGGTACCAGAAAAGTCACAATAAGTGGCATCTGCCAGATGGTCCCATGCACACAGAGGAGAAAATTACACTTAATATACGGCACGGATGATATTCCATTTAGCCAGAAGGAAGACTTATCTCTTCATGGGTAATGGTTTAACAGGGAAGCAGTTTCATTTAATCAAAGAGATGTTGAGCAACAGAGCCTGCAGGGACTGAGCCTAAAATATAAATAAGACAGTCCCTGAGCTCAGGACCTTCACCTGGGAGAGCCGTAGGAGCACTATGCACTGCCTCACACCCAACCACCCAACACTGGGACACATTTGTAAGCAAGAGGAAGAGGGCTGTTGACGATTCCACACTCACACCCCCTCCCCTCTCTACAAAGAGAGTTGTACAGGCACACCTTGCTTAATGCACTTGGCTTTATTGAACTTTGCAGATACATTTATTTTACAGATTGACCGTTTGTGGCAACCCTGCATGGAGCAAGTCTATAGGCACCATTATTCCAACAACATTTGCTCAATCCATGTCTCTGTGTCACATTTTGGTAATTCTCACAATATTTCAAAGTTTTTCAATTACTAACCTATTTGTTATGGTGATCTGCGATCAGTTATCTTTGTTGCTACTATTGCAATTGTTTTGGGGCACCATGAACCATGCCCATATAAGATGGTGAACTTAATTGAGAAATGTTTTATGTGTTCTCACTGCTCCACCAACTGGCTGTCCACCCCCCTTGCCTCCCTCTCCTCAGGTCTCCCTATTCCCTGGGACACAACCATGTTAAAATTAGGCCAATTAATAACCCTACAATGACCTCTAAGTGTTTAAGTGAAAGGAAGAGTCACACATCTCTCACTTTAAATAAAAAGCTAGAATGATTAAGCTGAGTGAGGAAGGTATGTAAAAAGCCAGGATAGGCCAAAAGCTAGACCTCTTGTGCCAAACAGTTAGCCAAGTTGTGAAAGCAAAGGAAAAGTTTTGGGTTTTTTTTTTTAATTTGTGGCCATGCCCTGTGGCACGTGGGATCTTAGTTCCCAGACGAGGGATTAAACCCGTGCCCCCTGCAGTGGAAGTGCAGAGTCTTAACCACTGGACCTCCAGGGAACTCCTGCAACCACCACCCTCATCAGTCAGCAGCCGTCAACGCTGAGGCAAGACGCTCCACCAGCTAAATAATTACAACTTGCTGAAGGCCCAGATGATGCAAAACATTTTTAGCAATAGAGTACTTTTTAATTAAAATATGTTCATTATTTTTAGATGTAATGCTATTGCACACTTTATACACTGCAGTACAGTATAAACACAACTTTTCTATGCTCTAGGAAAGCAAAGAATTCATGTGACTTGCTTTATTGCAATATTTGCTTTATTGTAGTGACCTGGATCTGAACCCATAACATCTCTGAGGTATGTCTGTACTCCACTGGGAGGAAACAAAGCATTAATAAAAGAGAGAGAAACTGGAAACGCCTAACACCATGTGCTCAGGTAAATGCTGGATTGGTATATATGGAAAGGCTCAAAGTTCAAAGAAGCCAGTGGGTCTCTTGTCCTGAATCTAGGATGACAGGGTCTGTGGGGCTGAGCATCCCTAACTTATCCTCTCATGTGCAGAGAGCAAGGCAGAACCAAAAGAGGAAGCAAGCTCTGTCTAGGTGAGCTTGGTACCTGGAAATGGGATGTATGAGGGATCCTGCTGTTGATGAGTCCTGGCCAGGAGTGCACACGTGGTGGCTAATGTAATTAACCAGGGCTAACCCAGGAAAACTAGATATAGGGTCACCTCCCTTTAAGGTACTGTACTCTTATTAATTAAACATTCACTTTGCCTAATCAAGGCTCAGGCTTTACCCAATCAGACAGCATCTTCTCTCTTGAGGAGAATGGGTGAAGGTTCCTGCCGCAACTGTTGCAATTACATCACAGATATATTTAAGCACTAATGAGAAATCAGAGAAGGGAGTATAATGAAGGGCAACTGCATATTATGCAACATTGAATTAATCTGAAACTATGTGATATAAAAATATTAATAAACTCCCAATTTATGCACAAAATTATGCAATTATCAAACCATTGTTTAACTCATCAGGAATTGTTTATTTTCAATGTTATTAGGCCAAGGGACTTGTAGAGTGTTTACACTACTAGTACTTGAGCTGGTGAACAGAAATGCCCACCATCAGAAATACTTTGTCAGATCTGTGAGAAAATTAATCTTAAATTATGTTTCTTTGATTTATGTAAAAATTTATATAAGTTATTCAAAAATCTATCCCTCATGTACATTATCACTTCTGTGTATGAGAGCAGAGGAAAGACATTTCAGGAAGAGATAAAAATTATTTGCAAATACATAGAGGCAAGAAGAAATTAAAGGAAGGAAAGCAGAAAGGAAGGAAGAGGGTTTGGAATATCCAAGAAACATTGGGAAGTGGGGGAGGGGAAAATGAGGCTGAAAAAAATTAGTTGTAAACCAGTGATTCCCAAAAGCCAGTCCTCATTTAAGTATCAGGCCATGGTGGAGTTTTCATTGATTCACAGTAACATAAGAAAAACAAGGACAGTATTTTCTATAAAGCTAAATATATAAAGCGCTCAATATTTTCAAATTATCCTTTATTATGAGATTATATCTTCCTTAATTTGTTGGCATTAAAATATTTTGTTATGAAATGTTGGCAACAGGAGATGACCGATGACAGGTAGGGTTAGGTATTTTTTTTAATCTCCTTATTTAACAAAATAAAATTTGACAACCCTGTATAGGTCCACAATTTATTTTTCAGAAATATTACTGCTCCATAAAATGCAAGAGACACGGAACCACAGTCATACAGTAAGAAATTTAGATAGTTGAACAAGGTATCAGATTAAGCACATTGAGAATAATTCTAGATATTGATTTTTCAATATGTTTAAATGTACATCAATAATTAAGAGAAACTACTAGAAGAATATATAGAGCATGCAAGTGTTCCAAAAAAAGAAAAAATATGACAAAAAAGTACTATAAATTCAACAAAAGGAAGAAAGAAAAAGGAAACTAAAAAAAACAAAATAAGATAGCAAGAATAAGTCCAAATGTATCATTAATCTCAACAAATATATCTGGGTTATATTCACCACACGGAAATTCCCAGACTGGTCATGAAAACCAAACCAAACCAAACAAACAAATAAAAACTGTCTGTATGCTTTCTGTAGGAATCACATTAAAATAAGACCTTGGAAATTTAAAAATAAAGTGATGGAGAAAGATAAATCAGGCAAATGCTAGCTACTATTCTTCAATCTGAACACCTCAAAAGAAAATAGTGCCACAATATTAATTTCAGGTGAAATAAAATTCAAAGGGGTGAACATTAAATGAGACAAAAAAATTTTATGTTGATAAAAAATTAAAATCTACCAAATAACTACAACAGCACTTAACAAAATGGTTTCAATATATATAAGGCAAAAATTGTTAAAAAAGCAAGCACAGACTAAACCATAATAATGGGATGGAATAGACATTTCTTAGAAAATGATTGTTTTCTATACAGAAGTAGAGATTAGGATTTCACAATTAAGAAGTTTAATCAAATAGCTATGTAAAGAAGTTGTACACAACAGAGAAAAAATACAGTTTTAAGCACTCGTGAAACATTTAGAAATAAAGGTGGCACAAAATAGCTCAGTAAGTTCCAAAAATAGAGATTATTTCACAATTCATTTTCTTTTTCTTTATCAGTTATCTATTTTATACATATCAGTGTATATATGTCAAACCCAATCTCCCAGTTCATCCCACCACCACCACCCCCCACCCCGCTTTCCCCCTTGGTGTCCATACATTTGTTCTCTATATCTATGTCTCTATTTCTGCCTTGCAAACAGGTTCATCTGTACCATTTCTCTACATTCCACATATATGTGTTAATATACGATATTTCTTTTTCTCTTTCTGACTTACTTCACTCTGTATGACAGTCTCTAGGTCCTTCCACGTCTCCACAAATGACCCAATTTCATTCCTTTTCATGGCTGAGTAATATTCCATTGTATATATGTACCACATCTTCTTTATCCATTCGTCTGTCGATGGGCATTTAGGTTGCTTGCATGACCTGGCTATTGTAAATAGTGCTGCAATGAACACTGGGGTGCATGTGTCTTTTTGAATTACCGTTTTCCAGTAGTGGGATTGCTGGGTCATATGGTAATTCCATTTTTAGTTTTTTAAGGACACAATTCATTTTCATTAGAAATTTACAACAAAAGATAACGAGCAGCATCCAATCCCCAAAATAACTACTTAGAAATTTTAAAGAGCTCTTTTAAATACTTCCAAGTAAAAGCAAAAATCAAAACCAAAATTATAGATTCTTTCAATATTAACACCAATGACATACATCAAAATCACTGAGATGCAGTCTCAGTGGTATTTAGAAGTCTTTGATGTGTTTCTTGGGTTAAATTATATAAGTATTCAAGTCAAGAAATTAAAAAATGAAAAATAAATATAGAGAAAGGGGAAGAAAGGAATAATACATAAAATATAAATTAATCAAATGTAAAAGAAACTGTAAGTACAGAATGAATTTAAAAAATAGTCTTGATCAATAAAATGAAAATTGGTCCTTTGGATGGAGAAATAACAGCAACAATAATAAAACTGGCAATCCTTTGGCATGTTTCATTATGAAGAATAAAAGAAGGCAAAAACAAACTCTTAGGAAAGAGAAGACAGGCATAGCTACAGATACAGAAGGGATTAAAAAACATATAGTAGTTTCTGGAGCCAGACTACCTGGGTTTGAATCCCAGTTCCACCACTTGCTGGGCAAGTTAATAAATCTCTCTTCTGGGCCTCAATTTTCATACCTGTAAAATGGTTATAATAATAGTACCAAGCTCGGGGAAGATTAAATGCCATATATAAAAATGCTTAACACTATTCCTGGCTCCAGAGTAGGCAATGTATAAAGGTTAGCTATTATTATAATAGTATAATTTCAACTTTCATCTAGATGAAATGTATGGTTCTCTAAAAATATATAAATGAGCAAATTTGACTCATGAACTTAGAAACTGAATAGGTTAATAATTAAGAAAGAAATGAGAAATACAAAGATTTAGGACTAATCAGGCATCAGGCCTGTTTTATAAGAAAAGTTCTAAACCTTATATCGACTGTTTCAGAGCATGGAAAAATATGAGAAGTTTTTCAATTTTTTTCTATTGGGCTACCATAATCCTAGTTCTAAAACCAGATAAAAAAAGAAAATACAGCACAGACATCATACAAACACACACGTACCCCTCTGGCCAAAACTTAATTACAAACATAAACAGAAAGTTCCAAATACAGGCATACCTTGTTTTATTGCACTTCACTTTATTGCACTCCAAAGATATTGCATTTTTTTTTACAAATTGAAAGTCTGTGGCAAGCCTGCACCGAGCAGGTCCAGCAGCGCCACTTTTCCAACAGCATCTGCTCACTTTATGTCTCTGTATCAATCACATTTTGGTAATCCTCAAAATATTTCAAACTTTTTCATTATTATCATATTTGTTATGGTGATCTCTGATCAGTGAGTGATCTTTGATGTTACTATTGCAAAAAGATTATGATTTGCTGAAGGCTCAGATGGTGGTTAGCATTCTTAGCAATAAAGTATTGCACACTTAATAGATTACAGTATAATGTAAACATAACTTTTATATGTACTGGGAAACCAAAAAAATCGGGTGACTCACTTTATTTCAATATATGCTTTTTGCGGTGGTCTGGAACTGAACCTACAATATCTCTTGAGGTATGCCTGCAAAATGTGAGCAAACCGAATCTGGCACGTATTGTTTAGATATTAGGGGAAATGGCAGGAATGAGTCAACATTAGGAAAAACACGTTAATGAAATTCGCTGTCATAACAGATTAGGAAAAAATATATATATACATAATTAGATATTATAAAAAAGAAATATTGTATATAATTATATGTATATAATTACATATATAGTATACATACATATATTATATTTCTTTTTTCATAATCTGTATGTATACAATCAGTAATCCTCCCTTATCCATAGGGGATATGTTCTAAAACCCCCAGTGGTTGCCTGAAACTACATATGGTACCAAACACTATGTATAATACTATGTTTTTTTCCCATACATACTTACCAATGATAAAGTCCAATTTATTAATTAGGCACAATAAGAGATTAACAATAATAACTAATAATAAAATAGAACAATTATAGCAATATACTACAATAAAAGTTATGTGAATGTGGTCTCTCTCTACCTCAAAATACCTTATTGTACAAATTTAATGACTTTTCTATCTTAACTAGGCACTTATAACACACTGTGACTGTAACTTTTATAATTTGATGTGACAGAAGAATTAGCATGAAATTTTTTCCCTTCTTCACAATTTCATGGATAGAAGATTCGTTCTTACTCGATATCTCAACATAAAATATTTTTTCTTTTTTTTTTACTAAGTTGAGAACTTTCCCCTTTTCATTTAAGGGAAGCACTTTACAGCTTTTCTTTGGCATATCCAGATAGCCAGCATCACTACTCTTGAGATCAGGGGCCATTATTAAGGAAAATAAGAGTTACTCGAACACAAGCACTGTGATATCCAGTCAATCTGATAACCAGGACATCTACCAAGTGACTAACAGGCGGGATTGAGGAGGACAGTGTGAGATTTCATCACACTATTCAGAACGGCCTCCAATTCAAACTTTATGAATTGTTTATTTCTGGAATTTTCCACTTACTGTTATCAGACCGTGGCCAACCATTGATAACTGAACCTCAGGAAGGAAAACCATGGATAAGGAGGGACTACTGTACTTCCTAACACATTAGATGTATAAATTCTGAAAAAGTATTTTATAAAATTCAATACTCAGCTTAATTAAAGACAAATAGACAAACAAAATCTTGCTAATAAAGGGTATCTACCAACAGAAAATATCACACTTAATGGTGAAACACTAGAATAATGCCCGCTCATCAGGAACAATGCAGGGAAATCAACTATCTTCACTATTATTCAATATTATGCTAAAGGAACTGGTAATCTCAATAATAGAAGACAAAAAGAGAGATAAATTTTTTTAGAAAGAAAGGGACAAAGCATTTCACTTTGTAGATAATATAACCTACCTAGGAACTCAAAGAAAATCCATTTTCCAAACTACTAGAATAAGAGGATTTGGTAACATGACCAGTCAAAAGATCAACACGTAAAATTTGACAGCTGTCTAAACACCAGTGCTAACTTACCAAGACTCACAAAGGATACCTTTTCACTTAGGGTCCAGTTGCAGACGATGAAAATTTCTCTAGCTGGTTCTTTAAAAGCAAGGAATTTATTTCCAGGTTTATAAAATTATTAGAAAGCCTGGAGAAACAGGCCTCACCTAGGCTGAACTTCCAGGAATCATAATCCTCTATCAGGACTGAGAAAACTGCCACAAAGGCAGGAAACCACCTGATTGGAAAGCTGCCGACCATGGATCAGTTGGCTTCTGTCACCATCAGAAAAGAGGTTTTCAGAGTCAGAAAGTTGCTCTGTTGCTGTACACCAGAAACAGAGGGTAATGAATTAAAGGAAAAAATAACCAGCTGTAAAAGAATATATATAGTATAATTCTGTTTATCTTTTAAAGAATTAAATATCACATCTGAAGTGGCTGGATCATAGGGTAGAATACAATAAATGGTAGCTAGGTATTTTTGAACTTTGCAAAAATGTCTGGAATGGTATTTTGTAGGTTTTGGAAGCTACTGAAGGTTTTTCCACCAGGAAAGTAGTCTGATTGGATTTATGTTTTAGAAAGATTGCTCCAGCATCCAAGGGGAAGTTGAGTGATAACAGCAGCTAGCATTTATTGAGTGCTTACTGTATCCTAGGCATTGTTCCAAGGGCATGATACATCTTATTTCATTTAATGTTCACAACCATCCGATAAAGTTATTACTACTATTTTCCTCATTTAGCAGATGAGGCACTTCAGGCAAGGGAGGCTAAATAGTTTGCTCAGAGAGTCAGTGTCAGTTACTGGTGAAACAGGATTCGAATCCAAGCAGTCGGACCTCAGACCCCACAAATTGACACTGATGCCTTTGAATTGAAAGGGAATTGGAGACAGGGACCCCTAACTCTATACCAGTTAGGGGACTATCAAATTAATATTAGTCTGTGACAGATGATGATGATACAGATATAGTACAATGAGGTCTGATAAATATTTTGGTACAAGATAAAAAACGGAGTTTTAGATAGAGGGAGGAGGAACGAAGATGTGAATAGGAAGTGAAAGATTCAAGAATGTTTGGGGTTTCTGGAATAGATAATTGAGGGGAAATTTGTATCATAAGCCTGGACGAGGGATGGATGATGAACATCAGGTTTGGGTTCAGACATGCTGACAAATTCTAGACGGAGATGCCTTTGTCAAGCAGTGGCTATAGTAGTTAGGAGGTGGGAGACGGATGCAGTGAATTTCAAGTACAGGCTCTTCTCTCTCTAGCTGTGTGACCTGGGGCACTTTAATCCCTGTGAGTCCTAGTTTCCTCATCTGTAGAATAAGGATACAAAAACCTTCCTGCCAGATTTTTGTGTGACTCTCAAGTGAAAGAATGAACAGAGAAATACATTGTTGGCTATTAAATGCACACACACACACACACAATGGGATTTAAGAAGCCCTCACTGCTTTAGTAAAAGAATTCAGCCTCGTGTAGATAAAGCATGTCAATAATATCAATCCTTCCCGTACTTTGTTAACTTTTGGTCTTCTTTGATGAGAGTCAGCAGTTAGAACACAATAATGAGAAATCAAAATGACTTTATAGACTCAAGTTTTTAACAAAGTCTATACTTTCATAGTTTTTTTTTTTTTTAAAAAATGGCTTGAATTGTCTTTCTGAAATCAATACGTTGCATTTACAGAGACACTTTAGGAAAAAAGAACGGTGACTTTTTTAGGATCAATGGCAAATGACATGATTCTTACCTGGACAATGAGCACATCTAAGTTAACTCTTGGGAGCTGGGAAAGGTTTTCCTCAAAACCCAGGCTTGTCCAAGTCTTTCTTGCTCATCTTCAAGGCCCAGTGTCCTTGACACCTTCAAGATAGAGTAAGGGAGTCTTCAAGAGCACATGCTTTTTTAAGGGTATCAGGCAGTAATGGGTTCGGACTCCAGTTTTATCACTTTTTAGCTCTGTGATCTGCAGCAAGTTACTCAGCCTCTTTAAGCCTTAATTTCCTAATTTGTAAAATGGGTAGAATAAAATATCATAGCATCATAGGTTGTGGTTGGGATTTTTTGTTTTTAAGTACATGTGTCTTATGTCAGGTATCCCATCTAAGACTCTCAAATGGAAAGTGTGCACAGGAAGCTTTTTAGAGAGTGATACCCAAAGTCAACACCCATGAGGTAGTGAGGGATGCAGGATTGGACAGGGGGATGTACTGCACCGGGATGCAGTCATGACAGAGGCCTCAGCTGATTCCCTGGGGAGCTCTGGAGCCGGGATAGCCCTTCAAAGTAGTCTGAAATTAAGGCAAAGTGTTGGTCCTTTGTACCCCTCATCTGCTAGTCACTGGATGCAGGCTGCCTCCAAGAGGGAGAATAACCCAAGGCAAGGCAGGACTCTTTAGCTGATGACAATTCCTGTGAACTACCAGCTGTCAACACTGGTTAAGAGCTGGAGGAACGATTCTAAAGGGGGATCTGAGTGGTGCAAGACAACATCCACTACAACATACAAAGGAAGTCAGCTCAAATGCTGCAAAGGTAACCACCTTCTCTACTATTTGCTGCCCATACCGATGCTAGTCCCAAGCATATAGTATGTGCTTAATAAATGTTGAATGCAGAGAAGAAGCACAACGTGTTAGTTACTATTATGATTAATAAGCCTTCCCTGATACTTCCTGAAAGGAGGTATCTTGTACCCTCATTGCTTTGGTCCTGTCTTTCCTATTCCCTTATTCTATTCTACCTTGCTACCCCACCATTTTTATTCAATTATTAATATCTCACACCATTCCACAAAACATAAGGTAACCCCTTAATTTTATCCTGTCAGATATTATCTGTCACTCTTCAGCTGAAACATGGAAAGAATAAGAGTCTTCATGGTATTATGGGCAGGAAGAAACCAGATTTACAATCCCATCCCCTAGGAATGTGGGAGCAGATAACAGTGTCCATATAAAAGAACCTGAGGGGGCTTCCCCGGTGGCGCAGTGGTTGAGAGTCCGCCTGCCGATGCAGGGGACACGGGTTCATGCCCCGGTCCAGGAAGATCCCACATGTCGCGGAGCGGCTGGGCCCGTGAGGCATGGCTGCTGAGCCTGCACGTCCGGAGCCTTTGCTCTGCAACGGGAGAGGCCGCAACAGTGCGAGGTCCGCGTACCGCAAAAAAAAAAAAAAAAAAAAAAAAAAAAAAAGAACCTGGGGATGAAAACAGTGGCCAAGACTGGAGGTGTTTTCTCAGATAATGATCCCCTCCCTACCCTGCCCCTCACAAACACTCAAGAGGTTAAGTTCCCATTATACCTCCACAGCAGCCTGAACTAATCTTTCCAACACTCATCACCCTGAAAATCACTCTTCCATTGTTGGGTCTCCCACTGGACTACAAGTTGCATGAGACCTAGGACCATGCAACACCATTTCTGGGGCCAAGACTTAAGCCAGGATGCACAAACATAGGTCCACCAATCATTTACAACAGGCATCCCTTCTGAGCGGCCTGCTCAGTCCTGAATGCTCAGCATCCGTGTCATAGCGGTTGTCAAGAATTTTGAAAATCACTTTCTTTTGGCTTCAGGGCTTAGCACAGGTCCTGACAAATGGTAGGTGCTTGTTATGGGCTGGATTGTGTCCCCAAAATTCATACGTTGTAATCTTAACCCCCAGTACCTCAGAATGTGACTGTATTTGGAGACAGGGTCTTTAAAAAGATGATTAAGTAAAAATAAGGCTATTACCATGGGTCCTAATCCAATCTGGCTGGTGTCCTTAGAAGAAGAGGAAATTTGGACCCAAAAGGAGACACCAGGAACTACTGTGTGAGGACACAGCGAGAAGGCAGCCATTTGCTAGCCAGAAAGAGAGGCTTCAGAAGAAACCAAACCTTGCAAAACTTTGATCTTGGACTTCTAGCCTCTGGAACTGTGAGAAATTAATTTCTGCTGTTTAAGTCATCCAATCTGTGATATTTTGTTATGGCAGTCTGAGCAAACTAATACAGTGCTTAATAAATTTTATTGGTTGACATATTGGTTACTTAGGTCTCAGGAAGTAAAGGGAAAAATTGATTATTTTACACACAGTTCAGCAAATATTTACCAACTACTGCCATATGCCAGGCCCTGAGCTAGGTGCTGGATAACATAAAAATAAATAAATAAAATGTGGCCCCATGACCTTTGTGAACTAACAATTGCCTGAAAGTAGTAAATAAGAAATATAAAATTGCTGGGACCCAGGGGGAGAGGGAGCTGCCAGCCCAGGGGAAGATTTCAGTCATGTAAAGAATTCTGGGAGCCCAGCTGAATGATTCTGGCAGGGGCATAAAGATACACACAGGACGTTATCCCTAAGGCCAGGTGTGTAGACCCCAGACCATACATAAGGGACAAATAGAACTTGGCCTTGCTCATATCTGTCTTTTCGGATCCCTCTGTCCTTGGGCTCCCAGTAGCTGATCATCCTGGGGATAATGAGACGATTCATAGTGTTCTGGATCATTAAAGCTTCAAAAAGGTCATACAGTGTGGAACCAACCCTCCACCAATGATCCAGCAAATTGAGCAGAGCATCCAGGGGACACTGAAAAAACACGGGCAATAAATAGAGTTGCCTTGGCAACCAGGCCCCTCCCCAGTCTGTGATACTATCATTTTTAAAGCCACAGGCAAATGAAGGAAACTGGACATAAGGGCAACATTTGGCTTAATTAGCTCCACCTTAGGAAAGGGTCTTGGAAGTAGACCTTGGAAGGGTAGACCTTGGAAGCAGACATGTGCAGGGGCAAAGGATAAGATCATGAAGAGATAAACTTGATTGTAAATAGCAAGAATTGTATCTAAGTGTCAGAATTTCTTAGGTTCTGCAATGCATCTTCTATTGACAAGGGTGCAGTGAGTGTAAATAATTTAAATGTCTGCAAGCCCAGCACACATCATCGGATTTATTCTACCACAACCACTGCAAGAAAGAAAACTCTGGAGCCAGGAGAGCTCCTGCCCGCATCAGGTATTTGCAATTGGCTTGAGTTACCAGCTTGCTGCATTGATTAAACTCCCACTCCCTTGCACCCATCCAGAAGAACTGAGTCCACCAAAGGAATTCAAGGTGGATATAAGGAGAACCTAAGAGTTCTCTTAGCTTAGAAAACACATTTCCCAGATTTCTCTAGAACCTAGAGACCCTCACTATCTCATGTTTCAGTTCCAATTTTAAATAATTCTCTCTTCTCTCTTCTCTTAAATATGATTCTCATATTTAAGACTCAGTCCTTTGAGAGCAACATATTCCCTTGCAGTTTTTTTTAAAATAACTAAAACTAGAGCAAATGACAGTTTATGTGTTTCCCCAAACATTTTTTCTGGTAAAATCTCCTCTTCTCTTTTCAGCCTATAACCAAAATGACTTTTTGCTTATACTACCCTAATCCAATGTTTCTGTTATAAAGTAAATGAACGGGCACAGGCCAAGCTCCCAAACATTTCAAGAAACAATGATGGAGTTTAGCAGAAAATAGCTCATAGAAAAGTTTAATGAGCCACAAATGTTATATTTTATCCTACAATGTCACCGCCTCCCTCCATCACCACCCATCCTCCCCCAGACATCTCCACTCCCCAGACACTCTGTTGCTCATGAATCCAGGAGAAGAGGTGAATTTTTCAGATTTTTTTTTTTTTTACATTCCTGGTCATTGTTTCTTATGAAGCCTTATGAACTGAAAAATCTCCCCAACCTCTCCCTTCCTTGAAATCAAGAAAACTAATAAAACAGTCAAGCATGGAATGAGCCGTTACAAAGAAGCAGCATATCATTCGAAGTGGCTTGTGGGTGGATCCACAAAGGGTCAAAGCCACACAAAACCAAACAGTAATGCCGAATTCCAAAACATTTGTATTCCACTGACTGCAGTGAAAGCTAGATGCGTCCTAATTAAACCACTAAACACTTAATACTTGTAATGAGCTTAGGGAATGGAGCTCATTGTTTCATCTCAGCATGCAGCTTTAAGAAAGTTTTTGTTTAATTTGGCTTTACCAATCCCACTGATTTGGGGCATGACCAAACCTCTATTTAGAAAAACCGTTAGCTAGACCTCTAAGAGGGGCAGCACGGAATGGTATTGAGGATATAGGCTTTAAAGTCAAACAGACTGATGTTCAAGTCTCACTTGGTGACTTAGTATAAGACACTTAATCACTCTGAGATACAGGTGCCTCATTGCCAAGTGGGAGTAATCATATCCAATTTGCAGTGTTGTTTTAAGAGTTAAATAAGATTATATTGCTAAATTGCCTAACACAGCACTGGACCGAGAAGACTCAATAAATTTTAGGAATGATGGTCATAATAATGACAAAGAGGACCACTATGATGATGATGTTGGTGATGGAGACGATGGAAAGGATGAGGATAAAGATGGTGATGCTGAAAAAAGAGGACCAAGATCAGCTATTATTCATCTGCACAGTCCCACTGAATAGGTTCCTCAACTCGCAGAGTTTGAAGAAGAGTAAGCAAGTGCCACACAACCACCAGTTCTGAGCCAGAGTCAGGACAGGACAGGAGATCAGAGACGGAGGTTTGATGCACATGCAGATGAGAACTTCACCTCCAATAAATCAGTCTTCTCGGGGCAATGCCCCCAGCATGATGCATTCATAAATCAAAGCATCTGTTACGTGGTATATCCACAGACCTGTCTACATCACAAAGCAGGCAATCACATGCCTGGGCTCCCATCTTGTTTCAGCCCAGATGCTCACAGGGATCTGAAACTGTACGTGATTTCTCAGCTACCTGAGACAAGGAAATTTACCGCAATACAATACCGCAAAAATGAATCTTTGACACTTGATTCATATTTGTACTAACAATTGGAAACAGGAATAGCAGTTCTTTTTAAATATGAGATTCACTGGAGGCTGGGGGAGATGGAAGACTAAGGGTGAGCTTTGCTATGAGGGGTGGTGGTAATAAATGTCACCAAGTGGGAAATATTCGAGCCCTATTCCCAGAAACTGGGAGGCAGTAGCTCAAGGCAGAAAAATGACAATAATTATATTGCTCAGAAGTTGACAGCACGCATAAATCTGGTGCATTAAGCCCTGCCCGTGGATTCGCTTTCCAAATCACATTTCAGCAGCATCCTTTCTGGGAGCTAGAATCCCCTTTCTCTGCCTAGAGGTTTCAGGTAAATTCTGCTCCTGCAAAAGGTAATTATTATCAGACTTTCGCTGGCTTTGCTTGTTTTTTTTTGTTCAGGCAATACAAGTTCCACAGTTTGGTGAATTACCAGCCACAAGGAAGGAGTAGGGCAGACAGTCTTTGGGTTGGTGTTTCTCTGTCTTAAGGTGGCCATTGTGTGTGTGATTTTTCCCTGCTCCCTCCCAGACAAGTCCCAATTGAACCTGGGTTTACGTAATAAATCTCAGAAAACCACTGCTCAGGCAATTTCCAAGTTACTAAGCCGGCCTCCTCAGTCAACCTGGCTTTAAGACTCCATTGGGAGATTGTGCTGGTGTCTGTGTGTATCTAGGAAAATGCATTCAAAATTTGTCATGCTGAAGGAAGGGATTGGACTGTGTCTGGGGAAAGTTCTGTTTCACAGTGCAAATTCTGGAGAGATAGGAAGGAATCTTAGAGTCACACAGTCTTGAAATACAAATTATAAACATTCCTTTTAGTGGCAGATTTTACACTTTGGAGTGAATTTTAAACTTCTGGGTTTGGAAGCAATCAAAGCATTAGAATAGAAGATTCTGTGTTTGAAGGGCCTTGGTACTCCCAAGTTTTAAGTCTTAGCAATAAAAGAAAAATAAGTATTCAGGGAGAACTTCTCTGCTCAGAGGAACATTCTGAACATTGCCATCCTCTGAACTTCTGTGTTGAGACTCAGGACCAAGCAGGGGCTGGTGGTGGGAAAGCACTGCAGGGGGGTCAGATAGAGAAGAAGCCTGGGGGTTAGGGGGCAGGCCCATCCCTCCCCAACTTACGATCTGCCCCTGTCCAAGTCCCAGTGCCCCTCGCCATCATCCCACAAGAGTATAATAACACTTGGAAACCTAAGAGAACATGAAATAGAATGAGTGAATCCAGGAGGGTAAATTGTGGAATATGCCATGATTGCATTTATTCTGAGGTCATGTCAATATCACAATTTGTTCAAGATCAAGACCAAAATTAAACATAAACCAAGAGCACCATCTCACAGAGAGATCTATCTCCACCAGAGTGGCTCTTCCCCCAGCTGCTCCAAGGTATTTTTTTAAAGGACACCTTTGCCAAGCACAACCCCACAGCTTAAGGGACATGCAAGGTGAATGCATTCGTTGCCTACTCCTTAAGCCTCTGCAGAAGGGAGAGAATGTCCACTGTCTCCCACTGTAGTAGTCCTGGTTCTCCAGAGAAACAGAACCAATAAGATAAATATATATGTATCTAGGAAGAGATTTATTTAAGGTATTGGCTCAGGTAATCATGGAGGCCGAGAAATTCCCAGATCTGCTGTCTGCAAGCCAGAGACCCGGGCAAGCTGGTGGTTCAGTTCTAAGGCCTAGAGCTGGAGAGCCAATCGTATAGATTCCAGTCTGGGTCTGAAGGCCTGAGAATGGAGAAACTGGAGTGCCAAGGGCAGGAGAAGATCAATGTCCCAGCCCGAACGGTCAGGCAGAGAGCAAATGCAACCTTCCTTTGCCTTTTTGTTCTATTCAGGCTCTCAACTGATGAGTTGAGTCCCACCCACACAGGAGAGGGCCCTCTGCTTTACTCAGCCTACCAATTCTCACATGCTAATCTCTTCCAGAAGCACCCCACATTCACACTCGGAAGTAATGTTTAAACAGATATCTGGGCATCCCATGGCTCTGTCAAGTTGACACATAAAATGAACCATGGCATCTGCCCAAAGTAGAAATTACAGGAGGAACACAGGGGAGGTTTCAGGCTTGCTCCACCCCTGAAGCAGAGGCCAGCTGTCGAGGAGGCCACGGGAGGGCCACCAGTTCAAAGACTGCTGGCAAGTCCTACGTGGCCACACATCCAAGTCTCATCATCCAACTCAATTTTCTCTAGAAATAAAGCAGAAGTGCTTATCATCTTTCTTTCTTTTTTTCCCCTTTTTTTCATTGTTGTAAACATCCATAACATAAAATTTACAATTTTAAGTATACTGTTCAATAGAATTAAGTACCTTTACTCTGTTGTACAAAGATCACTACCATCCATCTCCAGGACATGTTCATCTTCCCAAACTGAAACTTTGTACCCACTGAACAGTAACTCCACATCACCCCCTCCCCCAGTCCCTATCCACATTACAGTGTGCATCAGAATTTCCTTATTTTTTAAGGCTGAAAACTATTCCTTTGTATGTATACACCACATTTTCTTTAAGCATTCATCTGTGGTTGCACAATTAGTCTGCTTCGGCCTTTTGGCTACTGTGAATAACACTGCTTTGAATACAGGTGTACAAATATCTAGTCTCATCCCTGCTTTCAGTTCTTTCAGGTATATACCCAAAAGTAGAACTGATATCTCCATTTTTCTGACTCCTGCATCCATCTCTGAAATGGTCTTGATCTCAGGCCTAGAGAAGAGTATCATCTATGACTCAGCCAGACCCCAACAGATCAGGCTGCCACATCCATTTCTGTACGTTGGGCCCTACCCAAAAGACCTCTGGGCGGGTGGGGGAAGCTGAAACCCTACCTATGCATCCACCTGGAGAAAGGTCTTTTCCTAAATCTCCCAAAGGTACCCTGGTTGCAACTCTGCCTGTAGGACTCGTGTCCTTCCATGTTCCTAATTGGGTCTCATCTGGGTCCCAACTGTGTCTGCTCCCCAAGGCCCTTGCCCCTTGCTCCAGGGCATCATTGGAAGAGCTCGGTTTCTTCCTGCCTCTCTCAGTCCTGGTTCCTTCCAAGGGTCTCCATGGTCATTAATGCAGAGATAAATGAAAACCTACCTTCTCAGATAAGACCTTCTCCTCCTGACTAGTATTATGCATCCAGTCTAGGCAATCTGTGTTTGAGAAAAATGCTGAACTCTTCCAAACCATGTGAAAATCCAGTGCTAAAATCCCAACAGTCTGGAGTACAACCATTCCACAGCAATTATTGTCACTTAATACTTTTTTTTAAATACCGAAAGTACCATTCTTTATAGATGCTAGCCCAGATGCCTGACATCAAAGGTAGCAAGAACTCTTACTGATCAACATTTTCCAGTAGCAAAAAGTCAGGGAGCTTCTGTTGCTCTGTTCAGCTTAGTGTTTTTGCCGGGATTATGAAGCACCTCAAAAGAATTAGGTTCAAAACATAAAGATCAAGAACAGGCAAAAATAGTTTCATCCTACAGGAATATGGCAGTGCATTCATTTTTTTAATTGTTGCTGTAGCAAGTTACCACAAACTTGATATCTTACTTAATAAAGACAATGTGGTTTTTTGTTTGTTTGTTTTTTTTTTTGGCCATGCGCGTGGCTTGTGGGATCTTGGTTCCTCAGCCAGGGTTCAAACCCATGACCCCTGCAGTGGAAGCGTGGTGTCCTAACCACTGGACTGCCACGGAATTTCCATAAACACAAATTTTGTATCTTATAGTTCTGGAGGTCAGGAGTCCAACATAAGCCTCACTGGGCTAAAACCAATGTGTCACAGGGCTGTGTCCCTCTTCTGAGGCTCTAAGAAAAAAAATTTTTTTCTTGCTTTTTCCGGCTTCTAGAGGCCACATACATGCTTTGGCTCATGGCCTCTTCCTGCATCTTCAAAATCAACAGAGATGCATCTCTCCAACCATTCTTCCATAACTACATTTCCCTCTGACTTTCCTCTTCTACGTCCCTCTCCCAATTATAAGGACCCTTGGGATTACATGGGACTCACTCAGACAATCCAGGTAATCTCCCTATTTTAAGGCCAGATGAACAGCAACCTTAATTTCACCTACAACCTGGATTTCCCATTGCCATGTAACCTAACACATTCACGGGTTCTAGGGATTAGGACACAATAATGGTCCTCTTTGGAGGAACGTTATTCCATCTTCCATAGCAGGTAACGTAAAAGAGTAAAACAGGCCAGACACAAGCCCAAAAGGAGATGCTGATTTTTATGTGGAACCTTTTGGTTCTTAAACGTTAGCAGCCAAATCAAGTTAAACCCAAAACAAACACTGTCCAAATCAAACTCCTCTGGAGGCCACATGTGCCTGTGGGCTGTAGTTTGCAACTACTGCTTCATAGTACAGGGCAGTGATTCCTAACCTTTTTTTCACCACCAAAAGCCCCTTTTGATTTCTCCTACTTAGACCCCCAGGTTTTAACAGATCCAAATAAATATTATTTATTAAGCAATTATTCATTTTCCAAAGTTTTATTCATCAAAGAAGCAGATTAACATCTATCATCTGTAAGAACAGCCTGAGATAAGACTTATTAATAATAAAAGCCAATGTAAATTGAGCACTTACTGACTGCCAGGCGCTACGCTAAGTGTTTTCTATGCATTAACTCCCTGAATACTCATAACAATTCTATGAGATCAGGACTATTATTTCTCCCATTTTTATCAATGTGAAAATCAAGGCTCAAAGAGCTGTGTCCTTAAAGTCACATAGTCAGTGAGCGGCCAAACCATAATTCAAACCCAGGTCTGACTGCGGGAGCCATAGTTTTAAGCATTATGTTATTCTGCCAGTATACATCTAACAAAAGAAAAAATGTTATGGTTTCATGTGTCTGTGCTACCTAATGGTAGGCAAATGGATGTGAGTCTCTTTGGGGTGTTGAGAACACTATGCTTTTGTGTCACTGTTGCTTCCTTTGGCCACCACAGAGGACCATCCAGGAGTGGAGTTTGAAATCATTCAAGCAATAAAGCAGTGACATACGGATCCTATTCTATCAGATGAAGAAGTTGCCAAGGTAATCTTAAAATTGTCACTTCAAAGCAACAAAAAAATGCATAATAGACTGGGCATCATACACAGGAGACTCCAACCCTGCTAAAAAAGCCTTAAAAAGGAATCCTATTTCCTGAGAGACTTTCCCCACAGTTTGCATTTCAGAGTTGAACAACTGCTAAAGACATCTGACTTCCTGGTGGCATAGCTGCCCTGCCCCAGCCTGGAGCAGTTCTGGGTGTTTCCTGGAGGCCACTGCACCTGGAGCAGGTGAACCTCATCAATCTTAGAGTTATGGAATGCACAATATGATTGAAAATATGGTACAATACTGTATATTCAAACACAAGCACAGTCATTAATCACCCTCAGCCTCCCCGGACCAATGCAACCTGGTCCAGATGTTAACTGAATTGAGAGCTGTAAGAGCTAAAACAAAGGTCAGTCCCTCAGATGTCTCTGAGAGTCACATTCAAGAGTTATTTCTAAGACTTCTTATTTCTAGACTTATTTCTAAGTCTTGAGCCAATCCTGAAGACAAATGGGAGGGAGAGGGGACGCAAGAGGGAGAGAGAGGGAAGGGTGGAAAGAAGGAAGGGAGGAAGAGGAGGGAGGAAGAAAATAACCATGCATCTTAATTCAGGAAATACGGTGAAGTTCTAGTGTGCTTCATAGCCAGGTTCCTTATTCCAGGCCCAGAAGGCTCACACTTCCTTACCTTCCTTGGAGGTGGGTGGGTCCTGTAACAAGTCAGCTTTGAAATGTTTAATTGCTGGCACAGGCCCCTCTGTGTTCTCTTCCCCTGCTGGGATAATCATACAGGAATCAGAAGCCTTGTGATGGGATGGAGGAGCCACGCCATTGCAGCTTTGTCCTGGACAGTTGTCCAGACGCTCAGTGGACTTGAGTAAGCAAGAAATATACTTTGGTGTCTTAAGCCACTGAGATTGGCTGGGGGCGGGGAGGGGGTTATTAATGCAGCATCCCTTATCTTAACCTGACTAATATAGGATATTAAAGGCAAAGCTTACCGGAGCCAACTTACAAGAGAATTTTTTAAATTTTATAAAACAAAGTTGTACACAGCCTAGGACCTAATCAGGGCTCAATAAATATTTGTTGAATATTGCATAATTGGTTTTTCTCAACTACTATTTAGTTAAGAAACAGTTTAGAAATCTCTTATGCAAAATGTTTCCCATTTCTCTCTACCTCATATCTTCCATCTTCCTTTGCTTTAATGACTGTCTCAAAGAGTTGTTGTGAGGATTAAGTGAGATGATGCATATAGAGTACTTTCCATGGTATGAGCACATATTGAGTACTCAATAAATGTTAGCTATTGGTGGTGGTGATGGTGTTAGTGCTTTATTATTCCTCCCAAACTCCATCCTTATGATTTTAATTAGATCTATTTCTTTTCCCTCACCCTGTCTCTGCTCTTCCCTACACTCAAATTCTGCCCAACCTTCAACAGCGGGCTAAAGTCTCATCTTCTCCAGGAAGATGACTCTCAAGTCTCATCTCTCCCATCTGTATAATTAATGCTCTGAGCTAGTACCGCCCAATTCAATCCATTGTTTTTAAATTTTGTATGTGTAAAGTGGGCAGCAGTTCTTTTGTCTGCCAACATTGCTGTGATATGGGAAATAGACCACTTTTCTTTTAGTGAACAGTTTCCTCTCATCACCTCCCCCACCAGTTCAACTCCTTGGATAAGTGGATCATAGCAGACTGACCCTCCTGGTCACGGAGGTGGGTGTTGGATCCATCTTGAACCAATCTTAGTATCTTAACCTGATTGAACACAGTGATTGGTCCAAGAACCAGGTCCCATGACTCATATCTGGCCAATCAGAATTCTTATCCAGATTTTCTTACATTGGAGTTAAGGGTCCTTTCTTCTTAGGCTACACTACGGAAATTTGCATCTGGAAGCTACTAATTGTTGCTCCTTCTCCTCCTAAGAAGGCTGGATGTAGTAAGAGCAATAAAGCTGATATTCAGAAAGAAGTCAAGCCCAAAGAAAAAGGTCCCTGGCTTCAGTTGCCCCAAGCCATACCGCTCCCTTTTAATCTACCCAAGAAAATAAATTTCCCTTTTACCTAAACTAGAATTTTTGTCACTTGCAATCAAGAATCCTGACTAATCCAAAAAACTACCCTTGAGAAAAGCTTAATTCACAAATTTGGCAAACTTGCCTGAGCGCCCATTATGTGAAGTTACAGCTCTAGTGTAATTTCAAACACAGAATAGATGTGGGAAGAGATGTGATAAATGTAAAAATTGTTCATACTATTTATCACCTAGAGGGGCTACTAAGAAACTCGTATTTGCATTTGGAAACAAGGTCTTGCAGCCAAAACCTGTGAGGCAAGAATGCAGAACCTAAACATAGACATGTAGCCTGCAGTCTTCCTATGACTCTAGCCTGTCAATTTCACTAACCCCCATCTCGCAGTCACACCCCACATACACACCCAGCACTCCAAACTGTCCAGATTTCAACATCTTTTGCAACAGAATCTCATATGTTCACCAGGAGGATAGATTTTTACACTAGCACACTTGGGAAGTAGGATAAACTGGGGGTGATATTCTAAATATTTAACAACCAGACCTGCATGGGCATGGAGCAATCAGAACAGAAGCTGGCTAGCAACAATTCTATGCTCAAATGGAAGTCTCAAGGCAGAGTGGGTAAAAAACTAAAACTCTGGATTCCAGAAAAAGCTCAGGATTGAGGACTGAGAGAACCCCAGTGGGTTGACAGTGAGGAGGCCAGCAAAGGGACTTCTGGCTGCGCCTCAGCCCATGCATCACTCATTCAGCCATCAGTTGTCAGCAGGCACAGATGGTTACAAGCCTCTCCACCACTATATTTTTATAGGCTTCTGATCATCGCTACTTCAAGTTAACCCATTGCTTCATGAAATGTGCTAATTCCTTAAATCTGAGTATAGTCAAGTATAGCCAAGGTCCTCTGCCCAAGATCCCTTCCTATCTCCACCATATCACTATGCATAAGTATCCCAAACACAGTCAAGGCCATGCATGTTGCAATTTCTGCATTTCAAAGAATCAAGAGTCCAGCAATCAAAAAAAAATTCTAAACCAATTCAAATCTTTACTCAGACACTTGAGGAAATGACAAAGGTGGCCAGTGCGTTCTCCATACACAGCAAAATATTTTAAATATCCTTTGAGTAGAGCTCTTTTGGTCAGTCTCTCTCCTCATGCTGTCTCTCTCCTTCATCCAGCAGTTGACTCTACTCTACTCCAGGAACATTCTCTCTCTGACAGTGACTGCTAAAAGCTCTCTTCTCCAGCTCTAATCATCCTCCAAATCTCCCTATAAAATTTAGCCCACAGGGCTCTACTTCCCTTTGCCTAAAGTTTCTCAATCATCACAGAGGCTCAGAAACCTTTCCCTCTCACCTCTCCCTCCCATCGCACAGCCTTCTTCTCCCACCACATCCCAACAACAACATTCAAAAGAGTGGAAGTCCTTGCTGGAGGCTTACTTCTTCCAGCTGGGAGAACAAGGGCTCCGTACCACCCAACTCACTCTCACACCCCACAAAAGGGAGGCTGTGAATCCCCCTGCTTTTTGCAAAAGGAATTCTAGTGGAGACTCTAGTGAAAGGAATGTTCCATCTGTTTGTACATGTCTCCAGTTCAGACCAGTTTGCACTGTTTTCCTAGGGTATCTCTTTCCCAGTCCTTGGAGATGCCTTATTTTTGACCCCGAGGCACCCTCAGACAACCCCTGCTAGGAGGCCTTCTCACCAGGGCCAGCTATGTGGCCTTAGCTAAGTCATACTCCCTGCTGACTTGGGAGGATATCCTCAAGGTACCAGATTAATCTGCTGCTTCTTTCTCCTTCTCTTTTCATCTGAACTCTAGAAGAACAGAAGACCTCAGAAGAGCATGCCACATCTTGCCTGGTTTAAGGAGCCCTGACCTAAGAATTGGGAAACATGGGCTCTGGTCCCAAGCCACCCTACCAATCACAAGCTGGGTGACTCTGAACCCATCAGCTCCTTTCTCTGAGCCTCAGTTTGAGGGTGTTGGACTAGATGGGCTTTTCAGCAGAAGGGGGAGAGAAGTTTGAGCAGATGGCATTTTTTCATTTTTATTCATTTACTGGGATTGATCATATGATTGATTGCACTTGGGGAAAAATATCCAGTGGCTAAAAACTTTGAAAAACACTGCCCTAGATGGTATCTCCAAGGTCCTTTCATCTCTATTTGTCCAATAGTCTATGATTTTCTCCACTGACCTCCATTTATAGAGGAAGTCTGCAATAAGCAATAGTTTTTCATTTTTCAAATCAATCGAGAATGGCAAGCAGTTACAATTGAACTTCCTTAAGCACTCTAATTGGGAGATGTCTTAGGAAAATATCATTACCCTAGATCGTGGGTTAAATAATGGATGCCATTTCCTCTCTGGCCGTGCTGTTCGCCCTACTCAACATCTCTAGGGATGGCTATTTTTAAGTGGCCTTGGCCCTCTGGGCTCCAACGAAACCACTGGTACCACCCTGAGGACCAACGACTTTCACTATGGCCACAAAATAATCATGAGGGAATAAAATCCTTCTCATGGGAGAATAAAATTCTGTAGGCCACCTGTAAATCAGGGGCAGGCAGTGACTAAAGGAGGGAGCTGGGGGATGGGAGGGGACATGGTTCTTACCAATTGATGCCGAAAGAGATTTAGAGGCATGCAGCCAACCCACAATACCTCCTCCCTCCACGCCTCTAGCCTCCATTGACCTTCCTGTTCTCTGCTCCTTCTGCTGCCTTCAACTGAGACACACTGTCTCCCACCTGCCGCTCAGACATCAGGGAGTACCAAAATTTAGGAAATGCTCGAGGTTTTATGTGATAAAATTATAAAAGCAAAAATAAATAAGGATTCTGAAGGCCCAAAAAAAGCAATTTTTAAGATAACTCTGGTTCCTTTTTTAAATTATGTTTATAAGGCATTTAAAATAATATAGGATACCTTACATTATATACAAACATTGACTCAAAAAATGGGTCAAAGATCTAAATGTAAGAGATAAAACTATAAAACTCTTAGAAGAAAACATAGGTCAAGATATTCATGACATTGGCTTTGGCAATGATTTCTCGGATATGACACCAAAAGCATAGGCAACAAAAGTAAAATAGGACTTTGGCAAAATTTAAAACTTCTGTGTACCAAATGTCACTATCAACAGAGTGAACAGGCAATCCATGGAATGGGAGAAAATATTTGCAAATTATAAAGCTGATAAGGGTAGGCATAGAGGGAACTTTCCTCAACATAATAAAGGCCATATATGACAAACCCACAGCCAACATGGTCCTCAATGGTGAAAAACTGAAATTTTTTCCACTAAGATCAGGAACAAGACAAGGTTGCCCACTCTCACCACTCTTATTCAACATAGTTTTGGAAGTTTTAGCCACAGCAATCAGAGAAGAAAAAGAAAGAAAAGGAATCCAAGTCAGAAAAAAAGAAGTAAAGCTGTCACTGTTTGCAGATGACATGATACTATACATAAAGAATCCTAAAGATGATACCAGAAAACTACTAGAGCTAATCAACGAATTTGGTAGAGTAGCAGGATACAAAATTAATGCACAGAAATCTCTTGCATTCTTATACACTAATGATGAAAAATATGAAAGTGAAATCAAGAAAACACTCCCATTTACCATTGCAACAAAAAGAATAAAATATCTAGGAATAAACCTACCTAAGGAGACAAAAGACCTGTATGTAGAAAATTATAAGACACTGATGAAAGAAATTAAAGATGATACAAACAGATGGAGAGATATACCATGTTCTTGGATTGGAAGAATCAACATTGTGAAAATGACTCTACTACCCAAAGCAATCTACAGATCCAATGCAATCTCTATCAAACTACCACTGGCATTTTTCACAGAATTAGAAAAAAAATTTTCACAATTTGTATGGAAACACAAAAGACCCCGAATAGCCAAAGCAATCTTGAGAAAGAAAAACGGAGCTAGAGGAATCAGGCTCCCTGACTTCGACTATACTACAAAGCTACAGTAATCAAGATAGTATGGTACTGGCACAAAAACAGAAACATAGATCAATGGAACAGGATAGAAAGGCCAGAGATAAACCCATACAGATATAGTCACCTTATCTTTGATAAAGGAGGCAAGAATATACAGTGAAAAAAAGCCTCTTCAATAAGTGGTGCTGGGAAAACTGGATAGCTACATGTAAAAGAATGAAATTAGAACACCCCCTAACACCATACACCAAAATAAACTCAAAATGGATTAAAGACCTAAATGTAAGGCCAGACACTATAAAACTCTAAAACATAGGCAGAATACTCTATGACATAAATCCTTTTTGTCAAGATCCTTTTTGACCCACCTCCTAGAGAAATGGAAATAAAAACAAAAGTAAACAAAATGGGACCTAATGAAACTTAAAAGCTTTTGCACAGCAAAGGAAACCATAAACAAGATGAAAAGACAACCCTCAGAATGGGAGAAAATATTTGCAAATGAAGCAACAGACAAAGGGTTAATCTCCAAAACTTACAAGCAGCTCATGCAGCTCAATATCAAAAAGCAAACAACCTAATCCAAAAATGGGCAGGAGACCTAAATAGACATTTCTACAAAGAAGATATACAGATTGCCAACAAACACATGAAAGAATGCTCAACATCATTAATCATTAGAGAAATGCAAATCAAAACTACAATGAGATATCACCTCACATGGGTCATAATGGCCATCATCAAAAAATCTATAAACAATAAATGCTGGAGAGGGTGTGGAGAAAAGGGAACCCTCTTGCACTGTTGGTGGGAATGTTAATTGATACAGCCACTATGGAGAAAAGTATGGAGGTTCCTTAAAAACTAAAAATAGAATTACCATACAACCCAGCAATCCCACTACTGGGCATATACCTTGAGAAAACCATAATTCAAAAAAGAGTCATGGGGCTTCCCTGGTGGCGCAGTGGTTGAGAGTCCGCCTGCCGATGCAGGGGACATGGGTTAGTGCCCCGGTCCAGGAGGATCTCACATGCCGCGGAGCAGCTGGGCCCGTGAGCCATGGCCACTGAGCCTGCACATCCAGAGCCTGTGCTCCGCAGCAGGAAAGACCACAACGGTGGGGGCCTGCATAACGCAAAAAAAAAGAGTCATGTACCACAATGTTCATTGCAGCTCTATTTACAATTGCCAGGACTTGGAAGCAACCTAAGTGTCCATCAACAGATGAATGTGTAAAGTAGATGTGGCGCATATATACGATGGAATATTACTCAGCCATGAAAAGAAATGAAATTGAGTTATTTGGAGTGAGGTGGATGGACCTAGAGTCTGTCATACAGAGTGAAGTAAGTCAGAAAGAGAAAAACAAATACCGTATGCTAACACATATATATGGAATCTAAAAAAAAAAAAGGTCATGAAGAACCTAGAGGCAAGATGGGAATAAAGACGCAGACCTACTAGAGAACAGACTTGAGGATACAGGGAGGGGGAAGGGTAAGCTGGGACAAAGTGAGAGAGTTGCATGGACATACATACACTACCAAATGTAAAATAGATAGCTAGTGGGAAGCAGCCGCATAGCACAGGGAGATCAGCTTGGTGCTTTGTGACCACCTAGACGGGTGGGATAGGGAGGGTGGGAGGGAGGGAGACACAAGAGGGAAGAGATATGGGGACATACGTATATGTATAACTGATTCACTTTGTTATAAAGTAGAAACTAACACACCATTGTAAAGCAATTATACTCCAATAAAGATGTTAAAAAAAAAAAGAAAGAAAATGGAGAAGAAAATGGGTGAGGGAAGATCAAATGGCAAAGGTTGAAATAACATAATTGATTTTTTTAAATTATTGGGCACATTTTATAATTTACTTCCACTTTATATTATTCCTTTGATTCTTATGGATGTGTCTCAGGGTTCTGTAATATCCAGTACCATTTCTTTTATATTAGCATTAATCAATAAATAATTATTGAATGGAAGGGAGGGAAAAGAAAATAAATAATAAATAAACCTGCTAAGGGATTAATATCCAGAATACATAGGGAGCTCCTACAATTCAGCAAGAACAACAAAAAACCCATTAAGGAAATGGGCAAAGAACCTGAGTAGACATTTTTCCAAAAGACGAAACACAAATGTCCAATAATCATGTGAAAAGATGCTCAACACCACTAATCACTGGGGAAATGCAAATTAAAACAAAAATTAGATATCACTTTACCCATTACAATGACTATTATCAAAAGACAGATAAATAATCTCACAGAAAATAACAAGTATTGGCTAGGATGTGGAGAAACTGGAATTCTTGTGCATTGCTGGTGGGAATTTAAAACAGTGCATCCACAGCATCCTCAAAAAATTTAAAATAGAAATATGATATCATCCAGCAATTTCACCTCTTGGTATAAACCCAAGAGAATTGAAACTAAGGACTCAAAAAGATATTTGTACACCAATGATCACAGCAGCATTATTCACAATAGCCAAAAAAGGAAGCAATCCAAACATCCATCAATAGATGAATGGATAAACAAAATTATATACATATATGTGTAATATACATAATATATATATAGAGAGATACTTATATATGTGTATATGTATAGAGACAGATGTATATGTATATATACACATATATATATTAGAGTACTATTCCTTAAAAGTTAATAAAGTCTGATACATGCTACAACATGGATGAACCTTGCAAATATGCTAAATGAAATGATCCAGACACAAAAGGAGAAATATTGTCTGATTCCACTTATATGAGGTATCTAGAATAGTCAAACGGATAGAGACAGAAAGTAGAATGGTGGTTACCGGGGACTGGGGAGTTATTGCTTAATGGGTACAGTTTCAGTTTGGGATGATGGATAGCTCCAGTCCTGGAGCTGGATCGTTGTAATGTCTGCACTTCAATGCAAATGTACTTAATGCCACTGAATTATATACTTTAAAATGGTTAAAATGCTAAGTTTTAAGTTACGTATATTTTATCATAATGAAAAAAGTTACAGTAATAAAAATAATCATAATCTGGGAAAGAGACAGTCCATAGGCGAGGGCAGCACATCACAGGGTGTCTGAGCCCAGGCTGGGCGAGGAGGACTTCCACATGGGGCTGGAGAGAGTAGAGGCAGCAGCCTAGGCAGGAGTGTGAGCTCTTGTGGGGCAAGGAAGGCATTTGCACAGGGAAGGGGCAGCTACTGCAATGGAGATTGGTTACGTACTGGGTAACAGATTGAATAAGTAAATATATTAGGGATAATATATTATTATCCCAACAATACAAAGTTCATTCTTGTTTTCTCCCTTTTAATATGTGTAAGTTCCTTCTGTGGCAGTAAGGGAGAAAATAAGAATGAACTTTGTATTGTTGGTTTGGAACTGAAGGCATTGGTGTGAATGCATGGTTTCCAACAGACAGATACATAGATAGATAGATAGATATAGATGTAAATGTGAATATATGAGAAAGTACGTGTATGTATGTATACATATGTCATCTTGCTTTGTCCACTGAGAATGCCCAGAAACAGCAATATCCTAAAAACAATGAGAACACTTAGTGTCCAGATCTAGGTTTCTAAATGTCATTTTTTTTAGTAAGAGGCATCAGAGGTGCTTGAAGAAGTGGTTGATTCCAGGACTGGAGGAAGAAAAGTACAATATGAATCAGGAAATGCTCCAACAATGATGTGAACATGTCGAAGGACACAGGAGCCAGTTTGAAGGGATGCCACTGGTTAAATCTGTGAAATTTTAGCATTAAAAAAAAGATAGTTGTAGATTATACCCACTAAATAAAACAAGAAACCATGAGTCCCTCTGATATAAGTAGATAAGGAGAATTAGAGACTGAGAGAGGAAAGTTTGGTGAGGAATGGGATATTTACATAGTTTGAAAATACCTCCCCATCAAATGCTTATTAATTACAAAAGGAAAAGGAGTAACGTTACCATGAAGAAGCCTGAACAGCACACTAATCAAGTGGTCAAGGTGAGTATCATCAATTCTGGAGCAAACTGAAATTCTATGCCACTTGCTAGGGTGCAATGACAACATAGCATCACTTTTGTGATATTCCTGCCAAAAAATTATAACCCGAATCTAGCCATAAGGAAATAGCAAAAGCCAAACTGAGGGGCATCATGTAAAATAAGTGACCTTTAATCTTTAAAAGTGTGGAGGTCATCAAGTCCAGAAAAGACGGAAGAACTGTTCCAGACCGACAACTAAATGCAATGTGTGATTCTGAACTAGCTGGATCCATTTGCATCCACAAAACTCAAGTGGGGTCTGAGGATTAAGTGCAATACGTTAATATTAACTGTCTACCTTTCATCACTGTAGTGCAGTTATATGAGAAGATGTCCTTATTTGTAGGAAATAAACACTAAGGTACTTGGAGGTGATAGAGCATCAGTGGCAACTGTCACTCAAGGGCGCGGGGGACGGGAGGCTCTTTTTCCTGTACTTGCGACAACATTTCTGTAGGCTTGAGACTTCTGGATGTTAAAAATTGTTTTAAAAAATAATATTGGGTAATTCGTGATAGGTTAAATGAAAAAGCAGGACATAAAATCATATGTACTTGAAGAGTTAAACTTTCCTAAAAAGAGATATTCACAGGGAAAAAAAAGTCTTGAAAGAAGTACACCCAAAATACAGTAGTTGACTGTAACTGAATTACGCAGGATGCTCTTCTTTACTTTATATTTTATATTTCAAATTTTCTATAAGCATGCATTTTTAATAAATTTCTCTTTCTTTTACAAAATTTAATATTTTTCTTTCTCTTTCGTGTTCTGGTTTTCTAAGATACGGCTATAAATTAATTTGCTTCATTTATATTTTTTAAAACTCTAAGGATTCCATTAATACCTTACAGGTTTCTCTGAAACTGAAAAATTCTCCATCATTTTACCGTGAGGAGGGACCTCTTCTCCGGTATCTCCAGTCTAATTTTCCGACACTCTGATTAAATATATTTTTAATCATTTTGATCTATCTTACTTTTCTAATAATTTCTCTTTTATATCTGTGCTTCATTTTGCTCATTTACTTAGCTCTATCTTCCACTTCATTACTTATCCCTTCGAATATTTTCGTCTACCTTTTAATGAATCCTTTTTGTCGTTTCAATGACTGCATATTTGTTTCTTTAATCTCTATTTGGTTCTTCCTCAGGTTCACCTGTTCTCTTGCCATGATGCCCTGTTCTTTCCTACCGGTTTCTATCCCTTCCTTTATCTCGTTGAAGTTTATAAATGTACTCATTTGAAAGCATTTCTTAGATTGTTTTATTATCTATAGTTTCTAGAGTATAAATTTTACCATCTCTTGCATTTTCTGACTGACTCAGCAGCTCACTTGTAATTTCACTCATTTTAAGCAGGAGTTAGCTTCCATCAGAGGGTCCTAACCTTCCTTCCCCTAAAACTATCTTCTCCCCTGGCCATATGCACCTGGCCATGGGGATCACACATTGCCTGAACCCCCGACCTCACTCCTAGAGGCACACCCCCCCCCCCCCCCCGCCATCATGACTCTGAAACTGAACACTACATCGACTACATCAAGGGTTACCATGGCCTCTGGTCAACATCTCTGAAGCTCTAGCTGTCCTGGAGATGCTGCAGCTGAGCACAGTCTCCTGGTCAACTCTTGGCTCCATCTCTCTCCCTGCCACCAAAGAGCACTTGAACTTTTTCCTTGACCTCTTAGGTGCTGAGTTTCACCAACATGCCTGACTGGACTTTCTTTCTTGCCTAAAATTGCTCCTCGTAAGGCAGAAGAGCCTTAGCCAGGTGTGGCCCCTCCCACTCTGCCCATGCCTCTTCAGCAAGGCCCTCCACCCACTCCTGCATCAGGAACAGTGCTCATGGCTGCAGGCATCTGGCCACAGTCATCCACCTTAGCAAGGCTCTCCATCCTGTGCACTGGGTCCCAGAACACCCTCACTTTCCTCTTTTGGTGCCAAGTCACTTGAAGGCAAAGACTTAGTGTTGCAAACATAAAGCTAAGCATTTTATATGCCTCATCATTCAATGCTCACCGTTCTAGAAGGAAGATATTATTATATCCATTTTACAGATAAGGTAGCTAAGACTCAAGAGAGGTACAGTCACCCAGAGAGGTCACATAACCTGAAGATGTCAAAGTCAGGACTCCAACCCCCGACAGTGTCTTTGGTACACTGTTCTCTTGGTCCTCATGGCCTTTTCCTTCTGAACATGAGCCAGACACACCTCCCTCTCTAAAACTTGGAATATGCATCTTTAGCTTTCTTTTAAGCTACTCCAGTGAGCCCTTCAGGAACTGACATCTCAGATTTCTGAGTATCAGCCACTGGGCGTATGCAATCTTTATTAAATTAACAAATGGCCAACCAAATAAAAGCTATTTTAAAGTGATTCGTAATGGGCCTTCTGCTTTCCCTAATGAAGTTTTGTGTGTCCCTTCCTGAAGAAAGCTTGTGTTAGAGTAAGAGGTGACCAGAGTCACTTGCGTCTTTCCCAGGAAGAAACACTTAATACAATAAAATCTCAGACCTGTCAGAGAGTTTGTCTGAGTGCTGCTTCCTGGAAGAATTTTTTAAAGTTCTATTTACATTAACATAAACATTAAACTAACCTCCACTCCATCGCTCAAGGCCACTTTCTATTGCAACTGAACAGGAGATACGTTCCAACAGGAAGAAATCAGAATGAACTTGAGTGATGCTAAGTCTTCCATCTTTCTACTTTCCCTTGGGGGAGAAAAAATGAAGCTGCCTTTTAATTCCACCATTGCCAGGTTTGAATAGGTACCTTGTCTTTTCAGCCTCATGCATGTTAACTAAGAATCCTGGAAGAGACATCTCAGATCCTCTATTCCTACCACCCTCCTGACATAAAATTAGACCCATTACATTGGGTAGTATTCATTGGAGGCTAGAACCATCTCACACATTTAAAAAAATGAAATCTCCATAATCACGAACACTTCTCACTCCTCCTCTTCATCCATTTTCCTAATTTCACTGCAGTTCCTACTCCTTAGACTTGAATAAAGGCACATATAATTTTTTCAACTCTACCTCCATCTTTGGACCTTCCATAGTTCAGGACTGGCCCATGTGAGGCAAGAAGTCACTTGTCAATTATGCCCCTCGCGGGAGGCACCTGCAGGTTTTTACCATGCGTTAGGCTTGACTTCAGTCCTTACCACTGCCACTCCATCTGCCTAAAGGAGGACATCCTACCTCCTACCTCCCAATTTTAATCAGCCAATGCCTGCTCAGCCTACAAATTTCAACTCAGAGCTCGCCTGCTCTTGACTATGCAACTTGTGTCCACACAACACCAGTGCATCCCTCCCCACTGGGACCATAGCAACACAGTAGGCACACAGCACCTAGAATGGCTGCTCTGGGTTCAACAAATATAAATACCTCTCTGTCATAGTCTCTGGTTGGAAAAGTAACCTTGGGTAACTAAAACCTTGCTCTTCAGGAGAGTTAGAAGTGGGGTTAATAAGACATAGGAAGCTTCTGCACAGCAAAGAAAACCATCAACAAAATGAAAAGGCAACCTACTGAATGGGAGAAAAGATTTGCAAATCACATATCCGATAAGGGATTAATATCCCAAATATACATATTTTTAAAAACTCACACAATTCAACAGCAAAAAAAACAAACAATTCTTTTTAAAACTGGGCAGAGGATCTGAATAGTTATTTGTTCAAAGAAGATATCCAAATTGCCAGCAGGTACATGAAAATGTGCTCAACATCACTTATCACCAGGGAAATGCAAATCAAAACCACAATGAGATATCACCTCACACCTTCTAGAATGGGCATTAGCAAAAAGAAATATGAGCGTTGGTAAAGATATGGAGAAAAGGAAACCCTTTTGCCCTGTCGGTGGAAGTGTAAATTGGTGCATCCACTATGAAAAACAGTATGGAGGTTTCTCCAAAAATTAAAAATAGAACTACCATATGATTACAGCAATTCCACTTCTGGATATTTATCTGAAGGAAATGAAAACACTAACTGGAAAAGATATATGCACGCCCATGTTCACTGCAGAATTATATACAATAGCCAAGACATGGAAGCAACCTAAGTGTCCATCAGTGGATCAATGGATAAAGAAAATGTGGTAGATAGATAGATAGTGGAATATTAGAAAAAATAGGAAAAAAGGAAATCTTGCCATTTGCAACAACATAGGTAGACCTTGAAGGCATTATGCTAAGTGAGGTAAGTCAGACAGAGAAAGACAAATACCATATGATCCCACTTATATGTGGAAGCTAAAAAAATTAAAACCAGCAAACTCATAGATACAGAGAAGATATTGGTGGTTGCCAGAGCTTGCGGATAGGGGGTAGGCAAAATGGGTGAAGGGGGTTAATGATACAAACTTCCAGTTATAAAATAACTAAGTCATGCATATATACACTACCAAATATAAAATAGCTAGTGGGAAGCAGCCACATAGCACAGGGAGATCAGCTCCGTGCTTTGTGACCGCCTAGAGGGCTGGGATAGGGAGGGTGGGAGGGAGGGAGACGCAAGAGGGAAGAGATATGGAGATATGTGTATATGTATAACTGATTCACTTTGTTATAAAGCAGAAACTAACACACCATTGTAAAGCAATTATACCCCAATAAAGATGTAAAAAAAAAAAAAAAAACAAAACTACCGTATTGCACATTTGAAAGTTTAGAGTAAATCTTAAAAGTTCTCAGCACAGGGCTTCCCTGGTGGTGCAGTGGTTGAGAGTCTGCCTGCCGATGCAGGGGACACGGGTTCGTGCCCCAGTCCGGGAAGATCCCACATGAGCCATGGCCTCTGAGCCTGCGCGTTCGGAGCCTGTGCTCCGCAATGGGAGAGGCCACAACAGTGAGAGGCCTGCATACCACAAACAAACAAACAAACAAAAAAAGTTCTCAGCACAAGAAAAATAATTGTAACTACATATGATGACAAATGTTAACTAGATTTATTGTGGTGATCATTTCTCAATATACACAAATATTGAATCATTATGTTGTACACCTGAAACTAATGTTAAATGTCAATTATCTCTCAATTCTTTTAAAAGGCACAGGAAAGAGGTGAATCCTTTATCAGAGTCTAAAACTACAGTTATAGAGCATTTGCAAGGCTTGTGCTAATGCTTAACATATTATCTTATTAAATCTTCAAACAACACTGGGAGGTAGGTGTACTTATACCCTTTTCACATGAGGAAACAGGGTCAGCAAGGTTAACAACGTGCCCCAAGCAGTGATGGAGCTGGGCTCAAGTCCAGGTCTAACTCCAAAACTCACAGACATTCCTTGCATCTGACTGCCTCTGAGTATCCATTAGTCCAAAAGGCTCCTACTTTCCAGTCCCCACAAAGATTCTTGCACCCACTCCCCTACACATTTGTAATGTGTTTGCTGTATTATTTAAGATATTCAATTCTGCTACGTAAAATCAGAAACACAAACAAGGGAAATAAACGAAACTAAGCATAGAAGCAAATATTGGGCTGGCCAAAAGGTTCTTGCGGGTTCTTCCGTAACCTGTTACGGGAAAACATCCGAACAAACTTCTTGGCCAAGCTAATAGTTTGTGAGACACAAGCAGAATTCATTAGATGCGTTAAGTATATATAAATAAGTTACATAGGGAGATATTAGCATAGATAAAGTAAGGAGAGCATGTGTGTGCTGAACATAGAAAGGGATGAAAGACCAAGAGGCATCAAATATTTGTGACTCACTAAATATACATGAGGCACCTGAGGTTTCAAATACTCATAATATATTCAATATACACGAGGCACTCAACATTTATGGTGTCTGAAATCAGCCACCCATTGGTGACTCCCATTCGGGCCCCAAGAATCGTCTGCCAAATGAAAGCCATAGCTGCTTATCAGGGTAACTGGTGAGCTGCAACTTTGAACCAGGCGTAATTGCTCCTGCATCCCTCCGATAGAACAAATACACTGTGTTGGTCCCAGGCCCCTTTCATTTGTCAAGCTTCCTCTTCAGCCTCAACTTTGCTCCTTGTAACCATTCCATCAGCAGGGAAGGCTGAGGAAGCAGGCAGAGATGGGACATGGGGGCTCTGCTGGGCAATGTGGTCCTTCTCCCCTACTTGCTACCTGTACTAAACGCATCAAATACCCACCCTGTTCCTCTTGCTTTGCACTGTGTGTTTTAAATTCCTACACTAAACCATGTGATTCAAGCATCTTAACTTGGTTCCTGAGCCTTTCTATTATAAGAGCTTTGCGACAGCCTCCCTTAGATTTAGCACTGTAGCGAGATGATTTCCCATAGGACACTTTTGGGCAATTCTTTTGTCTCCTCAAAGGATGCCCTCGACACCGTGGTATCAGAAAGCAAGCAATGGATTTGCAGTTAGGCTCCTGGATTTCAACGTTGCCTCAGCCAGTGTCCACCTCTTTAAGCTTTTGTTCTCTCCACATCTGTCAAATGAGAATGATAATCCTTCTCTTGCAGGGTTGCTGTTAAGATTAAATGATGGCATTTGTTAAAATGCTTTGCAGGGCTTCCCTGGTGGTGCAGTCGTTGAGAGTCCGCCTGCCAATGCAGGGGACACGGGTTCGTGCCCCAGTCCAGGAAAATCCCACATGCCGCGGAGCGGCTAGGCCCGTGAGCCATGGCCGCTGAGCCTGCGCGTGCGGAGCCTGTGCTCCACAATGGGAGAGGCCGCAGCAGTGAGAGGCCCGTGTACCGCAAAAAAAAAAAAAAAAAAGCTTTGCAAAACCATGTAACCTGTATGATTTTTTCTGGGGCACTCAGATAAAATATGTTTCTTATTTTATATCTCAGCATTGATGGGAATCCTAATCCCAGCCTTTGGGTGGCAGGCTTACCCTCACTTGGACAAATGAGGGTCCTAGGGCTTTAGCAGGAAACCCCGGGGAGGTGCCTCAGGTCCTCAGCTCCTCGTGGAGGCCCCTGAGATGCTCAATATTCAGGCCAGCATGGTGTGACAGGAGGTGACAGCTCTACGGCCCATAGCACTTAGTCTCTCAGCACTAGACTCAAGTTTGGGACCTTTGCCCTGACTGGGTCCAGGCTGCTTGCAGATGTCCGGTACCCTGGCATCCATGCAGTCCCTCTGCTGGAGGTCCTGCCAACTGTGTGCTGTTTGGGGGATAGAGCACATAATCCTCACCTCTCCATCACCCAGATCAACTCTCCCGGGGGTGGAGTTCTCGTCTCCACCCTGAACATCACCCTCTCCCCAGCCAGCCCCAGCTTTACTACCTGGTGTTGGAGGACACGGTGTTGCTAATTGTCCCCTGGGATAGTAAGTCAACGAGGCACACAATCCTGGGTTAGCAGGGTCACAGGAAGCATAACGGTCAACAGCAGGGGAGGGTCCCTGCCCTGGTTCTGTCACTGTATGACCTTAAGCAAGATTATTATTTAACCTCTCTGTGACTTGATATCAGTAAAATGGGTTTAATAATAAACTCACCACACAGAACTGTTTTGAGGATTAGACAGAGTTTTAAATGCTTGGAATTGGAAGAGGGGGAATGAATAGGCAGAGAACAGAAGTTCTTAGGGCAGTAAAAAAAAATTTAAAAAAACCCAAAAAGCGGATACCATAATGATGGGTACATGTCATTATACATTTGCCCAAACCCATAGAATGTACAACACCAAGAATGAACCCCACTGTAAACTATGGACTTTGGATGATTATGGTGTGTCATTGTAGGTTTATCAATTGTAACAAAAGTACCACTTTGGTGGGGGACGTTGATAATGGGGGAGCATTGGAGGGGAGGGGAGCAGGGAGTATATGTGAAATCTCTATACCTTCACTTCAATTTTGCTGTGAACCTAAAACTGCTCTTATAAAATAAAGTCTTAATAATTTTTAAATTAACAAACTCTTGGAACAATGCCCAGCATAAAGTATGCATTCAGAGCTAGCCATTATTTATTATTATTACTATTTACCTTTCTATACTGGAAGAAAACAAGACAGGTTATAAAACACAGTTCATTTCTTTCCTTTTAAAGGTATAATTCACATACAATAAAATGCACAAACTTTAGCTGTACTAGGAGGCCATCAGGATCAAAGCAGACATTTCAATCTCCCCAGAAAATTCCCCATGTCCTTTTCCCAGCCAACACCCCACCCACCCAGATACATTATCAGCATAGATTAGTTTTGCCTTTTCTTGAATTTAATGCATCATTTCTAAACCAGGTTATCCTGTCGTGCAATAAGAGGCTTCTCGGTAGCTAGATTTCCTGCGATCACATGTGTTTCCACTGGATATACTCAGAGAAGCAACATAGGAGAATGGCGTAGAGGGTTCTGAGCCTGACTTGAAGGGCTTCTGCCCTCCCCTCCATACCCCCTGCTCTTGGCTCTACCCAGCAGGGCAAGAACAGGGGCAGAAGCCACAGCAGAGCTGAGCCAGGCGGCCTCAGGCAATGGACCCCGTGCAAGCCTGTTAATAATTTTAACTCTTTTCACGTGCATGGTTTGTCTCACCTCCCAAATAAAATTAATTATGGAGACTTTAAAGGATTTTCAGAGGGAATCTTATTACTAACTGCACATTCGGCCTGACCAATCAATAGTCCCTTCATTTTTACATAGCAAGTGGGAGAGTAAAAGGGGTTTAAAAAAAGAAAAACTTCTTCCATTTTTCATTTCATCATCTCCAGCCTTGACATTTAATGAGTTCTCTGAAATATGTTCAAACTCTCAATCCCCACTGTGTGACCTTGAGCAAATTAGTTAACCTCTCTGAGCCTCACCTTTAGACTATCTTTGCTTTTCCCTCCACCTTCAATGCCCATCACCCTGGCTGTCCAGATGAGACACTCCTACTCATTCTACGAAACCCTACTGCATTCATAATGGGCAAGAGTTTGGCACGGTGATGAGAAGGCCAAACTTTAAAGTCAGACCATCCTAGATTGATATGCTGCTCCAGCACCTACTAGCTAGGGTGACTGCGGGCAAAGGACTTAAGCCTCAGTCTCCTCACCTGTAAAATGGTATCAGTATACATAACTCACAAATGGTTATGCAGAACAGGTGATAAAATGCATGTAAAGCCACTTACAAGGCTGGACACATGATGTGTGCTCAATACCTGTTGGCTATTATTGTCGTGCACTTATTTTTTCCACAACTATCTATGGAAAGTCTACTATGTGACAAACACTGTGTTTAGACAGAAGTCTCCCATGAGCCACTGCCCCTATCTAAACAACATCTCTCAACTCCCCTGCTTTATGTTCCTTCCATTACCTTGTGTGTCACATTATATGTTATATTTTGTGGCTCAGTGGACTCTTTAGAAGGCAGGGACTGGTCTTATTTGGCTTTGCACCCACAGAGCTTAGCATAGTCTGAAACGCTGGTGCCAGGAGTCACAGCACCCAGGAGGGCCCCTGGCAGCAGGTAATCCATGAACCCCTCGACTAGTGAAGGCTGAGGGCTGGAGAAGGCAGAAGCCAGATCTTAGAGGACCTTGCTCCATGCTAAGGAGCAATGAGGTTATTTTGTGGGGAAAGAGGTTCTTCTAGAATGTTCCAAGGAGAAGAGAGACACACTCAGACTTATATTCTAAAACAGATGCCTTGGGAAGCCAATAGAAGATGACCTGTAGGAGATTGTCGAGGCTGGAGGAAGCCTGTAAGAATTGGGAGGTGGCCCATGTCTGATTCTGTTCATCATTGCATCCCCCAATATCTCACACATAGGAGATGCCCAATAAATAGTTACTGAATGAACTAGGAAGGCATACTAAGAACCTGGACATCACTTAGGAGATGGCAGTATGAGTGAGAAACTATAAAAACCTAGACTAGTGCTGTCCGAGAGAACTTTCTGTGATAATGGAAATGCCTTGTAATGTGATGACCGGTAGACACATGGGGCTACTGAGCTCTTTAGATGTAACTATTTCCATTGAGGAACTGAATTTAATTTTAATTTAAATAACCACATGAGCTTATCATAGCCCAGACCCATACTAAGATTGGGACAGCATAAATGGAGAGGAAGTATCCCCCAGTGGATTTCTTATTTTGAAATATCTCAATTTCCAAGCTTTATGTAAGTAATATTTCTTTTTATACATTTTTATTCATCACTACACCAGTTAGGGTTTCTTAACATGCTGTAATTCCAAATAAAGATTGGATACTCCAGGCCCTGAATGATAATAACAGTTATCATTTCTTAAGTAATTGCTATATGACTACAGTGGCAGTAGAGGGTGGTGTTTGAGAACACAGGCTCTGGAGCGAGATGGCCTAGGTTTGAAAGTTGGCTCTGATTATACAAACTCCCTGTTTCCTTCTCTGTAAAATGATAGTATCTATGTCATGACATTGTTATAGGATTAAATTGTTTGATACCTATAAAAAGCCTAACACATAACTGCTTAATTCATATGAGCTATTTTTTGTGTTTTACATACATTATTATCTCATTAATCCCCTCAATAACTCTCCAAAGGAGGTGTTATCATTCCCATTTTGCAGGTGAGGAAACATGGTCAATGAGGATAATTATAAATAATCCACTGTTATACTGATAATAAGCACTATGACCAGGGATCAAGCCCAGGCTTATCTAACTCCAAAGCCCTGAACTAAAACAAATGGACAACAGATATGAAATTACAGTTTTCTTGGACATCAGGCAGCACAGAACAGTAATCCATGGAAAAGGATAAACAAGCCCTTTAAGTGCCCCAGCTTACCCCTTGGAGAGAATTTCCAGGCTGCAGTGTAGGAAGGGGAAAGATAGGAGAAGCCTGGCAGTATCTCTGATTTGAGTTGATAAATCTGGCAGTCCAGGGAGGCCAAGAAAGCTAGATCTTGCAGGACAGAGTACCAGAAAGTAGAGAACTTCACATACACAAAGAGAGAGAGAGGGAGGAGAGAGAGAGGAAGAAGAGAGACAGAAAGACAGACAGAGGCAAAGAGAGATAGAGACAGAGAGAGAGCTCTGAAGATCTATGCAAGCTCTTCATGAAATCTTCAACTGATTATTGATACTTTTGAGGAAACCTGAAGCTGGGAGGATAAATGCTCTAAAGGAGCACAGGGATCATTACCAGGACTCAGAAAGAGCCAAGAATAGTTTGTTTCCACAGTCTTGCCCATCATGGAGCATCAGCTAGAGTGGTTAGAAAGATACTGCCTCAGTAGTAAGACCTAACATCTCCTCTAGTCCTACCTGACAAGGTTTACATATAATCTTTGAAAAGATCAAACTGTTTCCACATAACTGCATCTCGTAACAAAGCTCAAGAACGTTTACAGGACTACAGATGTTACTATTAGCATCTAAAAAGGTAAAATTAACAATGTCTGGCATGCAATCAAAAATTACCAGGCATGAATGGATCACAGATCTAAATGCAACCTAGACGACCTTGGGTATGATGATACCTTTTGAGATACATCAAAGACACAATCCATGAAAGAAATAATTGATAGCTAGACTTTATTAAAATTAAAAACTTCTGCTCTGTGAAAGACATTACCAAGAAAATTAGAAGAAAAGCCACAGAGTGGGAGAAAATATTTGCAAAAGACACATCTGATAAAGGACTGTTATCCAAAATATACAAAGAACTCTTAACAATAAAAAAAAAACAACTATAAAATGGGCCAAAGATTTCAACAGCCACCTCATCAAAGAAGACACACAGATGTCAAATAAGCATATGAGACGACGCTCCATATCATGTCATCAAGGAAATGTAAATTAAAGCAACAATGAGATACCACTACAAACCTATTAGGATGGCCAAAATCTGAAACACTGACAACACCAAATGATGGGGAGGATGTGGAGCAGCAGGAACTCATTCACTGCTGCTGAGAATGCAGCGTGGTACAGCCACTTTGGAAGACAGTTTGGTAGTCTTTCACACAACTAAACATACTCTCATGGTATGATCAAGGAATCACCCTCCTTGGTATTTACCCAAAGGAGTTAACTTATGTCTACACAAAACCCTGCACATGGATGTTTATGGCAGCTTTAATCATAATCACCAAGCCTTGGAAGCAACCAAGATGTCCTTCAATAGGTGAATGAATAAATGAACTGTGGTACATCCAGACAATGCAATGCAATACTATTAAGCATTAAAAAGTAATGAGATATCAAGCCATTAAGGAATCTTAAATGCATATTATTAAGTGAAAAAAGCCAATCTTATAGGGCTACACACTGTATGGTTCCAACTATGTCACATTCTGGATAAGGCAAAACAGTAAAAGATCAGTGGTTGCTGGGGGTGAGAGGTAGGGAAGGGAGAGAGATGAACAGGCAGAGCACGGAGGATTTTCAGAGCAGTGAAAATACTCTGTGTGATATTATAATGGTAGATACATGCCATTATATATTTGTCCAATGCTATAGAATGAACACCAAGAGTGAACCCTTAGGTAAACTATGGACTTTGGGTGATGATAATTTTCAATGTAGGTTTATCCTTGGTGAAAAAATGCACCGTTCTATTGAGTGATGTTGATTATGGGGAGGCTATGCACTTGTGGGAGGCAAGGTTATATGAGAAATCTCTGTTCCTTTCTCCCAATTTTATTGTAAGCCTAAGCTGCTCTAAAAAAATAAATATTTATTTTAAAAAATTACTAGGCATGCAAAGAAGCAGAAATGTATAACCCACAATGAGGAAGAAAATTAATCGACAGAGACAGACCCAGAAATGACACAGATGGTAGACTTAATAGACGAGGACTTTAAAATCTTAAAAGCAGCCAAAGGGGAAAAGAGACATATTACATACAAAAGAACAAAGACAATAACTAGAGCATACTTCTCACTGGAAACAATGCAAGTGAGAAGACATTGGGGCAACATCTCTAAAGTAGTAAAAGAAAAAAGTATCGATCTAGAATTCTATACTTAGCAAAAATATTGTTCAAAATTTAAAGTGAAATGAAGTCTTTCGAGTGCGGCCTCATTGCCTCCAAGTTAGTAAATGTCCAATAGCTTTTGTTTCATCACTCAATTGATATTGATTATATTATTTATATTATATTATAATATATATTATATTTATATAATATAATATATATATTATATTTATTATATCAATATTTATTATACCTGTGATATAACAGACACTAAGTGAGGCACTGAATTACAGCAAAAAATAAATTATAGAATGTCCCCGGAGTCAAGAAACGCCAGTCTCTTTTAACTCCCAAAACAACCCAGCAAAGTTGACATAGATATACTCATTTTACTAGTAAGCAAACCAGTGGTGGAGCTTGGATAGCAAACTAGGTCTTTCTTACTCCTAAATCTACATGCATTCCATTAAAAAAATTAAAATAACATGAGCCGCATAGCAGAGGGAGATCAGCTCAGTGCTTTGTGACCGCCTAGAGGGGTGGGATAGGGAGGGTGGGAGGGAGGGAGACACAAGAGGGAAGAGATATAGGAACATATGTATATGTATAACTGATTCACTTTGTTATAAAGCAGAAACTAACACACCACTGTAAAGCAATTATACTCCAATAAAGATGTAAAAAAAAAAAACATGATCCAGAACTGACTGACCTACACAGACAGCCATTTCTGCATAAAGGTATTCACCAATTCTTTGAAAAAGGAATTGAAAATAAGTATTTCTCAAAAGTCCACTGCGTCATAGTCATTACATAAAATTATCCTTACACTGGCTGTATTCAGTTCTTGTTCCAGACCGTGGGGATGGAAATTCTCAACAAACCGTTTTAAAGTCATCAAAGAACATCTTGGATATTATTGCAGATAGAAAATATAACCTGCATAGCTATGGTATAGAGTAGCCATTAAGAGCAGAGACTCTAAAACTAGGATTCCTAGGTCAAAATCTTGGCTGTACTACTTACCAGATATGTGACCCTGGGCAGGTTATCTTCATAGCTCAGTTTCCTCTTCTGAAAAGCGGAGGTATTGACAATCGTATTTCCCTCATAAGCTGTATTAAAGGTTAAATAAGTTAATACGTATAAAGCATTCAGAATAATACATTACATGTAGTCAGCATAACATAAGCATTAGCCAAAATATTATATCCAGATTGGTATATGTCTATACCTAGATTGGTGTATTATACCCAGATTGGCATAATGTTATATACCTCAATTGCTGTCTCACCAAGATCCTGGTGCTCAGAAAGAGTGACTGAATAAATCAGTAAGTGAATGAACAGAAGTTGCTTTCACAAGGAGAGTTTCTGGGTAAGGGGCAAAATGCGTTACCCTTGCACTGGCAGAGATATACTATGTCCACCCCCAGGCATGCACATAAGCAGGTAAGTTGTTGAACCGTGAGATCTGAAGGGACCTCAGAAATCAACTGTCACTCACATAAAATCCAGTTTAGATTTTTAAATATCTTGCTTATAGAAGCTCAACTCTGAGTTCACTTAACCGTGAATGAATATTTTAAACATTATTTTCTAGAGTGCCTCAGATTTCTTTTAAGTGGCATCAGAGGAGTAACTTTCAATTAATACTGAATATGTAGAATGGAACTGCTTAAGATCAATATCCACTTTTTTCCTTACTTTATAATTAATGGAGTGACTGCTCTGCTTTGGCAGCTACAACTTACTATGCAAGTGGGGAACCCCTACAGGGTGAGAATGGGAGAAGCAGGTGACATATACTACTTAAACAATACAGTAAGTACTTGAGAGTCTTCTCATTTTCCTGAGGCTTTTTTTGAAAGCTGCTGCCGCTGCTCCATTTTTACTCACGTTGCTAAGAACAGTGATTTAAGCATTATGAATTTGTTTTGCAATGAACTGAGACATGATTGTTGCAGTTTTTAGAAATGTTTAAAGAGGAAACCTCTTGGCTGCTGTCAGGGCACTAAAGGAAGCTGTGCTCTTTGGAGCTGCCCTAAGGAGCTGGCAAAAAAAGGGCCAAGGGGAATGTATGTTATAACCTGAAAGAGTAGAGGAGAATGGAAAATGAAACTTGCTTCTGGAGCATCAAAGGTGTAGTCAGAAAACCTAAGTCCTACTCTGGAACGTGGGTATTCACAGTTGGTTTTGCCTACCCAGCAGCCATCTTTAATCTCCCTTAGAGTCCCTCATCTCTTGTTCTCAGCTTGTGGATTTCCAGTGGGACTGATCATGCCCATCCCAAGAATGACCACATAATTTATCCTTCAAACTGGGGTATTTTTGGTTTGTTTTTTATAGTGGTATTTTTTTTAATATCTTTATTGGAGTATAACTGCTTTACAATGGTGTGTTAGTTACTGCTTTATAACAAAGTGAATCAGCTATACATATACATGTATCCCCATATCCCTTCCCTCTTGCGTCTCCCTCCCACCCTCCCTATCCCACCCCTCTAGGTGGTCACAAAGCACCAAGCTGATCTCCCTGTGCTACGTGGCTGCTTCCCACTAGCTATCTATTTTACATTTGGTAGTGTATATATGTCCATGCTACTCTCTCACTTCGTCCCAGCTTACCCTTCCCCCTCTGCATGTCCTCAAGTCCACTCTCTACGTCTGCATCTTTATTCCGGTCCTGCCCCTAGGTTTCATTAATTTTGTATCCTGCTACCAAATTCATTGATTAGCTGTAGTAGTTTTCTTTAGCATCTTTAGGATTCTCTATATATAGTATCATGTCATCTGCAAACAGTGACAGCTTTACTTCTTCTTTTCCAACTTGGATTGCCTTTATTTCTTTTTCTTCTTTGATTGCTGTAGCTAAAACTTCCAAAACTATGTTGAATAATAGTGGTGAGAGTGGGCAAACTTGTCTTGTTCCTGATCTTAGTGGAAATGGTTTCAGTTTTTCACCATTGAGAACAATATTGGCTGTGGGTTTGTCATATATGGCCTTTATTAGGTTGAGGTAAGTTCCCTCTATGCCTACTTTCTGGAGGGTTTTTATCATAAACGGGTGTTGAATTTTATCAAAAGCTTTTTCTGCATCTATTGAGATGATCATATGGTTTTTCTCCTTCAGTTTGTTAATATGGTGTATCATAATGATTGATTAGTGTATATTGAAGAATCCTTGCATTCCTGGGGTAAACCCCACATGATCATGTTGTATGATCCTTTTAATGTGTTGTTGGATTCTGTTTGCTAGTAATTTGTGGAGGATTTTTGCATCTATGTTCATCAGTGCTATTGGCCTGTAGTTTTCTTTCTTTGTGACATCTTTGTCTGGTTTTGGTATCAGGGTGATGGTGGCCTCGTAGAATGAGTTTGTGAGTATTCCTCCCTCTGCTATATTTTGGAAGAGTTTGAGAAGGATAGGTATTAGCTCTTCTCTAAATGTTTGACAGAATTTGCCTGTGAAGCCATCTGGTCCTGGACTTTTGTTTGTTGGAAGATTTTTAATCACAGTCTCAATTTCAGTGCTTGTGATTGGTCTGTTTATATTTTCTATTTCTTCCTGGTTCAGTCTCGGAAGGTTGTGCTTTTCTAAGAATTTGTCTGTTTCTTCCAGGTTGTCCATTTTATTGGCATATAGTTGCTTGTAGTAATTTCTCATGATCCTTTGTATTTCTGCAGTGTCACAAACTGGGGCATTCTGGAGACTAAATTTTTTAAGATGACAATTACATAATTTTTGAAATATTTATTTACTGACCAACAAATTGCTTTTCTTCAATTGGTGGACCTATAAAATTGTCCTATTCAAAAACTGTTTTCAAAAGTAAATACTTTATTTTTTAAATTTTTATTGAAGTATAGTTGATTTACCATGTTGTGTTAGTTTCTGGTGTACAACAGAGTGAATCAGTTTATACATACACATATATCCACTCTTTTTTAGATTCTTTTCCCATATAGGTCATTACAGACTATTGAGTAGAGTTCCCTGTGCTACACAATAGGCCCTTATTAGTTATCTATTTTATATATGGTGGTGTGTATATGTCAATCCCAATTTCCCAGTTTATCCCTCCCCCTAGAGTCACAGATATAGAAATATTTTCTAAAAAGAAAATTTGTGACCATTAGAGTAAAATGGGAGACATTTTCTTTATGTTGATTTTCTGAACATTCAAAGTAACAGGCAGCATAATTATTCTTTACACATTGAATACTTCAGTTTCTTAACCATATCTGTCTCTAGTAAAATGTCAAAGTTATTTTCTAAATAATTAACAGTTTTATCATTTTTAATGTTTTCATAAAATTGCCTGTCCTATTTTTCCAAATTGCATTATATGGTTAATCAGTTTGAAGTTGTTGAACACTTCAGTTGACACTTGTCTGTAGATACTGATTATTAGTGGGCAGCTAAGAAAAAAGGTATGTCCTGATATTCTGAGGGTTTTTTAAATCTAACACTAACTTAATTATAAAAAATTGGGTTGTTCAGTTACTCAAACAGTGTATGTACAAAAAAACTGTATAAAATTTCACAAGTAAAGCTCTATTTTCATTAGTAGAATATCACAGCTTATTTGGATGCGATTTTGAATCATGTATACAATCAAACAATTCTGAGTAAAAAATTTGCTCCATGGTTTCATAAGTTAGTAAAAATATTGTTTTACCTTGACATTGTGTGGCACCAAAAATTGTATTTCTCTTACTATGTTAAGACAAATCATTTTATTTTTAATGTTGAACTTTTGAACTTAATTTACAACAAGAGTCACCATAATATCATATGATTCACCTTCATTAAAATAAATTTCCAAATTTATTTAGTTTCCAATAATTTGGGTAAAAAATTCAAACCATTACAGAAATTAACTAATTTTCTATTTGAAGCATCTCAGGACATGGACATAAAGTTAGCACCACTTAACTCTTTGCAAAGTTCTTTTATTGGAGTCAACCCATTAACAGCTATCGTATTACTTTTTCTATTGCACGGGAAAACCTGGAAAAAAAGATGAGCAAGTTTCGTTTAGAAGAGAAGTCACTTGATCTAAATGAAGAGCCATGCTTCACAGAGTATACGCAAAAGCACCTATGGCCACAGCACACATCAATTCATCATTATTAGCCACAATATTATTAAAATAACTACTAACATTTGAAGTAGATTCTGATACTCCAGCAGATTTGTACCTCTGGTCATCATGTAGTCAGGGAAATATTATGGCCCCCACTGTGAATGATAAATGTCAACAAATATCTGGTACAAGTTAATCTTCATTATCAACTTTCTTGAGAAATGGAAATTCATTTTCTAACTTTTCGTTAAACATTCCCTTTAAGTTCATTGTTGTTAAAAGAATGTAAATATCATCGTAAAACAGAAAAGTATTACCTGACAATGAAATAAATAGTTGCAGATTCCACCACACAATAACTGAAAAAACCACAGTAGCAAGATCATGCAGATGACTCTCTGTGCTATACACACGCTTCCTCCACATTACTTCACTTAAACCTCACTTATAATTTCATTGATCCTGCCAGCTGGAGGCCTGGCACAAGCCACAGCACTTCTGTCTGGTACCTATAAACCACCTGACCAGCAGGGACAGCAGCCTGGAATACTTACCCCACTACCACCCAAGACCAAAAAAGTTAGCAAGCCCTGGCAGCTCCTCTCCAAGCATCCTGCTTGCAGTCCTTGAGGGGGTGTTAGTTATTTTATGTTAGAAAAGGCTCAAGACTAGAGAATCATCATGACTGGGTGCCTTTTAAATTTAGCCATGGGCTAAAGTCAAAAGTCTGTTCACTATATATGCTTCTCTCACACAACTAGAGGAGTCCGTGGTAAAAAGTAGAAGTGCAAAGTGGAGATCTACCAAACCCATTTTTTTGGTCACTGTTAATAATATTTTATTAAAAATAAAGAAACAAGGATAAATGCTAAACCGCTTAGGAAAGCCAACAGGTATAAATCTGGGGGCCATCTCATGCAAACCAGAACACATAGAGGTGGGCACAGCTTCCAGCCTATCAGAACACTGCAACCTCTGGGTCACAGTGATTGGTTCAAAGTTGAACACATGACTCTTGTTGAACCAGTGAGAATGAGCTCCAGATGTTCTGCTGGAAGTCTCAGAAAAGAGCTGCTTCCTCTCCACTAGGGTTGCTGGGCTGGATCTGTCATCTTGTCACCAGTAGAAATAACCTGCCTGAGAATAAAGCCAACACAGAGAGGCAGAGCCACCTGATTCCTGATGATGTCAGTTGAGCAGCGGGTCCAGCTCTGCCCAGAAATAGATGAGACTTAGTCCTAGCTTTCATGAAGCTAATTATATTCTTAGGAAAACAAGTCAAACCAGGAGTCCATTCACAATTTAAGTTGATCATTTTGCGCTAAAGGTCATTAGCTTTTTATGATAAAATAACCACCCAGGCGAGGTATTTAGTAGCATCAGAGATCACCATGGGCTGCATTGGTGGGAAAAGGCTGCACGGAGAAGGTAAAACCTGAACCAGACTTTGAAGAGAGAGGAGCAAGAAGAGAGGACAGAGAATAGCCTGAGCAAAGTTCAAGGCAGGAATGAAAATGGCATTTGTGAAGCCATCTTGCTATTCACACAGTGACTTTCATAATGCAGCTATAACTCAAGGCCCACTTTAAAGGCCTGAACAGTTGAAAGGGCCAAAGAGATGGTCAACAAGTATCAAATATCTACCTAGCGCCTATTAAGTCCAAGCAACTCTACTGGTGCCATGTAGAAAAGAAAAGAAGAATGGAACAAGATCCTTAGTTTTCAAGGAACTTAAAGAATTATTGATATAATCTATAAATTTTAAAAAAATTAATTCAGAATCATGTAATACTTCGCACATCCAAACATGAATAGGTGCAATGCTGTAAAGAAGTGCAGCTTATCCATTCTGCCCATTCAGAATCTTGAATATAAATGATAGGCAGGTCACTCTAATTCCTATCCTTTCCTTTAAACATCCTGGCATGGCTCTTTTTCAATATTTACATTCTGAAGAACAATGAAGACAGTAGCTGAGTAAAAGTAAACTCATCAATGAAATGATGATTACACACAGTTTCCTACATAGTTTTCTTGAGCTTATTTATATACAACTAAATGACCAAAACAGAAATATTTAACTATGGTGCAATTCTGGCTTTAACTACAATTCTCCTTATTAGGGAACTATTTCCTTAGGGAAAAAAACGTCCCTGTCCTGATCCAATTGTTTGTGTTCCTTGTTCAACATTTTTCAAGGACCTTCCTTTAATTCCCATGTTTACTCATATGTCAGGCTACACTGGAAGGATGGCTACATTGCACAGCATTTCACCAGCTCGTTGAGAGAAATTCTCTGTTTCTCTCTCGGCCATTGCTCACAGGCTTCAGCATCCATATTTCTAAGCTGCAGCTATTATTACCACTGATTTGATACCACATAGATCCATGTAATGGTGGAAATAAAGGAGGCTCATATTTCTCCAACTATACTCTGCAACATTTCCTGCTGCAGTGGCCACTTTCTCCACGTTGTGACATCAAATATCGGGCCAATAATGGGTTTTCGTTATATATATATATATAAATTCTAATATATATGTATATATATACACATATATATATGTTCTAAACTGTTCTCAAGATCTCAAAAGGCTTCCACTATTTTGGAGGGAAAGGAAAAACAAACTACTGTTATTTACTGGGTTATTCTAGCAAATACTCCCCACCATCTACAAGTATCAGAGTTTTACTGTCTACCAATTTACTGTTCAGTTATTAGGGCAATATTGGCACTCGTTAGGGTGATATTGGACTTCCAATAATAAGTACCACGTCAATGGTGCAAACAAGAAATGCCATAGACGTCTACAAAAAGAGAAATCTTACTCCAGGGGTAGCTGTCCGTTCATTTACTCATCTATCGATTCAGGGAATATTTATCGATAACCTGCCACACGTCAGGCACAGAGTTAGGCACGGTGACGAGCCAGAGACATGACTTCTGTCATCATGGAGCTTGTAGTTTAGGTAGAGACATGTACAGGAAACAGTCACACAAATAGAGAGATCATTCAAAGTGTTATAAGTGCTGTGCAAAGTGCTATGAGAAAGGGCAACCAGTATGGGGAAGGGTTTAATTTAGATTTGGAGAGAAGTTAGGACTTGATTGAGCTATAGGCAATAATCAAGATTTATCATGATCAAAGGAGTATGAACTAAAAACTAGGTTATCTAAATATTGGGGCCCTGTAAGAGGGTGTCAGACAACCAAAGACAATTATGACGACTTCTAGGTCCCAACAGGTGGTGACCCCTAGCAGGTCACAGGACTAGGGTGTCACAGATGAAGCCCTTCCAGAAGCTGGTGGCTCATCCCCTCTCTGACATAGGTTTGCTATTCAACTTCTCAGATTCACTCCCACCTGTGAAGTCCCCCAAACTATGATGGTGGCAAATCTCATTAGTTGTTTTAATAACAGTATTTGGGATACAAGTAGTCCCATCCAGGGGTCTTGTTGACTAGCACAGCAGTGGGTAAGAATTAGGGAAGTCTTGGAGTGAGCCTCGGTTGGTCAGTCACTTAGCCCTACTGGTCAGTCACTGAGTAATGACCCCAGTGTTCTTGCACCTGTTGCTGAGCCTGGGGGAGAGAACTAGTCAAGGTTGGCATTTTCTCAGCTCAGGAACAGCAAAGAGTAAAAGAGTAAAGGGGAAATGAGCATCCAGGGCATAATTCTAAACTATCCCCTCAGCACCCCTCCTCTCAATTAAACCAAAGGCAGAGTTTCTTTACTGCAGGATTTCTCCATGTCTTTCTTAAAATGCCTTCGTTTACTGTGACTCTCCAGGGAAGAAGTATATTATGCAATATTTTCTAATCTCTTATGACTAATGTGATAGATTGCAAAATTATTTGCCATGTTTCCATTTTCCCTCCCTGAAGGAAGAATATACATCTCTACACTGATGAGCTCAAGTATGACCATATGGCTTGGTTTGGCCAGTGCAATGTGGATGGAAGTGACATGTTATCACTGCCTGTAGCCATGTCTGTGCAGAAGTCTTAAAAGCCAGCTCATAGCTCCTCTTGTGTCTTCTCTCTACCAGGACAGTCATCAATATTCCAGAAACAGTCTGCTCCAATTCCTGGGTCTTGAAGTGAAGATGACACAGAGCAAACCTTTAACCATTCCATATGGACATGTAGTATGAGCAAGAAATAATGAGCCTGGGAATTCCCTAGTGGCACAGTGGTTAATAATCCACCTGCCAATGCAGGGGGCACAGGTTTGATCCCTGGTCCAGGAAGATCCCACATGTCATGGAGCAACTAAGCCCATGCGCCACAACTACTGAGCCCATGTGCCTAGGGCCCGTGCTCCACAACAAGAGAAGCCACTGCAATGAGAAGCCTGCGCACCGCTACGACGAGTAGCCCCTGCTCGCCTCAACTAGAGAAAGCCCGTGCGCAGCAACAAAGACCCAACGCAGCCAAAAATAAATAAATAAAATAAATAAATGTATTTTTTAAAAAAAAGAGACTTTGCAGTGTAAGCCCCTGAGGTTCTGTAATCATTTGTAATCAAGGCATAACACACTCGAAGTGTGGTTCTCAACTCCTGTGAGCCCTCAGACGATTTCAGTGTATCCAAGAAGTCAAAACTATTTTCATAATAATACTAAGGCATTGTTTGCCTTTTCCACCATGTTGACACTTACATTAATGATGGAAAAGTAATGGTGGGTAAAACAGCTGGTCCTTATCACAAATCAGAGCAGTAACACCAAACTGTACTAGTATTCATGGTATCCTTCACCCCCATGCACACATAGTTTTAAAAAATACAAGTTTCACTTTATCACTTAATGGAGCAGAAAAAAGGACTAATTTTATTAAATCTCACCCTTGAGTACACATCTTCTTAATATTCTTTGTGATGAAATGGAAAGTGGGCATAAAGCTCTTTTGCTGAATACCAAAGTACTACGCTGTGTTGTGAGGAAGGGCACTTGTAATTGTTTTGAGTTGCAAGCTGAATTAGTCACTCTTTCATTTAAAAAATTCTTTTTATTTGAAAGGATGACTGACAAGCTATGGTTATTCAGACTTAGTCAATTGTCAGAGATTTTTCTTGCCAATAATACACTTCAGTGAATATTAGAATTCAATTAATATTAGAACATTAATGTTAGAATATTAGAATATTAGTATTCAAGTGAGTATTTGAATTTTCTTAAGCTTGTATCTGTCACTGTGATCTTGACACTTTTCTATAAAGATTTTTTTCTGATGAGATCGGTGGTAATATTAATGAATGTGGTTTTCTGATATTGTATAATGAAATATGTCGCCACTTGGAAGATCGGTATAACTCAGTGAGCCAGTATTTTCCAAATGACCAATTTTGAAATTGGAAATGCATGGGTAAAAGACACTCAAAGTACAAGAGAGATCAATGAATTTTAATTTCAGATTTCACATTGCAACTAACCTCTTGAAAACTACCACTTGTTGAATTTTTATGTTGCATCAGAGAATATCCACAATTATCTTAAATACTCCCGCCTTTCCAACTATATATCTGTGAGAAGCCAGATTTTCTTCATTAATTTCAAACTAAACAACATATCATAGGAGACTGTAGAAGCAGATATGAGAATCCAGCTGTCTTCATTAAGCCAGCTATGAAAGATATTTGCAGAAATATAAATCAATTCTACTCTTCTCATTAACACTTTTGGTTTGAAAACTATAAATATTTTTCAACATGATTTAACATGTAATGAATGAATGGGCTTATCGTTTTAAAGGAATTAATAAATACATGTGTTTAAGTTTTGTTTTACTTTTATACGGTAAGTAAAATAGATACAACGTACTTGAACAAAAGCTCTTTGGGGTCTTCAATAATTTTAGGAGTATAAAGGGGTCCTGAGAATCAACGTTTAAGAACTATTGCTGTGTAGTCAAGGTCAAGAGCCATGAAGGAGACAGAAGCCACGGGAAACTTGAACAGGGAAAGCTTAACATAAAAGTTACTAACCATAAAGGATTTTTCAACATAATAATGGAGTAACTATAAAAATGAACCAAGAACTCTAAATAATGCCCTAGACCAAGGAAGAGTAATGAAGGAAGGACAAAATCTTGCAAGACAGGGCCTGTCCCCACAGCTGGGATTCAGAGGAAAAGCTGTGGCTGAAGCACACTGGATGGCCAAGAAGGCCTTGGGCTAGAGCTGGCCCACAGTCTCAAGGTGAGCAGGAAACACCCCTCCAGAGAGCAGAGGGGCAGGCTGCAAGGTTGTCCGGGCAGCAGGTAGCACAAACCCTGAGTGCAGAGTGTCTACATCAGGACGACTGTGTGAGGCGATCACCAGGCTCGTCAGGGGCTGTGAGCTTGCTGGGGAACCGCATGCTCTGGGCTTGCAGCTGGGGAATGAGTGCTGCTGACAAGGGTGCATCAGAAGCAAGAAGAAACAAACGCAAGAGCATCTCCTTCTTCCTGCAGTGACTCTCCTGCGCTCTCTACTGACAAAGCTGAATATCACAGCCGCTACAAAGGAGAATTACTGAAAGCTCCATGACAGAGCTAGTAGTAGTCAGGGTGAATTCGGAACTGAGAGTGCTGACTTAAAACACACCACATAAACCCTTTTTATTTCATCTATTCACAGTTCCAAAAATAATGTTCTGGGGACCACAGTTTAAGAAACATTGATCTTTGTATATTGTAGGTTTGTTCTGAGCCTCGTATCCCCCTTGTACGTATTCGTTATTGTGGAATTCCAAAATTCGCTTGTCAACAACCACATCTGGAAAGCACACTGCTTAGGAAGGCTGCCAAGGGCCAACAACTGGGTGCGTATACGTGTGGGTTAAATTCTACAGCAAGATTTTTTTTAGTGCAGAAAGCAAAAAAGATCTGATGAATCATTAATAAGGGCGATTTAGCAAAATATATCAACAAGTTCTTGCATTCAGTGACAATGATTTTCCCATTAGTCCAGATCTCTGGTTACATTGGCTTTGAAAATGGCCAACTTGCACAACTCCTGCACTAGTGTTTCCACAGCATAGAAATAAAAATCCAAAAAGCTAGAGATACAACACTGGCTGTTCTTCATTTCTCACAGAAAGCTGTCAAGGTCTATTTCTCATCCTTCAAGCACTAGCTCAAACATATAGTCTTCCCACCATGCCCTCCGGCCCCCTCACCCCATCAATGAATCTCTCTCTCCTCTAGACCCTGGCTTTCTGTGTTTATGCCTCCATTGAAGCACTTACCCAGGCTAACCTGTTTTGCAGCTAGTTATGTCTGCATCTTTCTCTCCCACTGCACTGTGAGTTCCTCCAGGGGAGGGTACATGCCTCATTCATCTTTGCATCCCAGAGCCAGACATCTGACTTGATGTGGTAAGCCCCCAACCCATACATGTTGAGCCAAATTTGTTCACTTCGAGTGAATGAAGGACAGGAGCTTGAAGTCTCCCGATTATCATTCCCAGCTTGAAAAGGAGCCTGGCCACAGACAGGCACTCAGCTGCTTTCTGCTGTGAGCAATCTTCAAGGCATTTTGAAAACAGTGGTCTTCAGGGGGATTCTTCTGAGTTGGGCAAAGAGTACAGAATTTATTTGAGAATTCCAGAAAGCAGAAAGTCTATACGGTAATTCAAAACCCAGAAGAAATAATCAGGCACTATTTAATGCTGTAATTCTCTTGCAGCTTATCTTGATTCATTGCTTCCATTCTTCTCACCTCCCACCTCAAGCCTTGATCCCCCGTAACATAAGACAGGACTATTTGTCTGGATATAAGATATTTTGTTGATAGCATAGAATGCTCCCAACCCTATTAAAAACCCTCCTAAAGAGTCTCTGCTGGTCAAGATCAGCTGGATTATGAGGCAGTAACAAATATCAATAAATTTCTGGGCCTTAACACCTTAATAGTTTATTTCTCACTTTTGCAAAGTCCACTATGGGTCCAGGCAATTCTCCAGGGCAGCTGTGACTAATGCATTAACTCAATGATGCAGGTGACTCACCCGGTGCCTCTGAGACAAGGTGAAGAAGAGAGAGCATGGATATTTCATGTCTGCACGTCCTTTGCTTTGACTCAGAAGTGACACATGCTGTTTCAGCCACAGCCCCTCGGCCAAAACTAGACAGGTAACCCCACTAATAGGCATGAAGGCTGGGAAGCGCTGTCCTCTGTGGACCCAGGAAGGAGAAGAAACCAGGTATTAGTGAGCTCTGGTGCAATCTACTTCCAAGGCTTCACAAGGACTTTATATGTTAAAAATGTGCAAGTGCCCTTCCTATCAAGCCTGTTCCCCTTGTGAACCTCTACACATAACTGGCAGAGGGAAGGCAGAGGGAAGAGGCAGCTTGCTTCTCTCACCTTTGCCTTCTGTCCTAAAACACACCTAAGAAGCCAGGAAAGTTGTCCTCAGCATCTCCTGAATCAGACACTGCAACTGCACAGAACGGAAGGAAGAAGTGTATCCCCCTTCTTTTCTCATCTATGATCTTATTTACCTGGAGTCATGTTCCTGTAACAGAGGGGTTCTAACCAGCTGGGTAGTTAGAAACAAAGCAAGTAGTCGAATAATTGCCCCTTCCAGGACATATGGCCTTGAAGAGTTCCATGACCAGGAAAGGAAGAAAGAATTAAGTTTGAAAGGTTTCAGCTTTCTTTCCAACTTCAATAACTAATTTTATTTTAACGTTATACCCTATTTTGATTATTAATATCATAACTCAAAACCTCCAATAAATATTCATAAATACTTACAATATACCTGACTGCATAAAAAGGAGAACCACGCATTTTTTGAACAACTATGATGTTCCAAGTTTCACAGTCTATGCCCTTTACAAATAATAAATTATTATATCCTTTGCACCACACTTTGAGGTTGTCATGTTTGCTCCCATTGTAGAGCCAAATAAACTGTGGTTCAAAGAATTATGTCGTTTGTCCCAGATGATGGCTGGTAATAGTGGGAAAGGGGGATCTCAACCCACATCTATCTGGCTCATAATAAGGGAATCCCACATATTCACTTCAAATTAATTAGAACTTAGAAATTGTTGGCTTACAGCCTGATTTTTAGACTTTATATACTTGAAAAGTATAATCAAGAGATTATTCATTCACTGGAATAACTAGAGTTCTATTTGAAATTTGAAAGAATGTTAATCATCTTGTTTGTGTACTATTCATTATGCCATGATGATCTTTTCAACTACATCAAATTTCCTTTCTCTCAAATAACTCACTGAACAGAATGCAGTTCTACTATATGGTCCAGAGATGCCATGTAACTCCAACCCCAGGATTAAATGAAATCATGCTCACTTAACAAAGTGTCCATAACAAAGTAAGCAGTTTATAAAAAAGATCAACTATTATGTTATTTGGCAAGGTTGTAGAACATTGGATACTTATCTCATATAATGAGTAAAAATCTGAAAATAATAAAATCCTAATACTCTGGTAGAAGTATAAATATCATAAACCTGATAGAACTGAGATGTAGATGGAGATCATTATACATGTGTCTAAAGCAGCAAGTCTTTAGCTTCAGACTCATGAGCTTAACATAAGCAATGGTGGGTTCAATTATGGAAGAGCAAAAACAAATTTAGAAACATCCTGAAATGTTGGAAATGTATTGGCAAAATTCCAACTAAAGGACAAGATGTAAATAATATTGTTGGACTTTTCGAGAACAAACCCTCCCTTATACTAGATAAGCCTGATGTTTAGACTTTCTTACATTTGATTTTATACCCATTTTCAGTAGCCACTATACACACTCTTCGGATAATGCCAGTGTGTAGTTTTGTACTGTGTCCCAGCATCCAAAGCAGTACCTGGCACACAGTAGGCTCTCAGCAGATATTTGATGAATAAATAAATGACCAGATCTACATAGGAGAAGAGATGTGGCAGTGAGAGAAAAGTATTTCAAAAGGTGGAGCTGATCTCTTCTTGGGGAGAGAACTGCCTGTTTTTTGGATGATACAGTGATGGGACTTTTATTTCTGGCAGGATGGCAGACGAGGTACTTTGAACTACATTTCCAATGAAGAATCACTAAAATGTGAAATGAAATCTTTAAAAAGTATCTTTTAAATGCAACACTAGGTCGGGCTTCCCTCATGGCGCAGTGGTTAAGAATCCGCCTGCCAATGCAGGGGACACGGGTTCGAGCCCTGATCCGGGAAGATTCCACATGCCGCGGAGCAACTAAGCCCGTGCGCCACAACTGCTGAGCCTGCACTCTAGAGCCTGTGAGCCACAACTACTGGGCCTGTGTGTCACAACTACTGAAGCCCGCGTGCCTATAGCCCGTGTTCCACAAAGAGAAGCCACCGCAATGAGAAGCCGGCGCACTGCAACGAAGAGTAGCCCTCACTCGCCACAACTAGAGAAAGCCCGCGCATGGCAACGAAGACCCAATGATGCCAAAAATAAATAAATAAATAAAATTTATTTTAAAATAAATAAATAAATAAAATGCATCATTAGGTAAGCTGCGACAGATGTAAGGAGTGTATAGAAACAAACGGGACAAAAACAGGAGGTAATTGAGCTCTAAAACTTTCACTGAAGTTTTCTGCTGCACCCCACAGACCCTGAACTTTCCTGGGTGATGGGCTGGAAAGAAGGAGTGGGAGGCAAAACCAAGTCTGCTCAAGGTGGCCAATTATTATTTTTACCCCTTTCTAATGTTGGCTGCATATAAAGCTACATATAAAGCTGGTACTACAAAGGGCTATAACTCACTTGTAGAGAAGAACTTGAAATTAATTTGTTGTTCAGAAGGGGAGTATCTGAAAGGGGGGAAGGTGAGTGGAAGGTCTTAGAGTGAAACCCAGACTCTGTGACCCCTCTTCCCATTGGGTGATGAAGCCTACTTGCTTTCAGATGTTTTATCCAGAATACCTCCAAGCTCCAAGTTCATGTGAGGTTTCTTCCCAATTCAGTGTTTTAGTTCAAGGATTAAAAAGTAGAGCAGTGCACTCATTTTAAGGAAACGGCTCATCTTTCTTTACTGTATCAACATTTGTTTTCCTTCGCTTAACCACGAATATGGAAAATGGTCACCTGCTCAAGAGTCTCTCTACTTTATAGAAATCTGCTGCCCTTGATTTTGGTGTGATTTGGTGAGAATAGCACATTTCTTGGAGAAGCCACTGGTGACTGGCTATGATGGTCATTAGGACATCACACAGGGGTTTGCTGTCACATTCAGGGTGTGTTGAAAACTCAGCCCTGGGTTTGACAGACACTTTCAGAGTACTGGAGAAATTACATCTCTTCATATTCAAACCTCAGTATTCTATTGATGCCTCCCAGGAACAAGGGGTGCGATTAAAGTTTCTGCCAAAATAATCAACTTGCTATAAACAATAGAAGAGGACATTGATATGCCAGTGAGTGAGAGGGAAAACAAAGGAGAGGAAATGGATTTTCAAAAGGCACCAAGAAAAAACAGAGCATTCAATTCAGTTAGACTCTACAGAAATCTACTGAACATCTACGTGTAGGTCACAGGACAGGACGAGGCCTGGGCGTAAAAAAAAAAAAAGAAAGACCAGATAACATCTGGATGCACACACTCCATTCTAGTGCCATAGTCAGTGCTTCTAACAATCCAACCCACATTTTTGTAAATGTCCTTATTGAAATATAGCTGACTTACAGAAAAGCCCATGAGTGTACAGCTCTATCAATCTACACAAGGTAACCCCTACCTGGATCAAGAAACAGGATATTACCAAAATTTATTTGCTGCCTTGGTTGTCCTCTGATGCCTTCAAACAGCTGTTTTTGTAATGTTTCCAGCTTGGCTATTTTTGCTATTGGCAGGGTTAGTCTCTTATCAGCTAGCTGCGCCCTCATCCTTCAGCAGAATTTCATTATGTACTACTGAATTCTCGCAAAACCCTGTGAGGTGGCATCATTATCCTAATTTTCAATTTTAGGATACTGAGTTTCAGAGACACGCACTTTACTCAAGAACACCAGCTGGTAAGTATCAGAGCCAAGGTTTAAACTCCAGGATTGACTCAGAGCACATGCACTTAACCACGATAGTACAGTGCTTTTCAAATAAGACACAGCCTGTGCATTAGAAGCTCACAGTCTTTAAGATATATTATAATATTACATGTAAATTTGGGTACCAACTTCTTTCTCTATCATATGCACATATATATTCTATACAGATGAATTACACAACATATATTGTCTCATTTAACCATACAGTGTATTGTCTCATTTAAGCACTGTAACAACCCTATGAGGCAGAAATTATTCTTCATGTATTATGGTTGTTAAGCGACTTTCCTAAGCATGTCACCAATAAGTAGCCTGACTCCAGAGCACTGGCCCCTCCCAGCTCTCTGTCAATCACCCGTCCCTCACCCACACCACCCATGTAGTCTATGGATGTCTGTGGAATAAAAGAATGAAAGATGTCAACACTCACTGGTGACTTAAGTTGACAATAAAACAGGACAATACCGTCGTTCTGAGATCATTCACAAAAATGGAATGGGATGTGCTTAAATGTCAGCCCCAGTGAGAAGAGACAAAACCCCTTGATCGAGTTGCCTTCTCATTCTTTATCAGCAACTAGGAACTGGCGTGACCTATTTGTCTTGATGCAACCCTCTTCTTACAGGTCCAATCGATGTCATTCTTTAATCTAAGAAGGGACGCATTCAGAGAAGGGAAACTAGCAGGTTCCTGAAGGCCAGCTATGTGTGTGCAGGAAACTATCAATACAGTTCATCATTTCATCCCCACAAAGAACCTGTAAGGTAGGTGTCAGTGCTCCCATTTTACAGATGAGAAATCTGAGAATCACAGGGGTGCAGTCATGTGTCCAAATTCACATAGATAGAAGCGGAAAGACTTGGGAATTGGATTCTGCCATCCACTTCAGAGTCACATTCCACTGTAGGTCTTCCCCACTGTTCTGGAATCTTAAGGTCTTCAAAGGCAGTAACTGTCTTGAATCACCAGGAAACCACACAGTGCTGGCACACAGGAGGACTGACCAGTTACCACTAATAGATCGCTGATGCCCAGTGCTGGCATCATGCCAACTCCCTGCCAGCTTTGTAGACTTGAAACTCTGCCTTGTATTCACTTCCCATCCTAAAACGACTCTTGATTAGTTTGTCCTCTTGATAAGTACCTGTTCTCTTAAAACTCAAATTCTCTTTCATATTTTATCCTTCTGCCCCTGGGGAAAAGTTTCTCATTTCCCTGCTCAGACAGCCGGTTTAGGGAAGTTGTACCCAGGAAGGAGATCTGCTTGTCCACTGCACTGCCAACCACGAACACGAGCTACATTTGGAATTCACAGCACAGGAAAACATCCAGCCCGCTAACAAAGCATCTGCGGAGGCTCAAAGAAAACCAGATACAACATAATCCTCTTCTTGTGCTAATTACACTCTCATTTACATCCTCACCAAATTAATTCTCTTTGTTTCAACCTTAACTAAAGTCAAGGAAGCCTTCTTGGGCAACATTATTCACATGTATTTGACAACCCTAAAATGACAAAATGCTCTAATTCCATCCGCTGATAAAAGCCAATCTGACACCAACACTAACCTGTTATTTTTCAAATAACAATGGTAACATTTAATTAGAATTTAACTTGGCTGCTTGCTTTCACTTAACAACGTACATACACTGGTGGTTCCCTGACCAAAGGAAATATTGACATTCAGTGTAAATGCTGCATTTTTAAAAGAGCTGCACACTAGTCCTGTCTAATTATGCATAACATTCTGCTTTTAAGTGCTAGTATTTCAAGTGGCTTGAAGGGTCACCTGGTCTTTAGTCCTTCCTATTATGATTGCAGGTTATGTTAAGTCTTTGTGGGGCTACCACTATTGCCTTGTAAAACTTACTTCTATTGGCCGACCCTACAGAAGTCCTCCCAGATGACTGATTATATCTCTTGATCCCATTTTAACTAAAAAAGATAATATAAGAAAGCATCTAGCATCATGCCTGGCACACAGTAGGTGCTTAGTAAATGGTAGCTGTTGGCATAGTAAATGTTTGATAAATACTTTGGGATTCAATCATTACCATAGTCTTGAGTATTGATCAGAGAAGTTCTCTTTCCCCTCCTGGAACTCCTTACATCATCTGTAACATTCACCCACTGGTTTATTCATGCCACACACATTCACAGAGCACCTGCTCTGTGTCAGGCACTCATTCTCTCTAGATATTGATCCCCAAGGAAATGCTGTATGTTATATCTCCCTCTTAGAGATTCCCATTGCATATATTAGAGGTTCTAAGAAGTTCTATAAGAAATACATAGACAGATAAATGAGAGATAGGCAAAAAATGGGTGGATGGATGGATAGATAAATTGATTCTCAGTATTTTCCTTGTGGAAACTTTAAAAATATCTTTACCATCTCTTTTTTATTGAAGTATAGTTGATGTACAGTATTATATAAGTTACAGGTGTACAATATATTGATTCACAATTTTTAAAGGTTATATTTCATTTATAGTTATTGTAAAATATTGGCTATATTCCCTATGTTATATAATATGTTCTTGTGGCTTATTTTATATATAACAGCTTATACCTCCTAATCCCCTACCCCTTTTTTGCCCCTCCCTCCCTTCCCTCTCCTAGCCGGTAACCACTAGTTTGTTATCTATTATCTGTGAATCTGTTTCTTTTTTGTTACATTCAGGAGTTTGTTGTATTTTTTAGATTCTACCTATAAGTAATCATACAGTATTTGTCTTTTTCTGACTGACATTTCACTTAGCATAATGCCCTCCAGATCCATCCATGTTGCTGCAAACGGCAAAATTTCATTCTTTTTTATGGTTGAGTAGGAACGCTTTTTGTCACGAAGACCTATTACCACCCTGAGACAATGGTGTTCTTAGGAACACACTTTGGGAAAGAGTGCAGGTGCATATCCATTACAATGCCCCATACCCCACCTACAGGCATAGTTATCCGTACATTATAAATTTTCAGAGCAAACTCATTAAATTTGATACTGGACAATATAATTGATGTAACAATGAGTTTCAGGTGAGGCCTGAGCTCTAGCTTCAAGACCACCCTATCTCTAAAATGCTATAACCAGGCATGTTTGCCCATGACAACCAATTTGAGAACTGGCCTTCAAGCCAACACAGACATGACTAAAGACCCAGCTGGTCCATTAAGTCCACTGCATAACGTCTCTGGGTCTCAGAGTGTCTAGTGGGCATTAAGTGAGATAATCCACAAGGAAGACCAAAACTTCCCCTGAGATATTTGCAAAGGCTTTACTCTCTCGGGTCCCTCTACTTGGTCCAACCTATAACACTGTCCTGACACCTGTTCTGTTCACAATCTGTCCCTCAAGACCTGGACGTGTAAGTCAGTCTTTCCCTTATTTAGGAAGAGGAGGGGCCGGGGATAAAATGCTGGCCAGTGGGAGCCAATAACGTTTTTCAAGCTCAGGTTCACAAATGTATAAAGCATGTTTATCCCACCCCAAGCATGAGACCAGACGAAGGAGTGACAAGGCAAGAATGAAAACAACTCTAGATTAGATATCAACATCCTGTTCTTTAAATGTACCTCAGCCTCACACCACCTGTACAAGGCTGTGCATCACCCTTCCCAGTAATTCTTCTCATGCTTTTACATAGAACAAGTCAGTTTTTTCCAGCGCCCACTTCCAAATTAAACTCCATGTCTACCTGCTCTCAGAAGGGCTTTCCCATGGCACGACCTGCCCTCATTAACAGGCAATTATATATAAACAACAAGGTCCTACTGTATAGCACAGGGAACTATATTCAATATCCTGTGATAAGCCATAATGGAAAGAATATGAAAAAGAATATATATATATATATGTATAACTGAATCACTTTGCTATACAGAAAAAATTAACACAACATTGTAAATCAACTATACTTCAGTAAAATAATTTTTTAAAAAAAAAACAGGCAATTATGCCCTCAGATAGCAAAGCTTTCCTCTACCTGACCCTTCAAATACACAAATCCCTAAGGAAGCTGGTGTCATGGCTGTAAACGTTCTCCAAGGAAGCAGCTGGGATGTGAGACAGTATTTCCCAAACTTCAGTCATTCAAAGAAGACCTTCGTGATTTCACCATATATTTATACCATCTCTACTCTATGACAGAATAATGGTCCCCAAAAGGTATTTATGTCCTAATCTCAGAACCTATGAATGTGTTCCCTTACATGGAAAAAGGGATTTTGCAGATGTAATTAAATTAAGGATCCTGAAATGAAGAAATTATCCTATATTATCTGGGTGGGCCCGATGTAATTACAAGGCGCCTTATAAGAGGGAGACGAGAAGGTCAAAGTCAGAAAAAGGAGACGTGACAACAGAAGCAGAGGCTGGAGTGATGCAAGGAAGGGATCTCAAGTCAAGAAAGGCACGATTAGAATCTAGAAAAGGCAAGGAAACAAATTACACCCTTCACAAAAATTAGCTCGAAATGGATCACAGACCTCAATGCAAAATGCAACTTTAAAACTCCTAGCATAGGAGAAAACCTAGATGATAGGTATGGTGATGCCTTTTTAGATAAAACATCAAAGATACAGTTCATGAAAGGAATAACTGATAATCTGAATTTCTAGGGGATGCTGTGTGCCCAAGAGCCTCTAGAAGGAATGCAGCCCTGCTGATCCCTTAATTTTAGGACTTCTGACCTCCAGAGCTACAAAATAATAAATCTGGGTTGTTTTCAATCACTAAGTTTGTGGTAATTTGGTACAGCAGCAATAGGAAACCTATTTTAGGTAATGTATTTTTTCAAGACTACCTTTTCAAGAGCAGGGTTAAGTTTACCTAAAAATTGAAAGGACGGTACAGAGATTTGTCATAAACTCCCAGCCCACACACATGCATAGCCTCCCCGTTAGCAACATCACTCCCCAGAGTAGTACCTTTTTTTACAGAGGATGAGCTTACATTGATACATCATAATCACTCAAAATCCATAGTTTATCTAAGGGTGCTATGGGTTTGGACAAATGTGTGATGACATGTACCCATCAGTATGATATCATACAGAGTATTTTCACTCCCCTCAAAATCCTCTACGCTCTGCCCATTCATCTCTTCTCCTACCGACCCCCGCCACCAACACTGATCTTTTTATTACCTTCATAGTTTTGCCTTATCCCAAATGCGATATAGTTGGAATCATACAGTCTGTAGCCCTCTCAGATTGACTTCTTTCATTTAATAATATGCATTTAAGTTTCCTTCATGTCTTGTCATGGCTTGACAGTGCACTTCTTTTTAGCACTGAGTACTATTCCATTGTCTGGATGGACCACAGTTCATTTATTCATTCACCTACTGAAGGACATCTTGGGTGCTTCCACGGTTTGGCGAGTATGATTAAAATTGCTCTAAACTTTCATGGGCAGCGTTTTGTGTAGACGTAAGTTTTCAACTCCTTTGGGTAAAGACCAAGGAGGGTGATTCCTGGATCGTACCTGAGAGTATGTTTAGTTGTGTGAGAGACTGCCGAACTGTCTTATAAAGTTGCTGTACCACACTGCATTCTCACCAGCACATGGTGTCGTTGTTTCAGATTTTGGCCATTCTAATAGGTGTGTAGTGATATCTCATTGTTTTAACTTGCATTTCCCTAATGACATATGATATGGAACATCTTTTCATATGCTTATTTGCCAGCTGTATATCCTCTTTGATGAGGCATCTGTTGAAGTCTTTGATCCATTTTTTAATTGGGCTGTTTGTTATCTTACTGTTGTTTTTTAAGGGTTCTTGCTATATTGGCTAACAGTCCTTTAACAAATGTGTTTTTTGTAAATATTTTCTCCCAGTCTGTGGCTTTTCTTCTAATTCACTTGATATTTTTGTTATCAAACACAAGTCCATGTGCCTGAAGCACAGTGAGACCAAACAATACCAAAATGTCAGAGTTGGGAACAGAGAAAGGGTTATTGTAGGCCCATGAAAGGAGACGAGTGCTCATGCCTTAAAAACCCTGCACTCCTCGAAAGCTTCCAGCAAAGCCCTTTTATAGGAAACGTGAGGGAGGGGCATGGTTAGTCCCTGCAAACCTCTTGGTGTCAGAGCCTTTCTTTGAGGTCAGGTCACAGAGTTCCCATAAATCTCCTCCAAAACAAAGGTTATTCTCTGTTCTGACAAGGGGCAAGGTCCCAAGGCTCAACTTTCCCCCTCTGAGGTCCAGGCCCTGGCTAAGAGGAGAGGGTCGCTGCACGGGCCGGGTACCCTGCCCAGGAGCATTCGTCCAGCACCCAGTCTGGATCCTCCTGCACGGGCCCAGGCCTGACTAAAGAGGCAGATCTCAGCTGTCGGCACCCTCAGGGCCAGGTCCCCAGACCCCGCCCAGCCGTCATCACTGAGGGAGCCAGGCACCCAGGATCTATCGGTCCTTAGGCTTTTCATTTAAGCTGGAGAGAATCACCTGTATAGGCTCAAATGGAGCAAATACCCAGCAGGTGAATTCCCAGCTCCCAGAGGCCCTTCTCTGAGAAAAGCCCTAACCACAGGGGTGGACCTCAAGGAATGCTGTGCAGTGTCCTTACACCTTAACCCTGACCTCTGGCCACCTCCTGGGAGCAGACAACTCATCTCAGCTGTACCAAGTTTTGAAAATTGAACGGAGAGACGGAAGCTGGTTGAAAATGTTACCTTAATGGCCGTGTCCATATACTCCAGCTGCTGAGGCCTCCGTGGATTGTGACCCATGCTGACTGCCACCACCATTAGGTCGACGAGGTGGGGATGGGGGGAGAAGGGTCACCGCTGCTTCAAGGCCTAGGCCCGGCCAGGCGGCGGCCGTGGTGACGGCTCTGGAGCTCTATAGGACACAGCCCTCAGGCTCTCCCCGGGACCCCCAGCTCACCCGCCGGCCTCAAGGCCAGAGGGCCCGGAGGGTCCCGGGGAGAAGGCTGCAATCCGCCTCTTCCCGCATTCTCTGCCGCGAGACCCACACTGACTGCCTGCACAGCCGTACCTCCGCCCGCGAGACTCACAGAGTCTCGCGATAACAGCTGCATGCCCGCTCCGCCTCTATTACATTTCCTTTCACAGAGCAGAACTTCTTAATTTTAATGAACTCCAGCTTATCAATTATTTCTTTCATGGATCATGTGTTTGCTGGTGTATCTAAAAAAGCATCACCATAACCAAGGTCATTTAGGTTTTCTCCTATGGTATCTTCCAGGAGTTTATAGTTTTGCATTTTACATTTAAGCCTGTGAAATGGGGAAATGATCCTGTATTTTGAGTGAATTTCCTGAAGGATGTAAGGACTGTGTCTAGATTAATTTTTTTGGTCCAGCACCATTGTTGAAGAGACTATCTTTGCCCTGTTGTGTTTCCTGTGCTCCTTTATCAAAGATCAGTTGACTGTATTTATCGGGGTCTATTTCTGGGCTCCTTATTCTGTCCCATTGATCTGTTTGTCTATTCTTCCATCAGTACATCACTGTCTTGATTACTGTAGCTTTACAGTAAGCCTTGAGGTCAAGTAGCATCAGTCTTCCAACTTTGTTCTTCTCCTTCAATATTGTGTTGGCTATCCTGGTGTATTCTTTATGTAACATTTAAATCGATCCACTTTTTACTTGCTATCTAATTTAGTTGCATCCTGGCCATAATATCCATGGAATTGAAAGCTTACTATATATTTTTTATATAAAATAGATGATTATTAAATAGAAAGCATTCTCCTGTGTCCCACCCCACATCTCCCTGTACACATGCCCCGATGGAATGGCTCATACTTTGGAAAACTGGTGTAAGGAAACACTCAAAGCCCCCAGAGTTCCACACTTTGCTCGACCATTCATTGATCTTAATCTGGTCATAGCCAGACCCCTGGTCTTTTGTCTTCTCATCTGTGCAAGGGGTTCGATGGAACAAATATTTATTGGACCCCAGCCCTATGCTGGCCACCAGGACTATCCAGGACAGTCCCTGGCTGAGCAAAGGGTCACAGACCACCAAGTTGTCCAAAGTTTTCACTCTCTGCTCCCTTAAGTCTGCTCCCCTGACTGAGCCCTCCAGCCTCTGACTGACTTGGAGTGAAAAAGAACATAGACAGCCCCTGTCCCCTCATGCCTCTTCTTTCCCTCTGGAGCATCTAGGCACTGAGCTTAGTTGACATCAGAAGAAAAAGCTGCCTCTCTCTTCCCCACACTGGTCACCCTGAATCATTCTCACATTGGGAGATGGGGCTAAATCAAGCAATCCAGTGTGGTTTAATGGCAGGAACACTAGAGTAAGAAGTCCACACTCTGCCTTATATTATGTTTCTGTGACCTGCCAGCGGCATGATCTCTCTGAGATTCAATTGCCTTATGTGTAAATAGGGAAAGGCCTACTGAGCTCAAAGTACTGGTGTGAAGATTCAGTGAAATAACATAGTCTCGATCTCCCAGCACCTAACCTGACACACAGTAGGCATTCAGTAAACGTCAGTGAGACCTGAATTGGAATCAATAACCATCTCCTAGCGTGTACGGGTGATGGGAACTTTACAGGGACTCCTGACATACTGACAGGGAACAGGTCCTTGTCCCAGTGGCTTGTGTACATTCTAGCAGTCTGAACTGTTGTTGTTTCTCGTGTGTGTGTCGTCATTTGTTTGCATGGAGATTGGGCTTTTAAGACGTTGCAAGCTTGGCCATGTTTAGGAAGTATCTACTACTTTTTTAAACCTGACTTTCCACTTCAGTGAAGAAAGTACACAAGAGGATGCAGGGGAGAAAGGGTGAGAGGAAAGGAGGAAGGCGGGGAGAGAGAAAAAAGTCAGGATGCACAGCAGCTAGTCTCCAGTGCTTGAGGTTACGTGTCCATCTCAGACCTACTCAGAGAGCTGAGCAGAGGCCCCACAAGGAAATGAAAATTGAACCAGTTTCACACGCTGCTTTTCCACACCAATGTTCCCATCTATTGCCAACGCCTGCCCCCTTGTGGACGTTCTTCACACTGCTTGGAGTTTCTAAAATGCAAGGAGGCGGAAAGCCTCACAGTGGAAAAAAATGTTTTAAGCTTTCAGAGGTTCCCCAATGCCTGCAAGACAAAATTCACTGAACAGAGATCCTTCATGATCCAGCCCCTGCCAACCAAGACAGCCAGAATGGACTAAGACAGGGATGGATACTAAGCTTGGACATATCATGTTCAAGTTACCTCTGGGACACCCAAGTGGGAAGGGTGAAGCAGCTCCTAGGAAGCTTTAGCGCTGGAGTATCGAGAGATGGAACAGGAAGTTGAAAGGGACCTGGTGTGTCAGTTTTTCTGTTGATGCCCACAGGTGAGAACGTGATAGGTACTAGGTCCCCACATGCCCAGACACAGCATTAGATCATTTATGCAGGGCCCATCGAGAGCCTGGGAAGTCATTACCAGAGTCCTGGACACCCACCTCCAGTCTGTGACAGAGGAGAGATTGCAGACGGGGAGACAATGTCCTGGGTGAGAACTACTGGAGAGCTATGGCGCGTCCCTTCCCTTCTCTGTAAGCGACAGGAGGCAAAGGCTTATGTTTTCCCACAGGCCAGATGTGGGCCATGTGAGAAGGAGCCAAGCTCGCGGCATCTTGTAAAGGACACCGCCCAGCAGAATGGCCTGGAAAGACAAAGTGGCCCAGCGCAGAAGGGAACCATGGCAGGTTAGCAGCCGAGGGTTACACCTGCTCAAGGAACAAACTATATTCAGGGTTGCTGGTCAGAGGACTCCAGCAGGGATGCACCCAACAAAAGAACCAGCATTTAAAACTCTGCCATTCCCAGACAGCACGTGTAGCTGAATATATCGGAACTAGTCCAGCACATCCTTCCTGTCCTGTACCGTTCCTGGAACCAACTTCCCAGCACCTTCGGAAGTGGATACTCCAGCCCCAGTCAAGCCTCCAGATGACATCTGACAGCAACTTCATGGGACACCCTGAGCTAGAATCCCCAAATTAGCCCCTTCCAAATTCCAGACCCACAGAAACTGTGGGAGATAATAAGTACTGTTCTTTTAAGCCACTATTCGTTATGCAGTAGCAGACAACCAATACATGACTCTACCCTACAACTATGATTCAGATCTGGGGAGGGTCCCAGGAATCCATTTGTAATAAGCTCCCTAGATGGTCCTTTTGACAACTAACTAAAGTTAGAGGGAGAAGCGGACTGAGGCAGTATCTGGGAGCCCTGACATTCAGTGCCCCCATGAAGCTTACAGTCCTGTGGGTGCAACAGGCAATAATCACACCAAATACTGGATTAGGGTTTGGGATTTTGTTTTTATCGAAATATAACTGACATATAACATTGTGTAAGTTAAAGGTGTACATCATGTTGATTGATACACTTATATACTGTAATATGATAACCACTATAGCTTTCAATAATATCTCTATCACATCACAGAATTATCATTTCTCTTCCGTGGTGAGAACATTTAAGATCTACTCTTTTAGAACTCTGAAGTATATAATATAGCAATATCGACTATAATCCTTATGCTGTGCATCAGATCCCCAGAACTTACGCATCTTCTCGTTGCAAGTTGTTTAGTTCTCATTGTAGAATCTGGGTTTGAAGGAGCTAGGAGTTGTCTGGGGCATCCATTTCCAAGAGTCATTGAAATAGCACTGAAAATTACTTGCAGGTAAGCAAGCCAATCACACTTCCACCTAAGCTGACAGCTCCACCAAGTGGACATTTCAAAAACTCCTCTCACCTGAGTGTTTCCCTTTTCTACACTCGAAGTCACAAGCAGCTAAAAGCCCACCGTCACCACGGGCTGAACTGCTGATTCAGAACTTGTTTGCCTCTCTGCTGCTAACCAGCTATTGGCCTCCTAAACTGCAAGCCCCTCCGTCTGCCTCCCGAGAAGGCTGCTTTAGAAGATCAGACAGGAAAACTGTGAATTCGGAACAAACACTACAAAAAAGTGATGTTGCAGAAGTATCTTCAAAATACTGGGTCTGCTTCTGCCCATGGAAATAAATATGCTTAAAAAAAAAAAAAAGCATTCTGCATGAAGTCTTTATTAACCGAAAATCTATTTCTCCACAACAGATAATTTTCACATTCCTTGAGGATTCTCTCATATCAAGAAGAATTGTTTGAAAATGTGGTCTTTGATAATGGTATTATATTTGTTATTGGCATAACTAAATTGTGCTAATCATATGGTTTATTTGCAGGCTGCTGTAGTGTAGTGGCTGAGAACACAAACACTGAGTCGAAATGCCTCTTCAAATCCTGGCTCTCATTACCTCCTGTGTAAACTTGGGTGAGTAACTTCTCTCTATGCCTCATTCTTCTCAACTGTAAAATGGACTTAAAACTAGGAGTTTCTTCAATAGAATTGTGAGGATTTGTTAATCCTTGTAAAGCCGTACCTACAGCATAGAAAGTGCTCAATAAATGTTAGCTACAGTGATTACTTAACAATACTTTATTGTTGATCTTTTGAGTTGTTTCAAAGATTGCAGTAATTAATGATGCAGGAATTAATTTATTTGTTATATTACTTGTCCTTGTTTCTTTTTTTATTTTATTGAAGTATAGCTGATTTACGATGTTGTGTTCATTTCTGCTGTACAGCAAAGCGATGCATATATATCAATATATACATTCTTTTCCATATTCTTTTCCATAATGGTTTATTACAGGATATTGGATATAGTTCCCTGTGTTATACAGTAGTGCCTTGCTGTTTATCCATTCTGTCTTGTTTCTGATCATTTCATAGAATCTAAGATATGCGATTACTAGATCAAATGGTGAAAAGTGTTAAGAGTATTGACAGAGTATCAAGTTACTCTCCTAAACAGTTCTATGTGGCCCTCCCACCAACAGGGTTCAAAAACACATGTCAGCACGTGCTTTAAAACTAGTTACTAGTTTGTGTGGGGGGGGGGAATTTTCCTCTACCCTTCTGGGTTCTTCTGGCTGGTCTAAGAATTAAATTGACATGAGACACATTAAAAGGAAAAATCAAATAAAAGTTTAATAACATGTATGCATGGGAGAGACCCAGGAAAATAGTAGTAACTCACCGAAATGGCCGAAGCCCTCACCTTAAATACCATCTTTAGCTAAAGACAAAAGAGGACATTGAGGGTAGTGGTTGGGGACTTCAAAGGGGAGAAGGACAATTCACATGAAGATGAAAAAGAAAATGTGTGATAAACAAATGTTTGCTAGGCCCTGCAGAGACAAGGGACACAGAGTGGACTCTGATCTCTCTCCCACCACACCCCGCCCTTATTCTTTGCAGATATCTCTGGTGGTAGCTCTATTCTGGGAACAGTCTAAATTTATCTTTAGGCAGCTAAGGGAGAGGTCAAAAGAAGGAATTCCTGAATCTTCTTCTTCTTAAAGATAATCAGCCTAAAACAATCCTCATGCCAAAGGTATACATGTTTCCCTGGCAAATTTGCTCCCCTGCATTTACCTAGTACGACTGCCATCTCATTGTTTCAGTTTGTATTTCTTAAATAACCAGTCAAGTGGGACATTTAATTTTTCTCTCAGTCAGACTTCTAGTCCAAATTACTTTATCCAGAGGTAACGTAATTGGCAAAAATTTTAGTAAGAAATTCTCCCTGAAAATGGAGCAAATGTATCTCTAGGAAACTGAGGCAGAGGCCAGAAAGGGACTTGCTTAACTTGGGAGTATTCCTCAGGACACAGTCTCTCAATGCTAAGAACATTCTAGAAAAACAGCAGGTTCCTACCCATAATCCCCTGCACACAGGCTGGTCTGGACCCCAAGACAACAGAAGCCTCTGGCTGAGTAGGATTCTCTAGCTAATGTGCTTCCCTTAGCCTCCGTGGAACTTCTTCCCACTAGAGTGTCCCAAATGGTACGTATTCTAATCTAAGTGATAGAGTGTCACAATAGAATTCATCTATGGGGAAAAAATTGGACTCAACCCCGATTTTTTTCCACCAACAGAGACCCAGAAGCAGAACCTTCCCAGCCCTCTTTCCAAGCCCCCAGAGAGGCTCTCAGCTGCACTTGGGATGAAGTGTCTGCCTTCGCATTTTCCTTAGACACAGTACTTCAGCCTTTCCATTTTCTAGGGCTGTAAACAGCTGTGACTTGAACAGGCTTAGAGTAGCAGCACTGCTCTCCCCAGGTCCCCGGCTGAGCTGACCTGCCACAGAAGGAACATGGGCACACTGGGAGGGTCTCTCTCCAGTCCCAGGTTATTCGGCTACACTGATCCAGCCCCTCAGGAGTGTCCGGAAGGGTGAGCGGTGATACTGCCACCACCTCCCTTGAGTGAGAAGTGAACCTGAGGACCAATGACTTTGAGGCAAATTAAAAATGCAGAACTCAAAACATACTCTTTCCTAAAATAGGCCCAGTATTTCCCCCTGAAGTATGATAATAAGAATAAATAATCATGTACTATTTCACTGAATCCTCACAGCTACTCCATAAGGCAGGTACGATCATTCCCATTTCACAGACGAGGACCAGCCAGCAAACAGAAACTACTCAAACAGGGGGGGATTTAATAAAGGAAATAAGCCATAGGGGGATGGAGAAATCCAGAATCCAAACGTGGGATGGTGAGGTGACCCACAGGGGAGGGGCTGGCCAGTGGGAGCTGGGGCTGTGGAAGTGATCCTGCCATGGCCAAAGATGCCACTGCCCCCAGAGATGCCACCAGAGGCAGGAGGGAACATGGAGACACTGTGGTTTCTCCCCTCTGCCCTCCTTCAGTCTTCCACAAGGGAGCCTGGGAAAGGCAGGTCCCTGCAATACAGAGCAGGACAGAGAAGGGCAAGGAACGGGGCTGAGAAAAGAGACCAGTTCTGGCCCATGGCTCATGGTCCTGCCACTACCATGTGGCAGAGCCAGGTATGCAAACAAGGTGCACTTGAGTCCACCAGCCTGGGAGAGGCAACAAGGGAGATGAGAGGTGGACAAAATAGCAGATGGAAGAAATAAGATGGTTTAAAAACTGGGAAAATGACAGTCTTATGTCTCTAGCCAGGGTATCATACAAGCAACAAGGGGTGGGGACCTGTGGACACTTGGCTCCATCACTTACTTGCATCACGTACTAGGAGCACACTGATTAGTTAACTTCTCCAAGCCTGCCTTTCATCCACTCATTCAACATTTACTCAACACTGAGGATGGGGCGATGCAAAATGGAAAATAATGCTTTAGGAGTTCAGGGGAATCTAACCTTCATCCCTTCTCTCCTCCTAGTTCCTAACCTTTGGGAACAGGCAAAAGGAGACAAAAAGGCGAGAGAGAGAGCAGGGGAGTGGGAGACCTACACTGCCACAGTCCATGTGGTGGCCTGGCCCCTGGTCCCTATGGCCAGCCAGTCACTCTTTATGCCCAGTCTCTCCAGTCAGATAAATCCCTCAGCCTCCTGTGGCAAGGACCTCAAGAGAGGAAAAGATGTGTCCCTGCAAAAACTGCCCCTGGATGTGGACCCCTTAAGAATCCATGAGGAAGACGAACCAGGAATGCAGAGGCTGACCTCCGAGCTGGTGAGAGCCCATCTGCGGAGGGAGCAGAGGCCGACCTCTGGAGTGTGGCAGGAAATGGGCACCTGGGACAAGGGCACTTCAGGTGAGCTCAGGTGAAGGCAATCAGAAGATGCCATAAACCAGGCTGCAAATTACATGCCTCAGATCAGCTCCCCGAGAAAGGGCTTCAGCAATAAAGTAAATCTATGAGAACAAAGCAGACCCAAAAGCCTGGTAGACTTTTTTAGATTCTGTCCCAGGATAAAGTTTAGAAGACTCTAACAAAGTTCACTCCTTTAACTGAGTTAAAGGCGTCTGTACACCCATTCCTCTTCTCCCCTGCTCTCTTAAGCTCACTCTAATCTTTGACCCCCACTGATCTACTGAAAGTGCTTGTCAGCACCATCCGTGAACTGCCCACGGCTAAGTCGAATGGTCAGTTTCTAGCCTTTATCTTCCTTCACTTCCCAGCAGCATGTGGCATTGCTGTTCATTCCTTCTTTCTCGATACACTTTCTTCACTTTACTCCCAGGACTGCACATTCTGCCTTATTGGTTGCTCCTTCCAGCGTCCTTTGTTGATTTTTCCTCTTCTTCCCCATCTTAGAGAGCTCAGTCCATGGTCATCTTCTCTGCACACATTTAATGTCTTGCTAGTGGCTTAGTTCAGGCTGCTATAACAAATCACCATGGATTGGGTAGCTTATAAAAAAACAGAAATGTATGTCTCACAGTTCTGGAAGCTGGAAGCCTGAGATCAGAGGGTCAGCATGTCTGGATCAGGGGTCCTGGTTAGGACCCACTTCTCAGCTGCAGCATGCTGACTTCTCACTGTGTCCTCCCGTGGCAGAGAGCAGAGTAGAGGGAAGCCAGCTGTCCCGTGACTCTCACAAGGGCACTGATCCCATTCATGAGGGTTTCACCCAATGATCTCATCTCATCCTAATTATCTCCCAAAGGCCCCACCTCCTAACATCATCACATTGGGAGGGTAGACTTTCAACATACGAGTTTTGGAAGGACACAAACATTCAGTCCATAACAGCCAGTGTTTTGCCGCACTGCTCCAAGGTCACCTTCATGGGCTGCTCACAGGTAGACCCTGTGAGCCTTCCTGCGCAGTTGACATCACGCAAAGTTTTGCCAACAGAGAGTGTTGGAAACCCTGCAAGAAGAAGGGGCTTCTCCTCCTGGTTCTGGTGTGTTTCCTTTCTGCTCCTGCCACATGGATACCACGTGCGTGTGGGAGACATGAAGCAGCACTCCCAGGGACAGCTTTGCCTTGAGTTTTGGCAGCACCCCATGGGCAGGATCCCCAGGGAGTCTCAAAGGCACCCCAGTGGGAGTGCTTCTAGCCTCGGTCTCCCTGCACCTTGACACGGTGTTTCCTGCTTCCCCAGTGACTGTAGAGCAGCACTGGCCCAGGAAACCCAGCGAAGCCACAACCATGTGGCATGTGGCATGTGCCATCCACGGAGCCACAACCATCCTGGCTCCAATGAGGTTCAGATCCCAGCCTTGGGGAGGGGTCTGTCTTCCAAATGTGTCTTTCCTTGAGTACTCTCCCCCAGCCAAAAGGTATTCTTTGGGGTTCTCTTTAGTCCTTTAGAGTTAATCTCTTGTTATTCAATAATTCTTCATGTTAAACTTGCCCTGCTTTCATCACTGTGTGGTTTCCACCTCCTAGATGCCATTGACACACTCCCTTAGTGATCTCAGCTAGTCTCCTAGCTTTAAAGCTGTGACAAAGCGAGAGAGAGGCATGGACAAATGTACACTACTAAACGTAAGGTAGATAGCTAGTGGGAAGCAGCCGCATAGCACAGGGAGATCAGCTCAGTGCTTTGTGACCACCTAGAGGGGTGGGATAGGGAGGGTGGGAGGGAGGGAGACGCAAGAGGGAAGAGATATGGGAACATATGTATATGTATAACTGATTCACTTTGTTATAAAGTAGAAACTAACACACCATTGTAAAGCAATTATACTCCAATAAAAAATATAATAGTAATAAAAATAAATAAATGTCAACTGTATGCTCATGACCCCAAGTTTTCATCTCCATCCCAGTTCTCTCTCTTGAACTCCAGACTCAAACTACAATTCGACATCACCACCGGGATAGGAAAGAGCAAACCTGTAAGTCCAAAACTACATTCCTGATATTCCCAGCAAAACTTGCTCTATCCACAGCCTTCTCCATCACATTTGGCAAAAAACTCAATCCTTCCTTCTGCTTATGTCAAAAACCTTGGGAGTCATCTCTGACTCTTCTCTCTCACCCTCACATTCAGTCCACCAGGAAATCCTGTTGACTCTACCTTCAGAATACACTTTCCTCTCACCACCTCCACCGCTACCACCCTAGCCACCATCATTTCTTGCCGGGATCATCACAACAGTCTCAGGATTATCTTCAACATAACAGCTGGAGCAATCTTTTAAAATATATCATGTCACGCCTTTGCTCAAAATCCCCACAACGGCTGCCAAAAGTCCAAGCCAAAGTCCTTAAAATGCACAGCACCTCACATTTTCCATTTTCAAACTGTGCACCAGGCACCCCCGGGAATTCACAGGGTCACCACAGGATAGTTTCCATCTCCTAGGTTAACACAGCGATATCTGTCCCACTGTGACTATTAGATTGTTAGGATCTAACTATTTATAAAGCCACTGTTAGGTATTTCCTTTGATGTAGGGGCACCATGAAAAATTGCTAAGACACTAATGGCACCACGGACCTAGCAAGTTTGGGAACCTCTGTGCCACACAATCACGTCTCCGGTCTCATCTACAACGGTCCTTTACTGACCCTACTCACTCCACTCCAGTCCCCAAGTTCTCCTTAAGCTCCTCAGCCATACCTGGCACACTCATGCGGTGGGGCTTTTGTCTAAAACACTCATACTTCAGATATCCAAGGGGCTAACTTCTGCACCTCCTTTAAGATTTGCTCAAATGTCATCTCTTCAAATGAGGTCCTCCCTCACTGTCTTAGTCAGCTCTGGCTGCCATAACAAAATACCACAGACTGGGCAGCCCAAAGGACTGAACTTAATTTTCTAGAGGTCAGAAGTCCAAGACCAAGGTGCCAGGTGATTTGTTCTTATAAGGACTCTCCTGGCTTGCAGATGGCCACCTTCTCACGTGTATCTTCACGTGGCCTTTCCTTGGTGTGTGCACTGAGACAGACAGAGAGAAAGCACTCTCTGGTGTCTCTTCTTATAAGGACACTAATTGTATGAGATCTGGGCCCCACCCTTGTCACCTCAATCAACCTTACTTACTTCTTTAGAGGCTCCATCTTCAGCCACATTGGGGCTTAGGGTTTCAACATAGGGATCTGCAGGGGGGACACAAACATTCAGTCCATAACTCTACACTGTCTGAAATTGCAACCTCACCTCCTCAACATTCCTTAACCCCCTTACCTTGCTCTTCTTTCCTCACAGTTCACACCTTTTTCACCTACTCTAACTTATAATCAGGCTATATTTCATTGTTTATCGTGTCTGCCCTCAGCGAAACTCTATTGAGGGCAGACAGAGGGCTTTGCCTACTCCATTCACTAGATGTCATACATTAGCGCCTATTACATAGCTGGCACTCAAAACTTACTTGTTGAATGACTGGCTAAAGCATAAGAGAAAAAACATCCCACCTTCCTCATACCTGATCCCATTGCATTCTCTTGGCATGTCACCAGATGGTAAGGCCTAAGGAAAGGAAAAGAAACACATCTAAATAATCAATGATAAGGTCTGGTTTCTAAATGGAATGAAAACATCTCCTGAAATTAATTGTATCCTCAGCAAGTCACTTAACTTATGAGACTGTTTCTTCATCTGAAAACGGCAACCATCTATCTCAGGTATTTTGGGGAGGATGAGATGGAAGAGTGGGCATGTGAGGTGCTGTGACTTCCAGCTGTACTGCTCTCTGGCTGGGGGTCTTGGGCCACTCGGGATGCTACAACGAAATACCAAAGACTGGATGGCTGGTAAAAAAAAAGAAGTTGATTTCTCACAGTTCTGGAGCCTGTAAGTCTGAGATCAAGGTGCCAGCAGGTTTGGGTGAGAGCCCTCTTCCAGGTCACAGACTTCTTATTTTGTCCTCACTTGGCTACAGGGCTAGGGATGTTGCTGGACCTGCTTTTAAAAGGGCACTAATCCTATACATAAGGGCTCACCTCCCAATGGCCCCACCTCCTAACACCATCACATTGGGCATTAGGATTTCAAGATATGAATGTATGAATTTTGGAGGGGACACAAAACATTCAGACCACAGCATTGGGTGACTTTGAAGAAATGAGTCTTATCAATCAGAGCTCACATCTTCTTTCCTATAAAAGTTGGATAATATCTCCTTGAAATGCAGTGTCAAGAATCAAAAAAGACTCCTCAAATAGTTACACACAGAATTACCAGATGACTGAGCAACCCCACACCTGGGTATATATCCAAAAGAACTGAAAAGAGGTACTCAAATACCTGTACAGGAATATGCATGGCAATAGTATTCACGGCAGCCAAAAGGCAGAAACAACCCAAACGCCTATCAACAGATGAATGGATGAATGGAGTGTAGTATATACAAACAATGGAATATTATTCAGCCACAAAAAGGAATGAAGGGCTAATAGCTGCTCCGAAGTAGATGAACCTTGAAAACATGCTAAGTGAAAGAAGCCAGACGCAAAAGGCCAGAGAGTGCATGATAGTATTTACATGAAATATCCAGAACAGGTAAATTCACAGACAGAGAGCAGATTGGTGGCTGCCAGGGGCTGGAGACAGGGGGAATGAGGAGTGACTACTTAGTGGGTATGGGGCTGGATTTTGGGGTGATGAACATGTTTACAGAACACTGTGAACAGACTAAACGCCACCAATTTTTTCATTTTAAAATGGTTAATTTTATGTTATGTGAATTTTACCTCAATAAAAAATTTTTTTTTTTAAGAATTGAAAAAGAAAACACATGGTAAAAGCCTTTATGAATAGCAGCCATCTAGTGACTGGGTTCTGGGCTTAGTTCTGCCACTTACTGGCCATAAGGATGGAAAGTCATTGCTCTGGGTCTCAGTTTCCTCATCTGTAGAATGATGGGGTGCACTAGACCACTAATTCTCAATCAGAACGGCCGGTATCATTCACGTGGGGCACTGCTTCTAAATACACAGGGCCATCCCCCCAGCTTTCAGATTCTGATACGCACAAGAAGGAAATGTGCCTCTGTCACTGTGCTGAGAACACTTACTTCAGGATTTGAATCCACCCCCCTTTCCGAGAACATCAGGCTAAAGACCACTAGCAGCCTATGATTCTAGTACCTTCATCTATGACTGTTTATAAGGTGCGTTTTGATTAAAGAAAACAACACAGTAAATGAAGTCCATTTATTAAGAAGATAAACTCCAAACAATCACAAGTAGTTCTCTTGCGTACTTGGCAAATGCACAGGACAAAGGTACCTTAACAGAGTCCACGGGATTTTGCTTACACTACAGAAGGAGTTCTATGGCAGTTTAATTCGAGGCTACAAAAACTACGGCTGTGACATACACGTAACGTTCAAAAATAACTCAGGGTCCAAATGTCCCTGACCCAACAAATCTCTGAACTAGTCAGGTCGACACAGCCACTGGCAGGGACACAGAAACAGAGCCTCAAAAACAATTCAACATGACGCTGAAGCGGAGGGGGCCGTCCTGAGACCTCCTCAATTCCGTGGTTAACACAGACTGACAGTGCTATCTATCTGTGGGCTCCACATGTCTTTATTTCACATAAACCTGTTACCCTGTCCTAGGAGAACAAATGCACATTAGATGAGAGAAAGATAGGACTCACTGTCTCGTACCACGAACAGGATTACAGAAAATGCAAGGCCGGATGTGGCCATGCTAATAGATTAATGACTTTTCTGACAGGCACCTCACAGGCAATGAAACGTAGCTTAAAAATACGCTGGGGTAAGCTCCGTCCTTCCCTTTGTGGTTACCACCTGGATTAGGCTTCCTGAGCTTGGTCGGTTTTTCTCTGTGATCCAGTCATGGAAGGTTCTAGAACAAAGAAGAGAAGCTTTACATTTTAAAAGGAAAAATCTGGACACATGCTTAGAGTCACGTTACTGGTTGGGCGGGTGGGGGGTGAGGGCACAGCAGCAGCTGTAAAAACGCCTGTAAGGTCTCATGGACACAAACCCAGGTCCCTGATGATTTCAGAACTTTACTCCTAATTCCTGAGTGGCTAGATTTGGCAAGGTTTTCCTTTTGCTATTTTTCTGCATTGTTGGAATCCTTTATAAGACGGTGGTACGATTTTATGTGATTAAAAATAGATTTTAATTAGTTCATTCTAAGAGACAGACATGGGCACAATACTTGACACTTAGCTTATATCACTTCCCAGAATTTAAGAAGAAAGAGAAAAAATTTATTATTTCTTTAACAAAGATTTATGGAGCACCCACAGCTGTGCCAAGCAATGGGAAAAGATGAAAGAACAGACTATTACAATAAAACGCGTTCGGTGTTGGAATGGGGCATTTAATAACCAACTCTGTGTGGGGAGGGGCAACCAACCGTGCCTGGGGAAGACGGGAGACCTCGTCTAAGAAGAGAGGAATGAAAAAGGGCACAAGGAATTCACAAGGTTTAACAAGTAGCTGATCACTTTTTAAATATTTACTCTCGGTGCTGAGTATACCACCCCCTCCAACAAACCCCAGGTGGGACCTTGGCCCTTCCTTCGCCAGAGAACTCGCAGGAGCTCCCGGGATCTTTAATGCTGATAAGCAACCTGTTGGACCACAGCTGATGTTCAGCTGTCCAGTCATTCGAGCTCCCACTCCGGGGGTTGAACACGTGAAGGGAAGTCACGCAGGCTCAAAATCCCAAGCACTGCTCCAACTCCCTAAAGTACTGTCATGTGTCCTGAGTCGTCTCTGGGGGCAGGGCTCAGGGGACAGTTCTGAAGGAGACCAGTCACAGCTGGATGTGCAGAGGCGTATGTGTTACTTAGGCAGGTTAATAAATGGTCTCACTTCTCCCTCCTCCTTGTCAGCCGTCTGGAGTGGGTGGGAGAGAACGCCATTCTAACCATGGACAGCCAAGAAGGTAACGTGCTCACAGACGTTGCAAAGCCAGCTTTATGTCAACTTGTCACGTGAGTTTTCAAATACCACAAATGGGTGAGCATGATTTCTGGGGCAAAGCATGGCTGTCCCAGCCCACCCTCTGTCAGTTGTGGCCCAGCACTGGATTACACACATGGCCCCAGATGTTCCATCTAGGGTCCTGGGTCAATGCCTCTGTCAGGAGGCATTGCTGGCAGTAGTGGCCTTTAAAAAGAAACTCAAATGCAAACACCATTCAAGAGTTGTTCCTTCCACAACTTCAATTTTTTTTTTCTTTTGCAGATCCAGCATTAAGCATGGTACCCGGTAAAGATAGGAGTAACTGTCGGGACAGTGGTTAAGACCGAGGGCTCTGCAGCCACACTGCCCGGGTCAGATCCCGGCTCTGCTGTGCGACCTTGGGCAAGTTCCTTAGGCCCACACTCCCCATGCCTCCGAGCCCCCAAACCTTAAATAAAAGACAACGGCACCTCCCTCACAGACCTGCTATGAGCATTTAATAAGATCACGGTTATGAAGTGCTTAAACAGTGCCTGGCATGTAAGTGCTATAAGTGCTTATTCCAAACACAGAAGTCCCAAATAGCTCCCAATTCCATTTAAATAAGATGTAACCTCAGGCCAGAAGCAAGCTTCTTCTCAGCCCAAGCTTTAGAAATATCCTGTGCAAACAGCCGTCAAAGCGGCTCAGACACCGGCTCTGCTGGGCGAGTCCGTCCCCACTCCACGAAGGCAGGGCCTGCATCTTATTCCTCATCATCCCCGGGCCCAGCAGAGTCCCTGGCCCGAATGGGTGCTCAGTGAAAACATGCTTAACACCCCCTTAAATAGAGGAGAGCGGGAAACTGAGATCTAGGCAAACACAAAAGAGCTCACTCTCTCTGTGACCTTGTAGTGCCACCCATACTCACAAAGGGCTGAATATGATTTCGGGGACAAAGGATGCTTCCTGTGGGTTTGTGGCTTGGCACTAATTCAGGCATGTGGGCCCAGATGTTCCATCTAGATCAGCGGCAGGTTCCATGCAGCTACTCCTCTTTAACAGACAGAACACGGTTTACAGGCTCCAGGCTTACCCAGCCCTGCTACGGGTCACACACAGTGCTGAGACCTTGGCACACACTTCCACGTCTTACCCTCCTAACAATTATCACCGACCCCCATTATATAGACGGAGAAACTGAGGCCTAGAGCAGTTAAACAACATGCTCAGATTGGCCAGCTGGTGGGTAGAGGAGCCAGGATTCAGGTCGGCACCATCAACCCCTCCACCCCGTGATACTGACAATGAGGTGCAAGGAGCCCTCGGAGGTCAGGTCCTCAGGAACCACCCAAGCTGATAAGCCAAGATAACACGGGCCTGTCCTTTCTCCCACAAGAGGCAGAGAATGGAGGCTGCTGAGTCACTGAAATGACTGTGATACTCACTCGACCAGGAATTCCAAGGGTGTCCAGGAGCTGAAGTCGGCCTCAGGCATTGATTTCCTGTTCATCGGTGTGTCCAGGGTAACCCTGCGAGCACAGAGATAAGCGTGTCACATGTGCCTCCCCCTCAGAACAACAGCTGCCCGGCCCTCCTTGGCCGGGAAAGTATGTGGAGAGATCACACGAAGATAATCAGAGAGAGGTCAGGAAGCCGTCCACAGTTACAGAGATCACATCCCAGTCTGACTCAACCAAGCGCTTCAGAACTCACCCTTCAGGCAGACAGGAACAAAATGAAAGGGCCATGTTTTGCCTTTTTTCTAAAACACCGTCTTTACTAAAGTAAACTGTCCTGCTGTTTATGTCTCCATTCACTCCCTAAAATGTGGCAGACTCATTTCTCAGGTTTTTTTTATGTGTAATCATAATATTCCTTTAACTATGGGGAAAAGACAGCCTCATCCTTCATTTTGTGGCTGTTTTCCATGAAATCTTCCAATTTTCAGCAAGGGAATACAGAATTCAGATATGTATGACTTTCCCAAGAAACTTCAGGCCTCGGAAATCATTCAAAATAGCCGTGAGACCAAGTCACAGAAGCCCACAAATGAATATGTGGACAGCCCAGTCCCCTAGCAGACAGACATCCTCTTCATAGGAGCACAGCTAAGAGACAAGCCATTTCGTCCTGGAATCCCTCCAGAAACGTCTCCCCGTAGTTTCCCATATTCTTCCCCAGGCTCCCCCTCTCCCATCCCACAAACCTAATACAGTCTCTCTTCTACACCGACCTTATAATGACTTGAAAGACAGAACTACAAATAATAAAATTAAATGTGTAAACTATTTTTTAACAAGGAGGGAGGGAGGGACAGACAGAGGGAAGGAAAAAAAACAAGAAAGAGGCAAGAGAGACCCATCCCATCAGCCAAGCAACCATTCTGGAAAGCCCAGGACAATCCAAAACCTGAACAGGTACCTTCAGGGCCTCTGGTGAATTTCAGAAGCCAAGGTGACGGCACACACGCACCCCCGCTGTAGAGTGACTCTAGGACACATGTGAACTCTCAGCCGTGGGGCAGAGGTGGGGGAGACTCCCCAGCACTTACGGGAGCACGGCGATGGCAGCAGACCCGGACGGCATGCCGCTGTCCTTCCCGGCCAGGCTCTGGCAAAGCTGGTGAACCGCACCCTTGGCCATGCCGTAGCCAATCATCCCTGGGAAATAAGGAGAAAGCATTTCAGTGACCACTGGCCGCCACTGGTATGTCCAAAGAACACCACGCCAGGGTCCAGAAGAGGACGGGAAAAGAGAACCAGGGACGTCCATGGAGAGAAAGTGGAAGGGACATAACCTTCTATTTGCCTGGTACTTAATATTTATCACAGAAGCCATGAGGTTAATCCTATTTTTATTGCTAAGGAAACAGAGGCTCGGACAGGGTGAGTAATATGCCCAGGCTCACACACAGACTCGCACCGAGGCCAATGGAGAGGTTAAAAGCCAAGCAAGAGTTCTGAACCCCTGTATCGACAACTGCTTGTGAGTAGCCTGCACACATCCACCCTGGGTGCCCAATGGGTCAGCAAAACCGAGCAGTCATTTGAAGCGCAGGCTTTAGAGTCAGGCTGAGCAGGTTCAAAGCCCACCTCTTCCACTTACCACTAAAGAAATCCAGGCGGGTTCTCAAAACCTTTCTAATCCTCAGTTATCCCATCTGTAAAATGGGGATAAAGTACTTAATTCTAGGCTCAGGACAGGGCAGGACTTCCATAAGTGTTTCCCATCAGATTAATAGAAGTGCTATGGCCTGGAGTCCAACTCCTTGTTTAAAGTATACCATCTGGGGAAATTCCTTAGTGGTCCAGGGTTAGGACTCCACGCTACCACTGCATGGGGCACAAGTTCGATCCCTGGTCCAGGAACTAAGATCCCACAAGCCACGCAGCACAGCCAAAAAATAAAAGAATAAAGTATACCATTTGAGCAATTGTGACATATGGGCATACAAGCTACCTATTAGCCTTCCTTTCCTCCCATGAGTCAGCAAATGCTTGCTGACAGAAGTAAGGCATGCCTTCTTTTATTGAAGTACAGTTGATTTACAACGTTGTGTTAATTTCTGCTGTGCAGCAAAGTAATTCAGTTATACATCTATATACATTCTTTTTTTAATATTCTCTTCCATTATGGTTTATTACAGGAGGTTGAATATGGTTCTCTGTGCTTCACAGTAGGACCTTGCTGTTTATCCAGTCTATATATTGAATACAATAGCTTATTAGGACAGGTTTCCGTCTGAACCCCCAGACACATGGCAAGCGAGGTCTCTCTCCTCTCCAAAGTTCCCCACAGCACTCAGCTGTAGGTGCACTAAATGCAGTTATCACAGTAACAAAGAATGGTTAATTGCTGTCAACACCCCTCCACCTTCAGAAAACCACTACTTCCAAAGGTCAGCAGTGCCCTTAAAAACCCCAGCAGGCATGCTGTTTAAAGAATAACAACTGAGGAGGCATCAGAGGTCCAGGGGGAGGTGGGGCTCACAGCCCAGCCAAGAAACCAATCACTGAACCGCTTCCACAGTAACCTCAAATTGCAAAAGAGGGTCAAGGTTTCAAAAAGTTATTTAGAAGTACAAGAAGAATATTTCACCAAACCTGGCTTCTCTGTTTAATTAGAGGCAGGAGGCCAACAATGGCAGGAAGATCTAATAGTAATTAAAATAAACCAGTGCATGAATCTCATTCGTTCAGCCCCTGTCCCCAGCAAACTCCTAGGACTCTCTCTTCATTCCACTCAAACAGCATGAAAGCAGGGAATCGGATGAAGAAAGAAACAAGCAGCCAGCAGCCAGCAGCCCTAATGGTTTAATTCCACAGAATTCTACACAATGCGGGTAAGGGCATCATTGGCAAGATATGGAAAAAAATGCATATCATTAAGAAGATAAAAACTGTCTTTCCAATTACAAAATGATCAGTGTAGTCCCTAAGGACTGATTTCCAAACATAAAACACATCCTTAAATGGTAAACAAAAGTGATCACCATCACTTCCATACAGTTTATGCTCCAGTGGACAGTCTACAAATACAACCTTCGACATAGGAGGGTGAGGGTTTTCTCAGTATCTTTCCAAGTGAAAAACTTTCTTTTTTTTTTTTTTTTTTTTTTTTTTTTTTGCGGTGTGCGGGCCTCTCACTGTTGTGGCCTTTCCCGTTGCAGAGCACAGGCTCCAGACACGCAGGCTCAGCGGCCATGGCTCACAGGCCCAGCCGCTCTGCGGCATGTGGGATCTTCCTGGACCGGGGCACAAACCCGTGTCCCCTGCATCGGCAGGCGGACTCTCAACCACTGCGCCACCAGGGAAGCCCCAAAACTTTCTATTTTTGAACAACTCTTCTTGGGTTTGAAGGACTCTTAAGCCTGCTCATCACCTGCTTTCACAGATTTCCCCCATATTTTTCTGGGGTCCAAATCAGTTAAAAGATTTCATGACTCAAATAAGTTTAACAACATCTAACTAACGAGCTGAAAGATGAACAAATTTATTAACATCTGAAGCAAGAGTAACTGAGCAAAAGTAAGTCTGGAGTAAATAATAATAATAGTTCACATTTACTACTGACCTAATACCTTTTCTAAACCATTTACATCCATTAAGATGTTTACAAGTCACAACTAACCATATAAAGGAGGTATTACTATTTACCTTCACTTTACAGATGACAAAACTGAGGTTCAGAGAGGTTAAGTAACTTGCCAAATATCGCACAGCAACTAACTGGCAAAACCACAATACAAAACCAACCCATGTAGTTCCAGATCCCATAGTCTTAATCAGTATCTGAAACTATAAGCAAAGAATGATATTTACAAACCAAAGGCAAGTAGAAGACTCTTTTGTCCTTCAGAAAAATTAGTCTTTCAGTCCTAGGGTTTTTTTTCAATGTCAAGCTATTACTCATTTCTCTATTTACTTTCTAGTACCTCTGCTCTATGTCACCTCTAATAAAAATCAGATCTTAACCCAACTAGCATCTAGCATATGCACAGCTTTAATCATTGCAATAGCCACGGACTTGTAAGATCACATGCTCTGAGAAACATGGTAAGAAAATGAGTGGCAAGAAATTATTAATTTGTAACAGGCTCACAGTTAAGTTAGTTACATTAAAATCGAAAAAGGTGCTCAAGGTTTCCACCACTTACTAAAGAGATCCCAAAAAAGCTCCCCCCCGCTTTTTTTAAGAAGAGTTCAATGTAGGTAGTCGAGATAAGACAGTTTCTGCCTCCCTGTGCTAACTCCCTGACCCCCTGCTTAAATTCTCTTAGCCCGATCTCAAAGGGAGAGTGACGGGTTGAACTGTGCCCCCCAGCCAAACTCAGATATTGAAGTCCTAACCCCCATACCTCAGAATGTGACTGTATTTGGAGATGGGAGGTAATTAAGTTAAAATGAGGTCATTAGGGTGGGTCCTAATCCAATATGACTGGTATACTTCTAAGAAGAGGCAATTTGGACACAGACAAACACAGAGGGAGGACAATGCAAAGACACAGGGAGAAGACAGCCATCCACAAGCCAAGGAGAGAGGCCTCAGAAGAAAGCAACCCTGCTGACACCTTGATCTTGAACTTCTAGCCTCCAGAACTGTGAGAAAATACTTATGCCACCCAGTCTGTGGTACTTTGTTATGGCAACCCTAGCAAGCTAACACAGGGAGTACAAAATGCAAAGGGAACTTGGATCTGCGTGATGTAATGAAAAAGCACAGAATTTAAAAATGATCAGGGTTTCAATTCAATGTACGTTTGCAACTTATTTTTTGCATAACCCAGACAAATTACTTACCCTCTCTAAGTTTTAGTTTCCTTATCTGTAAAATGAAAAAGATAATAATGACCTCTACCCCAGGATTAAATGACTATATATAATAAGACTTACCATGTGCCGGGCACTTTGTACATATTAATACCTCTAACACCCTATAACTACCTTCAAAGTAGATATTACTGTCACTACATTACAATTAAGGAAACTACAGCAGAAATATCGTCAAAGAGAACAAATGATTGTTCTAGGCCACACAGCTAGGGTGAAGAATCTACCTCAGCGTCTCTCGCTCTACAGCTCACACTATCCTTGGGACACGTGAACACAATGTGACTATTACCTAGCTGATAGCTACTGCAACACCATTCATTCCCTGGGTGCATCACAGATAAATAAACAAGATGAGGGGCTGCCAGATTACAGCGGTCCTTCACCACCGCGAACATGAGGACAATGCAAATGAAAAGATCAGGAGTTTTTCCCCTAAAAAAATTTGGGCCTAAAAGGAAGCAAAATCTATCAAACTGTAAAGCACCTGAGAGGGTAAAGGGCTTTAATAGTCCTCATCTCACGGAAGTGTCCAGCAACCCCAGCAAGCAAGTATTAGCATCCCCATTTCACAGACAGGGAAATGGAGGCTCACCTGGAGTCCCATCCAGGGCGGCCTTGGCCCCTGCCAAGGTCAGGAGGCCTCCTTCTTTGAGGTGCTTGGTGGCCAGGTGGCTGGAGATGGTCGACGTCCAAATGCTCTGCTTCCACATCAGGTCACAGTTTTTAAAGAGAGCTGAGCAAAGAAACACACGAGGTGAGCGTTCACAGGGAAGAAAATGACAGGTGAGCTCGGCTCATGGCGCCCGACACTCCAGGAAGCCCTCACAGCCACTCTGTGTCTACAAGGAGATCTAATACAAACAGCCCAGGGCTTGCGGTCAGAGACACGGGTTCGAATCCAGGCCACGTGATCACCTGAGTCTCAACTTCCTCACCTGTAAACTGGTAAACGTCAGCCGATAAATGAGGACTGTTGACAAAATATGCAGGACTGGCTTTAATTCAAACATTGTCCTACTTCATAAAGGGCATTAGATCTATAATTAGAACCTATATATCTAAGTCAGGTTTTATCTGTGATGAAAATCTCAGGGACTATTACCATCTGGACATAAAGAGGGCTTTTAGGGAGCTACATTTTTTTATGGCTGAAAGTTTAATGTCAGCTTTAAAGACGCTTTCAAAGAAAGCTGAAATAACAACCATTTTGCAGTTGTTTTAACCCTCTGGCCTTCCAGAGACGTGAGGAGGAATAAGTGGTAAGGAGTGTCACATCACCAGCTGAACAGTTGTCCCCTTCCTCCCTCACAGGACACACAGAACCCAGTGAAGCTGCGCCCATGACCCAGAAAGAGAGACCTCCTGATACAGGAGGAGGGGTCTTCAGTAGGTGACAACCAAGGTACTGCATTTCCCTGCTAAAAAGAACTACAAAAAAAAGAAAAAAAAGGATGGACCCACATGTATCACTTCTTGTTACCAAAATACACAAAAGGCCATCAGGGTGTTTTGCCAACCTGATCACCACACAAAATACCAATTTCACATTTAAGTGTAGTTCACAGAAAATCAATTCCTTTTTAAATGGCTTTGGCTGATAAATGTAGAAGGAATGATAGAATTAGAAAACTACCATTTTCCAATCCCCAATGGGATGACTGACTCAGGTAGAGATTACCAATGGATGCTTATAACCATTAGGTTTTGGGAATCTGGGGTTCTCAAGGTGTTTGGGAACAGGATATTCATACACGATGCCCAAGTACTATCCCATAGGTCACTTATAATTGCAAACAGAAAAATGAACCTTTATGATGGAAATCTTATCAGCTTGCCACCTTAACCAAGCATGAAATTTGGCATCCCTCTGGATGGAGAAGGCCATATGACATGGTAAGCTCTCTATGTGATGCAGTGTGAAGTCCACATCACTCAGGAAGCATTCTCACCTCAAAATATTTAACCTGAATCTAAGCAAGCCTCTAGACCTACCTTCCAGTTCACAGGAAATACCAGGGACAGAGGAACAAGGTAAATGATACCTTAAAGAAACAGTTTGACAAATTCAGTGTGGGTGACAGTCTATATGAAAACTGCCCTGGACCTGCCAAGTCTGTCACAGGAAAAAAAAACCATTCTAGATTAAGAGACTAAAAACAACAATAAAATGCAGTACATAAACCCTGACTGGAACAAATTTAGAGAAAACAACTATGAAAGATATGGAATAAACTGAGGTAATCAGAACATGAGCTGATACTATTAATCTTATAGAATCACTGTTAATTTTCTTAGGTATGAGAATGGTATTACGATAATGTGGGAGAACAGCTTCATCTTTGGAGGCGCATGTTGAAATATAGTGAAGTGTCAAATTACTTTCAAATGATCAACAACAACAACAAAATACACACACAGAGGACACACATGTAAGAAAGCAAGAGAATGCAAGTATAGCAAATGTTAACAAGGATTGAATCTAGACGGAGGACATAAGGGTGTGCGTTGAACTGTTCTTTCAACTTTTCTGTATATCTGAAAATGTTCATAATAAAAAATGGAAAATATACTCAGCTTTAACAAAAGCTCAATTTTGAGTCCTTTTGACCTTCAGAATGATCTCTCCATTCCATTCACATCCCCCAACTCCCAGTAATAATCCCTGAAAGACTGGGGTAGAAACAACGCTGATTTCATTTCGTCTCCTTTTTAAATGTCAATCTCAAGGTCCCTCTGCCCTAACCCCCTTCTATGGGAAGTTTTTTCTTTATCTGTAAAACAGGGTGTTGATCCCTACCTCACAGCTACGGTAAAGCTTCTGGGAGACATACAGGAAAACATCTGACCTGACACGTAGTATAGACCCATCCCCACGCACCTGGACAAAGAGAAGAGCAAAATGACTAACTCAGAAAAAGACTCACACTTGGACTTGGCATTGCCCCCAGCCCATCCTCCAGCCACACAAAGGATCGCGTCCACCTTCTCTGCACCCAAGAGCTTCCCAACCTCAGCCGTCACCTGAAATAAAAGGGTTGGGAAGACGCACAAACAGTCAGGTAAACCGCAGCAGGCTGACATCTTTACAGTCACCTCTATTTATTTTTCACTTCTTTTTAAGTCAGTTCACAGTACCTGGCAATTAATACTTTGAAAATAAGATGCAGGACCAATTTATAATGGACATTTGGATAGTGAAGCTCGACTACATTTCAGTGTGAGCTTTATAAAGCAACCCAGTCTTCTTCTGAACATCTAAAGGGTGGAGACATATGCATCCCTGGAATAAAACAATAAATAAAGTAGGAAAAGTTTTTAAAAAAAATCACCTAGGGCTTCACTGCCTACAGCTAGCCTTCTGGTATACTTCTTTGCCGACTTTCTTTGCAAATCACAGAATCATAATCTGAAATAATCAATTCCACTCTCCTTGGAATACAAGTATCCCATTAACTGCAACTCCAAGAAAAAAAAAAGCCAAAGAGAAATTATTTTTTTTTAAAAAGCAATAAAAAATAGTCAACAGCAAAATGTTGGTAAATAATGAGTACATGGGGGTTCATTTTAATTCTCTATTTCTGTCTGATTAAAATGTTTAAAGTGTTGAAAACATATACATGTCCTTTTATTACAATTTATTAAAACAAAAGTCTGACAAGACAGACAATCCTGGTCATTACCCATGACCCTTTTCCATGTTTTTCTGGAAGGCATCTATGCCCACCACTATACCATATTTTTTCTGGAATGGCTGAAAGGACCACAGCCTCTCAATAGCTTTGTTAAGATCAATCTTCTTAAGACTTAACACAATGGTGTTAAGTGTAAATGGTGTAATTCTCCCAGCAGTAACATTTCAGTCTCTGACTGCTTTCCCTAACTATTTCCGAGCCTTAAATTACTTTTTCAAGGGACTTCCCTGGCGGTCCAGTGGTTAGGACTCCGCACTTTCACTACGCAGGGCACAGGTTCAATCCCTGGAACTAAGATCCTGCAAACCATGAGGCCCAGCCAAAAACAAAAATTACTCTTCCAAAGAGACTGCATTAGCAACGGAAATCAATCTTTCCTCTCCGTACATTCTATACCTAAAGCTTTCATTTTAAGATTTCTGAATATCCCTTGGCAAGTATCTCACCTAATCCTGATTTAGCTTTTGTTGACCTTTTGCCTGTTACCCTGGTTCCCCGGCTGCCCCTCCCTTGATTTCTAAGCCAGACCCTGCTGCCAAGAGCCCAGATCCCAGCTGCAGGAAATTGGATCATTTCCCCTGACCTCTGTACAGGCACACAACCTGTGCTCTCTACTTTTTAGGGAAGCATGGAGCCCGTACCAACAATGCACCTGCTTGATTTGTTTTTTTACAACCTCTGTCTTTTATTTTTATAATAAAATTAAAACGAGGCATTTTAAAACTCCTTCCCCTTAAATTCTGCTTTCTGCCCAATAGTCTTCTAAAGATTTAGTACTGCTCTCACTTCTTCATCTTATCACTGTCATCGTGAATTTCCAATCCAGGGGCCAATTTTACGTGTATTAGGATTGAACTTCCTCTTCTGGAGCTTTAGAAACAAAAACTGGATGTCATGTTTTTGTCCAGAAATTCTTAATTGAGTGACTGGGGGATGAGAGAGTCTCCTACAGGAATGGTTAAAGATTTTAAAAGCTAAGCTTATAATAATGAAGGCATTTCCCAATCTTCATCGCAAAGATGCACTGTATGGTCAAGACTCAGATGCAGACAACTTCACATTCAAAAAGGGATACAGACATCAGAAACCTGCAATTAAAGGAGCAGGAGAGACGCTGATTACAGAGAACCACGTCTGGAGGAGCTGCTGCTATCCAAGCCCAGATGCCTTCCTAGCATTTGGTTTTAGTTTTCATTACTTTATTCACATGAAGCTATTTTGCTGAGAATCAACTTAAGGTACAGTTAAGAGCATAGACATCAAACCCCCACTGCCCAGGTTCAAATCCTAGCTCTGCCACCTACTAGCTTTGACCTTGAGCAAACACCAGGGACTTCTATGCCTCAGACTCCTCATTTCTAAAAGGAAGATAAAATGAGAAACTGTTTTACAGAGATTGAGTTAATGCAAATGCAAATACGGCACTTAGTATGGTATCTAACACACAACGAAGCCACGTCAAGTTTTACTATTAGGTCCATTAAAGACAATAATATCATTAAATATAGGAAACATTGAGAGCGTATTATAAAAAGTAAGGACAACAAAAATCTACATTTTGGAATAAGTCAGCTGGGTTCCTATATTCTAAACTATGTCAAACTGATGCTTTAGGAAGAGCAAATGAGCAGTTACAGTATAGTCATAATTTATTTGGGATTTTTGGGGGGGGTTTGCCACACTGTACAGCATACAGGATCTTAGTTCCCCAACCAGGGATCGAACCCAGGCCCCCTGCAGTGGAAGCGCAGAGTCTTAACCACTGGACAGCCAGGGAAGTCCAGGGTTTTTAAAACATTTTTAGATTTATACATGTATATGTTTGGAGAAATGGACTGTCAGAAAATATAACAAAATATTAACTGCATCATGAGAACAGAAATGATTTCCTTCTCCTTTTTGCTTTACTGTATTTTCTATATCATACATGCACTACTTTTAAAATTTTAAAAATTTGTTTTAAGAAATAGCTGAGGGTTGGCATGAGAACCATATAAAGCACATCCTCATGCAGCTGGTGGCAACAGCTCTTTCAGAAAGGCAGAACCGCTTAAGAGCATCTCAGATATTTATACCAAGATATCCATCAAATTGTTAACAGTGCTTCCTTCTGGGCAGGGAGAGATGACACTATCACAGAGAGAAAGAGGGGTATTTCACAATTTACCTATATATTTGTATAGTTTTGTTTGACTTCTTATTTTACAGTAAGCCTATAATTTTTTTTTTTTTTTTTTTTTTTTTTTTTTTTTGGTACGCGGGCCTCTCACTGCCGTGGCCTCTCCCATCGTGGAGCACAGTCTCCGGACGCGCAGGCTCAGCGGCCATGGATCACGGGCCCAGCCGCTCCGCGGCATGTGGGATCCTCCCGGTCCGGGGCACGAACCCGAGTCCCCTGCATCGGCAGGCAGACTCCCAACCACTGCGCCACCAGGGAAGCCCAAAAGCCTATGATTTTATAATTAGAAACAACCTGCTTTGTTAGTATTCTTGCTTTGAATGGGGGGAGCCCACTTTTTAGAATGTATGCTAAATAAATAATCAGAGATAGAGACGAAGAAGTTCACCACAGTATTCTTGATAATGGTAAAAAAAAAACCTTGCAAAAAACTTAAATGTATAATTAAGTGCAAACTAAACAAACTATGGCCAATCCACACAAAGAAAAATTACATGTCAACACAGGTTTTATTAAGTGATCTGAATAAGTATCTAAGTTAAAGGTTAAGTTTTTTAAAAAAAGCTGACCATGACATATAAAATACGAATTTATTTCAACTTGTAAAACTAGTAACATATAGTATGCATAGTTTGTAAGACAAGAAAATGGGCCAAAATGTGAACTAACTAGTGAGCTAACTAGACATGAATTATGGCCTATTTATCTTTGTGGTTTTTTTCATTTTTTCCAAATTTCCCTCCATGAGCACAAATGGCTTTCATAATTAGAGAAATAATACCTGAAAAAAAGGAAGAGCACACAGCCGGTGGAACCCTATCCCCAGCATTCCCCTACCACAGGCGCGGTAGGGCCTTCCCTAGACTTACCTGGTCAGCCTGCTCCGTAAACGAGTCTGTCATTTTAACCAGGACGCTGGCACTGGCCTCTTCATTCTCCACAACGTCGATGCTGGCGACCCACTGGATCAAGGAGAAAACAGCTTCAGTCAAGAGACAGTCAGTTGTTAAAGATCCATGCCCAGGAACTCGGGGAGTGGAGGCACGTAAGAGGCTTTACATGAAAACCCCCTAGAGAAGGATCTAGCAACCGACCTCTTGCACTCTTTGCAGGGCATCTGGCTTCAGCCAGTGTACCCCTTACTGAGCCCCAGGCTAGCCCATTCTGCCCCCAAACACCTCTTCCTTCTCCACTCTCACCTCTGAAAGCCAAACCCTGATCGTGCAGAGACCCCCTAGACCAGGGGTCTGCAAACCTTTTCTGTAAAGAGCCAGAGAGTAAATATTTTAGGCTTTGCTGGCCATACAACCTCTGTTGCAACTACTCAACTCTGCTATTATAGCTGGAAAGCAGCCACAGACAACAGTAAATGAATCAATGAATGAGCGTGGCTTCTGTGCCAATTAAACTTCAGACACTGAATTATGAATTTCATATAATGTTCACATGTCACAAAATATTACTCTTCTTTTGATTTCTTTTCAACCATTTAAAAATGGGGAACTATTTCTAGCTCTTGGGCTCTATGAAAAAAGGTGTCAGGCAGGATTCAACCCACGGAGAACTGGAGTTTTCTGACCACTGTCCCAGAGCATAAAGGGATGACTGTGGGTTCAGAAATCAGATCAGGCTTTGAATCCTGATTCTGCCCTATAGCGGCTTTCTCGTTCACCCACTCTGCAGAGGTTCCTCACCTGTAAAATGGGGGGTTGTCAACAATGAACGGTGTTAGTGTGAGAGGTAAATGAAATGTAAGATTCTACAGCTGCTGGCACAGGTGACACATCGTTCTTACTCAGAAAGCTCCAAGGTCCGGGAGTCTGAAGGTCCCAGAGATAAGCATGTCCACCACAAGCTTTGAAGAACACAGCATCCTTTCAAAACACTCACTACTTCTGTGTCACAGCCATGGGGGATACTGAGACAAAGAAAAGGTTCTATCCCCGCCCTCCCGGAGCCCCCAGGAAGAAAGGCAGAGAAAGACAGGAGAGTCACAGGTAAATCAGCTCCACAGATTCACCAAGTCAAAGGGCCAAAGTGCCCGCACTGGGAGGAAGCACAGCCCTTGTATCTATAATGTAGGTGGATACAGGAGCCCTGTATTAAAGTTACAGGAAAGGAAACTAAGAGTATGTAGGAGCACAGTGCTTGGCCTTTGGCTGGCAGTCCTTAAGTGTTCCCATTGTCACCACCATCCACGGCTGCAGACCTGGGAAGATACCCTAAGACAGGTAAGTGGTGGGAAGGTGATGTATTTAGAATCCTTCAAAGCATATTCCTATACCAGACTGTGAGTAAGAAGAAAACCCTGGCACCCTTTCTCTCTGGTCCCAGCGCACCCTTGCTCAGGCTGCTGCTAAGTAAACACCCACGAAAGCTCCCAGAGTGGGGTCCCTGAGTAAGAAACAGCTGCAGCAAGAAGAAACTGTGGGCTTGCGCGCGGAGCCCTGTGGCTGCTGGGGTCAGGGTCCCTGACCCCGCCACAAGCTCAGCGACAACCTCGTCTCTTCCTTGCTGCTTTCTGGGGAGCGGCTACTGATTATGCAAAGTAGTAGAAGTAATCTTTGCAAAACAAAAGGCATTTGCAGGGCTTCAAAGTATCACATATAACGGAAGCAAATGGAACAGAGGTATATATCAATAATATATATGTATATATATCAATAATAGCTAACATTTAAATAGCTTTTACCACGAGTCAAGCAATTTACAATTTATGCACAACGACGCCATTCATCTCATTTAATCTTCGTAACTCCCCTAAGGGATAAATACTATTATTATCCCCATTTTACGGATGGGGAAACTCAAGTTCGCTGACGTTAAGCAATCCGTTCATGGTCATAGGGCTAGTAACCCCAGGCAAGCAGTGTGATTCCAGATCCTTCCCTCTCATTACCTCTTCCTCCGTCTCTGTTCTCTCGAGTCATGCCAGACTTTCCGGGCCTGGAAGAGGCCGACGGAGCAGCCGCCGCATGCCCTCGAACCCTTCTCCTTGGAGACCAAAGGCCCTACACCTCGGGCCCCGGGGTACGCACGCACTCGGAGACAGAACAGACGTGTAGACGTGTGCATACATGTGCAATCACCCATGTCTGGGGGTGCTCGGGGGCCCCCAGCTTCCTTCCAGACCGCGCTCCGGCGCTGCACGGGCACGCCCCTCTGGGCCCCAGTCACCACGGTGCCCGCCCGCAGCCCGCCGAATTACCCAGTTGCGGGCGCGGAACGCCTGCACGCATCGGGAGCCCAGCGCGCCCCGGCCGCCGTACACCAGCACCCGGCGCGTCTCCCCTGCTACCGCCGCCATCCCGCTCCTCCGGCTCGGCTTCCGCTGCTCTGAAAGGCCCTGAGCACGAACGTGGCGCTCCGCCCCGGCCGCCTACCCCGCCAAGAGGGACCGCGCGTCTGCCGCGCCCGCAGCCGAGCCCGCTGCCGCCGCCTAGCGCGCAGCCACACTCGGCGAGCAGGGCCGCGCCCCCTCATCCCCCGCCCGCTGCCCCGCCCCAGCCCCAAATAAACACCCACGCACGGCGAGAAGTGATCTCGAAGTGCCGTTTCGTTTTAGTGTGCACAACAAGCCTATGACAAGTTAGGAAACTGAAACAGGAGAGTCTCAGCCGCTTGCCCAGAAGAGTAGGAATTCGAACCCAAGTCTTTAACAGGGTTCTGCCTAACCACACCTCCATTCAGCCTGGAGGAGCATGGGCTTGTTGAAGATCCGTCGATTCCCGCAGAATTTTTCGAAAGATAACTGCTTAACCCCTAAAACACCAAAAATTGACATAGGTCCATCATTTGGGGCAGAGATAGGATGCAAAGGTATTACACATGACCTGCCTTCTCAAAGCGTGCTTCATGTTACAATAAGGATAACGAATGTTATCGGTCACTTACTAATGTGCCAAGCACTCTCGTAAGCCTTTTATAAGTAGTTTGTTGTTCATTACCAGAAAAACGTTTGCTATGTCAAGGTTATTGTGATGAAGACAGCTGTTGCATTTCAAAGACCTGATCTCCAGCCCCAACCCTGACATCCAGTTTTCTCAGGAGAGAAATGTCTGGAATAGCACATCCCCTGCCTACCACAAAGGGTTGCCGCACCATCAGGGGTGAGCAAGCATACGGTAAGAGCCTTTGTACACCGCACAAGCTGTGGAGACACTCTTTATTTTCATTGCGGAGAGACCACAGAAGTGAACCCCCATTAGAGGGAAGAAAACTATTTCCATCACCATGTCTCTCTGCCCCTCTGTGCTCTCCAAGTGATATTCCCAGAAGTCCTGTTGGTTAACAGGGCAACCTCCTGAACTCCCTCCAGAGCTCTGTGACCAAATAAGGAATTTCACTGCCACTTCTGCCCCACTTTGCCCCCAAAGCTACTGACAATGACTGTTACCAGTCTCACATGATGTGAAGTTGACATTCAGCAATAGACTAAAAGTTAAATTTTTAAAGCCACAGTGTAAGAAATCGTGGAATATTTCATTCCTTGTGCCAGTAAATCAAAAGAAAAGGACAGATCTTCACTCTTAGGAGAGACAAAGACCCCAGCAGGGTGATGGGAGATTATTATTTGCTAACACATTAGAAAAACACTTTCCTTTCCCGTTTCAGGTGACACAACAGGTGGGGGCAGGGGGGAAGGGTGGAGATAAAGGGGGGCTGTACGTGTTGGGGTCCAGGTTTCCCCAACAGTCACAAATTAACTCTGACTCAGGCTGCAATTTTACCCGCAGCAGATTCACCCAGTGATAAATTTAAGAATCATAAAGTCTTGTTTACACATTTCAATTAAAAGGCTTGGGAACAGAGGTCATTTTGTGGTATTAATAACACTTCTAGGGATTCTGACAGCAGTGACATTTTAGAGAAAGAAATGCCAGGGCATGCATCAAAGAGATCAACATTTGATACGGTGCATTGTTGGCAATGTTCAAGGGCTAATCATTCCATCTTTGTTTTCCTTCTACCGTATGCATTTTTTGAGACTGGTTAGCATCTCTTTATAGTCAGATCTACCTGGTTACGCCTGCTAATAACTTCCTTGCCATTAAGAGGTCCACACCAGGGTTATTCAAATACTTGAAACGAGGAACAATTAAGCCCTCTGCTGAAACCTTAGTCTAGTGGGGGATATAGGGTTACTTCCTTCGGTAACACACTCCTCTACACTCCAGTCAGGTGAAGACGTCTCTGTAGAGACTTCCAGTGCAGTTGTAGTAAACATGGGCTGTGGAGGCAGGCGCTGAGGGAGGGACAGGAGATGGACCTGAAATCTTGAAACAGTGTGTTTGGAAGAGCTGACCCTAGAGCAGGGGATTGCCGAGTGTCTGGAAGATGTCAAGGACCCCCGCTGTTGCTCAGACACCTGGGGCATGACCTGCACCCACCAGGATGCCTGGATGGTTCAAAAAGACGTGGTATGGGCTGGCATCTTTACTCAGCCTCTCTTCCTTTATCCTGATCATCGTTGCCCTGGCGTTGCCCCACTGGCTGAGTGGGAAAATCCTTTGTCAGACTGGAGTTGATCTTGTCAATGCCACAGATCCAGAGCTGGTCCAATTCATTGGGGACATTTACTACGGACTCTTCCGCGGTTGTAAGGTGCGGCAATGCGGGCTTGGGGGCCGCCAGTCCCAATTCACGAGTGAGTATACTGGGGGGCACGAAACCTGCTTTAGAACACTTATTTTTAAATATTCGTAAGGATGCTTGTGTCTGAATGCGAAATTCAAGTGCCACTGCAGTCTAAGGCATAATGACTTAATCCACAGTAAGCCATGGACTTACTCTTGTTCAGCACCCAAAAGAGACCTTTTATTTCTGTGGAGGCTTATGGAAACATTAGAAATAAGGATTTGTATATCTTTGTAGTTTACCTCTATGAATAATCACTAAAAATATTGAGTGCTTACGTGTTCAGACATTCTACTAAGTGCTTTACATGGTTTGTCTCTTTTAAGCCTTATAACAAATTTATAAAGAAGGAATTATTAACATTCCCAGTTTGCAGAGGACTCCACTGAGGCTTGGAGAGGTTAAAAACTTGCCTGAGGTCACCCAGCGGAAAACTTTAGACCCAGGTCACAGGACTTGGGTATGCTCAGCCAGTGTGGCCTGAGGGTGTAGACGACCCGCTGAAATGACCCTTCCTCTTCTATTTATATAAACGCTTCAGAGTCTGCGAAAAAGCAAAAGGGCTGTGCGCCTGGGCTCTGGAATCAGACTATCTGGGTTCAAAGCTCAACCCGGATATTTCCTGGCAAGGAGACCTCGGGCAAGGCTGCTGTCCATGAACGTGAGCGGGTACTGACGTAGGCGGGCGGCCATCCAGCGTCACAGCAGAGCTGCTCAGCAGGTAGATAGAGCAGGAATCCAAGACCAGCTTATGAAGGATCTTCTGGGAAGGAAAAACTGAAACAAAAAAGGCAATATTCTGCACATCTTTAGACTCATACAATTAGATTGCTGGTGAGAACAGTATCCTACAAAATCATAATTAATCAACATAATGCAAATGCAAGGGGATAAGGGATTTATTCATTATATAATTTCTATATTTCATAACTGTAGTTTTTAGAATCCTGACCAGGGTATCTTATTAAACGTATAAAGACAGAGAGCTGGAACCATTGACAAATATAACGATACAAATTGGCATCATTTATACACATGAAGGATATATATATTTGTTATGTATAGCAAGAAAAAAAATCGCTGGGAATATTTATATTTACCCAGAAATTAAATTGGACCAGGGATATTGAAAAGCTCTGTTAAAAACATAACATAAAAAGCTGAAAACACACTTAACATAAAGAAATAAATAAAACAAAGAAATAGGACATGCTAAAAGGGGATGATGACAGCTGTATGCAGTACTTGGTTCTGAGCTGGGTCAGTTTACTATAAAGGATGTCACTGGGACAATTGGTGGAACTTGAATGGGGTGTCAGGATTAAACAGCAGTCATATGCCAGTGTTAACCTACTGATTTTGATAGTTGTATCGTGGTTGTGAAAGACAAGGTCCTTTTTGAGGAAATTGACCCTGAAGTGCCAGGGTTGGAGGGGCAATTTACCCTCAAATCGTTCAGAAGAAAAAAAAAATTTCTTTGTACCATTCTTGCAATTTTTCTGAAGTTTGAGGTTGTTTCAAAACCACAAATACATTGGGCTTCCCTGGTGGTGCAGTGGTTGAGAATCTGCCTGCCAGTGCAGGGGACACAGGTTCGAGCCCTGGTCTGGGAGGATCCCACATGCCGCAGAGTAACTAGGTCCGTGAGCCACAACTACTGAGCATGCGCATCTGGAGCCTGTGCTCCGTGACAAGAGAGGCCGCGACAGTGAGAGGCCCGCGCACCGCAATGAGAAGTGGCTCCCACTCGCCGCAACTAGAGAAAGCCCGCGCACAGAAACGAAGACCCAACACAGCCAAATACAAATAAATTTTTTAAAAAACCCCGCAAATACACACACAAAAAGGGGGAAATGGCACAATTTTTAAAACAATTGTAGATAATAGGGGGTTTTTTAATTTTTATTTTATATTGGAGTATAGTTGATTTCCAATGTTGTGTTAGTTTCAGGTATACAGCAAAGTGATTCAGTTATACATATACAAATATCCATTCTTTTTCAGATTCTTTTCCCATATAGGTTATTACAGAGTATTGAGTAAAGTTCCCTGTGCTATGCAGTATGTCCTTGTTGATTACTTTATATATAGTACTGTGTAAGTTTTAGGGAATTGAAATTAACAAACCTCATGGAGGAAGTTCCAAAGCTTGAACAAGGGAGCAATAGATTCAATACTCCAGAGACTTTAATAAGCAAGCCAGTGCTCAGGGAACATAATAAAAATAGCCCATATAATTATGTAATTATATAGCATGATACACCACGTTACCATCATAACCACCTTCTTACACACTAGATCATTTATTTATCTGTTATGTTTATTATTTATTATGTCTCCACCCCTTTGGTATATAGCGCCATTAGGGCAAGGATCTTGTCCATTGATGATCCCAAGCCCCTAGAACAGTGCCTGGCACACATTCAAAAACATTGGTTGAATGAATATCGATAAAGTACTTTTAAACTCATTTATACTGAATGTTCACGTACAAGATGCCAGACATGTGACCTATGCTATACTAATCTTCCGCAAACCTGCCAGATAGAAGAATGAGGCTCAGAGAGGTTAAGCAACTTGATCAAGGTCACAGAGCCTTGAGTGCCAGAGCCAGTCTCCAACCCTGGTCGGTCTTACCCTAAAGTTCCCACCGTCCATTGTGTGTTGTTCCCTCGGGAATCTGTGACTGGCAACTTTCCCAAGGCGGCGTGTTACCCTAGTAGTCTTTACTGTTCTCCCAGAATTCAGCAAGTTCTGGATGTTGGGGAGGTGGTGGATGGATGTGAATTCTCTAGGATGGGAGGATGCAGGTGGATGGCTCCTGTCAGAAACGACTGAGGGGTCATTTGGGAGGGTGTGTTAGTCCCCTAGGGCTGCCATAACAAAGTACCACAAACGGGGTGGCTTAAATAACAGAAATTTATTCTCTCACAGTTCTAGAGGTTAGAAATCCAAAATCAGGTTCTTGACAGGGCCGTTCTCCCTCTGAAACCTCTAGGAGGAGTCTTCCTTGCCTCTTCCAGTTTCTGGTAGCCCCAGACATTCCTTGGCTTGTGACAACATTACTCCACTCTACACATGGCATTCTCCCTAAGCCTCTTCACATGGTCTTCCCTCTGTGCATGACTGTCTCTGTGTCCAAATTTCCCCTTTTTTATAAGGACACTAGTCTAATTCCCCCTTTTTTATAAGGACACTAGTCTTACTGGAATAGGGCTCACCCTAATGACCTCATTTCCACTTGATTACTTCTGTAAAGACCCTATTTCCCAATAAGGTCGTATCCTGAGATGATGGCGGTTAGGACTTCAACACATTTTTTGAGGCTGGGTACAGAATGCAACCCATGACAGAGGATGTGGAGTGGCAGATGGTGGGCCTAGGATAATTAAGGAAGTCACCAAGCACAAGCACTGTTTCTGGAGAAGCAGCTGAAGCAGAGACAGGCTTTGCAGAAGGAGGAGTTCAAAGGAGGGCAAGACAAGACTGGGCCCTTCCACTGTGATGCTAATTAAACCCCTGCCATCCCAGCTCACAGAAATGCAAACTACCTCTAGCCCTGGAAGCCATAAGCTAAGCAAATGAGCACTTACTGTTTGCCCACTGGAGGCACTCAGTACATGTTCCTTTCCCTCCGCCCTCTTCCTTCTCAGAGGGGTGACTATGGGAAAAAGCCCCCTGGGTTCATCTAACGTGGTCTGCTCTCTGAAACATCAGAACTGTGTAAGAATCATAAAGGACTTTTTAATATTAGTTCTGAGCAGGATAATACTCAGGAAAGTTTTATTTCTGGCTGCCCTGGGTGGGGTCCCAGAGGAGGGTGTATAACCATGATGTGATTCTTTTTGAAAACTTGCACCGGGAGCTGGGGCCAGGTTCCTCCTGGCTTTGGCTGGTTTTACACCAATGCCACCCAGGGATACCGCATCTGTTACCACATTCTCTAGCCTCAGAGGTGAGTCTCTCTACCTTTAGATGTACAGCTCCTAGAGCCAGTACCACCTACTTGTGTGAGGCAGCTATGGGGTGTATCAGAGCCCCCAAACCCCAAGTTGGAATCAGGATTTTCCTGCTACTGTCACTGTTGTTCCGAAGAAAGAAAAAAAAAAAAATCCCTGCTCCCAGGGCCCATGTGCACATCAGCGGAGAAGCGGGGTGCGAAAGTGCTTTGTAAACTGGAGTAGGAAAGTTCGATTGGGTCTCGTGGACAAACAGCCTCAATTCGCACCTTCATAGGGGTCTCCCCTAGAATCACCCAAGAGAGTCAGTTTCCAAACCAATCATGGAGAAAAGCAGAGAACTATACAGCATAATCCTAATTAAGATCCTTTTTTATAGCCAGACTTTCTGAAATAAAAACAAATCAATCTAGCAGTCTGAGCGGCTGGGGAAAGAAAGGGACAAACGCTAATTCAGCAGTGTTCACCTATTCAGCCGTACTGTATTTATGGGCCTGGCGCTTTTAGGAAAACAGGGATAAACTAAACAGAGGAGTGTCTGCCCTCCAGAAGCTTTCCATCTGGGAAAGAGAAAGGCAGTAAATGAGCACTGGGCAGTAACACATTAATGTCTCAAGCTGTCACCTCTTTGTTCATTTCCTCCAACCCACTCTGCGCTAGAGGAGAGATTTTATTTATGCCCATTTTACTGATGAGGAAATTGGGGGTCAGAGAAATCAATAAATGAAATAATTTCTGTAAAAGCTCCTGATGTGGTGCTTGATCATTTTTAATTCACTGGTTCCCCCCTCATCTCCCACCCCCAAGCATTCCGTCAACAGCCAGACCTGGATCTGACTTCAGATCTCAGGCTTTTCTTACCATTGTCCATTTTAGATAACAGCCCTTTCTCAGATGTGTCTTTTGCAACTCTTTTCTCCCATTGCGGTGGCTGTGTTGTCATTTTTTTGACATTGTCTTTCACAGGGCAGAATTTTTTCATTTTAGTGAAATCCAATTTATCAATTATTTCTTTTTTAAAATTAATTTTTGCCTTGCTGGGGCAAAAGGGACTGCTGGACGTCTCTGGAGTAGGGAGCAAACAAATTACTTAATAATTAGATAGTTATCTAATTTGAGTTGCTGACAGGATGATTAATCACTTCTGGGATTCAAGTGGGTTAGCTTTCATATGTACACCATAAGACTATATATTCAAATCCAAAATAAGACCTCTAGACCTCCAGCTGTACTAGGATTAAACTTTTAAATCTTTGCTTATCCAAGTTATCTGCGGCAAAATCCTGAAGCCAGCACTTCCTGGCTGGGTGACCTGACTAAGCTATTTAACTTCTCATTTCTAAGACTCTAACTTACGCATCTGTAGGCGTGAGGGAAGGTTGCCGTGAGCAGTGAAAGAGAGAAAGTGTATGTGTGCTGGCACACAGTCTGCGCTCAATATGTGTAGCTATTGTCACTTGTCACCATGGATCGTATCCTCTCATGGTCATGGATTTCAAGCTGGAAACTTAAATGTAATCCTTAAGTCAGACGTGTCTCAAGCTTTTGGAAACTGGGTACAAATATGAAAGGCAAGCAGGCAACAGGTCTCCTGGGATGGCACTTGTGTGACAAGAGCAACAGTAGAGTCACCCCTTAAAGAAATTATTAATAGAAGGAACTGATGCATGAAAACTCGTGAGGGAAGATTTGAATTTCTAAATAATGACATATGTAAAAAATAATAAGATCTCAATTAACTGGGAGATCTAGAGCCTTGGAGTGTGGCCCATGATTGTGGAGGCTGAATGAGATTCAGCCCTTTATCAGTAAAGATTTGTTTTTTTTTTAATATAGTCAATACATTTCCTACTGCGGAAGCTAAGGATTGGGTATTCTTTCACCATCCCTCTCCGTATCACTCCATATGCCCCAAATCCCCTCGCCCCATCATCATAATATGGTTATTTCTCAATTTTTTTTTATTAAATCACACCTGGAGATGGGTTCATGTCATTATATGGATATGATTAATTCTTTTTATAAGTTGCTTTGTGTGACCGTGCTTTAATTTATTCAATCTCCTATTGACTCGTGATTTGGTTTTTTCTCCAATCTTTTGCTACTGTAATGAATATCCGATATATACAGCTTTGAGCACACATGGGAGTGCTTTTCCTAGAAATGAAATTGCTGGGATAGATGTTGCCAAATTGCTCTCTAAGGACATTGTATGAACTAATATCCCTACAAGTTTTGACAACTGCCTCCTTCCCTACACCTTCATTAACATGGTGTATTAGCAAACCTTTTGATCTTTGCCAATCACACAGGTGATGATTTTCTATTTTAAGTGTTTGGTGAGGATTATTATGCTGGTTATGTGTCCTAAGGGCTGCATGGCATGAAACAGGATTATGAAACAATTAGGTAATCAGGCATAAGCTACCATGTTTGGAATGAAAAAGTGCTGTGAGTTTGCAATGAAAAAAAAAAATCTAAAGGACACTGAAATGTAAGGACAAGAAATGGAAGAGAGAAGTCCTACAGAAAAAAATCCCACGGGAAGGAGTTCATTTTCTGGGGTAAAGTTTCTGACGCTGATGAGATAACCACATAGAGATAAATATACATGGAAATACAGAACTGGAAAGAAAGCTAGATCAGAACTGAAGACATAACTGTGGAGTGTCTGGACACTTCTGAGTGGAAAGGACACTTCAAAGGAAGAAGGACAAAAATTCTTGTTCTCAGGCTTGGGAGACACCAGCCTTCTATGAATAAAAATGGGCAGGTGAGCCAGCAAAGGAGCCAGAGCGGGACGGGGTCAGGGAGTGAGTGGAACCCGGAAAGCTTTGAGTCCTGGCTCCCAACTGGGGCCACAGACGGGCTGGTCAGTTGTATCAAGTAATTAAGGAGGGAGGTTGGAATTCACAAGATGGACCCAGATTTGACCAGGAGGTATTCAGTAGAAACTTTGGAGTAGTTGCAGAGGAAGGGGTTTTCCCCAGGAGTTTTTTAGCTTTCATCATTTTAAATCATTCATTTACAATAACTGAAATCAGTGACTCTAAACTCTATATACCATGTGATATATAGGACTTTGGTCCTGGATAGAGTTCAGGATCACCTTGCCCAAAGACAAGGAACTTGGTGTCTCCAAGCCTGTGGGTAAGGGCGTTTAATAAAATCTACTTCATATCCTTGTCACAAGGATTGGATGAGATAACAGACGGAAAGGGCTTGGCCCCTGACTGTACTCGGTAAATGTTGATTACACTCAACTCCTATGCAACTATTACTATCCACGTTATACTGATGAGGAAACTGAGGCTTGAGAAGTCACATGACTTTTCCCAAGTCAGAGGGTAAAATAACAACCACAGTTGCCATTTTTGAGAACGGACTCTTTCCTAGACAATATTTAAACACTCTACTATGATATATCATGTAATCTTCACATAGAGAGAAATATAGAGAAGACAAATCCAAATTAATATTTCACTAAATTATCCTGCCACATTAATATGGCAAATTAATATTCTAATAAAGTGCAACATGAGAATTACATGTCCATTATACACAGGGAATTAATGTCTATCTTACTGAATCATTATGGGGAATCCAAAATGATGCTCCTAGCTTTGCATTAGTGCCCACAAAGTGGGCACTATGATTATTCCTATGCCCTTCACTTGACCCCCTCAATATTGTAAGATGGGTAGGAGAAGTAGGGTTTAGATGATCCTAAATATTTTATAATTGTGGCAAATCAGCAAAGCTGGGATTTGAACCTGGAACTTTGGATGCCAGATCTAGGCTTCACTTTGCTACACCCCTCTATACTCTTCATGATATACCTGAGACCGCTTCTACCTTTCTGATTTAATGAAGGCTACTCTCTGACCCAGATGAAAACTTTGTAATCGATCAGCCTTCTTTGACTGATTCTCTTGCCAGCCTCCTTTGCTAAAGCAACACCATCTGGAGCTTGTACGGATTAGCTCACACCAGATCCCAGAGCTGCGAGGCCGATGCAACTTAAACGCCCAGCTGGGGCACATTCTGATTTTGCAGCCACCCCAAGGAAGCGAAGATTGTTGGCCAATTGATAAGTGGTAAATCTGGGGGCCATGAATTCATCTCAGGAAGTCTCCTGCTTTTTGAAAACCCAGCACTTGCTGCCTTGCCCTCACTCCCCTCTGCTAAAGCTTTCATGGTAAGCAAGCCTGGGACGTACGAACTGGAGCCAAGCTCTGAAGCTGACATCTTGGCTGTGTCTTCTCTCCCCAGTCTTCCCACACCTGGTGAAGGAGCTCAATGCAGGCCTCCACGTGACAATTCTGTTTCTCCTCTTCCTGGCCTTGGCGCTGGCTCTGGTCAGCATGGGCTTTGCCATTCTCAACATGATCCAGGTTCCGTACCGGGCAGTCAACGGCCCCGGGGGCATCTGTCTATGGAACGTTCTCGCAGGTAAGGAAGGCCCCTGGGGAGACAGATTCCTGTCCATGCCATCAGGAGGCTGAGTTCCAAGTAGGTGGGCAGAAGGCATGAAGGAATTAAAATGCCCCACCTCAGCCTTCACTTCCCTGGGTCTGTTACTTCCTTGATGGGCATGAATATCCTTTTTACTAAAAGTTGAAGAATCTCTGTCATCATAAAGAACTGAAGTATTAGTGTGCATGAGTGGCTGAGGACTTAGAGCAGCGAAGAGAGGTCGGGATGAGAGAAGAGAGAAGACAGAGAGCTGTGGGTGAAGAAGAGGGGACCATGGGATGAGTGAGGATGTGGGACTGCTGCTGTGATTCTGAAGGAACCTCACAAAGGACAGAAGAGAAGGGACCTGGGGGGCTTACATGCCTTATTTTGTGTAAACCTCACAACCTCTCTATGAGGCGGTTATTATTAGACCCATATTTACAGGTGAAGAACCTGAAGCTCAGAGAAGTTAAAAGATGCACCCAGGGCTTCCCTGGTGGCGCAGTGGTTCAGAGTCCGCCTGCCGATGCCGGGGACACAGGTTCGTGCCCCGGTCTGGGAAGATCCCACATGCCGCGGAGCGGCTGGGCCCGTGAGCCATGGCTGCTGGGCCCGCGCATCCAGAGCCTGTGCTCTGCAACGGGAGAGGCCACAACAGTGAGAGGCCCGCGTACCGCCAAAAAAAAAAAAAGATACACCCAAAGTCACACAACGATGAGTAACAGAGGCAGGATTCCAACCCAGGTATAACTGAGTCCAAGCCTTTTGTCCTTTCTTTAATCATCTATGACCACCGTGACCTATTTTCCAAGACAAAAGTTGTGTGTGAATGTATGTGTGTGTGTGTGTGTGTGTGTGTGTTGATTTGGGAGAGTATCTGATATACAGAAATTAATTCACATTTAGTTCAGCACTGAAAAAATCACCTGTAATGAAAGTAACAAAATCCCAAGAATGATTTCAGAAAACCCAGGTCAAATGGTCAAGATATCCCGATGGCAGTAAACCCTCACTACCTTTTACTTTATACAGGATGACCATAAAGTATAGAAACAAGTAATAATGTTTTATCATGCATTGGAATGTAATGTCAGTAAATCAATTATTACGTATTGGCCTATGTTTGCAGACTGTGGCCATCCTGTAGAATTTCTTATAAACGTGGTCACTCCCATGTAGACTTGTTTATCTCTGCCTGAATGCTCACAGTGGTTGGCATGTAGAAAGTGCTCAATGCCGCTTTTGAAATAAATGCTTATCTCTGTCAATTCCCTTCCTCAGAGAGACAGTACTCTCAAGCTCTATTGACAAGAGTATTTTAAAAAACGCAATTTGACAAAACTTTACTCTCAAAAGGCATAAAAATACGAGTATCCTTTGATTAAACAATTCCAAACATTAATTTATGCTAAGGAAATAACAGGAAAAGAGCACAAAAAATGTACATTAAAAGGAGTTTCCTGCAGCACTTTATACTATCAAAAAATTGGAAGCAATCTAGATATCCAGAAATTAGGTCACACTTAATTAAACTTAAAATAATTAGGTGTGTCGCTCGTATAAAACATCATACACAGTTTAAAGTGGTGCTTTAACAGAATATTTAACAACATGGAAAAATATTCAAGTAAGGGAAGTAAATCAAGTGTAAAGCAGTAAGAGTACCATAATACTAATTTTATTAAAGAGATGGAAATGTAAAGAAATATACTAAAATGTTCAAAGTGTTTATATTTGGCTTTTAGGAAAAGAGCATATTTGTCTTTTCATCTTTGTGATTTTCTCTGGCATCCAAATTTTCTTCAATAAGAAGTAATAGTCTAAACAAAGGGCATAATAAATGTGCTTTTTAAATATTAATTAAAATCAGGGCAGGAGAGAAGTAGAGAGAAAGAGAGAGAGAAAGATGGAGAGAGAAAGAGAAACAGAGGGAACCCGGAAGGCCAAAGTCTGAAGCAATAGGTAGGGAAGGACATGAAGTTTGGAATCTTCCAGTTTTCTCCTTTCGCCTTTCCTTTCCTCCTTCTCTTATCTCCTCTTATCATTAAGCTTGGAAAGAGGATAACTGAGGAGGAGAGAACAGTCTAGCCCTCCGTTCTGATCCCCCAATCTGCCCAGTACGATGCTCTTGTCTCTTCCCTCAGATGCCTCAAGGTCTACATACACAGGCTGAAATACTTAGAGAATGAGCTTATCCACATGTGCACACACACACCCTGCCCCGCCGTGGGTAAGGGAAAAAGTGGCAGAGTCGAGGCTCAAAGTAGATCTCATAGGAAGCTTATTCTCACGCCTCTCGCCCCTCACAGAGTGGATTATCTGCTGCTTTTAAAAGCATTTTAAAATTTGTGTTGCCCTAAGCGTGTTTTACACCGCAAGTTTGTTGCCTGTGCCACAGAAAAGCCACCTCACATCTAGTGGTTGAATTGCAAGGAAAAGAGCTGAGCATGAGGGTGTCCTTTCTGGGTTTCAGGAGGAGTCGTGGCCTTGGCCATCGCCAGCTTCATGGCCGCGGTAAAATTTCACGACCTGACAGAACGAATCGCCAACTTCCAGGAGAAACTCTTCCGCTTTGTGGTGGTGGAAGAAGAGTATGAAGAGTCGTTCTGGATCTGCGTGGCCAGCGCCTCAGCCCACGCCACTAACCTGGTTGTGGTGGCCATCAGTCAGATTCCCCTCCCGGAGATTAAGACCAAGATAGAAGAGGCCACGGTCACGGCCGAGGATATCTTGTATTAAAAACCTTCTCCTGAAATCAGTTCTTAGGAGAATGGAAACCTCCTTTTTCTTTTTTCCAGCTTGCACAGTCTTGAATGTCTACGTTTTGGCAGTAAGAAGAAGGAAGTGGAAGGGGGAAGGGTAGTTACCTGGGCCAGAAAAGAAAACTTTCCGAATTTCTGGCATCCCTGCACTTCTTTCTCACTGACCTTGGAGTTAGAGACTCTGCCACTGGCCAGTCGTGTGTGACACTGGACAATTCATTTAATATCTACTTCTCAGTTTCTTCATCTGTAAAATGGGGGTATTAACGACCTCGCAAGGTTGTAATGAGGTCTAAATGGGTGATAACGTTGCCAGCCTTTGTATATTGTAGAGCACCCTACACATATAAGGTACTGTACACTCCAAGAAATGTCTATAGACCCTTGGTATATCCCGCACAATATTAGGAGGAATGCAAAAAGGAATATGATAATGTCCCTGGCCTCCAGAAACACCTAGTCTTTCCACACGACACAGGAATCAGAGAGCAACAATAACAGTAAGAATGAAAATAACTACCATTCTTTGGAGTGGTTACTACATGCAGTTCTAAAAGTTTTACATATAGTAAGTCATTAGGTCCTCACTACAACTCTGTTGGTATAGTACTATTTTAGTCCCATTTCATAGATGAAGAAACTAAGGCATAAAGCAGTTGGATAACTTGCTGAGGTCAGGAATTAAATGGACAGAAGTCTGGAGCCAGAGTTTACATTTTTAACCCCTTTGCTGATCTGACCTTTGGTGTACGAGCAATTGCAAGGCAATGTGATCAGTGTTATAACAGCACATGGAGAAAGGACCTGAGAAGGAATTAATGCTTCAGGATAGGATGTGGTATTAAAGTATCTCAGAGTTGACAGTTGATCTGAACTTTGAAAGATGAGGAGACTTTTTCCAGTGGTAAAGGAAGCAAGGCTGGAGAAGGGCATTCCAGGATAAGTCAGTAATGAGGAGGAAACACAAGGTATGAATTTACAAAGGGGGCTTGGAAGTATGTGAATACCCAGTGGGGTTAGAATATTGCTCTAATGCAGCTGTTGGATAAACCCAGATGTTTTGTGTTAGGTTTTCCTGAGTGGTACTGTGACAGTTAATTTTATGTGTCAACTTGGTTAGGCCATGGTACCCAGATATTGGTCAAACACTCTTCTAGATGTTTTTGTGAAGGTATTTTTTTTGGACGGGGTTTATCAGTTGATTTTCAGTAAAGCAGATTGCCATCCATAGTATGGGAAGGTCTCATCCAATCAGTTGAAGGCCTTAAGAAAAAGACTGACCTCCCCCAAAGGAGAGGGAATTCTGCCAGCAAACTTCCACAGGACTCAAACTTCAACTCTTCCCTGGATCTCCAGACTGCCCGCCAACCCTGCAGATTTTGGACTTGCCAGTCTCCACAATCATGTGAGCCAGTTTCTTATAATAAATCTCTCTCTCTCTCTCATACACACAGACACACACACACAGACACAAACACATTCCTATTGGTTCTATTTCTTTGGAGAACCCTCACTCATGCAGGTCCACAACTCAATTCATTTTCCCACCATGTCAGCTGGAGTGAATCCTTTCCCAGCTCTCCTGTCTTCATGCCGAGTAAAAGTTATCTAGGGCTTCCCTGGTGGCGCAGTGGTTGAGAATCCGCCTGCTGATGCAGGGGACACGGGTTCGTGCCGCGGTCCGGGAAGATCCCACATGCCGCAGAGCGGCTGGGCCCGTGAGCCATGGCTGCTGAGCCTGCGTGTCAGGAGCCTGTGCTCCGCAAGGGGAGAGGCCACAGCAGTGGGAGGCCCGCGTACCGCAAAAAAAAAAAAAAAAAAGTTATCTAATCCCCCCAGATTAGCTTCATCTAAAATGACACTTGATTCGGACTCACTCTACTTTGCTTAACACTGAGCTTCAGAAAGTTTCCATGGAATCTCTTCTGTTCTAACTGCTTCTGCTTCGCTGCTGTGTTCTTCTGCCCCTTCCGGCCCTCTATCCCCACCCCAGACACAGCTGCACTCTTACTTAGCAGACTGATGTCACTCATCGAATATGCAGATGGCACATGGCTGGAAGGGAGAGTTAACATGATAGGAGATGGGTCCGAAAGGTAACGACACACTGCAGTGCTGTCTTGAAAACAAGTGGAAAGGTCAATGTTCTATCAAGTTTAAGCTAAGGTCCTGCTGACAGTTTTCCTTTAAAATCAATAACATAAACACAAGACTCTGGCAACAGTTTATATGATAAACATCTGAGGGTCTTAGTCCATTTATTCATTCATTCAACAAGTATTGAAACTTCTGGAAGTAGAGCAGTGAATGAACAGACAAAAATTCCTGCGCTGCAGAGATTTCATTCTCCAAGCAGCTGGGGGGAAGGGGGGATTCATACTGAGACGGCATGTGAGCTACTAAAAATGTTATCCGAGCCCAGCCGTAGCCTGCACACACACACCCTGCCCCGCCGTGGGTAAGGGAAAAAGTGGCAGAGTCGAGGCTCAAAGTAGATCTGATAGGAAGCTTATTCTCAGACCTCTCGCCCCTCACAGAGTGGATTATCTGCTGCTCACTGCCTCAGATCACTGCCTCAGATCTGTGCAGGCCATCAGGTGGCGTGACGGCAGAGTGAACCGGTTTTGCTTCTAATAATGGAATTACCTTATCAAGGTGGTAACCTTGATCAAGCTGCCTACGTTCCATGGTGTCAAAGTGCAAGCTTTTGTATGAGTGTGCATTTTTCCAGTGACAGAGTCTATAGCTTTACAAAATGTTTCAGAAGCGTCTGTAACACCTTAAAAATTTCAAACCCTGATCCATCAGGTAGCAACCTTCACGTTGCTGGAGATAATCAGGTTCGGTCATCTCCCAGGGATACTGTAGAAGAGATTCCTACATGGAATTTACCGAGTTCTGTTAGGCGTGAAGGGATGAAGGAGGGAGGGAGAATACATATCTGGGTCACAATACACTTGCGTGATACTCAAAGATATGGAGAAATTGTAGCTCATTTATTTTGACTATAGTTAATCTGGTCATTTTAGGAATAAAGAAAAACTAATAATAAATGCCTGACTCAGTTTACATTTAACCCGATCTGATTGTTTATACTTAGGGGTAATGCTGAGCCTCTCTGGGATAAAATGGCTGGCTCCTCAGATAAGCTCTCCGCCCCTGCCTCTCTCCTGAAGGTCCTGGGGTTATGGGAGAGGAAGGTAGGCACACATATACTCCCGATCTCTGGGAAGCATCCCCTGGTATCCTGATGGTTCTTGGGGGGAGGGTGCACTGGCTGGGCTCATTGGGCTTCTGTCCCCCTGGGTACTGCTTGCCCTGCCAGCCTTCCCAGGGCAGCCTGAGGGTGGAATAATGTATGAAATGTTCTTTCAACTGGTCAGAGCCCGATCACTGCCTGGAATACTTGTCCTCATCTTGGATCCTACCAGCTGCAGACCCCTGAGTGACCACCAGGTCCTCCCTCCGGCTCACCTGTCCTCTGGCCCACACCCAGCCTTCACTGAAGAGCTGCCCACCTGCTTTGGCAGCCTAGGAGCCTCACCTGGTGTCAACATAGCATCCTGCCCCGGGGGTCCTGGAGACACCTCTCCATTCCCTCCCACGAAGTAACTAACGTGATTTATAGGCTCTTATTTCCCCCAAACTTGCAGACTTGAGAGGTTCCCTGCTGCTAATATGGCCTAGTCTAAATATGAAATAAACTTTACTCAAAAAATTAAGTCTCTGCAAAATATTAACAATTGTTAAACTCAGATGACGGATATTCATTATATTATTCTATTTTTCTGCATGTTTGAAAATTTTAATAAGAAGTAAAATAAAGAAATAAAAAAGAATAAACACACACACAAAAATTAAGTCTTTGTTTTTTAAAATCACCAGAAAGAGCTGTAAGTATATAATTGGTATAAAGTAAAACCTCAGACTCACAGCCCATTGAGATGGTTATATTTTTCCCACACTTAGAAAAAAAATGCACCAAACTCACTTCCTGCCTCACCAAACTCACTTAATGCTTCAAGGAGGCTCAACAGTGGCTATAGGTCAAACACGGAAAACCTCTTAATATGCCTTAGGTGAGCCTGGCCTTTTCGAGGCTTCTATTTCCTCATTTTTTAAATGAGAAACTTATACTGCATGATAATGACCACCATCTAGTGTGAGTCAGGCATTTGACGTACTTTGTCCCTAATTTTGAGCACGATTATTCAAGATACATATTACTGTCTGTATCGTACAGATGGGCCGTTTTAGGTTCAGAGAACATAAGTCACTTGCTCAGGCCACCTTACTAATAAGCAATGGAGAAAGGAGTCAGCTCCCATCTATGTAATGTCAAGGTCACCATTTTCCCACTACAGGATTGTGCTTCTTGCGGGACTTCTAAGGCGCCTTCCCAGGGCTCCGGCAGATGGCTGTGCAGGTTGCACCTCATCCAAGGGATGGATAACAGCTCAAATCTAGCACATCCTCCCCTGGCTGCTCATGGCCTGAACCCTCCAGATGCTTCCACCCAGAGAGGGTGCCTTTTCCTCATGCTCACCAAGGTGTCAGGTGGGATCACAGTGCCTCATCCCAGTCCATGTAAAATCAAACTCTTAACCATAATATTATTTTATGACATTGTTTATCAGCTTGTGATAATGATGATTAATTTCCATATGTCCCTTAAAGGTAACTATCATATGCATACATTGTCAGATGATTACTAACACTAACTGTAGGGACCAAAGCCAAGGAAACTTAAACTGTAATTCAGGGAAGTAATTAGTTATCCATGAGGTGAAGTCCTACTCTATGTTCACTCTGTGAAATCTGGGTAATATGTGATGTCTCAGCCCACTCAGGCAGCTCTAACAAATCACCATAGACTGAGTGGCTTAAACAACAGGAATTTATTTCTCACAGTTCTGGATGCTAGAAATCTGTAATCAATGTGCCAGCAGATCCCATGTCTGGTGAGGACCCTCTTCCTGGCTTGTAGACAGCCACCTTCTCATGGTATCCTCACAAGGCAGAGAGCAGAGAGCTAGAGCAAGCTCTCATGTCTCTTTTGTAAGGGCACTAATCCCATTCATGAGGATGCCACCCTCATGACCTAACCTCTTATAGGCCTCACCCCTTAATACCATCACATTAGGGGTTAAGTTTTGGGGGGATACAAACAGTCCACTTCACATTGGGATATAGTTGTTTTACAATGTTGTGTTAGTTTCTACTGTACAGAGAAGTGGAGTTCCCTGTGCTATACAGCAGGTTGTTTTTAGGTATCTATTTTATACATATTAGCGCATATATGTCAATCCCAATCTCCCAATTCACATCACATTTTCATTAATAAAAATATACCAATAAAATATACAATTAATATTGGGATATTAATTCTTGGGATGACAAGAACCCTTCCATATCAAATCAGAGTAGACATATTACAATATGCTTCTTTCTCTTTTGAGAAAAATATGAAACACTATGAAAATTTAATTAAACAATTTTTCATACTTCCAAAAGCATGTAATAAAAAATACTAGCTCTTCCATTCTAAACAAAATTCATTTTCTAAATCATAAGGGCACTTTGCAGTAGGTGATAAATGAACAGGGCTAATGGTTGCTTTAACAAAAGTCTACAACATAATCCTAATGACAATTGGATACGTTTCCTCTTCTGACTGTAGCAAATTACACAAACTTGATAGTTAAAAACAACAAGAATTTATTATCTTAAGAGTTTTGGAGGTCAGAAGTCCAAAATGTGCCACTGGGGTAAATACATCTGTGGGCAAGTCTTTGTTCCTTCTGGAGGCGCTAAGGGAGAATTTGTTTCCTTGCTTTTCCAGCTTCTAGAGGCTGCCTGCATTCCTTGGCTCCTGGCCCTTTCCCAGCAATCTCATCTCTCCACCCTCTGCTTCGGTCATACAGTGATGATTCTGATAACTGGGACCCTCCTGTCTCCCTCTCTAAAGGATCCTTGTGATTCCATTGGGCCCACCCAGATAATCCAGGACATCTTTTGGGGGGCATTTTTCTACCTACCAGAACAGTGTTTCTCAAATTCAGTGTTTCTTGTTCTAACAGTATTCCTGAAAATATAATGTTTGATATCAAATAAAAGAACAAAATATTGTATTATTAATCATTACTAATATATAGGCACCACAATTTAGAAAATTCTTGCTGGGAGTGGAGTGTTTACCTATATTACCTACATGAATTTCAAAAAGTTATATATTATGCCAGGTATATATTTGGAAATCATAAGTGGGTAGAAGGAGGCTAGGCAAGACACAGGGAATCACAAAAGTGAAAAGCAATTTGGGGATACAATGCTGGAGAGGGACACAGCCACAAAGAGAGGTCCCTGTGCCTGTTTTAGACAAATTTCCAACACTGTCTATAAACACAGTATGATTCCAAATCAATCGAAATTGCGAGACTGACCTGTTTCTCTAGCAGACCAACTCTCTTAATTATCACCAATACCTAAAATAATAAATATGCACAGATTTTAAACCCCAAAATATCAATATCTCGATTTTGCTTCTTTTGAATATTTCTGTGCTTAAGTCTAAATCTTGTCAGAGCAAAAGATGCTTACTCACCAAGTAAATAATTTACCACCTGTCACAATTTTAGGGATTGCCTTCCTGTAAATTTTGGGAATTGACTTCTCAGAAGACTTGAGGACACATTATGACCTTAAGTCTCACCTCCAATATCATCTCCTAAATGACCACCCAGTGTAGTACTGAAACCTGTCTTGCATCTTCCCAGCATTTCTGATTCTCCCTACTCAGCTCTACATTTTCTTTTTACTTTCATTTAACATGCTGCATAGTTTATATATGTATTATGTTTATTGCTTATTGCCTGTCTTCTCCCATGAGAATGTCATCTTTTTTTTTTTTTTTTTTTTTGCGGTACGCGGGCCTCTCACTGTTGTGGCCTCTCCCGTTGCAGAGCACAGGCTCCGGACGCGCAGGCTCAGCATCCATGGCTCACGGGCCCAGCCGCTCCGCGGCATGTGGGATCTTCCCGGACCGGGGCACGAACCCGTGTCCCCTGCATTGGCAGGCGGACTCTCAACCACTGTGCCACCAGGGAAGCCCGAGAATGTCGTCTTAATGAGGACAAGGATCCTTCTAAGTTTTTTGTTCATGATGTATCTCAGGCACCAAGAACTGTTTCTAAATTATTTACAAAATTATTTTTCAATTACCACAAAAAGTTTAAAATACACAAAAAAAAGTTTTTGAAAGTTTTTCCTTTCCCCCCTCAATCCTACTCCCAAAAGGTAACCATTTCTAAAGTTTCTTTGCACATTTTCCTATATTCTTTTCTAAATATACATCTACTTTATTTTTCTTACACAATGGATTATCTGTATACATATTGTTCTGTAATTTGCATTTTATATATTTCTAGTCAAGCAACTCCTCTCTGGAAAAGAATAGGTTGGACAATATAACTTTTTCTTTTTACAAAGAGGAAATCACATATGACAGGAAGTGAGCTGGTGCTTTTTTGATCTATAATTTGTCTATAGGAATTCAGGAAAAGGAGAGAAGGGTACAGAAAGTAGCCATAGTTTCTTCAAAAAGAATTTCTTAGGGCTCAGCTAAAGTTGTTTCATGCTAACCAGGAAGACTACAGGGTACATGCCAGGCAAAGTCAGAAACCCAAGAAAGCAGGGCAGGAAAGATGACAGGGTGTATTCTGCAGACAGTGGGCAGATGGACTGGAAAGTTTGGAAGGTTGTATATAGGAAGATACATTTATAATACTAGCTATTGTGCAGCAAGTATTTCCTATGTGCCAGGTACTATGCTAAGTACAATATTTTAACTGCTTTACTTGTACTGTCACATTTAATTCTCATGGAAATTTTTAAACTTTTTATTTTGACATAATTCTAGAAATTTGCAAAAGTCATGCAAAGTATCCCTATATATCTTTTATCTAGATACCCCAAACATTAGCATTTCACTACATTTGCTTTATCACATTCTCTCCCTCCTCTCCCCATCTCTCTTCCTCTTTCTATGTGAGTATGGAGGTTGGCTGGGCACCCCGGTGATGGGGCCCAGGTACCGCCCTGGCCAGGCGCCCCTGAAGTGGGACGCAGGCTCCCACCTGTTGTACTCAGTTGTGTATATGCATTGTGTAAACAAAGTTCCTTTGTGGACACATAGTATGTCCACAGCTGTGTATATGCCTTGTGTACTCAAAGTTCTTTTGGAGAAACATAGAATCTCCACAGTTGTGTATATGCACTGTGTACCAAAAATTCCTTTGAAGAAACATAGTATGTACACTGTTGTGTATATGCAATGTGTACCCAAAGTTTTTTTGTGGACACATTGTATGTACACGGTTGTGTATATGCAGCGTGTACCCACAGTTTGTGGACACTAGTATGTAAACTGTCGTGTATACGACAAAGTTCCTCTGTGTACACATATTCTATACACAGTTGCAAACATAGGTAGGTGCTGTCCCGCTGGGGGCGATGGGTGCTTGGGCTGATTCAATCAGCCCCTTGGAGAACATGACTCCTATTGTTAAATCAGTCCCCATAAATCAGGTGACTCCCATTGACTCAATCAGCACCCTTTTATCACGTGACTCCCATGTATGAAACCAGCCCCCTAAATCAGGTGACTCCAATTGATTAAATCAGCCCCATTAAATATCCCTACCCCCATTAAAGATTTCTTCTTAAATCTCCTGACACCCATTTTACTAATTAAACCTCTTAAGTTTCCTAACCCACACCAGCAATCAATCTGCCTTCTTAACTCTCCAGACCTGCATTGTCATTCTGTCTTCTTAATTCTCCTGAACCCCATTAAATTAATCACCCTTCTTAATCTCCTGACCACCCTTAAAACAAAGGGCCCCCTTAACTCATGTGTTTGCCTTTGATTCAGTCAGTCCCCTCAAATTATGGGCTGTAAATGATTCAATCAGCTGCCTAAATCACATGACTCCCATTGATTATATCAGCTCCCTTAAACATTGTTAACCCGTTTAAATCAATTGGCCTTCTTAAATCTCCTGACTTTCATTAAAACAACCAACACCCTTAGGTTTCCTGACCCCATTAATACAACCTGGTTTCTTAAGTCTCCTGACACCCATTAAATAGGATGATTGATTAGATTAGAGTCACCATATTTAAGAAAGCAGATTGAATCAACGGGTGTGATGTCCCCCATGGTGGGTGGCCATACATGGAATACACGTATACGTGTATTCCATATACATGTCTGAAATCATTATCATGTACACTTGTAAATAAGATGACGTTATATGTTAATTATATCTCAATAAAAAAGAGAGAGCTACAGTATAAAAATTGTTCCCCGAAATAGTCACAGTATTCTAAATTATCTTTGTTTAAATTTTGCCATTTAGAAGAATACATAAAATAGAATTATAGTGAGAATGTATGTAAGAGGCAGGGCTCACGGGAGGCAAAGTCTTAATTTTGACTGAGATGAAACCATGCAATGGATAAAGTTGTTCATATGCATTGCACGTGTACCTCAAATCTTGGACCCAATCTGATGCCCAGCCACCTCTGATTGGATATATTACAATCTGCAGCTCTTGGTTCACAGATGTTTTGCAGAGGAGATCTCTATCTGACTCTCATGAGTACAACAAGATAAGAGCAAAGAAAGTTCTCTTTAGGTTTTGACAGGTGAACCCAGGCAAAATTAGTCCTATGAGTGGCCAGAGTGATGAGACCTTCAGAATTTATCGGCTCACAGGCTGGCTAAAGAGATAAATTCATAAGGTCTATATCACCTTTCTTCTGAATTTTGTTATGAGCTAATCACAAAAACTGATGAGGATGGACAACATGATAAACAACTTACCTTCCCTATCACAGGTGGACAGACCCCTGAGACAGAGCTGAAGCAGCCCCAGAGAAACTGCCCAATTCCAAGTCAAGGGCTTTGGTCAGAGGGTAGAGAAGGTCATGGCTGGATCTCAGGGAGGCCTGCAGGGGTGCTCAGAGCCATCTCCACAAAGAAGCACTGGAATAATATATTGATCAGGCAAGCCTAGATTTATAAATCCTATAGGACCCCACTTTGACAGTCTTCATAATGTGTCAGAAGTAGAAGCTCACACAATGGTATTTATAAAATTTTGTAATCTGGACCCAAGTTATTTTAGGGAGATGTTTCTATTTTCCTTTTGCCAATATCACATTCTATTTTGAACTGTTGAGAAAGTAAATATTTCATTGTTTTGTGTCTTTACTGCCTACAGATATTTTCAGTTATGCCTCAACCACAGATAAAGTTATATAAATTTATATATTTTGACTTAATGTGTCATACCAATTGGCCTATTGACCTAATGTATAGAATTTTATTGGTTAAAAAATGTTTTACTAATATACGCATCTATATAAAAATGTAGTAACAAAAACAGCAAAAAAACTAAAACAGTATGAAAAAAAATGGCAGTCAAGAGCAAAGAAAGTAGTCTGTGAAGCTTATCTGATGGGGTCTGAACACAAATTCCACTTTCTTAGCTGCACTCCTAAGTAGCTGTGTGGCCTCAGGAAGATTCCTTAACCTCTCTGGATCTCGGTTCCCTCATGTGCAAATGTGATACCATAGTGCCTGCCCTGGGCCAAGTGGGGCACATTAAGTGGGTGAGACAAATATATCCCATAGAACAGTGCCTGGTGCACAATAGGTGCACCATAAAGTTTAGCTATGACAACAATGACTGCTTGGTGTTGGGCAGCGTCCCCTGGGAATGCCTTTCCCACTTGACGTCAAATGGAGCCTGTGAAGCAGATCCTGTCATCAACCCATTTTACAGATGAGGACACTGAGGCTCAGAGGGTCCTAAGTCTCAGAGCAGATGAGTAGGGAGCCAGGATTCAGGCTGAGGTTTCTGTTCCCAGCATTGCAAAGGGAAAACGAGGAAGAGCTTGGTAGAACCTGGCGGCCCGCTTGGGTGAGGAACTGCATTTCAGGTGGGAGAGTCTGGGGGTGAGCCAGGGTTGGGGAAGGAGTTGGTAGAGTGGGTGAGGAGACTTGGGGGGTGCAGGGAAGGACTGAGCCATGTCTGGGATGGCTGCCTGGCCCACTGCCTGGATGGAGACTGGCCTGGTTAGAGGTGGACACAAGTCCAGGGTGGTCCTAGGTACAGGGGCCGGACCCATCTCAGCAGTCCCTGGGCAGAGTTGAGGAACCAGGGCCCGGGACCCCCGACTTACCCAAGGCCAGAAGACGTACGGTGCCTGGAATCAGGTGGCCCATCACTTCACATTGTAAACCAGGATGTCAGCATAGCATGCGATGTCACCCTGAGTGATGGATACCTCCATTTTGGGGTACATCCCAACCCTGGGTGGATCTGTGAAGACAGGTTCTCCATCCTAGTAAAACCTTTCACTGAGAGAGAAAGGAGTGTTAGGGGGCCACCCTGCCGGGAGAGCAGGCAAGGCCCTGCGAGGCCACAGTGTATCTGAGACTGCAGATCCTGCTCGGGAACTCCGCCTCCCATCAGTTGGACGGACAGGTCAGTGGTGGGCAGATGAGAGCTTTGTGGACAGAAGGCGCCACGTTTCAGCCCTCTGGGACCTCGGGCACATCACCCTGCCAGGCATTCAGAGCCTGGTAGTAAGTCCCCACCTGGCCTCTTCTCCCAGATGCCCCTTCATCCTGCCTGTCAACCTGCCTTGTTCAAAGAGGGGCTCACCCCCTGCCTGCGGCCTCACAGGTACAAAGGGGCAGAAGGGGATGGAACCCCGGGTCGTCCAACCAGACAGCCCGCAGGAGGGCTGTTCCCGAGACTCGAAGGCCTTGGAGCTGCCGCCTGAGCCCAGCTTTGCTGCCCCGAGTACCACGGGAACTTGGCTGCGTTTCTAGGCCTCAGCTGCTCTTTCTGTAAGATGGGTGCTCAGCGAGTCAACCTCAGGGGTGGCCTTGAGCGCTGTGGCTGAGGTAATACAAAGAGAGTGCGTGGAACAGGGCCTGGCCCAAGGCAAGTGCTCACCAGCAATAGCTGTACCGGTCCAGGACGTGTGTAAAGATTTCCTGCTGTGCCAGCTGGGACCTGGACCATTGCCACACGAACTGCAGCGCCTGCAAACCTGGAGGGAACAGAGTGAGGGCCCAGGGGCAACACAGCTGCCCTGGCTCCCCTCCCTAGTCCCCACCTGAGTGTCGTGGCTGCCCGCACTCTGCTCTCTCTCACTGGTTCCTGGACAAGATCTCCCCCTGCGGGATCCTCCTCAAGATTCCTCCTGACCTCGCAAGCCACAGGGGGTTGAGGAACTTGCCTTCCAGAAGGCACCTGCTGGCACTCTCATCCCACCCCTCCTCAAGGCAGGACTCGGTCTGCCAGGACCTGCCAGCCATTCTCTCTCAAACTCTGCTTGAATGCCCCCAGACACAGGGAGCTCATCACCTCGCACTAAGGGTACAGTCCATTTTTTAAGTTCTGATGGTTAAAAGTGCTCAGGGTTACAAAGCAGGGATAAAACCCTGTTTCTATGGGCACTAGGCAGCCCAGCCCAGCTGAAGGGGGGAGGAGGACTCATAGCAGCAGGCATCCGAGCTGGGCCTACAGCTCAACCAGGAGCTAGACGTGCAGGAAGCGAGGGCCACTCGTGCTGAGGGCTCAGCAGAGCAGAGAATGGGCCTGGGACATCCAATGGCCTAGGTAGCCACCAAGCATCCTTAATGCTCTGGAGAATGGCAGGGGCTGTGCCCACATCATTTGCTCCTGCATGGATTATCACAAAGTCTCCAGGCTGAACAATTCCTGTGACAGAAAGTACAGGAACTATTTTCTTTACTTTGCAACTGCTACACATTCTCCACATAGGCTTATTCTACCATGATCACCTGGCCCTGGGACCACCAAATGTCAAATCTCTTGCTGTTTTAAGAGAACATATTGACTTTGTGTCTTATTGCCTCTGGTCAAAGTAGGAAACAGGGCTTCCCTGGTGGCGCAGTGGTTGAGAGTCTGCCTGCCGATGCAGGGGACACGGGTTCGTGCCCCGGTCTGGGAGGATCCCACATGCCGCGGAGCGGCTGGGCCCATGAGCCATGGCCGCTGAGTCTGCACATCCGGAGCCTGTGCTCCGCAACGGGAGAGGCCACAGCAGTGAGAGGCCCGCATACTGCAAAAAAAAAAAAGTAGGAAACAACTTTTGGAAACAGAGTTATTAGCAGCCACGTCCATAATCTCTGTTTTACCTATGAAATAATACCAAAACGTGGTGATTTGGAGAAACAGACTTAACTCCCATTTGGGATGAGGGACGGATCATCCACCCTGGAGGACCGCCTAGCATGAGAACTCTGCTTGCCAACCTCTTCCTTGACAAAGCAACAGAGGAAAGAGAAGGTGGCTTCAGCAGACCGCACAGCATCTGCTAGAAAACCAAACACGAGAGCTGTGAGAGATGGGTCTGCACCCAGCTGCTCCAAGCTTTTCTGCCATTTGAAGCTTGTGCTGGGAGCCAGCTGTGACCAGAGGAATAGCTCCAGCCATCCAGGTAAGTTGGATGGCAGCTGTGCCCACATCACTTGCTCCTGCATGGGTTATCACAGGGTCTCCAGGCTGAACAATTCCTGTGACAGAAAGTACAGGAACCATTTTCTTTACTTTGCAACTGCTACACATTCTCCACATAGGCTTGTTCTACCATGATCACCTGGCCCTGGGACCACCAAATGTCAAATCTCTTGCTGTTTTAAGAGAACATATTGACTTTTTGTCTTATTGCCTCTGGTCAAAGTAGGAAACAACTTTTGGAAACAGAGTTATTAGCAGCCACATCTATAATCTCTGTTTTACCTGTGAAATAATACCAAAACGTATCTCTGATCTACATCTGAATGAGTAAGAAGAACCACCATTCCCGCTGTCGCCACCTGAAGCCAGCCCCTCTTCAGTCTGAAACTGGCCTCCAGCTGGTCTCACAAATCCAGGCACCACACCCAGACGCCAGGCTCCTCCTGAAATGGAGATTTCAATATGTCCCTTCCTCCTCAAAATGTCAACTGGTTCTTGATTGGCTTTTGTGTCCAGTCCACATAGCCTGCCACTCAAGGCTACCATAATCTAGTCCCAGGCTCATCTTTCACAAATTATAATTGATATCCTGCACTTCTGAGTGAAGCAGCCGATCTCTGACCCTCTTAGGCCACCTTGGTATGCCACCTGTCCATCACAGCTCTACCACCCTTCAAGTCCTTCTATTCCAGAAAGCCTTCTCTGACCACCTTTGCCCACACCAACTTTTCCCATCTTGAGCTTCTGTTGTAGTTAGAGACAGGGCCGCCCTTCCAAACGCTATGGTTGTCTTGTCAGTTAGGCTGAGCTCCCCAAAGCCAGGGACCCTCATGTAAGCTCTTGGCTGACCTCAGTGGGATTGGGGAGGAATTAAAGAGTTGATCGAATGGCTCCTTCTGCTGCGCTAGGGCTCCCAGAGAGAAGCTTAGCATGACTGAGAAGCTGGGACTACTGCTGGGCTTACGGCGTGACGACGCTCACAGGTCTTCTATCCAGCGCTTTCCAGGTTTTCTATCTGCTAACCGTGATTTTCAGCCTCAGTATTGCTACATAGTATGAGGACCTGATACTACTGGTGGTACAGTAGGCCGAGGTGCTGGGGTTGGGTGTGGTCCAGTGGCCAGATCAAAGCTGCCCTGCAGGACTGCTGGGTTTTCAGGTGGCTGAGTCATGAAGAAATTGAACCATGCTGTATGGAGTGAGCATAGGGTGGGGTCGGGTGGCCCTCACCCAAGAGATGTAACAGCTGGAAGGCGGTGAGCCAGGCCCCTGGGATGATGGCAGCCTGGGGCATGGTCAGTCCTGCCGCGATGGGCATGGGGAGCCCTTCAGGGACAGGGACATACTGAGCTTGGCCGCCATTAGGCGGCAGAACCGTGGCTGGGTCCCCGATCTACAGTGTCCCTGGCAGCCAGGCCCCAGCGCTGCCACGTGTCCGGATGCCTCGAGTCCCCAAATGTTGCTGGCTCCCGGGCGAGGGGCATACTGGCCTTGTCTCTGCAGGGAAAGAGTGCACTAAGTAGTAAGCACGATCAGAAGTCTGTGTGTCACCATCCCTGGCCCTCTTCCCATAGCCCCTTTTTTTTCAAGAGAAAGTTCAGGGTAAATTTAGGTTTTTTAATTCAAGAAAAAAGAGAGGAGAGGTAATTTGCTTCATGCAAATAAGAGACTGTTGGTCCCATAATCAGTGGATGTCTAACTGGTAGAGTCCTTAGCTGTTTCTCTCATCTAAACCCCTTGTTTTACAAATGAAGAAACTGAGACTTGGGCAGGGAAATGCCTTGTCCAAAGCAAATTAATAGCAAGACTGGGAATTAAACCGTGGACTCCTTTTGTTGTTTTACTGAATTTTGTTTTGTTTATGTTTTTTCATACAGCAGGTCCTTGTTGGTTGTCTATTTTATACATACTGGTGTGTGTGTGTTGGTCCCGGTCTCCCATTTCATCACACCACCACCCGCCCACCACCCCTCCCCCGCTTTCCCCCCTTGGGGTCCATGCCTTCGTTCTCTACATCTGTGTCTCTATTTCTGCCCTGCAAACCAAACAGTGGACTCCTTAATGAGAGTTCTCATATATCAAGCGCCAGGCTCTGTGCTCACTCATCACAATCCTCAGAAGCCTCCAGAGGCTTGAGACCAGGGGGACTGAACCAGGAGTGTGCATCTGAACCACTGAGGAGCTTTTGCAAAGTACACGTGCCTAGGTCCTGGTCCTATTTATTTTGAATAAGTGGCCCCTGTGATTCTGGTGTACATTTCTTAATTACTCCAAAAAATGCAGCTGGCCCAGTTTAGTGCTTCAAAAAAAAGTCAGAAGAAAACTCTTAGAGTACTGTCCCCTGCCAGCTATGGAACCCTCAACGTGTAAAGAATACAGACTTTGGAGATTAAGACAGAGACCTCAGTTTGAATCACAGCTCCCCTGGTTACTAGAGTGTGGCATTGGGGGGCTTCCGTGGTGGCGCATTGGTTAAGAATCCGCCTGCCAAGGCGGGGGACACAGGTTCGAGCCCTGGTCCGGGAAGATCCCACGTGCCGCGGAGCAACTAAGCCGGTGAGCCACAACTACTGAGCCCCCGTGCCTAGAGCCCGTGCTCCGCAACAAGAGAAGCCACCACAACGAGAAGCCCGCACACCGCAACAAAGAGCAGCCCCGCTGGCCGCAACTAGAGAAACCCTGCGTGCAGCAACAAAGACCCAACGCAGCCAAAAATTAATTAATTAATTAAAAATAAAATCTTTCTTTAAAATAATAAAATGTATGACTCAATGGTTTTTAGTGAATTTACAGAATTGTACAAACATCACTACAATTTTAGAACATTTTCATTACCCCCAAAAGAAACCTCGTACCCGTTAGCAGTCAGTCGCCCATTGTCTTCCCAGCCTAACCCTAGGCAACCACTAATCTACTTTCTGTCTTATGGATTTACCTATTCTGGGCATTTTATATAAATGGAACTATACTATATGTGGGTTTTGTGACTGGTTTCTTTCACTCATCCTAATGTTTTCAAGGTTCATCCATGTTGTAACATAATGTCCCAACCTTGTAATTTTTGTATGTCATCATGTACTTATTTTCATCCCCCTTTCTTCACACAGAAATGTCAAATCTCTTCTTTTATTTCTATGCCACTTTCTTCTTTGTGACTTCTAATGAATATATCAGTGTCAAGTCTCATGGCATCCCCCTGCAATGAAAGATTCCAGTCCTGACATTTCAGACAATCCCACCAGTTCCTGTAATCTTCCACTCATGCCATCATTAAAAATGAAGCTGCTGGGCTTCCCTGGTGGCGCAGCGGTTGAGAGTCTGCATGCTGAGGGAGGGGACACGGGTTCGTGCCCCGGTCTGGGAAGATCCCACAGGCCGCGGAGCGGCTGGGCCCGTGAGCCATGGCCGCTAAGCCTGTGCGTCCGGAGCCTGTGCTCCACAACGGAAGAGGCCACAACAGTGAGAGGCCTGCGTACCATAAAAAAAAAAAAAAAAAAAAAATGAAGCTGCTTACAAAATCTGAGCCAATGACAGCGATCACTGTATTACTCAACTGTTCCCTTCTACAGCTAAATGAAGGTTTTATTCTCAGGAATTAGCAACACCACCTCAAGGGCTGACTAGCCACACAAGCGACATCCTGATCTGGCTTCTCCCCGGAAGAGATGGAAGTCACTGCCCTGTTCCTCAACTAAGGACCATTATGACAAATCCCAAAAAGAAAAAGAAAAAAGCTTTCTTTCTCATGCTTACTTATGAACAAACAGGTCTTTCTTGGGTGTGGTTTTTTTTCTGGTTTTTTTTTTAGGGAAAATTTCAAATACATTCAAAAGCAGAGAGACTACTATAATGCAGTCCCATTATCCAGCACCAATGACGATCAATTCCTAGCTAACCTTGTTCGATTTGTACCTTCACCTCCACTCCCCACCTCCTTTACCAAAACCTTCTCGCTAAAACTCCTTGGAAATATTTACTTGGACACCCCTGTTCTCCCATAGTTCTGGTTATGTTAACTTTATTTGCAGTAGATATTTGGGGAACATTACTCTGTGTCCAGCGCTGGGTCCTGAGGACACAAAGATGAATAGGACATTGTCTGGGCAGTTTACACACCAGGAACATGAAACACAAACATTCCATTTAATTACAGCACGAGGCTGGGGGATGGACAAAGTTGGTTCCTGACACAGCTTCACGCGGGTGGTAGTGGCGTTTGTAAATAAAATCATTAATAGTAATCACATGCCGGAGAGGGGGTAACGTTTCCGATAAAGTTGCTGGTGTGGAAGTGTTTACATGATATTATTTTAAAGGTTATATGGGGTTAAAGGAGCTACTGCAATGAGGTAGGAGTTGGTTAAAATGTGAAGGCAGAGCCATTTCTCTGACTGAATGCTTGGGCATGATTCACAGCCTGGAAAACCCCCGGACTGGAAATCCACCCTGATAACCCTCCTGTGTCCCATGTTGTCACAATCCACCCCTGAAGCCAGGAGATCTGGGGCCTGCGATCGGCTGGAAAGGACAAAGAGAAAGGGTTGGGGAAAAGGAAATATAAATGAATATCTCCACAAATGAGTACCAACCTCACAGGTATGAGTCTAAGTTAAAATGTATATAAAATAGAAATACATATGTAGCCAGCCATAAACGGGAAGATACTGAGGTGTCTATGTGAAACCATGAAGAAGCCTCCCTTGCCCAGAGGCTCATACAAGCCACCTGATGCAGGGCAGCTGTCACCTCCAGAAGTGAGGGGGACAGCTCTTTGGGACGGTGAGTTCCCAGTGTCAGACCTGGATCATCATTTCCTTAACAAACTGTTCCAACAATCAGTGATATTGATCTTCCCCTATTCAGTCCCTCATAATGCCCCAAGGGGCACTCATGCCCACAGGTTGTTCCGGGGACCAGAGCTTTAATCGGCCTGAAGGAACCAGAAGAGGCTTCCATTTTCCGTCCATTTTGAAGAATGAGGAAGAGGCAGGCAGAAGGTCTTAGGGTGAGGGCATAAATATAAGCCAAGGCGTTGAGGCGCGAAGCAGCATGGCCTGGTCACGAAGCATTTTAGCATCAGTGGAGGTCAAGTGTGAGACAAGAGGTGTGGAGAGAAAAGAGGCAGGTGAGAAAGGCAGGGCCAGGTCCAAGAGGTCTTCTCTTGTCCTGTGAAAGAATGGGGCTCGGTTGAAGGATTAGAAGCAGGGGAACTTGCACGATCAGACCTGTATGTTGGATTGATCCCTGTGGACAGTGAATTGGGGCAGAGGATCCAGGTGGGAATGTGTTGCATTGTGCAGGGATGAAGGGAGGCATCCCTCAGCCAGTCCAGAGCTGTAACAGGGTCGTTAGGGGCTGAGTTGCATCCCTCCCCCAATTTCTTATGGTGAAGTCCTGACCCTCAGGATGTGACCATACGTAGAGATGGGTCTTTAAGGAGGTAATTAAGTTAAAATGAGGTCATTAGGGTGGCCCCTAATCCAATATCCCTGATGTCCTTTTAAGAAGAGGAGATTAGGGCTTCCCTGGTGGCGCAGTGGTTGAGAGTCCGCCTGCCGATGCAGGGGACACGGGTTCGTGCCCCGGTCCGGGAAGATCCCACATGCCGCGGAGCGGCTGGGCCCATGAGCCATGGCCGCTGAGCCTGCGCGTCTGGAGCCTGTGCTCCGCAACGGGAGAGGCCACAGCAGTGAGAGGCCCGTGTACCGAAAAAAAAAAAAAAAAAAAAAAAAAAAGAAGAGGAGATTAGGACACAAACACCTATGGAGGGAAGACCATGTGGAGAAACAGTGAGAAGATGGCCGTCCACAAGCCAAGGAGAAGAAACCAGCCCTGCTGACACCTCAGTCTCAGACTTCGAGCCTCTAGAACTGCGAGAAATAGATTTCTGGTGTCTAAGCCACCCAGTCTGTGGAGCTTCGCTATGGCAGCTCTAGGACAGTAACATGAAGTTGAAACAGGATGTGGACGAGGGTCACGAAACTCAGCAAGACTTGTTGATTACAAGTGGGGACGGAAGAGGAAGAAGGCCAGGAGGCCTGCCAGACTTCTCGTTTGATGAGATTAGTGGAGGCAAGGCCACTCAGTGTGACAGAGATCCTGGAGAAGGAGCTGCTCAGGCTGAGTTACATCTGAGAGCATGTGAGTGGACGTCCAAATAAAAATGCACAGCCGAACACTGAATGTTGAGTCTGAAGCATCTCCCAAAGAGCGGGACAACCACGGTTCTTATTCTTGTCCCATTTCTGAGACTGTTTTGTTGTGTGCTCTCTGAGCCTCAGTTTCCTCAACCATTAAAAAAAATAAGGTAGGATAATAATACCTTCCCTTCTACCTTGGAGAGTTGTCGAGAGTTCAGATGAAAAGGACCTCACCGTATGCTAACACATATATATGGAATCTAAAAAAAAAAAAAAATGGTTCTGAAGAACGTAGGGGCAGGACAGGAATAAAGACGCAGATGTAGAGAATGGACTTGAGGACACGGGGAGGGGGAAGGGTAAGCTGGGACGAAGTGAGAGAGTGGCATTGACATATATACACTACCAAATGTAAAATAGATAGCTAGTGGGAAGCAGCCACATAGCACAGGGAGATCAGCTTGGTTCTTTGTGACCACCTAGAGGGGTGGGATAGGAAGGGTGGGAGGGAGACGAAAGAGGGAGGGCGATGGGGATATATGTATATGTATAACTGATTCACTTTGTTATAAAGCAGAAACTAACACACACCACTGTAAAGCAATTATACTCCAATAAAGATGTTAAAAAAAAAAAAAGAAAAGGACATCAAAGGATGATCTAGAAAACTTACTGAGTTCATTGAGTTTCTTAAAAGCAATTTGTCTCAAAATGACAAAGTGTTTTCTAGGCATGAATTGTTGATCAAATCCTGGATCTGGTAGTAAACTATCACAATCCTTCTTTGGTTTTGTTCTGTTTGTCACCAAAGGCTATAACCACATGATGGAAATTTGTGTTTCTAGAAACTTAATCATACTGACTTATAATGCTGTCTAGTGATAAGGGCTGACTTAGAACAATTACATGCATTTATGTAAGATTTCTTAATAGTAGGAGTATTATAAATCAGAGATAAGTTGTTTCATTTGAAACAATTAGTGAGTCAGAAAGAAATTAGAGAACAGGCTACGACTTCTTAGATGTTGTTGCTTTGGTTGTTAAAATCATGACCTAATGGTTTTAGCATAGATATTATGTGATATTATCACAAAAGCATAGATTGCAATCATTGTCATCAAAGAAATCCATGGTGTAAAATAATTTATAAACTATGTGAGACTAAAAACTTTTAACACTAAAATTGAAATGGTATGACCACCTTTCACCACTAGAGGGAAGCAATCCACTGAAATAAATAAATTGTGCCCTTGGGGTGTTACTACTGGTTGGGCAGGGAGTCTTAAATGGTTCTTCCAACACAGATTCCAATATGCTAGATTACAATTTCAAATTCCAATGTTTTATATAACATTGCTGGCTGAGGATAATACGCATCCTTCCAGGGGTGTTGCAGAACCCTAAAGAACAGAAAATGTTAGAACTTCAGAGGTCTTCTGCCTTACCAGGAATCTGTAAAGTAATAGGTGTGAACGTTTTCCTTTCTAGTCCTCTGGGGAACAGACAGTCCTAAAAATTAAAATACTTGGTTAATTGACAACTCACTAAGCATAAAATAGTACACAAGCAGGGCAACCCTGATAAGTAACTGGATCAATTTTTTAATCCATAAAAAATTCAGTCTTTTTAAAAGTTATTATCGCTATAATAATACATGGCAAGAAAATTTGGAAAACATAAAACTATGAGAAAGTAGATAAAGATTAAACTATTATTGATCTTTTTATCTATTTTCTTAAATGGTTACTTTCCTAAGTGACTATATTAATTAAGACAGTACCTTAAATCTTTTTTAGAATAAAGAAAGGAGGATAATGGATGGATAGATAGAGAGAGACATAGATACACAAGAAACCATCTCAATAGTTTCCAAAGCTAGCTGATAGTCAAAATTACCTAGTGAGCTTTTAAAAACTAAATCAGAATTTATTGAGGGAAAGGGAAAAGAATAGGACAGTGGATCCCTGAGTGTGTGTGTGTGTGTGTGTGTGTGTGTGTGTGTGCGTGCATGTTTGTTCTGAGTTCCCCAGTTGATACTTTAGAGTCGACATGTGGGTGATGCCATGGAAAATATAGAGCAACTGAATGGTTAAGAACTTAAATTTAATTGACCCAACTTGTGGAAACCAAATTGAAATTAAACTACTTTTCAAAAAAATCATTTTGCAATAAGAAAAATTGTGAAAGGCATACAGTTGACACATTGACAGCTCTAATAATACATTTAAATCTATGATATTTTAAAGAAAAAAGTTTATTTGAAACTACTCAGAACAGTTTGTCTCTGGAAGTGTATAAAGATGAACAAACTGTTGAACAAAGAAATGAGAGTTCTTATTCACTAAAGACCCTCACAGTAAAAACAAACAAACAAAAAAGTGCACCTTATAGCATCTCACAGGTCTGTCACTTATATTACAAAGGAAGATTATTTTCCAAGAAGATAAAGTTCTGGGGTTACTGAAGGAAGATCTCAGACCTGATAGATATGAGAATAAGAGAAAAGGATTAATCTTCTTTACTCTTAGCTCATGGAGGCAGAAGAATGCAAGGAAGTTCTTTTTATTTATTTATTTATTTTATTTATTTATTTTTGGCTATGTTGGGTCTTCGTTGCTGCACGCGGGCTTTCTCTAGTTTCAGTGAGTGAGGGCTACTCTTTGTTGAGGTGCACGGGCTTCTCATTGTGGTGGCTTCTCTTGTTTCAGAGCATGGGTTCTAGGTGCATGGGCCTCAGTAGCTGTGGCTCGTGGGCTCTAGAGCAAGGCTCAGTAGTTGTGGCGCACGGGCTTAGTTGCTCCGCGACATGTGGGATCTTCCCAGACCAGGGCTTGAACCCGTGTCCCTTGCATTGACAGGCGGATTCTTAACCATTGTGCCACCAGGGAAGTCCCAAGGAAGTTCTTTAAAAGGCATGTGGACACACGTTCAAGTATAGAGAACTTGGGATTTGGTTCTTATAAACAAACCATAGGACTGGATTCCCTGCTAAGGCTGAATGACAGCAGCCATGGAAGGGAGGCCAGTTGCCCAGGTGAGAGTCCTGGCAAAATAGATAATTAAAACCTGAGTTGTCTGAGGCATAGAAAGCTCATTAGGACTGAAACTTGAGGGAAGAATTGGAAAATAACAACCAGAAAACAACTAGCAAAATGGCAATAAGTACATATCTATTGATAATTACTTTAAATGTAACTGGACTAAATGCTCCAATCAAAAGACATACAGTGGCTAAATGGATTTTCAAAAAAAGAGGAAGAAGAAGAAGAAGAAGACCCATATATGTGTTACCTACAAGAGACTCACTTCAAATCTAAAAACACACAGACTGAAAGAGAGAGATGGAGAAAGCTATTTCATGTAAATAGAAATGAAAAGAAAGCAGGGTTAGCAATACTTACATCAGACAAAATAGACTTTAAAACAAAGACTGTAACAAGAGACAAAGAGGACATTATATGATAAAAATCCAACAGGACAATGTAACAATTGTAAATATAAATGCACCCAACATAGGAGCACCTAAATACATAAAGCAAATATTAACAGATATAAAGGAAAAACTTGACAGTAACACAACAAAGTAAGTGCTTTAACACCCCACTTACATCAATGGACGGATAATCTGAACAGAAAATCAATAAGGAAACACTGGCTTTAAATGACACATTAGACTAGATAGACTTAGTAGATATACAGTAAGTCCCCTACATATGAACGTTCAAGTTGCAAACTTTCAAAGGTGCAAATGTGTGTTCTCATGTCCAATCATGTAAGGAGTGAGTGAAATTGCAGCTTGCCCTCCGTCTCCTACTGCTGATGATCCTTCAGCTCTACCATCTCCCACCTCCTCTCCCTCCTCCAGTCAGTAACTCTTCTTGCCTGTTCACTCAATGCCAGCCCCTGTATGCCAGCTGTTATACTGTACTACTGTACTTTTCAAGGTACTGTAGTGTAAGATTAAAAATGTTTATTTTTTGTGTTTGTTTTTTATACATTTTTTGTGTATAATAAAAGTATTATAAACCTATTATAGTACAGTACTATATAGCGGATTGTGTTAGTTGGCTACCTAGGCTAACTTTGCTGGACTTACAAACAAATTGGACTTATGAACACGCTCTCAAAATGGAACTTGTTCATATGTAGGGAACTTAATATATATAGAATATTCCATCCAAAAGCAGAGAAATACACATTATTTTCAAGTGCACATGGAACAGTCTCCAGGATAGACCACACGCTAGGCCACAAAATGAGTCTCAGTAAATTTAAGAAGATTGAAATCATATCAAGCAGCTTTTCCAATCACAGTGCTATGAGACTAGAAATCAACCACAAGAAAAAAACTACAAAAAACACAAACACATGGAGGCTAAACAACAAGCTACTAAATAACCAATGGTTCACTGAAGAAATCAAAGGGAAAATTTTAAAATACCTGGAGACAAATGAAAATGGAAACAGAATGATCCAAAATCTATGGGACACAGCAAAAGCAGATCTAAAAGGGAAGTTTGTAGTGATACAAGCCTACCCGAGGAAACAAGAAAAATCTCAAATAAACAATCTAAACGTACACCTAAAGGAACTAGAAAATAAGAACAGATAAAACCCAAACTTAGAAGAAAAGAAATAATCAAGATTAGAACAGAAATGGAATTGAACTTTAAAAACAACAAAAAGAGCAAGGAATCTAAGAATTGGTTCTTTGAAAAGATAAACAAAATTGGTAAACTTTTAGCCAGACTCATTGAGGAAAGAGAGAGTGCTCAAATAAATAAAATTAGAAATGAAAGAGGAGAGTTACACCCAACACTACAGAAATACAAAGGACCATAAGAGATTACTACAAGCAATTATACATTAATAAAATGGACAACTTAGAAGAAATAGATAAATTCCTAGAAAGGTACAATCTCCCAAGACTAAGGAAAGAAAAAATATGAGCAGAAAAATTACCAGTAATGAAATAGAATCAGTAACAAAAAAACTTCCTACAAACAAGAGTCCAGGACCAGATGCCTTCAGAGGTGAATGCCGTCAAACATTAAAAGAAGAATTAACATCTATCCTTCTCAAACTATTCCAAATAATGAAGAGGAAACAATGCTCTGAACACATTCCATGAAGCCAGCATCACTCTGATATCAAAACCAAAGACACCATTAAAAAAAGGAAATTACCAGCCAATATCTCTGATAAACATAGATGCAAAAATCCTCAACAAAATAGTAGCAAACCAAATTCAACAATACATTAAAAGGATCATATATCATGATCAAGTGGGATTTATCCCAGAGGTGCAAGGATGGCTCAATATCTGCAAATCAATCAATGTAATACTCCGTGTTAATAAACTGAAGAATAAAATTCATATGATCATCTCATAATGTAGAAAAGGCTTTTGACAAAATTCAACATCCATTTATGATAAAAACTCTCAACAAAGTGAGATTAGAGGAAACATAACTCAACATAATAAAATTATATATGACAAACCTACAACTAACCTCATACTCAAGGGTGAAAAGATGAAAGTGTTTCTTCTAAGATCAGAAACAAGATAAGGATACCCACTTTTGCCACTTTTATTTATATTTGAAGTCCTAGCCACAGCAATCAGACAAGAAAAAGAAATGTCATCCAAATTGGTAGGAAGAAGTAAAACTGTCATTGTTTGCAGATGACATGATACTACATATATATAGAAAGTCTTAAAGATATCACCAAAAAACTATTAACACTGATAAATAAATTCAGTAAAGTTACAAGATACAAAATTAATATACAGAAATGTGTTGCGTTTTTATGCACTAACAACATATTACCAGGAAGAGAAATTTTTTTTAAATGTCATTTACAATTGCATCAAGAAGAATAAAATGCCTAGAAATAAATCTAACCAAAGGAGTAAAAGACCTGTACTTGCAAAACTATAAGAGATTGATAAAAGAAATTGAAGATGATACAAACAAATGGAAAGATATACCATGCTCATGGATTGGAAGAACTAATATTGTTAAAAATGACTGTACTCCCCAAGACAAGCTACAGATTCAATGCAATCCCTATCAAAATACCAATGGCATTTTTCACAAAACAAGAACAAATAATTCTAAAATTTGTATGGAAACACAAAAGACCTCAAATATCCAAAGCAATCTTGGGAGAGAAGAACAAAGCTGGAGGTATTGTGTGCCTTGATTTCAAACTATACTACGAAGCTACAGTCATCAAAACAGTATACTACTGGCACAAGAAAAGGCACATAGATCATTGGAACAGAAAAGAGAGCCTGGAAACAAACCCATAGTCATATCATGGTCAATTAATCTGCAAAAAAAGATTCAAGATATCCAATGGGGAAAAGACAGCCTCTTCAATAAATGATGCTGAGAAAACTGGACAGCTACATGCAAAAGAATAAAACTGTACTACTTTCTCACACCACATACAAAAATAAACTCAAAATGGATTAAAGACTTAAATATAAGGCTTAAAACCATAAAACTCCCAGAAGGAAACAGAGGCAGTTTTCTCTTTTAAATAAGTCTTAACAATGTTTTTTTGGATATGTCTCTTCAGGCAAGGGAAACAAAAGCAAAAATAAAGAAATGGGATTCTATCAAACTATAAAGCTTTTGCACGGCAAAGGAAATTAACAACAAAATGAAAAGGCTGCCTACTGAATGGGAGAAGATATTTGCAAAAGATATTTCCTATAAGAGGTTAATATCTAAAACATACAAAGAACTCATACAACTCAACATCAAAAGAAAAAATAACCCAATTAAAAAATGGGCAGATATTTCCTATAAGAGGTTAATATCTAAAACATACAAAGAACTCATACAACTCAACATCAAAAGAAAAAATAACCCAATTAAAAAATAGACATTTTCCAAAGAAGACATGCTGATGGTCAGCAGACACATGAAAAGATGCTCAACATCACAAATCATCAAGCAAATACAAATCAAAACAAAAAGATACCACCTCACACCTCTCAGAATGGCTATTATCAAAAAGACAACAAATAACAAGTGTTGGTGAAGATGTGGAGAAAAGGGAATCCTCATGTACTGTTGGTAGGATTGTAAATTGGTACAGCCACTATGGAGGTTCCTCAAGCAATTAAAAATAAAACTACCATAATATCTAGAAATTCCACTTCAGAGTACTTTTCTGAAAAAAAAAAAGACACCAATTCAAAAATATATATGCATCCCTACATTCATTGCAGCATTCTTCACATTAGCCAAGATATGGAATTGACCCACATCTTGCCCACTGATAAATGAATGAAGAAAATGTATCTATAAAGATATAGATAGATACATACATACATATATACATATAATGCAATAGTACTCAGTCATAACAAAGAATGAAATCTTGCCATTTGAGATAACATGGATGGAACCAGAGGGTCTTATGCTAAGTGAAATAAGTCAGACGTAGAAAGAAAAATACTGTATGATTTCACTTATATGTGGAATCTAACAAACAAAATGCATGAATAGACATAAAACACAAACAGACTCATAGATACAGAGAACAAACTGGTGGTTGCCAGAGACAAGAGGTGGGGGGATGAGTGAAATAGGTGAGGGAGATTAAGAGGTACAAACTTCCAGTTATAAAATAAATGAATCATGGAAATACAGTATACAGCATATGAAATATAGTCAATAATTAGATAATATCTTTGTATGGTGACAGATGGTAACTAGACTTATCATGTTAATCATTTTGTGATGTATAAAGGTATCGAATCACTATGATGTATACTGAAACTAACATAATATTGTAAGTCAATTATACTTTAATCTTTTTTAAAAAATGGAAAATAAAGAGAAACAACTACTGTGGGATTCAGACACCACTGAGCCATTGAAGGCTTACGAGATGTTTAAGGGCAGTCATGGTCATTATCAACAGTTCAAGAGATGTGTGGGGCAGCCAGGCCAGAATTCCAAACTTATGATCCCAGAGAAAGAACTAGCTGGTTTAAAAGGTTCACAGTTGAGACCTGGATCAGGTACGAAAGGGAGAGGATCTTTATCATTCATCGGCAGCCAACACAGCATTCATGTCAGGAGCTGCTGAGAGCAATGTCCAGTGCTGCATTGCCCGTATGGAGTCTTCACCTCCTCCACCAGCAGTCCAGCTCAGAGATATCCAGAGACCAGAGAGTCTCAAAAAAGCCTTTCTGGAGGCCAGAAAGAAGACAGTGCTTCTTAAACAAGTAATACTGCTATCAGTGTTGTCCATGGACCAGCACCATCAGCATCACCAAAGAAATCGTTAGAAATGCAGAATTTCAGGTGTCACTCAAGACCTGTTGAATCTTATACTGCATGTTACAAGACACCCCCAGGCAGTGAATGTACTTGTGGTTAGGTCTCCTAGATCACCTAACCGCTAGTTAGATGAGTGAACAGTGAGTGAACGGCGAGTGAATGGCAACAAGAATGACCAAGACAGACTTGTTAGTTCATAAGGTTAGAAGGACCTTCAGCCTGGGGGCTCAGATGCAAGAGCAGAATTACCCGAATCTATACACTTATCACATACTCCCAACAGATAAGAGTACCAGATCTTAAACAAAGTGCTTGAGATACAGAAACAGTCATATTTTTCTTCATTTTTGGAATTGATAAAGATGAAATAAATCTATTTTTGAGTAATTCACTCCTCAGAGGCAAATTAAAATATCCCTCAGCTCTAAGAAAATCATGACTACAACATGTGCAGTGCTCACGTGTTCTGGGCATTCTTCCACCCTCTCCACACAGCCCTTCTTCCTCGAATTTAATCCTTACATAGGTTCAACCAGTGTCCATTTTCTCAGCTTGTATCTTGCTGTATCCTATTGGAATTGTTGGGCATTCATACTCTAATTCTAGAACCAGATTCTGTGGGACTCAGTAATATACATTTTGATAATTCTCAAATTTTAGACTCACTTAGAAAGCTTTTTTTTTTTTAATGTAAACTTTCAATTGACAGTCCCAGAGACTCTGATTCCGAGGGTCTGGGATGAGACCTGGAAATCTGCATTTTTAACAAGTATCCCAGGTGAATTTTATGAACTTGAACCACAAGCACACTTTGAGAATCATGGGTCTGGTTGTTAATGATCATTTCATACTCATACACAGACCACCTCCCAAGGAGTTATGATGGGTTAATTAGAACAGCACCAGAGATGTGCTGGCTTTACAAGTGCTTCTGGTACCAATGAAATCCAGTTGAGCTAGGGCACAACTTAGAGAAAACTGCCCTGGCAGGAGGTACCTTGAACTTGACTCTCTGCCACCCAGAGGGGAGAACAGTGACTCACAGGACAACCCATTTGGAAATGATAAAATCGAGGAAAGCATTTTATTTAAGACAGAGAAACATCTGTACAAATGTAAACTCATAACAAGGTAACGTTAGACCTGAAATGTAAGAGATTTTATATTCTCCAGTAATTATGTATGTATCTGTAAGAAAACTGTCCAATATAATACTGGTAGAAGAAGTCACAGTTATTGGGTGATGGAGAACACAGCCAAGCTCAATGCAGGTGCATGGTGGTTAAACCAGAATGCCTCTCAGTTACTATGGAAGGGGTGGGTGACATTTAATGGCATTACACCTCACTCGTGTGCACATGCACGCACACGTGGCTGCTGTGTAACAAGAAATGTGATGGCGCAACATGTCAGGGACATCAGTGATACTCACTCTGATAATGAAAGCACACTAAATGCTAAATTCGCTGCATCAGGCTTCACCTTTCTTTGAAAACACAGAGGACACGTGATAATTGCTAACTTCAGTTGCGCCCTTTTAATGTGCAAAACTGTACTGAAAGTGTTTTATCTGTACTGATTAATTTAATTCTCACAACAACTGTAGGAGGTGGGTATACTCTTATTCCCATTTACAGTGATGAAATGGAGGCAAAAAAGCATTGAATAATGTGTCCAAAGTCGCACCAGGAAGTAGCTATAGGCAGTTGTGTTACAGGGAAGAACCAAATCTCATTACGTGTTGGATCTGTTTCTCTTACTTTAACCTTTGCTTCCCATTGTTTTTGTTCACTAAAAGGATACTGTCTATACATAATGGCCTGCCTCAGGGAACACTGCCCCTCTGCCTGAACGGTAAACCAAAGTGCCTTTGTTCAGGGAAGCATCCTGACCCTGTCCACCTGTGAATGGCTGCAAGAAAAAAAGAAATTAACACATCCCCTCCCTGAGGCTGGCCATTCCAGGAGATATTTGCAAGACTTATGGCCTTTTTACTTTACTTCTCCACCTCCTCCCCCTCCCTGTTCTGTAAAAGAAACTGGCCTCCAAACCCCAATAAGATGGTTCTTTTGAGACACTGGTCTGCCATCTTCTCTGTCCGCTTGCTTTCCAAATAAAGTCTCTATGCCTTGCCTCAACACCTCCTCTCCCGATTTATTGGCCTGTCGGGCGGCAAGCAGAGCGAAGCTGGACTCAGTAACAGTCTAGCTCTATAGTCCAGTTTTCATTCTGCACTGTCTGTCTATAACTGGTTTACAGTATTTGTTTATTCTAGATACAAATCCTTTGCTGATTACATGGATAGCAAATGTCTTTTCCGGTAATATGGTTTGTCTTTTCACTCACTTAATGTCTTTCTGTTGAACAGGAGTTCTTAATTTTAATGTAATTGAATTCATCAACCATTTCCTTTATTGTTAGTGCTCTTTGTACTCTATTTAAGAAATCTTTGCCTACCTTCAAATTCATCAAAATAGTCTCCGATGTTATCTCCTAGGAGTTCTATTGTTTTAGTTTTCACGTTTACTTGTAAATGATTTTTGGGTTTGAAATGAGGTAAGGGTCAATACTCCCTTTTTCCCATATGGATATCCAGCTTCATTTATTGAAATCGAAGGACTTTGTTTATTTAAAAGATTGCTCTTTCTCCATTTCTCCACTGTTCTACTTTTATAATAAATCAAGCGTTCATCTAAGAATGTTAATTCATTTTTAAATATCAGCTTGGCATAATTAGTGCAACAACTAAATTATACTGGAATACTTTTTACATATTAGAAGATTTTACTAAAAATCTGATCATTAATTTCTGATCCCACACGTATTTAAATTTGGACGTACGCCTCTCGTGGAGAGGGTGAAATTCCATGTATTGCATGGAATACATGCAATGTTCCATTGTAGCTATATTCTATTCCAGAGCTTTCCAAATTGGTGTGAAGAGAAAAATTGTTCTTTGGGGGTTGGTGTGGGGGAATTGAGAGGAGGGTTTAGAAATACATGTGGAGAGCAAAACAAAATTAATTCTTCACCACATAAATTCATTTGTTCAAGCCACAAAGTATGACTGGTCTCTTTTCTACCCTAGGATTTTTCTAAACTTTTAATGTGCTAATAAGTAGGCTGTGACATTAAGAAACATTTCCCAACCTAGCGTGACCACAAAGACCTTTGATGTCAAAACACTTCACTCTCAGCATGGCCTTCATTCACTGTTTAATCAGAAGAGAAGCCATTAAGTTCCTGCCATCAAACCCATAAAGCCACCAGCATCCGACCTCGCTCCTTCTTCAGCAGGTAATTAGTGCACACCCTCCAGAGGAAGAAGCATCTCTTTACCTCACTCCATGTTCACTTGCTTCCTCTGGACTCAGCTCTCTCCTCTGCATCCTTCCACTTCCTGGGGGCTGGCTCCTCCCCAGAACACCCAAACAGGCTTTACATCGCCCCACCTTTTAAAAAAAAAGACCATGAGGAATCTAAAATAGTACAGCTGGACTTCCCTAGTGGCGCAGTGGTTAAGAATCCGTCTGCCAATGCAGGGGACACGGGTTCAAGCCATGGTTCGGGAAGATCCCACATGCCGCGAAGCAACTAAGCCTGTGCACCACAACTACTGAGCCTGAGCTATAGAGCTGGTGACCCACAACTACTGAAGCTCGCATGCCTAGATCCCGTGCTCCACAAGAGAAGCCACCGCAATGAGAAGCCCACGCACCGCAACGAAGAGTAGCCCGCATTCGCAGCAACTAGAGAAAGCCCACACTCAGCAACGAAGGCCCAAAGCAGCCAAAAATAACTAAATTAATTAATTAAAAGTAAATAAATAAAATAAAATAGTACAGCTTCTCTGGAAAACAGTTTGACATTTCTTAAAAAGTGAAATATACATGTATCATAAAACCCAGTGACCATACACCTGGGCATTTATTCCAGAGAAATGAAACTTATGTTCACACAAAAACCCATACACAAATGTTCATAACAGCTTTACTTGGAACAGACAAAAACTGGAAACAATGAAAATATCTTTCAATGGGTGAATGGCTAAAAACTCCTGTGGTACATCCATACCATGGAGTACTATTCAGCAAAAAAAAGGAATGAACTCTTGCTACACACAACAGCATGGATGGATCTCAAGAGCATAGGATGAGTGAGAAAAAACAATCTCAAAGGGCTTCCCTGGTGGCGCAGTGGTTGAGAGTCCGCCTGCCAATGCAGGGGACATGGGTTCGTGCCCCGGTCTGGGAAGATCCCACATCCCTCGAGCGGCTGGGCCCGTGAGCCATGGCCGCTGAGCCTGCGCGTCCGGAGCCTGTGCTCCGCAACGGGAGAGGCCACAACAGTGAGGGCCTGCGTACCGCAAAAATAAATAAATAAATAAAATAAAATCTCAAAAAGTTACGTACTATGTGATTCCATTTATATAACGTTCTAGAAATGACAAAATTACACAGATGGAGAACAAAGTCATGGTTGTCAAGGGTTAAGGATGGAGGAGGGATGGCATGAGGGAGATATTTTTGGTGCTGGAATAGTTTTGTATCTTGATTTCAGTAGTGGTTACACAAATCTGCACATGTGATAAAGTAGCATAGACTTATAGGCACATGTTATACCAATGTCATCTCCCTGGTTTTGATATTGTACTGTAGTTACATGGCTGTAGAAGTAACCATTGGCAAAACTGGGTGAAGGGTAAATGGAAACTCTCTGTACTTTCTTTCCAACTTTCCGTGAACCAGTAATTTTTTCGAAAGAAAAAATATCAGTGTACACTAAACAGATAAAAACATATAAATTTCCCTAGACCCCATGTTCCCCTCCAAGTACAACAACATCCTTCTCCACTTCTTTGCAGCTAAATTTATTGAAAATGTTTACTTTTTTTTTTTTTTTTTTTTTTTTGCCACACCACGTGGCATGTGGAACTTCCCAGACCAGATATTGAATCTGTGTTCCCTGCAGTGGAAGCATGAAGTTTTAACCACTGGACAACCAGGGAAGTCCTGAAAATATTTTCTTTAACTTATATTCTCCATGTCTACCTTTTTCTGCACCATTGCTCGATTCACTAATTTATTCATCAAATATTTGTTAAGTGCCTACTATGCTGGAGGCACTGTTCTAGGTTCTTGGGACATATGAGTGAACAAAATCTCTTCCTTCATGTAGCTTACATTTGGGGGAAGGTGGGGAGACAAACAATAAATAAAGTAAGTAAGTAAAACAGAAAGTATGCTCAATAGTGTTAAATGCTTTGAAGACAAAGTTGGAAAGAGGGATAGCACTTGAGTGGAAATAAATGTGATTTAAATAGAGTGTCAGGTAATGCTGCACTGGAAGGTAACATTTGAGTAAAAACCTGAAGGAAACAAGGGATTGAGTTTGAAAGAAGTCTGGGAGCATTATTCCTGGTAGAGCAAACAGCCAATGCAAAGGCCTTGTGGTGGGAGCCATCCTGGCTATTGCAAAAAGAGCAAGGAGGCAAGTCTGATGGGGGAGGGAGAGTCGAAGGAGATGAGGTCCAGGAGATAACTGGTTGGAAGTGGAGAGACCAGATCACTTGTCCAACACTGCAGTCTGAAAGGTGAGATATTATGAAGACCTTGGTGAGTTTTGAACAGATCAACGTGATCTAACCTACACTTTTACAGGATCTGCTGAGGATGGAAGAGACCTTTGAAACTGCTCTGGCCAGGGTAAATAATCGCCTCTACTTTGCATGATCCACTGGATTCTTCCCAGTCCTTATTCTTGCTGAGTGACCTTTCAGCAGCACCTGACCACATTGACCACTCTTGTCATCTAATCAGTATGTTTACCTCCTTCCTCTTGGGCTGCTTCTTCTCAGTCTCTTTTCCTCTACCTGTCCCATAAGCATCTGACTTGCTTAAGACTGTGTATGTGGCCCTCATATCCTCTAAGAACATGTACTCTCCTTGGGCAATTTCACCCTTTCCCCTGGTTTCATTCCAGCTATATGCTAATGTTTGCAAAATCAGTATCTTTAGCCAGGATGTCTCAACTGAGCTCCAGACCCACACATCTAGCTGCCTACTGCATATTTCCACTTGGATGTCTCAAAGTCCTTCAAACTCATCTTGTGTAAAATGGAATTGTTTTCTCTACTGCCTCTTTCCTTAACCCCCACCAGGACTGCTTCTCCTCCTGGGTCCTCAGTCTCAGTTAAAAGAAGGATATCCACTTGTTGCTTAAGCTAGAAATCCAGGAGTCATCTCTGAAACTTCACTTCTCTCACTCTGCAAATCCAGTCCATTGCTAAGTCATCTTGATTCTACATGCAGGTAATTCTCCACTTCTCTATTTTGCTTTAGCCACCACATAGTACAAGCCACCATCAACTTTCCCCAGGGTACAACAAAAGTCTTTTACCACTGGACCCTGCTTACCTGTCCAGCTTCCATCATTCCCTCACTGTGTACACTGCAGCCACATTGACCTTCTTTCTGTTCCTTGAAAGACCATCCACATACTCTTGTCTTTCTGCAAGCCCCTCACACTCATTCTCATCACCTATATCAGTCCTGCTCATTGTACAGGTCTCAGCTGCAGTGTTCATTTCTCTGGGAGAACTCTCCTGACTCAGGAATCAGGGAAGAGTCCCCTACTCTCTGCTCGTAATTCTCCTTTATTTCCCCAGTCACAGCCCTCACTCAGCACACAACCTTGGCATTGCCTTGCTGAGTTGTTTTCCTCACTGCATGATGTGCTGAGTGAAGGCAGAGATTGTGTCTCTTATTTATCTTGTATCCCCAGAGCTCAGCTCATTACCTGTCATATCGTGAGCCCTCAAAATATTTATGAAGTGAATGGAAGAAGTGAATAGGTAGAATCTGGGGCTCATATAAGTCAGATCACTCTTGCCTGTCTTGTTCATTGTTATATCCCCAGCACCTACATTAGGGCCTGACACAAAGTAGACATTCAATAAATATTTGCTGAACAAGTGAATCATTACACATAGTGAAATTCCATTCCAGTGGTCTGAGGAGTAATAAACTATTCAGTCTGTGATCCAGTTACATTGAGAGCCATCTTCTTAATTCTTAATTGACAGAGCAATCATGAGACGAAATTATATAGAAATGAAGAAAATATAATCTGAGACCTGAAATAATGTTTCAATAGATCTTTACATATTATATCCATTCTCCCCCACATAAATACATCTCCAACTTAGCAGAAGACTGGATTTTCTCTCGAAAGGGGTTGAGTCAGAGATGCTCCAGATGTTGGGGTCCCAAGTCCAACTGGGGGAAGGAGACACCTAAATAAAAATAGATAAACTAAGTCAAAAATCTATGGACTGAATTATATGAGTCAAGACATTTCTTCTGACTTGCTTCCAAAATACTAGCAGTCAGGCTCTTGAAGGACAGAGAAGCAACTGAAGGATCCTTTTTTTCTTTTTTTAATTTTATTTATTTTTGGCTGCATTGGGTCTTTGTTGCTGAGCTCAGTCTTCCTCTAGTTGCGGGGCACGGGGGCTACTCTTCATTGTGGTGTGCAGGCTTCTCATGAGGTGGATTCTCTTGTTTTGGAGCACGGGCTCTAGGCACACGGGCTTCAGTAGTTGTGGCTCACGGGCTCTAGAGTGCAGGCTCAGTAGTTGTGGTGCATGGACTTGGTTGCTCCGCGGCATGTGGGATCTTTCCAGACCAGGGCTTGAACCCATGTCCCCTGCATTGGCAGGCGGATTCTTCACTGTGCCACTAGGAAGTTCCAAAGGATCCTTTTTGAGGAAAAAGGATCCAAGAGGAAAAGCTTACAAATTTTGACATTTGGGGATGTCACAATGAAATGACAGGGTGCTACCTAATCACCCTAAGGTGATGGCTACGAATTGCCACAGTCTTCTCATGAAGTTCCACTTAGACCCTCAGTGTTCCACTTTTAAATATTATTAGACAGCCAAAGATCAGCAGGCATTTGAGAAAATCCACCAACATTAAAGTCAAAGACCAAAACAAACAAAGAAGAAATAGGGACTCAGAGGAAACAGAGACAATTCAGAGAGAAGAAGAAACTTCAGAGAACGTGTAATTAATATGTATAGAAAATAATAGTAAATATTGCATCAATGAGAAAAGAAAGAGCTCTTGGATATTTAAAATCAAATATTAAAATATTTGATAGCAGAAATAAGAAATTCATAGAACGAAAAGACAGGAGATAGGAAAAAAGATCAATGTTAAAAAATCTATGTTAAGCATACGTTCTGCTCATAGTAGACTCTTAATATATAGTAGCTATTATCTCATTCAGAAAATAAATTTGTCAGTGATCTTTGCACATGAGATTCCTTCCAATTGGAATGTGTCTTGTAGGACTACTTTATTAAAACATAAAATTCACATATATGATTCTAGAACACTAAGCTTAGATTTGTACATGACAATGAATTTACCCAACATACCTAATACACAGTGCAGCTGCATTGATTTCAACATTAACAACCCAGTATATAAGCTCTCAGCCCTAACTGCTTCTTTGGGTCTTCATTTTTCTCGTGAAGCCTCCTATGCACGTGTAAAAATGACTAAATAAAATTTGTATACTTTCCTCCTGTTAGTCTGTCATGTCAGCTTAATTTTTAGGTCTAGCCAGAGACCCTAAAAAGGTAGAGGGGAAATTTTATCTACTCTACAGTCTTAAAGAGTACCGCCAGGGCTTCCCTGGTGGTGCAGTGGTTAAGAATCTGCCTGCCGATGCAGGGGACATGGGTTCGAGCCCTGGTCCGGGAAAATCCCACACGTCGTGGAGCAACTAAGCCCGTGTGCCACAACTACTGAGTCTGTGCTCTACAGACTGCGAGCCACAACTACTGAGCCCGTGTGCCACAACTACTGAAGCCCACACGCCTAGAGCCCGTGCGCCTTAACAAGAGAAGCCACCACAATGAGAAGCCCGCACACTGCAAGGAAGTATAGCCAAAGGGAACTTGATCTAAAGAGGGGCATCAAGAAAGAATGCCTTTTGGGACTTCCCTGGTGGTCCACTGGTTAAGTCTCCGCACTTCCACTGCAGGGGGGCGAGGGTTCGATCCTCAGTCAGGAAACTAAGATCCCAAATGCCACACTGCCAAAAAACAAAAAACAAAAAAAGAATGTCTTTGGGAAATGAACTTTGAGCTGGGACCTGAGGGGTAGCAGTTACTATGTGGGCAGACATTGCTTGTTGCCCACAACATCCAGGCTCCCTTTCTTTGTTAGTTTTAGAACTCAAATCTTATCCTGGGTATCAACCCTCCTTACAGATAGGGATGGACAATGGAATTACGCAAAACGTTGAGTGGAGCTTCCAATCTCTGTGCATCACTCCAAAGGGGATGACTCAGCTGGAAGGGAGGGTGATTTGACCTTTGTCTTTACCCTTCCTCTTATCTGGAAGGTAGAGGTGATGGCTGACATTTCAGTAGCCAGATGACCTCAAGGATGAAAACTCTGCACTAAACATTGGGAAAGGCAATCTTGTACATGCATTGTTTCAACCCAAGCTTGACCATGTAAGAATGGGCCTTGGGCTTGGAACACTTCCTAACCTAGAGATAAAGAACCCACATGGGCCTGTGGTGGACTTATCACCTTATGTGGAAATATTTTTCTGTCTCAGGCTCCGTGTGTATTCCTTTGTTTTACTGGAGCATGTGTGTCAACGGTCCTCAGGCATGTCACCAGCTTTCAGAATTTCAGACTCTACTGAAATTCTGAGTCTGGAATTCTGACTCTAGTCCCACATCTGTTCATCAAAAAGATGAAAGGGAGAAAACAAGCCACAAACTGGAGGGGGCATATTTACAACAAATTTAACTGGCAAAGAATAGTGTCCAATATATATAAAGAACTATAAACCAATTTTAAGAGACAAACTACCAAATGATAAATGGGTAAAAGGCACTAGCATTTCACAGAAGAGGAAATGGAAATTGTGAATAAATCTATGTAAAGATGCTCACCTCATTTGAAATTAAAATCACAATGAGATACTACACATGCATCCAATTAGATTGGCAAAAAAATCTAGCAAAATCAAGGGATGAGAAGAATGTGGTAAAATTAGGACTCTTATACACTGCTGGCAAAAGGAAAACAATTTGATATTGTCTCACAAATTTAAGCATTTATACCCTACCTCCCAGCAATTCTACCCCTACTTTTCCTTCTAAAGGAATTTTTGAATTTGTCATTCAGGAGACATGTTTAAATTTTTTTGCACAGCACCATTGTTTGTAATAGATGCTAGAAGCAAGCCAAATGTCGACTGATGGGAGGATGAAAAATACATTCTGGTAGTCACATGCTAATTACATATTCAGGAAAGTGATCCAACTGTACATACACAGAGCAATATGGATGAATCTTAGAAATACAATATTAAGGCAATAACATCACAGAAAGCTATATCTAGTATAAATACCCTTTTATAAAGCTCAGAAACAAGATGAGGAAGAAGTGCAACAATAACGTCAATGGAATTGGAAATTTCTAGTCTCAGGTTAAGTATTGGGTTCACAGGTGTCTGATTTATTGCTATGCTTTATAGGTGGCATATACATTATAATTATTCTTCTGATGTATGAAATGATTCATTTAAAATAATTTCTAACCATAAAAAAAAAAAAACAACTATTTGTGCCTCTGGCCTCTTTCAGCTACCTTCCTGTTTGTCTCCTTTGGTGGCTGTTAAACGTCTCATCTAGAAGTACTGGTGGTGGACATCTCTCGTGTTTGCTGGTTTCCCAGCACCTCTTACCCGCTCCTCTTCTGTTTAGGGAATGACCCACCTCGGGAACCCCTCTCCCTCAGGAGCAGCCCGATGCCTGGCTCTGCCAGCATGGGGGCTGGCACATACCTAGCTCTGCCAGTCACTCAGTGGCACCCTCAGCAGATTCCAATTCAGAGGCGAGAAACCTGAGGAGGGAGGCTCCCGTGGCATCAGAGTTGCTGGTGGTTTGGAAGCAGAGGCACCTGATGTTCGGAGGTAGCAGTGGCTGCAAGATGGGATTCATGGTGCAGGGGAGCTGCAAGATGGAATTCATGGTGCAGGGGTGCCAGGAGTATCAACCGTGGCGGTGGGGACTGAGTGGGGAAGATGGGGCAGTTGTCTCGTCCGATCAGGCCTGTGGCAGGTCTAGGGCATTGTTTCTAGAAGCTCTGCCCCTCGGGTCTTTTCTTCAGCCCTCAAGCCTCCTTTCAATAAACTCCTCTGCTGAATCAGCCAGGGTTGCTTCTGTTGCCTGCGTGGAACCACCACCAGTGCTATTTTTCTCCTGTAACTCCTTTCTGATAGATCTCACTCCCGATATTTTATGTTCCATAAACCAACATGTTCTTGGCACTAGGAATACAAAAAATAAAATTAGATAGATAGATAGATGACAAATAAATAGTGGATGGATAGATAAATAGATAAACAGATGTAAACAGACAGATAGATAGATAGATAGATGATAGAGTTCACACCGTCAAGGAGTGCAAAGTCTTGTCAGGAAGGGGGTATTAAACACCAGTGGTTGGTTATCACAACATCCATTCCCATCCCCCACCCCTCTTCTCTGCTTCTGCTATAGAAAATGGGAAAGATCCAGCAATTCCACTTCTGGGTATATATCAGGAGGGAATGAAATCATTGTGTTGAAGAGATACCTCCATGTTCATTGCAGCATTATTTATAATAGCCAAGGCATGGAAACAACCTAAGTGTCCATCAACAGATAAATGGATAAAGAAGATGTGAATTTTATGTATATATAAATATGTATATATAAATGTGTATATATATATATTCAGTCATAAAAAAGGAATCCTGACATTTGCAACAACATGGATGGACTTTGAAGGCTTATGCTAAGTGAAATAAGTCAGAGAACAACATATAATGTATGATCTCATATGTCTTTAAAAAAAAAAAACCCCACTAAACTCATAGAAAAAGAGATCAGATTTGTGGTTACCAGAGTAGGGGATGAAGGGTGGGGGAATTGGATGAAGATCATCAAAAGGTACAATACAAACTTCCATTTATAAGACTTGGGGATGTAAGGCACAGAGTGACTATAGTTAACACTGTATGTTAACTGTATGGTATATTTGAAAGTCGCTAAGAGAATAAATCCTAAAAGTTCGTATCAGAAGGATAAAACCTTTTTCTTTCTTTTTCTTTTTTTGTATCTCTACAAGATGATGGATGTTAACTGAACTTATTGTGGTAATTATTTCACAATACATGTAAGTCAATTCATTAGTTGGTATACCTTAAACTTATATGGTGCTGTATGCCATTTATATCTCAATAAAACTGAAAGAAAAAATAAAGAAGCTGGGAAAAAGAAATACTTCCCATCTCTTGCACCTTGGAGTAGCCATATGACACAGTACCGGCCAATGACAAGTAAGTGGAAGTCTACTTTGGGGGCTCCTGGGAAAGTTTTTGCTCTTCAGACAAAAGACAGATGTGGCTGGTGCCACTCTTCTGGCTTCCTGTTGCCCTGAGTGTGGATACAATGCCTGAACCCACATGCAACCATGAACATAAGCCAAGCAAAGAGCAAGAACAGCAGAGGCATCAGTAAGCAGCTAAACTAACACCTGGAAAAATCTCTCTCTGGTCTTGTTGTTAGATGAGAAAAACAAACTATTTGTTTATGCCACTGTTAGTCAAATATTCTGCTGCTTGCAGCTGAAAGCATTCCTAATTTAAACAGAGCAAAATTGCAAACAAGGAGTGGTAAGTGTTATCATAGAGGTGTGAATGAAAGTCTCCTTCTTGACAAATACAATGGAATATCCTCTATTTATTGTACTAGCTAGCTTGAAACCAGGGTCAGGGAATTAAATACATGTCTTGAGCAAAACTTTGTGATGTTATCTATGTGTATTAGTTAGAATTCAAGGTCAGCTGCTCTAACAAAGGTCAAAATAACAGTGGCCTAAAGAAAGTCACAGTCAGTATGTTAATAATCCAGAAATGATTCACTGGCCACATGCTGTTGGTGACCCAGCTCCCTCATGTCTTATGGTTTAAAATAATGCTGCTCTGTCTCCTACCATTGTGGCTGCATTCCAGTGAGAGAGAAGGGAAGAAGGGGGAGAAGTAGGTTCACCATTCCATTTTATAGAAATCTTAAGGCTTTTTTTCCTCAAAGAACTACTCTTTTGGTTTACCTCCTGCCCCACTGGTTGATACATTTCATTCTCTGTGCTGGTTCTTTTTCTTTGTTCCAACATCTTTGTGTTGCAGGAAGCTGCAGCTTAGTCTTTGGCCCTTTACCTTTTTTTTTCTTAGCTGCATTCTTTCTTTTCATGGACCCATGGCTTTAGGTACCATCTTCATACCAATGACTGCCAAATTTATACCTCCAGCCCAGAACATTCTCCTGAACTCCAGACTCATCGATCATGCTACTGCCTCCACCTCTCCACCTGGAGGTCTAATGGATGTCTCACACCCCTGACCAGTCTCTGCAACTCTGCTCTACCCACAGTCTTTCTAGCTGATGGCACCTTCCTTACAGCTGCTCAGGCCAAAACTTAGAGTCATCTTTGACTCTTCTTTCTCTCACATCCAACCACCCAACCTCCAGTCCATGGAAAAGTTCTAATGGCTCTCTAAAAATACACCCAGAGTCTGACAACGTCTCAACACCTCCACTTAGCGCCCTAGTCTGAGCCACTGTCAACTCTTCCCTACATTATTGCAATAGCCTAACTGGTCTCATTGTTTCCACCTTGCTCCCTGCAGGCTGTTCTTAACCCAGAGACCAGAGTAATCCTCCCAGGGCTACCACTGCACTCAGAATAAAAGCCCTTAATGTGGCCCGTGGGTCCCACATGGTCAGCTTTCGCTGTCCCCATCCATCCATGAGCTCATCTTCTGCTCTCCCTCTCACTCGCTCCACTCCTGCCACACTGGCTTCCTCGTATGCTCCAGCCTCAGGGCCTTTGCAATGGCTGTTCTCTAGGCCAGGAAATCTTTTCCCCCTGATATCCACAGAGCTCATCCCCTCACTCAGTTCCTTCAAGGCTGCGCTCAGGTAATTTTCTCAATGAGACCTACTTGACCACCCTATGGAACAGTACAACACATCTGCTCCCTCACTGCTCTCAAGCCCCTTACCCTGCCCCACCTTTGCTTTTTTCTATACCACTTATCTTCTAACATGCTATATAATTTAGCTATTCATTCCATTTATTGTTTGACGCCTCCCACTAGAATATAAGCTCCACAGAAGCAAGGATCGTTATCTCTTTTACACACTGATGGATTCCCAAATGCCTAGAACATTGGCTGGTACTTAGGAGATGCTCTACAATTATTTTTAAATGAATGTAGGCATGAGGAAGGGCCATGCTTTGGAAGTTACACATTCACATTTCACTTCCACTCCCTCCCATTAGCTGGAAGCTAGTCACACAACCACCCTACCAGCAAAAGAGACTGGAAAATATAGTTTTATTTTGATGGTGATGTGCCTGACTAAAGCTGTCAATACTAGAGAAAAAGGGGGAGAACAATACTAGGGGACAACTCACAGACTCTACCATGGTGTGGAGGTTACCTCTATCTTCAGTGACTGAGAGTGATGAACATTCTTCGGTTATGATTTGGGGAAAAAAAGTATAAAATGATTTCAAGCAAGTTAAGATGTTATTTTATGGTTAATACGTGTGGCAACTCCCTTAATTTGAACATAGCAAGCGATAAACAATTTTTATCACTAGAAACTGTTCCTTCCTTCCCTCTCAAATGTTGATATTTTAAACAAATCAGCTAGAAGCAGTGTTGAATTATTAGTCTGCCCAGCACCCTGGAAGTGCTGAATAACTGTTACTCATGAATGTTGATAAGATGAATCTCTTCTTGCCTCTCCCCAACCACTCCCTACTTTTCCTCTTTCTAGGGTTCTTGCATCTCCTGACAGAGGGCGTCTTCCACAGGCTCTGTCCTTTCGCTTTGCTTGTTCAGTTCTGTGATGGCTCCTTTAGGGAAATCGCCAGACTCCTGCTGTTCAGCTCACCCCGGGAGCATCCGCATCATCATCTGAAGCTCCCACTGGACTTTTTTCCATCTGTTTTCCCCTCCGGTGTCCCACTGTTACTTGAGAGTCAGCATTTATAATTAAACTCCCCATCACCTTCACAGCTTCTTTCTTCCTAAGCAAGTGGGAAGTGTTAGGGCCCTAAACAGGCTAGGGGTGTATGTTTTGCCAGTTTCATAAGCTGTATCTAGCTGATTCTGTGGTCCAGTTCCCAAATGGAGTCATCTGGCGAGTTCCATCAAAAACTCATGCCTCCATCTCTTCAATAAGTGCTGCTGGGAAAACTGGACAGCTACATATAAAAGAATGAAATTAGAACACTCTCTAACACCATACACAAAAATAAACTCAAAATGGATTAAAGACCTAAATGTAAGACAAGACACTATAAAACTCTTAGAGGAAAACAGGCAGAACACTCTTTTTTTTTTTTTTTTTTTGCGGTACACGGGCCTCCCAATGCCATGGCCTCTCCCGTTGCGGAGCACAGGCTCCGGACGCACAGGCTCAGGGGCCATGGCTCACGGGCCCAGCCGCTCTGCAGCATGTGGGATCTTCCCGGACTGGGGCACAAACTCATGTCCCCTGCACCGGCAGGCGGCCTCTCAACTACTGCGCCACCAGGGAAGCCCCAGAACACTCTTTGACATAAATCACAGCAAGATCTTTTTTGACCCACCTCCTAGAGCAATGGAAATAAAAACAAAAATAAATAAATGGGACCTAATGAAAGTTAAAAGCTTTTGCATAGCAAAGGAAACTATAAACAAGATGAAAAGACAACCCTCAGAATGGGAGAAAATATTTGCAAACAAATCAAAGGACAAAGGATTCATCTCCAAAATATATAAACAGCTCATGCAGCTCAATATTAAAAAAACAACCCAATCCAAAAATGGGCAGAAGACCTAAATAGACATTTCTCCAAAGAAGACATACAGATGGCCAAGAGACACATGAAAAGCTGTTCAACATCACTAATTATTAGAGAAATGCAAATCAAAACTACAATGAGGTATTACCTCACACCAGTTAGAATGGGCATCCTCAGAAAATCTACAAACAACAAATGCTGGAGAGGGTGTGGAGAAAAAGGAACTCTCTTGCCCTGTTGGTGGGAATGTAATTGATACAGCCACTATGGAGAACAGTATGGAGGTTCCTTAAAAAACTAAAAATAGAATTACCATATGACCCAGCAATCCCACTACTGGGCATATACCCTGAGAAAACCATAATTCAAAAAGAGTCATGTACCACAGTGTTCATTGCAGCTCTATTTACAATAGCCAGGACATGGAAGCAGCCTAAATGCCCATCGACAGACAAATGGATAAAGAAGATGTGGTACATATATACAATGGAATATTACTCAGCCATAGAAAGGAACGAAATTGGGTCATTTGTAGAGACGTGGATGGACCTAGAGACTGTCATACAGAGTGAAGGAAGTCAGAAAGAGAAAAACAAATATCGTATATTAACACATATATGTGGAATCTAGAAATATGGTACAGATGAACTGGTTTGCTAGGCAGAAATAGAGACACAGATGCAGAGAACAAACATATGGACACCAAAGGGGGAAAGCAGGGTGGCGGGAAGAATTGGGAGATTGGGATTGACATGTATACACTAATATGTATAAAATAGATAACTAATAAGAACCTGTTGTATAAAAAATAAATAAGGAAAAAACAAACAAACAAGCAAGAACTCATGTCTCCAGCCAGCTTACCTGCTATTAAAAGATAATTTTCCAAAAAAGTTAAAATCAAGACTCATACAGATATAAAAATGAACACATGTTAAAGATTTTCTTTAGCTCATGGAGAAAACAATTGTTATCACTGGTTCAAAAGAGAATTCTGAGAACTGATACATTTATAGATCAGGAATATTGAAATGATTGTGCAAATGGAGACAAGACTGGTCCCCCCTCCCTGCCACACACACACACACACACACACACACACACACACACACACACACACTTCTACTAGACAGGATATAATCTACATATCTACAGACAAGACTTGTGTTGCAATGTACAACAATTTACAGAGTTGTGAAAGAATTTCGTAGAATCTGAATCAGTTTACCCACAGGAGTCATCTCAAATCTCTCTGGACAGTACATAGTTTTCCACCAAACCACATCTCTCCCTATACTGCTTGGTCTTCATCCTTAACTCCAACCTCTATTAACTGTACTAAAACATAGATTTTACCTCTCCCAGCTTCTACAAAAAACATTGTTGATTCCATGTTGACTCCCATATCAATAATAAACTCTTCTAGCCTTTCAAAATCCTCTTTAATCCAGCATCACTGTCTTTTATAACCTTTTCATCCAGGCAAGACTGATCCCTACACCGTAAGCCAAACCAACTGCCTCCCACACACTCCTCTATATCCTGATGTCCTCCTCAACCATCTATATCCTTTACACTCTACTGGCTCCTTTCAAGCTTTTTCTGTTTTTTGTTTTGTTTTTTTTTTTCGGTATGTGGGCCTCTCACTGTTGTGGCCTCTCCCGTTGAGGAGCACAGGCTCCGGACGCGCAGCCTCAGCAGCCATGGCTCACGGGCCCAGCCGCTCCACGGCATGTGAGATCTTCCCGGACCGGGGCACGAACCCATGTCCCCTGCATCGGCAGGCAGACTCTCAACCACTGTGCCACCAGGGAAGCCCAAGCTTTTTCTGTTTTTGTTTTTATTATTTGAAGGCCACATCGGGAACTATTCTGTTCTTTAATTAACCCTGCCGCATCCAGTAGACCCTGATCATGCATTCATTCAAATATTTTATGAACACCTCGTATATGTGGCAGTCACAGTCTAAACTCTAGATCTAGGCACTGGGAGCTCAGAGATGAGAGCCGTGGCTCCCAAGATGCCTAGGGGAACCAGGGAGAATACAGGGGATCAGCACTTTGAGACAGGCTGCTTTGGGAGCAAAGGGAGGGCACATAACCCAGATGTGAAATGTCAGTGAAGGTTTCCTGGAGGACATGGCACCAAAGTCTCAGTCAAGCAAAGAAGGGGACAGAAAGAACTGAAGCATATGCACTTATAACTGTATGAAACGGTCTATTTTTTATCTCTTTACAGTCATGATATATCCTACCTCTACTAGATAATAAAGTCTTTGAGGCCAGGGACCCTTTTAAATTCTGTTGCACTCCATGGTTTCTAACAGAAAAACATACTAAACACTTTGTAAACTCAGAGTTTGATGGATGGCTAAATCTTGCATCCCAAAGTGGTCAAAAATATTGTTCAGTAAGGACAAAAGTTATTTGTGGGCTTTGACATTTATTTCTCCTTTATTCTATTTAGGCATGTGAAAATGTAAATGGTGTGGTCCTTGAAGCAAAGCGAAAAGTAAATGAGGCTATGGCAGAAAGCACATTCTCCCTGGCAGGAGCAGCAAGTAAATAAAATGAAGGGAACAGAATTTGCTAAAAGGAGATAGTCACAAATGTAACCGATGGCTCTGCAGCACTGTCACCTCTGAAGCTCACACAGCCCTCCTCCTCACCACTCCCACAGAAGGTTGGGGGACACGTTTTAGCAAGTTTCTGGTTATGGAAACTGTAGCATGAGTTCGTTGGAACGAGAAAACAGCTATAACGTGAATACAAAATTTCTCTTAAATGAACATAGGTGAATTTTGTTGAGTTTATGATGCAATTCCTCTTCAACTATCTAAAGGAAGTCAAAGAGGACCTACCACCCCCAACTAGCCCAACCTTCAAGAATGGACAGTCAAATCTCTGCTGCGTCCAGCCTTTGCTCAGTGAAACAGACATTCTCTCCTTCCCGCGACTGAGACCAGGACTTGACTCACTTCAGCTGGGGGACCCCGCCTACCCCGCGCCCCTAGCTAAAATCAAAGATCCAGCTAAAATTGGGTTCAGACACTGGTGTAACATTAAGGACGGCTTTCGTATCCCTCTTTGTACTTTATCGTGTTCTCCAAGTTCCATTCAACCATGTATCTTTTTACAATAAAAAATGTAAGACCCCTTTAAAAAATATATATTAAAACACTGAGCGCTATTCGCAAAGCTTCTCTTTTCAAAAAACAGTATTTGGGCTAACTGCCTTACCATGCTGAACCCTTGGACCAGATGCAAGTTCAAGAAAAGGAAAGTAATAAAAATTACTCAGCAGGAGGGTCTTCTCTTCCCAGCTAGAGCTCTGCTGTAAGGCTGCTTCTCCCCTTTCTCCCCGGTGCCCCGCCTCCAACCCCGCCCCTCGCGGTACAGCATAACAGCGACTCCGCCCCTCTCTAGAGCGTTTCTCCAAGAGCCCCGCCTCTTCGTCTCAGTCCGCACTTGCACGCCCTGAGCGCCCGCCACAGTCTCGCGTCTATCCCAGTACCGCCCAGTCGGCCCGCCCCGCCCCTTGGGCGCACGCATGCTCGTCCGCGCCCAAGCCCTACCGCGCCCGCGCTGGCCCTCACCCTACAACCCCGGCCCCCGACGCCCTCCCGCCACGCCCCTGGCGCACGCCCGGCACGCCCCCTGGCACCTTCCCCGCCCCCTAGGCGCGCGCCCTCCGCCCACCTACCCCCCCTTACCCACCCCCCCAACCCGGAAAGCTGGGCTCCCAGGCGCGCACTCGCCCTCCTTACGCCACGTGCTCGGTGGAGGGCGGTGCGGGGGGGCCGAGCCGAAAAGATGTTCTTGCTGCCTCTTCCGGCTGCCGCGAGACTCGCCGTCCGACATCTGAGCGTGAAGCATTTCTGGGGACCCGGTCCAGCCGCCGCAGACATGACGAAGGTGAGAGGCCGCGGCTCGCTCCGGGGCCGCCGCGAGTCTTGCCCGCGGGCCACGGGGACTTCGGGTCAGGTCAGGGCCGCGTTGTTCCTGGCTTCTGAGCCGAGTTACAGACATTGGCTAGAAAGAAACGTTTCGTGTCTTTGCGGAGCTCGGCGTTGGCAGCGGGCTGCGCGGGGCTGCAGACCCCCCCAGTATTCTCCAGCCGGCTAGTGCCGAGGATGCGCTCTTCCTTCTCTTGCTTGAAAGTGCTAGGACCCGAACTCTGCGCGCGAGGGAATGATAGCCGTAGCTCCCGTTTCCTGAGCTCCCACTCTGTGCCGTGCCCTTATTTCATTATTTTGTTTAGTCCTCGCAGTAACCCAGGGAAGGACGGCGCCAGGATTGTTCCCACCTTAGCTAGGAGGATGCCCAAGTTTGGTGAGGTGAAATGCCCTCTAGGGTCCCAGAGTCGGCCAATCACTGGCCCCGGCTTCCACACCAAGACCTCCCTCCCCCGCTGAAGTTAAAGGCCAGGAAGACACAGGCTCTCGGAGTAAACTGACTAGAAGGGTTTCTAGAGAAAAATGTCTCTCTAGGGAAAAGGGCTTTGCAGGGAGACCCATCTGTTCATGAGATTAGAAGTGTCCTGCAGAAGAGGCGCCTCCTCCATCTAACTGAGCTCCAAAACATTGTGAAGAGGGTCACTGTTCGGTCGCGGGGGATCTGGAAAAGGGGAACAGCTTGGCGGAAGGAGCACATGTGTGGGAGTCACGCTTGAGGACCAGAAAGACTGTGCCTGGCTAGGAGTGTTCTAGATGGGGCTTGAGCTCAGGCCTCTCCCTGAATCACAGATGGCCGAGGGGCCAGAAGCTTGTCCCCTAGTCTGTTCAACACTATGGAAATGGATCCTACTCAGGTAACATCCGTGTTCTGTCTGATCAGTTCCCTACTTGGTTCCCTGGAATCCCAGACAGTGGGCAGTCTGGGTAAGTTAGAACCTGGGAAGGTTACCAACCCCGAGGAAGCCTAGTTTTCTTTGATGGAAAGGACAGGACATGATTTGGTCTAAGTACCAGTGTGATTCTGTAGAAAGGACAGAGGACCTGAGGGAAGGCATCCGGGTTCTTGACCAGTTATGTTGCACACGGGCTAGTATGTCAAACCAGGTTTCAGTTTCCTTATCCATCAGATGCGAAGAAGACTACTTTTCTTTCCACCTCACAGAGGTGCCCTAAGTCAGAACACATTTTTAAAGTCATAAATTGCTGTGCAAAGGCAAATAGTGATTCCTAGGTTTACTTCCTTATTTCACATGTTTGGGGCCTGGAGCTTAAGGAGATGAAAGGGTAAGCCGCTAAGTGCTGGACAGAATGCTCTGGCCCGACCCTCCCGGTGAAGGTGCATCCTTTTCCTTTCTTCCAGCCTATGAGTTGGCCAGAGTACGTGTTAGTATTGGCAAGTACAGCCATTGACTTTATTGGAATGAGTATTGCAGATTTGCATTTGAAGCTTGTAGGGGAGGAAGAACTTACTTCTACTCTCCAAGGTTCTAGGGCTGCACCTAAGAATGAAATGGACGTAAAACAGATTAACAGGAGAAAGGCATACAAGTTTTATTTCATATTTTTATGTGTACATGGGAATCTTCAACAGGGAAATGAAGACCCGAAGAAGCCTATAGGCCCGAAAGCTTATATACCTTTTTAAACAGAGATGGGGAAATTGTGGGGATGTGATAAGGCAAAGGAGCCTGGGGGCATTAAGTTGAGAGACAGGGAAATATATGGGGGAAACAAAGGGAGGATAAGGGTTATTTTAGTAGGTTTGTTTGGTGTTGACTCCCAGTCTATGGTGATAAGAATGTTCTCTTCCTGGTACAGGGAGAGAAACGTTCTCATGGGAAATTTTATGACCAGCTTTTAGATAGGAAGGGGGGGGAGTGGGCGGTCAGAGAGCCCTTCCTGCATCTGCTTTTTCTCAGCTGCCTGCACCTCAAAGTAATCAATATGCCAGAGTGGCATATTTTGGGGTGGCATGTTCTGAACCCCTTCCAGATCTGACTTCATTACAAATGGAATTGTTTTCTTAAAGCACCTTTCTGCTCTTCTTTATTTGAAAGTGAAGGAAGCCCTCAATGTTGTGAAAGCTCTTGGGAGGGACCATCAAGACCAGGACAGGTAGTAATTGCGCTCTTGCATCGGCAGGAGTTTGAAACATTTAGGCAGTATGTGATTGTAGCTGACTGCCCAGCACCTGCTGCTGTTTTGGACTTGTTCTTCTGTCCTTGAGGGGGACACGGTTTTGTTGAAATGATTAGCCCTTTCTGGAATTTGGGAACCCTTGAGTCCCTCTCAGGGATCTACTCTAATTGTATTCACCTTTTCTCTTGTTTTCAGGGCCTTGTTTTAGGAGTCTATAGCAAAGAAAAAGAAGATGATGTGCCCCAGTTTACAAGCGCAGGAGAGAATTTTAATAAATTGGTGTCTGGAAAGCTGAGAGAAATCTTGAACATGTAAGTATTCATCTGTGGGTTCCAGTTTTTAAAATGCCCTGAAAGTGAAAGAGAATATCTTTTCTGTGCTTTATTATTAGTGGATGAAAATGCATGGAAATACACTGGCTGGGATCTTCTCAGTGGAAGTATGTGTCTGTGAAATGCACATTGGTACTTCAGGTTCAGTATTGGGTGGGTCCACAGTTCTGGGAAGTCAGGCCGCTTCAACCAAACCACAGACTTCTGTGAGAGGCTGACCCAGAAGGATCTGGAAAGTACCATATTTCCTCAGTCCACCCTCCTGGCTCCGGTTTGTTTCTCCCCACCCCCTTCCCACCTTCCATCTCTCTACCTCTTTAACTCCCCTTCACTTGTGGGGAACAGCCTGGGCTGGTTCAGAATAGGCTGAGGAGGCTGCAAGCGTTGAGTTTCAAGGGCTTCTCAGATCTTAAATGACATGTGAATCGCCTGGGGGTGTAGTTAGAATGCACATTCCAGTTCAGTAAATCTGGGTGGGGCCTGAGATTCTAACCACTCTTGGATTAGCCAGGGTCTGGGGAAGGTAGGGAAGCTTTGGGGTTTCCAAGTCCTTCTGAGCTGCCGGCCACATTTAACAGACACAGAGGTGACAGCATAGGCCACTGCAACTGTATATTATTTGGATTACAGATAGCCTATTAGCATCTGATAGGTGTAGTCTAATAATTAGAGTAATTATCTAATTATTGAATGACAGAATTTGCATCGCCTGTCAATTTATACCAGTCCTTCACCAGTAGGCAGCTCTTTCAGCTGCCTTGATTAGTTCATTAACCCCAAAGCTAACCTGTACGAGTACAGAACAGCCTGGCCTTCCTGACTGCGAGGTACCAGGGCATCCGGTCCTCCGGCTGTAATTGTGCGTTGCCACCTGCTTTGTTTTTAAATTGCCCGGTATCCCATCTGTAGATAAATCACAAAAAACCTGCAGGTTGAACACACTGCCGTCAAGTCAGCCACTTAGGTTGGTGTCTTGCGTCTTTTATGAGGTTTAAGATTGAGGTCAGCCTCCATCCAGTGCTCAGCTCTCCCCTCCATTACCCATCCACGGCATCGCTTTCTGTAGTTGGCATTAAATCTAATCTGGAAGTTTTTGCGATAGAATTAGAAGTGCTGCATCTGAGAAATCTGGCCTGAGAGAATTCTGTATTTGATAAAAACATAAGTGTAGCAAATTTGCAGAAGCATCAGAGCATACTGTAATAATGCTAAAGGTTTGTTTATGTCACTTTTTAATGGAGCAGAGCAAACTATAATTTTTAAAACAACTGTTTCTTCTTGTTGCAGATCTGGACCACCCCTGAAGGCAGGCAAAACCCGAACCTTTTATGGTCTGCATGAGGTATGAGGTGAAAATAAGGTTTATGTGGCAAACCCTGAGTTAGCACCTGTATGTGCCAAGTACTGTGGCTGACCAGTCAGGCAGAAAATTTTGTATCGGATTATGTGTTCGTTTTATCCCAGGAATAAGCTGCAAGTATTGGTTAACATTGTAAAGAGATGAGTTGTTGTCAAAAAGTACTGCATCTCTGGTATTCCTCAGTCTGCAGGCTTTCTTGGTTCAGTGGCCCTGTCTTACACAGCAGAGTTATTTGCAGGATTATCCTCGCTCTCCCTTTGCAACACAGTTATAAAATTTAACCAAGATAACAGGGCTTACAAAAATAAAACAAGCAAACTTCGTGGAGGGTTTTGTCCCGTGCAGCGCTTTAGGGGGTTGTGTGCAAGCTCCTGTGCCATTTCGTGCTGGAAGTGGATGCTTTAAAGACGTAAAGCAGCTGATTTCATGTATCTTTTGGAACAGGACTTCCCCAGCGTGGTGGTGGTTGGCCTCGGCAAAAGGACGGCCGGAGTCGACGAACAGGAAAACTGGCACGGAGGCAAGGAGAACATCAGGGCCGCTGCAGCAGGTTCTTTAACTTTTGAATTTTAATGTTGGTAAAGATTCCTAAGGATCACTCGGTCAGATTATGTCTCCCCTCTTTCCATCACCATCCCCTCACGTTCACACAAATAACTCTGAACAGATATTCAGTTTCCCTTACCTAACATGCTTGGCTTTACTTTAGATACAGAAGGTTAGCTTGTGGAATTTTATTTTTATATTTCTTTAGCTTGTGTCTGGGGGTTTCAGGACCACTTGTTCCCTCTTGCAGTATCGGCCTTAGAGCTCTGTTTTGCCAGAAAGTCCTGGTGGGTGATTTTTTTCCTTTTTTGGAATGCAGCCCTCATGTTGCCCAAATTTTATTTTATTTTATTATTTTTATTTATTTATTTATTTTTAATTTATTTTTGGCTGTGTTGGGTCTTCGTTGCTGCGCACAGGCTTTCTCTAGTTGTGGCGAGTGGGGGCTACTCTTCGTTGTGGTGCGCAGCTTCTCACTGCGCTGGCTTCTCTTGTGGAGCACGGGCTCTAGGGCATGTGGGCTTCAGTAGTTGTAGCTCGCAGGCTCTAGAGCGCAGGCTCAGTTGTGGCGCACGGGCTTAGTTGCTCCGCGGCATGTGGGATCTTCCTGGACCAGGACTGGAACCCATGTCCCCTGCATTGGCAGGCAGATTCTTAACCACTGTGCCACCAGGGAAGTCCGTTGCTCAAATTTTAAATCACATGGAGTCATCATATTTACAAATCAGAGAAAATGGATGCCAAGGGCAGGATGCTTATATCACTAGTTACCAAAGGTGCAAGCCTGTCCCAGTTTCGTCACGTGGACAGTTCAAAAGTTGAGGTAGGTGCCATTGGGTCTCTTCAGAGCTGACCAGCAGGACAAGGCCGTCACCACGGAGACTGGTTAAAGATGCTTTGAAATCATTGCTGAGGTGGTGATAATTAGCTTGATTGATCTTTGACCCCGTGTATATCATATTTGCTTGTTAAATGTACTTTCAAAGTTCATGTTCGGAGATTATTTCATAACTTTTATTAGGGAGATTTTGCTGACCTGATCTTAATAAATGCTGTATTAATAATGGACTTTGCTCAGTTCCTTGGGTGTAATTTCAGTGTTATCACTTCTATGTCATTTTTTTTTTTTTTTTGCGGTACGCGGGCCTCTCACTGTTGTGGCCTCTCCCGTTGCGGAGCACAGGCTCCGGACGCACGGGCCCAGCTGCTCTGCGGCATGTGGGATCTTCCCAGACCGGGGCACGAACCCGCGTCCCCTGCATTGGCAGGCAGACTCTCAACCACTGTGACCCTAGGGAAGCCCTTCTATGTCATTTTTAATGTGGCAAGCTCCCGGCGATTGGGACGCTTCATCAGGAAACCCTAGTGTTTCAGAAGTGATATTAGTGATAGCAGCCACTTCTTGAGGGCCCGCTTTGTGAGGTGCTAGACTAAGTCATCTTATCCATCAGTCTGTCCTCCCACCCTCTGTGAGGTGTGTGCTCGTCCTCACTCTACAGAAGGGGAAGTGGAGGCTCAGAAAAGTCAAGTGTCAGGGCCAGGATTTGAACTCCAGTTCTGATGTTTTCTCAGGACCCCACCCCAGGCCTCTGCCTTCTGCCCTCAGAGGTGTCCCTGACTGACTCCGGTTTTCTGGTTCCTCTGTCCCTGTGAAGCGGGGTGCAGACAGTTTCAGGACCTGGAGATCTCGTCCGTGGAGGTGGACCCCTGCGGAGACGCCCAGGCGGCTGCGGAAGGAGCGATGCTTGGGCTCTATGAGTATGACGACCTGAAGCAGAAAAAGAAGGTGGCCGTGTCAGTGAAGCTCCATGGAAGGTGATGGAACAAAACCAGGACCAGGCCCATTCCCTGCGTGCTGATGGCAGGGCCTTTTGGACATGAGCTACCTGCCTTTTAGCATTGGGCACTGCCGTGCAGCTTGTCTGTGGCTCTCCCATGGCCTTAGCCATTTTAGGAGTTTGGTGACTGTGCCTCCATTCTGCTCCTGGCTTTCGTCCTGTGTGTGTTTCCCCCCTGACTCTCTAGACCCCTCCGTGCTTGCTGGTTCCTAGGAAACCATACCTGGTTGGCTCCCTGAGGAGGGAGGGAACAAGATGACAGACGGGTCCCAGCAGGTTTTGATGCAGATCATTTCCATCTACCCAGTGCCTGCGGGCCCTGTACTAAACGCCAGAGATACGCAGACACAGGGATCCGGCCCTTGCCCTCCTAGTCTAGTGGGGAGACTCATCTTTGAGCAGATTTATTGAGCACCAGCTACACTCCAGCCCTATTCTGTGTTCAGGAGCAGACAGTGTGGGACCCTGAGGAGACGGTGCTGGGAGGACAGCGGGGGTCCCTCCCGGTGGTTGGCAGCTGTGATGTAGTGGGTAAGAATGAGGGCCCTGCGACCAGTCAGCCTGGCTTTGAATCTGCCTCCCACTTCCTGGCTGGGTGACCTCAGTGAAGTGACTGAAGTCTCTCTCTGCTTCATTTTCCTCATTGGTTGAGTAGAGTTGTGGCTCGGATTTCATGGGGCTTTTACGATCGATCGCAAGACAAAACCCATCAAGGGTGTGTCCCATGGTGAACTCCGTAAGTGATGAGTGTTGTCCTGCCTGTCCATGCGCCGTGGCAATTCCTGTCGTGCAGGAGAAGAGCCAGGGTCGTGGAGAGCTCACCCACGTCCTTTGTCTCCTGAAGCCGGCCCTGCTCTCTGGTGGGTTGGAGTTCAGGGTCCCGACCCAGGCAGGGAGAAGGTGGGAGGCCTTCCGTTCCCCGGCAGGACTGAGCAAGGGGAGCTTGCTCTGTAGTCACACCCTGGAGGAGTGTAAAAGAGGCCTTTCTGTGGAAGCCTCTGCCGTCAGATTTGGGGGGTAGATTGAGGGCTCCAGAGGTCCCTCAGGCCAACAGGTGAGGTGAGGATTCTAGGTTTCCTCTAGCTCAGCTCTGGGCGGGGGTCGTGTTTTCCAACACTTCATAAACCATAACAGCTGCCCCCCTGGATCAGATCCCAAAGAATAAATCGGGGTCCCCGTGTGCATCACGTTTCACTGGTCGTCTGCGGCAGGAGCCCTCCTAGCTGGGCTGTGGGGAGTGTTCCGCAGAGGCTGTCTGACGATGACCTTGTGCTTGCTTTTGCCAGTGGGGATCAGGAGGCCTGGCAAAGGGGAGTCCTCTTCGCTTCTGGGCAGAACCTGGCGCGCCACCTGATGGAGACGCCTGCCAATGAGATGACGCCAACCAAATTTGCGGAAATTATCGAGAAGAATCTCAGAAGTGCTAGTAGTAAAACAGAGGTCCACATCAGGTAATTCAGGATTCTGTCATAGACTCTTATGGCTAGAGGCAGACGGAGCCTCAGAGATCCTAAAATCCAGCTCTCTCGCTCTTCGGAGAATTAACTTGAGACTGGAGAGGTGAGGTCACCCACCAGCAGCCACATACAAGTGGGGGTAAGGGCTCAGTTTGAGGTCTCTCCCATCATACCTTGCTTTGCTTTTGAGAGTGTTGTGACTGCACACTGCACATGTGTGTGTGTTTTGTAGCAGCTCTATTGAAATATAATTCATGGAATGTACAATTCACTCATGTAAAGTACGCAATTCAGTAATTTCTAGTGTATTCACAGAGTTGTGCTACCACCACCACAGCTAATTTTAGATCATTTTCATTACCCCGTAAAAGGAACCTTGTACCCATTAACAGTCACTCCTCATTTCCCTCTCCCCCTTGGCCATCAGTTCATGGACATATGGGTTGTTTATACCTTTTGGACTCTGAATAATGCTGTTGTGAGCATTTGTATATAAGGTTTTATGTGGACGTATGTTTTCCTATCTCTTGGGCATATGCCTAGGAGTTGAATTATTGCATTGAATGGTTAACTCTTAACCTTTCTGAGGAGTGTGCAGATTGTATTTTGTTTTGGTGAATCCTTTCTGTCTTTTCTCTTTTTGACGTAAGTGAAGAACAGAGCACGCCCTCCTTGGCATAGAATGAGAATCTCTACCTGGTAGATTCCGTTAGCTAGATCAAATAACCAGAACTGGTGTTCCCAGACCGTCCTCAGGTTCGTTGTCAGCAGCCAGGCTGTTGGATGTAAAAGGCTGCCCCTCCAGGCTCCCCGTAACCCTTTAAGCAAACCAAGTCTGAGTATTTGGGGATTTATGATTAAAGTAAATCCACAGATATTTGCTTTACCTAAAGAATCCTTTACTATCAAAGTTGCTTCTCAAGGGCACTTCCATTTAAAAGGATTCTTCACTATTTAGTTGTGAGTAGAGTTCGCAGTTTTCAGGAAAACCCCTGTGGTCTAGATAGAGCGAAGGAAATGTATAATCTATAGAAAACGTAGTATTGGAGCTTGATAAAATTTCTGGAATGGTTGCTATATATTCTGTAGCAATGTTTAGTCTCTACAAAGGTGTCTTGGTAAAGACTCTTCCTTGGTTTATTTAGGGAGACACCAGAGCTATGTTGTGTCAGCAGACTGTGGCTGTGTGGCCTCACATTATCGGTAAGGGCACCTCCTGTGTGCCTGGGAACTTAGCGTACAAAGGTGCGTGGCGATGGTTCTTGTCCTCAGACAACTGAGGACCTTGCAGGAAGGAATAGGCAGGGAAATGGCTGTGCAGGGGATGCTACAGGGGCAGAGAGCCAGGGAGGATTGTGGAAGAGTCGAAACGGCTTGCCAACAAAAGTGGTGCCTAAGCAGAGTCAGGGAGGTGGCTTAGAAGTGAACAGACAGGAGGGCGGGGCAGGAGTACCTATGCAGTGGCCTTGGGAAACTGCATGGCTTGTGGTGGAGCAAAGGGAAGTCGGCCAGAGATGAGGCAGGTCAGGCGGGCGGAATGTAGCCCTTAAACGGAGGCAGCTGTGTCAAACACGCTCTAGCGTAGGTGGGTGTAAATCAAAGAAATACAGACTGTACTTCCAGAAGGGCAGGACTTTAATAAAACATCAAGTACTGGGTTTGTGAATAAAAGTGCCCACATTATATGGCCTCGCTTCTTTTGAAGCGTTTTTTTTTTAAATTGTTATACCTTCCATTTTTATATTCTTTTCCCTCTGAAGTTGGGTGGCCCTCTCTCTACAATGACGTCCTAGATTAATAGTTTCAACAAGTGTCTAGGCAGGTGCGGGAGGAGCGTTTCTTGAATGAGGTTGTTTCTGGTCTGTCTGTAGCAGGGTAGGATTTCTCCCCTGGCCTAGTTACTGTGGCCAGAAAGCAATACAAAGCCCTTTTGGGCCTCCAGCCTAGGAGGAATAGCGATGTGGCATCTGTCTTCTGGTTGGCACTAAGGACTATTCCCATTAAATTATCCCCATTGATCCCGTGTTTATTAAGTAATAACTAGTTTTCCCACTTCAATCAGACATCTCAAACTGTGAGAAATAGTGTGACAACATTAAAAAGATGGAATTCCAGCAATTCTGTAAAAGCAAAGAAATAGGTGGTTCAGTCTAATCAATGGAGTGTAGTTTTGTTGGTTCTTTGTTTGTTGATTGGTTGGTTGGCTATTGCTTTGTCTTTTTCAGAAGTACCAAAAATAAATCAGTGGACTCCTCAGCTATCTTTGAGTACCCTTTATGGTCTCAGAGCCTTGCTAATTTCATCTTTAAATTAAAACTTTAGAAATACATGAGTGGCTTGGGGAAAGAAATCAAGTAATAATTGTTTATTGACTATGCACTATTACCTGACGTTGTATTGCATACCATACATGAATTCTCTTAGTAATTCTATAGCTAATCTTTTGATGGAGGTGTCATTGATCTCATTTTATAGATGAGGAAACAGACTCAGAATCAAGTGACTCTCCCAAGAATATACAGAAAGCAGATAGGAGGTGATAATTGAAGCATTAACGTGTCTATTAAGAGCTTGTCTGTTATACTTTTTTACACACGGATGAGTTATTCTAAGTTATTGAAATGGAGATAGCAACATGTATTTACTCCTTCCCTTTTCTGCTCTATAGACCCAAGCCTTGGATTGAGGAACAGGAAATGGGATCATTCCTCAGTGTGGCCAAAGGGTCTGAAGAGCCTCCAGTCTTCCTGGAAATTCACTACAAAGGCAGCCCCAATGCAAGTGAACCTCCCTTGGTGTTTGTTGGGAAGGGGATTACCTTTGACAGGTACTTCTTTACTGCATCCATGCTTTGTATTTTGGTGAATGCTTTGTATGCCGTTGTATTATTTGGTGTGTAATTTGGTTCAGAAGCATGGTGTTTGGTCAGATCTTATATGTAACTTTAAATATATTAGGCTGCCACTTACAAAACACCTACTGTGTGTCAGAGGCTCTACTAGGCATTTTACATATATTAGCCCTGATCTTACGCCTAGGAGCTAGGCATTGCAGACATTCTTCAGGTAAGGAAACCATGACTCAGGTTAAATAATTTGTTCAAAGCCCCATAACTAATAGAATGGGAAGTCAAACTCAGCTGTGTGTTTAAAATGTCTTAAAATATTTCCATCATGCTCTTTGATTCTCCTGTGTGGATGTTAAGGATTTCCAAGTAGATAGTGGTGAGGCAGCTTTCCAAGTAGATCATGCTGTCTTCCCTTTGCTTACTTGAGATTACTTTTTTTGCTGACCAGTCTAGCTTTCATTAATCTCCTTAAACCATAAGTGTTCCTTAGCATTGGAAGCTGTCTCTGGTTATTTCAACCAGGGAGAAGCTGAGTTCGAAAAGATGATCTGAGTCAGTATTTCCCATGGAAAGCATTTGCTACTGAATACTAGTTTCTGGGTTGCTAATTAAATGTGAGATTTGAAAAGGATTACTTGATCAAAAAACTAGGTTAGATAAAACAAATTGTTTTTTATTTTGTTTCAACTACAGGACTTCTTGGGGGTATAAAATGCAGCATTTTCTAAATTTCCTTTTTTTTAAATTGAAATATAAATATAGTTGACATCTTAATTTCCTTTTGAAGGGAACGTTTATCTCAGGAAATCAAGGTTCATAGAAACTGCTTTGGAAAATGCTGCTAGAGATCATAAAATCTTGATGTCCCCTAGTATGTTTTTGCACCCATTCAGGAACTCCATCTGAAACGTGAATGAATCCCACCCTTACAGGAGTGTTTCTAGGCACTGTGATGCCTCTGTCCTGGGCAGATCTGGCCTCCAGGCTGGTCTTCCTTGTACTAGCAGATTGTAATGCCTCCTGTGTTTTCCATCCACTGGTTCACGTTCTCTCCTTTAAAGCATTGGTCTCCAAACGATCTTCGTTATGTAGCCCATCAGTAAAAGATTCGAGCTCATACCACTCAAAATACGCATATTAATTTATGTTACATGCATATACTGTTGTATTAAAGTGTGTATTATAAAACACTACAGCAGGGAATTCCCTGGCGGTCCAGCGGTTAGTACTTGGCGCTTGCACTGCTGGGGCCTGGGTTCGACCCCCGGTTGGGGAACCAAGATTCCATAAGCCGCGTGATGCAACCAAGAAAATAAAAAAATAAAAATAAATATAAAAAATATAAATAATATATTTATATAAATAAATATAAATATATATATATAATAAATATATATAAATAAATATAAAAAAATATAAAAATAAGAGAATGAAAGCTGTTTTTAAACATCTTGCTAATTGTGATGGTTTTATACTATCATGGGCTAATATCTTAATTGAAACATTTATGCTTAGGGTGAAGTTTATTGTTCATTTAAATCTGTACTTGAATTTTTTGCTATGGTAATATGAAGCAAGTAGGCCTGACCTAGTCTTCTGGGTTTAGAGAAGGCTTCCTAGAAGGAATGACAGTTTTAGCTTAAGATGTGAAGGATAAGGGAGTTAGTTCTGCGGGGAGTAGGGCAGGGAAAGAGCCCGGTGGAGGCTGCGGGTGGGAAGGAAGAGGGGAAATTCCTGGTACTGAAAGCATGCCAGAGTGGCCATGACAGAACGTGACTGGGGGAAGGGACGAGGCACAGCTGGAGAGATAGGCAGAAGCTGGGTTGTTCTGGGCCTGGTTAGATTTTGGACTCTGAACAGTTGGAAGTAACTGAGGGGTGTCTAGCAGAGGGAAAGAATGACGTGAGAGTTACACATACAGTAAAGTCCACCCATTACGTGTTCAGTTCAATGAGCTTAACAACCGTGTGCACCCATGCAGCAAACCACCTCTGTCATGAAAACAGAACATTTCCGTGACACCCCAAAAACTCCCTTGGGGAATTTTGGGGGGATGCTCTTTTGCAGTCGTCCTCTCCCCTACCTCACCTCAGACAACCAGTCATCTTTCTGTTATTGTAGATTAGTTTTGCCTCTTCCAGAAATTCATTTATGTGGAATCTTTTATGCCTGGCCTCTTTCTCCGCATATTATCTTTGAGATTTAACCATGTTGTGGTCATATCAGTAATCTGTTCCTTTATATCACTGAGTCATATTCCGTTGTATGGAAATACCAAAATTTGTTTATCCAGTCATTGCTGAGGGAAATTTGGGTTGTTCCAGTTTTGAGTTATTAGTAATAAAGCCAGTATCATCTAGAAGCCTTTATGTGCGTATATGTTTATCTTTCTCTTAGTTAAACACCTAGGAAAGGAGAGTTGAGTTGTGTAATAACTGCATGTTTAACTTTATAAGAAACTACCAAAGTTTTCCAAGGTTCTTATACCATTTTGCATTCCCACCACCAGTGTACAAGGTTCTAGTTGTTCTCCATCCTCCCCAGCGTTTTATGGTGTCCGTCTTTCTAGTTCTAGCCACTCAGGGAGTGTGTAGTGGTATTTCTTTGAGGTTTACTTTGCATTTCTCTGACTAATGATGTTTAGCATTTTTTATGTGCTTATTAGCCATTGGTACATCTTCTTTCATGAAGTGTCCAGATCTTTTGTCCTTCATTATAGGAGTGTTTGTCTTACTGAGTTATAAGTTTTTAAAAAATATATTCTAGATACAAGTCATTTTTTCAGACAGATGCGTTGAAAATATTTTTTTTTCCACTGTGAGGCTTGCCTTTTCATTTTTTGAAGTGGTGCCTTTCGAAGAGCAGTTTTTAATTTTAATGAGGTATAATTATCAGTTTTTAATTTTATAGTTCATACTTTTTTTGCCCTGTTTAAGAAATTATTGCCTATGCCAAGTCTGTGTTTTCTTTGACAAGTCTATGGTTTTAGCTTTTAAGGCTGTGATCCATTTTGAATTTTTGTGTATGCTTATAAAAAGCATTGAGGTTCTTTTGTTTGTTTTGTTTTTTTCATCTATTTGTAAAAGTTTGGTAGTTGTATGGGTAATGAAGTGAAGGGGTAAGACTGCTATAGGGACATCTGAATATATATAGGAGCCAGGGAAACATCTGAATGACTGATGGTGGTAGCCTCAACTTGGATGGATGCAGGAGAAAAGAAATGGATGGATTGGAGGGGAATCTAAAAGGTGAGCAGAGATAACTGCTGACCTTTGACTAGTGGTTATTTAGAATGATAGTCCTATACACAGAGTGGAACCCCCTGAGCAGAAGTGGCCTAGAAGTAGATAGAAGGACAACCTCATGCACCAGCTTGCTCTCCTTGCCCCCATGGGGTTATGTCTGGACTTCTTGGACCAGGAGTGTACTTCTTTTCTTATTCTGAGCCAGTGGATAATCTTTAATTCTAGGTGTAAATGACAGCCATCTAAATATCAAGTGCAGGGCTTCCCTGGTGTCACAGTGGTTAAGAATCCACCTGCCGGGCTTCCCTGGTGGCGCAGTGCTTGAGAGTCCGCCTGCCAATGCAGGGGACGCGGGTTCGTGCCCTGGTCCAGGAAGATCCCACATGACGTGGAGCAACTAAGCCCGTGCGTCACAGCTACTGAGCCTGCGCTCTAGAGCCCGCGAGCCACAACTACTGAAACCCACACTGCTAGAGCCCGTGCTCCACAACAAGAGAAGCCACCGCAATGAGAAGCCCGCGCACCAACGAAGAGTAGCCCCTGCTCACCGCAACTAGAGAAAGCCCACGCATAGCAACAAAGACCCAATGCAGCCAAAAATAAATAAATAAATAAATAGATTTAACTATCAAGTGCTTTGGAGGTGAATGAGAATTAGGACCTGATTTCTAAGGTGAGCAGATGTCAGAGCAAGGAGTTGACTCTCTCACCAAGGCAAGTCAGCAGCAGAATCCAATTAGAACTCAGAGTAGAAACCCCTGGCTCATTGCCCAGCCTGCAGAGCCAGTGGCTCTGGATTCTCATAAACCGGAAGCAGAAAAGTCACTAGTTAGTTCAGGAAGTCTGTTTGGGGCAGTGGCTTGGGTTTCTTGGTAATTGAAACCTTTCTCAGCTCTTGTGTTTGGGCACCGTCTCGAGGCTTTGGGCTAGCATCTTCCTCGTGCCTGGGTTGTATTTTGCTGTCTGCAGGATCCAGCACACCTTGGGGGTGTCAGAACGAGTTCTCTCGTGTCTTCCTAGGAGTTGAAAGGGGTCCTCCCGGTCTTCTGTGAGCTTGTCAGCTTTCCCCAACAGCTTGTGACGTTCAGGTTCAGTAAGTTGATCCATTCATAAAATTTGCTGAAAAGACAAATCTACCTAGGTGTCAGGAGTTCAGATGGGATTTGAGCCGTGTTGACTGCATGATGTAGTCATGTTTCCAGTGGCACTGCTTAAATTTCATTCATACAGAAATAAAATGAGCTCACATACCCACCTGTATTTCTGGAATTATTTTGTGTCTTTTATAAAAACCACAATATTATCTTCTTCAATGCTGAAATCATTGATTCCCAGTTTGGAAATTTCTTGGCGTTTGTATGTGGTAGTTTACCCTCAGCTTACACGTTCTTTTTAGGGAAATGGTCCTGGCCCCCTTCTTTGCTATTAACGTGGTACCTTGTCCTTTTCTCCCCAGTGGTGGCATCTCCATCAAGGCGGCGGCAAACATGGACCTCATGAGGGCTGACATGGGAGGAGCCGCCACTATCTGTTCAGCCATCGTGTCTGCTGCCAAGCTCGACCTGCCCATCAACGTCGTAGGTGCGCGGGAGAGGGAGGGTGTCTTGGAGAGCTTCTGGGATCCTGTCAAATGGTAGAACGGAGACAACAAACATGGTTTCCTCTAATCTGAAAAGAATCAAGAAATGGTTTTTAAATAGGTTTTCATCAAGTGGAAGATGTTTGGTTAGCTGAGATCGGTGTTATCTTGTCTGAACTGGCAGAGTTAAATGTATTCTGCGTTGTGGGCTGTAACTAGAATTGATTTGTTTTACTTCTGCAAAAAATGGTTAGCAGTCAGGGGCACATAATGTCAAGTTTGCGGTTAACTCCAATGGAAAATGCTCAGTCAGTAGTCAGGGTAGCGATTACCTCATAGGGTTGTGGCTGATTAAGTGCCTCGACATGCAGAAAATGCCTGGGACAGAAAAAGTGCTCAGTACGCAGGCGATTTTTGTAGTGCAGGATGCCAGACACAATGCTGGGGGGTTGCCATGTGTCGGGGAGCTGGGAGCGGGGACTGAGGTCGAATGACTTGAGCAGTGTCACTTCCACTGCATGGGAAGGGAGGACTGCAGCCCGGGTCTGTCTGACATGCCCCCTCCCTCTCCTCCTCCATTTTTGCTGAACTGTTTGAAAGTGAGTCTCAGACATCACGACACGTCACCCCTGAATACTTCTGCTTGTGTCTCCTAAGAACAAGGGCATTCTGTGTAATGACAATACCATTATCATTTCCAGGGATTGATACAGTAACCAAATTCAAACTGCCCAGTTGTCAAAAAAATGTTTGTTTTATATGTGTGTCTATACACACACGCATTTATTTATTTCTATTTGTATTTGAAATCTTGGAGCCACTCAAGGATCACCCCTTGCGTGTGGTCACCATGGCTCTTTAGTTTTCTTTAATCTAGAGCCTATTCCTGCCCCCCCTTTTTTTTCTTTCATGACACTGGCAGTTTTTAAAGGTTCAAGGTCATCTTGCCATGTCCTACAGTTCGGATTTATTTGGTTATTTCTTCACAATAGAATCAGGTTAGACTTCTTTGGAGAGAATGACGTGTATTTCCTGTTGCTGGTGCGCGTAATGTCACCTGGGTCACTGGTGTTGCTAAACTCGATCACTTGGTCGAAGTGGTGTCTGTGACTGGCATCTATTGAGGGCCCGCTGATGACCTAGGTCCCATGGGTGGTGTATTTGGACCTAGAACACTCCATGTTCCTTCATATATTCTTTTTTGGACAGGTTTGGCCCCTCTTTGTGAAAATATGCCCAGCGGGAAGGCCAACAAGCCTGGGGATGTTGTTAGAGCCAAAAACGGGAAGACCATACAGGTTTGTAGGTGGAAGACACAGCCTCTGAGTTCTGCTCTTCCTGAAAGACTCCCAGCACAGCCACATCAACACATCTTGAACATGTGCAGAGCACTGGCTCTGTAGGGAAGGCCAGTGCCTTTATTATGAGTAGCTTTTCATACAGTCAAAAGTACTTCTTCATGGGAACTTTAAGATTGTTTTTCCTACCTTACTCTTCCTCCTACTTCCTGAATGCTGTACACACAAATTACCACGAATTTGCAGCCAACCCTGCAGAACAGGGAAAAGCAGTAAAAGTGCAGGCTGTTTTCTAGATTCACCTTCGACGTGATAACTTTTTCCATTTAGCAACTCATTCGAGTGGAAAACGCATTCTGCTTCATGGGTGCTGCATCTGGGGGATGTGGCAGCAGGTCGTCCGCTGGGCACGTGTATGCATGTACACACACACTGCCCATAACGACTGAGCCTCTATTTAAAAGAAAAGGATATAATATATATGAAGTTGCTGAAGTTGCAAGAGTTCTCCGGTCTGGAGATCCAGGCTGCTGCTTCGATGTATCTTTCCTAAACTCTTTAGCCTTTTTGTTTTCAGAAATCTTGATATTTTTTCCCCTTCCTGTTATAAACTTAATAGTAAAGTGAACCAGACACTTCTCTTCATTTCAGCCTCCAAAGTCATCAGCATTTGGTTATCAGCTCTGATACAGGGATTATTAAATTACATTTGCTCTTCAGAGTAAATATACTATTCCCGTTCTCATGGTAGTATGTTTTTGATACTCGATGACAAACATCACACCAGCGTTTTCTTTTAAATTGAACATACCTGTGTGTAGATTTTATGTTCATTATTTGTATCATCTTACCCTTTTTTTTTCTTTTGACCTTCCTGTTTGCAGGTGGATAACACTGATGCCGAGGGGAGACTCATCCTGGCTGATGCGCTCTGCTACGCACACACTTTTAACCCAAAGGTCATCATCAATGCCGCCACCTTGACAGGTCAGACAACGTGCTTTTCCTGCTTTTGTTTGAAGAAGGTCTCATTTGTTGGCATCGAGTGCACACATTGTACTCAGGGCATTATTTTGCTGAAACCTGGCTCGCTCCATTTGCATTCAAATATCTTTCACCAGAGGAATTGTTCTGCAGTTGTAAACTGCTTTGAATATTAGCCTTGTTGTTTTGAAACATCCCAGGCTGTACCTTTAAGTAAAGAAAGAACAAGTGGGTCAGGTCAGCCCATCCACAGCGACGACGTCTATGAATGATACTAGCGATGTTTTCTGTTACGATTGCTGTTTGATACAGGTCTGAAAAGATTAGTGATAAATTCCAAAATCAGTAGTTATTTTTATTAATCATACGCATCTAATGCCCCCTAAGTGTTTTCTGAACTTTTGTACTTGAGGTTATACAGAAATAAAAACACTGGGGATGGAGGTGGCAAGGTCCTCATGTAGCAGAGGCGGGGCCATGTAATGTGTTGTGTGAAGCTTGCTGGCTTTAAGGCCAACCCAGGGGTGGCTCCCAGCTGTGCTGCTTCCTAGTCCACCAGCCTTGGGCTGATTCCCTGACACCCGCGAGCATCAGTACCTGGGGACAAGTCTGTTCGTCTCGCAGAGTTGTGAAGACTGGAGGGAGTTTCTGGAAAGCCTCTTTAATGCAGCGCCTGCACGCGGCAGGCAACACCACCTGCTCTGTAGAGTAGGAGTAAATGCCTAAAGGGACGACAGTGGGCATTGCCTTATTGCAGAAACCCAGTGTTCATAATCTTTTATCCAACAGTTCTCTTTTTAGGAATTCATTCTGTCTCCATCTTTTTTAAGATTAAAATTCAGATCATTTTTTATCCTTTGGTTTTAATTCTTCCCCTGGTCACGTGAGCCTTTACTTTAAGAGAAGTCAGTTCATGTTTCTCTTTTATGTGTTTCTAACAATAGTCCACAGATTTATATGCTAAGAATCCTCTTTTCAAGCTGGCATTATAGTATTTTTATGGTCTTTTGTCTCCCTTTTCAGTTCAGCAAACATTTTAAGCTGAACAACAGAGGTTCTGGGGCTGGTGTTTGAGGGGCAGTGCTGAGGTGGGTGATAGTACACCCTTTCTGTAAATGAGGAATCACAGCCCTCCACCCTCTTTTTTTTCCCAAGCCTGAGGGTGTGAGAAGGTGGGAAAGTTGGTTCCAAGTAACTAAGGGCAACCTGATGGGGGAGCCTTCAAATCACCCCAGCCGTTGTCCTTGCTGAAGGCTGTTGATGGCTCATTTTAGTTCCCTAAATAACTTACTGAGCCCCTTCTTGAGTTCCAGGAGCTGGGATTCAAAGGGGGAGGATGAGAAACAGTTTCCAACCCCAAGTTCATAGCAGGAGGAGGAACGTAGTCTTTAGAAGGAGAAAATAATTTGTCCTGCCTCTTAATAGCATGTGACTTTGACAATGTCTCAGTTGTCTCGTCTGTAAAAGGGGTATAATAGCACGTCATTGGCAGGAGGGGTGCCTGTGAAAATTAAATAAGGTGATACGGGTTGTTGTGCCTGGTTGGTAGAGACTGGACTGATGTTACTGACCTTTGAAGGGTAGGCCTGTAGCAGAGTGTAGGAGCAGCGACTGCTCAGGGCCTGCCGTTCAGTCGTGGTACCTCTCATTTTCTTAATGCCTGTGATTTAGGATGGAACGAGAGTGGTGACATCAGCACCTTCCTTGGAGCTTTGATGTTCCTTCCATACTCTGAGAAATTCTGGTAACACTGATGAGTTAGCACCTCAGTATACAGCTTCAAAAGGACCTTGTAAAAGAAAATGGAAGGTATGCCCCCGATAATGGTAATTCCGAAGTTGGTGGTGGTACTAGTTCTGTAATTATGTAGAAAATAGATTATTTTCTGAAGTATGTAATGAAATCATCTCTAGAGCCATGATCCCTGTTGGATCACATTAAATATTTGTCTCCCATTTTCTCTTCCTTTAAGAGCGGATATCACATCACATTCTTGTTTGCAGTCAGTGCTCATCTTCTCTTTGAGAAATTCACACACTGATGCAAGACTCTTACAGGGCTGATAGGAATGTTTTGAGGACAAGTGGATAAGTATGGAAAAAGCCACTAACTTGAAAAGTAAAGCATTAATGAGTGTGTATCCCCGCAATCATATAGACAGACCATAGGCAGTGAGTAACCAGCAACCATCGTAGTATCTGGGATATAGGGGATGCCATGAATGATTGTTGACACAGTCGGCCTGTGTTTAATCCCTTCAGATGGCTGGGGATACAGAGGTGGGTCAGGACAGAGGTGAGGCCTGCGTCCCATGGGGCGGGGCATTCAGCAGATCCTCACACTGACCAGCACAGAGGAGCGGTGAGAAAAGGAGTCTGTGAGAGCCGGTGCATCTGGGGATTTGACAGGTCTGAGATGTCAGGCATCTTGTCTGAGAAGTGCTGCTTGAGCTGGGATCTGAAGGAGGCGGCGTTAGCGGGTGGAGGGGGGAGAGCGAAGGCACCTCTTGAGGTGTGTGTGTGGGGGGGGGGGGGGCAGCGGTGAATGGGGCCGAGAGGAGCAGAGCATGGCTGGGTGGGGACTTTCGGGACCTGTGTGCTGATAGGCACCAGTCCCCCACTGGCCTTGGCGTGTTGCAGGATTTAGTCTGGAGCCAAGTGCAGCAGGAAGCTAAGGGTGGAGACTGTGGGATCACATTTGCCCTCTGAAAGGGTCCCTGGCCGGCAGCGTGCTGAGTGCAAGGGAGAAGGGCCGAGGAGACGCTGGCAGGCCAGGTGGGCTGGTGAATGGTGTTTGGTTGTTGACTCCGGTGGATGTGTAAGTGTGTCTGTTAAGGATCAGTGTCTGCGTTTAGCTTCAGAATAATCTGTCAGGTCTGAGAGTGTAGGTGAAACAAGTTTGCCTGTGACTTGATAATTGTTTGTGGTGGTTAATGGGTCTTACTTGTATGTCCATTACATTATTCTCTTTGCTTTGTGTATATTTGAAGTTTTTGACAATAAGGTTTTTTTTTTGGTTTGTTTTTTTAAAGTATTACCATAGTCCAGTGGTAGATGATGGTGGTAGCGGTCATGGTGAAGGGAAGTGAATCGGTTTGAGATATAATTGGGAGGTAGAGTAACAAAACCCCAAGGGACAAGGACCCAAACAGAGTTGCCCACATGTCATGTGGAATCACAGGTTTTTACATATGGGTCACCGTTATGTTTACACTACACTGTAGTCTGTTATGCGTGCAGTAGCATTATGTTTAAAAACACAATGTACATACCTTAATTTAAAAATACTTTATTGCTGAAAAATGCTAATTAACCATCATTTAAGCCTTCTGCGAGTCACAGTAGTAACATCAAAGAAGACTGATCACAGATCACCATAACAAATAATGAAAAAGTATCAAACATTGCATGAATTACCAAAATGTGACACAGAGACACGAAGTAAGCAAATGCTGTTGGAAAAATGGCTCTGATAGGCTTACTTGACACAGGGTTGCCACAAACCTTCAGTTTGTGAAAAATGCAGTATCTGCAAAATGCAGTAAAGCAAAGTGTAATAAAACGAGGTATGCCCGTACCTCTACCCAGTGGGCTTTTAAAGTCATTAAGAATACTTTCAACGAATTTGTTTATAAAAGAATAAACGTTTAAAGCATAAGAGCAAGAGCACCTATTGGACATGTACAGTGTGGTCTTAATTATGTTTCTTTTTTAAGTTTAGAAGAAATCTGGAAAGAAATATTAAAAATATGTGGTGGTTATCCCTGGGATGAGATTATTGGTGATATTTGATGTTTGCTTTTTTTTCATTTTCCTTAATAATTGAAGGTGAATTCTAGCTTGAGAAACTAGAAAGATATTAAATATATACAGCAAGGATTTCCCAACATCATCTATTTTCTAAAATGAGGGAGACATTAAAATAGGGTAATGGCTAAAGTTTTGGTCTGCATAGCAGCAGAGAAACCTGTCTCGCCGGAAGAGACTGAACGCTGACCTGAAGGGCTGTGTCTTGCAGGTGCCATGGACATAGCTTTGGGGTCTGGTGCCACTGGGGTCTTTACCAATTCTTCCTGGCTGTGGAACAAACTATTTGAGGTAAGAATAACACATACAGACCTAGATTATGGAGATGATTTAATTACTCTAGCCTTAGAATGCTATATTTCTTCATTAAAGTGATTTTTATGTTGTAGATTTGCCTTTGAAATGAAAATTCAATAAACTCGATTCAGTGTGGTTTTCTATAAATGCTCCAAAATTATGGGTATGATGCTATATTCCTCCTCTCCTCCAGCAGCTTCAGAATGAAGTGAAAATAACTTTAAAATATCCCTGATGTAGAAAAGGTTACAAGGACAGCTTTGTAGAAGAAGGAATGGCCTTTTAAGGAATACGGGTCATGAGTCAAGTAGGGGAGCATGTAGATAGGGCTCACCCGCGTCCCTTGTCCCTTCGCGGGTGGTGAGGACGATTTCTGCAGCTGTGCTTTGTGCCTCCTCCCAGCCCTTTCACAGCAGCCTCTTCCAAACAGTTTCCCGTCACCACCACCCGCCCCGCCGCTCTCGCTGCCATCAGCTTTGCCCAGCGACGCCACTCTGTTAGCCTCCTTTAGCTTGTCCAGAGGCAGCGTGTACCTCTGGCGTCTTGGTGACACCCTGCTCTTGGCTTCCACGATAATCTTTTCTGGTTTCCTTCCTCGCTGACTTCTGTTTCAGCCTCCTTGGCCAGCTTTTTCCTTTGTCTGCCCCTTTGGTTGCCTTCAGTCCCGGGCAACATGTTCTGACTCTGCATGGTCCTCACCGGAAAGCCCGTCTACTCCCCTGGCTTCAGCTGGCACGTCTCTGCTGAGCTCCCATCTCTCCTGCAGCCCAGCCCCTGTGCATCCCGCTTGGCTATGAAACAGCTCCATCTGGCACCTCATTCTTTCAACAAGTAATTAATGCAAGCTTACTATGTGCCAGCAGAAACAAATACAAAATGTCCCTGAATACATTCTTGATGTGGTTTAAGGTCCTAAACTGTCCTTCCACCCTAAACTGCTTCCCTTTCACCTCTGTCATCTCACCATTTGTGAAGCCCCCCTCTACCGTCCCCAGCCTCAGGGAGAAGCTCAGCCCCCTTGTCTCCTTTCAGGTAGGCTGTGGGGCCTCTCTTCTGTGCCAGGCACCCAGTGTCCAGTGTCCCTCGCTACCGTCCACAACGTTGTTGTTGGTTTTGATTTTTTTTTAATTTAATTTTCTTTAAAAAATTCAAGTTATATGTACATAAACACTGAAATGACAGTCAGCGTCTGTACAGCCTACAGCCTCTTTTCCTGGAGGCAGTTGCTTTCAACCCTTGGTGGGTTCCTCTGATAACTACTCAAGTCTCAAGACAGCAGCTTATATTGCTGCTTCCTGACTTTTCACTTTTGGCTCTCACCTTTGACCACAGTGTATTAAAACAACCTTTATCTGTTTCTCCTACTAGCCTGTGGGCCCTTTGATGGCTCAGTTATTAAGTGTCTTTATATCCCCAACACCTTGGTGCTCAGCAGTTCAGTAGGTGATGGATGGATGGATGAATGAATGTGTAAATGATTACATGAATTAATGAGGTCACGTTATCTTAGGAGATCTGGCCAAATCAAACCAGCAAAGCCTGTCTGTGCTACAGGTTACCAGCTTATTCATTTAAACTGAGACCCATAATATTAGTTTGACAATTTTAGCAGATGCCCTACAGATTTGCGGGACTGTTTGACAACATTCCTGGCTTCTTTTATAATTCTTAAGTAAACCTTTTAACTAACTGAAATAATTCTGGAATCTGTTGTATTGCATCATGTTTTAGAGTAACAGGTCAGAACCTGCTTCATCTCCTCCGCCAACTAGCATACCTATTTGCTCTTTAGGCCAGCATTGAAACGGGGGACCGTGTCTGGAGGATGCCTCTCTTTGAACATTACACAAGACAGGTTGTAGATTGCCAGCTTGCTGATGTTAATAACATTGGAAAATATAGGTATGTAAAATAAGCTATAAAAGTACATTTTTACAGTCATCATTGGTTGCCAGAATGACCATTTTCAGTTTAATCCTCTTTCACAAAAGGTTTAGCTGTCCAATTTTCTTTTGATGTAGTGCTTGTAAGCACTAATTTCTGTCTTTTATTTTCAAGGTATTTCCCAACTGGTTCTCAAAATCTTGCATGTTTTCAAATCTAAAGGTCATTTTAAGCAAATGGTAAGGGAATGAGATGCAAATATGGTCGTTACCGTAGGAAAAAGAATTTATCCTTTATGCTTAAAGCTATGTCTGAAAATCTTGAAAGTGGTTTCTGGGTTAACATCTTAAGAGGTCTCATTAGCTTGACTTTGCTCTCTGGCCATAGAAGCCACTTAGCAGGAATGGAGGATCTTAATAGAACGTTCAGTGCACATTTACATGGGGTTAAATGTTGATTATTGTCTTCCCCTTCAGATCTGCAGGAGCATGTACGGCTGCAGCGTTTCTGAAAGAATTCGTGACTCATCCTAAGTGGGCGCATTTAGACATAGCAGGTGTGATGACCAACAAAGATGAGGTTCCTTATCTGCGCAAAGGCATGGCTGGGAGGCCCACGAGGACCCTGATTGAGTTCCTGCTTCGGTTCAGTCAAGACAGTGCTTAGTTCAGATGCTCTAAAATGCCTTCATTCTGTCTTCAACAGGCAGTAGAGCTTCAGAATACTTTTGAATGAATAGATCAAAATCTTTTAAGGGAAACAAAGGATGGTATTTAAAAACATAGAACAAAATGAAATTTGTATGCCTTGATTTGTTTTTCATTTTATGCAGAGATTTATAAAGGTAAAGCTGATACCTTGCTTGGCAAAGATTTTTAAGATTCTCTCTCTTAAATGAATAATGATGATTTTTTAAAAGCTACCTAATCACTTTTCAGAGTATATGTTTGTAATTGAGGAGCAAAATTGTATTTCAGATTTGTGATGCTGGGAATATGAGCAAACTAAAAGTTGCTATGCAGTTGTCAGAAACAATAAATCCAACTTCTTGTGCTCCCCGGTGTGGCTCTGGTTTACTTATATATTATTATAAACCCAGTGATGCTATAACTTGTCTCTTCTGGCTGTGTTATATGAACTAAGTTGGATTTCAATGTTAATGATCACTTTGGGGCACTCAGTGATGAGCTTACGAGTTTGTGAGGCAGTACTATTATCCCCACATTACAGATGAGGAAAATGAGGCACAAGATGGGGGTTAGTAACATGCCAGCAATGTCACCAAGCCAATAAGTGGGAGAGCAGAAAGCAGTAGAGCTTTCTTTTTTTTTTTTTAAATAAATTTATTTATTTATTTTATTTTTGGCTGTGTTGGGTCTTTGTTGCTGCCCGCGGGCTTTCTTTAGTTGCGGCGAGCAGGGGCTTCTCATTGCGGAGGCTTCTCTTGTTGCAGAGAGCTGGCTCTAGGCACGCAAGCTTCAGTAATTATGACACTTGGGCTCAGTAGCTGTGGCACATGGGCCCTAGAGCACAGGCTCAGTAGTTATGGCGCACAGGCTTTGTTGCTCCGTGGCATGTGGGGTCTTCCCGGACCAGGGCTCAAACCCGCGTCCCCTGCCTTGGCAGGCGGATTCTTAACCACTGCGCCACCAGGGAAGTCCTAGAGCTTCCTTCTAAATCTGCACAAGTGGAATTTTGATTGGTTTTAGTTCCAGGTGGTAAGTAAATAGTTTACCCATTGACAGTCCCTTTTATGGTCTTCTTTCAGTATTTCCAAATAAATTCCACATCCATTCAAGTCCCTGAACTGAAAGCATTGCAGTGGAACAATTAAGAATGCCAGCTCTGGAGGCAGACTGCCTGGGTTTAAATTTTTTTTTTTAAGTATTTTTATTTTTATTATATTTTATAAATTTATTTTATTTATTTTTGGGGCTGCATTGGGTCTTTGTTGCTGTGCGCGGGCTTTCTCTAGTTGCAGCGAGCTAGGTCTTCTCTTGAGCACGGGCTCTGCGTGTGCAAACTTCAGTAGTTGTGGCGCGCGGGCTCAAGAGCTCAGGCTTAATAGTTGTGGTGCAGGCTTAGTTGCTCCACAGCATGTAGGATCTTTCCGGACCAGGGCTCGAACCTGTGTCCGCTGCACTGGCAGGCGGATTCTTAACCACTGCGCCACCAGGGAAGCCCTGGGGTTAAATTTCTGCTACATTTGTATTGGGTGAATCAAATTACCCACAAATAGGATCTATTTTTTTTTTTAAGACTTTGACAACGTTTGACAGTTTTTTTTAATTGGAGTTATTTTTAACATTTAATATTTTAAAAACTTGACATGTAAATGTATATTATGTGTCTAAACTGGCTTTTAGAGAGGGAATGACAATGGACATGCATATCCATGTTAATAAATAACATGAATTTAAATTAATTAAAATCAGGCAGGAATAGTGTGTAAACACAAGTTCCTCTGGGTATCTATATCCAGAAGCTACTTCAGCAGGAAAGATGGAAACGGAGAGGTGGAATTACCGGCTTGTGAAAGGAAACTAAAAACATTTAGATTTCTTCTGTGTGATTCTCAGAAGACCAAATAGGGATTTGACCTTTCTATCAAAGGCTTTTTATAAGTAAAAGAACAATAGAACTCTTGTGTTTACTAGAGTGTGAGATACAAAAGGCATGGTTGTAGTCCTAGATTCTTGTGCTTATCTAATCTGGTTGAGATGAAATTTAGTTGCCACTGCTGGTGCATCTGGCTACCAGGTACTCACAAAACCTTGGTGGATCCTTAGAATGATGTTCCAGAGACTGGTGGTATAATCCGCATCTAAATCACTAAGGACAAGGCAGGGCTTGAGAGAGCCGTGGCTTCAGAGAGCAGCAAATCCAAAGCAGCGGTTTAGAATACAGTAGTGTTAAAAGACAGCTGAAGTAAGAAATCCAGAATTCAAGCAGCCCTATGGCCATTGGAAACCCAGGAGTAAAATGTAAAATGGTTCCACTCCTCTATTTTTCATTGTATACAATAGTTACATTTTTAATTAAAATATTATTTATGTTAACATAATCGGCTTATTTTTACATGAATATATTTTTAAAATTCTGTTTTAATATTTACCTATTATTTTTAATTAATAGGTAAATATTGCCCAACATAACTCCCATAAACAAAAACATTTGGAGTCCTCAATAATTTTTTAGGAGTGTAAAGGAGTCCAAAAACGTTTGAGAACTGCTGGAGTACACTAAGTTCCCTCATGGCATTCTATTTGTGTTCAATTAAATATTTATTATGTCTATTTTATGCCACGCACAGTTCTGGGTGTTGGGAATACAGGTGAACAAGACAGGCAGGCCCTGATCACATAGATCTTGTTTTCCAGTTCGCGTGTTGTGTGCGTGTGTGCATGTCTGCAAGGCAACTTAGTGAAGAAGAAAAATGAAAAAGATAATTTCAGGTAAGTGTTCAAGTGCTGTAAAGAAAATTAAACAGGGTGAAATGGCTGGGAGTGTGGGTCCAATCAGACTGACGCTGGGAAGGTGACTTTTGATCTGACCTGACTGGCAATGGGAAGCCTCCGTTTTTTCCTTACTTCTGCCTGCCTCACTCACTCTGGCCCTGCTGGCCTCTCTGTAGCTCCTTAAATATGCCAGGCAGTTTCCTTCTTCAAGGCCCCCCCCCCCGGTCTAGAAAACTTTCCTAATTAAACTTTACTCTAGTCACTCCAGTGCAGATCTCCTGAGAGAGGCCTTCTCCAACCACCCATCTAAAATCCATCACTTGGGACTTCCCTGGTGGCGCAGTGGTTAAGAATCCGCCTGCCAACGCAGGGGATACGGGTTTGATCCCGGGTCCAGGAAGATCCCACATGCCACGGAGCAACTAAGCCCATCCGTGCACCACAGCTACTGAGCTTGCGCACCCTAGACCCCACGCTCCAAAACAAGAGAAGCCACTGCAATGAGAAGCCTCTGCACCACAATGAAGAGCGGCCTCCGCTGACCACAACTAGAGAACACCCGCATGCAGCAATGAAGACCCAATGCAGCCAAAAAAAAAAACTTAATAAAATCCAACATTAGTCATCCCCTTACTGGGCTTTATTTTCCTTCTTGGCACTTATCTCTACATGATTTCACTCTATATATGTACATGTTTATTAATCTCTCTCCCACAAAACAATGGTAAACTCTCCAAGGGCAGAAACTTGGGGTGATTGCTATAACCCTCAGATCAGTAAATAGAGCCTGAGACATGGAAGGCTCAACAGATATGCTGGATGATAACTGTAAAGTTAATTATAATGAAAAAATATATTTAGCTTCTGAAAAGTTGAATAAGCAAATGTTTTTAAAAAAAGATTAGCATAGTGACTTTCCTTGATGTAACCATAAATATCTAAAGCAAATAGCTCCCAGCACATAAGACAGGGAGCCTCAATAATGTTAAGCCGGTTTTGTTACCTGTATCTCCCAAAGGAAAATTTAGGGGACATGTTTCCTCTTTATTCCCGCTACAGTGACTGGATTAGTAATTGGCACACAGTGCGCTCTCAATAAATGTTTGTGGGATGGATGAGCACCTCCCTTCTACCAACGGGTAAACCGAGCCCAGAGAAAGCAACTGGGCCAAAGTCATTTCAAGAGTTGAGAGCAAAGGCGGGGCTGGTACAGGAATATCCTGACTCCGCCAGAGGGCTCGCCCCACCGTGGTTACTGATTCTCCTCTTCACACAACTGTGTTAAACCCTATCAAAGCCTTCAATTCTCAAGTTAAAAAAGCAAAAGCAAAAGCCACCTTGCCTGCGTAGCGGTAAGAAGAGGGCACGAAGCACCAAACAATAGCTTTCCTGGGCGTCCAACAGACGCCAACGTGCACTCAACAACATCACGTGACCATCCACATCACGTGACCCGCGGCCCCAGCTCCCGCGCAGGCGCAGTGAGCCTCTTAGCCGCCATTTTAGAAATGGCGGCTCCACTAGGAGGCATGTTCTCCGGGCAGCCACCGGGACCTCCGCCACCCCCGCCGGGTCTCTTGGCCCAGGCTTCGCTTCTTCAGGCCACACCAGGCGTTCCGAGGACTTCTAACAGTACCTTGGTGGACGAGTTGGAGTCATCGTTCGAGGTAAGATAAGACGTGGGCGTCTCTGTTCCCAGCCTCCCTTCTTTTCTGAAGCGTATGCTGCGCGCGCGCAGCTTCTCTCTTTCGGCGATACCTGCACGTTAGTCTCTTGCATTAGTCTTCAAATTGAATGGTGGCCGGAATTCTCCTTTAGTTGGCTGGCAGAGATGCCTAAACTTGACATTTCTGGAGCCACGTGGACTTGAAGTTTGTCTGCCCCCAACCGTGGGACTCTTCTAGGTTTTCAGTGGGTTGTTCCCGTCCCACCCCATCCTTGGTTCCATCCCTGAGTATCCTTTCCCGCGTCCCTGCGTGTTTAGTACGTGCTCATCCTCTCCGGACTGTAGCGTCCACTCCTATGTCCTGTATCCTTTCCGTTGGGCTCCACCCTTAAACGGTCCTAAAGTAGTGGGACTTTGGAGCTGGGAGTTATTTAAAAGTTACTGTGGGAGGGGTTTCCCTGGTGGCGCAGTGGTTGGGAGTCCGCCTGCCGGTGCGGGGGACACGGGTTCGTGCCCCGGTCCGGGAGGGTCCCGCATGCCGCGGAGCGGCTGGGCCCGTGGGCCGTGGCCGCTGAGCCTGCACGTCCGGAGCCTGTGCTCCGCGGCGGGAGAGGCCACAGCGGTGAGAGGTCCGCGTACCAAAAAAAAAAAAAAAGTTACTATGGGGAAGTTGGTACTCAGGGCCGAGGAAGGAGGAGGAAAGCTGGGGGGTGAGGAGAGAGGCAGAGGTGACCCAAACTCTGAGTTCTGCTCAAGCATTAACCCTGTACCAAAGAAGATGGGGAGTGATAGCAGACAAAGGAGAGGTACAAAATAAGTGCTTAGAAATAAGATGGCTTCCTGTGGTCTCTAAAGTGGAAGATGAGCCATTAACGTGTGGAAATAAAATAACTTGTAACTGGAATTACCTTTTCTACATTTTAAATCCTAGTCGTGTGACTTTTATACTGTATATAATAGCAGAGTAGTTGATAAACATAGTTTGTAAATGAACGTGTTATTGGGGTTGCATGGACAAAATGCTTTTGCTGGTGGGGTGTACATTCAAAAGTTTGGAGACAACAGATTTAAAGAACAGAAATCTCTTCCGTCTGGGAGGAGGATGAGACGCCTTTGGGGTGGGGCTAAACCATAAAGGAAACTTTTAGAGCAGCATCTAGCACGGAGAGGGGAGGTGGCTCTCATCATGAGCTCTTGCTGAAACACTGGCCCTGTAGAAAAAAGTCCGCAGCTGACCACCAGCACTCTAATGCTTAAAACCCTTTAGTGGATACCTGTGGCTGTGGGGATAGCCCAAGAGGTGCTGTGGTCTTCCTAGCTCTGCGTGTTCACGTCTCTGCTCCAGACCCATCTCTTCGTACTCTGGCCACAAGAGACCTTCTGCTTGTGTTGTTCGTTTTCTCTTTGGGCTTCCAGGTCCCTCCCCCAGCTCACACATCACTTCCGCATCGACCTTGCCTTGCTGCTCTTTGTAGCACACTACATCAGGCTCCGTGAAGTCAGAGAACACCTGTTTTGCCCTCCTCTCCTCTCATTGTATCTGTAGTGCTAATCCAGTGGTAGCAGATAGCAAGTGCTTGATGAATATTTGTGAAACAGTGAAGGAGCCTGTTATGTGTCAGGACCTGTCCTGGGTGCTAAGAATACACAGAAAACAGTTCCTGCCTTCAAGGAGCTCATGACTGTGCAGTGGAAAAAACAGATAGATAGCAGGCAGCTGCTGTGCTGTGGGATCAGTGCTCTGATAGAAGAAACCCGGGATACTCTGAGAGCACATCTGGGCATGGCTGTCAAGGAAGGCTTCCCAGAAAACATGAAACCCAGGCGGGCATTGGGAATTAGCCAAGTGAAAAGGATGGGGAGAGGTGCTACCGGGATCACCCACCTAGTCTTCTCGCGAGACTCGGCTCAGCCTTCGTTTTCCATCAAGAGAAGTTATTTCTTACTCTAAAGTAAGATTCTTGATGTGTGAATGACATTTTTTTCTTTTGTAATATGTTTTGATCACACAGGCTTGTTTTGCTTCTCTGGTGAGTCAGGATTATGTCAATGGTACAGATCAGGAAGAAATTCGAACTGGTAAGAATTCCCTCATTGCTGATTTTACACTTGATGTGTTTCAGTCCCGCTTGTATCCTAAGAGAACTTTTCCAGGGAATAAGATTTTTGTAATCTCTATATACTGCTGGTTCTTTGTTCAGTTTATTGACATCTTATGTCACTCATAATAAGCCACTTATAATGAATGAGCTATTCATATTGGTACCAAGACAAAGAAGACCAATAGCGTGTACTGCTTTTTAAAGAACTAAGTTGGGCTTCCCTGGTGGTGCAGTGGTTAAGAATCTGCCTGCTAATGCAGGGGACACGGGTTCGAGCCCTGTTCCGGGAAGATCCCACATGCAGCGGAGCACCTAAGCCTGTGCACCACAACTACTGAGCCTGCGCTCTAGAGCCCACAAGCCACAACTACTGAGCCCGTGTGCCTAGAGCCCATGCTCCGCAGCAAGAGAAGCCACCACAATGAGAAGCCTGCACACCGCAACGAACAGTAGCCCCTGCTCGCTGCAACTAGAGAAAGCCTGCGTGCAACGAAGACCCAACACAGCCAAAGATAAATAAGTAAATTTAAAAAGAAATCCTCTGTGTCTTTTTAAAAAAATAAAGAACTAAATTTTTTGCTTCCCCTTCCTCACCCAAGTTCTGTCCCGAGAGAGGTACTTCTGATTTCTTTGTACTGTGTTTTAAATGTTTCATTTTAACTGGAAATCATGATGTTAATTGTTGGCTCTCTGGATTGTCTTTCTTCAGAAGAACTTTTGCGTTGTAGTTCGGTTTCTTATTCACCTGGTAAAAGCACAGATTATCTGCTAGTTAATGTTGCTTAACACATAGGGGGTTGAGGTCAGTAATATTGCTGTGGGCAGGATTAAAATCCCCGATTACATCTACAAGAAGGTGCTGTTTTGGTATTCCAACTGTTGATTTATGAGAGAGAGATATGTGTCTAGTGTTTTCCTTAATTTAATACTTTGGTCTTTTTTTTTAAGGTGTTGATCAGTGTATCCAGAAATTTCTAGATATTGCGAGACAGACAGAATGTTTTTTCCTACAAAAAAGATTGCAGTTATCTGTCCAGAAACCAGAGCAAGTTATCAAAGAGGTACACGCTGAGTTCTCTCCCTAAGTTTAAGGAAGAGCAAATGTTGTCAAAATTCCATTTATGCTTTAAATGAGATGCCCCATTTGCCCATTAGTTATAGTGGGGCTTCATAGCTTGAATGTATAATGTTGGTTGTCAGTGTTCATGACAACCTGGACCTGGGGGTCAGAGGTGGAAAGCAGTGCTTCAAACACAGCAGCTGTCGGCTTTTACTCATTTCATACACTGGCTTTCATGGAAGAATTTTCTTTTAAGAAAAAAAAAAGAAAAGGTTCTGCTTGAAAGGTTGAAAAGCCATTAATGTAGATGATAAGCTCATTTTGAACAGGAACTGATATGTGTGTCCCTGGTGCCTTACACACAGGAAGGGCTCTAGGCAATTTTGTTCAAGGAACCAAAAAGTAAATGTTCTGTCCCAGGCTTCTTGAAACTCAGGATTTCATTTATCTCAGTTGTTTGAAACCAGGGTATTTGGAAGTCTGTTGAGGTTGTCATTAATGGCATTTAGTGGGTAGGGCCAGGGCCTGCCCCCTGCAGTGTGGAAGAGGGCAGAATCTTCCTGCCCAAAACACAGTGATGCCCCCAGTGGGAAATACTAAAATTGGGATGATTATTTTTTTTAGCAGTTTTTAAAATAACTCCTCCCACAAGCTGAGCAATTAGTCAAAATGTTCATTTTATTCTTTGCTACCAGCTGTTGGGAAGGTGAATGGTAAGAAGATGATATTCTTACAATTCACCATTATCAGATCATTTCCTGATTTGAATACCTGAGTGACAGTCTAGGTGTGTTCAAGGCCAGGTCTTAATATAGGATTTTAATACTGTTACTCATTAAAAAGCTCTTGAAAATGAGATTTTAACACTTAATAATCTGAAATGATAGAACAGTGGCTGTGGATTCTTTTAAAACAGTTAACATATGTTTCAGATTCTCAGTGTTTTAGATTCTTCTCACAGTAGCCTTTGGATAGAGAGATATACTGAGTACCTGGAGACCAGGATGGGAAAGAGACTGACTTCTTTTTGGCTGTCCTTTGGTACTTTGGAATTTTGTAATGTGTGTATTACTTACTAAAAGAACATGAATTAAAAATGAAAACTGTTAAGCAGGCATCTTTCATGAGAAGAATTGTTTTGGGTTATTCAAAGTATGCAGCCAAGCAGAGTAATCAGCCCACTATGGTTCAGTTGGTTCTCTGTTTTGAATTTACTTCTTAGTGCTCTTAACTAATCAGAAACTATGTTCATGTTTTGTGAGTTTACTCTGGCTTCATTGCTTTCGTTTGTAGGATGTCTCGGAACTGAGGAACGAATTACAGCGAAAGGATGCTCTGGTCCAGAAGCACTTAACAAAACTGAGACATTGGCAGCAGGTGCTGGAGGACATCAACATGCAGCACAAAAAGCCAGCCGACATCCCTCAGGGTTCCCTGGCCTACCTCGAGCAGGCATCTGCAAATATCCCTGCACCGATGAAGCAAACCTGAGGAAAAGCCACCTGAACATGAGCTGGTGGCTGAGTCAGCCCAGACACAGTTTTGCCAAACATCACTTCTTGTAGACATGACATTTTGGGAGAACTCTTTGCCAGAGAGTGAGATGATTTAGTTTTGCGCTCTCATCTAAAAATTTCCCCCTATTTTTATAAGCGTTATTTCTGGAGTACTTTATAAAATGCTTATTGCTTTGGTAAACCAAGTGTATTGTCTTTAGCAAAATTTAAGACTGTTAATATGATGCCGTTTACAGATTCCTTTTTATGTTTTTGTTTTTTGCTGCTTGTTTTTATTTTTGTATGAGTGTTTATCTGTTTCCAGTTTTAGATTATTTTGTATGATCTGAGGGGAAAAGCTTGTATGATCTGATCTGCATATCAAAGGATGAGGATTTTGGTTGTAGGCCTTTTATGATAATTTACCTATCAGTGGCAGTATATAAAAATATGTAAATTTGCTGTTTTTCAAGACTGAACTACCTAAAGAAGAGGAGTCTAATGCAACGATGTAACACTTCCAGAACCTCAGAATGAGGATATTTTGTAAATAGGTTGGAAGAGGATTATAATATCGTAGGTTAGTGTAATAACTGTTACTGTACTGCAGTAACTAGTGCTATAGGAATCCAGCAGTATCCTTAATGTTGACTTTTTTTTTTTTTTTTTTTGTGGTACGCGGACCTCTCACTGCTGTGGCCTCTCCCGTTGCGGAGCACAGGCTCCGGACGCGCAGGCTTAGCGGCCATGGCCCACGGGCCCAGCCGCTCCGTGGCATGTGGAATCTTCCCGGACTGGGGCACGAACCCGTGTCCCCTGCATCGGCAGGCAGACTGTCAACCACTGCGCCACCAGAGAAGCCCCCTTAATGTTGACTTTTATTTGGGGTGAGTTTATATTTTGTGTAGTGTTCATTTACTTTTGCGGGAGGGTAGGAGCAGTGATATTTAAAAATTTATGTTATTGGGCCATATGTTTTGATTAGGTAGTAAATTTACTTTTAAATTGTGAGTCTGAGTTGTAATTGCATTTCTCTCAAAATGACATAAGTGCGTGAGCAGCTACGTTTTATTTTTTTATTTTATTCTAATTAATTATTTTTAACATCTGTATTGGGGTATAATTGCTTTACAATGGTGTGTTAGTTTCTGCTTTATAACAAAGTGAATCAGCTATACATATACATATATCCCCATATCTCTTCCCTCTTGCGTCTCCCACCCTCCCTATCCCACTTCTCTAGGCGGTCTCAAAGCACCGCAGCTACGTTTTATTGATGATCTGACTGAGGTTAATGTGAGCTTCCTATTTCCAAGTTCAGCCTTCATCTAATTTCACCTTTCTTTGGAAAATTAATACAAATCACAACCATTTTTATTGCCCAGTTGTTTATAAAGTTTTATTCAAAGAGCAAAGATTTGATGGTGCATAGAAGAGACAACTGTTTATGGGCCACTTGCTGGGCCAGCACCAAAGGATTGAGAACATATTTTGACCACTAAAAGTTGTACTGGCTCTTGTCAAATTGCACCGCTCCATCAGAGGGTCAGACAGCTCAGCGTGGACTGACAGCGAGGTCAGCATTGTGAATGGCCATTCCCAGTTCCCTTCAATCTGCTGAGCATCCATGCATTGGGGAAGCAATGCACCATGAGGCAAGACTAGAGGTTCAGTAGATCTTTCACTTCAAAGAATAATCTAGAAACCATCACAAATGACCAAGTTGATGCTATAGTCATTGAAGTTGAGATGTATGATGGGGTGAGGCTCAGTTATTCACAGAAAAATCCTGGCAAGGCTTAATTCCAATTCACGATTAGTATCATTACCCATATTTTGCTTAAACTTCAAAAAGCCCCTTTGAGGTAGCTGTTATGCCCTCTGTAATCTTCTTCACGTCCTGGACCTAGGAAGTCAAAATATTTGATCCAAGTGTGCCAAGGTCTGCTATAGTCCATTCCTAGTAGTTTTGTTTTCTTTGGATTTTTAAAATTGGCTTTCCTGGTTATTTTGAGCTTTGTTTTATTCCTCTACCTATTGAGGTTACATGTGTATTTTGGAATTATATCATTTACATAGAAACAAACACTTTTCAAGTGAAAGTGACCAGTGTCCTAGGAAAATGAAACCACTTTAAAAGTAGACCATGGAAATCACAAAGTCTGATATTCCACAATGCGGATTGCAGTCTTATGGACACTAGAAATACCATGGGTAGGTCATCAGTAACAATAATATTTCCCTATGGGCACTTTCTGATAACATTGGCTTGTTTTATCTTAATGTCACAATGAAACAGTATGAAATGTTAATGCAAGAATTTGTTTTAGCTATGTATGTAAATCATATTACAAGCAAGTTATTTGGTTGGTTGGCTTTTTAGTTCATTCCTTCAATCAGATGCTTCAAAAGAAATGTGTTTCAAATGTCCACTTTATGATCAGTTTAAGGATCAGTTTAGAAAGAAAAATATTTGGTAAACCATTCCTGGTGGGCTGAGCCCTGCTTCTGCTGGACTTCTTTGGGCTGGGCTGGTTCATCATCTTGTGTCCTAAAAACAAACAAAACGTTTTCTTAGATGGTTTTGAAAATTATTCAATAAACAACTTAATAGTCTACTATCTTTTTAGGGAAAGATAACTGCTTCTTTACTCTTAAAAAGATAGTAGGGCTTCCCTGGTGGCACAGTGGTTGAGAGTCTGCCTGCCGATGCAGGGGACACGGGTTCGTGCCCCGGTCTGGGAAGATCCCACATGCCACATATTTTGCAACATGTACTATTTATTTCAGGCACAAATTAAACAACCCCCTCCAAAAACAGGTGAAAGAAGAAATGGTTAATCAATACAGTATTACACTTTATGGCTTCTTCAAAAGTAATCTGATGTGCTCTGGCATTTCAATGAGGTTGTGAAATTAGCCTAATAAATTGAAAAGGGGAGACGGTAGGTAAGAAAGTACAGTGTGTATCTGTCTGAACGGTCTCTAACTGCATTTATGAAGCTTCTTATAAAACAGTGGGGGGACTTTCCCCGTGGTCCAGTGATAAAGAACCTGCCTTACAATGCGGGGGACGCAGGTTTGATCCCTGGTCAAGGAACTAAGATCCCATATGCTGTGGGGCAACTAATCCTGCGTGCCACAACTACTGAGCTCGGCGCCTCAACAAGAGCCCACATGCTGCAAACTACAGAGCCCACGGGCCCTGGAGCCTGCGCACCAAAATAGAGAAAACCCGCATGCCACAACTACAGAGAAGGCTGCACGCTGCAACAGAAGATCCCGCACGCCTCAACAAGGGTCCCGCGTGCTGCAACTAAGACCTAATGCAGCCAAAAATAAATAAAATAAATCTTTAAAACAAACAGTGGGAACACAGCTTTAAACAGAGGTGTGTGATAATGAGATGAACTGTAGCCAGTCAGGCTGGCTCTGGCAGTTAACAGACCGTGTGCTTGGGGCTCCAGGCCTCAGTGTCCTCAGCTGTGACACAAAGGGCTGGACTCGTTCAATGACTGACAGCAAGTCTTTCCAGCTCCACACTCATATTTGTCCAAATAGCCTTGGGGAGGCAGGGCCTTTGGAAAAGGAACATTTCAGAAGGGGCCCTTTAAGAAATGCAAACTTCAAAGCCCAGAATTAAAGATACTGCTCTGAACGGAAGGCTGGACAGGAAGGAATCAATAAACAGGGGAAATCACACATTTCCAGAAGCTGCAAGGGCTTCTGGAAAAATAAGGCAGTATCAGAGATCATCATGCATGATCAAACCAAACCCACAGATTAAGAGGCCTTAAAATTACAAGATTATACAGTGAATCATGAGAAATAACCTTAATAATAATAGTGGAAAATTACTGAATGCTTCTGTGCCAGGTCTTGTGCTAAGCATGTCCTATGGATTAATTCTTTCAGTCTCACATGAGTCTAATGAGGTAGGTGCTGTATTATCTTCATTTTAGAGGTGAGGAAACAGACTCAGAGAAGTCAGGTGAGCTGCCCAAAGCCAAGCAAGCTAACAACGAGGATGAGAATTGGAATCCAGACTCAAGGCCAGATGAGTCCATCTTCTGTGTGACCCACTCTGAAGTGGTCAGCTAAGTGATTCAATGTCCCCTGTCTAATCATCCATGAGGGAAAAAAAAAAAAGTTTTCTGGAATTTGGTATCAGGAATAGTGCCTCTTCTAAAGAATGACCTATTTCCCTTCTCTTACATATCTTCCTTTTTGGCTGGGTTGTAATTTGTCCAAGGCAGGGCTTGTTTCGTTACCCTTTGTATTGGCCCAAATGCTGGGTATTTAACAGGTACCAGAAAGGAATACTAATTTCCCTCCTGACCATGGGAAAATGGAATCATAGCTTTGGCCCCCTACCTTGTGGCAGTTTTTACATCTAGAGATGGGGTGGGTTTGTAAGGCTGGCCACAGCTGGGGCCTGGGTCCAAGCTGGGTGACTTAGTTATCGGAGGAGTGTTGATCCTGGAGCTCAGGTCGCCACTCAGAAAGTTCTTAGCATAGGAAGCGAGGTTTGGCACACTGACCACTCGGCTGGGCACTTCCTCCATCTTCTTTTTCTGTTGGTATTAAAGGAAAGGCCCGTTAGTACCACCCAAAGAGGCATTGTTGTAAAAGTAGATAAGGCCTGCCCAACCAAAATTATATGAGCAAGGAGGCAATAACTTACATGTTTGTTTTTAAAGCATTTTTTCTTCCAATCCACTTTGTGCTTTAAAAAAACACAGGCTCACAATCTCTTATCCAAAACTTCTGGTGACAAATGTGATTTTTAATTTAAAATCTTGTTTTAGATTTTAAAAGGCTATATAACACCCCCAGCAGAAGCTGGGCCCACCTTGTCCTCAAACACATCAATATTTCTGGAGTGAAACTTACATTTTGTCACACCAAGAGCGATATATAAAAGTTATAAATGAGCTTACATGAATTCAGCTTGGGTTAGGTTTACTGTCCTATGAGTTACCAAAAAAATACAAATTTTTAAGCACTTTAGGATTTTGTGATAGCAGATGAGAGATCTGGATGTGAATATTCTCACTGTAATAAATTCCAAAAATTTTTGTAAAAGGAAAAAAAGTTACAGTGAAGGATTCCTGCTCTTTTCTTTCTCTCCTATCACCCAGATATAGCCATTATTAATAGTGACACATTTATATATAAAAAGTTTGGAAAATTAAAAAATCTCATAAAAAACACAATCTGCCTAGCCAGATATAAATACTGTTTATTAATAATTTGGACTATTTCCTGGGGGGGTCTTATTTTCAATGAATATTCGTCTAAATGAATGCTGGACAATTGATAAATAAGCTGCCATTACCTTTGGGAAAAACAAAGCCAGCAGAATTATGTAATGCATTGAAACCAGCAGGACCAATTTACCTTCATGGAAGGGGTCAAATACCCTGGGCGAGGATTGAAAGAGAAGGACCGATTCCGATGGGACACGGCGCTGGGGAATGCTGCATAGTGAAATCTTCTCTCCTCCTGGAAAGACAATACAACTGAGTCTAAATGAGCCTAACTACCCAGCACACTGAGTTTAATTTGAAGGAAGATGGCTGTGTGAGAGCAGACTACAGAGAGGAGGAAAGACCAGGGAAGGGAGGGGAAGTCAGTGGGAATCCAGCTGCCACCCACTGAAGCTTTGAGGAAGCACCTTTATTTCTGGGGCCTTTGTGTCCCCAGCACCCCTTGTGAAGGAAAAGGCGAGCTTTTCTGGAATGCCTTAGGGAAGTCAGCGATCCAGGTGCTCTCAGGATCTGAGCAGAATCTACTGCAGAAAGTTATTAGTTAAGACAAAGAAAAGGAAACACCCAGGTACAATCACTATATGGCCAATCTTCTTTACCTGTGTCATTCTCCACTTTTTTCTTTCCTGCTGTATTGTTTCTAAAGCAAGTTTCAGTTGTTGTATAATTTCATCTGTAAAAACATTGAGGGCTTCCCTGGTGGCACAGTGGTTAAGAATCCGCCTGCCAATGCAGGGGACATGGGTGCGAGCCCTGGTCCGGGAAGATCCCACATGCCGCGGAGCAACTAAGCCCATGCGCGACAATTACTGAACCTGCGCTCTAGAGCCCGCAAGCCACAACTACTGAGCCCATGTGCGACAGCTACTGAAGCCTGCAGGCCTAGAGCCCATGCTCCGCAACAAGAGAAGCCACTGCAGTGAGAAGCCCGCACACCGCAACGAAGAGTAGCCCCCTCTCGCCGCAACTAGAGAAAGCCCGCGCGCAGCAACAGAGACCCAACACAGCCAAAAAAACCCAAAAAACAAAAAAACATTGATAAGTGTTTCTAAGAGATAAGGACTCTTTTTAAAAAGATAACCACAATACCTTTGTCACACTTAGCAAACAAGCAATTCCTTATTAGTATCATCTAATTTTCAGTTGGTGGTTAAGTTTTCGTCTTTATCTTGACATGAAGCAACGTGACTGGGGAGCAGGAGGGTACAAGGATGGGCGTGAGATACAAGTGTGCATGTGTATTGTGGGAGGATGTGTGGCTGTGTGAACCACCATAAGACCATGGATTTTACTCTCAGGACAGGGAGCCACAGGAGGTACTGAACAGAGCCATGTTGTGGTCCGAATTACATTTTTATAAGAGTACTCTGGTCGCTGTGAGGTCAACAGAGTGGGGTGAGGCTGGAGTGAGTGGGGAGCCCAGTGGACTCTCCATCATGCATGAGAGGCAGCAGGGCCTGGACCAAGGTGGTGAAGGTAGAGATGGCAGGAAGAGGCTGGACTTCTGATGTGGCTAATTAGCTGACCCGCGTGGACCACGCTGACAGGAGCAAGTGTATCACCCAAAGTCCCCAGAGCTGAATGTAAGCCACTGGGAACTGGCTTACAGAGAACTTTCAACCAAAGCATGGAGCACAGGAAGGCTGGGCAAAAGCCTAAAGCAATGGTTAAAGTGTGAGGAGACATGAGTGTGAGGTGGAAACCGTTCTAGATTTTCCCAAATGCTGTAGGTTAAAAAAACCAAACCAACACCAACATCAGGCAGATGGTGTGGGACTTGAGAGTGATTTTTCTTTTTTTGCCTTCTACTTTCCTGTGTTAATTTTTTTTAGTGAGCATGTCTTTTTTTATATAATAGGGGAAAAATAACCACGGGCCTTTTGTAAGGTGGTTTTGGGGTTATCAGGATTACAGTTTTAGGCACCCATGGAAGTGCTAGGCTAAAGCGAATACCCTGGACAGCCTCACCGTGAGCTGCTTGATGATCTCCTCCCTCTCCTTCAAGCGGGTCTGCAGACGGCCTATGAGCTGAACGTCCTCCGGCCTCGACTCCCCCTTCCCTGGCTTCTCTCCGGAATCTTTCAGTCTGTTTGGAGCAGGCATGCAGTTAGCCACCATGCTGCAATGACTCAACCGCAAGGAGGGAGAAGAGGTGGACGTGATGGGGACGCTGCTATGTTGCTTGGCCTGGCTGGCCACTCTCTGTTCACCAAACGGGAAACTGAGGCCCAGAGAGCCTGCCCAGGGCCACCCAGCGAGTTGGCTGCAGAGCTCAAGGTGGAGCCCAGGACTGCAACTCCCATTCTGACACTTGTCAGTTCCCCCAGGTTCTGTAGGGCCCAGGACCCAAAGGCCTGTGTGTGCACACTGATGCCACATTCAGTGGGGCTTCAAGAACCAGCGAAGTTTGGGAGAAGAGGCCTCAGCCGGAAACCGTCCCCACCCACACCAAGGCCAGCAGGTTATGCCAGTACAGATGTGGCTCCCGCCCCACCTGCAGGCAGCCAGAGAGCATGGCATGAGCTAGTTCTACAAAGCAGCAGGGCAGCTGGTACCACCGCCCTTTCAGTGTGAAGCTGGAGAGAAATAACCTCCAGATGGTGGGCGAGAGAGGGTGAGGGCTGCCGGTGATCTACTGACTGTAGTTGATAAGAGGCCAGGGCTTTGGGGTGAGATGACTTGGGCTCTTATCCCAGCTCTGCTCTTTTCTAGCTATGTAATCTTGGGCATTTTGCCCGTGAGACTCAGTTCCTTCTTTAATATGGGTGTGAAACTGGGTGGTTGTGAGGATTCAGTGAGATCATGCATGCCCAGCACGTGCTAAGAACCCATTAGATGGTAGCTGGTAAAACCTTCCACTCCAGATTCTGGATGATCTGCTTTGTATTGGAGCCAGTGGAGGACAGTTTTTAAAAGCACAAGTTAAGGGTCAGACAGGCGACGTTTAAATTTACTTAGTGCTGCTTGCCCTGATCTCCCTGTCACTAACCCCGACCTCCCAGTCTCTTCTCCTCTCAGCAGTCAGAAGTGACCCTGTTAAAAGGTATCTCAGACCGTGTCAGTCATGCTCAAAGCCTTACAAGGGCTTCCCAGTGCACTCCATCCGAATACACCCAAACCCCTTCCTGCTCAGTGCAGCATCTCCTCCACCCCTCCCAGCTACCTTGCCAACCTCAGTTCCTATCATCACTCTCTCACTCATTCCACTTAAGCTTTCTGGCTGTTTGGTCTTGGGAGGCGGGCCCCAGGGCCCTTGCACTTGCTGTTCGGGCTGCTTGGAATGCTTTTTGTTCAGATGGCTCTCTCATTTCCTCTCCTCTTTCTGCTTAAATGTCACCTCCTTGCCCACCCTTGGCATTCTAGACACTGATCCTGTTTTCTTTCTAGTACCTTCAGGTACTTTCATTACCTGATATGAAGTTAAATATTTGTTTGCTTATTTCTTTGTCAGAATCCCCATCTAGAATTTGTGAGCGCTATGAGAGCACAGTCTTTGTGTTATTCCCATTGTAACTCCAGAGCCTAAAACAGTGCAAGGCACACAGTAGGCCCTTAACAAATATTTGCTGAATGAATAAATGAATGCTTGCACGAGGGGCCCTTGCTTTCTTAATCAGTCCTTGGGAATAATGGTTTCCACCCTGAAGAACTGATGTGAAGATTAAATGAGATGGTGCACATTAGAAGGTGGAAATGCTCAAAAAAAAGTAGCCCTGATCTTCTTCTGTGTGTGAGGGTCAAACCATGCTCATTCCTCACAGATTCCCAGTACCCTGCACAAGACAGGAATGCAGTCTCATAAAAAGACGGGTGGCCAACCATCCCAGTTTGCCTGGAACTGAGGCGCTTCTGGAACTCGGGACTTCTAGTTTTAAAACTAGGAGAGGGCTTCCCTGGTGGCACGGTGGTTGAGAGTCCGCCTGCCGATGCAGGGGATGCGGGTTTGTGCCCCGGTCTGGGAGGATCCCACATGCTGCGGAGCGGCTGGACCCGTGAGCCATGGCCGCTGAGCCTGCGCGCCCGCCTGTGCTCCGCAGCGGGAGAGGCCACGACAGTGAGAGGCCCGCATACCGCAAACAAAAAAAAAACTAGGAGAGTCCTGGGGACACTAGGATGAGGTCCCCCTAATGAAACGGTACATCTACTAGTCCCTTCCAACCTGGGGCCAAGTCCTCACTTACTCGGTTTCCAGGGCAGCCAGCCGGGCCTGGAGCTGCGCTTGAGCGCTGCTGAAATCGGCCACCATGGCCTGCATCTCCTTCCGGTGTTCCTGGCGTAGCATCTCCACCTCCCGGGCCCGCTGGGCTTGCTGATCCTCTTCCAGCAGCCTGTGGGGCGGGGTGGAAGCACAGCTGGGCTTGTCCAGGCTCTAGGGACTGAACCTCTAGGGCACTGGAGTTTCTCCCCACTCTGCTGGGTGGCCTGCAGAATCTAAGGTCAGGACACAGTGGGAAGGAGATCCGGGGTCTCTGCGTTGTGGGGTCCAGCTTGTGGAACCTCTTCTCAGTACCTTCCACCCCAGCATTCCATGAAGGAGAAACCTGAGCACAAAGGGCAGCCTTCTGGGGGAAGGGGTGGAGGAGAGCTCAGGAGAGGAGTCCCAGAAAGCACTCCTTTCACTTGGGGGAGGTGCGTAGGCCTGGAGGCTGAGATTCTGTATCGGAATTACCAAACGTTGTGGACTCTGAGAGCTGGGAGACCAGCGGTCCAGGGTGGGGAGGCAGGATGGGAGAGGGATTAGGAGAACACTGTTTAGAGCCAGGCTGCCTGCGTCCCTCCGCGGCCTCCCCCATCACTTCCTAGCTGCGTGACTTTGCGCGAGCTACGCTCTGCTCAGTTTCTCCATCTGACAACAGTGGCTACCCTACAGGGTTATTGAAAGGATGAACTATGTTAATTCATGTCCAGAACAGCCCGTGGCACAAAGCGTATGTTCGACCATCAGCTATCACTTTTCTTAACCTTGGGGTGGGGCACTAAGGGATCCTCAGACCAGCCTCAGGGGGCCTGACACCTTCTGAAAGTACATGCATATTTTTGTGTGATGATATCCTTCCCCAGGAGAGGGACATCGTTTTCCTCACCTGGAGGGGGCTATAATCGGAAATGGTTAGGAGCCCCTACTCTGGTCCAGTCTCCTTATTCCAGTGTCACATGGTGAGTCTCTAACTGAATTTAAGGTGCTCCACCTTGGCCAGGTGGATTCATGGCTGTTTCTCAGATGAGCCTCAGGCCTACTTTCACGTGAACTTTACGCCAGGGACTGGAACATTCAAACTCTGGGATGAAATGGACAAATGCCTTCAAAGATACAAACTACCAAAGCTCACTCAGGAAGAAACAGATAACTTGAAAAGCCCTATATCTATTAATGAAATTAAAGTTGTAGTTATAAACTTTCCAGCCAGGGAAAAAAAGGCCATGAATTCAGGACTTGATAAAGGGCTATCCAGCCTGGACAAGGAAATCAGAGTTGCCACCACCACTTACCGAGTACCAGGGTCAGTGCTAAGCATCTTCCTATACATTTCACTGCATTCTACAACAGCCCTGAGAAGGGGTGGTGTTTTCTACTTTTTACAGGTAAGGGCAGGGTCTTGGAGAGATTCGCAGACTCGCCCAAGGTCACACAGCTAGTTAAGAGCAAACAGAACTGTCTTAACTATTCCACTGCACTGACTCCCTAAGGCTAGTTTTGAGGATACTTTTGGCATCGTTAAGTTTGATTCCATAGATTCTCTGATCTGTAGGGAAACGGTACCCCTCCCCCCCATTTCAGGGCTAACCCTAGGCGTTTCGAGATCTAGAATTCCTAGACCACTGATACTTTCCATGGGTCAAAGAAGTAACATCAGTGAAGTGCTGGCGTACTTGGGAGACCTTTCTTTGGGAAGATGCCAAGGGTGCAACCCAATCCTAGATCCCAGAGGCTCGCCAGGGGGCAAAGGAGAGAAGCACCGACCCGCAGACCTACCTGCGCTGGTCGCGGAGCTGCAGCGTCTCCTGCCGCTGCTGTTCCACCTCGGCCCGCAGCCGCCGCACTGTTTCGTGGAGCTGCGAGTTCTCCTCCCAGAGGCCGCATCCCTCGCTGGGCTTCTGCTCGGCGGCGCCCTTGCTCGTCGGGGAGCCCGCCTGGCCCGCACCGCCCCCCTCCTAGGGAGAAAGCAGCCAGAAGAGCCGTTTGCAGGAGGCGCAATGGCAGACAAGGGCCAGAGATGTGCCGCGGCAAAGACCCCAGCCTGGAACCCAAATCGGGCTCCTGATTCAGGAGCTCACGTCTAGTCTCTTAAAGTTTTCTGCTTTGAGAGTTGGCCAAATGTGGGCCTCAAAAAGTCTAATAATGCTGGTGAGCCAAGAATGTGGCTTAAATTAAAACAAGCCCAACACTGCACCTGTGTGGAGTGGGGGGGAGGGGGTAGGATGTCTCTGAGCTGCTTCTTGTTAGGACACTAATTCACTAATTACCCCCCAAAGGTCTCATTCCCAAATTCCATCATATTGGTGGTTAGGGCTTCAACATGTGAATTTGGGGCGAAACCACACAGGGCAGAGGAAGGGGAGAGTGAATGTTTGCTGAACAATAACAATCTGTCACATCACCTCACAGGATTCTGATACAGCGGGTCTGGGTACATCCCAGCCCTGTGTCTTTTGAAAAAGCTTCCCAGGTGACTCTAAGGCCACCACAGTTGTAATCCACTGCCCCGCACTTGCCCCTGCCCGTCTCTTTACCTAGGGTGCCTTCCACACCCAACCATTCCTGCCTTGGTGATGCCTTCTCAACCCCTCAGGGGAGAGGCGACAAGCTTTCTCTTCTCTGAGGGCTAGAGCCTCTCCGTGTGGAGGCTATAATGAAGTGCACTGGTTTGTTGAAATGCCGGTTTCCTCCACCAGACCAGCAGCTGTTCCGGGAAGGAGCCATCTCCTCTTCATCTTCCCAATCCTATAGCACCTAGCACAGTGGCTGGGATTCAGCAGGTGCCAAATGAATGCTTGCTGCGAAATAATGCTTGAATGTCAGTGGTTCCGACAGAAATACAAAGACTGATATCCACCATTAAATGGGGTCAGGGTTAATCCCCGATTAGTGAATGTAGCAGTTTTCAAGTCCATGCAAACATGCCTGAAGGTTTGTGCATCTGTTCCTTCCAAAGACTGGACAGCATTGCACAGGGAGCATGTGTGGCCTAGACCCTGTACCTCTTGCTTCCAGCCCTGGGGTTTGCATAGTGTGGGATGCCCATGGGCACCACCTGGCACTCACACCTGCACGACCTGAAGAGCCTGGTTAAAGTCCTGTGGGACCTCCCTTGACTAGTGGGAGAGAGAAGCTGCTGGATAAGTGCATCCCCCTCTGTACTTGGCTGCGACAGATCTGAGAATTATTTCATGGGGCTCCTCAGAAGATCCCAGTGGATGCAACACCACTTACCTGCAGTGGTGGCCACGCTGGGAATGCATCCCGACATTGCACCCCCCTTTCACTCCTGCTGCCTGGGGCTATTACTTCTTGTGGATATACTTCTTCTCTGTGTGGGATATCACCCAGGGCCTTGCTGTTCCTCCCGGAGGGTTCAGAGCTTCCCTCCAGTGAGGTGTAGGCGAGGATTGGATGTGGATGACCAGGTACTGTCTCATCTACCCAGCCCGGGTCTCTATCCATAGCCCTCAGGCAAGTCTGTCATTCATTGCAGAGGGCCCAATAGTGGGCCCTCCAGCCACCAGCTGTCACCATCCCACACTCCCCCTATCTCCTTCCACAGGTCCAGGTGTCCTCCACCAACCTAGAACATTTAATGGATCATATTCTGTTTTCCCTCTGCTAGACTTTACCAACCGAGCTGAATTCATCGTGATACATCATTTGTTAATAATTCTCATTAAACACAGAAATCATCTTCAGGTTCTCAGTACCAGCAAAATCTGGAATGAACCATCCCCATGTTCCTGCGATCTTCAGCAGGGCTGGGACACCAACTAATCGTGGCCGTCTGCACACCCTGGTGGAGACTCTGCTGTGTGCAGAGCTGTGTGCCGAGCACTGGGGGTGGGGCTGGGGGATGAGATGAAGCAGACATGGCTTGTTCTCAAAGGATGCCTAGTCCAGGCAAGGAAACAAGGGCATCCATGAAGCGACGGGTCTCCAACAGGACAGGCAGGAGAGGCGGGTGCCAGCTGAGCTATTGCAACAGGAAGTGCTCCAGGAGCCCAGAGGGTAGAGAGGTCACGGGTGTGGAGGGGAGGCCTGTAGCATGGAGGGATCGACTGGGCACTGAAGGATCAGCTGGGCACTGGAGAGGGAGGAAGGGGTCCCAGGCAGGGGGCAGGGCATATGCAAAGGCAGTGAGGCAGGATGCAGAGCCTGCGTTTAGAGCAGAGGGGGATATGCAGCCAGTGGGTAAAGGCTTTTCAATGCCAGACTGACCATTGGGAGCTTATTCTCATAGCAGTGGGGAGCCACTGAAGGCTTTACACAGATGCACTTTAGATGAATACCTGAAGCCGTATGTGGTGGGCTAGGGAGAGATGCCTGGGTTGTTAGGAGGTCCCTGTGCTACCCAGCAAGGTAGGAATTATGGAGGGCAAGGAGGGGGATGATGGGCCGAGTCTGACCAGAAAGTTCAAGGAGAGTCAGCACTGACCTTTGGTGACAAGCTCACCTGTCCTCACAGGAACAGGGAGGTCTAGACAGGGAGTCTGTCTGGGGAGGTGTTCTGAGAAACTCTCTGCAGGTCTACAGGACGGACCCTGTCTGGCACCAACACCCTGAGATCCCACTGCATCTGCATTTAAAATAACACGCTGCACTTAAAACTTGTTTTTGCTTTCCAAAGATGGGAGCCTGCAGGCTCATCGTGTCCCCTCCAGGCCTGTGGAAAGAGAGGGTCTTTCCCCCTTCAGACAGGGGGTGACCGAGCACCCAGAGCCTCTCCCTGACACTGCTCCAAGAAAGGTGTGGCATGGGCAGGGCAGGGGTGCTGACCTCTGCAGTGCTGGCACAGTCCTCGACATCCCCTGGACACTGGCTGACGGCCTGTCGCTTGCCCACACTGCCCGGGGCCCTCAGCTCAGCCTGCAGCGCTTCCAAGTCCTTCTGATGCTCAGAGCAGGCAGCCCGCTGCTCCGCCAGCTCCTGCCTCAGGGCCTCTGCAAAAGGAAGAGCATCGGAAAGTCAGGAGCACGGTGAGGCCAAAGTCTCTTCTGCAGGGACCACAGTCTCTGGGGTGGGCTGCAGTGGGGAGCTGCTGCAGGCGCTGGTTCGAGTTCCCCAAACTTACTTACGTATTTCAAGAGAACAGTAACAACAATACCATGTATAGAGCACTAAATGTGCTAAACCCTTGAAAACTGTTCTCAGTTAAGCCCTACTACCATCCTATCCAGTATTAGCCCTCCTATTTTATGAAGAGGGAACAGAGCCTCAGAGAAGCTGAGTAAGTAGTCCAGAGCCACCCTGCTAATAAGCGGTAGAGTCAGGATTCAACACTTTCCGTGGTTCTTCTTCCCTTGGGACCATCTGCTTCGCCATTGCTGGTTAGTTAGGATGGGTGGTGGGTCAGGGTGGGACAGCCTGGGTCCAGAGCTGAACCCCGAGGCAACACCTGGCCTCAGCACCAAGTCAGAAAACTAAGAAGAACAGGGAATTAGCAAATGACCCAGTGGCCTCTTCTGGGGGTGCGGGTCTCAAATCGGAAATGTTGATATTTGTGCCAATACTTAAGGAGACAAAACATTCACAGGTTCTACTTCTCATGGATGTAAGGTCCCAGCTGGATTGTGAAGGTGGGAGATGGCATGTCATCCCAACAGGATCATGATTAAAACCAGAATCATTCAGGAGAAATGTACATGCCCTCCTTAACTCAGGGACCAGTACAGCCAGAAACTCGAATTTCTCCTCTGAGGTTAGTAGGTGATTTCTGATAGTGTAACGCTTACCAGCATGATCAAAAGGCAAAGAAAACAATCATTTCAAAAAGAATATTCTCTGATGGAGTAGACACTATTCAGTGAGCTATTAATTAATTAATTAATTTATTTTTTGGCTGCGTTGGGTCTTTGTTGCTGTGCGCGGGCTTTCTCTGGTTGCGGCGAGTGGGGGCTACCCTTTGTTGCCACGTGCGGGGTTTTCATTGCGGTGGCTTCTCTTGTTGCGGAGCATGGGCTCTAGGCGCGCGGGCTGCAGTAGTTGTGGCTCACAGGCCCTAGAGCGCAGGCTCAGTAGCTGTGGCGCGCGGGCTTAGGTGCTCCGCGGCATGTGGGATCTTCCCGGACCAGGGCTCAAACCTGTGTCACCTGCATTGGCAGGCGGTTTCTTAACCACTGCGCCACCATGGAAGTCCGAGCTATTAAATTTTAAAGAGAAGATGATTTTCAAGTGCTAGTAAACTTGATACTTTATTTTCTATTATGGACTTCTGAGACCATATTTTAGTTATTGCAAATTACTTTTGAAACATTGTTCCAATAATCCTAGAGGCCATAAGATACCCAGTACAGGCTGTAGTACAAAGCAAATGCTCAACATATATTTGTAAAACAATTAAATGATGTTTAGAGTGAAAATTAATGATATTGTGAAAGCGTATCAGTTGTAAAAGATTTCCCATAAGTTTACTAAGGTTCTCTGAAAAGGACAGTATTTAAACACATAGAAAAGTTTAATGTATTCTGATGCTTCATACCAGTGAAGCCCGCGTTTCCTTTAGATGCTGCTAACTTTAGCATTTCCCACGCGGCCGCCTCATTCCAGGGTAGCTGCTAACTAGGAAATCTGTGGGACTCTCTCTCTCTCTCTCTCCTTCATCCAGAAACGTGCAGAGCTGACGTGATGACATGCAGTGAACAGGACATACTGTATAATGAAAACTCAACCAAGCAGCAGGTAGAACTTATTCACTTATGGAGGTAAAGAAAATGCTTTTCCCAGAATTCTCTTAAGGAGAGCCCTGTCTGGGATTGAAGAAATATTTTAAAAGGTCAATATGGGGCTTCCCTGGTGGCGCAGTGGTTGAGAGTCCGCCTGCTGATGCAGGGGACGCGGGTTCGTGTCCCAGTCCGGGAGGATCTCACATGCCGCGGAGCGGCTGGGCCCGTGAGCCATGGCCGCTGAGCCTGCGCGTCCGGAGCTCCGCAATGGGAGAGGCCACAGCAGTGAGAGGCCCGCGTACCGCAAAAAAAAAAAAAAAAAAAAAAAAGGTCAATATGGTCTTGAATGCTAGGCATGAAATAAGGAGGGCATTGGTCTTGCTCTTAAGAGTGAAAAAGAAGATGAGAGTAAAAGAGAAAATGAGGGAGAGAGATGATCTACAAAAATGGAGAGAGGCCCTTGGAGTCAGCCGTGCAAAGTTGGAATATTCAACAATAATGACAGTGAACATTTACATAGCATTTACCATGTACCAGGCTCTATTCTTCCCATGTATATACTCACATAATTCTAATAACAGCCCAATGAGGTGGATACTATTATTATTCCCATTTTACAGATGAGCAACTGCATCACAGAGCAGTTAAGTAACTCGCCTGAGGTCACACAGCTAGTGAGCACTGGAGTCAGACTTCAAGCCCAGACAATTTAGCTCTGGAGCTCTTTACTGCCTCTGGAAACTTCTAGAATGCTTTGTGTGACAGGTTTTTGCTGTAGAAACTGAAGAGGAGGTGAGTTTCATGCTGGGGATAATGTGGGGACAGGGAACAGCAAGGAGCCTGGGGGCCTAAGTCCCCAAATTTGCAGAAATCTTCAGAAATGAGCGTTTGAGGTTATCTCAGGAAACTCTCACGAAGGCTCAGAGATCTGGCTTATGTTCATCAATGACGATGATATTATCTGCACTCACTGGGCTCATGCTATATGCTAAGCATTTTATATTTAATATCTCATCAAATCCATACAATGCTTCTATGATGGAAGGACAAGTGTAACTCCACTTTATAGAAAAGGAAAATGAGGCTGAGGGCAACCTGTCCCACATCTCACATCTTGTTGGTGTCAGAGCCGGGAGAGTCACCCCGGCCCCTACCCCTGGGCCCCCTGCTGCCCCTGGTTTCCGCATTTGAACCCTGCTAGCCGCGTACCTAGCAACAGCGCCTGCTGAGCCTGCATCCTCTCCAGCTCTCCCTGGAGCTCTTGCTGGGCCTTCTCCTCCAAGGCCTGTAGCTCTAGCCGGTGCGCCTGGTGCTGGATCTGGAGGCTGCGGCTGGATTCCTTCTTCAAGCGCTCCTCTGTGGCCTGTGGGCAAAAGTGGGAGGAAGCAGGCATGGAAGTGGGCACAGAAGGGAGACCTGTCCCTTTTGCCTAGCTCCTCCTCTGTGCTGGGGCCCCCGCCCTGAGCACTCACCACTCCCTGATGGAGAGCTTATCAGGCTACAGCGAATGCTCCCCTGCCCATCTGGAATGACAGTGATGGTCTGGCCATAGCAGCCATTTTGTGCTGTGTGAACCTAACCCCTGTTCACAGCTGACTGGACCAGAGTGGACACCTGATCCAAGCTGGGTCAATCGTTGGGAATTTGGTGTTAGGAGGAAGAGAGCAGGAAAGAGACAGACAGACACTGGCTATAGGAAAAGCACGAAAACACGTTCTCCCCTATAGGGCCCTTAGAAGGGACACAGCCCTGCCAACACCTTGATTTTAGGATTTCTGACCTCCGGCTTCCAGAACTGTCAGATAATAAATTTGTGCTGTGTTCGGCCACCAAGTTTGTGGTAATTTTGCTACAGCAGCAGTAAGAAACTAATAGTTTCTCTTTTCTTGGCAACAGAGAGTTCCAGTATCACATACCACTTTTCAGGTGAGGAAACTGAGGCTGGGAGGGATGAATTAGCTTTCCCAAGGTCACACAGAAAAGATGCAGGATCAGGAGGAAAGAAGCTCAGAAAGGTGAAGCGCCATGACTGAAGACAGGTAGTGGCGGGGGCAGGAGTGTGACCCATGGGCGGCGGCGTCCAGGGCCCAAGCCCTACCCGCTCCCTCATGCAGCCCCTGGGAACAATGAGAAATAGGACTGCAGCAAATGCATGAGGCTCCCATTAGGGGTGAGCAGGCAAGGCAGCTACCTGAAGACCGAAGCGTCTTTGCTTTGCTGCTCCCCAGCAAATGGGGAAAAACGGTCTTACTCCTCTCATGGGAAACTCAGTCATCCCCTGTTGAGTTTAATAAGACAGAAAAGTCTTGCACTTTTCAAACTCTCCGATACTCTCCTCCTCTTGCACTTGCTGCAAGGCTCAGAGAACTCCAACTGGTGAGCTTTTTATCACTCGGGGAATGTGAATGGAGAGATTGAAGCAAAGGTTTGTAAAAGATGGAGCCAAACTCTCTCACTCTGACCCGGCATCTTCAGATCAGCCCTGCCTGCCTTCCGGCTCAGAAGCCCTTGGCAGTGAAGACCATGCAGGGTTTAGCTGCCAGATTTTATATCAAGTCAGACACTCATCCCTGGCAAATTGCTCTAGCCTCTTGTTTGCCTTGCTCTTGTTGTGGCTGGTTTAGGGCCTCCTAAGCGGCCTGACTTCACCCCCAACTCTCCATGTTCCATCCTATATAAAGTCTCCTTCCCCTGTGCTCCCAAAATACCATGCGCGGCCATCTCATGGCTCCAATTTACTGAATTACAGCAACCTGTTTGAGTGGCTGCCTTTCCCCTTAGAGGTGAGCTCTTTATGGGCAGACTGTATTAATCATCTTCGTATTTCCCGAGTTCAGCACGATGGTAGCTCAAGGTAAATGCTCAATAAATGAGCATGAGTAAGAAGAGTGGATCTTCTTAAAATTGAGCTCTTCTATGGACTGAATGTTTGTGTCCCCCCACCCCCAAAATTCATATGTTGAAACCTATTCCCCAATGTGATGGAATTAGGAGGTGGGGCCTCTGGGAGGTGCTTAGGTCATGATGGTGGAGCCCTCGTGAATGGGATTAGTGCCCTTATACAAGAGACCTCAGAGAGAGCTCCCTTCCTCTTCTGCCATGTAAGGTTATAGTGAGAAGATGGCCATCTATGAGCCAGGAAGCAGGCTCTCAACACACCCCATATCTGTCCGAGTCTGAGACTTGGACTTCCAGCCTCCAGAACTGTGGGAAGTAAATTTCTGTTGTTTATAAGCCACTCAGCCTGTGGTATTCTGTTAGAGCAGCCTGAACAGACTAAGACAAGCTCTTATTCAGTCATGTACTGTTCTAAGCACTTTACGTGGATTATCTCTTTTGACGCTCTCAGTGGTCCTATATGGTACATACTATTAGCCATCATTTTATGAATGAGGAACCTGAGGCACAAGGAAGCCTAAGCTCTCTTTCCTCTTAAGTGGCAGACCCAGGATTTGAACCCAGGCATCCCACTCTTAATCACTATCCTGTGTTAGGAATGACCAGATGTCTGCCATCTCCAACGAGAACTGCAACCTGTCTCTTTTGTCTCATTCTGGAACCATCCCATGAAGACTGGAGCCAGCAATAAAGACCCCGTGAATCTGGTTCCAGGGTGACCAGGGACTGGGGCTTAGAACCACAGGGTCCCCCCAATGGGCAGAGCACCCTCCCCCTCTCCCACCACCAGATCTTCCTTCCTCCAATCAGTTGGAGGCCCTGGGACACCTCCCTTGCAGGTGGGCCAGCCCTCTGTGCTTCCTCTGCCTCCTGCAGGGGATTGAGGCCTAAAGCCTGGAGGGGTAAAGCTCAGGCCAACGCAAAGGCTGGCATGACCCAGCAGCAAATAACCTGGGAATCTCGGCAGCCTGAGCCCTTATAGATTGCAAGCCAACCTGGAAAAAGATTTAAGAGAATAAAGGAAGAAAAGGAACTCACAAATTTTATAAATTTATTTATTTATTTATTTTTGGCTGCATTGGGTCTCCATTGCTGCGCGTGGGCTTTCTCTAGTTGTGGCGAGCGGGGGCTCCTCTTCATTGCCGTGCGCGGACTTCTCACTGCGGTGGCTTCTCTTGTTGCGGAGCATGGGCTCTAGGCACGTGGGCTTCAGTAGTTGTGGCGCATGGGCTTAGTTGCTCTGCAGTATGTGGGAACTTCTTGGACCAGGGCTTGAACCCGTGTCCCCTGCATTGGCAGGCGGATTCTTAACCCCTGTGCTACCAGGGAAGTCCCAGAACTCACAAATTTTGAACACCTACTAAGTGCCAAGCAGTCCACATTGCATGATCTCATTTCTTTTTTCTTTTCTTTTTTTAAAAAGCCTATTTTATATTTTTATTGGGGCAATACATGCACATAGTATAAAGAATCAAATAATATTTTCAAAAAAGGAAAACCAGCACCTCTTAGCCCTCTTTCTTCCTCCTTCTGCATCCTGCCCACTGGAGGCAGCCACTGGCAACTCCTGTAGTTCTTTCTTCTGATATTTACCGCCATTAACAAGATAGTACCTTCCTACTGCCTTTTTTTTTTTTTTTTTTTTGCGGTATGTGGGCCTCTCACTGTTGTGGCCTCTCCCGTAGCGGAGCACAGGCTCTGGACGTGCAGGCTGAGCGGCCATGGCTCACGGGCCCAGCCGCTCCGCAGCATGTGGGATCCTCCCGGACCGGAGCACGAACCCACGTCCCCTGCATTGGCAGGCGGACTCTCAACCACTGCGCCACCAGGGAAGCCCCGCTCTATCTTGATTATTTTAGAAATTATGAATTGTCTTCCCATTATGGTGGATGAGGATTTTGGTCTCATACATTCTTCCCCTTCCATTCCTTATATACAGTTATCTTGCTTTTTTAAATACAGTAAAATATATTCAGTATTTATCCTTCTTGTAAGTACCATTTACTGCTGAGCTAAATGAACTATAATTATTAAAATCTACCTTATACATAGTTTTGTTTTTCCTTGCATTAATAACTACTGCATTTTTAATTTGCTTAGTTTTCTTTGGATATTTGGCTAAGTCTTCCTACAACCTCTAAAAGCTTTGTAAAATACTTTCACTACAATCTTTCACATGGCCAAATCGGTCAGAGAAACCATCAGGTCTATTTTTCCTCGGAGGCATCTCTTCAAGAGCCCTCAGTCATCAAGCTCCAGTCTAGACTGAGTTGTTCCCTCAGCCAGTGGCATAGCTGGGCTCCTAAAACCTTCCTTCTCCTGTATTGGATTCTCTGTAGCCTAGATCCCTTTTCTTTCCTCTTTCTTGATTTGCTTCCTTGTTTTGGTGGGATATTCTTCAAGGAACTTTCTAAGGAAAAGTGTACGGAAGATGTATGGGTCCAACAGGAGACAGAAACCACACAGTAATTTAAACAAGGGAAACTGAACCTAAAGAACTATTAAGCTCTGATAGGAGAGTAACTGTAGAGATGCAAAGAGAACTCTGAAGGGTATCCTGAGGCTGAGGGAGAGCATTCAAGAAAGGGAAAGCTTGGAAGGGGGAGCCCTTCCCCAGCCTGGGATCCAGACCTTGTTGGAGAAGGTGTGGTGGCAGCTTACGGATGGAGATCACCAGGTTGCCCAGGCCAGAGTCAAGCAGGAGTAACCCTCCACAGTGCTGGTGAGCCACAGATGGGCAGGTGCCCAGAGGGCACGGGGGCACCAATGCAGGCATGAGGGCCAGAGGGAACAGTGTTTGCCTTGGGAGCGTTGCAAGAAACAAAGTTCTGGGGTGCAGGCAACAGCAGCCAACAGGCAGCAGCCCAGAAAGAGTCAGGGTGTGCAGGTGTGAGGATGGAGTCTGTGGTGTCCACATCGGGAGGCCACAGGATGGTAGTCACTGGGCCTGGACCAGGGCTACGAGATCACCGTGAAGTCACTGGGGGAGTATCACCCGATGTCCTCACACACCCAGAGCTCTGTTCAACTGTGCAACAGAAGCCAGAAACAGAGCAAAAATGCAACTGCCGGAACCAGGAAGAGAAGCCTCCTTCTTCCTGCAAGGTGCCTCCAGCGCCTTCTACTGACAAAGCTTAACACTGTGCTCTCTGTAAAGGAGGAGAAATGCTTAAAGAATCCAGATCATTATTGCAAGCAGGCATCAAGAGCTGAGAGGCATAAACTGATAACAGAAGGTAAATGTCCTAATATTTCATTTGTCTGATATATTTTTATTCAATTTTCACTCTTGCTAATGGTTTTAATTGAATTTCTCAAAATTGCTTCATGATCTTCTTGCTTCCCTGTTGCTGTTGAGATGTCTGATGACATGTGGATTCAAGTACTTTGAGGCTGGTACCAATTTTCCTCGTTGGGAGCTTTTAGAATTTCTTCTGTTTCCTTGGTGTTCTGAAGTTTCAAGACAAGCCTGGGTCGGGTCTTTTTCATTTCCTTATAGGAATTTCATTCTGTTATTTCTTTGAAAATCTCCTCCCCTCCATGATCTCTTTCTGGAACTCCTATTTGCTAGATGTCAGCCTCCTGGATTGTGTTTCTACACTTCTGGTTCCTTCTCTCCCATCATCCATTTCTTTGTCTTTCTACTTTGCTGTCTGGAAGGTTTCTTCATTTTCTATATTTCAACTCATTTACTGATTTTTAAGTTTTCTGCTATCCTGTTTTTTATTTTAAAAGAACTCTTTCTTGCTCTAATTGCCCCCTCCTTTGCAAATAACATGTTGTCCTTGTTTCATGGATGCAAATCTAATCTCTTAATTCTGAGGATATCAATCCTCATTGAATTTTTTTTTCTGTTCCCCGCATTAGCCATTTCCTCTGAGTTCATTCTTTTCCCCTTGATAATCTTGGATTCCCACTCTCCCATTAGAGACTTCCTAGAAAGTTGAGTAATCTTCTGCTGTCTCTTCATATTTAAGAGTGGGCACTGAAGGATAATCAGAAACTCCATCTGTACCTGGGGTGGTGCAGCAGGGGGGCATCTGTTGGATGGTGAGTTCCTCTGGGGATCTCGGTTCTAGCTGCTTGTTTTCTGGAGCTGAGCAGAGAAAGCATTGCTGGGGGTGTGACAGAGGTGACTGTAGTCCACCGAATGGTTCAGTACACAGATTTTCACCTACACTTAGTCTCAGATGCAAGCCTCATCCCAGCCTCTGTGACTGGTACTTCCTAATTCAGAGTCTCTCTGGCTTAGTTTACCCAGGGATCGCTGCCCCCCACCCCAATCTCTTGTCCTTAAATAAGACAGAGGTAATTGGCTGACTGTGTTGGGTAAGCTGGGAATCTGGGCTTCTAGGTGAGTCATACCCTCCACCTCACTCTTGCCTTCTGTTTCAACTGGTGCCTCCAATTCCTGGCTTCTCTGAGTTCCACTGTCAGCTTGATTCTCGTCCTTCTCTGTCTTCAGGCACTTTGGTTGGAGCCTCTCTGCTCTGCACGGTCATATACTATGTCTCCATTTGTTTCCTGTCCTCATATATTGTGGTTCAAGGGTACAGATGTCTCCCAGCTTCATCTGAACAGAATATGCTTCTGCTGTGTGTCTTTACTGGTTTTTTAGAGCATTTCCAATAGGAAAGAATTCAGAAGTCTTTATTTTGCCACCTTAAAACCACAACTCCCACGTTTTTTCATTTAATCATCTTGACATCTCAAAGAAGTGGGTCTCAATATCCCCAATTTATAGAAGGGGAAATTAAACTTGAGGCTTTAATTCAGTGAGACCCTTGAGTACCTAGCTACTATGAGCTAGGAGAGGATTCGGTAATGGACAGGTGGAGATGGTTCCTGGCTTCAAGGGGCTTCCAGTTTGGTGAATTTGATCATACAAAGAGGGAATTAGCGTGTGAAGCCAGCCCGCTGTGTGAAGCCCGTGGTGACAGTGTGCTATCTGTAACAGTAAGAGTAGGAGCCCATCTCCTGAGACAGCAGGGAGGGAAGGCCTTCTGAGAAAGCAGAAGGTAGAGGTGACAGGTGAAAGGTGCCTGATCCTCCCTGCTGATTACACATCGCCGAGGTCATCATTTTTTCCAAGCCCTTCGGAAGGTCTATTTCTGCTGAGCTGGTCTTTCTCAACTCTGGGCTGCCCTCCTCTTTTCAGCTGCCAGGCTGAGCCTGACTCCTTAGCACACATCATGCATAACATTGCCCAAGTCATGAAAGAAAGTTGTTCTTACAATATCAAGATCATGGGCAGATGGGGAAAAGCAGTACCAGAAGCTCAAGGGACCTGAGTCTGAATCCTTGTCTTGCCACTTACTAGCTGTGTGACCCTGAGCAAGTTACTGAACCTCTCTGAGCCTCTTTCCTCATCCAGAAAGAGAATATGATAATAATGACCTCGTAAGATGACTGTGGGGACTGGAGATAATGTACATAAGGCACCTCATAAATCGCCGAGCAGGTGCTTGCACAGCAAGTGCTCGGTAGTAGTTAGTGGACGTCATCGTTAGCACCCTTACCTTGACTTCCTGGTTTTTGGCCTTCTCGAGCATGCGGAGCGCTCGCTGGTGGGCGGCCTCGAGCTGAGCTTTCGCCATCTGATTCTGCTGGACGCTCTCCTGGAGCTCGCGGTCGGAGAGCTGCTTGAGTGCCCGCAGGTCCTCCCTGTAGTTGCTGGTGCACTGCTCCAGAGCCTGCTGCATCTGCGAGACCTGCCCGCCAGAGCATCCGACCTCAGGCTGTGCCCCTCACCCCGCCTGGGATTTTCCTTAAATATAAAAGCTTTCTGAACGTCTCCGCAGCCCAGCTGAGCCTCCTCTATCCAAGGGAACTCTTAGGGGGGTAGAAGCTGCAAGCGTAAAGAATCCGGGGACAGCCAGCTCTCCTGGGGGCTCCTCAGCTAGAGCCATGGATGCCAGGGAACAGGGAAGAAGGGCTGGAACGTATGCCACCCAAGAGAAATCAAGAGACCAGAAAACCCTCCAAAGGTCTACACAGCAGCCTCCCTTGCGTGCCCCCCCGTGCCCAAATCTCACTTTCTTACAGAAGCTTTCCCTGACAACCCTATTTGGCATTATACGCACCCTCTCATCACCAGACAGCCTCCAAATCTCCTTCCTCCTGCTGTTTTTTCTTTTTCCTGAAGCCCTTAACATGTTCTAATATACTATGTGCTTTGCTTATTTCCTAGGTCTAGTATTTTTTGTCTGTATCCACCTCCTCTGCTAAAATACAAGCTCTGTAATGCAGGACTTTTGTCTGGTTTGTTCACTGACGATATCCAAGCACCTAGAAGAGTTCCTGGCTCCTAGCAGGCGCTCATGAGCCATAGCAGGTGTTGAATGAATAAATAAACAGAACCAAGAATCCCACCTCGCCCTGGACCTGGAATACCCTCCCCAGCTTGAACAAGAATCAGGCCCTGCATGCATTTCCAAGGTTGTCTGCAAGACTAAGGAAGAGGTAGGGTCTCACTCAGGATGAGGGTGCATCCCCACCACGGCTGTCCTTCTACCTGGGCTTGCAATTTGGCCTTCTGGCTCTGCCACTCCTCCTGCAGACGCTGGATTTCCGGTGCCTTCTCCTTCGGCAAAGAGCCCAGCAGAGGCTGCAGGTCACCTCCCTCCTTGAGGGGCACTTGGATCCTTTGAAGATATGGAGGCCAAAATCACAAAAGATCCCAGGCTGGAAATGACATGGTCACCCTGATAGCATCTCAGCCACTTGGGCTGGGGGGAGGGAGCTCCGATGGCGGCTAGTTGAATGAGAGACATCTCACTTGGACTTTAAAAAGCCACTTGACTACAAATTCTCAGTGCTAGTGCACTTGGGATACTGTCAAGATTCAGCTGGAATCACCCGGCATCTGTTTTAGTGGGTGCTTAATAAATGATGATTAATTGTCAAAATGACTGAGAGCTTAGAGTTACTTATATGGGGTCCCTGGGGGCTTCAAAAGAAGAGGTCTCTGTGGTCTAATTTCACAACTTTTCCTGCATATGGAAAAAAATAACAAAACAATGATGCTTTACTTGAATACAGTACTTTACACTTTTCAAAGCACACTCAAAACTTTTACTGGCGGTTCCCAGCTATAGATAGGAGGATTATAAATAGGCCTTTTTGTGTGTGTAGCAAGAACAAGAAAACGCTGGTTTAAAGCTCCAGTAGTTTCTGTATTCTAGAAGAGATGCTGACAAATATTTTTGGAGGAGACTTTCCTGTACTCAGTTCTGGGCTTTTAAACCAGCTGAGAAATTCCAATGTGATTGGTTGAGATTGTAAAGTTAAGTATTTATCCTGTTTAACAGTGCAAAAGGATGCCACATGGTGGGCATCTCTGCCAAGATTGCTGGGACTCAATGACGTTTTGCTTCCTCTGGCAAAGACATCAGGCCAGAGGACCAGAGGTTAGGGAGTTAGGGCCCTGGACTGTGAAGAAAGGCCATGATAAGGACTCTGGCTTGGCAGAGGTGAAAAGGCCCAGCAACATGGACAGAGGGGACCCTTGAAAGGAAGGGCAGGATGCTAAGGGCAGCATAGCAAAGTGGTTAAGAGCATGGACACTAGAGCCAGATTGCCCAGGTTCAAATTCCAGCTCTACTACACTGGTTATGTGACCTTGGCTGAGCTCTTCAAAGTGTCTGGGTTTCCTCTTCCATAACACGGGGTTAATAATAGTACCTTTCACACAGATTGTTATAAAGCTTAATAGAGTAAATATCTTAAAAAATGCTTAACATTATGTCTGGCACATAGTTAATAATCACATAAAAAATTAATCAAACATTTAATAAATTGAGAAGTTTTCTTTCTCTGCATCCTAATTCTCTTAGGTTATCCTCAAACTTTTGGAAGCTATGCTAAACATAACCGTATTTAAGGAACAATAAAGGGGAGATACCTTGGTCTGAGCCCTGGTTAGGAGAAGCCAGAGATGATAGACAGTGAAGCAGTCTAGAGCAAGAATGATAAGTGACACTACCAGGCTGGATGTGTGGAACAGGTAAACTTTCCCTGGGGAGGGGACCAGACTTTCTCCCAGGGCTCAGTTATTATTTTAAAAAACGTTTTATTGAGGTAAAGTTTACATTATTGAAATTATGTGTACAGTTCAATGAGTTTTGACAAATACACACAACCAAAAAAGCAACACCCCAATCAAAATATAGAACATTTTCATTACCCAAAAACTTCCCTGCACCCTCTTCCAGTCAATCCACCATCCACAGGCAGCCAACGCTTTGATTTCCATCACCATAGATTAGTTTTGCCTGATCTTAAGCATCATACAAACAGAATCACCTGGTACTACATAATGTCTCTGGAATTCAACCACATTGTTGCAAATGTCAGTAGTTCATACTTTTGGCTGCTGAGTAGTATTTCATTACATGAATACACCATGATTTGTGTATCCATTTTCCTACTGATAAACAACATTTCAGCTGTTTTCACTTCTGGATTATTATGAATAAAGCTGTTAGAAACATCCTTGTACAAATATTTTTGTGGATATATATTCCCATTTCTTTTGCTTAAATACCTAGAATTGGAATTGCTGGTAGGTATATGCTTAATTTTTTAGGAAACTATCAAATGGTTTTCCAAAGTGGTTGTACCATTTCACACTCCCAGGAGCAATGCATGAGAGTTCCAATCACTCTACATCATTGCCAACATTTTGTGCTGTCAGTCTTTTAATTTTAGCCATTCTGGTAGGTGGGAAATGGTATTTCCTTTTGGCTTTAAGTTGCACTTCACTAATGACTAATGATGTTGAGTACGTATTCATGTGCTTATGGGCCATTCATATATCTTTTTTATGGAAGTGTCTATTCAAACATTTTGTCCATTTAAAAAATATGCTTGTCTTTTTATTGTTGATTTATAGGTCTGTGGCTTGTCTATTCATTTTCTCACTGGCATTTTTTTAATGAGCATACATTTTAATTTTGATGAAGACCAATTTATCAATTGTTTTTGATGATTAGTATTTTCATGTCCTAAGAAATCATTTCCTACCCCAAATTTTCAAAGATATTTTCCTATGTATTATAGTTTTAACCTTATGTTTAGATCTAAGGAACATCTCAAATTAATTTTTATGCATGGGGTGAGGTAGAGGTTGAAGTTCATTTCTTCTCATATGTTTATCCAGTTCCAACACCATTCGTTGAAAAACTTTTCCTCTCCCTATTAAATTGCCTCAGCACCTTTAAGAAAAATTAATCTAACATCTTTGTGCAGGTCTATTTCCAGAACCTTCATTGCTTTTCATTGATCTATTTGTCTATCTATATACTGCTACCATACAGTCTTTATTACTCTTCATAATGTCTTCAAATCAGGAAAGCCTGAGTCCTCCAGCTATGTTCTTCAAGATTCTTCTTTTATCTAGGTCCTTTGCTTTTCCATATCAATATTCAGAACAGCTTATTTATTCCTACAAATAGGGCTATTGGGATTTTATATGGGATTGAACTGAGTCTATAGCTCAATTCAGAGTAAATTAAGATCTTAACAACATTGAATATTTCAATCATGATCATTCTGTCTATAAATAAAGATACTTTTATTCTTCCTTTCTAATTTGTAGCTCTTTTTCTTGCTTTATAGGACTGGCTAGGACCTTCATGACAATGTTAAGTAGTGAAAGCAGAATTTTTGCCTTGTTTCAAATTTTAGGAGGAACGTGTTCAACATTTCACCATTATGCATGTTTACATAGTTTATCATAGATGATCTTTTTCAGGTTGAAGAAATTCTCTTCTATTCATGGACTGAAGAGTTTTTATCACGAAAGGATGTTAAATTTTGTCGAATGCTTTTGTACGTCTATTGATATGATTCTTTTTTTAATAATTTTTTAAAAATTATTTATTTATTTTTATTTTTGGCTGCCTTGGGTCTTTGTTGCTGTGCGTGGGCTTTTCTCTAGTTGCGGCGAGCAGGGCCTACTCTTCGTTGCGGTTCATGGGCTTCTCATTGGGTGGCTTCTCTTGTTGCAGAGCATGGGCTCTAGGCATGCGGGCTTCAGTAGTTGTGGCACTCGGGCTCAGCAGTTGTGGCTCACGGGCTCTAGAGCACAGGCTCAGTAGTTGTGGTGCAAGGACTTAGTTGCTCCATAGCATGTGGGATCTTCCTGGACCAGGACTCGAACCTGTGTCCCCTGCACTGGGAGGTGGATTCTTAACCACTGCGCCACCAGGGAAGTCCCGATGTGATTCTTTTTTCCCTTTATTTTTTAATGTGATGAATTACATGATTACCATTCAAATGTTAAACCAACCACGCATTCCTGGGATAAATTCTACTTGGTCATGATGTATTATTCTTTTTATATATTGCTTGATTTTATTTTCAAACATTTTGTTGAGGATTTTGCATTCATGAAGAATATTAGTTTGTCTATATTGGTGAATGTTTTAGGTGCCTTGACAAAAGTTTATTCTGTAGTTGTTCAGCATATTGTCTATAGGTATCAATTAGATTAAGTTAGTTAAAAGTGTAGTTCAAATCTTCTATGTCCTTGCTGATATTAGTTTAATCATTCAATCAAATACTCAGAAAAGGGTGTCAAAATCTCCAAATGTGATTGAGAATTTCTCCCTTTAGTTCTCTCAGTATTTGCTTCATTATTTTTAAAGCTTTGTTATTAGGTAATACAGATTCAGGATTGTTATGTCCTCCAGGTGAATTGACCCCTTTACCCTTATGAAATATCCCATTTTAATCCCTGGTAAGACTCCCTGTTCTGAAGTCTACTGTGATATGAATATAGCCACATTAGCTTCCTTACGTTTCATATTTGCATGGTATGTCTATTCCTACCCTTTTACTTTCAATCTATCTGTGCCTGTATTAGGGCTGCCATGCAAAATACCACAGACTGGGTTGCTTAAAAAGCAGAAACTCATTTCCTCATACTTCTGAAGGCTTGAAGTCCACGATCAAGGTGTCAGCAGGTTTGGTTTCACTAAGCCTTCTTCTAAGGCTTCTATTCTTCTGAAGCTTGCAGATAGCTATCTTCCTTCACCTTGTGTCCCCATGTGATTGTCCCTCTGTTGGCATTACCAGTGTGCTAATCTCCTCTTCTTATAAGGACATATTGGGTGAGGGCCAATCTAATGACGCCATTTAACTCAATCATCTATTTAAAGCCCTATCTCTAAATACATTCACATTCTAACATATTGGGGGTTAGGGCCTCAACATATGAATTCGGGGAGTGGGGCACAATTCAGCCAATAACAGTGTCTTTATGCTTAAATATCTCTCTTGCAGACAGCATATAGTAATGTCTTATCTTTTTATCCTCTCTGGCAATCTCTTTCTTTTTACTGATGTCTTTGTTTCATTTACATAGTAATTATTGAAATGGTTGGGTTTAAATCTATATCTTCCTATTTGTTTTCTATTTGCCCAATCCTTTTTCTTATTGTTTCTCCGTTCTTCTTTTTCTATCTTCTTACCTGACAAATATTTTTTAGGATTCCATTTTAGTTCTTTTATTGGATTTATTTTAGCTCTTCTTTGTATTCATGTTTAATGTTGCTCTATGGATTACAATTTCTATCCTTAACTTATCACAGCCTACTTAGAGTTAATATTTCACCTCTTTATATAAGTCCCTTATAACACAATTCCATTAATCCCTGTTCTTTGTGCTAGTGTGGTCATATATTATTCAACTACATGCATTATGAATTCCATAATACAATGTTTTTTTTATTATTATTAAGCTGTTAGATGTCTTTTAAAGAAATTAAGGAAAAACAGTAGTTTTTTATATTTACCTATACATTTATCATTTCTGATGCTCTTTGTTTTCTCCTGTAGATCCATGTTTAAAGTTGGTGTAATTTCCTTTCAGCTCTAATAAATTCCATTGCCGTTTATCATACTGCAGCTTAGCTGGTGAAAAATTCTCTTAGCTTTTATATACCTGAAAATGTTCTATTTCAGTCTCATTTTTGAAGGATGTTTTCACAGGATTTAAAATTTGGACTTGACAGGTTTTTTTTTTTCCTTTTAGTACTTTAATGATATTGTTCCATAGTTTTCTGGCTTTCAGAAGAAAATAAGGCTGGAAAGCTGACGAGAAGTCAATTGTCATTAGTATTTATGAAAAGTCACCTGTCCCCTGTATGTAATTTGTCTTTTTTTTCTTTTTTTTTTTTTGGTACACGGGCCTCTCACTGTTGTGGCCTCTCCCATTGCGGAGCACAGGCTCCGGACGCGCAGGCTCAACGGCCATGGCTCACAGGCCTAGCCGCTCCGCGGCATGTGGGATCTTCCTGGACCGGGGCACGAACCCGTGTCCCCTGTATTGGCAGGCGGATACTGTGCCACCAGGGAAGCCCTGTAATTTGTCTTTTTAAAAAGCTGATTGCTTTAAGATTTGGGGGGGGATATATTTTTTTTCAGCAGATTTTCTGTGGTGTACCCAGGCATTGTTATCTTTGGATTTATTCTGTGGGGAGTTCACTGAGCTTCTTGAGTATGTAAATTGATGTCCCACACCAGTTTGGGGGAATTTTCAGTCATTATTTTTCCAAATATTTTTTCCTCCTCCATTTTCTTTCCTTTTTTCTCTTGGGCTCCAAATACATGCATATTAGACCATTTCATATTGTCCCACGAGTCAGGAAGAATCTCTTCATTTTTAAAAAATCTTATTTTCCCCTAATTCTCTGAACAAGACAGTTTCTACTGATCTGTCTTCAAGCCACTAACTTTTCTTTCATGGTTTTAATTTGCTGTTAAGCCCATCCAATGAGGTTTTCATTATGGATATTGTACTTTACAGTTTTAGAACTTCCGTTAGTTTCAAGGTTTTCACTTCTCTGCTGAAATTCCCTATTTGTTCACTCATTATAACAATCTTTTCCTTTATGTCCCTGAACATAGCTCATACAACTGCTTTCAAGTCCTTGTCTGCTAATTCCAATATCTAGGTCATTTTTGGCTTTATTGGCTGGTCTTTTTCTTGATTACAGGTCGCACTGTTCTGCTTCCTTCCACGTCTCATAATGTTTTCATCAAATGCTCAATATTGTGGATAATACAATGTAGGGAGTCTGTATTATGAATTCCTTTCAAAAGTGTTTAGTTTTGTTATGACAGCCAGTTAAATTACTGAAGGCTCTTTCTGATCCTTTTATGCTTGGATTTGTCTTTTTTTAGAGCAGGTATATTTCAACATTGTCCTTTGTTCTAGGGTGTGGCCCTTACCCTATAGGGTATGTTTCTTACTCCTAAAGTGTTACTTTTCTGAGGTCTCAACTAAATGCTCAGAGAGCTCAGAAAGGCTTTTTTATTCTGGCTGAGCTGAGACTCCAATGTCTGCTAGCATTGAATCTCTGGTATCTTCATTTTCCTCAGCACCATGGCAGCAGCACACTCCTAGGCCTCATGGAGTCTCATCTTGTACATGCTCACTCAAGCCCCTGGCAAGGACCTATAGAAAACTCTCATAGATTTCTGCTCTCTATCCCCCCAACATAGGATCCTCTCTTCTGGTATCCTACGTTACGAAGTCTAGCTGCTTTGGCAGCCCTGAGCCCTGACATCTGCCTGCTCAGCTCAGCTTGCCTCCAATTCTCTGCACTGTGGTTGGCACTGTCCCCAGGGAGAGAGACAGGAGCAAATGTGGGGTGATTATGGGATTCAACTCATGTCTCCCTTCTGAAGGACATGGTCCTTCTCTGCATATTGTCCTATTACTCAAAAGAGCTGTCTCATATATTTTGCTCAGTTTATAGTTGTTTACAGAAAGAGGGAAAGTCTAGTACCAGTTACCCTGTCATGCCTGGAAGTGGAAGTTTCAGTCCTTATTATTGAGTATTAAAGGAGAGAGTGACCTTGGAAAAGTAGAAAAACTGTGGAACTTCATGTGGCACATAAGAACAGCTGCCCTAAGTTGAGATGTAGTTAAAAGCGTGAGTTCTGGAGCCAGAGAAACTATCATCTGGACCCTACCATCTACTGGCAGTGTAAGTAGATGGGCAAGTTACTTAACCTCTCTGTTCTTCAGTTTCCCTCATCTGTAAAATGAAGTACTTCAGGGACTTTGCGGGTGGTGCAGTGGCTAAGAATCCGCCTGCCAATGCAGGGGACATGGGTTCGAGCCTTGGTCTGGGAAGATCCCACATGCCATGGAGCAACTAAGCCCGTGTGCCACAACTACCGAGCCTGCGCTCTAGAGCCCGTAAGCCACAACTACTGAGCCCGCGTGCCAGAACTACTGAAGCCCATGAGCCTAGAGCCCGTGCTCTGCAACAAGAGAAGCCACTGCAATGAGAAGCCCGCGCATCATAATGAAGAGTAGCCCCAGCTTGCCACAGCTAGAGAAAGCCCGCGCACAGCAGCAAAGACCCAACGCAGGCATAAATAAATATTTTAAAAAATAAAATAAAATGAAGTACTTCAATAATGGTGTCTACCTAATGAAGATGAAATGGGTTAATCCAACACTCAGTAAATATTTATTATTTTCATCATCATCATTATTCCCTGGAACACCACTAATGGGAATTCCCCTCTCTTACTCCATTTTATTGCCCCAAATTCCCTCATATCCTAAAAACCTGATCTTATCCTACCATCTCTCACAAAGCAAGCCATAGCTAACTCTCCTGACTCCCCATGCTCCCTTTGAAGTTGACTGTGACCTGCTACCCCCCACCTTAAATCAACAGCCACTGGAAAAGCCACCTCCCTCTTAAGCCACCATGCCAAAAGCTTCCTGACAAGCATCCTTCAAGGGGTTAACTACTGAATACGCAGCCTCACCCCTTAAAGGAGCCAATGCGTTTGTTCTGTCCTGCAGCCTCTAACCTTGGATCTTTCTATTCCTTTCTCATCACTGCTTAGTCCTTACACTCCCACTAAAACCACTGTGGAAGAAGCTTACAGACCCCACACCTCCTCATTTTGTTCTATAGTTGAGGAACCCCTTTATCAATATAGCTATGTGGGAGAAAAAGACAAGTCTGTTGTGACCACCACTGCTGTTGCTCTGCCCAGCATCTTCTCCTTGGGGAAGCCTTTCCTCTTTCCATGTGGTCCTGTTTAGTCCACAGGGTTTGGGTGCAGCTAACTCTGCCCTCATCATTAGCTGGCCCCAGGGAAGGGCATGTGACACATACCTGGCCAATCAGAGCCAGGCATCTCCTTGGCCAGAAAGACTGGCTCAGAGATGCACATGTGCCCCAAGCAGGGCCCCTTAGAAAACTCTTTCAAATTCCTGCCAGTATTTTCACAGTAAAGATTATTTCTTTCCCTTTGGAATTGTGAGTTTTAAACAGGACAAGATTTGTGGATGCCAGTGGTAAGTGACAGTACCAGGATTTAGTCTGGAGGCCTGACTCCAGAGTCTGTGCTCTTTAACTTCTATGGTTCTACACCTCATAGATCCTGAGACAGAATCTGGAGGGACCTGTGGAAGTATTATTAGCTGAAGAGTTCACTGGACTACAGGGTACCCGACACTGCCATTGATATGATTTAGGAGTGTAGGCTCTGCTTCCTCAATGCTATAAGTGTTTCTGTCCCCTCAAAATTCATATTTTGAAGCCTATTGCCCAATATAATGGTATTAAGAAATGAGGCCTTTGGATTCTTTACAGACCTAGAACAAAAAAATCTTAAAATTTGTATGGATACACAAAAGATCCCAAATAGCCAAAGCGGTCTTGAGGGAAAAGAACGGAGCTGGAGGAATCAGATTCCCTGACTTCAGACTATACTACAAAGCTACAGTAATCAAGACAATATGGTACCGGCACAAAAACAGAAATATAGATCAATGGAACAGGATAGAAAGCCCAGAGATAAACCCACACACCTATGGTCAACTAATCTATGACAAAGGAATAATGGAAATAAAAACAAAAATAAACAAATGGGACCTAATGAAACTTAAAAGCTTTTTCAAAACAAAGGAAACTACAAACAAGACGAAAAGACAATCCTCAGAATGGGAGAAAATATTTGCAAATGAATCAACGGACAAAGGATTAATCTCCAAAATATATAAACAGCTCATGCAGCTCAATATTAAAAAAACAAACAACTCAATCCAAAAATGGGCAGAAGACCTAAAGAGACATTTCTCCAAAGAAGACATACAGATGGCCAAGAAGCACATGAAAAGCTGCTCAACATCACTAATTATTAGAGAAATGCAAATCAAAACTACCATGAGGTATCACCTCACACCAGTCAGAATGGGCATCATCAGAAAATCTACAAACAATAAATGCTGGAGAGGGTGTGGAGAAAAGGGAACCCTCCTACACTGTTGGTGGGAATGTAAACTGATACATCCACTATGGAGAACAGTATGGAGGTTCCTTAAAAAACTAAAACAGAACTACCATATGACCCAGCAATCCCACTACTGGGCACACACCCAGAAAAAAACATAATTCAAAAAGACACATGCACCCCAATGTTCATTGCAGCACTATTTACAATAGCCAGGACATGGAAGCAACCTAAGTGTCCAGACAGATGAGTGGATAAAGAAGATGTGGTACATATATACAATGGAATATTACTCAGCCACAAAAAGGAACAATATTGAGTCATTTGTAGAGACGTGGATGTATCTAGAGACTGTCATACAGAATGAAGTCAGAAAGAGAAAAACAAATATAGTATATTAATGCATATATGTGGAACCTAGAAAAATGGTACAATTTTTGCAGGGCAGAAACTGAGATACATATGTACAGAACAAACATATGGACACCAAAGCAGGAAAGTGGCGGTGGGGGGTGGTGGTGGGATGAATTGGGAGATTGGGATTGACATGTATACACTAATATGTATAAAATGGATAACTAATAAGAACCTGCTGTATAAAAAAAATAAAATAAAATTCAATAAATAAATGTGAATACCCATTTAAAAAAAAGAAAAAAAGAAAAAGAAATGAGGGCTTTGGAAAGTGATTAGGTCATGAGGGTGAAACCTCCATGAATGGGATTAGTGCCTTTATAAAACAGACCCTAGAAAACTCCCTTGCCCTTCCACCTTGTGAAGACACAGTGAAAAGATGCCTTCTATAAGCTAGAAAGTGAGCCCTCACCAGACACAGAACCTGCCATCACCTTGACCTTCGACTTTCCAGCCTCCAGAACCGTAGAAATAAATTTCTGTTGCTCATAAGCCACTGCTAAGCAGTCCGAATGGACTTTGGCAACCAACTACTTGAAGAGCTGCCAGATGGTAGCATGGCTTCCATGTCATCTGTCAGGACCCCAGACAGCCGTTGATTAGTGTGGGGCAGTGGATTATAACTGTGGTGGCCTCAGAATCACCTGGGAAGCTTTCTCAAAAGACATAGGGCTGGGATGTACCCAGACCCACTGTATCAGAATCTTGTGAGGTGGTGTGACAGATCATTATTGTTCAGCAAATATTCACTCCCCTTCCTCTGCCTTGTGTGATGCTATGGATTGAATTGTGTCTCCCCAAATTTACATGTTGAAGCCCCAATCACCATTGGTGGTATTTGGAAATAAGGCCATGGGAGGTAACTAGGTCAGGCCAGTGGAGCCCTCATGGTGAGATTAGTGTCCTTATAAGAAGAGACACAAGAGAGACCTCCTCCCACACTGTCTGCCGCCTTTCTCTTCACCATGTGAGGACACAAGAAGAAGATGGCCACGTGCAAACCAGGAAGAGAGTTCTCACCAGGAACTGAATGGACCAGCACCTTGATCTTGGGCTCCCCAGCCTCCAGAACTGTGAGAAATAAACTTCTCCTATTGTATGGTATTTTGTTACAGCAGCCCAAGCTAACTAAGACATGTGGCAAGCACATTCTCCTCTGCCTAGGGATATTAGTTTTGGTCATGTGACTTTCTTTGGCCGACGGAATGTGGGTAAAAATGAGAGAATGCAGTTCTGAGTGTAGGCTTTAAGAGGCACTGCATGTTTCCATCAGCTTTTTTGAGTTTCCTCCCTTTACCACGACAACAACATGCCCTGGAGGGGCTAATCCGTCAGTCTCAGTCCCAGCATGGGAAGGCATCTGAGCAGACTTAAACTCTACCCGTGGTTTGGGGCAGAGCAATAACAGCTGACTCTCAGTCAGGAGCCAAGCTCATAAAAATAGCAGAGCTTGGCAGAGCCAAGAATAAAGATAGCTGACCTATGAGCTAAAACCACCGATATTTGGGGAATGTTGGTTACAACAGCAAAAGCTGACTAATATAGGTGATAAAGGTGGGAGATTTCCACTCAGTGACTAAGCTCCCTCATCTCCCTTACTTAGTTAAGAACACTTGGAAGAATAGGGAGCAGAGGTTTGGGGCCAGTCCAGGTCTGTCTGAATTTGGGGCAGTTTATTAACCCTTTTGAGTTTCAGGTTCTTAATATACAAAAGGGTCCCTCTGGGTTGTTGTGACAATTAAATACGGTAATTCAGGTAAAGTCCATAGCTGTGCTGGAGGCATACAAGACATGTCTGTTCCCTCCCTAAGCATCATGCAGGGGGCGGTGATAAACACGTGAGGACAGAATGAATGAATGAATGAATCCTTCCAAGTCTGAGTCCTCATTCACTGGAGCCCTCAGAAGCCTGCCTGTCCTCCTGTACCTTTCCTCTTCATCGCTGTTGGTTCCTTCTTCAGCTGCTAACTTATCTTGAAACTCTTCTCCTCTGCGCAGAGTCTGAGAGGGTTCATTCGGCCTCAAGCATGGATCCTAAGGCAAAAACAGTTGCAAGATGAGACGAAGTACAGTTCTCTGAGTCAACTTGTGGTTTATCAAACCAGAGGGTGGAGGAGAAAGAGCCCCCTGCAATCCAGTGGCAGTGTCCAGCTCGCAGGCCTGTGATGATTCAGTGCTGAGCCCCCTGCCTTGCTTAGGAGCAGTGTCAGCCCTTATCCCTGTGTCCTGTTTCCAGTCTACCAAGCATGTCAAGCAGCTGACGAAATTAAACCGCGGAGTGAGGAAGTAGCTTGTCCACGGTTCCCACCAGGGAGGAGTGGAAATGAAATGCCATTGGGGAATCTGACCCTGCTGTGGGGATCTGAGAACAGTGCCAGCAACAGCCACTGGTCTGTAAGTGGGAGCAACTGGTATTATTATTATACGCATTTTACAGGTGGCAGTCTGCTACATCCTATCACACAGGATCAGAAAACATGGAACTTGACCAGAAGCTTCGAGAAATGGGGTATGGTGGGAGGACAATATGGAAACCATGAGGTAATCATGAGGCTTCGGAATTTTCTATGAGGTTGAATTTGTCTGTTATCATTTCCCCTTTCTGCAGAGATAGAAAGGTGAAGACTTTCTTATTTTGATTCTTCTACTTGTTACAGTAACCACTGTCCATGGAAAACAGGGTAAGACAGGCTAGGACAGATTTCTTTGTTGAGAAATCTCATTAAATAATAATAAATTGCAACCTGGGCTTCCTGCTAACTATGTGCCTGGCCTTGAGCCAGTCTTGTCTGTTTTTTCTGGACCTGAGCTTCATCAGCTGTAAAACAAAGGGGTTGGTGACATCTGTGGTTTTCAAACTGTGCTCCAACCCTGGGAGATGCCCTCGGGGGTGAGAGGGACAAAGCTGAGGCTGGAAGATGGGGCCTTGGGCTCCCCTCCCCACTTGACACAGAATGAAACTGCTTTGGTTGCCTTCCGTGTACTCTAATGTCTATGAAAGGCCACCAGTGTCAAGGCCAATGATGACCTCCACGTTGCCAAATCCAATGGTCACTCCTCGGGCCTCAGCTAACGGGACCTCTCTGCAGAACTGGAAATATCTGATCACTCCCTCCTCCATGCAGCCCCCTCTCCTGGGTTTCCGCCTCTCTTGCAGCTGCTCCTTTTCGGACTCCTCTGCTAAAACCTCCTCCTCCCCTGCCCTAGACCTCAGTCCTTGGACTTCTCTTTTCTCTCTCACTCCCTAGTGTCTCATCTAATTCCATGGATACTGATGACAAACAAATTTATCTCTATTTCCAAGTTTCCCCCTAAAGTCTGGACTTGTATATCCAACTGCCCTCCAGATATCTCTTGGGTGCTTAATAAGCTTCTCAAAACTGTCACACATCCAGAACTGAACACTTGGTCTCACTTCCTCCAAACGACAAGCACGTACCTGCTACAGGGCCTTTGCACTGGTTGTTTCCGCTGCCTGCAATGCTCTACCCTGTGATATTTATGTGCTTCCTCACTTCAGTCACCACCACCAAGAATCTTTCCCTTGTTAAAGCTTGGGCTCTGGCAGCAGACTGCCTATGTTTAAATCCCAGTTCTTCTTATTGATGATGCAACTTTGGGAAAATTACTTAGGTTGTCGTGAGGATTAAATGCATGTAAATGTAAACGAATGTAACATCCTTGGAACAGTATTAGCTACACAGTAAGTACTCAAAATAACATTCCCCAGGATTATTCTCTGACTACCCTTCTCTAAAATAACACCCCCTCTCACTTTCTTTTTCCCACCTTGCTGTACGACCTCACTGTTTGTTTTCGGGTGACGTTAATTGTCTACTTTTTTATTCTGGTTCCCTCACTGGAAGGTAAGCCCCATGAGGGCAGGGACTCTGCTCTGTTTCACCATTGTTTTCCTGGTTCCGAGGACAGTGTGTGGCACGTGGTTATGCTCGGTAAACATGACATAAATAAACCCAAATAACTCATGGGCCACTCTAGGACAGCAGGAGGACCGTTTTCTCCCACACTCACCCCACGCTCCCATCACGTCCCCTGGGGGCAACAGCTGGGACTAACTGCACTTCTCGTGAGAAATCTGCAGGGGACGCGGCTGGAAGGTGTGGGTGTAGGGATGGCTATGGCCCAAACTTTGGGTGTCTTCCAGCTCTGCTCAGGAGCCCTTAGTGCCATCATAATTCTTAAGTTCTGAGAACTTTGTGGTGTCTCTAAGTAGGAAAAAATCTTGATCCCATGTTGGACTCCTCCGAAGAATCAGGGTGGCGGGGCATTTGGGAAGTGACTGTCCACCCCTGCTCGGAGGATCTGTCCAGAGTGCCCAGCAGCACAGCTTGTTAGAGGCTAAGGGGCCATTCTGCCTCCACAGCCATTCTACCTAAGCCCTTGTCTTCCCTTTGCGGGTGATGTGTTCTGAGCCAACGTAGTTAAGTCAGAGCTACATTTCCCAGGATTCCCTTCCCTGCATATTCTGGGCCAGCTGACTTTGTGCAAGGTCTGGAAGATGAGCACAAAGCAGCAGGCTTTATCTTTCTAAGCCTCTGGATGCTTGATGCAGGGCGCCAGGGGTGGCTGGAGCTCACGCGCACCGTCACCAATCTGCTGGCTCAGCTTGGTGGACCGGGCAGTTTGGGAGCTCTCAGCTCTTCTGCCTCCTGCTGGACCATCCCTAGGCTTCTCCGTGTCCTGGCCCAAGGGCATGTTTGGCTCTACGATGAAGGATGCCAGACTCTCCCACAGGTCACACGTATCACCAAAGCTGGAGCTTCGTCAGCCTCAGAAACTGACACTGTTCCAGCTCAGTTTCAGGGTTGCATTCGCCCTTGGTCTTCCCCATTCTACATCTGTCCTTCTTTCCTTCTGGCTGCCTGCCCTGCTTTAGGCCCACTTTAAGCCCCACACCAGATTCCGGAGCAACAGTTGAACATAAAGTATTTACCTGGCTCCCACAATTATGTCAGGTTATTTCCCAAAAGGAATTCCATATTCTGTATCATTTCTAGTAATTTGTTCCTCTGGTCAAACCCTAACTGATGCACACTCTTTAATCTCCAGACCCCATTTATCCTTCAAAGCTCTACTCAACTGTCACTTACTCCATGAAGCCTTCACAATCTCTTTTGTTGCAATTACCCTCTTTCTTCTCAAAGTTCCCATAACAATTATTTTGGTACCATAATTTGTTCACAATATTTAGTGGTCATTTACTACGTTCCAGGCACTGTTCCAGGACACAGCAATAAATGAAACAGACAAAAGTTTTTCTGCTTTGTATTAGTTATAGAAGTGTTCTCTCTCTCCCATCCTGGAAGATAAATGAGGGTAAAAGTAATCCCAGATATAGTTTTCAAATTCTTATAAGTCCTACAGCCAGTAACTAAGAACGTTCAGCATGGCCATTTTCCATTGCCTGAATCCTCTGTCTTCAGTATTTGTAACTGGACACTGAAGTCTAACTGGTTGACATGCTCTAGGACCCAGTGAGTTTGGTTCATTGTTGTGCACTTTCAAAAATGATGTCACTGACCAGCTTACAACCTCCACGTGGACCTGAGGCTAAAAGGACCACCTTTGCCTTGTACTTTCAGGTATTTTGGGCATTGAATTATCTTGGAGCTCTCCAATTCTTATAAAGCCCAGAAGCAAAGATCATAATCTAAGCAAAAGAGCTTTGTGAGACAACTGTTATAAACACATGTTCTGTATAATGTGGGGAAAATTGCACAGTAAATATGGAACAAAAAAAAATCAGAATAGCATAATACTACACTATAAATACATATATGATGACCAAAGTTAATTAGGTCCAGGTTTCAAAAGGAAAATGGAAGGTTACAAGGAAATTTTAGTAAAAAGAAAGCACAAAATATGTGGCCAAAACAATCTAAATGGTACCAGTAATCACAATAAATAGGAATTGGCTTGGGCTTCCCTGGTGGCGCAGTGGTTGAGGGTCCGCCTGCCAATGCAGGGGATGCGGGTTCGTGCCCCGGTCCGGGAAGACCCCACATGCCGCGGAGCAGCTGGGCCCGTGAGCCATGGCCGCTGAACCTGTGCGTCCGGAGCCTGTGCTCCACAACGGGAAAGGCCACAACAGTGAGAGGCCCACGTACAACAAAAAAAAAAAAAAAAAAAAAAAGAATTGGCTCAATTCAACATGAACATCTCTACCCTGGTAAAAGGAATCATTCACTAAAAAGCTCTAATAATGAAATTGTAGACACCTAACAACAGAGACTGAAAACATAAGGCAAAATGTACAGAAATGCAGGGAGAAATAAGCAAATTTATAGTGGGAGATTTTAATGTATGCCTCTCAGAGACTCATACATCAGGTACACAAAATGAGCTAGGATATGCAAGATTTGAACAAGATTAAGAAGCTAAGCCTAATAGCTAAAAAAGAATAGTAATCACTGCTGATGTGTATATGATGCTTAGTGTGCACCAGGCCCTCAACTCTCTGAGGTGTGAATCATTCCATTTTAAAGGTGATGAAACTGAAGCCGGAGAGGACATGTACCTTGCCCTAGGTCATACAGTGAATATATCACAGAACTAGAATTTAAATATATAAACTTTAACAACCAAACTGAGACTACTTCTTTGCTCTCACATAGGAAACATTAAAAAAAACTGACCCCACAGCAGGCTACAAAGCAAATCTCAACATAGTTCAGAGTGTTGACATTCTACAGACCATATTATCTAATGACAATGCAATAAAATTAGAAAACAATAAGAAAGTAGGTTTAAAAATGAGACAAACTTCAAAACTCTGGGATACAGCTAAAGATATGTACTTAGAGGGAAATTCATAGCCTTAAATGTATTTATTAGAGAACATTTAAGAAGTTAGATAAAGGATAACATAAACCTGAAGTAAGTAGAAGGAAAGAGGTGTGAAAGACAAAATTAATGACGTAGAAAAAGACAGATCTGACCAACATATCTGAAAGCTGGCTTTTTGAAAAGACACATCAAACGTGTAGTAAGACTGATCAAGGAAAGAGGGAGAAGGAACTTAAAGCAACATGAATAATTGGCAAATATCTCACGACAGTTATTATGGAGATGAAAAAGAAGTTCAAATGTACTCTGAGCCACTGTGAAGACCATGAAAGAGAATGTGCAGGATATAATTTCTGGGCTACCTTATCGACCACTGATATATCCTGGGCAGAAGTCCAGAAACAGGAGAGGATGGAAAATGCTTAAAAAGGCTGATGATGCACTCGGATGGCTACACCAGCCCCCCACTACATAGCATTCATCCATTTCCATACATTAACTCATGGATGCCTGCAACTCAGTGAGGTGGGCAGGAAAGACACCCCCATCCTTGTGTTAGAGAGCAGGATCTAAAATCAGAGAAGTCTAGCGACTTGTCTCAGGTCACACAGCCACTGGAGAACAGCACAGGACTGGACTCCTGGGTCGTCCCACTACCATTCGTGTCATTCCACGTGACTGCACTGGCACTTGGCTATGCCGTTAGCATGATCGCCAGCTGCCAGTGTCAGGGCCTAACTGGGTGAGTTCAAACTGGGTGGTACAAAAGTGCTGCTGAGAAGTATCTAAAAAGAGACACTCAAAATCAACCTGAGAGATGAAGGCTGTTTCCCAAATCAACAGGGAGGTAAACTCGGTAATCTTTTCTGTTTCTGTTCAGTTGTTTCCAGCCCCCATGACACCAGAGACAAGAGCATCCTTCCTCCCAAAAGGGAGATGAATCCTCCCCCTCCCAGCAAGTAACTGAAGGACCCCAGTGTTCTTCTAAATCATCCTCTGGCCAAGGTTAATTTTTGAAGGTGTTCCTAATCTAACTCAGAATGGCACCCTCAGTCCCATTCATTCAGTTGTCATGTCATGGATCAGTTAATGTACAAGGAAGTGTAAACATCTGCCTCATTCAGGTATGTTAAGTGCTGGAAGGATAAAGATTAATGAGATACAGTTCTTGATTTCAACAAACTAATGGTTCAGCAGAGGGGACCAACAGACCATATAAATGGCAAAAACATTCCCTTCCTTCACCCACCCTCCTTCTGTACTTGGTGTTTTGGGTCAAAGTGCATCATTCAAAAGGAGCTGGGATGCCATCTGAATATTCCTCAAACGGACTTGACCATGGAAAAACAGTTGGCTGAAAGAGCACTTTCAAGCCCGCCAATACTCATTTCTCTGAATTCCAAATGGAGCGGACTCTCCAACCTCCCTTTTCTGTTTGTCTGCTTGCGATCCCAGTGAGTTCCTCCCAGGACCAACCCTGAGCCACTCTCGGTGGATTCTGAGTTAATTGCCCCTAATTCACACTCTTGGGTTCCCCATCAGGCATTTCTCAGGTTCTGCCCAGGGCTCTCTCCATTGTTAAAGTGTGCACAGAAAAATAAATAACTCTGCTTCTCCTCCAACCATCCACTGCAAAAGCCTCCTCCCAACTCCCCCCAAGCAAATGGCTGGTTATTTTAAACCCACGTTCACATTAGGTCTTCATCTTTCATCTTCTAGGCAATGAACCTCACCTAGATTGTTTCTATTTTAAAGGAATACCCATGCCCAGGAAATCTCCTGGAAGGAAATATTGAAAGTCATTCTCAAGTTCATTTGACAATCTTTCAAAGGTAGCATTACGTACATCTTAAAATAGAACACCTAATGCAATGGGGTTTTGCTGAAATGATTACAGGGGACTGTAATAGATACTACAAAGTCACCTTACATTTATAGACTCTATAACAGTTTTGAAAAGTGCCTTCATGTGCTTTCTTCTGTTCATTACAAGTCTCTGGAGGGGTGGAGGGCAGGGACTATCACTGCCACGTTACTAATGAGAAGCGGTATGGAATCGTGGTTTGGGCCCTGGTGCTGCTCTTTGGGCCTCAGTCTCCCTATCTGTAAAGCAAGGATAATAATAACACTTGCCTTGGGACTTCCCTGGTGGACCAGTGGCTAAGACTCTGCACTCCCAGTGCAGGGGGCCCGGGTTTGATCCCTGATCAGGGAACTAGATCCCACATGCTGCAACTAAGGGTTCGCATGCCGCAACGAAGCTCCCGCGTGCAAAGATCCCACGTGCCACAACTAAGACCCGGCACGGGCCAAATTAAAAAAAAATAAAATAAATAAAAACACTTGCCTCATAGGGTTGTTGTGGGACTGTGTACTGCACTACATTATTGGTACTTGATCTATGTTTGCCACTAGGAGTAGTGAGGAAACTGATCTCAGAGAGATAATTACATAATATTTACTTCCTGCATTTGAAATGGAGCTCTCCAAGGACCAGGACTGGGCCTCACTCACCCTGGCATCCAGCCCTGTGCCTTGCACAGTGATAGCACTCATAAATACTTGTTGAGGCGAAATGACTTGACTAATAATGACCACAAATGACTCTCCTTTTTCTTCTGGAGACGGTGCAGGCAGGGATCTATGAAAACTTTGCCCCTTCTCTGCCCACGGTTCACTGTGATCCAGGCACCAGAAACTTCCAGAAAAAAGTTTCCTTTAGAATTACCAAGACTGACATGGCTTTCTGAAAACCAATGAAGAACACTGTGAACCTAAGAGAATCAAGGAGACTAGACATCAGAGACCAGGACAAACGGCTCAGTGGAGTCTCAGCTGTCTATGATGGGGACAGAGCCATACCCAGGGTTGGCAACCCTCCCTCTTCATATTCTGGGGGTGGAGTGAAAAGTCTGCTCTCAGTTGGCCTTATTATTTATATCTCTCTTGACTCACTGAAATGCTTTGGCAGAACAGCAAAGAACAACCTTTGTCGCGTCCCATGTGGGTACAGGGTTCACCACACTGCAGTGTGCTGCTCACACACCTTCTGCATGAGCCTGGACTTTGCACCTCCAGGGCCTCAGCAAAGGTTTGACTCGCTTGGCTGGTATAGAGTTGGCTTGCCAAAAATATCTGAATTAAATTATAAATGTTCTCTGATTGATCAAGTTCAGAAAGTTGTGTAACCTGCTGTGTTGGCAAGGTTGTGGGGAAACAGGCACTTGCACGTGCTGCCATGGGGGTACACTGACATCCTTGATGGAAGGCAATGCAGCAAATCTATCAAAGTTAAAGCCACTCATACCGCTGGACCCAGCAAATGCTACGATGGTAAGAGTTAGCACCTACTGAGCATTTACACGTGCTGGGTGCTGTTTTCATCACTGCTTATATATTAATTCCTTTAGTCCTCACAGAAAACCCTGGGAGGTAGGTACTATCATCAGACCCATTTTACAGGCGAAGAAGCTCAAGCAAAGAGACTTTAAATCAATTGTCCAAGATTCTTTAGCCAGTAAGAAACCAGACGTCAGGTTCAGGGGACCGCTCGCTTAACCACTATGCTACACTGTATCCCTCTACAGTGTTATCCATTTAAGTATTATCTATAGTGAAAAATTAGAAACAAACCAAAAAATTCATCATAAGGGAAAAGGTACATGTATTACAGTTTTTCTGTTCAAGGGAACACTAGACAGTTGCTCTTTTTTTAAAAAAAATGAAGTTGATATGGAAGTGTACTGCTGTGTTACAATCACCAAGCTATAAAAATTTAAGTTTAGAAAAAAGCAGAGTGAAGGAGAGAATTCTATCATTTTCAGAAGAAAATAATATATTCATAATGATGCCTGCATATGCACCATATGAAAGGAGATACAAGAAGGGGTAAAACAAGATAAGACAGGGAACTGGGGGAGGGGGCACGCTTTTCACTGTATACCTTTATGCACCTTATGAATTCTGTGCTTTGTAGGTAGGTTATCTTTTTGAAAAGAAAACTCAGTTTAAAAGAACAGACTAGGAGATTGGTTCAAGATGGCGGAGCAGAAGGACGTGTGCTCTCTCCCTCTTGCAAGAGCACCGGAATCACAACTAACTGCTGAACAATCATCAACAGTAAGATACTGGAACTCACCAAAAAGATACTCCACATCCAAAGACAAAGGAGAAGCTGCAATGAGACAGTAGGAAGGGCGCCATCACAATAAAATCAAATCCCATAACCGCTGGGTGGGTGACTCACAAACTGGAGAACAATTACACCACAGAAGTCCGCCCACTGGAGTGAAGGTTCTGAGCCCCACGTCAGGCTCCCCAACCTGGGGGTCTGGCAATGGGAGGAGGAATTCCCAGAGAATCAGACTTTGCAGGCTAATAGGATTTGATTTCAGGACTTGGACAGGACTGGGGGAAAGAGAGACTCCACTCTTGGAGGGTACACACAAAGTAGTGTGTGCATCAGGACCCAGGGGGAAGGAGCAGTGACCCCATAGGAGACTGAACCAGACCTACCTGCTAGTGTTGGAGAGTCTCCTGCAGAGGCAGGAGGTGGCTGTGGCTCACCGCAGGGACAAGGACACTGGCAGCAGAAGTTCTGGGAAGTACTGATTGGCGTGAGCCCTTCCAGAGTCCACCATTAGCCCCACCAAAGAGCCCGGGTAGGCTCCAGTGTTGGGTCCCCTCAGGCCAAACAACCAACAGGGAGGGAACTCAGCTCCACTTGTCAACAGACAAGCGGATTAAAGTTTTACTGAGCTCTATCCACCAGAGCAACACCCAGTTCTACCCACCACCAGTCCCTCCCAGCAGGAAACTTGCACAAGCCTCTTAGATAACCTCATCCACCAGAGGGCAGACAGCAGAAGCAAGAAGAACTACAATCCAGCAGCCTGTGGAACGAAAACCTTGTTCACAGAAAGATAGACAAAATGAAAAGGCAGAGGACTATGTACCAGATGAAGGAACAAGATAAAACCCCAGAAAAACAATTAAATGAAGTGGAGATAGGCAACCTTCCAGAAAAAGAATTCAGAATAATGATAGTGAAGATGGTCCAGGACCTCGGAAAAAGAATGGAGGCAAAGATCGAGAAGATACAAGAAATGTTTAACAAAGACCTAGAAGAATTAAAGAACAAACACCTAGAAGAATTAAATAAACAGAGATGAACAATACAATAAATGCAATGAAAAATACACAAGAAGGAATCAATAGCAGAATAACTGAGGCAGAAGAACGGATAAGTGATCTGGAAGACAGAATGGTGGAATTCACTGCCACGGAACAGAATAAAGAAAAAAGGATGAAAAGAAATGAAGACAGCCTAAGAGACCTCTGGGAGAACATTAAACGCACCAACATTCACATTATAGGGATCCCAGAAGGAGAACAGAGAGAGAAGGGACCTGAGAAAATATTTGAAGAGATTATAGTCAAAAACTTCCCTAACATGGGAAAGGAAATAGCCATCTAAGTCCAGGAAGAACAGAGAGTCCCAGGCAGGATAAACCCAAGGAGAGACACATAGTAATCTAACTGACAAGAATTAAAGACAAAGAAAAATTATTAAAAGCAACAATGGAAAGATGACAAATAACATACAAAGGAACTCCCATAAGGTTAACAGCTGATTTCTTAGCAAAAACTCTACAAGCCAGAAGGGAGTGGCACAATATATTTAAAGTGATGAAAGGGAAGAAACTACAACCAAGATTACTCTACCTGGCAAGGATCTCATTCAGATTTGATGGAGAAATCAAAAGCTTTAGAGACAAGCAAAAGCTAAGAGAATTCAGCACCACCAAACCAGCTCTACAACAAATGCTAAAGGACCTTCTCTAGGTGGGAAACACAAGAGAAGCAAAGGACCTACAAAAACAAACTGAAAACAATTAAGAAAATGGTAATAGGAACATACATATCGATAATTACCTTAAATGTGAATGGATTAAATGCTCCAACCAAAAGACACAGGCTTGCTGAATGGATATAGAAACAAGACCCAAATATATGCTATCTACAAGAGACCCACTTCAGACCTAGGGACACATACAGACTGAAAGTGAGGGGATGGAAAAAGATATTCCATGCAAATGGAAATCTAAAGAAAGCTGGGGTAGCAATACTCATATCAGATAAAATGACTTTAAAATAAAGAATGTTACAAGAGACAAGCAAGGACACCACATAATGACCAAGGGATCAATCCAAGAAGAGGATGTAACAATTCTAAATATATATACACCCAACATAGGAGCATCTCAATACATAAGGCAAATGCCAACAGCTATAAAAGAGGAAATAGACAGTAACACAGTAATAGTGGGGGACTTTAACACCTCACTTACACCAATGGACAGATCATCCAGACAGAAAATTAATAAGAAAACACAAACTTTAAATGACACAGTAGACCAGATATATTTAACTGATATATATGGGACATTCCATCCAAAACCAGCAGATTACACTTTCTTCTCAAGTGCACACAGAACATTCTCCACGATAGATCACATCTTGGGTCAACAAATCAAGCCTTGGTAAATTTAAGAAAACTGAAATCATATCAAGTATCTTTTCCAAGCACAATGCTATGAGATTAGAAATCAATTACAGGGGGAAAAAAACATAAAAAAAACACACACACACAGAGGCTAAACAATACATTACTAAATAACCAAGAGATCAACAAAGAAATCAAAGAGGAAATCAGAAAATACCTAGAGACAAATGACAACAAAAACACGACGATCCAAAACCTATGGGATGCAGGAAAAGCAGTTTAAGAGGGAAATTTATAGCAATACAATCCTACCTCAAGAAACAAGAAAAATCTCAAATAAACAATCTAAACTTACACCTAAAGGAACTAGAGAAAGAAGAAAAAACAAAACCCAAAGTTAGCAGAAGGAAAGAAATCATAAAGATCAGAGCAGAAATAAATGAAATAGAAACAAAGAAAATAATAGCAAAGATCAATAAAACTAAAAGCTGGTTCTTTGAGAAGATAAACAAAATTGATAAACCTTTAGCCAGACTCATCAAGAAAAAGAGGGAGAGGACTCAAATCAATAAAATTAGAAATGAAAAAGGAGAAGTTACAATGGACAGCACAGAAATACAAAGCATCATAAGAGACTACTACAAGCAACTCTATGCCAATAAAATGGACAACCTGGAAGAAATAGACAAATTCTTGGAAAGGTATAACCTTCCAAGATTGAACCAGGAAGAAACAGAAAATATGAACAGACCAATCACAAGTAATGAAATTGAAACTGTGATTAAAAATCTTCCAACAAACAAAAGTCCAGGACCAGATGGCTTCACAGGTGAATTCTCTCAGACATTTAGAGAAGAGCTAACAGCCATCCTTCTCAAACTCTTCCAAAAAACTGCAAAGGAAGGAACACTTCCAAACTCATTCTATGAGGCCACCATCACCCTGATACCAAAACCAGACAAAGATACTACAAAAAAAGAAAATTACAGACCAATATTACTGATTAATATAGATGCAAAAATCCTCAACAAAATACTAGCACACAGAATCCAACAACACATAAAAAGGATCATACACCATGATCAAGTGGGATTTATCCCAGGGATGCAAGGATTCTTCAATATACGCAAATCAATCAATGTGATACACCATATTAACAAATAGAAGAATAAAAACCATATGATCATCTCAATAGTTGCAGAAAAAGCCTTTGACCAAATTCAACACCCATTTATCATAAAAACTCTCCAGAAAGTGGACACAGAGAAAACCTACCTCAACATAATAAAGGCCATATACAGCAAACCCATAGCAAACATCATTCTCAATGGTGAAAAACTGAAAATATTTCCTCTAAGATCAGGAACAAAACAAGGATGTCCACTCTCGCCACTATTATTCAACATAGTTTTGGAAGTCCTAGCCACAGCAATCACAGAAGAAAAAGAAATAAAAGGAATCCAAATTGGAAAACAAGAAGTAAAACTGTCACTGTTTGCAGATGACATGATATTACATAAAGATAATCCTAAAGATGCCACCAGAAAACTATGAGAGCTTAACAATGAATTTGGTAAAGCTTCAGGATACAAAATTAATGTACAGAAATCTCTTGCATTCCTATACACTAATGAAAGGTCAGAAAGAGAAATTAAGGAAACAATCCCATTCACCACTGCAACAAAAAGAATAAAATACTTAGGAATAAACCTACCTAAGGAGGTAAAAAACCTGTACTCAGAAAAGTATAAGACACTGATGAAAGAAACCAAAGATGACACAAACAGATGGAGAGATATACCATGTTCTTGGACTGGAAGAATCAATATTGTGAAAATGACTATACTACCCAAAGCAATCTAAAGATTCAATGCAATCACTATCAAATTACCAATGGCAGTTTTTACAGAAGCAGAACAAAAAATCTTAAAATTTGTATGGAGACACAAAAGACCCTGAATAGCCAATGCAATCTTGAGGGGAAAAAAACGGAGCTGGAGGAATCAGACTCCCTGACTTCAGAGTATACTACAAAGCTACAGTAAACCAGACAATATGGTACTGGCATGAAAACAGAAATATAGATCAATGAAACAAGATAGAAAGCCCAGAGACAAACCCACGCACCTATGGTCAACTAATCTATGACAAAGGAAGCAAGGATATTCAATGGAGAAAAGAAAGTCTCTTCAATAAATGGTGCTGGGAAAACTGGACAGCTACATGTAAAAGAATGAAATTAGAACACTCCCTAACACCATACACAAAAATAAACTCAAAATAGATCAAAGACCTAAATGTAAGACCAGATACTATAAAACTCTTACAGAAAAACATAGGAAGAACACTCTGTGACATAAATCACAGCAAGATCTTTTTTGACCCATCTCCCACAGTAATGGAAATAAAAACAAAAATAAACAAACAGGACCTAATGAAACTTCAAAGCTTTTGCACAGCAAAGGAAACTATAAACAAGACGAAAAGATAACCCTCAGAATGGAAGAAAATATTTGCAAACAAATCAAGACCTAAATAGACATTTCTCCAAAGAAGACATACAGATGGCCAACAGGCACATGAAAAGCTGCTCATCATCACTAATTATTAGAGAAATGTAAATCAAAACTACCATGAGGTATCACCTCACACCAGTTAGAATGGGCATCATCAGAAAATCTGCAAACAACAGATGCTGGAGAGGGTGTGGAGAAAAGGGAACCCTCTTGCACTGTTGGTGGGAATGTAAATTGATACAGACACTATGGAGAACAGTATGGAGGTTCCTTAAAAAACTAAAAATAGAATTACCATATGACACAGCAATCCCACTACTGGGCATATACCCAGAGAAAACCGTAATTCAAAAAGACACATGCACCCCAATGTTCATTGCAGCTCTATTTACGATAGCCAGGTCATGGAAGCAACCTAAATGCCCATCAACAGAGGAATGGATAAAGAAGTTGTTAGTACATATATACAGTGGAACATTAGCCATAAAAAGGAACGAAACTGGGTCATTTGTAGAGACGTGGATGGACCTAGAGACTGTCATACAGAGTGAAGTAAGTCAGAAAAGAGAAAAACAAATATTGTATATTAACGCATACATGTGGAACCTAGAAAAATGGTATAGGTGAACTGGTTTGCAGGGCAGAAATAGAGACACAGATGTAGAGAACAAATGTATGGACACCAATGGGGGAAAGCGGTGGGGCGGGGGTGATGGTGGTGGGATGAATCAGGAGATTGGGATTGACAACATATATACACCAATATGTATAAAATAAAAAACTAATAAGAACCTGCTGTATAAAATAAATAAATTAATTAACTTAAAAAGAAAGAACTATACCTGTAAAGTACATAACAGTTGCCTAATAGAAAACACAGCACCAGATGTTTAATTCTATTACTAAATGTCCACATTGCGTTAAAGCTATTTGTTTATATATTTTTCTCCCGTGTAGCATGTAGCTCAGAGGCTGGCACTTGTTATGTATTTCACAGATGACTGCAGAATGAAAGAATAACGTGCATGTTGAGTTGAATCAAGTGAAATTGATACTCATCAAGGTTCCTCCTGCAACTCTATGTAGGAGGGGTCTGTACTTCTCTCTAGAACTAAGCTCATGGAGGGATCACGGTCTAGACCCAGGAGGGTCGGATGAGAGCCGAGTTTCATGGTCAAACAACCCAAGCTTCTCAACATGCACTCGAGGGAGAGTTATGATTACTGTTATGCTTCTTGCTGGGCAGAACCAAAGACCCCACTCTAGTCCAGTGCCCCTTGATCTGCCAGCCAGGCTGCAACCAGAGAGGGAGAGAAGAGTCATCTGACAAGCCCGGTTCTTTTTCAAACCATGTGGATAATTACTCAGAACTCTATTTTCGTTGTGGTTTTTGCAAATTGATTTTATAATGATTTTTTATTTCAGGCATTTTGGCAGCTCTAAGGGGGGCAATAAAAGAGCCCATTAATGCCAGCATGTGTCACTGGGGACACCAAAGTGCTGAAAAGAAGAAGAAAAATATCCTTAATTAAAGCAGAAAAAGCTAGAGGTTACCTGGGTCTCTAAAATGTTGCCTTGCTGGCAGTCCAATTCTTGGGGCCGTTCATTGCCTCTCGGGGGACGTACATTATTCTGCTGGATAAATTCTTCCAGCCTTAAAACCTAAAACAGAAGAATAGAAACATTCAGCAATGAAACAAAGTCCTATCACCCGGCTGTGGTCATTAATCTGGGACCCATTCCCTTGGGTCAATCAGTTCTGGGGACTGTGCCCCACTAGACAAATCCCAGACACGCTTCTAGAGAGGCCATTTCTAATTAGCTAGTTGCTTCGTCTCTCCAGAAGAAGATGAGCCTGGCAGGTTTACAATATTCCACACTTCTCTTTAAATTATTCACATCCACATAACTATACCAGGGCTGTAGCATGGTTTCCATTAGTTTTCATACCATTCCTGGAAGGCCACCCTATTTCGTTTTTACAAAGTTAGTTGGTAAAGAAAAGGAACAATATTTAAGAATTATACAGATAATATGAGAGAAGAGTGGCTAAAAGCTGCTATTAAATTATAAAGCCTTAATTATGATTATTATTAACCAACTAACTGTAGAGTGTCAATTAAACGGTCTGGTTTCCCTGCTCTAGACTTTGAGAAGAACAAGGTCAATAACCATAAAGGAACCTCAGATGTGGCTAAAACTAATGCTCCTCAGGCAGCTCCTCAGGTGTAAAGTGGGGAGATGGGACAGACTGAGAGCAAGATGGTAAGATCATAAAATATCGTCCCTGCCTTCAAGGAGCTGTCACCTTATGGAGCAGACAGATGCATGTTTACAATCACAACAACATTCAGTAGACACATGTACAATATATAAGAGCATCATTAATGGTGTGTTTGCTCTGTGCCAGGCACAGACCTAAGCATTTTACAGTATTAACTCTTTTAATTCTCCTAACAATTAGTATGAGGTAGGTACTACCGCAGAGAACTTACAGCAATAAACTCTGCCCAGGGAATTCCAGCACAGTGTTAAGGGCACTGAAGGATGAATAGGAGTCCGTCAGCGGCAAGTTCTTCTCCATAGTAACACTGTCCACAGCGCCTTTAAACTTTGAACTTGGTCCCTGGGTGGTTTGGACGAGTGGGCCCAAGAAGAAAACTCCACTGTTCAGCTGGTTTACATCCATTCCTTACCCTGCTCTCCTTGCCTGCCTCCACCAGGGAGGCCTGACGGCTAAATCCTTGCTTTCCCAGGCTGGCCACGTGGCACAGATATTACCAATGGGAGTAGGAGTCAGCTGGGGGTTTCTGCGTATGCTTTTGTTTTCCTGATGAAGTGTGCAGGCCTGGTCATCCCTGCCCCTCCTTCTTTCCTGCTTTAACTTGGGGCATGACAACTGGTACAGTGACAGTCGTTCTCACAGCCAAGGGGAATCTGAGCCAACTTCTCCTACGTGCAGTGCTAGGAACCTATGATGCATTTAGGGGCCATGAACATATTTTCATTTCTTTCAGAATCAGAAGAAAAAACTGCAGCCTGGCCATATTCACCTTTATGACAGTGCAGTTACAAATTATAATTTTAAATTCTTTTTGATAAAGAAAAGAGCCCAGGAAGGCAGAAGTATCTAATGCCCAGGACACTGATAACACAGCCGGGGGTGGGGAGAGGGCAGGACCAAGATGTTTGCAGATTTTCCAGGCCTGATATCATTTAGCCACAGAATCAACACCAGCAGCCTCCTGCCTCCCTCTTTTATGTGTGACATTAAGTGCCTCTTTGTTAAGCCTCTATAAATCAGGCTCTCTGTTATCTGCAGCTGAATTCATGCCCCTGAGACAGCCTTCCTGTCAGGATGAAGTCTTGTTCTTCCTTCCAAGGATGCTAAATGTAAGGAGGTCAGGGAAGCTTCCCAAGATTCCTAGCATCTCAGTTCATCAAAAATTCCTGGAGCCCAGAACTATCATTCCAAGAACAGCTTTTATTCGGGACTTACCTCAAGCAGTGAATTCTGGAGCTTCACACTTAGGGCCTCTTTCTCTTCTTGCAGATGCTTTATTTCATTTTCTGATTTCTTCTTCACTTCCTCCAACTGTGCTTCTACTTCCTAAATGATGAATGGAAGAGTTAACCACACAAGCCACGAAAACATGGACAGGACACACCCTGCCTTATTCCCAAAGGGGTTCAAAGAAACTCACAAGAGTCATAAACTACTATAAGAAAACATAAATTAGGGCTTCCCTGGTGGCGCAGTGGTTGAGTCCGCCTGCCAATGCAGGGGACACGGGCTCGTGCCCCGGTCCAGGAAGATCCCACATGCTGCGGAGCAGCTGGGCCCGTGAGCCATGGCCACTGAGCCTGCGCATCCGGAGCCTGTGCTCCGCAACGGGAGAGGCCACAACAGTGAGAGGCCCGCGTACCGCAAAAAAAAAAAAAAAAAAGAAAAGAAAAGAGAACATAAATTAGAAATACATGAGAAAGTCCAAAGAAAACAGGTGCTAAATTCACACCACGAAGTCGAATATATACTGGGGGTTGGGGGGGTGGGGGCAGAGTAAACCCCTGGCTTTAAATTTTGTAGTGTCAAATAAGAAAACAGAATGCTCATTACTGACAAAGTTCTCATGGTTCTATAAATCAAAAAGCCAACTACACCCTCAGTTGCAGGGAAATATCAAAAGCAGAATGAAATTTCTTCTTTGGCCTTCTCAACAGCATCCTTACTTTAGCCAAAATGATGGGATTCATAGGGCTGCTTCCTCCATGGTCCCTCCCCACAGCCTCACAGTCTCAGCACAAAGCAGATCCAGACAAAAGAACATTCTGGAGCCCATGTGAGTGGTGCAGCTGCATTTTAGCTGTGTGATCTTGGGCAGATTTCCTAACCTCTCTGTGATTCAATGCATTACTTACATGCTTAGCACAGTTCTAGGTACATAGTAAGGGATCGATAAATGCTAAATAGTACTATTCTTACAGATGCTTACGCTTTCTGATCTAGCTTAATATCTGGGGAAATTTTTCAAGTGTCTAGAGAAGTGGATGAAATATTCTGTTCCTCGTAGCTGAATTTTAGGTAGATATTAAGTCATTTATTTGTTCAACAAATATTTATTGAGACCTACCATGTGCTTGGCACTGTTCTTGAAGCTGGGGATAAAAACAGACAATATGCTTACTCACCAGGAGCTCACATTTGCGTGAAAGAGATAGGCAGCAAAGTCAACAGCTATAATGCAGTAGATACCATGCTGGATGGTGATAATTGATTACAGACCTTTATGGTCTAACTGGAAGTAGATGACATATTAGCAGTTGACATTTACTGAGTGTGTACCATTTTCTGGGCGCTTTTCACAGATCATCTCGTTGATCCTTATGAAAACACTATGAGCTAGGTAGTATTGTTAAAGCTCATTATACAGATGAAGAAATGAAGCTTCAAGAGGTTAAATAACTTGCCCAAGGCCATGCAGCCCGTAAGCAGAAGAGTCAAGATCCAAACTCTGCAAAGGATGACCCCTTGGCTGTGCTTCTTCCCTGCCTGCATGGGTCCAGTTATACGTGGACATTTTTCAGCAGTAAGTACTACAGTACTACACAGTCTGTGGTTGGTTGAACCTGTGGATGTGGAGGAACTGCAGATACGAAGGGCCTACTATAAGTTATACTTGGATTAACTCCCACGTTGTTCAAGGGTCAACTGCAGAATGAATGGACTTCATGGTTGATCGAATGTGAGGGATGACAGAGAAATTATGGATTTCTGGATTTCTGACTCCTGGATTTCTAACCTGATCATCTAAAAAGATGCTGCTACTGATCATCTGGATGACACCTTTACACTTTCTATGGGGCCAGCCCCAGGCCAGGCCAGTGGCCCTGGGGTGGCGCTTCGCATTGTCCCTGGGGTCAGTCATTTAAAAGAGGGCTGTGATTAGATTGTAAGGGTCGCATGATGTGGACACTTAGGCCAACGTATAGTGTCTTCAGTAAATCCACCATCTCCTTTTGCAGGGCTTGTTGCTTTGGAGAGTTCATTTTCTGAAGATGATAGATAAACTTTTTGTTTAAAACAAGTTGAGATAACTTAAGCAACCATCAGAAATAAGGCCGTCCCCTCAGCAAAGATTCTGATTTTTTTTTTACTTCATTATTTAGTCCCTCATTCACAGAATCTTTTATTGAACAGAAGTTTTGTTTAACATGCTTACTGGTGCAGACACTCGCTAACTCTGCCAAGGCATGTTCACTGTAACAGCACAGTGGAAACCCCCTGCGAGAAAGGTGCTTAGCATAAAGCAGTGGCTATTTCTAATCTTGCACAGCCTAACGTCCTAGGGTATATGTAATCAATCACAGCTTCAGCTGTTGCCTTGACAAATGGACCTAAAGGGAAAAAATTTCCCCACAAATTTCCTCAAGTGACCTTGAGGATTTCAACAGGAAGCGTTAACATTCTCCTCCTAACTCGTGGAAAGAGAAAAAACAACTACAAAGACAAGAACAGGAGGAAAAAGAAGGAGATGAGTGCTTTCAGATATATAAATTGCTGCATCCCACCCCTGGAAGAAGGCTCCATGGGCTATGAATTTACAGGATTCACAGAGTACTTTCATAAGCTCTGTTCTCATTTAACTCTCATAATACTTATGGAAAAAGGCTTTATTGCATCCATTTCACATGAAGCAAATCCAATGGCTGGTAAGAGGCAAAAGCAGGACTCCCACCCTTTTCCTGCTTTCTTGTCTAGATTGTCCACAATTACTGGCAGTTTAAGAAAAGACACATAAGGGAACCACTGTGACGGGAACAACAAATAAGCAGCCATAGGAAATCACCAAGCAGAGATTTCAGTTGGCATTTTAAAGGAAAACACGTTAACTTTTTTCAAGAAGAAAAATCACTCTTTGGTATGTATTTATAGTAAAGTTCCTGGTGTAGCTGAAAGAGTAAACCAGTACCAAGCCTGAAATGTCACTCAGAAGGGGAAGGCAGAAGAGATAATGATCTTAAAATTTCCATACTGTATAAAAACTATAACCCACAGCAAAACATTGCAAATAAACTACACTTCAATTTAAAAATCTGAATACAGAAAAAAACTATAACCTACAGACCCAAGACGTCCAAACAGAACCCCAAACAGAAAAACACAAAGAATATCACACCATGACATATCATAATCAAATTGTGATGATAAAGAAAAAAGTCTTAAAAGCAATCAGAAAACAAAAAGATACACTATGCACAGGGGAGAACAGATGAGAGTGGCTACCAACTTTTCATCTGAGGAAAATACAAACCAAAAATTTTAAAAAGTTGAACAGCATCTTTAAAGTGCTGAAAGAAAACAAACTGTTAACCTAGAATTCTATATCCAGCAAAATAACCTTCAAAAATGAAGGCAAAATAAAGACATTTTCAGACATATAAACACTGAGAGAATTTTCTGTGAGCAGACTGACACTACAAGAAACATTAAAGGAAGTTCTTCAGGCCAAAAGAAAATGATACCAGATGGGGTGCTTGAATATGCCAAAGGAATGAAGAGGGTAGCAATGGTGAATTAGAAAATATAAAAGACTTTAGTTTTCTCATTTAAAAATTCTCTCTGAGAGATAATTGACTACTTAAGGAAATAGAAAAGCAATGTAGAGTTTATAACATATGTAAAGTAAAACACATGACAACAATTTCACAAAGGTTAGGAAAGGCTAAATAAAAATAGTGTGTTGCTGTAAGGTTTATACAGTGAAGTATATATGTATTGCTTCTCCGTACAAACCTTACAGCAACACAATATGTATGAAGTAACATCATATTATTCGATGGCAATGATAAAGTTGCATGTTATAAATCCTACAGCAACCATGGCACACCATCCTCTCCCCAAAAGGAGAATATCTAACAAGTCACTAGTGGAGGTAAAAAAGGGAATACCAGGGCTTCCCTGGTGGCGCAGTGGTGGAGGGTCCGCCTGCCGATGCAGGGGACGCGGGTTCGTGCCCCAGTCCGGGAGGATCCCACATGCCGCGGAGCCGCTGGGCTCGTGAGCCATGGCCGCTGAGCCTGCGCGTCCAGAGCCTGTGCTCCGCAGCGGGAGAGGCCACAACAGTGAGAGGCCGGCGTACCACAAAAAAAAAAAAAAAAAAAAAAAAAAAAAAAAGGGAATACCAAAAGCTATATATTCAAGTAATCAAAAATAAACAGGAAAACAGGCAAAAAGAAAAAAAGATGTGACAAAAAGAAAAAAAAAACTCAGCAATATGGTAGACTTAATGATAATTACATTGAATGTAAATGGTCTAAATGACCCTCAAAAATCAGACTGCCAAGCTGAATAAAACAGAAAATCCAGCTATCCTATTCGGGTTGGCCAAAAAGTTCGTTCAGGTTTTGTAACAGCTTATGGATCCCGAACGAACTTTTTGGCCAACCCAATACAAACGCACTTTGACTAGAAAGACACAGGTAGGTTAAAAGTAAAGGCATGGATTAAAATAGACTGTAACACTAACCACAAAAATGATAGAATGTCCGTATTTTTATCAAAGTAGACTTCAGGACAAGGAATATTCCATAATGAGTAAGGGGCCAATTCACTGAGAAGACATAATAGGCCTAAATGTGTATGTACCTCATAAATAAGTTTGAATTTATCTAAAGCAAAAACTGACAGGACTAAAAGGGAAAATATAAAAACTGACTTAAATTTGATATTTCAATACTCCTCTCTCAATAATCAACAGAACAAATAGAGAAAAAATTAGTAAGGAAATAAGATACTTGAACAACACTATCAACCAACTTAACCTAATTATCATTTATGAAACACTCCACTCAAGAGCAGCAGATCCATATTCTTTTCAAGGGCACCTGGACCATTCATCAAGATAGACCATCCCTGGGCCATACAATAATATGAGCTAATTGAAAAGGAAAGAACAGAATCTGTTCTTTGATCACAAGAGAACTAAATTAGAAATCAATAACATAGAGATATCTGGAAAGGTTCCAAATATTTGGAAATTAAGCAACCTATTTCTCAATAATGAAGAGTATTTTTGGAGTTGATAGAAATAAAAAGTTGAAAAGAATTAGACAAAATCATTCACATTCACATTATTACTGAAATTAGAAAGCAGAGGCCTAGAATGGTTTGGGGTGACTTATTTAAGGTGACAACGTGGCTGCTTCCCCAGCACAGCACTTCTTACACCCAGACTTGACAGATGGTTTCAGTGCATGTCTTGTTCCTCCTTCCAGACTGTGAGCTCCCTGTAGGCATGGCTGATTCGTGTATCCCTGCATTGCTCAAAACACCAAGTACGCATTCAATGAATGATAAATAAACCATAAATGGATATTGGCAGGGTGAAGACCTGAAGGCTGCTCTCCAAGGCCCAGGGCAATGTTTATTCTGTTCTGCTACATAGACAGAGGGCAAAAGTTAGTGGCTTTGGAGTCAAGGGAGCCCTGACTCACACCCAATTCATGTGATACTCAAGTGACTTCATTTCCCAGGTTCCTCATCTGTGAAAGGGGAAAACAACCCCTGCCTACAGGGCTGAGGTAAGAATTAAATCATGGAGTGGAGAGCTATTGTTCCTTTTGGCTGCCCAGCCTCTGAGCCTTCTCTGAATGTTTGGGAAATTCTCCATCTGATACATCAGAGCCATCTTTCCACCACAGAACCAGAAAATGTCAGACTTACCTTCCCAGACTCCCTTGTGATGAGGGCATGGGCATGTGATTGAGGCATGTGATCAAGGCATGTGACCAATCAGACACACCCACCCCGGATTTTGAATTGGAAGCCATCGATACGTACAAGCTGGAGTCATAAAGGATCTGGCAACTGAACTTCCCAGGGGCAGCGGGGGCAGCCATTCTACAGCAGCTCTGACTGACGGAACTTTCCGTGATGATAGAAATGTTCTAAAATATAATGTAGCTAATGTATAGAAATCCCTCAACACTGTGCTATCCAATCTGGGAGCCACTAGCCACATATGGTAATTGAGCTCTTGAAATGTGGCGAGTTCCACTGAGGAACTGAATTTAAAATATTATTTAATTGTAATTGATTTAAATGTAAATAACCACATGTGTCAAGAAGCTACCATATTGGACACTGCAGTTCTGCAGGCAACATCCAGGGCCCAGTGTTGGTGGTGTCAGCTGTGTAAACAGAAGGTCTGGGCTCAGACATGGCAGCAAGGGTGTCTTCATCACTGAGTAGTTTGCCAAGCCCAGTTCCCTGGTTTTCCAGAAAGCTTTTCATTACCCTTTACTAAATTCCTTTCTTACCTAAACTGCCCAGGGTGGGTTTGTGATGCTTGCCACCCAGAATCCTAAGTGATACAAATGAGGTGTAGAACGCAGCAGTGTCTACAACAGCTCAGTGAGGACTCAATAAATCTTTCCACACTCTCCTAGGTATCAACATGGGCAAGTGCTAATTATAGGACACGTACTCTGCTCTGTCTGTGAAGATTAAGTTGTAATATCATCTAATCCTACAGACAGGAAAGGCAGATAAACTGTCTGGGTGAACTCCAGCCCATCTCCTGTGGTGTCTTTTTCAGGTTAAGGTAGCATTCAGGATACACAACATACTTATACTCAAGGGCCCAAAGGAACAGTGTGCTCTTAACTCTAGAGGGGAAACCGGTATCTATTTTTAGTCCATGAACACCAGATCTGGGACCTCTTCAAGTGTTTACCTTCCTGTAGTCTGCATGGCCTAATTTATATAACTTATATCCTCAGTTTGTAGAAATGACCATAATTTTTAAAAAGAAAATAAAAAACCAGGAGAAAATGCAATTTATTTCTACATGATTCATTTCCCAAATGGATCCATGCCCCTGATTAAAGCTGAAGTGGGATTTCTACACTCAGAGTCAGGCTTGGCTGACAGGTTACCAGGGCAACCTGTAGCTCTGGGAGAGCTACTGTCCCTCCCACTGATTGTGGCTCACGATGGAAAGCGGCTTCAGCTTTCCTCCAATGAGGATTGGATTTGTGCAACCTGTCACTGCTCATGGGGAGGAAAGTGCTTTCAATACAGCTGCTTCCCCCTCTGTGCAGGGATGGGAAACCATGGCCTCTGGAGTCAGGCTGTCAGGTTTTAATGTAGCTGCACCACTCACTGTCTGTGTGAGTGGATACATAACATCTTTGAGCCTCAGTTTTCTCATCTCTGAAATGGGGATATGAACACTCATTTTGTAATCCTGTTGGGAGGATTAAATGTGTCCATAAGAATAAAGTGCTTTATAAAGTATAGTGGACACTAATATTATCACACATGATGTCATCTAATGCACATGGTAACTAATCACAGCCACCGTTTATCAAACTTTTGCTACATGTTGTACACTGAGATAAGAGTTTATATATAAAACCATATTTAGGGGCTTCCCTGGTGGCCCAGTGGTTAAGAATCCGCCAGCCAATGCAGGGGACAAGGGTTCGAGCCTTGGTCCAGGAAGATCCCACGTGCCACGGAGCAACTAAGCCTGTGCGCCACAATTTCTGAGCCTGCACTCTAGAGCCTGAGGGCCACGACTACTGAAGCCCGTGCGCCTAGAGCCCGTGCTCCGCAACAAGAGAAGCCACCGCAATGAGAGGCCCGTGCACCACAATGAAGAGTAGCCCCTGCTCACTGCAACTAGAGAAAGCCCGCGTGCAGCAATGAAGACGCAACGAAGCCCAAAGTAAATAAATAAATAATTTTAAAAACTACCATATTTAATTCACATAACAAGCCCCCAAAGTATTTATCCTTATTTTCAAAATCAGGTTTCAGAAAGATTAAGTGACCTGTCCGTGGTAGTAAAGCCAGTGAAAGAGTCAGGACTTGGACCCAGGACTAGACTTTCTTAAGTTCATTTATTTAACCAACACATATTTATTGAGTATCTACTACTCTTCACCACCACACCTTGTATTCCTCAGTGATATATGATTATCTTTCAGTGAAAACTCATAGTGATAATGCAAGTTCTTAGATTAGAAAGAAGCCTTCTTATAATAATTAAAGCACCACCTATGCTCACAATAATACTGATATACTTCACTCTTTTCCTAAAGCATTCATATACATGTTATTTGCTTTCCTCAGCAAACACGAGGGATGATGCTTTGCATTCCCTCTCAGCAGAAAACGCCCCCTTTGGTGGGATGTTGGAACAGTACTTAGAGGCTGAGAAACTTCTCTCCCACTGGTTAATTAATTACCTTCATCTACCTAATGCCTCTTACGCCCCAGGCACTATGATGTGCTTCGTTTTTTCACACATGGATTACCTCATGCAATCCTCGCAGCTACTCTGTGAGGTGCTATTATCACCATCTGTTTTATAAATGAGTAACTTGGGGCCCGGCAGAGTTTCCCTGTGAGGAGTCCAGGTTAAATAACTTTCTGTGGTCACAGAGCTAGAGGGTGGCAGAGCTGGGATTTGAATCCAGGCAGTCTGCCAGGCCTGCGTGTTCACTTCATGTTATTTCTCTCTGTTTTTGCAGATTAGAGGATTTGAATTTCCCTAAGTTAAACACTCATATGACACAATTCCACCGCATGTCAACAACTCTAGGCCCTATTGTCTCACAGCCCTGGGGTGCCCTGTCTCCTCCTGAAGACTCTGAACTCCCTCTGATCAGAGAACTAGCTGAGATGTATATACAACAGGAGCTCAGTAAATGTTTGAGGAAGGAAAGAAGAAACAGAAGAGGAAAGGAGGGAGGTAGAGGCAAGGAAAAACAAACGGAACGGTATCTCTGAAAGGGGATCTCACCTTCTGTAGCCTCTGCCTCTCAGCTTCCACTGATGAGCGAACTAATTGGATTTCCACCATGTGCTTCTTCACCAAGTCTTCTAGGCGCTTCACCAGCTGGTCTTTGAGATGTTTCTTCTCCTCTTCTGTCTGATCTTTGATTTTACGAAGGTCTTCTTCATATTTTTGCTTCATACATTCTGTCTCAATACATGCCTCTTTCTTGGTCTATAAAAGAAAAAGGGCTTGTAAAACTGCCAGGGTGGGGAGAGGAGGAGATCACCATTTCTCTTTTGTGTAACTTCTACAATGTTGATTACTGATTTCAAAGCATGTATCACAAGGTACAATAAAGTTTATAAAATCACGTTTGATATCTGTAAGAGACTTCACTTTATCCACCATCGGAAAAGGGCTTTTTGGAGTAGTGTATCTATTGTCATAGGATCAGATATTCCAGCCCATACTATGGCGGTTTCTAAAAAATGCTTTGTTTGTTTTGACTGGGAACATATAGCAGGAACCTTAAGCAAGCTTCCAGTTTCCCAGGAGCTAATGATAAGGAGTTGGGGGAATTCTGCTACATTCTCAGTCTCCTGGCTTAACATGCAATGACATGCAGTTGGCAGGACGTTGGCTGGAACTTCACACCCATGCATGCACCCCTGAAACTATGGGACCTGTTGCTTCCAAGTGGACCTGTCATGGTTTGGGGCTGGCCTCCATCTGAAGCTCATTCCAGCAGAGTTCCCCTGTGACTGCTCCATCCCCAGGACTGGGTCAGACAGTACCTGTGTATCTGTGCCTCCTTTCGTGCATGGACACTCCTTGGGAAAGTTCTGATCCTGCTGAGGATGGAGACTGCAGGCTTCCAAATCATTCTCTTTCCCTAGGACTTTATTCTCTGAAACCCTCTCAGTCTTCATGTCATCTGCAAGTACAGTGTCAACAACATTGGGAATGCCCTTGGCCTTGGCCTCATGCCTGAGGCCTCTGCAGTTGGGTTGCCATTCTGCTATTCAACTATTTTGCCCTTGACTCCCCTATGTAATCCCTGCTCCATGGCCTTCTGGCCTCAAGCAAGGTCCAAGTGGTGATTGTCACCTTTGCCCAAGTAGCATCTTGAGTTCAAACAGTTGTCTGGCTCTCCCTTCTTAAACTAGTCATCTTCAAATTTTTTTGATTGTGCTTTCCATAGTTTAAAAAGAAATTGAGGACGTTCCTTGATATATGTACATTCAAAGGATTTAAATAAAGAGATTTCAAGTATAAGACAAAAAATAAATATAGTTATAATTGCTCAGTTTCTTCCCATATGCCCTACTTCTGAGACCACTGCTGTAAACCCTCTATACCCTCTGGTTCCAACTCGTACTTTCCAGCCCGAGGTGATTTCTTCTTTCCCAGACACCTCACTGCTGCCTGGGCCGCACCCATGATAGCAAGGCATGCTGTGGGCTGTAAAGTAGCAGTCCCATAAACTCCCTAGAGGCAGAGCCTAAGTTTTGTGCCTTTGTTATATCTCCCAGTGTCAAGCTGATGACACTGTACATACTCAAACACTTTCTGATGAGGGAGCTCAGTGGAAAGCACTTTGGAGTCAGATAATCTGAGACTCAAACACCACCTCTATCACCAGGCAGCTGGCTGGCCTTGAGCTAGCCACGTTAACTTTCTCAGCCTCATGTCTTCATCTGTGACATGGGATACTGACGATACCTAACTCACAACATAACTGGGAACACCCAATAACATCACTGTGTGAATGATGTTAGAGTATAAAGCGTTGTCTAAGTCTAGGGAAAAGCCAGAGCTGAGAAGTTCAGGCACTATGGTGGATCTGGTGGAGAACTTTCTGGGGGGCCAGACATCCTTTTGCATCATGCCTTTTAAATACCTGACCTGCGGCAGCTCTGGATGTCGGCTCACTTGTGTCCTGCATGGATGGGACTTGCCCACCAGGCAGGTCGGATCAAATAGCCCTGCCCTCCACTCTGCTCCCTCAACGTTTCAAGGCTGCAAGCAGCGTCAGGCCAACCTTTGCTGTGTAAGGAAATCGTTCCGGGCATCTCACCGCTTTTCTGTGTCACATGACACTCCTGCAACATTAGTCTGTCTTTGGCAACAGCCAGCTTCTCCCCAAGTTTTTCTGCAGTGCTTTTTAACTCTGAATTCTCCTGTCGAGCCTCCTTGAGCTGCACATCCAGGTCCTAAACAGACAGAAAGGGTCTCATTTCTCTTGTTACAGTTCTGGGTCAAGACATCCTATGTACATCAGATCTGAAAAGTGGGTAAGTGCACAGCATATGCCTTTAATCTCTGGAATTCAGTGGCTCAGGGTTCATCAAATCCCTACTCATCCTCTGATTGGCTGTGTGACTTCTGGCAAGTTATTTAACCTTTCTGTAGTGAGGATCAAATGAGATAAAGTGTCTGGGACGGAAAAAAAAATGCTCAGGGAGTATGAAGGATACTAGCTGCTGTTACTTTTAGAGATGGGGCTCTGTGAGTCTGTGGGCCTCATGTAACTGACTTGTCAATGGTCTGGCTTTCCACAAATACAAAGCCCCAAGGATGTTAGGACAGCAAGTTGTTACGGAGTGAGTGGGGGGTTTAGAATTAGGCTGAATTGAGTTCAAACACTTTGTAGCTGTGTGCCCAGCTAGGGCCATCCTTAAGCTTCTCAATTTCGGTTTTATCTTCTCATCTCTAAATTGTAAGTCTCTCAGCTCTCAGAGGACAGGGATCAAGGCCGGCTCACCGTGTGTCTCCTGCCCACAGCCCTGGCCTGGCACATGGTAGGTGTTGCACACACACTTGCTGAATGAATGTGGTTGAACTCCATGGAGGTAATAATGCTCGCTCTGGCAGAAGTCAAGGGCTTCGCACAGTGCGTGACACACGGTAGGTGTTCGACACTAGGGGCCATGCTTAGTCTCCCATTTGGAAGGTAGGAAGAGTCCCTGCTTTACCTGAATGCGGTCCTTCAGCTTCTGGGCGTACTTCTTCAGGTCACTTATCTTGCGGCCTCTGTGCTCCAGATCCCCTTCTAGCTTCCGGACCTGGGCCTGCAGGGCCGCCTCCTGGGCCTGGAAGTTCTTCCGGAGGTCGGTCTCCTTCTCCTGCCACTGCCACAGGGCCTCGCTCACCGACTGCTGCATGGCCTGCTGGACGGCCTCGTTCTCCCGCTCGTACGTGGCCTGCAGCTCCTCAGCCTTCCGAGCATAGTCCTTGCTCAGCTGCTGGTTCTCCGCTCGCAGCCGCTCCACTTCCAGCAGGACCTCCCGCATTTCGGGGCCGCAGCCCGGCTCGGCCTGGGGCTTGGGACCCTCCTGGGCGAGCCCGCCCCACCCGGGCGCCTCGTGGCCGCTCATGTGCCGGAGCCTCTTCTCGTAGTCGGCCTTGAGCTCCAGCATCTCCTTGGAGAGGGTGAGCACCCGCTCGGCGTGCTCGGCCTCCACCCTCAGCTCCCTCTCCTGGGTCTCCAGCCTGCACGCGGCCGACCGGGCCAGCGCCTCCTGCGTCAGCCGCTTCTGCAGCTCCAGGGCGCTCTCCAGGGCCTGGACGCGCTGCCTCAGGGCCTCCTCGCCCGCGCGGCCCTGCGCCTGCAGGAGCCTGGCCTCCGTCTCGGCCACCGCCTTCCGCAGCTCCTCCTGGTGGGCCTCACGCAGCGCCTCCATGCCCGCCTCGGCCTCGTCCTGGCGGGTGTTGAGGGTATAGATCACCTGCGGGAGAATTCGCGGAGCCGGGTTAGTGGGAGGGGCGTGGGTGTGATTGAGGGGCCACGTGACCGGAGAGGGCCGTGACCCTGGCCGTGACGTAGGCTGATCCCCACGAACTGCACCTGAGAAGAGGATTTGAGTGGAAGTGATTAGAAACTGTCCTCAGGAGAAACTGGTAAGGAGTTCCATTGGGACCTCTGGGAAGCACCATGGGAATCCAGTGAAGGGTCTGAAACAATCTGGGCCGCAAAAAGAGCCCCTCAAAACCAAACCAAAACAAAATACAACAAAACACTAGAAAATAGAATCCAGCAATGTAAAAAAAGGATTCCACACCATGGCCAAGTGGGATTTATCCCAAGAGTGCAAAGTTGATTTAACATCTTAGAATGGGATTGACATATATACACTATTATGTGCAAAATAGAGAGCTAGTGGGAACCTGCCGTATAGCACAGGGAGCTCAGCTCTGTGCTCTGTGACGACCTAGATGGGTGGGATGGGGGCGGGGGCGGGCAGAGAAGGAGGGAGTCCAAGAGGGAGGGGATATAGGGATACATATAGCTGATTCACTTCACTGTACAGCAGAAGCTAACAGAACATTGTAAAGCAACTATGCCTCAATTAAAAAAAAAGAGAGAATAAACAGAAAACCGAAAATAGTAAAGAAAAAAAATCAATGTGACACACCACGTGAATAACATAAAGGACAAAACCCACAAGATTGTTTCAACAGACACAGGAAAACCATTTGACAAAATCCAATACCTCTTCATAACAAAAACACTGACCAAACTAGAAAGAGAAGGGAACTCCCTCAACCCAATAAAGGGCATCTATGAAAAACCCACAGCTAACATCGTACTCCATGGTGAAAAACTGTTCTCCATAACTTCAGGGCTAGGTGCTGAATACACATTCAGAATCTCAGAAAATCCTCATGGCAGCCCTGCAAAGTTGGTATTTTTCTCCCCATTCTAATAATGAAACATTGAGGTTCAGAGAAATTAAGCAACTTTTTCAAGGTCACAAGGGATAAGAAGATTTGAATAACCTGTGCTCACAGCATGGTACTGCACTGTATCTCACCGTCCCTCTTGAACATTCATTCATTTACGCATTTACTGAATATCTCAGATGTACCATGTTCTGTGCTGAGCACTAGGAATATGTGCTGATCAATAAGGCAACTGAGGGCTTCCCTGGTGGCGCAGTGGTTGAGAGTCTGCCTGCTGATGCAGGGGACACGGGTTCATGCCCCGGTCCGGGAGGATCCCACGTGCCGCGGCGCGGCTGGGCCCGTGAGCCATGGCCGCTGAGCCTGCGCGTCCAGAGCCTGTGCTCTGCAACGGGAGAGGCCACAACAGTGAGAGGCCCGCGTACCGCAAAAAAAAATAATAATAATAATAAAAAAAAATAAGGCAACTGACATTGTGACCTCAAAAATATTATAATTGGTCCGGAGAATCTGACAAGAATATGGTCAGTTTCAACGCACTAAGTGCTATGTGAGGGATCAGCACCACTTACTAGGAAAATACAGAGGGAGGGTCTAGTAGAAAAGACAACTTCCCAGAAAAAGGGAGCCTTGTCTCCTCATCCTTGGGGGTGACCCGTTCCCTTTTACATGTCAACCTTCATGTGGGTAAGAACAATATGACTTCTTTGTGTTGTATCATAGCACTTGGTATGAAGTTGAGCACACGACAGGTTCATAGTAAGTATCTATTACGGTACTATTGCTGGTCATCAAAGATTCATGCTTTCTTTCCACAGAGTTGCTGCAGAGGAACAGCCACCAAGCAGAGACCACGTTTCCTAGTCCCCTTGCATCTAGATGGGACCATATGACTAGTGATTGCCAATGGAATGTGGCCAGAGGTGGATGTGCGTCATCTCAGGGCCCACGCTGGGGTTAGGGTTAAGGGGAGGGTTAAGAAGGAGGCATGTCCTTTCCCGTCTCTTTTTCCAACTGCAAACTTACTGTGGAGTGCAAGATGGAAGGTGCCTGGGTCCTCAGTGACTGAGTAGAAGGCCACCTGCCCACCAGGAGCACTGGCCTTGATCTCTACACGAACAAGAAATAAACTATCGTGTTGAGCCTCTGAAGTCTTGACATTTATTTGTTACCGCAGCCATGATCACCCTGGGAGAACTCACAGGACTCAGCGTATAGTCATACTCACGGCTATGATTAATTATAGAGAAAGGATACAAAGCAAAATCAGCAAGCGGAAAAACGAGCTTGGCAGTGGTGGAGGTCAGCGGGGAGTCTGGAGGAAACGAGGTGAAAGCTTGCAAGAATCCTCCGCAAGTGGAGTCACACAGGACTTGCTTAATTTCCCCAGCAAGGGGGTGTGACAACACATGTGAAATACTGCCTACCAAAGGAGCTCATTGAAGACGTAGCAAGGTTTTTATTGGGGGCCAGTCGGGTAGACAACTTCTTCTCGGCATTACCAGAATTCCAGACTCCCAGAAGGAAACTGCTCACATAAATTACATTGTTTGCACGAACAGTTAAGGCCTGCTGAGATGTTCTTATTAGTGTGGGTGATGGGAACCCTCTGGAAATCCACGTTCCCAGATGCCAGCCAAGGGTCAATTTTGCAAACAGACCATTCTAAGGATAAGCAGTCTCAGGTGTGCTATGTTAACTTTTCTGCAACCTGACACCCCAACTGATAAAAAAAGATTGACTTTTATTTTCAGTGGAGTCAAGCTGTGGCAGATCAAATCTTAACGTAAATGGGGTTTTCTCACGGTGAAGAACAAAACATCCTTGTAAAGTTTATTCCGTGAAATTTGGCATTGGTTATTCCATTGAGGATAAAATAAGTGAGTGGTGGTGGTGGTGATCTTGGGAACTGCGGTTCCTATATTCACTATACCTGTACAACAGAAAACTTCGATGGAGATCCAGTATATTCTGATGCCACTAAAGCACTTAATGAAGAAAGAACCCAAACATTGTACCCATTTGAGTGAGAACCATGTCACCTGGATCAGGGTCTAAAGGACTTCAGCTTTTTCCAGCATTCACTCATGTGAGTCTGCCCTGTCTGTGAAAATGCTCCCCATGGGCACACCCTTGAATTAACACAAGACCAGATTTCAGGCTGGAGGTAGCAGAGAGGGTCTCACACTAGGCTCGAGCCTCAAGGCACCTTGGCATGTACACTTTTATTCGTGGTGTCTTGCAATTAAAGTCCCCAAACAATCCCCACCAAAGACCTGCCCAAACTGTTCTCTTAGGCTGAGATCTGGTTTCAGAACTTTTGGCTTTCTAGAGGTGCCAGACCCACTGTCTCCTGACCTTCCTTAGAAGGTTACTCCAAGGGTATGTAGGCATAACCTGGAAAGTATGATACGTTATTATTCATATCATATTTTAGTCACCATCCTTTTTTATACACATATACATTCATATGCACCATGATTTTTTTTAATTTCGTAGATATCTTGGAGATTATGCCATTTCTGTATATAAAGAGATTCCTCATTTTTATTTTTGGCTACTTCCTATGCCATATCATATGGATGTGCTATGAATTATTTCTCCATTACCTGCTGATAGACATTAAGTTGTTTCTCTGTGGAAGATCATCAATATGTTTACTTCAGTGTTATTAAATAAAATTTTCCTTACTCTTTTTTTCCATTCCTCCTGGTAATCTTGAGGTCCAATTTTTGCTTATGAATGCAACAAATGAAATTCCAGAGCTTGGTCTTAAAAAACTAATCTTCACAGTTAGTATAGAATCTTAGGAAAGAGATGAAAGAGGTGTCTCCTCTCCCAGCCGTAGGTGGGGAGAGATGCCATTTTCCATCATAAAACTGATATGAAGAATTTGTATTAGAATTCTTCAGTTCAAAAGCATCAAACTCATTTCCCTGAACAACATGGAGACATTTGTGAATGTTCACAGCTGTGCCCATGGCAAGGGCACTCCTGGCACTACTCTGTTGGGTCATCTTGCCTATTCTCAAGTCAGTCTCATCTTTTTCCACTCTCTCCACTTCCTCATTCCCACAACCTTGATCTCTGAGCTTGCCCTCCTTCTTCCCCTAGCCCAATAGTCTCTTTTTACCTTAATTTCTCTCCTTTAAAGCCACAACCAATCATGTCAACTACCTTCTTATTGACATCTTCAAATCACCTGCGCACCTCATCTTTAGCCTCCAGATCAACCCATCCACCTCAGCTCTTGTCAAATACTACTAACTGGTACTTAAGATTTCCAACCTCATCTGTGCTCTCCATGCGGATACCATTTAATTGAGTTATTGTAGTAATTCCCTATTCTTTTTTTCCACAAGGGCTATTTCAATGTTCTACCATGTTTCTCAGGGCTATGACCCTAAATCCTGGCCCACTGCTACTCTCCTAGCATAGTTATCTCCTGTTTTTTTTTTTTTTTTGCGGTATGCGGGCCTCTCTCTGTTGTGGCCTCTCCCGTTGTGGAGCACAGGCTCCGGACGCGCAGGCTCAGTGCCCATGGCTCACGGGCCGAGCCGCTCCGCGGCATGTGGGATCTTCCTGGACCGGGGCAAGAACCCATGTCTCCTGCATCAGCAGGTGGACTCTCAACCACTGCGCCACCAGGGAAGCCCCTCTCCTGTTTTTTTTGAAGGAGTAATGATTAAGGGCTTGGACTCCAGAACCAGCCAAACTCAGCTGAGGTCCTAGCTTCACTGTCTCTTAGCTGTTGACCTGGGTCAGGTGATTCAACCTGTCTGGAGCTCAGTTTCCTAACAGTAAAATCGGATTAACAATAGCACCAACCTCCTAAGGCTACATTGAGGGCTACATGAGATATTGCATAGAGACACCAGATACCCAATAACTGCATAATGAATATTACCTTCTGTCCAGAGAAAAGGACTTGGACTTTTAACTGCAGGCTGGGAAAAAGCCAGAGCATTTGGTCATTCTTGGTATAGTACTGGGGGCAGAAGCAGACTGGTGTGGTTAAAGAGAGAATGGAGGGTGGGGAAGGGGAGATTAAGAACGTGTGCCATTCTTCCCCAAAACCACTGGTGAAGGGAATAGGGATAGAGTAGGCAGATGACTAGATGGGCAAACAGGATCAAAGTAACATGGAGGGCACTAGAGAAAGGCAGATAAGAAGATTTAGTAGAAAGGAAGAGAAACAGAAGAAATGGTATAACTCAAGATAAATGAGTTTTACTTGGAACAATTGGGGGAAAGCATAAAGAATTTCACCTCCTATGTAAAGTGTCCTTTAGCTCCCTCCAGATACTAGAAACTTATCCCATTCATCTGTCCTCCAGTGCACTGTGAACCACTTGGTTGTTACGGCCCTTTCATATCATAGTATGGACATTTAGATGCTGGATGTCAAAGTAAAATGTGAGCTTCATAAGCATAGGGACCTCAGCTGATATCTTCTTTAGTTCCCCAAGCACTTAGCACAATGGCTGGCCTGATCCAGACTCTCAGTGTGTTTCCTGTTAGACTGAAGGAGAACTTTGTAAGGGGTGGCAAGAGATTGAACGAATAGGATTCCAGAAGAGAGACCTGCAGGCGTAGAGGCCCTGAAGTGGGAACACACATGAAACAGACAAGCATAACAAGTAAAAGACTAGGCTTTGGAGTCTACACTGCCTGAGTGCAGATCCTCTTTGCCATCGTATGGATGCCATACAACATATGGATCCAGATGCTATCTGCTCTGTGTGACCTTGGGCATGCCATATAATCTCACTGGGCCTCAGTCTCCTCATCTGTACAATGGGGAGAATAAAGTTCCTGCTTCATGAGGTTACTGAAGGATTAAATGAGACAGTGCTATACGGCACATCACATAATGCCTGGCTCACCGTAAGCACCTATGGGACCTGGCTGTTCCTATTATGGTTGTCCACAGGGCACTTTAAGCCTGATGGAGACTTCTGTGGCAATGGCACTCCTCTTAGAGAAGGCAGTATAGTAGAACCGGTGGAGTAGGGGTCCTCTGGAGTGAGAGAGACCTAGATTTAACTTCCTGGTAACAGAGATTGCTGGTGGACCCAAGATCTGTTTCTCTCCTTTGTCCTTAGAAATAGAACCTTAACTTGTCTGTGGGCACACTGCCACATTCCTCAGCCTCCCTTCTAACTTGGAGCAGCTAAGTGACCAAGTTTTGCCTAGTTGGATATAAGCAGATGTGTCATTATTTCTTCCGAGATGAATCTTCTATTTTCAAGCGTTCATCTTGAACCATGAAGGGGATGCCAAGGCTAAGGTTGGCAGGACAATAAGATAAGAGGAACCGGGGTCTCTGACACAGTGGAAGACCATGCCAGCCCTGCAGTGATTCCAACAGGATTGCACTGGGTTTTCTGTCATTCACAGACAAACTAGCTCTGTTTGATACATATACTTCGCAACTCTGATCTTTTAAAAATTGCTTAAGTTATTTCACTTCTTGAAGCCTCACTTTCTTGCCTGTAAAAGAGAGATAACCCAGACCTGTTTTTTTTGAGGATCAAATAGGATTACATCTTTTAGTTGTTGGCACATAGTAGGTACTTATTAAATGTTTTTGTCTTCTCTTTTCTCACACTATGCCCTCAAAAGGAACGTCGCTTGTTTTTTGGAGACACAATCTGCTCTACCCCCCACCCTACCCCACCCTCAGAGTCTGAAATTGTTGAGCAGATCTTGAGCATACCCACCCTTCTCCTGGGCCTGATGACTCACAGGTCACTTGGCAACCTTTCCGCTGCCACCTGCTTGATTTCTTTCAGTCACCACCTACTCAACTGAAACTTCAAAGTGACTGACCCAAGCCTTATTTTCGAATCTTCTCCCTCAGGAGGAGGCCAACTTCAGAATCCATCAAGGGACATGAATAATTCAGGAGCCAAGAGAAATACTGAGCAAGTTGCAATGTCTTCCCAAGGGTTTTAGAAATTCACTGCTAATGGTGTGAGTTCAGAGAAAATTTCTGCAGCGGGCCTGTTAAGGTCTTAGAGGTCGAGTATTGTAGGTTTAACAGAGCTATAATGAATGGTTTCTGAGCCTCAGATCGTAACGAAAGTTTCCATCCAGTCTGGCAGCAGGATTCAGAAGTGAAATGGAAAAGGAAAACAGGAAATAATATTTATTGAGTGCCCAGAGTATAACTTCTCTGGGCCAGGTGATATACATATTATTTGTCAATAAATCTAACAATTTTACAAAGTGGACATTCTCATGCTTCTTCCTGTTTGACATTGGGTGGGGTTAATTTAACATCTAGGAGGGACAGAGCATGGTGCTTAAAAGGAGGCTTTGGATCCTGCTGGACCTGGGTTCACATTGTAGCTCCACCTCTCTCTAGCTTGAGGGAGTATTGAACCTCTCTGATTCTGTAACATGGGGAGATCAATGCCTACCTCATAAATTTGTTTGGAGATTAAAATGACATACAGAACCTAAAACCGTTAGCAGCATTCCTAGCACAGAGTAAACACTCGAGAAATTCTGACTGCTATTATTTTTACTATTATTGCCAAAAGACAATGTTAAAAATAAATAATAAAATAAATAAAATAATGTTAAAAAGTGCAGATGCTGGGATTGAAACCCAAATCCTTTTGGATCCAAAAATTAAAAGAAATAGAACAATTAGCTTGTTTAGAAAAAAACCTGGTGATATTCTTTCATTCAATATTTTTATAGCATCTACTACATGCTCGGCATGGTGCTAGGCACTAGAAAAACAGAACAAATAAGATCATTCTGTTGAGGGGTTTATAGGTTAGCAGAACGTGGTAGATTGTCCTGTTTTTCCATTTTTTCCTTCCTTGCTATAGCCCTTCCAGTCTGTGGACAGCATTTACTTTTCTTTCCTTTTGGGCTTGCCTGTGACTTGCTTTGGCCAATGGAATGAGAGTGAACTTGTTGCAAACAGAGGCTTTAAGTGTGTTTATGTGTTTTGGCTTGCTCTGCTTCTAGAAGAGTACATTTAGGGTAGCCATGGGTTCCAAAATGAGAGACACGTGGAACAGGCTGGACCCCAACCCAAAGGCTGGAGTGAGCTTGGCTCAGCCAAGCCCAGTAGAGAGCAGCTGTACAGCAGCCAACCTAAGCAGGAGATAAAGCACTGCTCTTGTAGGCTGCTGAGATTTTTAGGGTTGTTTGTTACGCAGCATTATTGCAAGAAAACCTGACTAACACATGAAAAGAGAGAGAGACAAGTAAGCCAATTAGTACATTTAGTGGTATTTGAGGTGCTTTGCTAGAAATCTTCTAGAGAAAGGCACAAGGGTCACAGGGAAGGATCACATTGCTCCAGGAATTCTCTCCCTTCCTTCCTGCATCATCATTAATGGATCACTCCCATCAACATATAAGTGTATTATAATTTTTATCATTGACAAAAATCTTTCTTTTGATCCCACATCTCCCGCTTTTCTGCATGTCTTTATAGCAAACTCCTCAAATACTTTGTTTATACCCATTGTCACTAATTCCTCACCTCCACTTCTCTCCTGAACCCTCTCCAGTCAGGCTTTCAACCTCACTAATCCACCAAAACAACAGTCACTGTTTCACTAATGACCTCCAAGTTGCTAAAGCAACAGAAAATTCTCAATCTATCTGTTTAACCTTTCAGCAGCATTTGACATAAGAAATCACTTCCTTCTCCTCGAAACTTTGTCTTCACTTGGCTTCCCTCCTACTGACCACTGACCACTCCTTCTCATCTGATTGGCTAGTTCTTCCTCACCTCTCATCCTTCAAATAGAAGGGCCTCAGAACTTGGGCCTCGGACTTTCGCATCTCTACAAACACTTTCTTGGGATCTCATTCAATTTCATGATTTTATGTATGCTTTTTTTTTTGCTAATGACTGTCCAACTTATGTGTCCAGGCTGGACCTGTCACCTGAATGTCAGATTCATGTCCTGTTGCTTACCAATATCTCCTCTATCTAACATGCACCTCAAATTTAATTCTGGGGATTTTTCCTTCAAAACCTGCTCTTCCCACATTATTCCCCATCTCGCTCCATAGCAACCCCCTTCTTCCAGCTGCTTACGTCAAATTTTGGAGGCTATCAATAAATACATGAAAAGATGCTGAACATCACTAATTATTTGGGAAATGCAAATCAAAACTGCAATGAGAATCACTTTGTTGTACACCTGAAACTAACACAACATTGCTAATCAACTATACTCCAATATAAAATTTAAAATTTTTAAAAATTAAAAAAAAAACTGCAGTGAGGTACCACTTCATGCCCATTAGGATGATGATCATCAAAAAACAAAAAATAAGTGTTGATGAGGATGTAGAGAAATTGCAACCCTTGTGCACTGCTAGTGGGAATGTAAAATGGTTCAGCTGCTATGGAAAATGGTATGGTGGCTCCTCAAAAAATTACACATAGAATTACCATGTGATCCAGCAATTCCACTTCTGGAATTTCAATTCCAATAATTGAAAGCGGGAACTTGAATAGATATTTGTACAACCATGTTCACAGCATTATTTACACTAGCCCAAAGGTAGAAACAACCCAAGTGTCCATTGATAGATAAATAGATAAACAAAATGTGGTATATACTTACAATGATGTATTACTCAGCCTTAAAAAGAAAAAAATTTGGACACATGCAATAACATGGATGAACCTTGAAGATCTTAAGCTAAGTGAAATAAACCGGTCACAAATGGACAAATGTGGTGTATGATTCCACTTGTATGAGGTACCTAGAGTAGCAAAATTCACAGAGATAGAAAGTAGAATGGTGGTTGCCAGGGGCTGGGGGGAGGGGGTTCTGGGGAGTCAATGTTTCACGAGCAGAGAGTTTTAGTTTGAGAAGATGAAAAAGTTCTAGAGACAGATGGTGGTGACAGTTGCACAACAGTGTGAATGTACTTAATGTCATTGAACTGTACACTTAAAAATGGTAAATTTTATGTCATTTATATTTTATCACATTAAAAAAAGACAGTTAAAAAAAGTTTAGAGCCGTCTCTGCCTCAAATCTGTCTCTGACATCCTAAATCCACTCCATCAGCCAATCCTGAATCTCGCCCCTTCTCACCATCCCATCCTGCCCTTAATCTGAGTCATGAGCACCTCTCACTTGGACCATTACAATGGCCTCAACCCTTGTTTCTACCTTGCCATCTAAAGTCTGTTAAAAGTCAGTCAAAAAAAAAAAAAAAGTCAGTCAAATCATGTCTCCCCACTGCTCAAAACCTTCTGATGACTAACCACGCAGAAAATGTCAGAGCCTACGGCAACCAGAAGGGGGTTACATATTCTGGCTCCCCAGGCCCTTTCTGAGCTCACCTCATCTTCTTCTCTTTCTCACTCCCTCCACTCCAACCACATGGACATCCTTGCCGTGCCTCAATCATGCCAAGCACACTCACTCTCTCACTGCATCTCTGTGTATATTGTTGCCTCATCTGGGAGGACCATTCTCCTTTGGGTTTCTCCTCATCTGCCACCTTATCAGTGAGACCCGCGCTGATTACCCCCCAAATCATTGCTCTCCTCATACTTTTTCCTGCTTTATTTTTCTCCATGTCACCTTTATCTGACATATCATATATTTTACATGTTTTTTTTTCGATTTGCTTATTGGTCTTCCTCTCTAGAGTATGAGTTATACGCGGGTAGGTTCTTTTGTCTGTTGCGTCCACTACTAGATCCCAGAACAGTGCTTGACGTGTGAAAAGGACTCTGTAACTATTTGTTGAATGAATGAAAAGTCTCTTTATCCAAGCAGAGAGGCATCAGAGTGCAGAGGATACTTGAGTTGGGTATGAAAAGATGAGCAAATGTCATCCAGGTGAAGAGAAAGGAGAAGAAAATACAGGTAGGGGGAGTGCCAGGAGCAAGAAGTAGCACAAAGGCATGAAATAGGGGGGACTGGGAGGGGACATGCAAGGGGAGTCCTCCTGGCCAGAGCCTGGTGAGGGGCATTGGCAAGACGGGGAGGACAGCATGACCCAGCACTGGACAGGTGGGCAGGGGTCAGACACTCAAGGGTCCAGCATCCATGTTAAGGAGTTTAGAGTTTATCCTGTTTACATAGCACATGGTGATCATGCAGACTCCCATACCCTGCCCTGAGATCCTGATGTGGTACGGCTGGGGCATGGAGAGGCCAGGACCTACATTTTTTTAACACTCGGCTGCCCAGGGCTTCAGGCTCTAAAAGCATATGGGTGCATACTTTGCGGAACTGTGGCTTCTATGCCACGCAGGAAGCTTTTCTTACAAGACTCTACCTCTCTGAAATTACAGGGAATAAAACTCTCCATAATGTTTAATTTTACATGGCAACTTGACTGGGCCACATGGGACCCGGATATCTGGTTAATATTATTCTGGGTGTGTCTGTGTTTCTGGATGAGATTAACATTTGAATCTGTCAACTGAGTAAGGCAGATTGCCCTCCCCAGTGTGGGTGGGCCTCGTCCAATATCCAGTGGGGGTCTGGATAGAACAAAAGCCTGGGTCAGGGAGAATTCACTCTCTGACAGCTTGAGATGGGATGTCAGTCTTCTCTTGCCCTCAGATTAGGATTTACACCATCGGTTCTCCTGGTTCTCAGGCCTTTAGACTCAGACTGGAATTTGCACCACCAGCTCCCATGGGTCTCCAACTTGCAGATAGTACACTGTGGGACCTTTCTGCTCCACAGTCACATGAGACACTTTCTCATAAGGAATCTCTTTCTACATATATATCCTATTGGCCCTGTCCCTCTGGAGAATCTTGATTAAGACATTCTCCATTTCATAAGTTTGGGGACCACTGCCCTGACTTCAGTGTGGAGTCCAGATGCGATGGGGCAGGGAGAAAACTGTGGGAGGCAGGGGGATGAGCTCGGGGTGAGCTGGAGTCAGCGCAGGGGAAATGGGAAGGGGTGTGGGTTCAAGAGTGGCCAATTAGCAAGAGTGGCAGGGCAGAGACTCACTAGGTGTGGGGTAGGGGAGACGGAAGAGTCCAGTGGATTCTCCAGCTGGCATGACTGAAGCGGGGCGGGGGGTGTCCATGCTACCCCACCTCAGAAGCATAGCATCCTGGGATGCCAGAACATGGATAGGCCAAGGTCACTGCTTGACTCATGTCTCTGCACAGGAGGCAGCTCCAACTCTCCCGGCACCAAGTCAGAACAGAGGACTAGCTAAACCTTAAGAAGGAAGTCCTGAATTTGGGTGCTGAAACTCCTGGGAAGAGCAGAGGTCTTGTGATTGCTGTTCCTTTCTTTATGGAAATGGGTTAAAACAGGTCCCAAACAAGGCTGGGCTCCTGCAAGCAAATGGGCTTGGAATGGAGGCCAAGATACTCATTTTTTTAAAGAAAATCTCATCATTACCCATCAGACAGCCATTGCTAGACACCTAGCTGCACATGGCACTGAGCTGTGAGGCATAAGCTTCTGAGTAATTGAAGCTCAACTGTCTCCCAAACTTGTTTAGACTGAGACTTAGCTGAAAGGTAAGGGCAGTCTCTTCAGAAGGCTCTTACTGAGAGCCCCTCCTCTCACTAGCGGAGGCCAACACTCACAGATACAGGTCCGCCTGCCTTCCAGGGAGTATCACCCTCTGCATAAGATGAGTGGATATATGTATATGTATAACTGATTCACTTTGCTGTACACCTTAAACTAGCACAACATTGTAAATCAACTATACTCCAATAAAAATTTTTTTTTAGAAGCTTTAAAAAAACCCCAAAACCGGGGCTTCCCTGGTGGCGCAGTGGTTGAGAGTCTGCCTGCCGATGCAGGGGACACGGGTTCGTGCCCCGGTCTGGGAAGATCCCACATGCCACGGAGCGGCTGGGCCCATGAGCCATGGCCGCTGAGCCTGCGTGTCCAGAGCCTGTGCTCCGCAACGGGAGAGGTTACAACAGTGAGAGGCCACAACAGTGAGAGGCCTGCGTACCGCAAAAAAAAACCACAAAAAAACAAACCCCAAACCAAAAAACAAACAAAAAAAGATGAGGGACCATATTTTGAAGCTCCAACGACTTGCTTACAGCTTCTTGGAACACAAAGACTAGGGCTAGCTCCCTTGGTTAGCCAACCTGGTCAATATTTATGCATATGTGTTGCAATACTTCCTTTGTGAACAAAATCAATACAAAAAATTCTTTAAAAACTCAATACAAAGAAATCTTAATACCTCTCACAGGAAATACTTTAACAGAGAAGTACTCCAGGTAGGAGCATCAAAATCTATAACTACAGATACAAACAAAATCATGAGAACTTAATAGCAGAAAAAGTGGAGGAGGAGTTTAAGGTAGTCTTGTTGCTGCTGTGGGTGTAACGAGGTGTGCAAGGTGCTGCCTGAAGCTTCGATATGGGTGACAGGGAGCTGCAAGCCACAGGCCATGTTGGTTGCAGCCACTCTCTGCTTTCAGAAATAAGCTCTTCAACTCAACCTCGAATAAACTTCTCCTGGGAATGAACGTGCGACAATAGAAAGAGCATTTGGCTTTCATAGAGTTCAGGGCACGCCTGCTCTCTGTACTTTCTAAAAATGTCTGGAATCATTTCTTCCAAACCACCTTCCTTGTGATTACTCTACTTTAGGGCCCCTTCATCCCTTGCCTCACTAGAGTGTTCCATTTACTGGACCCAAGGTCATTGCTATGGTTGTTACTATTACCATCATAGAAGAGGTCCAGGGTGAGCAGCTTGTGCTTAGGTTGGGGATGAACTGGAAGATGTATATATCACTTCTGTCAGCACCCATAGGCCTACACTTAATCTCAGAGCCAAAAAGGAGTCAGGGAGATGCAGTCTCTGGCTGGGCTGCCTTGTGCTTAGCTAGAATATAGATGGTTCTATTACTAACAGGAAAAAAGAGAGACAGGCTGTTTCCCCTGTGCCAGTACCTTAGAAAGTTACAATCTTGCCTTTTACCAAATCTATACCAGCTATGTTATACACAAATGAGGATGCCAAGGCTCAGAGCTTTTAAGCAATTTTGCCAACATCCTTCATCCCATTAGGGCAGAATGGAAACTAGAGCTTGTCCCCTGATTTTCAGTCCAATGTTCTTTTTCTCTAAATTGAGTCTTTGGTTTAAATTGAAAAGGTTACTATAGAATTTCTAAGCTGTGCCAGATAAATACAATGACCTTTAAAAATGAGACCAGATTGTGACATTGCTCAAATGTTGAACAGAGATGCAAAAGGAGCCAGTAAAATGTCAGAAAGAAAGACGACTATATTCTTAGAATTTTAAGATTATAAGCAAGATACCACAAAGACCATTTTTTCATTTCATAAATAAGGCAACTTTGGCCCCAGGAGTCTACTGATTTCTACACCATCGCACAGCTTGTGTGGAAGAGCCACAATGGGGCCTTTATCTCTTGATTTTCAGTGTTCCTTTCACTGAATCTCAAAGTCCCTCATGAGAGAGAAAATGGGTCTCAGAAGAGCCTAAAGTTGGAACCCGTGAGACTCCCAGGAAGTCCCACTTTCTCTCCTCAGGTGTTATCTACAGAATTTGTTACTCTCTTATCTGACTCATATTCACCTTCAATTCAACAACTTCCATTTATAGAAGCCCTTCCCTTCATCCATCACCGTGCTGGGGTGGAGGGATGTGAAGATATAGAAGCCATGGTCCCTGCCCCAGGAAACTTACAATTTAGTAACAAATATGTAAAACAACCCTGAAGTGATGCAAGATGACATGATGGCAGGATACAGGGTGGTGACTACTTTATTTTCCCAGAAAATGTAATATCCCACCCACCACCTGTGAGAGACTCTCACCCCTGGCCAAAGGGACGAGTAGGTATCCTTGGCTGGCTAATGATAGAACCCCATCCTTCTGATGGGGTTGTCATGGAGTTGTCATGGCTGGAGCTCTAGCAGTCATCTTGGACCATGAGGAGACATCAAGAATGAAGCTTTGCAGCCGGCAAGGCAGAGCAGAAAGATACAAAAGCCTGGCTCCCTACAGCATGAATCTTCCATCCCAACCTGTGATTGTATACTTCCGGTCCTCTTTTATGTAAGGGAGTAATACACTTCTCATTTGTTTGGGTTTTTCTGTTATACGTAGCTGAACCTAATCCCAAGTAATTAAAAGCCCATTTATTTTGCTCACTTTTATATCTCCTGTACCTTGCATTGTATCTGGCACAAAATCTGTGCTCATGAGAAGTGTCTGATGAATCATAAACAAATGGGTTTGTATTAAATGGCCCACACCACCAACACAATAAAAATGAATATTATGCATATATACATAAAATATATGTAGCTATTTATAGTTCAGGGATTATTTTGGGAGTTGCTAGGGATTTTTCACTGTAGCTTTTAAGATCCAGTTGAGCTGTTGTTTATACCCCTCACTTCTTGAAATAACACACATAATCTTGCTTTTGGAAGAGTCCTGAGGTCAGGCTGGCAATATTTCTTTTTTATCACAGCAGTCTTTACTGTCAGCTCCATATGCAAAGCAAACTGCAAAACCATATGGTCCGCTGTCCTGGACTTTTGTAGCTAAAGGGAATAAATGGCCAACTCACTAGTTTTCTTAAAAATATACCCACCACCAATTTCTTTGTTTTTTTTAAATTGAAGTATAGTTGATTTACAATACTATGTTAGTTTCAGGTGTACAGCAAAGTGACTTGGTTATACATATGTATATATCTATATTCTTTTAAAATTCTATTCCATTATAGTTTATTATAAGACACTGAATATAGTTCCCTGCTATACTGTAAATCCTTGTTGATTATTTATTTGATATATAGCAGTATGTATCTGTTAATCCCATACTCCCAAGTTATCCCTCCCACACCTTCCCCTTCAGTAACTGTAAGTTTGTTTCCTACATCTGTGAGTCAGTTTTTGTTTTGTAAATAAGTTCATTTGTGTTATATTTTAGATTCCACATATAAGTGATATCATATGGTTTTTGTCTTTTTCTGTCTGACTTACTTCACTTAGTATGACAATCTTTAGGTCCATTCATGTTGCTGCAAATGGCATTATTTCATTCTTTTTTCATGACTGAGTAATATTCCATGGTTTATATACACCGTATCTTCTTTATCCATTCATCTGTTGATGGACACTTAGGTTGCTTCCATGTCTTGGCTATTGTAAATAGTGCTGCTATGAATATTGGGGTGCCTGTATCTTTTAGAATTAAAGTTTTCATCTTTTCTGGATATATGTCCAGGAGTGGGATTGCTGGATCACATTACTCACCACCAATTTCTTTTAAGGGGAAAGAAATCACCCTTACGAAGTAAAATATATCTCTCCTTATGCACACATCCCCTTTTCGGTCAATCATTTAGCAAATATACCAGGCACGGTACTCAGTACAGGGGGTCCAGCATGCTCAAAACAGACTCAAATCCTTGTGTGCATGAAGCTGACTTTTTAGTGAGAGAGTCAGACAACAAACATGTGAAATTAACAATCTTTTAGGACGTGATAAATGCTAAAAAAAAGAAAAGAATAAAGCAAGGAAGGAATATTTGGGGGGGGGATGGAGTTAAAATTTTACACAAGGCAGTGAAGGAAGGCTTCACTGAGAAAGTAACATTTGAGTGAAGAGCAGATGGACACGAAAGAGTGAAGAATGAAGGGTATCAGGGAAGAGCCCTCCCAGCAGAGGTTTAAGAGCAGAGTCCTAGAGGCACAAGAATGTGCGTTGGGCTATGGAGCAGCAAGGAGGCCAGCGTGGCAGGGGCAGAGTGAGCGGTGTGGGCAAGGAGCAGGCAGGAGAGGTGACAGGACCAGGTCGTGGAGGACCCGTGTCTCCTTGAAGAATTTTGGTTTTTACCCTGTGTGAAAGGGGAAGCCCTGGAGAGCTCAGAGTGTGATCTGATCCACATTTTATAAAGATCACTCTGGCTGCTGTTGAGAATGGTGGAAGCAGGGAGATTCATCAGGACACGTGTCTCTTCTGGGTCCCACCAGCCTTTTCCCCCCTTTTCTTTTTTTTTTTTTTTTTTCTTCTGACGTACGCGGGTCTCTCACTGTTGTGGCCTCTCCCGTTGTGGAGCACAGGCTCCGGATGCGCAGGCTCAGCGGCCATGGCTCACGGGCCCAGCCGCTCCGCGGCATGTGGGATCTTCCCGGACCAGGGCACGAACCCGTGTCCCCTGCATCGACAGGTGGACTCTCAACCACTGTGCCACCAGGGAAGCCCCCCCCCCCACTTCATTCCTTCGGTGATCTTCCTCCCAAGCCCACTTCAGACCCAAGAGCCATTTCGTGCTCCCTCTGTCCCCATCAAAATGTATTTTTGGATTCTTCCATCACACTAGTCAACAACAGCTGCCGCTGCGAGCAGATTTATACCCAAGGAAAGCAGAGTGAAGAACAACAGTCTGTAAAGTCTCCACTGGCTGAAGGGGGTCCACGTTCTCCCCAGCGTTCAGTCGGGACTTCTTCAGGTGTAAGCAAAGCAAATCCAAGTACGCTTATTTTCTACTGTTGATAAAGAAATTACCACAAACTGACCAGTATGGCGTGGCTAGGTTCTTGCTCAAGGGCTGAATGAAATTGAGGCGTTGCCTGCTGAGTTCTCATCTGGCGGATTTGGGGAGAAATGTGTCTCCCATCTAATTCAGGCTGTTGGCATAATTCAGTTCCTTGTGATCTTAAGACTGTCATCTGGGACTGCTCTCAGCTCCTAGAGGTCACCTGCGTTCCTTAGTACACGGCTCCCCCATCTCCCTCACTGAGTTTTTCTCACACTTCAAGTCTCTCTGATTTCTCCATCTGCAATCTCTGATTGGGCTTTCGGGGCTCATGTGATCAGATTACTTGGAACCTTAATTACAACTACAAAATCCCTTCCAGAGAAATCTAGATTGGTGTTTGATTGAATAACTAAAAGAAGGTGTATATACACCAGGGGCTGGGAATTTGGGGCTATGTTAGAATCTGCCTAGTGTACCAGGTACACTAGGTAAGTACCAGGCAAAAGGGAACACACTTCCCATGTGTCTGGGAAGGACCTCCGAGAATGGAAGGAAGAGGTATAGGAGCCAGGCAAGGCCTCAGAGCACGCATGACTCACACTCTCTCTACTCACCTCTCATCTCTGCTGAATTCTGATTGTCTCAATTCGGCAGAGCTCCTCCCCCCACAGAACAAGAAAGACCACCACCATCAGCTGCCCTAGCTCCTGCAATCACAGTTTTGTTATTCCAGCAAAAAGAGAATTTCTCTCCCCTAATGACTGTATATCAATCCAAAGGATTCCCCCAGCCTAGGTCAAGTACTCCTGGATAGGATGGGAAGTAGAGCACCAAGATTGAGAGCCCTCTGAGAACCATGTGGAAAGGGGGAAGAGTTCTCCAAAGGAGGGAAATGGAAAGCTTGCTGGATAGACAAATAGACCAACTATGACCATACTCAGCTGTCTCAGTCTTACCCACAAAGACCTTAAATCCCCTCTGCATCTCTCCCTTTCCTTTTCTTACTTGACAGTTAGTCTTGCCTTCTCCACCCCTCATGAGGTCTAGTTCTAGAATCCACAAGATTAAGTTCAAACCTACAACAGCTGGGGGTGTGGGATGCATCAAGAAGTTAAAGGAATGATGCTCTGTAGAAAAATCCAGAAAGAATTCTGGATGAAAGTTTAGTCCTTGTTCTGTACTAACTGTGATATGGAGCATGTGGTGGGGTCGGCTGTTCAGGTCTCTTTTCCAGAGAACCTGAGGTGAGGAGTACAGCCAGTTGATACCCTGAGATTCACAATCACAGTCCTGCCAAGGCAATGATCCCCCCAAGCTGCCTCTAGCCAACAACCAAGCCCAGGGGGAGGAACAAGGCTGGGCTATTTCTATCCAACACAAGACTCCTCTAATGTTCCCTCTCTGCTCAGGAGCTCTTCATCGGCCTGCCCAAGACTCTTTCTTAGCGGGACTGTAGTCTGTAGGTTTTTCTACCCAGTTCTTCCCTCTTGCCTCTCACAGGTGTCAGACCTGAAGCATGGTCAGTAGGTGCTGCCTGTCTACTCCTGTTCCTTCTCCCATTACTCTTCAGACTCTTCTCCCCATAAATCTCTTGCACATCTAAATTTGTCTTGCTGTTCATTTTTTGGAAGATCCAAACGGACACACATGTCAAAACTCTATTTCTCATCTGTAACTTGGACTGGATTTCTGGGGTCCCTTCTAGCTCTAAAATTCCACCTATTTGGGAGATTCTACAAGGTTACACCTGTTTGATGAAAGAAGAGAAAGAGGGCTGACCATCTAGATCTCTAATCTACAACTATTTGGGGCCTATGATCATTGCTCTTTTTGATTTTTATCCCAGGCTTTTGGTAATATCTTAACAAACAAGGAAAATAATTCTGGGCAAAGTTTCAAATGGCTATAAACATTTCAGGAACTGGTTGAAAACTCTACACATGGCTTGAAGCATCGTTTTGTCTTAACCAATCGTTCTTATACTTCAGTGTGCAGAAGAGGCCCCTGGGGGTACCTTATAAAAGGCAGATTCCTGGACCCAACCCCAAAACAGCTTCACTCAAGAGGAGGGTGGTAGCCCCTGGGAATCTGCCTTTTCATCAAACTCCTTAGTGACTGATGCTGGTAGGTCATGGAGTAACTCTGAGAAATGAGAACCTACGATAAAGTAAATTTGTATTTTTCTTAGGTTTTACAATAATTATTTACTGAGAACCTATAGTATGCTGTGTGAAGCTATACAGAGTCATTAACTCTGCATGGTGGGGGGCAGGGTGGTCCAAGATGATTTCTCATAGGTGATGATCTCTTGCAGCAGGTCATAAAAAATAAGAAGGAATTTGTCCCCCAGCCAATAACATGGTGAAGGCACTCCCAGTATGTTTAGGTCACATTAGGCAGGGGAGCCGAGGAGTCCTGGATTTGGTCAGCAGTGGAAGAGAAGACTACGGGAGGGAATATGGACCTTCTGCTTTAACTCAGTTACCACCTTGGACTTTATTTTCAACATCTGTGATATTGACAGAGAACATCACTTCAGAAGTTTAGGGAACAGCCCTCTTACCTAGATAAAACACAATGTCAACAGAAGGTTAAGAAAGAGTCAGAAGTAGTAAATGCTATTTGTTTTGTCTTCCATGGCGTAACACGTGCCAGAACTTAGAATGGCACTTGATCAGAGGCTCTCTGTGAAGCTGCGGGACCTCTGCTCTGGCTCCCTGAGGTGTGTGCTGTATTCTGGGGCGTCTCACAGCCCCAGGAGCGAGCATCTAATTTGGAAACCCCCCACTGTCTCTCAAGGTTCACCTGATGCAAAGGACTCAACTATCAGTGAGGGCATCTGAGCCCCCTGATCCCTGTTCAGAAGTGAGGATCCTTTGGTCCCCTTATAGTCCCTAGAGCTGATCCATAGTTGTCCTTGGGTTTGACATATGGTTTTGTCCCTTACACTTCAATCCCCTGTATAATTTTTTAAAAATCATTTTATTTTTTGTTATCAAAATAGTACATGATCTAGGTAAAAATAAATCAAAAGAAAAATTATTTAAAAATTACTCCTGGGGCTTCCCTGGTGGTGCAGTGGTTGAGAATCTGCCTGCTAATGCAGGGGACACGGGTTCGAGCCCTGGTCTGGGAGGATCCCACATGCCGCAGAGCAACTAGGCCTGTGAGCCACAACTACTGAGCCTGTGCTCCGCAACAATAGAGGATGCGATAGGGAGAGGCCCGCGCACCGCGATGAAGAGTGGCCTCCGCTTGCCACAACTAGAGAAAGCCCTTGCACAGAAACGAAGACCCAACCCAGCAAAAATAAATAAATTAATAAACTCCCACCCCCAACATCTTAAAAAAAATTACTCCCAATTAAAATAACCTTTTTTAAAAAAAGAAAAAAGGAGTACGTATATCCTACAATTTCAGAGGTTTAAGGGTGCTCTGAAGTGCATCTTTAAGTCTCTTACTGTCAAGGTACCCCAGTTCAGGAGTCCTTGAGAGGAAAGGAAAAAGGAAGACAGAAGGGATCGGAAAAAAAAGAACCCACAACAGAAACAGATCTAAATATTGAATTGTTAGTATAACCTATAGATTCAGCATTTGTTGCCTTGAACATAATAAGCTAAAATAAACATGGTTGCATTACCTTAAAGAAGTCAAAAGAAGAATAAAAATCACCTGTATCCCCACTGGTACAAAGAAATAGTCTCGCTAACATTCTGATGTGTTTCCTGCCAGGTTGTTTTTATATGTATATGCTTTAAGTTATTTATTTTCATAACTATGATCATGGTATGTAATCAATTTCATTTCTTCATTTTTGCATTTACCATTATGAGTCATTTTTTTCTTCCTAAACATCATGCTTAATGTGGACATAAAATTCCATCACGTACCTCTATATTTTATTGCTATATACACCTATTGCTGGAAATTTAAGTCATTTTCAATGTTTCTTATGAATAATGGTGCTTAGAATAAAGATTTGCATTAAAGCTTTTTTTCATACTTTGGATTTTCCCCTTAGAATGAATTCTCAGAAGCAGAATTTGAGGATGAAAGAATAAGAACATTTTTAAGAGTTATCAACACATTGTCAAGCTGCTTTTGAGAACAGTGGGACCATTTCATACTGCCACCAGGCTAAACAAATGTCTGCATCACCACACCCTCACTATTGTGTGTTTCCTCTTCTTTAACCTTTACAAGTTTGTTGGCAAAAATTGTTGACTCACTTCCCATGGTCCTGTTTTAATCCCTTGAACCTCAATTCCCAGAGATGCCACTAAGACATTACAAATAAGTATCACAGATGTGTAAAAAGTGGGCTAAATCATTTTAATTAACATTCATAAATGCAGCTTTAGGGACTTCCCTGGTGGTGCAGTGGTTAAGAATCTGCCTGCCAATGCAGGGGACACAGGTTCGATCCCTGGTCTGGGAAGATCTCACATGCTGTGGAGCAACTAAGCCCCTGTGGCACAACTACTGAGCCCGCGAGCCACAATTACTGAAGCCCGTGCGCCTAGAGCCCATGCTCCGCAACAAGAGAAGCCACCGCAATGAGAAGTCCGCACACCGCAATGAAGAGTAGCCCCTGCTCGCCCCAACTAGAGAAAGCCCATGCGCAGCAACAAGACCCAATGCAGCCAAAAATAAATAAATTAATTAAACAAAAACAAACAAACAAAAATAAATGCAGCTTTATTCTTTCATCATGCTTCATCTTCTCATATTTTTAATGGAAGGTTTCTCAACCTCGGCACTTTTGACATCGCAGCACCCCTGGCCTTGACCCACTAGATGCCAGCAGCTCTCCTCTACTCCATTGTGACAACCAAAATTGGCTTCAGATGTTGCCTAATGTCCTCCAGGGGGTGAGGAATAGCCCCTAACTGAGAACCCAATGTCCCCTGGGAAGAAAATAGCCCCTGACTAATGAGAAACACAGAGCTCTGTTAGTCCAAGTTTCCGTTCCAGTGTTAAACTTTTGATCTTCAGCATCTCAGACCCGATAGTGCCTACCCAACACCCTTTCCTGCTTTCTTCCTTGGCAAGAAAACCCCAATTTTGTTCAGCTGTCCCCTCTCATGGGCTCAGAGGGTGAATTATGCCTGGTCTAAACCAGGCCTTACAGTATTGTCTCCTTTATCAATGACTCACTTTGATTTGGGTGTGGAACTCAGTCCTGGCCAAGGGGACCCAAGGAGACATCTGAAGGACCTCTGGGAAAGATTTCCTTATAAATAAAAAGAAGCACAAAGGAGAAAATGCCCTTCCTCTTCAGGAGATGTTGTCTTGTCTTTGTGTGTTGCCTGGAACTGCGACAGCCACTGAGAAACTCTGAAGGAGGAAAGCGTTGATATGCAAAGGACGGAGAAGATGGCAAGCACATGGCCTGTGGTGACATCCTTGAGACACTGAATTACCAGCCACGGAGAGGCTCTACCTCCTGACTTCTTGTTATGTGAGATAACATACCTCTAAACTTTTAAGACTGTTGTGTCTTCCACAATTGCATCCTAACTGGCTATCTGGGAGCCCCAAACACAGTACCTAAGAGATGTGGTGAAATCAGGGAGTCTGGAGAGCTGATTCTGACCCTACAGAACCAGGCAAGCAGGTCCAGAAAGGTAGAGGAGTAGTGGGATGGAAGCTGTTCCTCAGAGGCCAGGAGCTCAGGGAAGTAGATGACTTCCAAGGCCACCATGGAAAGTAACAGAAGCTCTTGACACACAATGACTGGCTCTGTGTTTCCTAGCTCAGAGTGGGCAGAACTGAGCCTGGAGGTGTCCAATACCAGTAACTGGGGGAGCTAGAGGCTGATGGAACTAGTGCCACCGTACCTTGCTGGGAGGAGAGCATCGCAGTACAAGAGAAAGAACAAGGGTTTGGGAAGTGGAGTTTCAAGAGAGATTTCGAACCCATGTCTGACATGGATGGATGGGTGAGTAAATGGATAGGAAAGTGGGGAGAAGGGCAGACAGATGGAGGAGGGGCTAGGCAGAAGCTGCATGGGTGAGAAAGTGATGAAGAATATGGATGGGAGGGTGGGTGAGTGAGTGAATGGGACAGGGGAATGGAGGGGCAGTGGGTAACTAGATAGATGAACAAATGAATAACGACAACTGTTTTTGGGTTTTGTTTTGCTCACAGAGAGCCACATTCTTAAAGTGGAAAGGAACCTCTGGAGATCTCAGCAGGCCACATTCACATTTTAAGTGTGGCTCCATTTCACAGACATCCCCAAAATTAGACCTCAAGAGGATGCCCAGGGTATCCCAACTGTCTACGACATAAAACGTGTAAATGTTATAAAAATAAAAAGAAAGAAAGATACTTTCTACAAGTCAGGCATGTAAATGAGAATTGCAGATGAATTCCCAAACTGATATAGGACCGCACTCATAAATCTAGTATCACTGCAAAAAAGCTTTGGCCTATACCGAATCCGAGAGAGCTGCACTTGTTAAAATTAAAAGAACAGTGAAAATGAAAGCAATGCATGCTTTTTTCCACTGGCAGGTAGTGTGACCGACTCCTGAGTTCCTCTCTTAACCTCAGCGATTTGCCCTTGAAGGGAGCAGCTACGCCTAATTTGCTCACAGGGTTTTAATTTGCTTGCTCGTCCTTCAGTCAGCAAAACCAAAATGTCCTTTCAACTTTGGTAGCTGGGCTTTTGGTGCTGTTTCCTCTCAGACCTGTTTGATCCCTACGCTGACGTTTCATCCTTCCCCACCCACTCCACTGGGGTCCCTCCTGTGGGTTCCTCTTCACCCCTCCGTTATGTCACACCCATCAGAATCTGTCTCCTAATCTACCAGGGGTCCCATCAGGTTATTCCTAACCCAGGTCCTAGCACAAAATGGAATTCAAAAATGTTTTAGGAATAAATAAGTCAGCTTGAAATTTTAGGACCAAGTTTTATTAAAACAGGATTTTAAAACTGCTCTCTATGTATATTTTACTCACATAAAAAGTTCATAAATGTATTTAAATGGAACGCAGCATTATTTTAAAAATAAGGCAATTTTCCCACTTACTAAAGCCCGCTCTCTTGCTGTCAATAATTTATACAATCATGTAATTCAGAGGAGGTTATTAAATGCTGGGATTGGCTGCCCAGAGAGCGTTTTGGCTGTCACTCCCTGGAGGCCTTTAAAAACTGACAAGCAGCTCATGCAGCTCAATATGAAAAAACCAAAACAACCCAATCCAAATATGGGCAGAAGACCTAATATACATTTCTTCAAAGAAGACATACAGATTGCCAACAAACACATGAAAGGATGCTCAACATCACTCATCATTAGAGAAATGCAAATCAAAACTACAATGAGATGGGCTTCCCTGGTGGCGCAGTGGTTGAGAGTCCTCCTGCCGATGCAGGGGACACAGGTTCGTGTCCCGGTCCGGGAAGATCCCACGTGCCGTGGAGCGGCTAGGCCCGTGAGCCATGGCCGCTGAGCCTGCGCGTCCGGAGCCTGTGCTCCGCAACGGGAGAGGCCACAACAGTGAGAGGCCCGCGTACCGCAAAAAAAAAAAAAAAAAAGAGAAACCTAAAAGACATATCAACCAGTTGAGCTGCAAAATATAAATCCTTATTTGAATCCCGATTTGAAAAGAAAATTGTAAAAATTTTATCAGACAACACTATGAAACAATACAACTACTAGAAGAAAACATGGGTGAAATGTGAACAGAACAGATATTTTGTGATACTGAGGATTTACTGTTAATTTTTTCAGTGTGATAATGGTATTAAGGATATGCTATAAAAAAAGAATACTTATCTTCCAAAGATAGACACTTAAATATTTATGGATGAAATACTTCTGAGATTGCTTTAAAATAATACAGAAGTAGGGAGTAGATATGGGTCCAAAGGAGGCAAAGTTAACATATGTTAGTCATTTTTGAAACTGGGCAACAGGGAAACAGTACACTGAAATGTTGTATATATCAATACTTGAAATTTTCATGGCAAAATTTATATAAAATGACAATAAATGTCTTGCTGGGGAGCACATGATTGGTATCGCCAGAATCACATCAAGAAATCCAGCAGTAAGGAATTCTGAGAAATATAATTCTAAGCTTTCCAGCCTCTGCAGCACACATCAGAATCAGGGTTGAAATATGTGTGAGTGAAATGTTCAACATTGTCCACCCTCAAATCTATAACTCAAACCCTGACCTCTCTCCTAAAGGACCATCAAAAATATCCAACTATTTCCTTGACACCTGACTGGGATGTCTCACAGGACCTCCAAACTCAACACACCAAAACCAAAACTAATGATCTCCCTCCAACTAAACCTCCCCTGCTACTAACCAGCTGTGTGACCTCGGAGAAGCCCCTTAGCTTCCCTAGTCTCTAGTGTGTGAACTGGGAGAATGACTAAATCATCTCCAGGTCATCGCTAGCTCCAGTGGTTAAGAATCCGCCTCTCAATGCAGGGGACACGGGTTCGAGCCCTGGTCCGGGAAGATCCCACATGCCGCAGAGCAACTGAGCCCTTGAGCCACAACTACTGAGCCTGGAACCCGTGAGCCACAACTGCTGAAGCCTGTGCGTGCCTAGAGCCTGCGCTCCGCAACGAGAAGCCACCGCAATGAGAAGCCCGGGGACCGCAATGAAGAGTAGCCCGTGTTGTCCACAACTAGAGAAAGCCCGTGGGCAGCAATGAAGACCCAATGCAGCCAAAAATAAATAAGTAAATAAATAAAGCAAAAATTAAAAAAAATAAAAGAGGAAGGCCATGATATAAAAAAAAAAGGGACTTAGGCTATATACTTTTTGAAGCAGCACTATCTCATGATGATCTTAGCGTCAGTTTAGCCATTAGTGATCATTTATTCAGTATCGGCGACTGCAGTATATTTGACTGAAATTTCATATAGCCCATAATTGGTTTCAGTATGGGCGCGTGCATCCTAGAACCAACAAGCCAGAAAGCTGCCTCTCTGTGGCCAAGGAGCTGTCTGTTGTGAAGATAATTTCGAAGGCTGGGTTTTTTTGTTTTTGTATCTGTTTCAGAAATGTGACAGGTACCATGTTTTCCAAGGCAAGAGGAAGAGACGGCTTTGACCTCTAGTGCCTCTTGAAAGCATCTGCAGAGGGTGACTTGTCATTTTTATTGCATAAGTGAGGGTACTCCCACAGGGAAGCGGAAGGGGTGATAAATAAGATTCTCGGGGGCCGTTAAATGGCATTTAGTGGGAGGAGGTGCCTGAGCGACAGCGGTGCACAGCTCAGGGATCACAAGGACACCCTCCTCCTTTCTGTGGCTCCCTACGCTGCATGCTGGTGGCGCTGCTGGACTTCATTTTCTCTCCGCTCAGATGGTTTACCTGATTTAACGGAGTAAAAAAGTCAAGTAAGCCTAATACAAAGGGGAATAAAAGGTAGTTGGAAAAAGGTGGAGAAAAAGTGGCTCAGCCTCTTTTGGCCTATTCAGAACTCCCCCAGGTGTAACAACAATGCATTTAAACTCAGTTTATCCTTTTTAAAAATGAAACTCTCAATATTAAGTAATAATACAAGTTCCAGAAGAATATACCATTTATATAAAAATCTTATAAAAGAGAAAACCCAAATATTGTTTACTAGTGTTTAGAGAAATGTAGCAAACCCTAAAGAGAAGCAAGAGAATTGACAAATACAAAAGTTTGGTCAGTGGTTACCTCTGGGGAGGAGAAGAAATACAGTTAGGGAGGGACACAGTAATTGATAATGTCTTGTTGCTTTAGCTGAATAGTAAATACATGTGCTTATTTTATCATTATTCTTTGTACCTTCCATATAGGTATTATGCATTTTTATATGTGTGAAATATTTCATAAAACTGCCAAGGTTCCACACCAAGCTCTACCTTCAAAAACGTTGCCATGAAATTGGTCAATGCTGTTCTGTGTTATAGAGAGGAGATAGTTTTAGACACATTGGAAATATGGGAAGGAATGAATGAATTCAACTGAGTTCTAACACCTTCTGGGGTAAATATACTTGAAATGTGCAGATGACACAGATCTTCTGCAGCACTATGAACTGTTAAGTACCACAACCACCAAGGCATTGGAGGTGATTGACAGAGCAAACTTCTGAAGCTGTGACTAAACTCAGTCTATCTTTCCTCAGAGGCAATATAAGCCTCACATCAGCTTGGGCATCCTATCCTATCCTTTTTTTTTTTTTTTTTTTTTTTTTTTTTTTGCGGTACGCAGGCCTCTCACTGTTGTGGCCTCTCCCGTTGTGGAGCACAGGCTCCCGATGCACAGGCTCAGCGGCCATGGCTCATGGGCCCAGCCACTCCACGGCATGTGGGATCTTCCGGACTGGGGCACGAACCCGTGTCCCCTGCATCGGCAGGCGGACTCTCAACCACTGCGCCACCAGGGAAGCCCTATCCTATCCTTTTTTTATTGAAGTATAGTTGATTTACAATATTATATTAGTTCCGGGTATACAAATAGTGTATTTTAATAGATTATACTCCATTTAAATTTATTATAAGATATTGGCTATATTCCCTGTGCTGTACAATCTATCCTTGTAGTTTATTTATTTTATATATAGTAGTTTGTGTCTTTTAATCCCCTACTGCTATCTTGCCCTTCCTCTCTTCCCTCTCTCCACTGATAATACTAGTTTGTTCTCTATATCTGTGAGTCTGCTTCTGTTTTGTTTTATTCATTTGTTTGTTTTATTTTTTAGATTCCACAAATAAGTGATAACATAAAGTATTTGACTATCTCTGTCTGACTTATTTCACTAAGCATAATACCCTCTAGGTCCATCCATACTGTTGCAAATGGCAGCATTTCATCCTTTTTTATGGCCGAGTAATATTCCGTGTGTATATGTGTGTGTGTGTGTGTGTGTGTGTGTACCACATATATATATACCACACATATATACCACATCTTCTTTATCGACTCATCTGTTGATGGACACAGGTTGCTTGCATCCTTTCCTGTCCTTGAGATTCAAAGGAAATGTGACTTGAACCTCCAGTAAACATTCAGCACCATCAACCTTTTGGGTTTTCATGGGACTGGCTTTTGTTTCTCCCAGTCTCCTCTAGCTCCACATCCTTGCTTCCACTGGACTCATTCTCTTTAGGGATCAGCTCACTGCCCTGATGTGCTGTCCTGCCTCTGCAGACATTGCCAAGTGGTGGACACTGCCTGGACACCTTTACTTTCCCAAGGACCATCTCTACAGGGGTAGGACTAGCCTGCATCGTTGGGAGGGGTGTCACACTGCACAGCATCATAGCTCAGAAAGCAGCTCAAAGTTGGATACCAGGCATCTAGGTTCTTAAAGTTAAGCCATGAAAATTTTCATCCATTCGCTGGTGTGTTTTTCATCCATTTACTATGTCATTTAGTTGCCATCTCTACACACCAAGGTGGGCACTCCTTCCAATATTCGTCAGGTGAGGAATCTAAGGAACCTGTTAGATAACTTTCTAAGGCTCCAGACAGTCTGTGGCAGGCCGGTGATGTGAATCCAGGCCTGGCTGACTGTATAGCTAGGGCTCTTTCCCTGCATCACATTGTGCCCTGTAAACATCTCAGAATTTCATGACATGCTCAGTTCATAAAGAATTCATATACAAATTCTGAGGAGCCTCTCTTCCCAAGGAGGACAGATGGAGAAGGCAACCAGCAGCAGCAGCGAAGAGGCATGAAAAGCCAACACGAAAACAGATGCCCATCCAGGACCCACAGGGAAAGGGAGGATAGAATTTGGTAGGGGTGGTTATCCAGGATCCCTTTTGCAACTAAGTAAACCTTGACTGTACCCCTGACTTGCCCCAGAGATACAAGGAATTTATTTCACTTTCTCCTTGCAGCAACCTTGAGGCAGGTAGGTAAGGTGGCTGCTATGCCTTTTAGATCATGATAGGGAGTCCTGGGGAAAGTTCAAGGGGTGGCCTAGGCAGTGGTAAGGCTGGAAACAGAACCAAGTCTCCTGATGCTGTTATGGACTAAATTGTGTTCCCTCCCAAATTCCTGTGTTGAAGCCCTAACCCTCAATATGACTGTATTTGGAGAGAGGGCAATTAAGGAGGTAATTAAGGTTAAATTAGGTCATAAGGGTGGTATCCTAATCTGATAGGACTGGTGTTTTATAAAAAGAGGAAGAGACACCATAGATCTCTTTCCTTCCACATGTGTGCAGAGGAAAGGCCATGTGGGGACAGAGTGAGAGGATGCTGTCTACAAGCCAGGAAGAGACCCCTCACCAAAAACCAACACTATCGGCACCTTGATCTTGAACTTCAAGCCTCCAGAGCTGTGAGAAGATAAATTTCTGATGTTTAAGTCATGGGATCTTTGGCATTTTGTTATGTCAGCCCAAGCTGACTAATACAGAAGCCGACACATGGCTCTCAGCACCAGGCTCTCCCAACCCTGGCCCATCACTCTAAAGACACCCAGGCCACCAATGACTATTCATAATGACATTTTTTTAGGCCTCAACCCATCTTCCCTCTTTGCACCAACCACCAGTCAATGCTCCCTCTTGAAGGCTTCTTCTCCCAGATGAAACACCACCCTCACCTGTGTCTCCTGGTACCTCTCAGAAGGCTCTTTCTCAGACTCTCTTTCATGGGCTAGCAATCCCCAATGTTCTGTTTTGACAGCATTTTCTTACGTGGCAAATTCTCCCTGGGAAAGATGCCAAGAGACCTATTTCCATGAGGATCTTGGACAATCTCCTCCATATCAATGAATAAGTACCCAGCCTAGAATCAGCTCATACCAAATATTTGCTGAGTGAATGAGTAAATAAACAAATAAATGGACTAACCCCTAGGAGTTGATAATTCCTAAAACTGCATCTCTAGTTGAGATATCTTTTCTGAGTTCTAGCCCTTCTGTCTTAGTCAGGGACTGCCCACAATAATGCTGCATAACAAACTACCCCCAAAACTCAATGACTTACAACAAGAAGCATTTATTCTCATGTAGGGTAACCGTGGTTGGGCTTGGCTGAGTGGATCTGCCCTGCATTTCAGGTCTTGTATTGTCTGGGCTTGGCTTGAGGCTGTGAGCTGGATTCGGGTCTGCTTACTAGCACTACGCTGTAGGGGCAGAGGCCAATCAGCACATGCTTTTCTCATGGTGATCACCAAATTGCACGAGCATATTTAAGGCCTCTGCCTGTGTTCACACTCTCTAACATTCCACAGACCAAAGCAAATCTCAAGAAGCCCATCATGGATGGGATGAGGACAGACTCTCTGCTCTTTGGGTAGGGGAGGGCAATAAGAGTGAGTGAATATTTACTGAACAATAATGCAAAATCCAATCTAGCACAACTAGACGACAAATGTCCTACAAGACATCTCCTCCTTGAATGTCTTACAAGTTTGTTAAATTTTCTATGTTGTTTGCCAAGAACCTGCCACTCTGCCAATTCCCTCCTTCTGTAGAGTTGAGTCTTCATGTCCATAACCTACTAGCAGGGCATCCTGCTGAATTTGGGCAGAACATCCACTTCTGACTCGCAGCTCTTCTGAATTCTGAATCATCCACCTTCTGGAAGCCTTCACTGTCCTGGCCCACACAGCTGACCAGCTCTCCCACTGCAGATATGTGCCTGATTCACTCCTGTGTTTTCTGTACTTCTTGGACACTGTGTCCCTGGCTACTCTCAACAGGATGCTTATTCCCCAGCTCCCACTTGTTCAGCTCTAGTTCTTCCTCCGCCTGTTGACCGCAGCTACCAAGGGCCCACCACGCCCTGTGAATCAGCCTGCCTAAGTTAGCAGGAGGAGACTGGACACTGGACTGTCCTTTCAAGCATTTGCCTCCTATACTGGAAACAAGCTTCTTTTTTTCAGCTCTTCTCTGGGGACGGCACCACATGGACTTGGCTATGAGCCATCTCTCATGAAACTGACATTAGGACCTAGCAAAGGGGAAAGAGGTCAGCGAATAAGTTACTGATTAACTTTTGTTTTCTTGGTTTAGATTATATTCAGGGTGTGTGTGCTCACATGCGCACGCGCGCACACACACACGCACACACACACACCCCCTATACTCAGTTCTGATCTCCTTGCTCATGTTTATTTAGGCTGTCACCATACAATTCACTGGCTTCCTCAGGACAAATGGGCCCTGCTCCAGGGGCCTGAGGACAGGAATAGCAGGTCTGGACAGACGCACTTTGGCAGCGTGAAGAGGAAAAGCTGTACAGGATGAATGTCACAGTATTTCTGGCTCTTGCTTGCTGAATTAATTTCTCTCTTAAAAAAAAGCTGACCCATTTTTCTAGCCCACAGCCCTAATGGACTCTTATTCAGAGGCCATCCTCCCACATAAAGAGCTGTATTGTACTTAATGATAAGCCTTTTAATGGAATTGGCTATTTCTGGGTCTCTCTCTGGGAAACGGCCATTAATGAGCTTGCAAGTGCAAGGAAAAGCAGATGTTTGAGGGGTATGCTTCTCAAGGGCAGAGCACCCTGGGCAGAGCACCCTGGGAAGAAAATAGATGAAAACCAGTGACAGCTTCTTTTTCACTTCCTTGAAATTAGTTTGGCTTAACCAAAACTATGATCTAAATAAACTTTGTCTTCAAAATATGAAGCTATCACTCCTCACACAACCCACCCACCACATCCTATCTGCATGATCCTTACTCTACCCACAAATGCTTCTGTAATCCTAATCATAACAAAATCATCAGCAGACTGCAAAGCTAGACCAAGACACGTGGGTAAACTAGCAGGTTAACATCTATCATTCCTTCAAACCTGCAATTGGTCAATGCCTATTTAAGAGACTGAATGCAACATGAGGAAAAGGATGGAGCAGAACTGCTGAGGGGAGATTAATCTTTCTTTTACTGTCTGGAGCAATTCAGCTCTAGCCCCAAACCTGCATATTTACTCAGCAAAACTGAAGCCTTGAGGTTAACCAGTGGTGTCCTCCTTCACAAAGCATTTTATTGTACTCCTCATTATTTCACAACCTCTTCCAAGTCACACCTAAACTGGAAACAGCCACTGAGGTGTGCACAATACCTCTCTTCAGGGTCTTTTTTTTTGCCATTTTGGCATTCTTCTGCATTTCTTGTGATGTGATGGCACCCAGAGATGCATTAACATCCCTTATAGATGGGAGATTTGCTGGTGCACCCACCGTTTAATATGTCTCCTACTGTCACCCCCTGTGTCCTGGCATTAATGGAGGTGCTAAAGATATATTTAAAAGGTATAATGCAAGGTCCTTGTCATCAAGGGTTTCACAGTTCTAAGTAATTCAGCCCCTATTATTATTATTGAGAGCAGGACACTATGCTAGAAGCTTCTGGAAGTTCAAATATGAGGAAGGCAAAAGAGAGAGCCCTGATGATCCTAAAGGCTTTCTCAAACTGTAGTCCACAACATCACCTGAGCTTGTTTAAAATGCAAATTCTCAGGCCTCACCCATGACCAAATGAATAAGAAATGTTGCAGGTGGGCCTAGCCATTTGTGTTTAATACTAACATTTGAACAGCACTGGCCTAAAGAGCTCCTAGAGAAGCAGAAGAAATAAGACAAACACACAGTCTCTCTGCTACCAGACAGAGCAAGTCCAGGGCCAGGCAACAGACCTGGACATATTATATAGACCAAAGGCCAAGGACCCGTTGCAGTGATTTTAGAGTCAGGCTAAAGTCACAGTCACCAGTGGAGCTTTTAAAACGCATAATTGCCTGAGCCCCACCCAAAGGTTTTAATGCACTGGTCTCAATTTTTGTTAAAAATGCTCACTAGTTGATTCTGACAATTATCAGAGGCAAGAACCTCACAAAGGTCTGAGAAGGAAGAAGTCTTTGGTAATGATGAAGAGGATATTGTGAAAGTTAGCCAATGGACCCAATTCCCATGGCTACTATAACAAGTCACTACAAACTTGTGGTTTAAACCAACAGAACTTTATCAATGGTGGAAAGCTTTCAGTTTTTCCTCTACGATCAGGAACAAGACAAGGATGCCCACTCTTGCCACTTTTATTCAACGTAGCCATTAGCAATTAGGAAAGAAAAAGGAATAAAAGGCATCCAAATAAGAAAGGGAGGAAAAAAACTGTCATTATTTGCAGATGACACGATGTTACCTATAGAAAACCCTAAAGACTCCATCAAAAAACTGTTAGAACAGTTTTAGAATAAATGAATTCAGTATAGAACTGTTAGAACTGTTAGAATAAATGAATTCAGTATAGTCTCAGGATACAAAGTCAATATACAGAAATCTATAGCTTTTCTGTACACTAATAATGAACTAACAGAAACAGAAATTAAGAAAATGATCCCATTCACAGTTGCATCAAAGAGAATAAAATACCTAGGGATAAATTTAACCACAGAGGTGAAAGACTTGTACACTGAAAACTATAAGACATTGACAAAAGAAATTGAAGACAAATAAATGGAAAGATATTCCATGTTCATGGATTGAAAGAATTAACATTGTTAAAACGTCCAATCTATCCAAAGCAAACTACAGATTCAATGCAATCCCTGTCAAAATTCCAATGGCATATTGCACAGAGCTACAGCAAATAATTCTAAAATTTGTACGGAAGCACAAAAGATCCCAAATAGCAAAACAAACTTGAGAAAGAAGAACAAAGCTGGAGGTAACACACTCCCTGATTTCAAAGTATACTACAAAGCTATAGTAATCAAAACATATGGTACTGTCACAAAAACAGACATACAGATCAATGGAACAGAATTGAGAGCCCATAAATAAATCCATACATATATAGACAATTAATTTACAACAAAGGAGCAAAGAATACATAGTTGAGAAAGGACAGTCTCTTCAATAAATGGTGTTGGGGAAACTGGACAGCCACATGCAAAAGAATGAGACTAGATATTATCTTACACCATACACAAAAATTAAGTCAAAATAGATTAAAGCCTTGAATGTAAGACCTGAAACCATAAAATTCCTAGAAGAAAACATAGGCGATAACCTCATTAACATGGACCTTAGTGATGTTTTTGTGGATGTGACTCTAAAGGCAAGGGAAACAAAAGCCAAAAATAAGCAAATGGAACTACATCACACTAAAGAGCTTCTGCACAGCAAAGGAAACCAACATCAAAATGAAAAGGCAACCTACTGAATGGGAGAAGATAATTGCAAATCATATATCTGATACGGGATTAATATCCAAAATACATAAAGAACTCATACAACTCAACAACCAAAAAAAACCTGATTTTAAAAATGAGCAGAGGCTCTGAATAGACATTTTTCCAAGGAAGACATACAGGTAGCCAACAGGCACATGGAAAGATGTTCGCCATCGCTAATTACTAGGGAAATCAAAATCACAATGAGATATCATCTCACACCTGTTAGAATGGCTATTATTGAATAGACAAGAAATAAATATTGGTGAGGATGTGGAGAAAAGGGAACCCACTGTTGGTGGGACTGTAAACTGGTGCAGCCACTGTGGAAAACAGTATGAGATTCCTCAAAAAATTAAGAACAGAACTACCACATGACCCAGCTATTCCACTTCTGGGTATTTACCTGAAGAACATGAAAACATTAATCTGAAAAGATATATGCACCCTGATGTTCACTGCAGCATTGTTTACAATAGCCAAGATACAGAAACAACCTAAGTGTCCATAAATGAATGAATGGATAAAGAAGATGGATACACACACACACACACACACACACACACACACACACACACACACACACAGTGGAATACTATTCAGCCATAATAAAGAATGAAATCCTGCCACTTGGGACAACATGGATGGACCTTGAAGGTATTATGTTAAGTGAAATAAGTCAGATGGAGAAAAACAAATACTGTATGATTTCACCCACATGCGGAATCTAAAAAAACAAAAACAAACAAAAGCAAACTCATAGGCACAGAGAAGAGATTAGTGGTTACCGGGGGAAGAGGGTTGGGGGCAGGTGAAAGGGTGAAGGGGGTCAACTGTATGGTGATGGATGGCAACTACACTTGTGGTGTGATCACTTGGTAGTGTACACAGATGTTGAATTATAATGCTGTACACCTGAAACCTATTTAATTTTTTTAAATAAATAGGTTTAGTGCCCCCTTTAATTCTCAGAAGTGTCTCAGTTTGGATGATTAATTAAAAGGTCACTCTAACTATAGCTGTAGTTTATGCAAGACAAATAAGGTAAATATCAATCAGCAGGCCGTCCCAAAGAATTGAAACTGAGCCTCACATGAAATGATTAGTGAATGAGTGTTCACCCACATGTTTTTGGTTTTTTGTTTTTTTTTTTGCGGTCCGTGGGCCTCTCACTGTTGTGGCCTCTCCCGTTGCAGAGCACAGGCTCCGGACGCGCAGGCTCAGCGGTCAAGGCGCACGGGCCCAGCCGCTCCGCGGCATGTGGGATCTTCCTGGACCGGGGCACGAACCCGTGTCCCCTGCATCGGCAGGCGGACTCTCAACCACTGTGCCACCAGGGAAGCCCCACCCACATGTTTTAATTAGAGATCCTCACACTTTTTTTCTGTAAAGGGCCAGGCAGTAATTATTTTAGGCTTTAGTCAGTCTCTGTCACAATGTTTCAAATCTGCCATTTTAGCACAAAAGCTACCTGAGACAATCTCTAAGTGAACGTGCATGGTTGTGTCCCAATAAAACTTTATTCTGGACACTAAATTTGAATTTCATGTACTTTTCATGTGTCACCAAATATTGGTCTTATTTTGTATTTTTTTTCAAAATGTAAAAACCATCCTTGACTCACAAGCCATATAAAAATGGGCAGCGGACTGATTTGGCCTGGGACATGGTTTGCTGACCCTTTTTTTTTAAATTTTGGGTGAAGTAGAAAATAATAGTTTCATTGCTTTGCCAGGCAAAAGGGGCCACAGCAAGCTAATGCCCTCAGAACTGTGTGTCCCAACCTGTAGGGTTGGGAGAAGTGTTATAGTAATGGTTCAAAGAGGGCATGATCAGCTGGTGGACATTCTTCTGATCGGTTGGTGGTGAGGTAAGTGGGAGTCAATATCATCAACCTTCTGGCTCCAAAAAGTCTTGGGTCTACTTGCTTGTGGGCAGCACACAGTTAACTTCTCCCACCTTGTGGAGGTTTCAGTTTCTGCAAAACAGCTCCAAGATATTGTTGTGTGTATCCCTTGATGGGAACCAGGACCCTGCCCCAAGGCTGTCCTATTGTTTCTCTTGACTGTTCCTCCCTTGTCTTGCATCCCCTCCCTTTCTTAATTAACAACTGTTTGCACCTGCCCACTGGAACTCAGTGCTGACACCTGTTTTAAGTTTAAAAAGTTATGTATGTTAGGTTTTTTTCTTTTATAGTTTTCATTTTCAATTATTCAAAATGCTCACATGACATTGACTAGGAGGGCTTCTATTGTATTTGAGAGCTCCTTTCTACTTCTCTCTGTAAGGTCCATGAGATAAGGGATTTTACCTGGCACATAAAAGGCACTCAGTAAGTGTGTCATAAATGAAAGAAGTTAAATTATGCAACATTTATGCAATGGACTATTGACACAACCATTAAAAATTGTGTTGAAGGGTTCTAGATTTACCGTGAAGGGGAAAAAACCCAGCTAACACAATAGTTATGTGTGATATAACTCTTTTTAAAAATCACATGTCTATATTTGTATGAGAAATCAGATAGTAGGCTCTGCAAAAAATGGTATTAGTTATTGTATCACTGTAGTTATTATGGGTTTGGGGATACTTTAAAATCTTTTTCTTTTTGCTTCTCTGTATTCTTGATTTTTCTAAAATGGTTGTGATTTCTGTGTATGATTGGTCACCGTTGTTTTTATTCTACCTCGTAATTCTAGTGTTCTGAAGGAATGTGGATCTGACCACATGGAGGCACCAAGTTTGGTCCAACCCTGTGTCTGTGGTCAGGTGCTGGGAGTGACTAAGCCAGATGTTGGCCTGGGAGGGCATGGGGGATGTCCACTTATTTGTCAGATATGCCAGTTCTCCACTGTGCTCAGAAAACTAGAAATTAGATGCTAGCACCTCCTGAGTTCTGGCCTTGAGAAAGGAGCCTTCCCACTCTCCCATAAGACGCCTGTACCTAGGCTGTGTTTGAAATGTGCTATTTTATCCTAGGAGCCGCGGGAGGTCCAGGAAGGGTTTTGTTCATTTAGTCCATCCACGAACACTTGCTGGGCACTGATCACTAACCAGGCACTGTTCTAGGCACCAGGGGGTATAGGAGAGAACAGAGCAGACAGAAATTTCTGCCCTCAAGGAACTTCCTTAGTGGGGAAGAGGAGGCCATAAATAGATTAACAGATAGAGGAGAAAAATGGAAACAGCAGATGCAGCTGAGGAGATCTCATGGTCTAGGTGAGCAAGGAGGCCCTCCCTGAAGACATCTGAACCAAGCCAGGAGCAGGCTGAAGAAACCACGAGGACAAAGGCTCCAGGTGGCAAAAGCCTGGCACATCTGAAAGCCTGAAAGAAGGCCAGTGTGGCCAAGGAGATGATGCTGAGAAGTAGACAGCAGCCACCTCAAGGGACCATATTAAAGAATTTACTTTAGGTGAACCCATTTTATTCCAAGTGAAATGAGAAGCCATTTGTGGGTTCTAAACGGAAGAATGGCATGCTCTGGTTTATACTGTATAAGATAATTCTTGCCGCTGTGAGCGGGGCAAGGGTAGACCACGAGGAGGCCGCAGCAGGGGTTGGGGGCCAGAGGGGAAGGAGGCTTGGACTAGGGCGGAGGCAGAAATGCAGAAGGGAGGTGGACTGACTCATTGCGTTTATGGGGTAAAGTCATCAGGACTTGCTTCAGAACTGGATTCAAACAGGAGAAAATTCAGTTTGTCTTCGTTTCTCTTAATGTTAACAGCTTAACTGAGATATAATTCTTGAGACCATACAATTCATCCATTTAAACTGTACAATTCAATGGCTTTCAGTATATTCACAGAGTTGTGTCACTATCACTAGAGTCAACTGAAGAATATTCTCATGACTCAGAGAGAAACCTTGCACCCCTCAGTCACTACCCCCATTGTACTTTGTACCATATTTTATTTATCCAGTCTTCGGTTGATGGACATTTCATTTATTTCCGGCTTTTTGGCTATTATGAATAATGTTGCTCTGAATACTGTGTACAAGTTAATTTCTCTTGGGTTTATACCTAGGCATGGAATTTCTGGCTCATATGATAACTCTCTGTTAATTACTTGAGGAATCACCAGACTGTTTTCCAAAGCAGCTGCAACATTCTACAGCAGTGTAGGAGGGCATGATTCAATTTTAGTATCACTCTGGCTGCTGTGTGGAGAAAGGATTGGAGCAAGGCCGGGGGGAAGTGCAGAGATCAGAATGGTTACGCAAAAGTAGAGGCATCTTAGTAGGGTTCAAAGACACCCAATTTAAGGTGTACTTCATCCTGTTTGATGGCAAAAAGATTTCTGTGAGATAGCTGTCTGTACACCCTATGCGTCACTTTGTTAAACTAAAAGATTCCAACAGAGAGGGCCTGTTAAAACAGATCTGCAGTTTTCAAATCTAGAATCCTAAAGCAAACTGGTATGGAACTGTTTAAACATCTGTCCCTACGCAGGCAGGAGGGTATTTTCAGAGAAACTAAGGGAGTCAGTGGGTGCAATGAAACTTCCACAACTTCAAGCCATAAGAACACAGGGCTCAAGTGGCAGCCTACTGCTGGGGACTCGTGTGGCAGTAAGCGTCACTCCTACTGCCCGGGACACTGCCCTGGCCTCCCAGTCCAGAGAAGGCCTGGCTTTGTTCCTAGTTGCCGGTTTTGACAACTGGGCAGTGGTCCTGCCCCTCTGCAATTCTTCTAGCTCAGCAAGAGAAGGGAAAGCAACATCTATCAGGCTTACAATAGTCCCTCTGCCGGGTGAGATGCTCCACTTACATTCCTTAAGTTAGTGAACCCTCACAACAAATCACCAAGGAAGAAAGGACTATTTTTCTCAATTACAGATAAAGCAGGTTGGCCCCTTTGGATTGGAAAGTCAGAAAAGTCTCTCTGAAGAGGTAGCATTTTAGCTGATATCAGCCATCCAGGGATCACGAGTAAGAGCGTTCCAAGAGTAACCCCCAAATTGTTAGGTCTCCAGGTGACCTCATTTTTATTCACATTTAATTTTCTTTTATATTTATTAATATAAATAAGAGTAAGAAGCACCCCTCTAGAGATAAATCAAGTTTAAATTCATTTAAAAGATAACCTGGAGTAGAAATTATAATTCTTTTCCTTAATATTTCTGATTTTATACTCAGGGTCTATTCTCCATACCAGCAGTCCCCCTACCCCATCCCTAAACAATCCACTCTCTCCCCTCAACATCCAATATGACCGTCCCCGCTAATGTGTCTCCATAGACCTCAGTAAGGTTCTGGAACGTGGGGAGACACAGTTCGCTTGGTCTGGTTGTGCTACTGTGCTGGGAGTGGTGACTCTGAACTCCAGAACCTCCCACGGAAGGAAGGAAGGAAGGATCTACAAATAAGTGCTACAGTGCAACTCAGAGGTCCCCTGCTCTCAGGTGAGGATGCTCTCCCAGTGACAGAATTCGTTTCTACTATAACACTTTACCAAATTCCTCAAAACGGAATTCATCCTAAGATCTGTGTGGTGGGTCTTTAGGAAAGCCCAATAAACAAAATCCTTCTTCTCCAACGAACTAATTGAAATACAAGACCAAGGCGTGAGGCTGTTTTGAGACCAAAATAACACATTACCGATATAATATTAAAGAATGTGACATACCCACGGGCAGGCTGCATTCCTGATATTTACCCACCTAGTCACAATACTGGGCCAGGGCATTTCTTCCTCCCGGAACCGCACCTACCCCTGTAAAATCGACGGCACGGCTGACAGAGAAGAATGTGTGCTTCTATGGGCAGATCACTCCATAAGAAACAAGGGAGAAAGAGGAAAGAGCTCTGCAGACCCAGCTCCGGCCCTCAGCCTCACTGCTTAGATCTACATTTCCCCTCACCTGGGAAAGAGCACTAAAGATGATTGAGAGAGGTTACGGAAACACAAGGATGACCAGGGAAGAAGCATCACCCTCACACACACACCTAACACTGGGTTCTGGATGCCCTGGTTCTGTCACTACATCCTAATGTGACGTCAGGCAAGAATACTGGCCCTTTCTTGGGTCTCAGATATTAATTCTCTCAATTAGAGATGGTGCTCGTCTCCTTGCCATGCAGAACTGCTGTGCACACAGAGTATGAGTAAGTATGTCAAAGGCTGTGCAAAGGACACAAATACTAGGGAATCATAAGGCATTACTAATGTGCAGAAGTTGCAGGCACTTGATTCCACCGTAGCCCTTATAGGGTCTTCCGAGATCCTGGCAGACGTCATTTAGGAAGGGTGACGGAGAGGGTCTGTCGGGGTTATCTTACTTCTTATACTTTCAGCTTGGCAGCTTCTGGCACTAAGAGGACTCTCATTGCCTCCTGGGTACTTTTCCTCAAACTGCTCCAGATGAGAGGTTGTCCCACGGGTATATGGAGTCATGCTTGTGGGCTGGGCTCCCAAGAGTCAGCCTTCAGTTCAAGGGAGGCTTTATGGAGAGGGAACACGTGCTTTCCCCCTCATTTTCATGTTCTAATATAAAAGGGTCTTGGCTAAACTTGTATCTGGGGAGCAAGACACGCCACCCCACCTTGAAAATGGGAATTGGGGAATCTCTGGGTATGAGGGATGCTAACGCTTCTGGATATGAGGATGTGGAGAGACCTACAAAAGGAAAAATCAGCTGGAGATTTCTGGGCAGGTGCAAAAGCAGGGACTGGCTGAACGGGCCCAGGGACAGGGCTGGGCAAACATGCCTGATGCTTTCAAGACCAAAGCATCTCACAGACTTTAAGGGGAAATGGATTTGGAACCTCCTGTTCTCCCAATTAACTCCTCTGTGCGCACTCTACTGTTTAAACCTTTAGTTGTTCTAAACTGGTGGTTCTCAACAATGTGTGAACATTAGAGATCTTAAGGGGCTTCAGAAAATAGCAGTGCCTGTCACCTCTCTCTCCTCTCCTTCTGAGATGGAGCCCGGGCATTGTATTCCTTTTGTTTGTTTCTAACTTTTATTTAGAAATAATTTCAAACTTAGGAAAAAAACTGCCAGAAAAAGAATAGTACAAAGAACATCACATACCATTTACCTATTCTTAACATTCTGTCCCATTTGTTTTATCATTTGCTCTCTATTTTTATTTTCTCTATTTTATTTATAAAATAAAATTCTTTGAGAGTAAGACATCACACTCACCTCCTTAAAAATAAGTTCAAGGTGCATTTTCTTAGAATAGGATATTTTTCTTGCACAGCCATGGTATACTTGTCAACGCCAGGAGCTTTAACATTGATACGAATACTTTAATTTTCTCTATCATCATATTCAATTTGTCAACTGACCCAATCATCTCCTTGTAGCATTTTTACCTCCAGGATACAACCCAGTCTAGGATCAGGCATTGCATTTAGTTATCGTCTCACTGGTGTGTTTTTAAAATCTCTCCAGGTGATTTTAATGTGCATCCTGGACTTTGGACCACCGTGTAAATGAATATTTATTTGCTACACTAACACATAATGAGGGCGCCCCTGGTGGCGCAGTGGTTGAGAATCTGCCTGCCAATGCAGGGGACATGGGCTCGAGCCCTGGTCTGGGAAGATCCCACATGGCGCAGAGCAACTAAACCTGTGCGCCACAGCTACTGAGCCTGCGCTCTAGAGGCCACGAGCCACAACTACTGAGCCCACGTGCCTAGAGCCCATGCTCTGCAACAAGAAAAGCCACAGCAATGAGAAGCCCGTGCACCACAACGAAGAGTAGTCCCCACTCACCGCAACTAGAGAAAGCCTGTGTGCAGCAACAAAGACCCAACACAGCCAAAAATAAATATAAAAAACAACCCCCCCAAAACCCCACATAATGAGTGTTTACCAGGTGCAAAGGATTGTGAATAAATTAAGGAGCTTATTATCTTAAGGGACATACTATATACAAATCAACTATAATATCAGATGGATAAGCATGATGAAAGAAATATTAACCAAATCCGTAGGCAGAAACTTTAAATTTAACAAGCTTACTGAGGGTCTACTATGTGGCAGACATTGTACAAACTTCTGGAAAAACAGATTAATAAGAAAGAAATAACGAGTATACAATTAGTGATTAATGAATACATGATTAATTACAAAAGTGAGATTTTTTTCAAAGATTTTTCTTGGGGGAAGTGAGACTTAAAAGATAAGTAGAATTCAACGTATAGAGATGAAGTCATTTCAGGAGAGGAAATATCAGAGGGAAGTGAGTGCACAGAGGAGGAAAGGGAGAAGTGCACTTCACTGTATTTGAGAACTGGGTGCCTGGGGTGGTACTTGATCCTCCTGGAAAAGTAGGCTGGAAAATGTAAGAGGGTACAGTCACTTCGGAAAGTCATCTGGCAGTTTCTTAGAAAGTCAAACGTAAATTTACTATACAACCCAACAATCCCATTCCCAAGAGTAATTTTGTTACCCAAGAGTAACAAAAATGTGTGCGCAGGAATGTAATGTTTGTAGCAGCGTGATTCATAATAGCCCCAGGGTGGAAACAATCCAAGTGCCTATTAACTGGCGAATGAGATCATCAGAAAATGGTGTATCCATACAATGCGATACTACTGAGTAATAAAAGGCAATGAATGAATGAGATATGCTACAACAATTGATGAACCTCAAAAACATGATGCTGAGATTTAGCAACTAAGTGAAAAAAGCCAGATGGAAATACATGTTGTATCGTTTCACTGCTATAAATGGAAAGGATAAATTTATGAAGACAGAAAGTAGATCAGTGGTTGCCTGGCACTGGGGTAGGAACAGGGACTGGCTACAAATGGATACAAAGGATGGTGATAGAAATGTCCTAAAACTGGATTATGGTTATGGAGCAGCAACTCTGTAAATTTACTAAAAGATGGTGAATTGTATGTTTAGATGAATTTTATGGTATGTAAATTATACTCCAATAAAGCTATAAAAATTAAGAAGTTATCAAAATCAGACGGAAAAGAAGCAAGAACAGCAATCTTAGAAATGAAAAATGTAATTCTAAAACTTAATAGATGGGGCTTCCCTGGTGGCGCAGTGGTTAAGAATCTGCCTGCCAATGCAGGGGACAAATGTTCGATCCCTGGTCCGGGAAGATCCCACATGCCTCAGAGCAACTAAGCCCGTGCGCCACAACTACTGAGCCTGTGCTCTAGAGCCCACGAGCCACAACTACTGAGCCTGCATGCCACAACTACTGAAGCCCATTCCCCTAGAGCCCGTGCTCTGCAACAAAAGAAGCCACCACAATGAGAAGCTCGCACACCGCAACAGAGAGTAGCCCCAGTTCTCCAGAACTAGAGAAAGCCCGCGTGCAGCAACGAAGACCCAACACAGACAAAAATAAATAAATAAATAAATGTTAAAAATAAATAAAACTTAATAGATGGGAAAAACTCTGGATTGGACATATTATTTAGAGGATTGGGAAATAGGAAGACAGGATTAAGGAATTCACCAGGATACAATAGAGACAAAAAGATCTTTAATAACATTTTAGGATATGGATGGAGAGGCGACCTTAACTCACCTAATGGCAGTTGCAGAAAACTGAATGGAGGCAATGACAGAGAAACAATATCTGAACACAAAATCATTGATAATTTTCCAGAATTAAAGAGAGCACCTGAGTCTTCAATAGAAAGTACATTCACTACCAACTAGAGAGTTCTAATGAAACTGCTAAACGTCAAAATACACATACACAAATGCTACCAATAGAAAAGGCAGATTATCTACAAAGGAATGAAAATTTGATTGGCAGTAGGATTTTTACCAGCAGCAATTAGTATCTGAAGACAATAGAACACTATCAACACTGTGCTATGAGAAAATAGCTGTTCACTAGGAATTTTTTTTAATTTATTTATTTTATTTATTTATTTTGGGGTGTGTTGGGCCTTCGTTGCTGTGCGTGGGCTTTCTCTAGTTGCAGCAAGCGGGGGCTACTCTTCATTGGGGTGCATGTGCTTCTCATTGTGGTGGCTTCTCTTGCAGAGCACGGGCTCTAGGTGTGTGGGCTTCAGTAGTTGTGGCATGCGCAGTCTCTAGAGCACAGGCTCAGTAGTTGAGGCGCACGGGTTTAGTTGCTCTACAGCATGTGGGGGGATCTTCCCGGACCAGGGATTGACCCCATGTCCCCTGCATTGGCAGGCGGATTCTTAACCACTGCACCACCAGGGAAGTCCCATCACTAGAATTTTATACCCAAGTAAACAACCATCCAACAGTGAGGGCAAAATACAGACATTTTCAAATATACAAAGAATTTCTTACCCCACCAAGACCCCTACAGAAAGAACTATTAAATGATGAACTTCAGCTAGAAGAAAAGTGAACCGAAAGAGAAGGCTGTAGATTCAAGAAAAAAAATAGGGAGTAGAAGAATTGGTGAAATGTCAGTAAATTTAATGAACTCAAGTATAAAAACGATTGTAAATTTTAAAAGGTAAAAAACTTTAGACAACAATGACAAGATGGGAAAGGGGAGGGCTGTTAAATGGGTAAAGTATGCAAAGCTCTTTTGTAGGGAGAAAGAATTATGTGATAACTTTGTTAGAAAAATTATAGTTAAATACGTATGTGGAGGGGCTTCCCTGGTGACGCAGTGGTTGAGAGTCCGCCTGCTGATGCAGGGGACACGGATTCATGCCCCAGTCCGGGAAGATCCCACATGCTGCGGAGTGGCTGGGCCCGTGAGCCATGGCCACAGGGCCTGCGCGTCCAGAACCTGTGCTGCGCAACAGGAGAGGCCACAACAGTGAGAGGCCCGCGTACCGCAAGAAAAAAAAAAAAATGTATGTGGAAAAATAAAAGACAAGGCTGAGAAGAATAGGAATAATGCCAGAAGCACTCAAACCAGCAGTGGAAAATGAGGGAATATAGATCATTTAACTAATCTAGGATGGTAAATGAAAAACACAAAATATGATGGAAGAATAAGTCCCAATATGTTAGTTATCACAGTAAACGCACATGGATTAAATTCATCTATCAGAGATACAACTAAAATAAAACTTACAGAAAGATTAAATATAAAGAGATGGAAAATATCACATACAAAAGGTAGCCAAAAGAAAGGTGGCATATCAATATCAATATTAAAAATGTCTAATTTAAACAATTAGCATGAAAAATGGTAAAGAGGGGCCCTACATAATAAGAATCAACTGTGATTTCTAATGCAGAATATACTTTGAGAAACACTGCCTACTAGGCACTAGGGATCATGGCTGCTTTCTTCACTGCCGTATCCTTCAGTGCTTGGCACATAATAATTGTGCCAAAATATCAATATTAACGGGCAGAATGACTACCATTACCACATTATATTGAAATGATCTGTTGATGCATTTGTCTCATCACAAGGGCAGGGTTCCTATCTTACTCAGTTTTATGCCATCAATATTGAGCACAGCGCCTGGCACACAGTAGGCACTCCATAAATTCAAACTGAGTTCAGGGTTCATCTCTTCCATAAAGTCTCTCCTAAATGTTCTTACCCATAATGACTTATCCTTTGTTTCTACTTCTATAGCACTCACAACTTGAAACATCCAATTTAGCAACTGATTACAGAGCAGTGTCTTTTAGGTTTCTCTCCAACCTTATTTCTCCAAAAATATTTTAGGTTCTTTGAAGATGAAGATGCCTTATACTGTGCCCAGTGCCTCAAATCAATACCTTTTTGGGTCGATGTCACTATTTGGATGACTCCAGATTAGATCAGTGGTGCCAAGCAGCACATGCCAAGGCCTCCAAGGAGTATCTCCATTCCCCCGTTTCCATCCTTGACTAAAGAGATCACTGTTTGGGCTTCCCTGGTGGCACAGTGGTTGAGAGTCCGCTTGCCAATGCCGGGGACACGGGTTCGTGCCCCGGTCCGGGAAGATCCCACATGCTGCAGAGCGGCTGGGCCCGTGAGCCATGGCCGCGGAGCCTGCGCGTCCGGGGCCTGTGCTCCACAACGGGAGAGGCCACAGCAGTGAGAGGCCCGCGTACGGCAAAAAAAAAAAGAGAGAGATCACTGTTTGGATACAGGCTTATTTGCAAAAAATGTGGAGAAGTTAATGGGAGGGATAGGAGAAGGCAGCTGGTGTCCAATTCCAGGTCTCTGTGCTCTCTTCCTTCTGGCAAAATAGTCAGGGAGGAAAATGCCTGTGATCCCACAAAAAAGTGGGTGTGGGAAGTGGGAGGAAGATAGTTGGAGAAAAGGGTATGTCCCATACTCAGAACCTGGACCGGACGTTCCACTAGCAGGCATGTTATCAGGAGTAATTATTATGAGATCGAAAGGAAACCCCAAGGCAACTAGCTAAATTCAGGCACTCGGGACCTTGTATAAAAGACAGAGAGGGATGTTGTTTTCCGGCTACACAACAGGCACAGGAGGGGAACCTACCACAAGGAGCTCCTAATTGGGAAGCTGCAGGGGGCTAACAAAGGACAAGGTGTCCATCTTCTTGCTGGTCTTCATAAGGAAGACATCGCAGTTCCTGGAGGTTCAATCAGGGCTCTGGGATGAGGTAGGGAGATGGAGGGGCTGACCTCCCGAGGTCCTTTGTAATCCAGTAATTAAATGGTGAATCGTTCACTTCCCCATTTATGCTCTGTACCCAGTTTGATAGTAAGTCCCCTGGGCTGCCTTCCAGGTTTACTACGGTGACACGCAAGCTGCTGGCGCTCAACAAATGAATCAAATGTTTAAATAGCCCACATGACCTCCTCCCCGCCTGTAAAGTACGGCGATGAATGAAATCACAACATTCCAGGCACTATCACTTGAGCAGAGCCCGCAAGGAAACACACACACACCCACACACACACACACACACACCCCCACACACACCCCCCCACACACACACACACACACACACCCCACAGCACTGATTCAACTCGATTCACATTCCCACCCTGGGAGCACAGACCACCTGCTCAGCGTGGAGGTGGTAGGAGTTTCCTTGGCAAGGATCCTTTCTCTCAGCTGCTTTAGGATGGTGTCTCCAGAAGGTCACCAAGATTTAGGACCGCTTCCCTTCCGGGTTGGCCTCCGAGGCAAAGTTTCAGCTCGCATTCTGCCTGGGCCTCCCTCGGGCGCGTCCGCACTCCCTCCCCGGCCCGGGGCGCCCCGGACGCGCAGCTGGCCAGCCTGCAGCGCCTCACGTTACCTTGGTGAGCTGGGCGATCTTCTTGCACATTTTCACGTGCATCTCGGGATCACAGTCCATTCTCCAGTCGGCGCCACCTCCGGCATCGGCTTTGGAGCCCGGGCAAGTCCCGGGAGCGTGAATTTTGCTGTTGAGGGCAGAAGCCATCAATGAAACGCGTCAGGCACTCAAAGCCTCTCGATGGCTCGGCTTCTCGATGGCTCGGCTTCTCGATGCCCACGGTGTGCAGGTGCTTGCGCGCGCGGGCGTGTGAGTGTGTGGGCTTTCTCGGGAGAGGTGGCACTGCAGTCCCGCAGCCCGCGCCACCGCGTGGCTCCCGCGCGCCCACCCTTCCTCCTCCGGCCCTAGCTCGCTTGCTGGCTCTGCGGGCACCCGCACCCTGCGGCGAAGCGCCGAGAAACCGCACGTGCTGCTCGTGACCCGCGCGCAGCTCCCGGGCCCGTGCGGGTTTCGCCTGCAATCAGCTTCAGCGACGAGAAGCCAGTGGCCTTGGAGAGGTTTGCGCCGGTCAGGCGCGGCGCTCTGGGACACGTGGGTGGCGCCGGGCTCCGGACTCAGTGGCGACGGACCCCGCCCGTGGTGGGCATCCCAGGCCAAGGAGAAAGAAGAGCCGGCCTCAGCCTCGGGCAGCTGGGGCGTTTGGTGTGGGGAAAGGACCCTGGCGACGTGCTGCTGGCGAATGGATGGCGAGAGACCGGGCACCTTGCCGGGTGCACTCAGCCAGCGACTCCGGAGCCTCGGAGCTGGGCGCTGAGGGCTGAGGGGGGGGGGGGGCGGGGTGCCGAGAGAGGGGCGGGGAGGGGAAAGCGAGTCGCGGGGACGCAAGGAGGTACGGGGACCCGGGCATACGTTTTGGGCCCCTGCCTGGGCTGAGGGTGGGAGCCCCCCTTCCCCCATTTTAAGAAGGACCCCGGACGTTGCGGGAGAATTGCAGGAGATTACCAAAGGGAAGAAGCCAAAAGGCCTGCCGAGGAGCTGGTGACCGAAATCTGGGACGAGAAAGCGCAGAGTACGTAGTGAGGGAATGTGTAGTGTAAGAAAGCAGAGAAAAAAGTCAAAGACAGGGGTAGAAAGGATGGTGACAGGTGTGGGAAAGGAGGAAGCAAAGAGGAATGAAGGAGTAGGTGAGTAACAAATGGAGCTGAAAGTCTGAGCAAACCGATCCCAGGGAAAGTGAAGCGACTCAACCACACACCTGGCCACCGGCCACCCGGAGCCAGAATCCTGTCAAGTCTTTGGATTACGAGCTTGTGTGGTTTTCGTTTGTTTGGTGAGTGGAGGGGTTAGCGGGCCAAATTTCTTTGTGACTTGCTTTTTCTGGTTTCAAACAGTGGGCTTTGGGGAAAGTGACAACATCCTGATCAGAATTTCCTAAAGTGTGAATAACAGCATCAAAATAATAAGCAATTTGCATGGTTAATATATTTCATTTTACAAACTGCTTTATATCAGAAGTTTTAATAATCTTGAAAAAAAAACAAGCAAACCTCAAGGGGTCTCAGAAACCACGATCCCATCCCTCCACACTACCCATTTTTATAGATGAGGAAATACAGAAAACTTGTACCAAGCAAGGCAATTACAAGTAGCAGAGTTGTGTCTGAAACAGAGATATTCCTATTCTAAATTCCTTACTTTCACCCCAATACATTATACTTCATAGGCATAGCCAACCTGGGTTTTGGTTCCTAGTTTATCCTCTTAGGTTCCCTCTCCAGGACAACTACCCCCTCCCCCAATTCAATTAGAAAACAGAATGCCTGAATCAGAATCACTGCCAGGATGTTGATGTAGACTCTTGGTCCTATCCTAGATTCCATAAGTCAAAATCTCTGGAGGTGAGGATCCAGAATCCACATTTTAAACGAGCGTCCTACTTAATTCCAAATTTAGAGTATTTTCTGCAGGGTCTTAATATATAATACATTTTACAGGAATTCAACCACTTTGTAAACTAGAAGAAAATTAGCCTTTTTGATTCAGAACTTTATCAAAAGTTGTTCTCCTCTGTGGAAAATCACATCATCAGTGGCTTTGTGGCTCATATTTGGTTGCTGATACAACACACTTGTATTGTAACTGCCACGTTCATGGTGAGTCTGCCAGTATGTGGAAGCGTCTGAGTACTACATTATGTCATAAAGTTAATCAAGCCAGAGCATTTCCATACTGAAATGATTTAATTATAATTGCTTTCCTTTTATTTCTCCTTTCTATTACTGTCAAGAAATTATACTGAGTTTTAAAATGTGTTTACTAATTTAAAAAATTATCTATGAATTTCAAGATAATACCATGAACATTATAGAAAAGGTGATATTGGGTGTGAACAGGATTGAGAACCACTGCTCTTGATGATCTTATACACACTAAAGTTTAGTAATACTGCTTTCTAACTCCAAGTTTTAGTTATTTAATTATGATCTTATTAAGTCTGGGGGCCAAAACGTTTTCCAGTTGGATATATTATACTTGCAACTTTATAGTGGCAGACAGTGGGGAAAGCAGATTCCCTTATCAGGCTTTGCTGGACTGCAGTTACTATAATCAAGGTACCACAAGCTGGCCTGTCTTGCAAAGAGTCCTTTGCAGTTTGCTGGGGTTTTCTAGCACCGTGACTAGTAGGTCTTTTCACACTATCAGGAATGAAATAGAGGGCAGAAGAGGACTATGTGCTTTGTCTAATACAGGGCATTTATTAGCCCACTAATGTGGTCTTGGAATTATGCCATGCTCTTTGCACATGGTCTCACCCCCACTAAGGCACTTATTATTCTCATTCTACAGACTAGAAAATTGAAGCTAAGGGAGGCTAAACACCCAATTTTACACAGCTAGTAAATGGATCTGAGTCTATCCAACTTCAAAGGCTGTTCTTCCCAGAGCACAGTGCTGGCAATCCGAAATTTTTAAAACTACAATTTGTTTTTTCTTTAGATTATAAACATATAAGCTTCTTTTAGTTACCCCTCTCCTCAATCTCACCTGTAATAATACAAAAAATGGGTATAAGAAGAAAGCAAAAATCACCCCAAGTCCCACACTCAAAGAAAATTGCTGTTAATATTTTGAAGATTCTTCTAGACATCTCTCTGAAAACACCCAGAAAATGTTAAGTACATATATGTATTTTAAAATAAATGAGATACTGTAATAATGTTTTTGAACCCTATTCACTCAATCTTATTTTCCTTTTGCCAATAACAATCTACATTCCCATTTTAAACAGCCAGTATTCCATTATATACAACATATTTACCCCACCCATTATTGAACAATTCTTTTATTTTTTTATATTTTAAGCAAAATGCTTCATATATGTTTATAATGTTTGCTGTATTATGAGAATATTCAATTCTGTTCTAAAGGACAGGAAAACCAAAAAGGATATATGAAACTTATGTTGGATAGAATTCTTAAAATGTGTTAAGTACAGAGTATACTGTAAGACAGGATAAAGACAGAATGGAATATATGTAAAAAGGAGGGAACGAACAAGAGTGTTACTAATAGGTGGAAAAAGATGGAAAGACCAAAGATGTAAGGTAAAGATAATGCCACCTTCAGGCTGACAGCTGTATCATCCCTAAAATGCCATTTGTTGTTGACACTCATTCTGGCCCCGTGAAAGTCCTGCCCCAGAAACACAGATAAAAAACATGGCTCTCAGCAGGCCGTTATCCAGGCATACGTGCCTTTGCACATTTCTAACAGAGCAAGCACGTATTGACTCTAGGCATCCTCCACCTGCTGAGCCCCTCTTTCAATTTCAACTGTGGTTCTCAAAACTGAACGTTCAGGGCTTCCCTGGTGGCGCAGTGGTTGAGAGTCCGCCTGACAATGCAGGGGACACGGGTTTGTGCCCCGGTCCGGGAGGATCCCACATGCCCCGGAGCCATGGCCGCTGAGCCTGCGCGTCCGGAGCCTGTGCTCCGCAACGGGAGAGGCTACAACAGTGAGAGGCCCGCGTACCACAAAAAACAAAACAGAACAAAACCCTGCACGTTCAGAAGTCAAGGCTGCTGCAGCAGACAAGACAACAACACTGCATACCCCAGGATTCTGGCAATGTGGTCCTCCACCTCCCTGGCACCCTATCCTAAATGTCTTAACCTTCACTATACTTTCCAATTGACTTCTGTTTAAAAGTGATTCAGTAAACCATGGGATTTGAGCATCTTGATTTGGGCTGTAAGGATTTGCTGTCCATGACATCTGGGATAGTCTGTCTGGTAGTGTATTTGGAGATTACCATTGCATCAGGAAAACTTCCTACATGACATTATACACGGATCTTTGCACAGATGTGCAAGTATTTCCATAGGAGTAAATCCTAGAATAAACTGGTTTCAAAGAGTATGCAAATTTTAAATCTTTATATATTCTATACTGTTCTGGAATAGTTATTCCAAATTATACTCATTAATAGTGCTCAAAAATGTGTGTTTTCCCATGCTTGTGATCTTGAAATATCTTCCAATTTAAAAGGGGAAGAGCGTCTCCCCTACACCATTTGTTTGATTACTAGTAGGGCTGTTAAAACACCTTTCCACAAATTGATCAGTCATTGGAATTAAACTTTTTGTGCACTCTTTTTGTCTGGCTGTCTTCTATATGTTGAAGTAACTTTCTAGACCCAAGATAGGGCTGCTACTGTGTAGGGTGCCATGTCAGCAAACCAACACCTACATAATTTTTGTGTCCCTGTAATGCTCTGTGCGACCAGAAACACAGTATATCCAGTCAGCCAATCCCCAAACACCAAGCCAGCTCTGGGCTCTCTACTTAGTTTCTTCTTACTCTAAACAAGGTTGACTAGGTGACCCCAGCCAATCAGATATTTTCTATTTTTCTCTTCCTTGTTCTTTATTCTTTATCCTATAAAAGTTTCCTGCCTTCCACCCCATTTTATTCTACTTCATAAAGTGCTAAAGTTTGTATCACCAAAATTGTCTTTAATCATTTTTTAAAACTTATTACAAGATCTTTCTTTGCAGGGGCTTTGAGCACTTTACTTATCATACATATTGCAAACATTTCCCCCAGTTAGCAATTTACGTTTCTTATGCTCTATGAATATCTTGAATTTTTACATAGGTAAATCTGTTTATCTTTTCTCATATTTTGGAATAAAATGTTTGGTGGCAAAATTTTAGCCAGATTATATTAAATATTGATATGATCACCATGAGTGCCACAAATTGTTTTGGAAGTAGCTAGTGGGCAATGAGTCTAGTAATGCGAGCATTGGTAGTCATTTTTCTCATCTTCATACCTGAAAATCCTGCTAGTGGTAACAGAGGTGTGAAGCACAGGGATAAAAGAAGAGTTGAGTACATGGGCTAAGAGCAGTTAATCGCACAAGTAGTCTTTCCAATACCTGAAACGTTTAACAGCCAGTTTGCAAAGTACATTTGACTTCACCTTAAACAGGCAGAAAGTGAATCTGGCCACTCAATACTGCTGCCTTTCTGGTCTTTTTCTAGAGTTCAAAGGTAAATAAACAATAGAACTCTCCAAAACTTGAAAAAGGAATGGAACTGATGCTTTTAAATTCTCTTTATTACACAGCAGTAGAGTGCTCTCTACTTAATGGAAACGAAAAAGTTTTTTAACTGAATTAAGTAGTGGTAATAGAATGACCTATGGTTCAATTTTTCAACCTAGCCAAGTCGTTTTTCAATTTCCCTTTCCAGAATTGACCACTGTTTTTGTTTGTTTTGTTTTGTTTTTGTTTTTTAAGGTCATCTGGTGTCTCTGCAATACAAATCCAAGTATCACCTAGAATATGTACATGGATTTAGAATTTCTCAAATTTTGGTAAACATAAAAATTATCATGAGCTCGATAAAAATGAATAATTCTGACTCCTTCATCAGAAATTTTGATTCAGGTCTGAGTAAGGCATTTTAAACAATCACTTCAGTGATGCTGTTGTGGATGGTACCAGACCCCAGTTTGAGAATTGCTTTAATGTCTCAAATAAGCCTTAACAGTTCCCTCTATGTCGTCCTGCTTTATTACGTCCTCCTCATCCTTTCTCCTATTCACATCCTATCAGCCTTCATGTCTCAGCTCAGGTAGCACTCTGAGGGAGCCCTGACCTGACTACTCCAGTCAGAGGTGCTCTCCCTGAGCTCTCATGGCACTTAGTATACAGCAGACGTCTCTAAACTTTGATTCAGCAACTGATCAGAAGAAACTTTTTGAGCATGCATTCCAATAATGTACTTCTTGACCTATGATTGTACTGTACTAATATTTTATATACACTGTAAAATATACCCAAAAGAGAAAGTTAACAGATGAATTAAAGAAAATATGACAAATTATTGTTAATTTGACAAAAATTTTGGTATATATTATTAATATATTGTGACATAGTATTTTAGATGAAGCAATTTAATTGAATATGCTTCAACATTTTAAAAAATCTTGATTTATCATTTTAGGATATTGTGATTCAGAGGTCTAATTCTAAGTTCAGTTTATTTCAACATTGATTTTAATAGCTGCTATAATTGAAAACATATGAAACTTCACAGGTTCAAGGGATGGATATCATTAAAGTTACTTACTAAATTATGGTTATCAATTTTGCAATCCCATACACCAATTTTCATAAAGGATTTTGCTCAAATTTTGTTGAAATTCAGTAAAGTTATATCTTCCTTGATACCAATCAATTCTCACAAGCTAATCATAAAATGTTGCATTTCTATATGTATTTTTAAATAGGTAATTATTCATATGGTACAATATTCAAGAGTAAAAAAATGAAATGACTTCATTCCACCTCTGTTTCTAGTCACTGGTTCCACTCCTGCAGAAGCAACAAATTCTATTCCTACATGAGCATAAAAAGCATGTGTATATTTAATTTTCTGACACATTTTACACTTACTACCATACTGAATGAGGAAGGATGTGGTTTTCCTACACCATATCCCTTCCACATTCCTCAGTCTTATTTTATCAGAATTCCAATAGTAATCACTTAATATGATAACAATGTAAATATGGTTCATGGGCCAAAGTGTGCTCAAAATTACTCCTACTTTCTTACACAATCCTTCTTTGTCTTCTTTTTTAATTCGCTAACTGCTAGGGATAGATTTAAGTGTGTGTTGGTTTCAGTATTCAGCAAAAACCTGCTCTTAGGCTTTGGCCTTGCCCTTTGGGAGGCTGAAGAGCTGACTACCTCTTTCACTATCATTTCTGGCAACTCTGAAATTGTACCAGATCAATGATAATGGTTCTTTTTTCCAGATGAACATCACACCTATTCAGATTAACAACATCTGTATTATTAACAAGGCAAGTATATTAGTTACGGTAATGTTAATTGCTAAAATAAACAAACCCTACATTTCAGTAGCTTAACACAGTACAGTTTATTTTTTTGCTCACATGAAAGTCTGAGTTACTTGTCTTTGGACCCCCTTCCTATCTAAAGTGAATCAGCAGTTGGCTATTTCTATCTGTGCTCCAAGATCCTCCAGGACCACATAGTCATCTGCATCCAGCCAGTAAAAGGCAAAAAGAATATAGAGAAGGTATATCCACTTCTAAAATACCTTGGGGCCTGGACTTGACATACCAACTCTGTAGTCATTGGCAAAAACTGATTATAGGCGAGAACTGACTGAGATATAAGGGGGTCTGGAAATATAATTCCTGGCTGGGTAGCAATTTCTCATAAGAACTCTACACTCTGAAAAGGGGAGCACACAATATGATGGACACAGAATTATCTATTACAAATAATTCAGACTTACTGTTAATATCTGAATATATATTTTCTAGTACAGGTAAACATTTGGGATATAAATTGAAGTGAAAAATCACACTGAAATGTAAGCTCCATGAAGGCAGAAATTTTTGTCTTTTTTGTTGACTGCTAAAGCCCTAGGGCTTAGAATAGTACTTGGCACTCTGTAGGTGCTCAGTAAATATTTGCTGAATGACCAACTGAATGAATGTATTTTATGCACTGAAATTCTATTAATCAGGTCAAATATTATGTGTATGTATTGCAAAAGTAAAGTGCTGCAAATAATTGATTTGAAAACTGTTAATTTTATGTACAGAAACAGATATTGAGAACATTCTGGTAGCTGAATAATGGAAACAGATGAACACGAACATTAGACTAGATAACATCTAGAAGAATACCTTAAATGTATAAAAACATTTAAATAACAGTGCAAGGCAGAATAATAGATTCAATTGTTTATAATTCCAATAGCTGTAGAATTGGTATACGAAAATTCAAAATTTTAAACAAAGAACTAGTATTAGATTTTAGTTAATTTATACCATTTAGATAATTAATTTTCAAGAAAAAGTCCAATTTGGGAATTCTTCAGTCTTTTGAGGATAACTGAAAAATGGAATGTCAACTCTCCTACCTCAGATTTCATGAAGAGGACAAACTCCAAAGATATATAAACCACATCTATGATAAATGACCTTTAACCTGGATAAAATAAATGTAAAGGTTACCGAAAAATAAAAAGAAGATAGTAATAGAGAAAAATGAGATACCTAAAGTATTGTTTTCAGTCATTAAATTTCAAAATGTCAGTTGTAATAAGAATATTTTAATAAAGACAATTCCTCTTCTACCTCATATCATATACAAAATTAACTTGAGATGGATCACAGACTTAAATGTGAAAGCTAAAACTATAAGGCTTCAAAAAAAACACAACATAGAAGAATATCTTCATAACATTCAGGTTGGCAAAGATTTGTTAGAGCACTAACAATAATAGAAAAATAACCTGATAAACTGGATTTTATAAAAATTTAAAACTTCCACTCATAACATACCATTAAGAAAGTAAAAATAAAAGGCATAGACTGGTAGAAGATACTTGTAACACACATACATACAAACAACCTTGTATACTGGTTGTATACATGTAAACAACCTTGTATACTAAATACGTAAAGAACACATCATTAAGAAAAAGATAGCATAATTTACAAGTGGGCAAAAGACTTGAAAAAGTACTTTCAAAAGAGGTATCTGAAAGGACAATAAGCATATGAAAAGGTACTCAATATTGCAAATCATGGAAACGTAAATTAAAGCCACGATGAGATACTACTACACAATAACAGAATCGGTAAAATTAGGGACTGACAATAACAAGTGTTTGTAAGGATGTGAAGCAACTGGAATTTTCATACATTGCTAGTGAGAATGTAAAATGATACAAACACTTTGGAAAGTGTTTGGCAGTTTTACTCCATGACACAGCAGTCTGGCTCATTCCCTAAAGGAATGAGTGCCTACAGCCACAAAAAACACAGAAGAATGTTTAATTGCAGCTTTATTTGTAATAGCCGCAAACTGTAAAGAACTCAAATGCCATCTAACAGGTAAATGAATAAAAGAATTATGGCATATTCATACAATGGGATAGTCTACAGCAATTTAAAAAACTGAATCATGGTTACGTGCAAACTCCTGGATGAATCGCAGATATTATGTTGATGAAAGAAGCCAAGTGTAAAACAATGCATACTGGATGAGTTCATTCACATAAAGTTGAGAACAAGCAAAATTAATCAATCTTTAGAAGAGATGAGTGGTTATTTCTGGGGGAGGTATAAACAGGGAAAAGGGCACTAGGGAATCAGAAATTTTTTATACTTTAATCTGAGTGTATACATCTTAATATGAGTATGCATTATGTGAAAAATCAAGTACACTTAATGATTATTGCACTTTATGTATTTTAGTGTAGGTATGATTATCCCTTACTTAAAAAAAGAAAAAGAAAAAAAAAAAAGGCACATGGACAAATTGTCCTGGCAAGGTTCACTCAATAGATTGGATGACAGAGAAAAAACCACATCACCACACATAATTATTTGTAGTTAGATCAAAATTTATTAAGTTATATAATATTAATATAAACAAAGTATAGGGAAAAAAACCTCAATCATAATACATAGAAAAAAAATCTAAAGCATTATATGGGAATAACTATATCCTGATAGCAAAAACAGTACAGAAGATGAAAATATGAAATTTCAGAATATTATTTGTAAAGAAGTAAATAACTCCTTATGCTTTTGAGTCTACAGAGGCTAAAATTTAAACAAAAAGCTGGTTGAAATGATTGTTATGTATTATGCATCATTTCTTTAAAAAAATTTGATATTTGCTTAAGCAAGGGGCATTTTACAAAACAAGTCACTGAACACAAGTTTTTCTGAAAAAGTCTTCCGCAGTGCACATCTTATTGAAGGTGAGCACCTATTGCAATTGTGGTGTATGATGCCTGAATGAGCAATCTAATCGCTGACAATACTAGTTTTCCTATATTTTTAATGTCAAACTTCTAAAATCTGACTACTGAAATTGTAATAGAATGATTACATTTTAAAAAATAAAATTTGCAGATATATTTTTGTGACACAGAGACACTCATCCAAAAATTTGTATTTGGTGTACTTCGAATTGCTTCATTTTATCATTATTCTAGTTACCCTTGTACTTATCTTTAAATTTTTTTCCCTTGTCCCAACATCTGTTGCATTTTTTACACGTTCCATGTACTCACACACTTTGTTCTAAGTTTCCTAGAGACCTGCTTCCTGAGATCCCCACTCTACTTACTTGACACAGCAGTCATCGTGGGACTTTCTTTCATGGCATTCCTTTGTGAGATCGTATATTTTCAGGATCTCATGTCTTCTTACTTAGATTACTCCTTTGTTTTGGTGAAGCACATCCTCCAGTAGCCTCCTAAAAAAGGGTACATGGTAGGATAAAATTTTGAGACTGTGCTAGCCTAACCTTTATTTTAGCCCCATACTTGATTGGACTGTCTATATTCTAGAAAGAATACTAGACTGGAAATCATTTTTCCTCTTAGATTTGAAGACCTTGCTTTCCTAGTTTTCTGCCATCTTCTAGTGTTGCTACCAAGGAGTCAAAATGCCATTCTGAAAACATCCTTTTATGTAACCCTTGTTTTCCCCTTGTGGAAACTTTTAGGATCTTTAACCCTGGCATCCTGAAATATCATCATATGCCTTTGTGTGTGTGCATGTGCGTGTGCGTGTGCGTGTGTGTGTGTTTTAATTCATTGTACTGTGCACTCAGTGGATCCTTTTAATTTAGGAGCCAGATGTCTTACATTTTTGGGAGATGTTCTTTAATTTTTTATCCTCACCTCCTTTCTCTGTTCTCTCATGTTGGAGATCTTATTAATCAGATGTTGCATCCCATTCTGATTTTCTTTCTTTTTTCTTTGCTATTTTTCACCTCTGCTTTTTTGTTCTAATTTCTGAAATTTCTTCAGCTTATCTCCCAACACATCTATTTCATATTTAGTTTTGGCTCTCCTATTTTTCCAATATTCTTATTATTTACTGATTGTTCATCTTTTATAGCACCCTATTCTTAATTTTCATGGGTGTAATATATTCTATGTTTCTGAAAATATCATAGCATCTTTGAGAGCTTTATGTTTTCTGCCTCATTTTCAGTTTTTTTTTGTTTTAGGTACTTTTAATTGTTTTGGTCTTCATCTTTCATTGTTGAACGTATCTTCAAATATCTAGTGATCCTTGGCTATCAGCTTATCATGACTTCAAGGGACTGAAAGCCACATATGAATGAGCAGGGCTGTGAACTCTGGGTTTCACTGTAACAAATAGTCAAGTGGCAAACTGTTTTTTAAATTGTCCATCTTTTTAGGTGGGCTGGTCAGGGCTGGGGATAAGCCCAGCTACCAGATTCTGTAGTGAGGTGGTGAAAGGGCACTGAAGGATTATAATGTTCAGAATACTCACCTTCTCTCAATCATCCTGTTTTCAGAATAGCACCTCACTACCACCACCATTCTCCCTGCCCCAGGCCCCAGTTCTGATCCATTTGGTTCAATTTCTCCAGAGAATAAGCCTCTAGCCTTCTGCTAGAAAAAGGGAAAGCTGCCTGGCTACAAAGGGAGAACAAAAATAAACTTTCAAATAATTCCCTTATTTTCAACTTTGCTCCTCAACTTCACCTCCCAGGGTACCTTGTGCCCCCAAATCCTTGACTCTTTGGGGGGTTCTGGAAGGAAAAGATAGGTGTTCCAAATTTGTGGACCTTTTCTGCAATGAAGAGTGGCTGTGAGAACTGTGCTACCTATCAAGTATTAAAAAAAAAAAAAAGAAAGTAGTGCTACCAAATGTAAAATAGTGGGAAGCAGCTGCATAGCACAGGGAGATCAGCTCAGTGCTTTGTGTCCATCTAGAGGGGTGGGATAGGGAGGGTGGGAGGGAGGCGCACGAGGGAGGGGATATTGGGATATATGTATACATATAGCTGATTCACTTTGTTATACAGCAGAAACTAACACAACATTGTAAAACAATTATACTCCAATAAAGATGTTAGAAAAAAACAACAAAAAAGAACAAAAACAAAACAAAAAAAGATGTTAAAAAAAAAAAAGTAGTGCACTTAATCTTTCCCTTCATGGTAAAAGAGAAAGTAACTTTAAAATACACACAAACGAAAAACAACAAACCCCCAAACTACCTATTACTGAGACATCATTTTGAAAATTTGTACGTCTGGAAATGTTTTAATGGCTATGTGATAATTTTAGCCAAAGACAATGTGTCTCCTATAACAGCGCTCATATCTCAATTGACCTTCCTCTTTTATCTCTTAACAACAGTTCTAATCTTGGGTCAACTATGTGTTAGCCTCTCTCTTCCTGCATCAAATATTCGCAGATAAAAATACAACACATAATGGAAAGAACCAGAGTGTTCCCTGGGAACAACTACAGGACTACAATCCAAATTTAATCAGTGTTACTCACACATTCATAGGGTTGCCAGATAAAATATGGGATGCCAGATAAATTTGAATTTCAAATAATTAATTATTTTTCCTCGAATAAGTATGGCCCCTATTTCATTGTTTATCTGAAATTCAAATTTACTTGGGCATCCTGTATTTTTGCTAAGTCTGGCAATCCAACACATTTACTTAAACAGTATATCATAAGTAGAAAGTGACCAACATAGAAAAACTGGGTTTAAAGAAGGAAACTGGGATCTGGACCAAAGCTATTCAAGCCACCGGGCAAGTCTACATTACTACCAGGCAGGTAGCCATGGGCAACCCCATATGCACCCACTTTGCAATGTACAATGCCTTGGCTGTGGCCAAAATTAATGCTTTCAATTACTATAGGAACTTGGATTCTCTAGGTAGTGTGGTCAGCCCCTTGTGTCACCAGAGCTGTGCCACTCTATCAAGCCATTTTGGTTGCTCAGGGTTCAATCATAAAGCCAATCTAGGGTCTTTTTTGATGGATGATGGCCATACTCTTGGACAGTTCCAATTATTTGTGCACCTCCCAAACAAAGTTGCCCCAACCAGACCTAGATAATACACACACAGCAAGGTATCAGTTGATGTATTGGAGTGTCAGGTCTCATAAGCTGACACCATGGATTGAAGGGGAGCATTAAGCATGGGTTTAGTAGTTAACCCAAATATAATAATTTCCCCCCAATAAAATATTACTAGCTCCTTCATTTATAAGCTGTAATATTTTAAGACTGTTTCATCTGGTTTCTGTTGATATCTAGTTTGATACCATACCAGCTCAGTTTCTGTGTATACTAGGAACTCAGTTACAATCTTGTTAGGCTGGCTGGTATCCTGTCTCCTAGGTGAATACTGGTTATGTTCTACGCTAGGAAATACAGCATAACTTTCCAAATGATTTCAGGAATTTTCATATCATGTTTCAGGGTCATCTATTTCTTCCCAGATAAACTACCCAAATTCCAGACTACTTACTGTTTTATGCTCCAACCCTAAGCTCTCACTAACATTTTTTTGAGCTTGAATTGTTTATTGTTCACTGTACAGTGTTATATACATTATCATGTCTTAAGTGGGTTATTAATAGACTCAAATATTTAAATACTTTGTATTGAATTGGACAAGTCACTTAATTTTTCTCATCTTCAGATTCCTCACCTCTGGAAACTATCTTAAAGTATCTTTCATAGTGTCATTTCAACGGGTGCTATAAGATTAAAAAAGAAAATAGATGAACATTAGTTATGACTTTGGTAAATACTGCCCAGCTGTGGAAGGTCATTTCCAGGTTTATAATGAGCTGCTGTCAATGAGAAATAAGCAATGATCAACCACATGCAGCAGCTGCAGGGGATGAGGGGAGAGGTTCCTCACAAAGGTCTATGCTCAATATGTAGGAAAAAAAAAGAGGCAAAAGCCACAGTATTCAGGTCTTAGAAGAAGGTAGAGGACTGGCTTTCACCAATGCCCCGCTTCTGCCTCAGTTTCAATGTTCGTTGCTTATAGGCTTGTTCTCTGATTCAACCCAAGCCCTGAAAGTGGTCCTTGAGATGGGGTAAGATATTTTTGCATTTATACATAATATTAAGGGTTTTTTTTTTTAACCTGAGTGAAGATGTGAGTTGAAAGGATTTTTACACTGTGCCACAAGAGTTTATTTTTGAATATTTCTTTTTAGAAATTAACAAAATTCTCTTGGAATTAAATGGATTACATTTTATGTCACGTGTGGGCTGGAATAAAAGTGATTTAAATTTCTATTTAAAACTAATGGGCTGCTCCAAAAATATTGAATTCTCTAACAATGGAGCCAAAAGTAGAAAATCATTTATTATGTAAGAGAATCTATGTTTTCAGTAAGAAAACAACCCAAGTGACTTCTAAAGTCCTAATTGCTTTAAGCAATTGAATAAAAGTTAATTCAGGATTGACATTTTAAATGAAACATGTATATTCCTAGTACATTTGATACGGTTCTTCATTGGAGGCTACATTTTAAACTGACCACAGTTTAGAAGCAACTCTAGTACTGTCTGCCTGCTACATTGTTATTTTAAATCATTATTTTAAAATCAAGTATTCTTTTTCCATATCTTATTGAGAAGGGCTGGTCATAGCTCTTACAGCTAAGAGGAGCTGGGTAGATCAGATCACTGTGATACCTTTACCCTCTCCCTTTCCTTAGTCTCATATCCAAAAATTGTATAGTATATAATCCCACTGCTGCCACCAATAGAAAGAGATTAGAAGATTACATACAAGGATCACACTTAAACATGTAGCCATTAACTAAATTTTGTTCAAAACTGGCAAAGATACACCACAGAGATTTTCCTTTTGATGACAGCAAGTAGACACAGAAGAAATACCTGGTGGTTGGTGTCAGTTAGTGTAGCTCCTTCAATTTTCCTCAGTCCAATGGATACCACTCATTAGTAGAACTTATGTGCCAGCAGCTTGTATAAAGTTGTCTCATGAAGTCTGAGTAGTTATCCAGACTTTCTGGGCTTTTATACATACCCCAGCCAAATGAGCATAACACTTCTGGTCCTGATCTTTGTGTGCTACTGCCTTGTGAATTTAGTATATACAATTTAAATCTGTGTATAAAATACCTATTTATTTTATGTATTCCCTTAGCTGACTACCTCTTGTGGGGTTTAATTGTTGGAGTGTGCTCTCCATCTGAATTCCCACTACACTTTGATGACTGTCTCATTTTCAAATATTTAATGGCCAGTGTAAGGAGTAAGCTTATATTCTGTGACCCTAGCTCACAGTAAATGAGCATCAGTGGCCAAAAGCCTTGGGGTAATTCACATTGGTTCAATATATTTTAAAACTGATTTCTTATGTATATCATCTGATTTAATTTTACACTCCCAGTGAGTGTCTGGATTATAGTAGGCACTCCATAATGTTATTAAATGACTAAATTTCTATTTAGAACTAATGGGCTGCTCCAAAAGATACTGAATTCTCTAACAATGCAGCCAAAAGTAGAAAATCATTTATTATGTAAGAGAATTTATGTTTTCAGTAAGAAAACAACCCAAGTGACTTCTAAAGTCCTAACTGCTTTAAGAATCTACTCTAATATCAAAACACTGTTTTCACCATAGAGAAAATGTTTTAGATGGATAGTTGTGATTGGAGTCTCAGCAAAATAATTCCCTAAAGGTGACCTAACATCTGCCCTCCTCCTGCCATGTCTAGATTTCTTCTGTTAGGAAGCTGATGGGCTTAAAAAAACATGTTTATGGTCTTCTGGGCTCAAGGTATCTGGACTGCTTCAACAAAAAGAGACTATCTGCACCAAGACAGAATAATACCTTTAAATAACATTGATGTCTGTTGGTTTAGAAATTCTGTTTCCTTACTCTTTTGATAAATATTTCTATAAATAGGGAATAAATTCATCCTTCTTTATCCTAATTATGGGGACTGCATTTAACCAAAGGCCCATGGAGGGAGAGTGTGAAAGTGGTAAATTCACCCCTAACCCCACACCATGGCGCACAAAAAGAAGTAAAGGCTTAAGGCTTATTTAGGTACCTATCAATCATTTTGTGCAACCTGGAATTACTTATATACAAACAAATGGGTTCAAATCTGGGTCTTGACTGCATATCTGACACTTTCCTCTTCAAGTATGTTTCTTTTCTAGAGCTGCCAAGTCACCTCCTATCAGATACACTGTATCTCTATGGACTCTATTCAGCACTTGGTGAATGTTGAATATGCCTTAAGCAAAGCAGAATCTATTTCATTTGTGAAGAATAAATGACCATACTCTGTTCAGCATGTACAAAGCTGTTGGTTTATTCAGCTGGGAAGCTGGGGAAAGGCTTCCTTTGGGAATGAACAGCAAAAATGTGTTCATGAACAAGGCACTTTTACACACACACACACACACACACACACACATAGGAACATATTATGGTTACATAAACATCAACAGATTTTAATTTTTAGACCCCTCTACCTCTTCCCACCTTCCCCTAAAAAAAAAAAAAAGAAAAAAAAAGAAACAAAGAAAGAAAGAAACAGGTTTTTGTAACATTTTAAAAACCAACTTCATAGAACATCTACATAGGAACAGTTACTGATACATTCAGTTACACTAACATTATATGGTTTCAGTTCAGTAACAAATTTTCCATTAACAAGTATTTTTTTCTACCTACTATAATTCCCTCCTTTTTCCTTAAGAGGAGACAACTAAGGTTCAGCAGAAACTACTCATTAGGTTATAAACATTCTCCTCTCTCCTTAAAGTTGCTATACATTTATAGAATTTGTGATTCCATTAATGCTTCAATTTTTTGATGCCACACTGTATACAGCACTTAATTATGGAGAACAGGAAAAAGCAAAACTAAAATAAGGAGAGATATATATCTTTAACAATCTGTTTTCTGATTCCCTTTAGATGCCCAGTCAACCAGGATCACACAAAGGTTTCACTCTTTATTGTAGGTGTGTGAAAAGACTTACTGGTCTCATGCATTTTATGTATGTTGATTTCTACGTTTTGACTCATCTAAATAAACACAGCAAGATTCATTTACAAGGGTACATATGCTTTCTATTCAGCCAGAAAAAAAAATCTAAAGCTAGATGTAGAAAAACAATGATGCTAAAAAACTCTTCAACTTCAGACTGTATTAGGCTGAGAATTTCTGCAGTAAAGTTCCTGAAAAGTTTGCAATGGACATGGAAAGTGCATGAAGTACTGCTCCAGGGAACATCATACAGATGAAATACTTTAATCCACTAACATAAATGCTCTCTTAATTTTTTCCCATTGGTCTTTGGAATGGGTTTTATTTGCTCTTGACTAAAGTCTGGATGCCAAGATGCAGGAAATATATTGCCTACGGAACAGGAGTCTGTTTAATCCCCAGGTATGATCTTATAAGCCACTTTAGCTAGAGACTGCCTGGTGGGAGCCTATAAAATGTTTATGCTGTAACTGCAGGTTCCATAATAGGTTTGGAGCAGTGTAGGCTACTACTACACTACTGCACTCCCTCCCCCCAAAACAGGAACTCCTAAAGGGTGCCATATATAGGTCTACCAATATAAAAAGAGGGAGATAAATCCATATTCCCACCATTTTCTTTTATCTAGTTATTCAATTTAACTCAGCTACCTCCCTAGAAATGAGTATCAGAGAAAAGTATGCTCAGAAAGGTGTTACTGGGAGTAGCTAACTTACCGCTTTCCACAATGGCTACTCTGAAGGTTGGGTAACAAATGGGGTAGTGGCCTCCTTTTCCTTCCCATTAATAATTAGGTATCTAGTTAAGTCCATTAGACAGGCAGAGTAAACTGCGGGGAGAACTAAGTGTGGAGAATAGTCAACTTATCTCTTGTAATAAGGTCCCTTTTGACTAATTCTCTACTGAAGTTCTCATTTTAACCACAGGGTCTTTCAAAGTGAATGCTCACAATGCACATCTTCTGCACTGGAGTTACAGGACTCTTGGGTATTATATTCAGTACTTGATCGTATTTTGGCATATCAGGACAGTTTGGTTGAGATGTTTGTTAGTTCCTCAACTGTGGGCTGTGTAACTGTATTCCTTTCTCAACTGGCAACACGAGAGATATGAGAAGGAATGGTGGATCTTTATAGTGATGCAGTTAGGAGTTTGTTAACTGCCTTTTGGAAGTCAGTGTAGGAGTAAGTAGTGTTGATGGGTTCAGTGCGGGTTGTTTCCTTAACTGTTTTAGTTAACCAGCCACAGCAACAACCAGAAACACATGAATTAGGAATTTGTTTTAGGTACTCGGGTATGGGAGTGGCTCTACTCAATGTTCGGCTCAACTGTTTGGTGGCAAATTGCAGTGCCCCATTTAGAGTGGCATGATCTCTAGAAAGCCGGCTGGGACTCATAAGGGGCTTTTGAAAAGGTGGGACTCCACAAGAAGCTAGAGGAGGCCATTCAGGAATTGGTTCCAGTTTGGGTACACAATGGGAGCAATGGGAGAGTCTTAGTCCTATCTCTCGTAGTATATGGACTGGTGTGCTAGCATCCAAGAGTTTAGCATGATACAACCAGGAATTAGGATTTAAAGGTTTCCAAGTTGTAGAATATTTTAAAAGGCACTTAACCTGCCAGGCAAGACTCTCAAGAGGTGTTAGGTTGGGCACCACAGGGTCCTCTTCTTCAGAGGAATCCCACTCTTCCCCAGAACTCTCATTTAGGTAGTTAGCATTTTCTTCTTCCTCACTTTCTGATTCTGATAAGGGGTCAGGAGAGGGATTTCTAGGACCCATTAGAATAGAACAACAGTATAGAAAAAAAGGTAACAGAAAAAGGTAACAATCTAAGCCAGTAAAACACTAACACTGGCAAATAGAAGCAGAAGATGAGAAATCCTTTCAATAGGATTCATTTGTCTGTTTCTCAGTCTGTTACACACACACAGTATGCCTCTGGCTCGCACCACTGTGCAGTTCTTCAAGATTATGTTGTATATTCTTCACTTACAAAGAAGACAGCTCAGTTCTCAGGACCAGTTCAGTGTGTAAAATTTAGTCACTTACCAGTGGCACAGGTCAGAGTCTCTCCTTCAAATCCTGGCTACCCAAGAAGAGAAGGGGTCCTCATCTAGGCAAGCTGATTTTCTTAGCATGGTCTCAACTGGTTGTGAAATTATGAAGAGACACTTTGTGTACTCTTTTTTGCTGGCAGAGATATTATATCTATTTCATAATAAAAAGAAACTCAGTGGTCGCCTTCTTTGTCCGCTGGTGCAGCAACTTTTGCGCAGAGAGATGGTGGGACGAGGTGTCAAGGATCTGTCTGGTGTGCACGGATCTGATGTTTTCCATAGGTGGTGCAAATGTCCTTGGAAACTGGTGACTTAGTTGTTGGACTATCTGGAAAGGTAGCCTTAACCTGTGAATGAGAAGACTAGAGACATGATATTAAAGCCTGAAAGCACTAGGTAACATTATTATCCATCTAACTTCATAGACTATCCAAGCACATGGTGTTGAGCAAGAAGCCTTATCAGCTTTCCCATCTCTAGCACATAAGTTTAGGCAGAGTTTCCTACTGGGAATGGATCCTACCAAGACAAAATTGGGAAGAAGAGCATGGGGCCACTTTAATCTTTTGTTGGTACATATCTGGGCTAGTTTGTTTTTTATCATGCAGTTCTAGCCCAGGAAATTACTTCTGCAAGAGCAGATCCCTTATGCTCCAAACTCCAAATAGGGAGCTATAAAAGATATCTTTTTTATCTTTAGAGGTGCTTGTTGGGATTAGTTCTAGGGGACCTGTGCTGGTTGTAGAGCTGGTTGTAGAACTCTTGCTGGGACCCCAGAGGTTGTGGTCCTATGACCATACTCTACAGATAATGAGGGAAGATGGCAGGTATAAATCTTAATATAGCAGGAGTTAAAATGAATATAAACAGCTTAAATTGACAATTGAAAGGCAGACACTCAGACTGGATCAACCAAACAAAACAAGATTTAACAATATGCTGCTAACAAAAGATATTTTAAAGCAAAAAGAACCAAAAAAGGTCAAAGCTAAAAATATGAAAAAATATATATCAGGTAACTGTGGACCAGAATAAAGCTGGGACAGCAATCTTAATATCCAACAAAAAATATTTCAAGGCAAAAAAATATAAGGGACAAAGATTGATGATAATACTAGTAAAAGGAAAACAATGAAAGTGATACACTCATCATAAACATCTATGACCCTAAAAGCACATCCTCAAAATTTCTCTAGTAACAACTAATAGAACTGACAGGGGAATATAAGCAGGGATACAAACATTCTGAAAAAGTTAAAATATTAATATACTTTAGGTATTATATTATTTAAGTATACAAAACTCTATACCAAACAGAACAGATATTAAGTACACACATACACACACACACACACACACAAATAGTTCATGCATTAGGTTATAAAGTATAACTAGATTCCAAAGGGTCAATTTCATTTAGACTAAATTCTCTAACCATAATGCAATAAAAGTAGATATTAAAGGTTAGTTAAAAGTAATCCTGTTAGGAAACTAAATAGCTCATGAATCAATAAAATGGAAATCATAAAAGATATTAGATATAAAACTGAATAATAATATAACCTCACAAGCAAACATTTGTGGGGTATGGCCAAACCAGTACCTAGAAGAAATTTATAGCTTTAAATACATTGATGAGGAAACAAGGAAGTTTAAATACGCACAAGTTAAGCATTCAATTCAAGACAATCTAAAAGCGCAACAGCAAAATAAGCAGAAAGGAAATAATAAAGGCAGAAATTAAATAGTATATAAACGAATAATAGAGTGATAAAACTGAAAGACGGTTTTCTGAAAATATGAATAAGAAAAACAAAACTGGTGAGAGTTATCAGGAAAGAGATTTTAAAATACCCCCCCAAAATTAAAAACATAATATATGCTAAAAAGTGAAAACCTAGATAAAATGGCTAAATTCTAGAAGAATATAAAATACTAAAATTTGTACAGGAAGAAATAGATAACTTGAATAAAACAGACCAGTATTAAAGAAACTCAAAAGGTAACAACCTATTAAAAACACCAGGTGCAAATGGTTTTATAAGAGAGTTCCACTAAACTTCCAAGGAAATTAATACATATTTTATATAAATTGTTCCAGAAAAAAGAAAAATAGCATAAAACTCCTTTTATGAGGATAATAAAATATTAATTCCAAATCTAGAGATGAAGCAAATAAGAAAGGCTCATTTCACTTGCAAAAATTTCAAATATTACCTAACAAAATGTAATAGTGTATTAAAGAAAAAAAGAATGTCACAATCATATAGCGCTTATCATAGGAAAGCAAGAATATCTCAACTTCATAAAATTTATAAATATAAGTCACTACAGCAATAAATTAGATAATTTTATTAACTATGGATATTTAACCGTTCTTGGTTCTTGATCAACACCTATTTATGTTTTAAAAAACAAAATGCTCTTACCAAACTAGGAAGAGAAAGTTACTTTCTCAACAAGGTAAAAATTATCTATGAAAAACTTTCAACAAATATCCTAAATGAGAAACTTCAGATATATTCCCTTTAAAAATGAAATTAGGGAATTCCCTGGTGGCGCAGTCGTTAGGAATCCGCCTCTCAATGCAAGGGACAAGGGTTCTACCTGTGGTCCAGGAAGATCCCACATGCCGCGGAGCAACTTAGCCCGTGCGCCATGACAACTGAGCCTGAGCTCTAGAGCCCGCGCGCCTAGAGCCCGTGCTCCACAAGGAAGAATAGCCCCCGTTCGCCACAACTAGAGAAAGCCTGAGTGCAGCAACAAAGACCCAACGCAGCCAAAAATAAATTAATTAAAAAAAAGAAATTAGATAAGGACGATAAGGACTGATATTGTATAACAAAGTACCAGTGTAACAAAGTACCAAAGTCCTAATCAATGTTTTTTTAAAAAAGGTGTGAGAACTGGAAAAAAGATATAAAACTACTAATTTACAGATGATATGGTCATCTAACATTAAAAAAAGCCTAACTTATAAACTATTAGAGCTAATAAAAGAGTTCAACAAAGTTCCTGGATCTGAGATTAACCTATGACTATTCATTAATTTATTTATATAGCACTTAAAATTTTCCAGGTACTATTCTAGGAACTGCACAAATGTTAACTCATTTAAAATTCTCCTAACAATCCTATAAGATAGGTACTTTTATTGACCCCATTTTATACATGAGGCTTAAGCTACCTGTCCAGGGTCATATATCTACTAAGTGATAGAATCAGGATTTGACCCCAGGCACTCTTAACACCAGCAATACTAACCATGAAATGTATTACATACATCACTTGCACAATAGGGGCAAAATACAAAACCTATAAAGGGTTTAAGAACTAATCAATAATATGCGAGACCTCTATGAAGAAGACTGTAAAATTCTAATGAAGGACATAGATGATTTAAAATAGACAGACATTCCATGCTCTTGGATGGAACAATGAATATTATAAAGGACTTTTTTCCAAATTAATTTATACAATTCCAATATGTTAAGAATAAAATTCCACATATAGCTAAACAAACTATTTAAGCAGAAGAGTAAAGTAAATATCATGGCCTACAAGATATTAACACATATTATTACACATGTTACAGAAGCCACAGAAATTAAAGTAGGGTGGTTAGTATAAGAACAAATAGTCCAAGGGAACAAAGCTCAGAAATAGAGCCACATAAGACTTAAGAATGTAGTATACAGTAAAGTTGGCACATAAATCAAGGGGGAATGAATGCATTTAGTATGTAGTAATACTGGTAAAAACTGGCTCATTACATGAAGAAAAATAAAACTGTACACCTATATAATGCCACATACAAAGGAGGACTCATGACAGGTTAAAGACCTAAATGAGAATTGTAAAACTATATAGTTAAGAGAATATAATGCAGGAGAATATCTTTGTGACTTAGGGCCAGAGAAGCACTTCTTAAAAAAACATAACGCACAAGACCAAAATACGATGAATTCAATCACATCAAAATTAGTATTTTTGGATTGAACTAAACACATCAAGAACAAAGTTAACTACAAATCAACAACAACCAAAAAGGTAGCAGTCTCAATAAAGAAATGGACAAAGGACAAAAATATCCAATTTACAGAAGAGAAAATCCACAGGCCATTAACTATATGATGAGTAAATAGATATCACACTATTCTATTATTTTTGGTAAAAATTAGAAAGCTGGAAAAAGCCAAGTGTTCGTGAGGGGACTAAAGGAACTCCCTTAGAAACCTGCACTACTGGTGGGATTACAGACTGGGGTAACCTTTCTGAAGAGCAATCTGGCAGCACTACTTAGTCAAACTATTTGCACAACTCATGATGTAGGAATTCCACTCTTGGGTATATATAGCAGAGAAATTCTCCATAAGACCAACATGTACTCTGGGGAGTCATCTTTGATGGTAAAGAAATAGAAGCATTCCAGGCTTCCATCACTGGAGGAGTGGATAGGTTAACGTGTTAAAAGCACATTAGAAGTATACATAGCAACATGGATGGACTAAAGGCATAGGTCTGAACGAAAAAAGCAAAACCAAAATATCAAGATCCCACTCATGCCATCATGTAGCAATGATTTCCAAAATGAAAGTTAGTAAACATCTCTAGTTTCAAATACACAATGAAGTGGATATGGTCTGGCTTCGTGTCGGTACTATTCCTCTAAAAAACATTTCTCTGACTTCTACTCATTCTTTATCTAATTTAGTTCTCTGCAGTGTCCGGCACATATTAGGGGCTTAGCAAATTTTTTGGAAAAATTAATGAGAGAATGATGAAGGCCTGCTGTAAGTAACTATACAAGCATGTTTCACTTTTATTCTAGGGAGACAAAAATTCCTAAATTATATTCAGGTGATTTGGTAGTATGTTGTACAAAGACAAATGAAACAATTTTTTTAAACAAGATCAACAAAGATAATGCTACTAAAGCAATATAAAGGTCACTGCTTATAACTTCATCTTTAAGAACATGAGTGCAAATACTTTTAAAAGTTTATAATATTATTACCTACTTCAATCTGAAAACAAAAGGAAAATTTAAAACATACCGTAAGTATTTTATTGAGACAGGTGTTAACTTTTTTAAAAAACTAATTAATTATTTATTTATTTTTGGCTGTGTTGGGTCTTTGTTGCTGCACCCGGGCTTTCTTTAGTGTGGCGAGTGGGAGCTACCCTTCGTTGCGGTGCATGGGCTTCTCATTGTGGTGGCTTCTCTTGTTGCGGAGCACGGGGTCAGTAGTTGTGGCTCCCGGGCTCTAGAGCACAGGCTCAGTAGTTGTGACGCACGGGCTAGTTGCTCCGCGGCATGTGTGATCTTCCCGGACCAGGGCTCGAACCTGTGTCCCCTGCATTGGCAGGCGGATTCTTAACCACTGCACCACCAGGGAAGTCCCCAGGGGTTAGCTTTTAATTCTTCTGTCCTCTTATATTTTTACTATTTTCATTTCAACCAGATTCCATTTGCATGATTATTGATTGGCTATACTTCAGTAATTATGTTGCTCAAAGCATTCTTTAAAAGGCTCACCCTACTTTTTTTTGTTAAGCAAAAATAAAACAAAGTTTCTTTGAAGGCATATGTAAATTCTAGAGTGAACCCATCACTGTTACCTCTTTACATTCCATGAGTAATACCCTCATATCAAAAGTGAATTAACCACTTACTCTGTACACTCCCATGCATAATTTACTTTGAAAGAACCATTTTTCTGTAATTTCAGAACTAAATAGCCTTACCATACGAATTAGTTAGTTTGCTTAGTTTAGTTGCTACAGTGTGTTCTTTTCCCTATAGCATTTAGAGAAAAAGTCAAGACACAGGTAACCTAAAGGCAGTGAGTTTAAGCTTAATATAGCATCTTTTTTTTTTACCAGTTTTATCGAGGTATAATTAACAAATTACATATATTTAACATGTACAATGTGATGCTTTGATATACGTATTCACTGTGAAATGGTTACACAATCAAGCTAATTAACATACCCATCACCTCACAGTTACTATATATATATATATATATATATATTTTTTTTTTTGCATGTGATGATAACACTCGAGATCTATTCTCAGCAAATTTCAAGTATACATGATCAACTATAGTCATTATGATGTACATTAGGTCTCCAGAAAGTCTGTATGCTTTGATATCTATTTCCTCCACCCGCTAGCCACTGATAACTCCCATTCTACTCTTTATTACTATGAGTTCAACTTTTTAAGATTCCACATATAAGTGGGATCATACAGTATTTGTCTTTCTGTGTCTCGTTTATTTCACATGGCAGAATGTCCTCCAGGTTGACCCATGTTGTTGTAAGTTGCAGGATTTCCTTCTTTTTAAAGACTTAATTGTGTATGTATATAAATGTCACATCTTCTTTATTCATTCATTCATTTATGGACACTTAGATTATTTCCATATCTTGGTTACTGTGAATAATGCTGCAATAAACATGGGAATGCAGATATATCTTTGAGATAGTAATTTTATCCTTTGAATATATACCAAGAAGGGGGATTGCTGGATCATATGATAGCTCTATTTTTACTTTTTTGAGGAACCTCCATATTGTTTCCCACCAGTGTGTATAAGGGTCCTAATCCTCACCAACACTTGTTATCTTCTGACTTTTAGATAACAGCCATCCTGACAGGTGTGAAGTGATACCTTATTGTGGTTGTGATTTGCATTTCCCTGATGATAAGTGATGTTGAGCTCCTTTTCATATACATGTTGGCCATTTGTAGGTGTTCTCTGGAAAAATGTCTATTCAGGTCCTTTGCTCATTTTTAAAGCAGGTTATTATTAATTTTTTTGCTACTGAATTATATGAGTCCTTATATATTTTTGATATTAACATCTTACAGGATATATGGCTTGAAAATATTTTCTTCCATTCCAAAGGCTGCCATTTTTGTAATCTAGTATCTTTTTTTTTTAACTTTTCAGATAATGTTCCAAAAATACTGAACAAAAACATGTTATTAATCCCCCCTGCCCAAGCTGGTCAAAATATACTTAGGCTGACCTCTGGTGGCCAGATGCCTCATCCCTCAGTAATGACAAAATGGTATGAAGTCACCTCTCATTTGTGGGTAACCAAATAAAATATGGTAAATGAAATAATATTGTTAGAAATTTCACAGTTAAACAAAGCAACAAAGGTAGCAGGCACCCAAAGCATAAGGAGAGCTGAGCAATTAAAGGCCACAAAATAAGAAAAATTTCTCCAAATATTAGTTTGTTCTAACTTTTAGTTCACCAGTTGATTTTACATGAAAAACAAATGGTATATTCAGTGGTTCCCAAAGTAAGAATAGTTATACACTAATACTGTAGTCACTAGCCCCATGTTTATTGAGCAGTTTGAAATGTAGCTAGTGTAAAATAATTCCCAATTCCAAAGACTTAATAGGAAAAAAAAGAATGTAAATTATCTCATCAATATAATTTATGTTGAGTACATGTTGAAATGATACTTTGGATATAGCTGGTTAAAAAATTAATGCCCGTTCTAGGTTTCTTTCACCACAGCTGTCTAGGTATTCTACATTTTAGCTATAGTGAGATTATAAATGTTATCGACTATATTCCATGCACTCTTAAACCTCTGCTTTCCCTCTAGCTGATTAACCTAAAATACCCACCCCTCTTGCCTTTTCAGAAATTAGACATTTTGATAATTTTGAAATTATGGGCAACCCAATATTTACTATTACTGCTACCATATTTACTATTTTAACTAGCATTTGAATACCTGCAATGTTTCAGGAATTAGGACTATGAAGAGAATAGATGAATAAATTATGGCATGCTCATACAATAGAATTCTAGAGCAACCTATATGTACCTCAGTTTCCTCTTCTTAAAAAGACGGAAAGAATTTACAAGGGTTGTGCCTAAGGATTAAATGAAGTAAAGTGCTTAGAACAGTGTCTTGGCATATAAGGTGATGAAATAAAATTCATACTTTATGGCAAGACAAGAAAAATTTAAACGTAAAATTTTTCTCTGCCTGTTTTGGGCCTCCTCCCTCCCCTTTAGTGTGTGTTGTGTATCCGCACTAACCAAACCTCCTTAGGAGATAACCTTCCTTCTTAATCTTGTAAGGAGTCAAGATGACCCATGACCTACTACTCTCTTTGTAACTATAGATCTGGATTGTGTAAACTGTCAATAATACGTCATTTGACGTATAACCCTTTGTCTCAAAAACATATATTACTGGGCTTCCCTGGTGGCGCAGTGGTTGAGAGTCCGCCTGCCGATGCAGGGGACACGGGTTCGTGCCCCGGTCCGGGAAGATCCCACATGCCGCGGAGCGGTTGGGCCCGTAAGCCATGGCCGCTGAGCCTGCGCGTCCGGCACCTGTGCTCCACAACGGGAGAGGCCACAACAGTGAGAGGCCCGCGTACCGCAAAAACAAAAAAAAACAAAAAAACCCCCATATATTACTGTGCTTAAGACCTCAAAAGGGCAGGACAGTCCTGAGCTTCCTGAAAGATTGTCTCACAGGTTACAACCCTCAGGTTGGCTTGAATAAAATTCTCCATTTCTTTCCTAGATCAACCATTGGTTAATTTTTCCTCGACAATGGGTCCAAAAGGTGTTGTTATGGTTATGAAAATATCAATATGAATAAACCTCAAAAATAATACTGAGTGAAAAAAGCAAGTTGCATACATAGGATCATTCATATAATGTTAGAACATGAAAACAATACAAGATACTTATTCAGAGATTTATTCAGATATCATTAATACATAAAAATTAACAGTAAATTCAGAAAATCCATTGCTGCTAGGGAGGAAAGGTAGTCCAACAGGAAAAAAGGCGTACAGGCTGCTTTGTAATCTATTTCTTTAGATGTTAATAATTGTCTCAAATAATTCCATTAAAGAACAGTTTAAATAAAGACTTAGTTCCTGCCGGAAGGCACTCCAAATTTCTTTATCTTACCATTACCCTAAACTCTTTTTCCATTCTGTGTTGAAAACATTGCCGTTATGCACCTCTGTAAACAGGCCTCGAAAGCCGGTACATCTAGAACAAGCTGTACCTAAATTAACCCGTGCCTCTCTTCCCATACTGCCTTACACGTTTGCAGACTCTCCACCAGACGCGGACCTAAGGCTTAAAAATACTGCGGCCCGCCTCCATCTGGAGACCTCGGAACATCCTCCCTTCCAGTAGAAACCAGGCCGCCGCCCAGCACTCCCGCACGCCCTAGCTCTCCCTTCTTGACGGATCTCCGAACGAATCCCTCCTCCCCTTCAGCGGGGGCAGGGATTCGTCCCCTCAGCAGATTCCCTTTCTCACCCAAGAAGGATCCGTTCTTCTTCCTCGCCTCACTCCCAGCCTCAAGACACGACTAAGCCTGGCGCCACCAGCTCTGATCCAACAGTCACTCCGCCGTAAGGCTCGCACTCCGGTGGATACCACTTCCGGGGGCGCCAACTCCTCCTCCTCTTAGAAACGCCACTTCCCACTCGGAAAACGGTTTAAAAGACCCTAAGCGCAAGCGCCCCATCGGTGGGGTTGAAGGGGGTGGTCCCATCTCTTCCCACTCTCGCCGCTCTAAACTCTCGCGATAGTCTCGCGTATTTCCTTCTCCCGCGGGAGTTATTTGAACGCTCTGGCGGTTACCACGCCCTCGGCTGTCGGCCGCCTGCAGACTGGAGACTGAAGCGTACCTGTGGAGTCCCTGACCGTGGTCAGTCGGTCAGCTGAAGCCGAGCGCTGACAGGCTTCGTCACGACAGGGTCCCGGCGCCATGGGGGCGGAGAAGAGGCTGCTGCCGATTAAGGAGGCCTTCCAGCTGGCGCAGCAGCCGCACCAGAACCAGGCGAAGCTGGTGGTGGCGCTGAGCCGCACCTACCACTCGGTAAGCGATGCGGCCCGCGGCACCGGGCCCCCACCCCTCCCTTCCCCGGCTCGGCCTGGCCTCTCCCGGGGGCTTCCCGCGACCTTCCCAACTCCGCGCATCAAGACTCCAACCTCCTTAACTTTCACGACCTGGTTCGGAGAGGCACACCCTCCCCTCCCCCCCGCCTCTTCCCAGCGGCCTCCGGCGCGGACCGTTAATCCTCTGGCGGTGAACTTGGAGAAGAGTTTGCGCGTACCGTGGCGACCGGGCATCTAGTGTAGGGCCGCAGCGTGGATCCTGAACGCGGTGTTGTCCCTCAGATCACCGCCCACATTTAATTACGTAAACCTCGCCCCACTGTTAAATTGTATCAAATCACCAATTAGCAAATTAATCGTTAGGACTTGGCTCTTCTTAGTCATGTAAATACTGTTTGTTTCGTTTTTAAATGAAACCTCAAGAAGAATAGGACCATGAATTTACTGTTTGTTTCGTTTTTAAATGAAACCTCAAGAAGAATAGGACCATGAATTTCGGGAGAATAAATTATCTTGAGGTCCGAGAAAAACTGTAAGTCAGTATAGGGCTTGAGGATATGAGGTAGGATGTGAGTTATATCAAAAGGAAATTGCTGTGTAATATTAAGGGTAATACGGTAAAATGCAAAAGCTGTGGTTGATTTTGGGTTGTTCATGAAGAAGCAGATTTTTACTAAACTGGTACCAAGGCATCATATTGAGAATTCAAGGGTGTTAAAAAAAAAAAAAATCAGAGGAGTCCTTTCACTGTCAAAATTCATGTTTGTTTTCTTCCTGGGAGAAATAAATTTCTCTGGAGAGAAATTAGTGCAAATTTATTTCCCCTTTGATGGTTTGGATAATTGAGAGTTTACTAAATAATGATTTTAGTTTGTTTGCGTTAGGGCTGGTGTTTTCAGTGTCTTAGAGTAATGTTGAGAAAAAAGGATTTTATCCCTGCAGTTTGTGAAGGGTTTCTTTTCTCTTTCAGGTGGATGACAAAACAGGTTTTTATGAGGAGTTTGTTAATTACCTTAAATATGCTATGGTGGTCTATAAACGAGAACCAGCTGTGGAGAGGATAATAGAATTTGCAGCAAAGTTTGTTACTTCATTTCACCAATCAGATATGGAAGATGATGAAGAAGAGGAAGATGGTGGCATTTTAAATTATTTGTTGACTTTTCTATTAAAGGTATACGAAAACTAGAATTTCGAGGGAATATTGTAGAAAATTTTACTATTTTAAATGGGCCATGGGAGTTTGTATATCTTAGAGAATGAATATCTGGTAATTGAGAAAATGTCTGAACGAATCTGCCTTTTATAGGAAATATTAGAACTGTCATTAAGATTAAAAAGTGAACTTTTAAAAACTCCAGCATGAAATTTTTAATGACCATTCTAAACCAGTTCTTACATACATTTGTTTGAAATGGGTTCTCTAGTTCAGAAGTAAAGAGTTCCTCCGGAGAGGAATATGCTCTTGTAATTTAGCAGATACTTTAGACTGTGTATTTTGAGATTTTTATGTTATGTAATGTGTATTTAGCATGTATATATGGATCAAGGTAGCATTATAGTTTTTCTGCAAGGAATGAATTATTGCTATAAATTCTTGAATTCTAAACATAGAATTCAAATGGTATGTCATTATTTAGTAATGGTATGTGACTTGGAATAAATTTTGTTTTGTTTCTGTTTTAGTCTCATGAAGCAAACAGCAATGCAGTTAGATTTAGAGTGTGCCAGCTCATAAACAAGCTCTTGGGAAATATGCCAGAAAATGCCCAGATTGATGATGATTTGTTTGATAAAATTAATGAAGCCATGCTTATTAGATTGAAAGATAAAATTCCAAATGTAAGGATACAGGCAGTTCTTGCTCTTTCACGCCTTCAGGATCCCAAAGATGATGAATGCCTGGTGGTTAATGGTATGTATAGCTCCTTAAATCCTTTTTCAGTTTCACTGACTTTGTTAAATTCTCAGCAGATGAATTTTCTTATTATGAAATATTATGGAAGAGCATAGTTTATATACACACACACACATACATGTATGTAAAATATATGATTAAAAAAAAATACCCAAGTAGCCACCATCCAACCTAAAAATAAATAGAGCATCATCAATACCTCTGAAGCCTATCTTACGTCCCTTTCTAGTTATATTACTCTCCCTCTGAATTAACGAATATCTTGAATTTTGGGTTCCCTTTTGTTTGTTTGTTTAAACAGTTAACCACATGTATATACTTCTAAATAATGTTTAAGTTTTGCGTATCATTTTGTATGTTTTGTGGATCATACTATATTTTTCTGTGCTCTCAACATTATTTCTCATTGTAACATTCATCCATGTTGATACATTACTGATATACGGTTCTATTGTATGAATGTAAGACAATTTTATTATTTCTATTATTGATGGACCTTCTAGTTGTTTCCAGTTATTTTCCTCTTAAAATACAGTGTCGTTGCTATGAACTTTCTTACACAGTACATGGCTTCTGGTGCACAGTTTTTCTAGGATATGTACCTAAGGGTGGACTTGTTGGGATATGTGCATTCAGCTTTATTAGATGAGGTACAAGTGTTCTACAAAACATTTATCAATTTATATTTCCAATAACAGTGCATAAACTTGTTCATTGAGCCATATCCTCTCTAGTGTTTGGTACTGTCAGATTTTTAAATTTTTGTTAATCAGGTTGTGTGTATCATATGTCATTGTTATGCATCTTTTCATATATTTAGCAGCCAATTTTGTTTCGTCTGTATAATGCCTATTAACGTGTTCTCATTTTTCTATTGGTTTGTCTTATTAATTGGAGTTCTTTATATATTCTGAAGGGAAATTCTTGGGTTATATGAATTGTTAGATCTTCCTGATTTCGATGGATTATTTCACTGTCTTCACTATGTCTTTTTTGGGGCAGAAATTCCTAATGTCAGAATTACCAGTCTCTTCCTGTATGATTTGCACTTTCTTTTATTTAAGAAATCTTTCTCTACCTCTGGGCTCATAAAGATAGTCATATTCCAGTTTTCCATATATGCCTAGGTTTATTTTGGGAACTCTTCTGGTTTGTTTTTCTCTTTGTCCCTGTTACTACCTTTATAATTTTGATAACTGGTGGTAGTTGATATTTTTTGGTGTTAAATGAGGGGCATAATAATATGTGAAACATATATGTTTAGTAGTCAACATATACTTGATTATAAAGCATGGGAAAATCTGAGAAATAGAGGTGAATAAATATTTAAATACAGGAAATGAGTTTTGTTCAATGATAAGATCAGAAGTTATTTCTTTTTAGGATTCATTAAAAATCAAAATACTGAGCTCTTTATAAAGCCATATCCGTTTAAAATAAACTGGCTTCCATCCTAGACTTGTTTCTAAATCTTAAAGAGTAGCAAAGACATAATCTGAATGATGGATTTGCCATGATCTTTAGGGTTATTTATTTTCAGTTTTAGCCTTCCTGCCTAGTCCATTGACTAATTTCTAATTCTGTCCTTTTTAAGGGATGTTGGCAGAAAAAAATCTTCAGCTAAAATTAAATGTGTAAGACTAAAAAATGATTTTTATCATTTTAAAGATTAAATATCAAAATGTGGGTTATCTATGACTATGGCTAACTAAATAATATGTTGTTAGCGTACTAAAATGTATTGCTCTATTTTTAGCATATGCTACTTTGATTGAAAATGATTCAAATCCAGAAGTTAGGCGGGCAGTGTTATCATGTATTGCGCCATCAGCAAAGACTTTGCCAAAAATTGTAGGGCGCACCAAGGATGTGAAAGAGGCTGTCAGAAAGCTGGCTTATCAGGTAAATAAGTCCAATATCTTATATAGACATGTTCTTAAAAGACAAGAAGCTGTATTCTTAAAATACTTTTTTTTTTGGAGTATAATTATTGGAGTATAATTGGAGTATAATTGCTTGACAATGGTGTGTTAGTTTCTGCTTTATAACAAAGTGAATCAGTTATACATATACATATGTTCCCATATCTCTTCCCTCTTGTGTCTCCCTCCCTCCCACCCTCCCTATCCCACCCCTCTAGGTGGTCACAAAGCACCGAGTTGATCTCCCTGTGCTATGCGGCTGCTTCCCACTAGCTATCTATTTTACATTTGGTAATGTATATATGTCCATGCCACTCTCTCGCTTTGTCACAGCTTACCCTTCCCCATCCCCATATCCTCAAGTCCATTCTCTAGTAGGTCTGTGTCTTTATTCCTCTCTTACCCCTAGGTTCTTCATGACATTTTCTTTTTCTTAAGTTCCATATATATATGTCAACATACGGTTATCTGTCTTTCTCCCTCTGACTTACTTCACTCTGTATGACAGACTCTACGTCCATCCACCTCATTACAAATCACTCAATTCCATTTCTTTTTATGGCTGAGTAATATTCCATTGTATACATGTGCCACATCATCTTTGTGCATACATCCGATAATGGACACTTAGGTTGTTTCCATCTCCTGGCTGTTGTAAGTAGAGCTGCAGTGAACATTTTGGTACATGACTCTTTTTGAATTATGGTTTTCTCAGGGTATATGCCCAGTAGTGGGATTGCTGGGTCATATGGTAGTTCTATTTGTAGTTTTTTAAGAAACCTCCATACTGTTCTCCACAGTGGCTGTACCAATTCACATTCCCACCAGCAGTGCAAGAGGGTTCCTTTTTCTCCACACCCTCTCCAGCATTTATTGTTTCTAGATTTTTTGATGATGGCCATTCTGACTGGTGTGAGATGATATCTCACTGTAGTTTTGATTTGCATTTCTCTAATGATTAATGATGTTGAGCATTCTTTCATGTGTTTGTTGGCAGTCTGTATATCTTCTTTGGAGAAATGTCTATTTAGGTTTTCCGCCCATTTTTGGATTGGGTTGTTTGTTTTTTTGTTATTGAGCAGCATGAGCTGCTTGTAAATTTTGGAGATTAATCCTTTGTCAGTTGCTTCATTTGCAAATATTTTCTCCCATTCTGAGGGTTGTCTTTTCATCTTGTTTATGGTTTCCTTTGCTGTGCAAAAGCTTTGAAGTTTCATTAGGTCCCATTTGTTTATTTTTGTTTTTATTTCCATTTCCTAGGAGGTGGATCAAAAAGGATCTTGCTGTGATTTATGTCATAGAGTGTTCTGCCTATGTTTTCCTCTAAGAGTTTTATAGTGTCTGGCCTTACATTTAGGTCTTTAATCCATTTTGAGCTTATTTTTGTGTATGGTGTTAGGGAGTGTTCTAATCTCATACTTTTACGTGTACCTGTCCATTTTTCCCAGCACCACTTATTGAAGAGGCTGTCCTTTCTCCACTGTACATTCCTGCCTTCTTTATCAAAGACAAGGTGACCATATGTGTGTGGGTTTATTTCTGGGCTTTCTATCCTGTTACATTGATCTATATTTCTGTTTCTGTGCCAGTACCATACTGTCTTGATTACTGTAGCTTTGTAGTATAGTCTGAAGTCAGGGAGCCTGATTTCTCCAGATCCGTTTCTCGTTCTCAAGATTGCTTTGGCTATTCGGGGTCTTTTGTGTTTCCATACAAATTGTGAAATTTTTTGTTCTAGTTCTGTGAAAAATGCCAGTGGTAATTTGATAGGGACTGCATTGAATCTGTAGATTGCTTTGGGTAGTAGAGTCATTTTCACAATGTTGGTTCTTCCAATCCAAGAACATGGTATATCTCTCCATCTATTTGTATCATCTTTAATTTCTTTCAACAGTGTCTTTTAATTTTCTGCATACAGGTCTTTTGTCTCCTTAGGTAGGTTTACTCCTAGGTATTTTATTCTTTTTGTTGCAATGGTAAATGGGGTGTTTTCTTGATTTCACTTTCAGATTTTTCATCATTAGTGTATAGGAATGCCAGAGATTTCTGTGAATTAATTTTGTATCCTGCTACATTACCAAATTCATTGATTAGTTCTAGTAGTTTTCTGGTAGCATCTTTAGGATTCTCTATGTATAGTATCATGTCATCTGCAAACAGTGACAGCTTTACTTCTTCTTTTCCGATTTGGATTCCTTTTATTTCCTTTTCTTCTCTCATTGCTGTGGCTAAAACTTCCAAAACTATGTTGAATAAGAGTGGTGAGAAGGGCAACCTTGTCTTGTTCCTGATCTTAGTGGAAATGCTTTCAGTTTTTCACCATTGAGGACGATGTTGGCTGTTGGTTTGTCATATATGGCCTTTATTATGTTGAGGAAAATTCCCTCTATGCCTACTTTCTGCAGGGTTTTTATCATAAATGGGTGTTGAATTTTGTTGAAAGCTTTCTCTGCATCTATTGAGATGATCCTATGGTTTTTCTCCTTCAGTTTGTTAATATGGTGTATCACATTGATTGATCTGCGTATATTGAAGAATCCTTGCATTCCTGGAATAAACCCCACTTGATCATGGTGTATGATCCTTCTAATGTGCTGTTGGATTCTGTTTGCTAGTATTTTGTTGAGGATTTCTGCATCTATGTTCATCAGTGATATTGGCCTGTAGTTTTCTTTCTTTGTGACATCCTTGTCCGGTTTTGGTATCAGGGTGATGGTGGCCTTGTAGAATGAGTTTGGGAGTGTTCCTCCCTCTGCTATATTTTGGAAGAGTTTGAGAACGATAGGTGTTAGCTCTCCTCTAAATGTTTGATAGAATTCGCCTGTGAAGCCATCTGGTCCTGGACTTTAGTTTGTTGGAAGATTTTTAATCACACTTTCAATTTCAGTGCTTGTGATTGGTCTGTTCATATTTTCTATTTCTTCCTGGTTCAGTCTTGGAGGTTGTGCATTTCTAAGAATTTGTCTATTTCTTCCAGGTTGTCCATTTTATTGGCATAGAGTTGCTTGTAGTAATGTCTTATGATCTTTTATATTTCTGCAGTGTAAGTTTTACTTCTCCTTTTTCATTCCTAATTCTATTGATTTGAGTCTTCTCCCCTTTTTTCTTGATGAGTCTGGCTAATGGTTTATCAATTTTGTTTGTCTTCCCAAAGAACCGGCTTTTAGTTTTATTGATCTTTGTTATCGTTTCCTTCATTTCTTTTTCATTTATTTCTGATCTGATCTTTATGATTTCTTTCCTTCTGCTAACTTTGGGGTTTTTTTGTTCTTCTTTCTCTAGTTGCTTTAGGTGCAAGGTTAGGTTGTTTATTCGAGATGTTTCCTGTTTCTTATGGTAGGGTTGTATTGCTATGAATTTCCCTCTTAGAACTGCTTTTGCTGCATCTCATAGGTTTTGAGTCATCATGTCTCCATTGTCATTTGTTTCTAGGTATTTTTTGATTTCCTCTTTGATTACTTCAGTGATCACTTCGTTATTAAGTAGTGTATTGTTTAGCCTCCATGTGTTTATATTTTTTACAGATCTTTTCCTGTAATTGATATCTAGTCTCATAGCATTGTGGTTGGAAAAGATACTTGATACAATTTCAATTTTCTTAAATTTACCAAGGCTTGATTTGTGACCCAAGATATGATCTATCCTGGAGAATGTTCCATGAGCACTTGAGAAAAATGTGTATTCTGTTGTTTTTGGATGGAATGTCCTATAAATTATCAATTAAGTCCATTTGTTTAATGTATCATTTAAAGCTTGTGTTTCCTTATTTATTTTCATTTTGGGTGATCTGTCCATTGGTGAAAGTGGGGTGTTAAAGTACCCTACTATGATTGTGTTACTGTCGATTTCCCCTTTTATGGCTGTTAGTATTTGCCTTATGCATGGAGGTGCTCCTATGTTGGGTGCATAAATATTTACAATTGTTATATTTTCTTCTTGGATTGCTCCCTTGATCATTATGTAGCGTCCTTCTTTGTCTCTTCTAATAGTCTTTATTTTAAAGTCTATTTTGTCTGATATGAGAATTTCTACTCCAGCTTTCTTCTGATTTCCATTTGCACGGAATACCTTTCTCTATCCCCTCACTTTCAGTCTGTATGTGTCCCTAGGTCTGAAGTGGGTCTCTTGTAGACAGCATATATATGGGTCTTGTTTTTGTATCCATTCAGCCAGTCTGTGTCTTTTGGTGGGAGCATTTAATCCATTTACATTTAAGGTAATTAACGATATGTATGTTCCTGTTCTTATTTTCTTAATTGTTTTGGGTTTGTTATTGTAGGTCTTTTCCTTCTCTTGTGTTTCTTGCCCAGAGAAGGTCCTTTAGCATTTGTTGTAAAGCTGGTTTGGCGGTGCTGAACTCTGTCAGCTTTTGCTTGTCTGTAAAGGTTTTAATTTCTCCATCAAATCTGAGTGAGATCCTTGCTGGTTAGTGTAATCTTGGTTGTAGGTTTTTCTCTTTCATCACTTTAAATATGTCTTGCCAGTCCCTTCTGGCTTGCAGAGTTTCTGCTGTAAGATCAGCTCTTAACCTTACGGGGATTCCCTTGTGTGTTATTTGTTGTTTTTCCCTTGCTGCTTTTAATATGTTTTCTTTGTATTTTATTTTTGACAGTTTGATTAATTTGTGTCTTGGCGTGTTTCTCCTTGGATTTACCCTGTATGGCACTCTCTGTGCTTCCTGGACTTGACTATTTCCTTTCCCATATTAGGGAAGTTTTCAACTATAATCTCTTCAAATATTTTCTCGTCCCTTTCTTTTTCTCTTCTTCTGCTGGAACCCCTGTGATTTGAATGTTGGTGCGTTTAATATTGTCCCAGAGGTCTCTGAGACTGTCCTCAGTTCTTTTCATTCTTTTTTCTCTATTCTGCTCTGCAGTAGTTATTTCCACTGTTTTATCTTCCTGGTCACTTATCCGTTCTTCTGCCTCAGTTTTTCTGCTATTGATCCCTTCTAGAGTATTTTTAATTTCATTTATTGTGTTGTTCATCGTTGCTTGTTTCATCTTTAGTTCTTCTACGTCCTTGTTAAATGTTTCTTGCATTTTCTCTATTCCATTTCCAAGATTTTGGATCATCTTTACTATCATTATTCTGAATTCTTTTTCAGGTAGACTGCCTATTTCCTCTTCATTTGTTAGGTCTGGTGGGTTTTTATCTTGCTCCTTCATCTGCTGTGTGTTTTTCTGTATTCTCATTTTGCTTATCTTACTGTGTTTGGGGTCTCCTTTTTGCAGGCTGCAGGTTCATAGTTCCCGTTGTTTTTGGTGTCTGTCCCCAGTGGCTGAAGTTGGTTCATTGGGTTTTGTAGGCTTCCTGGTGGAGGGGACTAGTGCCTGTGTTCTGGTGAATGAGGCTGGATCTTGTCTTTCTGGTGGGCAGGTCCACGTCTGGTGGTGTGTTTTGGGGTGTCTGTGGACTTCTTATGATTTTAGGCAGCCTCTCTGCTAATGGGTGGGGTTGTGTTCCTGTCTTGCTAGTTGTTTGGCATAGGGTGTCCAGCACTGTAGCTTGCTGGTCTTTGAGTGAAGCTGGGTGTTGGTGTTGAGATGGAGATCCCTGGGAGATTTTCGCCATTTGATATTACGTGGAGCTGGGAGGTCTCTTGTGGACCAGTGTCCTGAAGTTGGCTCTCCCACCTCAGAGGCACAGCACTGACTCCTGGCTGCAGCACCAAGAGCCTTTCATCCACACAGCTCAGAATAAAAGGGAGAAAAAGTAGAAAGAAAGAAAGAGGATAAAAGAAAATAAAATAAAGTAAGATAAAATAAAATAAAGCTATTAAAATAAATAATTATTAAAAAAAAATTTTTAAAAAGAAAAAAAAAAAACGGACTGATAGAACCATAGGATAAATGGTGAAAGCAAACCTATACAGACAAAATCTCACACAGAAGCATACACATACACACTCACAAAAAGAGGAAAAGGGGAAAAAATAATAAATCTTGGCCTCAAAGGCCACCTCCTCAATTTGGGATGATTCGTTGTCTATTCAGGTATTCCACAGATGCAGGGTACATCAAGTTGATTGTGGAGATTTAATCCCTGCTCCTGAGGGTGCTGGGAGAGATTTACCTTTCTCTTTGTTTGCACAGCTCCCAGGGCTCAGCTGTGGATTTGGCCCCGCCTCTCCATGTAGGTCGCTGGAGGGCGTCTGTTCTTCGCTCAGACAGGGGTTAAAGGAGCTGCTGATTCGGGGGCTCTGGCTCACTCAGGCCGGGGGGAGGGATCGGTATGGAGTGCGGGGCGAGCCTGCGGCGGCAGAGGCCAGCGTGACGTTGCACCAGCCTGAGGCGCGCCGTGCGTTCTCTTGGGGAAGTTGTCCCTGGATCACGGAACCCTGGTAGTGGCGGGCTGCACAGGCTCCCCGGAAGGGAAGGGAGGGTTGTATAGTGACCTGTGCTCGCACACAGGCTTCTTGGTGGCGGCAGCAGCAGCCGCCTTAGCGTCTCATGCCCATCTCTGGGGTCCGCGTTGTTAGCCGCGGCTCGCGCCCATCTCTGGCGCTCCTTTAAGCAGCATTCTTAATCCCCTCTCCCCGCGTACCAGGAAGCGAAGAGGGAAGAAAAAGTCTCTTGCCTCTTCGGCAGGTCCAGACTTTTCCCCGGACTCCCTTCCGGTTAGCCGTGGTGCACTAACCCCTGCAGGCTGCGTTCACGCCGCCAACCCCAGTCCTCTCCCTGCGCTCCGACCGAAGTCCGAGTCTCAGCTTCCAGCCCTGGCCCCGGCGGGTGAGCAGACAAGACTCTTGGGCTAGTGAGTGCCGGTGAACACCGATCCTCTGTTCGGGAGTCTCTCCACTTTGCCCTCCGCACCCCTGTTGCTGTGCTCTCCTCCGTAGCTCCGAAGTTTCCCCCCTCCGCCACCCGCCGTCTCCGCCCGCAAAGGGGCTTCCTAGTGTGTGGAAGACTTTCCTCCTTCACAGCTCCCTCCCACTGATGCAGGTCCCGTCCCTATTCTTTTGTCTCTGTTTATTTTTTCTTTTGCTCTCCCCAGATACGTGGGGGAGTTTCTTGTCTTTTGGGAGGTCTGAGGTCTTCTGCCAGCGTTCAGTAGATGTTCTGTAGGAGTTGTTCCACGTGTAGATGTATTTCTGATGTATCTGTGGGGAAGTAGGTGATCTCTGCGTCTTACTCTTCCACCATCTTCCCTGCCGTAATCCCTCCTAAAATACTTTTGAAAAATATTTGGCACATAATAATTCAATTGAGATTTTTATGGACGGAGAGTGTAGATAATTTAGGTAGAATCTTATTGCATTAATGTGTTACCAGATATTAATTTTTTTGGAAATTCTGGATAATTTTCTTAGGTGAAGGAGATATTACTAGTTATAAAATACATAAATTATATTGAGTTTAATGGCCATTTTTTTATTATCATCTCTTTAAGGTTTTAGCTGAAAAGGTTCACATGAGAGCTATGTCCATTGCTCAGAGAGTAATGCTCCTTCAACAAGGTCTTAATGACAGATCAGGTAAGTTAGATATCATTATAGACAAAACATTAGTAGATTTTGAGGTTAGATTTAAAAGGTTTAGGAGAGTGTCCTAAATTAGGTCAGGTAAGCCTATCATTCCCACAGCCTGTCAAAGTTTATCTACGTGTATTGTATAGAATACATTTTCTAGGGTTAAAGGTCTTGGTACTTAGAAGTAGCAGTTTGTTTTAATTTTTCTGTGTTTTATGTGTGGAGAAACTAAAGCTTAAGGCTATAAAAATAACATCAGAAGTAGGGCAGGATCTCTTTTTCACCCCTTTCGCTTCCTTAAAAAAAAATGCTGTCTTATCCCTTTTGTGTATATCCTCCTATGAATGTGTTCTGTGTATCCGAAACAATTAGAAATGGTCAGACCAGTATAATTTTTCTAGTCCCCCCCACCTTTTCTCTTTGTTACAGCTGGAGAATCAACTTATAGCAATGATATGAAGAATGATATATTTTAAATTTCCAAACCCCATGAGAAGGTTAAGATGGCTTAATTTTGCTGTAGCAAGAAAACATGAGTTTGAAGGACTAATGACTAGGATGACTTTAAAAACTAAGAATAAGGTTTTTCAATCATATGCCTGTATGATTCACTACTGCACATATCAATCATGTAATAAATGGATGAAGTCAGGCAACAAGTAAAATAATAGGTATTATATATAGTCTAGACTAGTACCTGAAGCCCAGTGAACTCAGGGGAGAAGGAATGCAAAAATATTTTTGTAGGCCGTGGTAGTGGTTGTATATTTGGTTCTGACCTATTCCATTTTCATATGAAAGTGAGCATCACAGTGACTTTTCACTTTTTACAATATCATTGTACTTTTAAGTTTTTCTTTAGTATGCGTTGTTTTGCCTCTGTCTGGTCCCATTTTTCTAGTAAATGTCGACTTAGTTAACATTGATCTGATAAGAGTTAATTAAAACTGACAAAATATAGGAAATGGAAGCTAGAGGGAGACTTTGTTCACCTGTGTTTCAAATGACTTAACAGATGCTGTGAAACAAGCAGTGCAGAAGCATCTTCTCCAAGGCTGGTTACGTTTCACTGAAGGAAGTATATTAGAGTTGCTTCATCGGTTAGATGTGGAAAATTCTTCTGAAGTGGCAGTCTCTGTTCTCAATGCCTTATTTTCAGTGACTCCTCTTAATGAACTGGCAGAAATCTGTAAAAATAATGATGGCAGGTATGTAAAGTATTCATTATTTGAAATATGATACGGATGAACCTCTGCAATTAAAATTAGTCCTCTTCTGCATTACTTAAGATTGTATCAGTACTTTTTATCTACATGTCTTTTCTTTAGTCTGGTGGATGTCTTTTTTCCCTTTTTTTCCTCCTTGTGTTAGAACTCACTACTTTATCATAGACTACTTTAGCTGCGTTTTTTGTTTTGTTTTGTTACTTTGATTTTTGCATTAGCTTACCATGGAAAGTCCAACAGCATGGATCCCTATTGTGTTTGCTCATTTGATTTTCTTTTTTTCTCTTTTGGTTTAAATATTTTCATTCTCTTTTGTGTGGATAAGTTAATGACTCTGCAGTTAAAATGATGGTGGTTATAAATCAAGTCTGCTTATTCCCACTTTTCTACTCAGTTCATATTTTTACTGGATATTAAGATATATTCTGTCTCCCTTTTAAATGAAGGAAATTGATTCCAGCAGATACATTAACTCCTGAAATTGCTTTGTATTGGCGTGTCCTTTGTGAATATTTGAGATCAAAAGGAGATGAAGGTGAAGAATTTTTAGAGCAGATTTTGCCAGAGCCTGTAGTATATGCTGAGTATTTACTAAGGTAAAATTGTTTTCTTTGGTTTGGTATGTACTTGTGTTGTACTTGTGTTGTTGTGTGTATTAACTTTCCAGCCCCCTCCCTCAAAGCAATGCTTGATTGAGAATAAGTTGAAAACCATTTTTTTGGACAGGCAAGGATAAATAGGTATACACATTGAGTCTTTCTAAAGAATATCCTGTGCTGGTCAGTATACTGAAAGACCAAAGTCAATATGTTTTGGGACATTTCCTTAAAACTGGTAAGATGTAATGATGAACATTTCTCCATAAAGTTGATGATGATGTGTTGCTCTTTGAAATTGGTTGGCAAACTTTTTCTAAGTGCCAGACGGTAAATATTTTAGAGTCTGTGGACCATGCTCTGTCCCAACGACTCAGTTCTGCTGTGGTACTGCAAGAGCAGCCACAGAAAATATGTAATGAATAAGTGTGATTGTTTTCTGATAAATCTTTCATCAACTTTTATGGACACTAAAATTTGAATTTCATATAATTTTTACACATATATTTACATATATATATATCATTTAAAGATGTAAAAATCTTAGCTTGCAGGCTGTACAAAAACAAGCAGCAGGCTCTCTCTGGTGCATGGGCCATAGTTTTCCAACTGACAGGGTGGACCTCTGGCCAGTTTTAGTATTAATTAAAACTGTTACGGTTTGGCTTTTGTTTTTTAAAAAGTTTTTTCAAAATATCTTTTTCTTAAATTATTTGAATTACTCTAGTTTCTACTTGGTTCACTTTAAAATTATACAAGTAGGGTTTCCCTGGTGGCGCAGTGGTTGAGAGTCCGCCTGCCGATGCAGGGGACGTGGGTTCATGCCCCAGTCCGGGAAGATCCCACATGCTGTGGAGCGGCTGGGCCTGTGAGCCATGGCTGCTGAGCCTGCGCATCCGGAGCCTGTGCACCGCAACAGGAGAGGCCACAACGGTGAGAGGCCCGCGTACCGCAAAATTATACAAGTAAAATTGTACAAGTAAAACATGAATGCATTTTTGTCAAAATTCAAATACAGAAGTATACAGAATAAAAGTGCGGTATTTCCTCTTACTCCTAATTCCTCAATCCCATTAATCTCCTTAGAGTTAACATCTAAACAATTTGGGGTATACACTTTAAACCCTCTTTCTCTACATTCACATACACATATACTAAGTGCATGGTTTTTAAAAATATAACACATTATACATATTTTTGGTTTTTTTCAACTACTATCTGAGATCATTATATTGGTACATATCAGTACAAATCTATCGCAATCTTAATAACAGCCTATCACTCCATAGTACGGTGGTAATGTTTAATTTACTTTTCTACTGATGGACATTTAGGGTGTTTTCAGTTTTCACTGATGAAGGTGTTTTAAATTTTCTTTACATTTTTATGTATGTTTGGGATTTTGTAGGGTTGATTCCCAGAAGTGGAATTGCTGGGCCAAAGGTTATATATTTTTTCAATAGATATTGGTGTGTAGATTTTTAACTTCATGATTTTGATGCAGTTTTTAAAAAGCTTTACATATAATATGGATTATGGGCCTGAATTCTCTTGGTGTGAAATATAGTGTCCTGCTTTTGTGTATAATGGCCCCACATATAAGTTAGGGAGCGAAGCTAAGAACGTATTTGAATTTTGTATGCAAAACATTGAATCCATAAATATCTTAAATGTGAGCCAATATGGAGACTTACAGCTTGAGCTCATAGTAACATGAAAAACGTGGGAATCTACTTAGAGTTTTAAGGATAATTATTTCAGGCTTTAATGCTTAACTGGAGTATTCATTATAATGGTGTTTGGGCCATGTTGAAATGTACCCAAAAGGAATGAATTTTGATGCAATGCTTAATAATATATGTTTATATAAAAGTAATAAGTGCTCATAGAAGATTGAAAAAATATAAGAAAATATGAGGAAATGTTAAATATTATATTTAAATAACAGAGGGTGAGCATCTCAAAGACTGGTTCACAGATTGATTAATTCTTAGTTACTGAAAATTGACATGTAAAGAGCTTGGTTCCTCTAACTTTAAGAGGTCAGGGATTCTTATATTTCCTTTGTCACTTAATCTGTGAGTTTTGAAATAAGTTACTTGGATCAACTTGTTTTTTTCACATATAAAAAGGAAAACTTTAAAGATCATATTTAATTATTGAAAGAATACTTAAGAAATAGGATGATTTTCTTTTTGAAGCAGTGTCACTAGATAGGATTCGTTTTCTCAAGAACAGAGACAAAATTAAATGGAAAAATTGTTTCTTGATAATCTCAAGTGTATTCTCAGACATTTTGTAGCAGGAAGAGTTAGTGACTCAGAATGCTGATACAAAATGATTTCCTGTTAATTGAGGTGTTCACATAAAGAGAGAAATTGGGGATGTTAAATGAGGCCTATCAAATTTGAGTAAGAAAAAGGGACACTAATAGAATTTTAAGAAATCTACCTTAAATTCTTAGAGAGTTTAAAAAAAGACTTTCTTGAGTGGTCTCTTCATTATAATGACTACCTTTAAAAATGGTTGGAAAGAGACGATTTCATGGTAATTAAAATTGGTAGGTCGATTTTAAGTTGTATTTATGCAGTTCAGGATTTGTAATTATTAATGAAACAACTACTCTTTAGGTATTTTTAAAAATAAATTCAAAGTCTTGATACTATGCATTGTGCTAAAGCTGGGATGGAGAAGTAGGAGGGATTCAAAGGTGAGTGAAGATTTCTTAGCTTGTCAGAAATCAGTAACTCTACTGATTTATTGATTTTGATAATTATCAGTTTTGTAGCTTTAGTTTCCTGCTAGAATCCAAAGGGTGGCTGATGGCCTTGAAGGTCCTAATATCATTGCCAGAGATTTATGAGCTTTTATTTACTCTTGGCTGTCATTTTATGAGTCAGTTCATTTATTCATCATTATTCTGCAGTGTTTATAACTTGATTTTTGTTGACAATTTAAAATGACATTTTTCATCAGGATTATCATTTCATATATTACTTCCAACCTAAAGGCACCTAGTTCTATAGGTTTAAACTCTTAATTCTACTTAAACTCTTAATTCTGTTTTTAAGTAGCTATTTTTGTTCCACATAAAAAAGGAGACCTTCTGGTAGACTCTTGAATGTTATCTAGGTGAGGGTTGTAAAAGGCTTTACTTTGGGCAGTGATAGTAAAAATAAAAGGGTAGTTGACGGTGCTTGCTTAGTAGCACCTACACTAAAATAAGAACAATATAGAGATTAGTAGGGCCCCTAAGCAATGGTACTACAAATTCATGAAGCTATCTATATTTTTCTGATTTTTTTAAAAAGATCGTTGTATTCATGCATTACTTATGTAATTACTATTTCTACTACTATACTTTTAAACAAAATAATGGTTAATTAAGGATGACGAGGGAAGACTAGCTCTTTCTGAATAATTGGATTTTGGAGACGGGATTTAGAACTTTATAATTGAGAATACTAGTGACATTGAAATAGTTATTTTGAGAGATACAAATATGTACCTTTTGAAAATTTCCCATAGGAAATTTGAATCTTTAATGAAAATATATTTTCCAAATTCTTTTGAATCAAGCCAGTAAGTTCACAGAAGTTCATGACAGTAACACAGGAAGTTACTCTGTAGATCTGGATTAGTATAACATGGTATAAATATCCATATATTTGGACTGATATGAGCAGAAAATGACCTTTTCTGACTTAATGGGGAGCTGTTTAATGTTTAATGTTTCTAAACAGATTCTACATCTTATTAATTGTGCTTGTTTTAGTTATATTCAGAGCATTCCGGTTGTTAATGAAGAACAGAGAGGTGATTTTTCTTATATTGGCAATTTGATGACAAAAGAGTTTATAGGTCAACAATTGATTCTAATTATCAAGTTTTTGGATACCAATGAAGAAGGAGGAAGGTACATTTAAATGTAAACCCTTGTTCTTATTTGCGCTTCTAATTTTATGTGTTGAAATATAGTCTTGTTACAATATGATTAAATATATTTAACCTAGCTCCCTAAAGTGTTATATGAAGTGTTCTCTTTCCTCTTATATAATATATATGGAGTATGTAAGAGGAAATATATTTATATACTGTCTCTCTCCTAATTTTTCTCTCTATGAATATATGTATATATGGAAATATAAGTTTCTAATTCAGTTCCTTGAGAATAAATCAATAAAATTGCAGGTTTTTGCTTAAAAATTTCTATTAGTATTACTAGTCCTCTCTAATAAATACTGTCTAAAAGATTTGATTCAAATATGGTATTTTGTCATTTCATCATGTTGATTTATGAAAGATTATAGGGCCATTTATAAATTTTTTTCAGAACGTGAATTTTGGTCTAAAGTCTGTACATATATTTTTGTACCTATAGTGATAAATATAAAAAAGAAGACAAATTAAGCCTGTAATTAAGTCTGCAGAATAGGTGAAACGTTAGAGATATAATGTGTTTCTACTCTTGTACTGAAATTAAAATAGTTCTTTTTGAATGCAGGAAACGACTGCTGGCTATCTTACAGGAGATTCTTACTCTACCCACCACCCCAATATCCCTAATTTCTTTTCTTGTTGAGAGACTGCTCCACATTATTATAGATGATAATAAGAGAACACAGATTGTAAGTAATTTTCTTCATTCTTGATAAAAATAAAAGATTTTGGTCAATAACATTGAGGGCTGTCTTATTCTCTTTTCAGTACTTTTGGCTTTAATTGCTTTTGTTTTAGTTTTGTCTCTTTATCAAGTCTTTAAACTTCTTAAAACCAAATCTCTCTCACACACACATTTTAAAAAATATCTCCTTTCTTTTACCATACCTATCATTGTGTTGAATCAGTTTGAAATGGAGCAGGTTAGGGAAGAGGTGACATATAGGCATTGGTTGCTAGAAGGTTTGAGGGCCGACTGAATTTATACATACCTGGGTTCAAATCCCCTCGGACGCTTTCTCGATTTGTGGCTTTGCCTGAGTTATTTAATTTAGAATTTTTACCTGTCTGCAAAATAAGAATAACAATGAAATTTATCTTTCATTGTTCAATGAAGCAATGTTCATAAAGTGCTTGGTAAATACAGAAATAAATATTATCTATTATTTTACTATATTCAAGTGTTATTTTCTCTGGGGTAGCCCAAAAAGAGAGGCCTGTATCGTTGATTTTCATAAAATCGTATAGTCTTGGAGTTGCGAGTTAATTCAAAGGTTGTCTTTTCCACTCCTTCCTTATATAGATATACATAACATAAATTCTTTCTACAACATCCCCAGTTAGTGGTTATCCAGCACCTGCTTAAGGTACCTTCCTTTGGGATGCAGCTTTTTCCTGAATTGGCCAACTCCAATGCCTAGTGGCTCTGAAAGAAAAGTGTTTAATCTGCTGTCATTATTTATGCCTTGTATACCCAAAGGAAGAATAAAAGAGTATTCTAATTTTTTATATTCCACTTCCATTGGAGCTGAACAAGGGAGGGAGTTGAGGATTTTAGGCAGAAAATTTTAGTTTTATGGTGCCTAAGATTAGATGCTCTTTTCATTTTTTCTGTTTTAAAGCACTATATGAAAGAGAATTTATCTTCAGTGTCTATGTGCCTATTTACCTTCCCATAATCTTAAGGGTTTTTAGTCAGATGTATTGTTTGGTCATTTTTTTTCTAAAATTGTCTAGCAAATAGAATGTGTGCCATTTTTGCTTGTATATTTTGCTCTATTTTTCAAGAGATTGTGGATACAGTTTGGAGTTTTGTATAACAGTTCGATGTCATTTTCTGATATATAACATATATTAAAGCATGTATTCTGAATTATAACTTATCAGGTTACAGAAATTATCTCAGAGATTCGGGCACCCATTGTTACTGTTGGTGTTAATAATGATCCAGCTGATGCAAGAAAGAAGGAACTCAAGGTAACTGTCTTCTAAATTAAAGAAATGCTTGAGTATATTGTAATTGCACAAGTCTTTTATTTCTTCTTGTACATTTTCAAAATTGCACAAAGTCAAATTATTGGTTAACTATTAAACTATATAAGAGTATCTAAAATGTTATCAGATTATGTCAGTCTGAAAGATTTGCCAATCTGTTTCAGGAAGACTACCACTTTTTCTGTATGTACCTGACTGCTTAACTTCTAGATGGTTGAAATGGTTTTAAATAATACTCTTCAGTTTGCTACAGATTTCACATTAATAGTTTTTGTTTGGTGTTTACACAATTTATATCTTTTCTTAGATGGCTGAAATAAAAGTTAAACTTATTGAGGCAAAAGCAGCTTTGGAAAATTGCATTAACTTACAGGATTTTAATCAAGCATCAGAATTAAAAGAAGAAGTAAAAGCGTTAGAAGATGCCAAAATAAACCTATTGAAAGAGACAGAGCAACTTGAAATTAAAGAAGTCCACATAGAGAAGGTATAGATACATTTTTCATATTAAATTTCAGCTACTGTTAATCATCTCAACTAAACCTTGTTTTCTTAACTCAGCTGCTGGAATATATTCACTTAGGAGGGATTTTTTTTTTTTTTTTTTGTGGTACGCGGGCCTCTCACCATTGTGGCCTCTCCCGTTGCGGAGCACAGGCTCCAGACGCACAGGCTCAGCGGCCATGGCTCACAGGGCCCAGCTGCTCCGCGGCATGTGGGACCTTCCCAGACCGGGGCACGAACCCGTGTCCCCTGCATCAGCAGGAGGACTTTCAACCGCTGCGCCACCAGGGAAGCCCTAGGAGGGATTTTTAACAATACCATGAACTAATACAAAAATAATATTTTTCCGCCTGTTCCTTTCTATTTTGGACTTCGAAAGGCTTTAATGAACTTTAATTATTGTAGCTAAGACTTTATTTGATTTGCTCCCTTGTCATGCTAATCCCTAGAATCTGAAGTCTTTCTTCCTTGCCAAGGAAACCTGCTTTCCAGTGGTTTCCTTCTCTTTGTTTTGTTCTGTTTTGTTTGTCTTGAATGGTTTAGAAAAGGAAAATGCATCTTTCTCTTATTTGTGGAAGACTCATGACCTTTCCACTGCTAGGAAAAGAATTTCTATAGTAACAGTGCAATTATACACATATTTTTTTAAAGTTTAATTACTCTTTTGTTTTTAGAAAAAGCTAAGTAACTTTGTTATTTTAAATGAAATACTGTATAAAATAGATAACTAATAAGAACCTGCTGTAAAGCACAGGGAACTCTACTCAATACTCTGTAATGGCCTATATGGGAAAAGAATCTTAAAAAAAAAAAAAAAGAGTGGATATATGTATATGTATAACTGATTCACTTTGCTGTGCACCTGAAACTAACAACATTGTAAACCAATTATACTCCAATAAAAATTTTTAAAAAAAGAAATACTAAACATATATCTAATAACATTTAAAGCTTCGTTTCAGCAGTCTTTTTTAATTAACTTAGTTGTATTTGATACATGAATATTATTTTAATGTAAGGTAAAATGGTATCAATTACTATAATATTTGCTATTAACTTTAATTCAGGAGGTCTTTTAGGATCTTGCCTTTTGTAGTAAACATCATTTATTACTGTAGTTTTGGTTTGGGAAGTGCTGATTATTCTTATAAAGAGAATGCTGGATAGGGAAGAGTTTACTATACAGGAGAGTTTTGTAAGTTATGTTATGTCCTTGAGCTCTGCAGCCATAGATATCCCTGCTCTAACACCCTACCTTCCCAGTGGGTATGCCTGAATTTTATTTTCATAGCTAAGTAGCTTATTTCTTTTGTTTGACCAAGTCAATGGATCGTTATAGGCTCTTAAATTTGAGGAGCAAATTTAAAGTGAAAAATGAAAATATAAACTGAAAAATGATATAAACTGCAGGTCTGAATTAGGAAAATTTTAACTAGGGTGATCTATCATGGTTATTATTATCTGTTTAACTTTACCTGCTTTGACCATTTATCTGTTCACTTGTCCTATTTTAAGGGTTATAAATCTATTACAGTATAATTACAGTATAGTATAATAAATGCTATGTTCAGGTAAGTATAGGGGTTTTATGGAGAGGGTGGTATTGGCTTCCCCAAAAGAAATGTTTCAGCTTGAGATTTGAATAAAAATAATATAAGCAAGTAGTTACAGGATCCTTTTTTTGTGGTATTCACAAGTATAAATTCATTTGATTCTCATTATGACCTAATGGAATTGGTACAATTATCCTTACTTTATAGAAGGCAAGTAACTTGCCTGAAGTTATACAGATAGTAAATGGTAGAGGCAGGATTCAAACCCAGGCAAGTGGCTTTGATTGTGCTTTTAATGCACTCTGTGTCATCTCTCCTCAGTGAGTTGTTAAGGGAATGTTATAGGCAGATGGAATGACGTGTGTGAAGGCCTAGAAGTTAAAGAGTGCCTGTTGTGTTTAAAAACTTCAGGTCCACATGACTAAAGAATTGAGGTGGAGAGATAAGAGATAAATCTGGGGGGAAGAAATTAAGGGCCAATTCATGTAAGGCCTTGTATAAACAATATTTTAAAAATTGTCCCTTACCCAAAGATCATGGTGAACCACTAAAGATGAGATTTATGTCTTATAAAGATCACTGTTACTCAGGAAATGAATTGCAGGCAGGCATACTAGTTTGAAGACTGTTAACAGTAATGTAGGATTGAGATGAGTGCAGTCTGAACAAGATAATGATGGTGGATATGGAAAGAAGTGATGGATTTGAGAAGTATTTAAGAATTAGTAACAAGGAGAAGAGTGAGTCAAGAATGTATCCTAGGTCTTTTGGTTTGGACAGCTGGGTAGATGGCAGTGAAATTTATGGAGGTAGCACAGGAGGAGGAATTTGGGTAATGATTGGTTAGTTCCCTTTTGGCCATTTTGAGTTTGGGAAGCCTGTGGACCATACAAGAGGAAATGTCTTATGGCAGTTTTATATATGAATCTGAAACTTAGAAAATAGTTGAACCAGCTTATAAATGGTAAGTTTTGTGACTGGATAAGGTTGTGCAGGAAGTGTGTATAGAGACAACATATCTTGGACAAAAAGCCTCGAGAAAGTAAACATTTAAGGGATGGGCAGAATATATTTTTACTAATGCTGAATATTTTGTGTTTCATTTTAGAATGATGCTGAAACACTACAGAAGTGTCTTATTTTGTGCTATGAACTGTTGAAACAGATGTGCACTTCAACAGGTATAGGTGCAACCATGAATGGCATCATTGAATCTTTGGTATGTTGGTGCACTTTGAGGCTTTATTTTAGCTCGCGCCTTCATCATTTTATAAGTAATATGTTCCTTGGGGTTCAAAAGAATGAAAAGACGATTTTAAACATCTGATAAATATAAATGGTAAAAAAGAAAAAATAATACAGTGGCTGCTTCATATTGTGAGGATTAGATTAAGATAATGCATGTAAATGACCTGGTATATAAGTTATAATTATTCCTTTAGAAAATTTGAAAAAATTATTTTATGCTGGAAAGAGATGCAGAATATCTTCATTTTTTGAATAGTAAGAGGAAATACTGAGGTACATAAGGAATATTTAAGTACCAGAATCTTGCTGTGTAGAAAGACTGAGAAGGTTACATTGTAAGCCCTGTGAAGGGAATTTGTTTATTATTATATATTTAAGGACTTTACTAAAGTAACCCTTCATAGGTAATCTCCATTTTACTGAGCAGAGGGATATAAATACCTCAAGCCTTTAGAACCACGTTGTCTGACAGAAATATAATGCAAACCACATGTAACTTTAAATTTTCTAGTAGCCACATTTAAAAATTAAAAAGAAATGTGAAATTAATTCTAATATACATTAATTTAAATATATTTTAATATATTTAACCCAGTATACCCCAAATATTATAATTTCATCATTTAATCAATATTTTATTGCGATATTTTACATTCTATTCTTCATACTAAGTCTTAAAGCACAATCTCAATCTGGACTAGTCATATTTCAAGTGTTCAGTAGCCACATGTGGTTAATGGCGACAGTATTAGACATGCAGCTTTAGAGTATTCTTTTTAATAGTGCTACTTATCCAAAGCAAATTTTGAATGTATCCAAACTCTTCCAGGATTCTCCCCAAATTGATTTTACTTGGGATTAGTGAAAAACAGCCAATGAATGTGATCTAAAATCTAGTTCCTTGGATTGTCATGAGTTTCTAAATGTAGTAAAGAAAACCAATTATTGTTTATAACAGTCCAGAGCTGATTAAAACTAGATCTGTTAAACCGTTAGAATTTAGTTTTATTTTTAACAAAGCAGATATCTAGTGAAAAGTGATACTGTTAAAGTTCTGCTTGTATACTTTATGTCTGGTTCTATTGCAAGAGAATGATAAATGATGGTATAATTAATTGCACAATTGAAGTAGTAAATATAAAGACTTACATATATATGTGGGGAAACACTATTGAGGGAAGAAAGAACACAAAATTGAATGGTCATAATGATTTTAAGTATATAAAAACAATCTTCTAAAGATTGAAAGAGACTATAGAGGGATGTAAATGAGTAAGGTATTTAAATATAGGAGTTATAATATTTTAATGAAATTACTGTGCTTTAAATAAAAATCATATATTAAGTGAACAAATATTTATTGAACATCTATACACCCAGTGCTGGGGATAGAGTGCACATGGTGTACAGAACACATATAGACTGCCCTTTTTGGATCTTCCGGTCAAGTGAGGGGGGGCATCAATCAAATAAACAAGTGAAAGCTTATGCCATTGATAGTTGCTATGAAGAAGAGCTTTATGGTCATATGTGAATTTATGATAATGAGATTTCATCTATTTATGGAAGGTGACCTTGAGGTGATGTTTGAGTTAGACGTTAACTATGTGACAAAGAGGGAAGAATGATCTAGACCTACTCTCTTCAGTATGGTAGCCACCAGCCACATGTGGATATTAAAAACCTGTGGCTATTAAATCTAGTCCAAATATATATATATATTTATACATATTTATAAATGTAAAACTACATTGGGTTTCAAACACTTAGTACAGACAACAGAGATTATCTCAATTTTTTATAACATGAAAAAAGCCACAGCTAAAAAACAAATCTCAATTTTTTAACATTGATTACATGTTGTATTGATAATATTTTGTCTATATTGAGTAAAATAAAATGTATTAAAATTAGTTTCATCTTTTTCTTTTCACTTTAATGTGGCTACTAAAAAAATTTTAAATGACATACTTGGCTTGCATTATATTTCTAGTGGACAGCACTGAATGGGAGGCGTTGAAATCAGCTCAATTGAATAAACAGAGAGCAAGAGATAGCATGGTATAAGGTGATACTGGGAAAGACTACAGAATGAGGTGTATCATATATTATGTTAAGGGGTTTTATCTTTTCTATGAGCATTGGGAAGCCATTGAGTCAGTTTCGGCAGGTGGAGGGAAGGTATCTCATGATCAGACTATATTTTGCTCTGACTGTATTCTTCTGTTTTACTGATTTAATATTTACCTTTTTTTAAACCAAAGGTTGACTTTTTTGGGTTAATAGACTACATGGAAATGAAGTAGGTCTGCAAAATCATACAGAAATTTGCATTTTTTAAAATATACTATTGTAAATTTCTTATCCTAGTCAAAATTATTTTAATTTCTAATTCATTTTAGATTCTTCCTGGAATAATAAGTGTTCATCCTACAGTAAGAAATCTGGCTGTTTTGTGCTTGGGATGCTGTGGACTACAGAATCAGGACTTTGCAAGTAAACACTTTGTATTACTATTGCAGGTAGGATTTATCTTGTGATTAAAATCTTGATTATACTTCTTGAGATAAATACTCAATCTGTGGTGATTTTGCTAGTGTTATTAAGTTTAATTGATTCCAGGGCTTGTTGATGATGATGATTATGGATGACTTTTAAGGGCTCAGTTTTTATGTTTTGATTTTTTTGTTATTAAAACTTTTTTGTAGAAGAAAGATGAAATGTCAATTATTTAAGGTATTTAAAAAATTAATCATATAGCAAATATTTATTGAGTGTATATTATATGCCCAACATTATTATAGACTTTAGAAAACAATAAGATAGGTAATGAAAAACATAAAAGTTGCTGTCCTAATGGAGCTTACATTTTAGAAGAGGAAATACACAATGAAAAATAAACAATATGTAGTATGTCAGATGGAAAAAAATAAAGCAGAGAAGGGGAATGAGGACTGGAAATAGGGAAAAGGAGCAGTTTGGTTTAGAAAGACCTCACTAATAAGTCAAAATTTGGGCTGTTACCAGAGGGAAGTGAGAATGAACTTTGTAGATCTGGGTAAGAGGTTTCCAAAGAGAGGGAAGAGCAGGGGAAGGGGTCCATCAGTAGGACTCTGCTTCACATATTAAAGGAGCGGGAGCTCATATGGCTAGGCCAGATTGAGCAAAGAGGAGAATAGTAGGAGAAATGATTTGCAGGCAGCTGGTCATCCATGTCTTCTAGGGATTTCTAGTCTGTAAAGATGTAGCCTTCACAGTGAATGAGATGGGAAAGAATTGGTAGTTTTTATTTTCTTTTTTTTTAAAAAAATTTATCTATTTATTTGGTTGTGTCGGGTCTTAGTAGCGGCATGTGGGATCTTTTGTTGTGGCATGGGCTCTTCATTGCAGCATGCAGCCTTCTCTCTAGTTGTGGTGTGCGGGCGTTGGAGCACACGGGCTCTCTAATTGTGGCCTGAGGGCTCTAGAACACAAGGGCTTAGTTGCCCCGTGGCATGTGGGATCTTAGTTCCCCAACCAGGGATCAAACCTGCATCCCCTGCATTGGAAGGTGGATTCTTAACCACTAGACCACCAGGGAAGTCCCAGAATTGGAAGATTTTGAGTAGGGGATTTTTATGCTGTGACTGGATATAGTGTTGGTTAGACCATGGGTTGGTTGGCAAACCTTTTTTCTAAAGGTCTAGAGAGTAAATATTGTAGACTTTGCAGGCCATATGGTCTGTCTCAACTGCTGCTTTGCTGTGGTAGTATGAAAGCATCCATAGATGATACATAATTGAATAAGCGTAGTTGTAGATCAGTAAAACTTGTATTTATGGACACTGATACTTAAATTTCTTATAATTTTAGCATATAATGAGATATTATTTTTTAACCATTGAAAAATGTACAATTATTCCTAACTTGGAGGCTGTATAAAAACAGGCAACAAACTGGCCCATGAGTCATAGTTTGCAGATCCCTTATAGTAACTATAGGGATACAGTATGGAAGGAAGGATACTCATAAGGAAGCTATTGCAATAATCCAGGAAAGAGGTGATGATGACCTGGACCAGTGTTGTGATTACTGGGGTCATGAGAAGTGATGGTAATTTAAGTTTGAAGACAATGTCTATAGAATTTGCTGATAAATTTGATGTGGCGTGTGAGAGAAAGAAGTGGAAGAAAACAGGATTTTGGCCAGAATAACTGGAAAGATGGAATTGCCCTTTCCTGTGATGGGGAAAACAGAATAACAGGTTTTACGGCAGATAGGTGAGATAAGGAGTTCAGTTTTGGACATGGTAAGTTTGAAGTTTGAGGTACAAGTGGATATACTGAATAGGCATTTTTAAGTGGGTTTGGAGATAGGAGAGAGGCCCAGGCTGGGGAGAGGAATCTGGAAGTCTTTATTCTATAATAGTATCCAATGCCTAGAAACTGGATGTTACCTGACAAATGAGTATAGTTGGAGAGGAGATCTCAACTTTATAGTTCCCTAGGCCTCAGGTAACATTTAAGGTAAGAGAGATGAAAAGGAACCAGTAAAGACCAAGGTGAAGTAGATAGTTAGGGGAGAGTGTGATGTCCTAGAGGGCAAGTGAAGATGGTATTTTAGAGAGGCCAGGGTGACCTAACTGTCTAATGCTGGTGACAGGTTAATAAGGATTCATTGTTGACCATTTTTGGCAAGTAAGGAAGTGTTTGGTGACTTTCATGTGCCCTAGTTTATGCACAGGGCAAAGCCTGTTGGAGTGGTCCAAAGAGAATTATGGGAGAGGAATTGGAGACAACCAGTGTATACTACTCTTTCAAGATTTTATTTTGTTAGGAGTAATGGAGAAATGGAGTGGTAGCAAGAGAGGATATGGGGTAAAAAGAGTTTTTGATTTGGTTTGAATTATTTGAGGATGGAGAAAATTACAGCCTGTTTGAATCCTAATGAGAATGACCCATTTGAAAGGAAAAAAACAATATAGGGAAGAGAGGGCAGTTGCTAGAGTGCTACTGAGTAGACAAGAGGGGATTAAGTCTAGTGTATCAGTAGAATGCATTTGACTTTTTAACTCCTTTGGACATGTTTTTAACATTTTTGGGCCTAGTTTTATTTGGAAAATATACTTCCCTCCACCTCCCCCTGTAAAAAGACAGTGTGATTCATGTAGCCTCTTGGTGTTGTCAAACGTAATGGGATAAAAAAGCTGCAAGGAATTTTAGTGCAAATTGCTTGCCAACAGGTGAATGGGAGTGCTTTGCATGTTCAACATGAAAATAACACATGACAACATGGATTATCATTTTTATGAAGATTATATTAAAAGACTCAACCAATAGTTGAATTTTCCCCCAACATAAAATCCTTATCTTGAAGCATCCTTTAATGTTGCATATGACATTGCCAAGAAAAAGAAAACATACAATTAGGGAGAAATTGGGGAAGTCATGTGTTCTGGAAATGGTGAAACTGTTTGTGACTTGTATCAAAGGAAGAAAATTAAAACCATACTTTTGTCAAAAGGCAGTCCTCAGAAATTTCATTTTGTTGTAATTTCCTTTTTTGGAGTACTTGACATCTAATCAGTTCATTTAATGTGCAAGGATTAAATTCCTGACAGTGCTTTGTTTATATTTATCATCGCATGCTTGTTATCAGAGAAAAATTTCTATTATTGTGAGATCCTTTTGGAAACTTAGAATGTCAAGTATTATCTTTAAAATGGTGTACAGTTTCTTTTCAAAGAAACTGGAAGAAAAATCTTGGTACTTTGTCCGGATGAATCATTTATAGTGCTTGGCCATACATCTGGTTTTGCTCCAGGATGAATGAATGAATCTCCCTGTGTTATACAAAGTCATTACTATTTATATCAGCAGGTACTGGCATGAGTGATTCTGGTAGTAATTCTAAAGGGAGTCTTGTTTACTATTTTGAAATCTATTGGCTTTATAGGTGCCCAGGAAATAAAATACTACATTTTCAAAGAGGTTTTGCTAAGAAATTAAACCAGTAAGTTCTCTATTTCAATTTCCTGGTTTTCTAGAGGATGGGTCATTAAATGCTAGATTGACCCCTGGTCATTACTTTTTATTTAAGTGGAAGAAAAATCTTACTAGAAAATTTGATAGTGAAGGGTTCATTTATGTCTAGCTTATTAAGTATAGCGCTTTTTACTCTACAAATGAGGTAGAATGTTCATTAAGATGCCCTATATACCATTATGAGTACTTCTGAAAAATTGTATTGAGAAGTTGTTGTTTTCAAGTAGAGGAGATTAGAGTTAGACAACTATATAAAATTTCTAGTACTGCAGCAAAAGAAATACCATAGAACTCTTTCCAAAGACACATAAATTCACTTGACTTTTAAAGATGAAATGTGGATTTTGATCCTTTTAATTTTTGCTGACATAACATCAATAATAAGTGTTCTGGTCATTTCAGACAGAAGAAATTAATATGAATTTAATGCTTACAAGTGTCCTGGAGCATTAGGAAGCTATTTAATACTAACTCATACCCCATTTGACGGAGCTATAGGAGCCTTGATACTGTTTGCTCCTATATAATTTTCTGTAGTGAAAAAGAATTGTCAAAATCAAGTTCATGTGAAAAATAAATGAATGTTTCTTATCAAGACCATTCCATAATTTTACCTTAATTTCAAATCAAAACAGTTAATAGCAGCCTTGTCATAGAATTAAAATTTTTAAAAATGAAAGTTTAGGGGCTTTCCTGGTGGCACAGTGGTTGAGAGTCCGCCTGCCGATGCAGGGGACACGGGTTTGTGCCCTGGTCTGGGAAGATCCCACATGCCGCGAAGCGGTTAGGCCCGTGAGCCATGGCCGCTGAGCCTGCGCGTCCGGAGCCTGTGCTCCACAACGGGAGAGGCCACAACAGTGAGAGGCCCGCGTACCACAAAAAAAAAAAAAAAATGTGAATGATACCAGATACAAATGCAGTAAAATAAATTGTTTGTGGAATTTTGCCTATATTTTGACTGTTATTTTGAGGTGGGCTCTTATTAGGTCCTCAAAGGGGTTCGCAATCAAAAGAATTTAACCACTGAGTAGATTCAATTATTTATCTTTATAAAGGTATTTTCAGAGCTATCATTGGAAGATTTTAGATTAAGAGAAAAGAGCAGTATTTTGGGGGAGTAAGAAATCAGTTTTTTTTTTAAATCAAGTTTTAGTAATAGAAATTGACTTAAGAAATATATCCACACTTGTTAGAAAGGCAGGAGAGGGAAATTATTTCATTTAGAAATCTTAAATAAATATCCAATATTGAGAGCTATTGCTAGCCAGTGAGGGACTGAGAAGGACAAGGAAAACCAAGATGCTGTTGAGAGTAGCATGTTTAGAATTTGTAGTGAATAGTCATGACAGTACATTCTTATAAATAAGCATTTGGCTTTGGCAGATTTGCAAGTCTTGCCATAAGAAAGTATGTAATAGATGTGTCTTGAAATTTCCTTCAAAGTTTTGTAATTTTGAGCCATTTTTCTCGACTCATTCATTTGACCAACTTGTGGGTGATTTTTCTTCATTCTATGGGCTAAGCTGTATAGCCAAGTAGCTTATCAGTGACCAAAATTTAAGTGTATTAAAAAATATAGTAAATCTTTTCATAGTAGAAATATTCAGCTCTATTTTTTTCATGGCTTTGAAATTTGGTATGTAAGAATTTGGTTTTCTTAAGTCAGGATAGATTCATACAAGCTGCTGGGTTTTATGGATTCAGGATAGACTCATAGAAACTGCTGGGTTTTATGGTTCACTTTCTTTTGTAAAGAAGTCCAGTTCAATGAAAACTGAATTCACTATTAATGAAATCTGAATTTATTGAGCTAATAAGAAAAATTTCTTTAATGAAACTTGATAACCTAGAAGAGTACTGATGTTCCAATGAATGCTTTTCATTGGTTAGAATGTAATGTTTTTATCTTGATAGATGGCCCCAAACAATTGCAATATATTGAACAGTTTTTCTAGATCTTAAAAAAATAATAAAATCATAGTTAAACATATACTTTTTTGTATATAAAAGGAACAAATAATATAATTCAGCTTGACTTCAGGGATTTTTTTTGACTGAAGACAGAATTTTTCTGAAGGAAATATAAAAGTGTCATGGTCTAAATAAAAAAAATAACTAAAATAAACTTCTAAGTTTTAAAAAATATTTATATAGACTTGACACTGTTGTTGCAGTTCGATTAATAATAAGATATATGTTAATTTTATGTAGCATAAACAATAAAAATATACCTAATTTGCTTTTGGTGGGGCATGTTTCGATTTAGGTTTTGCAAATTGATGATGTGACAATAAAAATAAGTGCTTTAAAGGCAATCTTTGACCAACTGATGGCATTTGGATTTCAACCATTTAAAACGAAAAAAATCAAAGCTATTCAAAGTGAAGGTGCAGAAGTAAACACTAATGAAGAGCAAGAGTCAAAAGAATCTGAAGAAGAGGCTGATACAGCCAAGAATGTTCTAAAACTACTTTCTGATTTTTTAGATAGCGAGGTAAGAAATAATCATAGCCCTATTATTGTGAAAGGTAATTGTCAGCATATATATGTTTATCCTCTTTGTAGTTTTTAGGCTGAAGTTTAAACTTGGCTAACATTTTTTTTAAATTTGCCTTTTGAATATTATAATTAAATCCTACTTTCACTTCTAATATATCTAATTTCTCACTATCAAATTACATTGTGTAGAGAATTGAAGTGTAAACAAAAATGAAATGACTGTTGGGGGGGGTTATTTTTTTATCTTTTTTCTCTGTCTTTGTGATCTGTGACTTACAAGTTTCCCCCCCAAGGGTCTTAAGAAATAATTTAAAATAATCTTACATTGGGTGGGTAGAAGTTCTAAGATATGATATGGGATTAGATCTCTTTCCTTAGGGTACTCATGAACTACATTTTTATAGCATATGTAAACATTTAAATTATAAAATTTTTATTTTTTTTGTTGAGGTGAAATTGACATTACATTAACAATTTTAGAGTGAACAATTCATTGACATTTAGTACATTAAAAATATAGTGTAACCACTGCCTCTGATTTTTAAAACATTTTCATTATCCCAAAAGGAAACTACCCATTAAGCAGTTGCTCCCTATTTCCCCTACCACCAGCCCCTAACAACTACCAATTTGCATTTTGTCTCTATGGATGTAACTCTTCTGGATATTTCCTATAAATGGAATCAGAAAATATGTGGCTTTGTGTCTGCTTTCTTTCACTTAGCTTGTTTTCAAGACTGTTGTGGCTTATATCACAAGCCTTCTTATGGCAGAATAATATTCCATTTTATGTATATACCAGAATTTGTTTAGCCATTCATCCATTGAAAGATATTTGGGCTGTTTCCACCTTTTGGCTATTGTGAATAGTGCTGCTATGAAGATGTATTTGTCTGAGTAGCTATTTTCAATTCTTTGGGGTATATTTCTAGAAGTGGGGTTACTGGGTCATATATTAATCCTTTTTTGTTGTTTTTAGGATTTTACCCCTGATCCCTATCCCAACTAGTTAATTAATACATCCTCACATATTTATCTTTTTTTTTTTTTTTTTTTTTGAGTGAGAACATTTAAGTTCTCTCAGCAAATTTCAGTAATACAGTAGTGTTATCAGCTAGTCACCATGTTTTACATTTGGTGTCTAGAACTTATTCTTTTTTTTCTTTTCTTTTTTTTTTTTTAGGTATAATAGAACTGATAGTATACCCTTTTCCATATTTCACCCACCCACCAGTCTGTGGCAACCATTTTTTCTACTCTGTTTCTATGAGTTTGACTTTTAAAAAGATTCTGCATATGTCATATCATGCAGTATTTGTCTGTCTTTGTCAGGCTGTTTCACTTAGCATAATGTTCTCAGGGTCTACCCCTGTTGTTGCAAATGGCAGGATTTCCTTCCTTTTATGGCTGAATAATATTGCACTATATATCTCACATCTTCTTTATTCATTCATTGATTGATACGTGGGTTGTTTCCATATCTTAGCTCTTGTAAATAATGCTACAATGAACATGGGCATGCAGATATCTCTTTGAGATTCTATTTTCATTTCCTTTGGATATATACCCCCAAATTGGATTGTGTTTTTAATTTTTTGAGGAACTTCATTCTGCCTTCCAAAATGACTGTACCAGTTTACATTCCCACCAACACTGCACTAAGGTTCCCTTTTCTCCACATCCTTACCAACACTTCTCGTGTCTTTTTGATAAAGCCATTCTAACAGTGTGAGGTGATATCTCATTGTAGTATTGATTTGCGTTTCCCTGATGATTAGTGATATTGAGCAGCTTTTCATGTATCTGTCAGCCATTTGTATGTCTTCTTTGGAAAAATGTTTATCAATTCCTCTGACCATTTTTTAATCAAATTATTTGCTTTTTGCTATTGTGTTATATGAATTCTTTATATATAATTTTGGATATTAATCCCTTATCAGATATATAATTTGCAAATATTTTCTCCCATTCCATAGGTTGCTTTTTCATTTTGTTGATAGTTTCCTTTGCTGTGCAGAAGGTTTTCAGTTTGATATAGTCCCATGTGTTTATTTTTGCTTTTGTTACCTATGTTAAGGAGCTTACTATCCTGTTTTTTGTAGGCGTTTCATGATTTCATGTGGTAATTTCTTTAACTTTTTGAGGACTTGCCAAACTGTTTTCCATAGCAGCTGAACCATTTTACATTCCCACCAACAAACACTTGTTATTTTAAAATAATTTTGTTTTATTAATAAGAAAAAATTGTTAGTAAAAATTTTAGCCATCTTGTTTTGAATTGCCTTTCCCTAATAACTAATGATGAGTATCTACATGTGCTTTTTGGCTATTTGTATACCTTGTTTGGAGAAATATGTATTCAAATCCTTTGCTCATTTTTAAATTGGGGTGTCCTTCGGAATTCTTTATATATTCTGGGTAGTAGATCCTTATCAGATAACTGATATGCAAATATTTTCTCCTATAGGTTGTCTTTTCAGTTTGTTAATAATGTCCTTAGATTTTTAAAAAGTTTTAAATTTTGGTGAAGACTAATTTATCTTTCCTTTTGCTGCTTGTGCTTTTGGTGTTATCTCTAAGAATACATTGCCAAATCAAAAGTCATGAAAATTTATCTCTGTTTTCTTCTAAAAGTTTTACTCCTTTAGCTTTTAATTTAGGTGGATTGGTGCATTTTCAGCTAATATTTGTACATGGTGTGAGGTAGAGGTCCAACTTCATTGGTTTGCCTGTGGACATCCAGTTGTCTGAGCACCGTTAGTTGAAGAGACTATTCTTTTCCTATTGAATTGTTTTAGCACCATTGTGGAGGGTGAGAGAATCAATTGATCATAGGAATATGGGTTTATTTCTAGACTCTCAATTCTTTTCCATTGTTTGTGTCCACCCTTGTGCCATTACCTGACTGTTTTGATTCATGTAACTTCATAGTAAGTTTTGAAATCAGGAAGTTGAGTTTTCCAACTTTGGTTCTTTATTTTCAGTATTGTCTTGGCTATTTGGGGTATCTTGCAGTTCCTTATGAATTTGAGGATTGGCTTTTCCATTTCTGGAAAAAAGTCTATTGGAATTTTGATAGGGATTGCATTGAATATGTAGATTGCATTGGGCAGTATTGCCATCTTAATGTTATGTTTTCCAGTCCATGAACTAGAATATCTTTACATTTATTTAGGTCATTTTTAATTTCTTTCAGAAATGGTATATAGTTTTCAGGGTACATGTTTTTTACTTCCTTGATTAAATTTATTCCTATATATTTTATTTTGGTTGCTATTGTAAATGGAATTGTTTTCTTAATTTCCTTTTTTGGATTGTTCATTCTTGTTGTATAGAAACTCAGCTGTTTTGTGTGTGGATTTGATTTCATATCCTGCAACTTGGCTGCATTCATTTGTTAGCTCTTGTACAATAGTTTCCGTGTGTGTGTGTGTGTGTGTGTGTGTGTGTGTGTGTGTGTGTGTGTATTCTTTGGGATTTTTTCTATAAGACCAAGTCATCTGTGAAGAGACAGTTTTAATTCTTCCTTTGCAATTTGAATGTCTTTTATTTGTTTTTCTTGCCTAATTTCTCTGGCTAGAACTTGCTGTACAATCTTGAATAGCAGTGGTTAAAGCAGGCATCCTTGTCTTGTTTCTGATCTTAGGGGGAAAGTTTTCAGTCTTTAACCATTGAGTATGATGTAGATTCTTCATAAATGCCCTTTTTTATTTTGAAGAAGTTATCTTCTGGTTTTTTTTTCCAGTCATAAAAGCATGTTTAATTTTGTCAAATGGTTTTTCTACATCAATTGAAATGATTATGTGATTTTTTTCTTTTTTTTTTTTTTTGCCGTACGCGGGCCTCTCACTGTTGTGGCCTCTCCCTGTTGTGGCCTCTCCCGTTGTGGAGCACAGGCTCCGGATGTGCAGGCTCAGCGGCCATGTCTCACAGGCCTAGCCGCTCCGTGGCATGTGGGATCTTCCCAGACCGGGGCACGAACCTGTGTCCCCTGCATTGGCAGGCGGACTCTCAACCACTGTGCCACCAGGGAAGCCCATGATTTTTTTTTTTAATTGCTATGGTACATTACATTGCTTGATTTTCTTATGTTGAACCACCCTTGCATTCCTTGGATAAATCCCAGTTGGTTATGGTGTATAATCTTTTTAATATGTTGTTGGATTCCATTTGCTAGTAATTTATTAAAGATTTTTACATCTGTATTCATAAGGGAAATTGGTCTGTAGTTTCCTTGTATTGGTCTTTGTCTGCCTTTGGCATCAGTGTAATACTGACCTCATAAACTGAAATAGGAGTTGTTTTCTCCTCTTCTATTGTTTTCGAAGACTTTGAGAAAGATTGGTGTCAAGTCTTCTTTAAATATTTGGTAGAATTTACTAGTGAACACATCTGGTCTTGGACTTTTCTTTTGGAGAGGTTTCTGATTTCCTTATCCAATCTGTTTATTGTTATAGGTCTGTTCAGATTTTCTATTTCTTCTTGAGTCTATTTTTGTAATTTGTGTGTTTCTAGGAACTGGTTCATTTCATCTAGGTTGTTTAATTTGTTGGTATTCAGTTCTTATTATTCGTTTATAATCCTTTTTATTTCTGTAAGGTCAGTTGTAATGTTGCTGCTTTTATTTCTGATTTTAGTTGTTTGCATCGTCTTTTTTTCTTTGTTAGTCTAACTCAAGGTTTTTCAATTGTGTTCATCTTTTCAAAGAACCAACTTCTGGTTTCATTGATTCTCTCCGGCCCACCCCCGATTTTCTATCTCTTTTTTAGTTCTTTAAAGTGTAAAGTTATTGATTTGAGATTTTTTTTTTTAAATGTAGGCATTTACTGCTATAAATTTCCCTCTGAACACTGTTTTTGATGCACACCATAAGTTTTTGTTTGTTGCATTTTCATTTTTATTCATCTAATTATTTTCTTTTTTTTTTTTTTGGCTGCTTTGGGTCTTTGTTATTGTGCTCAGGCTTTCTCTAGCTGCAGCGAGCGGGGGCTACTCTTCGTTGTGGTACGCGGGCTTCTCATTGTGGTGTCTTCTCTTGTTGCAAGCTCGGGCTCTAGGCACGCATGCTTCAGTAGTTGTAGCTTGCAGGCTCAGTAGTTGTGGCCTATGGGCTCTAGAGTGCAGGCTCAGTAGTTGTTTCACACAGGCTTAGTTGCTCTGTGGCATGTGGGATCTTCCCAGACCAGGGCTCGAACCCATGTCCCCAGCATTGACAGGCGGATTCTTAACCATTGCACCACCAGGGAAGCCCCCATCTAATTATTTTCTAATTTCCATTTTGATGACTTCTTTGACCTTTGGTGTGTAAGAAGAGTGTATTGTTTAATTTACAGACTTGTGAATTTTACAGTTTTCGTCTCTTGTTGCTTTTCAGGTGTATTCCATTGTAGTTGGAGAAGATATTTTGTATAATGTCATTCTTTATGAATTTATTAAGACTTGTTTTGGGCCTAATATAGCCTCTGTTCTTGAGAATGTTCCATGTGCACCTGAAGAATGTGTAGTCTGCTATTTTGGGGTGGAGTGTTCTATATGTTTGGTAGTTCTAGTTCGTTTATGGTGGTGTTCAAGTCCTCTATTTCCTTATTGGTCTGTCTAGTTGTTCTATCTATTACAGAAAGTGGAGTATTGAAGTCTTCAGTTATTATTATAGAGCTGTCTATTTCTCCCTGCAATTCTGTCAGTGTATGTTCATATATTTTGGGGCTCTGTTGTTTGTTGTGTATATGTTTATAATTATCTCTTTGATGGATTGACCTTTTTTTAAATCAATATTTAATGTCTTTTGTATATTGTAACAGTTTTTTACTTCACATTTGGACTGCAGAATAGTGGAAATAAGTCCTTCCTTATCAGTATTTTCTTTTTTCTTTATTGGAGTATAATTGTATCAGTATTTTCTTAAATTTTGAGTTATTAGCCAAGTGATAGACTAACTTCTCATTGGCAGTTGTCCAGTGCTGTGGGCTTGCTGACATTGCATAGATGGAAAACTGTTGCACATGAAAACTGTTTGACAGTAGATGAATGGTTTTTGTTTTTTTAAATAGTGCAGGTACTTTAATCTTCTTTTGGCTAAACTAGATTCTGTGGCTTTGATTTTATTTTTGTCATAAACACTAAAAAATCTTGACTTCCTTGACTGTCCTCTGGACCATAAATAATAGTTTTTCACATGCTTTAAAGACTTGCAGTCCTTATACTCCAATAAAGATGTTAAAAAAAAAAAAAAAAGACTTGCAGTCTTGTCCCAATTAAAATTCCCATATTAGAAATTTTTAAAAAGACAGAGGGCATGCAGCCTTTGGAGTTGGAGACTTAAAGATTTGTGTTCTGGTAATGTCTGTGAATCTTCAATAAGGTATTTACTGTCTCTGTCCTGTTTCCTTATCTTTAAAATGGAAATAATGATGCCTATTCAGTGGGATAATTCTTTAATTTAGTCAACAAATATTTGAGAGCTATTTATGTGCCAGTCATTATATGCTCTTGAGAGTACAATGCTGAGTGGAACAAAGTCTCTGCTCTCATGGTTGTTGTGAGCCCTAAATGAGTTTGTATGCGGAAAGCACATGCCAGTACCCTGGCACTTATTAATCTTATCAACCTCTACATTTTTCTTCTTATTTTTGAGTTTTGAAAAATTTCTGAAGTAGTTCTTGTATCTGCTCATTCCTCTGTTTTTCCTCCTGTCCCCTCTAGTTTAGACTTGTCTTTCATTCCCAGATTATGGCCTGTCTAGATAATTTTTCTGAAATCTCATTCAAATCTTATCTCCCTACCCTTTCAAAAATCTTCAACCATATTTCTTTACCTAATTTTCGAGGTCTCTCTAATCTGATCACTGAGCAAACTTACTTTCCATCAATAATAATAATCACTGACATTTGTTGAGGATTTACTGTGTAGATAGCACTCCTTAGAGCTTTACATGTATTATTTCTTTGTGTTTTTTGATAAGTAGTTTTATTATCCCTTTTTTTTTGTATATGGAAAAAGTGAGGCACAAAGAAATTAAGTAATATGCACAGGATCAGATCATGCAGCTAGGAAGTGTCAGAGGCTTGAATTTAATTCAGGCTCAATAACCAATATTTTTAATTACTACTCTTTTATACCTGTACCTGCATTTGAATACCACTACATCTTTTCCATTTTCTTCTCTAGGTTTGTTTTGGTTTCTCTTTCTAGGAATGCCTTTTTCTACTTGTACATGTTCTATTCACATTTTACCTATTACCTATCACACACATTGCCACACCCACCTCTGGAGCTTTCATTTATAGGCACCTCTGATGGCAGAGACCATTACTGAAGGTTTTCTATATCTTAGCACCATGATAAGTGTTTAATACATATAGTTTTGATTTCTGGTTTCACAATATTATAAGATCTTTTGGTTTTTCTAAAGAGTTTAAAAGGAATTGAAGTTTTCATAGCTAGACTAATAATTTGTCACATAGCCTTAACCTAAAAGGAAAAAACAAAATCTTTTTATATGCCTTTAAAATAATTCATAATAACAGGAATGATTTTGGATAGTTTATATACAAATACTTATTTTGGGCTACAATGTAAGGCTTAAAAAGGAAATACAAATAAAAAATTTCTTTTAAATGAAAGTCATTTTTAATAGGTGTCTGAACTCAGGACAGGAGCTGCAGAAGGACTAGCCAAGCTGATGTTCTCTGGGCTTTTGGTCAGCAGCAGGATTCTTTCTCGTCTTGTCTTGTTATGGTACAATCCTGTGACTGAAGAGGATGTTCGACTTCGACATTGCCTAGGCGTGTTCTTCCCAATGTTTGCTTATGCAAGCAGGTATTTAGTCATATCGATAAATCAAAATCTAACTTGAAGTTAAATTCAGGCTCCCTATGAGTCATATCTGTAGTATTTTGTTGTTAATGTTCTTTTTCTTCAGTGGTAAGTGAAGAACTTACTTAGATTCTATCTACCTGAATCATTTGGCTCTTTCCTAGATGAATATGTACTCTATCTTGGTGGGGTGCATTTAATATATAATGTTGTCGCTGCTTTTTAAAGAATCATATGTTTTTTCTTTGCCAACATACCTCAAATTGTTTTTCAATAGGACTAACCAGGAATGTTTTGAAGAAGCCTTTCTTCCAACTCTACAAATACTGGCCAATGCCCCTGCATCTTCTCCTTTAGCTGAAATAGACATCACTAATGTTGCTGAGTTACTTGTAGATTTGACAAGACCAAGTGGATTAAATCCTCAGGCCAAGAATTCCCAAGATTATCAGGTAGGTGAGTATGTTAGCCTGTGGATGGTCTAGGGATGGTAAATAGCATGCTTTGGTAAAATAACCCCTCTCACAGATTCTTTGAAATAGTGAGAAGCTACATATAGATCTTGAGATTTCTAGTTTATATGGTAGCACATAACACAAAGCAAGAAAAAGAAAAAGATCTTTTGCAACTATGTGGGTGGACCTAGAGGGTATTATGCTTTGTGAAGTAAGTCAGAGAAAGACAAATACTCTGTTATCACTTACATGCAGACCCTAAAAAGTAAAACAAATGAATGAATATAACAAAACAGACACACAGTTATAGAGGACAAACTAGTGGTTACTAGTAGGGAAGGGGAGGGGAGAGGGACAAGATAGAGATAGGGGATTAAGAGACATAAACTACTATGTATAAAATAAACTACAAGGATTACTGTACAAGGATTACTGTACAGCACAGGGAAATGTAGCCTTTTTTTATAATAACTTGAAATGGAGTATAATCTATAAAAATATGGAATCACTCTCTTGTGTACCTGAAACTAATATAATATTGTAGATAACTATAATTTTTTAAAAAATCTTTTGGGAAATGGGGAGATAATCATATAAAAATAGAAGTAATCAGTGCTAACATTTTTGCTACTGAAAAGAAGTTACCGAAAATTCATCATCCTTACTACCCCCTCCCCACCTAGTTCTGGCTGTTAATCATTCTGAATAATGACCTGTTATGTAGGACTCATTGAGTCCTCAGTTGTTGGCTTACCTGCTCTGTTCCTGATACAAGGAAGGAGAATTCAAAGATTGAAACTCACCTCAGGCTTAGTTTTGTTTTTAATTCAAAGAAGATATAGTAAGTGCATACTCTCCCACAAATTACATGTAGCTGGTTTTTAACCCTTTAATATCATTTGATCAAACATTCACCATATTGAAAATTAATGTGTTAATTATTTCAGATGCCAGCTGATTAAGTTGAAAATATTGGTCTTCTGTTTTGTTACTTAGTGACTGCATACTTCATCTGAGTTACTATGTTACACGTTATTGGAAAGAAGATTACAATGGATATTAAGGCAAAATATAGTAAGCGTCAGTGATATAGCTACGAAGTGCTTCAGCGCTTTAGAAGATGGCAGGTTTCATGTGGTATGGGTGATGAGTACAGCATTACTAGTTTTAAATCTCACTGAGTAAAATTCACTTAGACCTTGTTGGGATTTGGGGAGTGGTTTGGATAGAGAGAAAGACTTTTAGTAAAGGTGATTAAATGTAGCTGGTAGTACAAGTCATGTTGGGGAACTGTGGAAAAAATCTGTCAGCTAAGGATCCTGACAGGGATCCTTAGGGAAGAACATTAGGATAGGGAATTTGGAGTTGACTCTGTTTGCAGGGCGTATAATGAAAGGGTTAATGGGATGACAGTTACTTATTAGGCAGATTAATTTGGTGGTCAGTTTCATTAGGTGAGGTGAATTGGTAAGAGGAATAGGGAGAGAATATTAATAAAGAGGGCAGTTAAAAGTTGATATAATTAGGAGATAAAAGCTTACAGAAAAAGAATAATATAAAGTAGTAGTAGAAAGTAGACAGAAAAAAGTAGTAGAAATTGACATAGAAAAAAAATTACGGGTAGAAAAGCCTAGAAGAACGAACTTTGTGTGAGGCAAGGGAGATGGAGGAATCCAAGATAACTCTGAGGTCCTAAGTGTGGGTGACAGAAGACTTCAAAGAAGCTGTTGACATTAGGGCGTACTCTCATGATCAGCATCTTGGAGGAGTGAGGGAAATAGATTGGGCAGAGGAAGAAGTTGAACTGTCATGCAGTCTTTTTTTTTTTTTTTGTGGTACGCGGGCCTCTCACTGTTGTGGCCTCTCCTGTTGCAGAGCACAGGCTCCAGATGCGCAGGCTCAGTAGCCATGGCTCATGAATCTAGCCGCTCCGTGGCATGTGGGATCTTCCTGGACTGGGGCACGAACCCGTGTTCCCTGCATTGGCAGGCTGACTGTCAACCACTGCGCCACCAGGGAAGCCCTGTCATGCAGTCTTAAGGTCCCAGCTGATCTCACAGAAGTTCCAGAATTGGGATAGTTCTTTGCTTTGTCCAGAATTGAAACAAGGCTAGGCTGTTGTACCTGTACATCTGCCAGTTATTGAATGTGGACTAACCGTTGCGGGGAAGGTGTGACCTTAGGCAGAGCCCGTTGTCTTCAGCTTGGATCAGTTCTGCACCTGGGAACTTTTAGCCTCCATAACTCGTGGTAGCCTGGAGAATGAATGGTCAGTAGTAAAGCAGATGGATCTGAGCCCTGTACCATGGCATCCACTCTACAAGAAGGGGAGCTCACATGGGGAGGACTATGATAATTTTGTTTTAGACATTTTGGATTATGTCAAGATAATTAGTTGGAAATGATAGATGTGTCAGACTGTATTGTAATCATACCATTTCAGTTGACAAGGATTTTTCTCTTGATTTTCCAGGCCTTGACAGTTCATGACAATCTGGCTATAAAAATTTGCAATGAGATCCTAACATGTCCATATTCACCAGAAATTCGGGTCTATACGAAAGCCTTGAGTTCTTTAGAACTCACTAGCAGTCTTGCTAAAGATCTTCTGGTTCTGCTGAATGAGATTCTGGAGGTAAGTAGTTTCTAGTTACTCTTAATGTGTATAAATTTTTATCAAAGTAGAATTTACATGATTCTATTAATTTATGCATACATTAGTATGCTGTGACTTTGTTCATTTGAAGTAAATATTTCCTTCATAAATTTAATAGAATTTTTAGAATGTTGTATTATCAGTATGTAGCGTTTTTGAAAGAAGATTAGAAAATGCTGCATTAAAAAAAGTTTTCTGTTACAGCAAGTAAAAGATAGAATGTGTGTGAGAGCTTTGGAGAAAATCAAGGTTCAGTTAGAAAAAGGAAATAAAGAACATGGTGACCAAGTTGTAGCGGCACAGGATGACAACACAACTACAGCTGTTTTTCAAAGTGAAGATGGTAATGACATACTAACCTGAGTATTTTTAAGATTCTGTCCTTTTCATCTTTACTGAGATACATTGTTTTCCTCCTCTAACGTATATGTGATTGTATGTCAGAAATGGAAGAAAAGTTTTTCTAATTAAATCCCCTCAGGAAAGTGTATTACTGAGAAGTGTTCACTCACCATATAACCATGCATACTATGTTCCTAAGAGTTTTGTTTGCTTATTTTCCAGTGTTCACATTTTTTTGGAACACTTATTTATGATAAATTTTCAATAGCTGCTATTGGGACTGGTTGTCTTTGATTTGATCATTTAAAGTATTTCATGAGGCTACTTTTAATTTAGTTCATTAATAATTGTATTATTTCCTTTAATAGAAAACAACAAAGAAGTATATATAACCCCTGTCAAGGATGTAAAAGCAACCCGAATGAAATCCACTCAGCAAAAGACCAACAGAGGTAATATATGGATTGACTAGCTTTTTTAAAAAAAATTTATTTATTTATTTAATTATTTAGTTTTGGTTGCATTAGATTCTTCGTTGCTGCACATGGGCTTTCTCCAGTTGCAGCGAGTGGGGGCTTCTCTTGTTGCGGAGCACGGGCTTGAGGCACGTGGGCTTCAGCAGTTGTGTGTGGGCTCAGTAGTTGCGGTGTGCAGGCTCTAGAGTGCAGGCTCAGTAGTTGTGGCGCCCGGGCTTAGTTGCTCTGCGGCATGTGGGATCTTCCCAGACCAGGGATTGAACCCGTGTTTCCTGCATTGGCAGGCGGATTCTTTTTTTTTTTTTCAATTTATTTATTTATTTTTGGCTACATTGGGTCTTCATTGCTGCGTGCAGGCTTTTCTCTAGTTGCGTCGAGTGGGGGCTACTTTTCATTGCGGTGTGCGGGGTTCTCATTGTGGTGTCTTCTCGTTGTGGAGCATGGGCTGTAGGCGCGTGAGCTTCAGTAGTTGTGGCTTGCAGGCTCTAGAGCGCAGGCTCAGTAGTTTTGGCACACGGGCTTAGTTGCTCCATGGCATGTGGGATATTCCTGGACCAGGGCTTGAACCCGTGTCGCCCACATTGGTGGGCGGATTCTTAACCCCTGCGCCACCAGGGAAGTCCCCTGGATTGACTAACCTTATAATAAAACTTTTCAGTTTTGTTATCCAGTGAAATACTTTGTTTCCTTAGATAGGTATAAAGATCATTCATTGTCTTCAGTATCCTTAACTTTCTTTTTGATTTGTTTTAGCTGATATTAGGTTTTGCTTTGTGTCTAAAAGACATCAGTGTTGCTTCAAGTGCTTTTGATTGAAAGAAATATGATGCAAAAGATCATACTGCAAAGGACTATTTGGGTTAAATTAAGATTTTTATTATCAAATGATGAACAATGATTTTATATTTATATTATCAGTTGTTTGTGGTCTGTCCTTTATATGATTAAGCATTTTTGTCCCTTTTATCCTCCTAGTATATTTCTGGGCTTCTGTTTTCCGTTTTATTTCATATTTTCCCAACATAAATTTATTTTCAAAGGGATATCCAACAATAGGGGATTTGCTGGAATAAAGTAAATGTTGACTATTAGGGGATCACTTAGGAAAAAAAATGTGAAATTCAAGGTCTTTTTAATCTTTTATTATTTTCTTATTACAAAAGCAATGCATGCTTATTACAGAAGAATCAGAAAACACATCCAAGCAAACTAATCAAAAGAATGCTAATAATTCCACCTATGAACCAACCATTATTTTAATCCTTGAAAAATATTTTTTGAGGCCCTTTTCTGTGTAGACTTAATTTTTTTCTAAATGGAAAAATAATATTGTTTTGTAGCCAATCAGTTATTTAAATGCTAATTGCTGGCTAACTGTTTCACATTAGTCCCATATTGTTGGATGTTTTCTTGGGGATAACTGCATTAGAAGTTTACAAGCAAATATGTACAGTTGGAAGAAAACAGAAAGAAAAAGTCTCACTTGAATAAGTAGGGTATATAAATTTCAACCAAATGATCATACTGAATAATCTGCTTTTGATCAGATTGCTTTTAATCATGTATAAGAACTACACCTCTTTTTTTTTAATAGCTCAAACTTCATTTATATATGCTGTTTTATTATCATAAATGAGCATCACAGGCCACTTCACTGCTTAACCTTGTGAATTTCTAGCTAGAATTTTTGTAACCCCCCAGCATATAAAGGGCTTTAATTTTTATACTGAAATGTTTTAGAACACACATTTGAATTGACCATGTATATGTTCGAATATTTTATAATAAACTATACCTTACTGATTAAAGTTCTATTTATTTAGGATCTGTTTTATGGGCTTAATCTCTCTTTTTAACCTTAATTTTCATTAGGTTCTCCATATACCTTGTGCTATGAGGTACTTTCTTTATATAACATTTTTCACATGCTTCTTTCCCCCAAATAAATTTAACAAAATTTGCCACCTATAACTCAATTTCCATCTTTTCCCTTACCTATTATAAGAGCTTACAAAAGAAATTAGTAAAATTTTGATCTTGCTGGGGTTCCTTTTCTCCATGGTGTTGATCATTTGTATCAAGGTGGCTGGGAACTAGGAGGAAAGGGTGTTGAAGAGGGAAAAATAAAGGATTTGGGTAGCCCAGAAAACAGGTTAAAAATGAGCAATTGATAATAGATTTTGATAATGATTTATATACTGTCTTTAAGGACGGAGAAAAGTGATAGCTTCAGCTAGAACGAACAGGAGACGTCAGACTGTTGAGGCTGAGGCTGACTCTGAAAGGTATGCCATGCACATCTAGAATATGTAAAGAGGTTTATCGTCATTTAAAAAAAAATGTCTAGAAGTAAAAAAAAAAAAAAATTGTAGTTTGTTTATACTGTGATTATTTAACAAGATAATCCATGAAAATTTACAGCTTTTTAGTTTATGTATCTAAGAGCATTTGACTTCCACTGGCTTGTGTGCTTTTCCTGTTCGTTGACATGGCTTTTAGTACTAGGTAGTTATCTTTATGTTCTTTCAAATTGTATTTCCACATATTCCTCTAATTATAAGATCATGTATGTATGACTTCTCTGAACTTGAATTAGCAAACTATTGAGATTCAGATTTTCTACATTTATAATGATAGAATAATTCTGCCTATAATTTGGATGATATTAGTTATATAGTTTATTTTTGGTTTCTGCCAATAAGCCATTGTTGGAAGCTGTCTACAGCTGTCTTGCATTCATTCATTCATAGGTAAAATGTATATATTTTCAGTTTATAACTTTAGATCAAGTTTTAATTAAAGTATCTTTTGGGGAAACTTGCTGTTTACAGTGTTTTAAGAATGTATTGCCTAAATAAAATAGAACTTATTTTTTCACTACTTGAGTTTCCAAAAAAACTCTTGGGCAGTTGTTATGGTTCCTGTTTAATTACAAGTTTCATTATAGAAGTTTGGGTTTTTGTTTTTTGCTTTTTTCTGTATAATACCAGGTTCCATGTAGATATAAAAAAAAATTAGTTAGGTTAGGTTTTCCATGGTTCACTTTGCTGGATAGCCAATCGGTGTTTTTTGGTTTTGAGATTTTAGTTTTAAGCTTAATGGAATCAGGATATCAATCACACACGGATAGAATGACGGAAACAAAGTTTTATTTATAAATAAACTGGTTTTAAAGCTTGTATTTAAATTGGTGTATTTCAACATCTGTTTAGTGATCATGAAGTTCCAGAGCCAGAATCAGAAATGAAGATGAGACTACCAAGACGAGCAAAGACAGCAGCACTAGAAAAAAGTAAACTTAACCTTGCATAATTTCTCAGTGAAGATAAAAATTAGGAGAAGACATGATGGAGGTGGAGTCCTTTGAAAAATGTCCTTTAAAATTATATTCATTTCTTTGCTTTAATAAAGTTACCCTTGTATGAAAATTAGAAGAAGTCTGATTCTTGTAGAACTTCCTGCTGTGTGATTCCACATTAATTTAGCCTGTATTGAAGCAGTGAGACAGCGTCCATCAGTGTGCTCCACAGACCATCTCCATCAGTCATGGATTTAATCAGAATCTAAGGTGGGCCCAGGAACCTGCTTTTTAACAGCCTTCCCAGGTGATGCTTATGAGTTCTCACATTTAAAATCATGGCATTATAGACAACTTTTAAATGTAACTAGCTGGTAACTTGCATTTGAAAAGTTTGACTTAGATGTGGCAGATCCAACATAGATAAAAACACCTCAGGACACATTTTAAAAACGACATCTTAAGGGCAAATGAAGTACCACAAACTGGCTAGAGAGGAGCTTACTTCCAGGAAAGACTAGTATAATGAACCAAAGTCCCCAGCATCCAAGTTCAACAGTTATCATTTTGATAATTTTGTGATTCTTACACTTAAAAATATTTTGATAATGCTACATGCATGAGTAATTTTTTTCATAGAATGTTTGCATATAAGAGCCCAAGTTTGCTTATGTTGCGATGGTTCCTGGGTTAGGGAAATGTTCACATATACATATTAATCATGGAGTTCTCTATGTTTTTGGCATAACAAAATATTTATTGTGGGTAATAGAAAATACTAGTAGGAAAAGAATGTGACAGGAAGTCCACTATATACTAATGTGTGAATGAGCACTATTTCTTCACTGTAAATTTATTTTCTGAATTGGCACTGGCCTGACTTAAGAAACTTAAAACTGTGTCAAATCAGTCCTCTTTCCTTCTGTAACTCCCAACCAAACACCTTTTACTCCTCTGATAATCATCTCTATTATTCAGAACAGAAATACCCTAACATCGGATCTAATACATTGGTTTTAATAATAATTGTGCTTTTTTAGGTTTATTTACCAGAGGCCATTTAAGGTGATGTTCTAAGATGGAGCTAAAGTAAGAATGCTGTGCTTTTTTGAGCCAAATTGCTACATTACATATGTATATGTGCTTTATAAAACTTGGAAATATAAAAGGAGTCTGAAGGTTACAAAGAATGCTTATTAAGAAAAAGGAAAAGGCAGATATGGTGGTGATATAAAACAATGAAAAATAGATGATTGTTTCTCATTCTGTTGGCTCTGTGTCTTTTCCTGTGCTTCAAATTCCTTACGTAAGCCTTTTTGTTAAATCCCTGTCTTTTTAAAAATAATTTGGGGGTTGGGGTAGGCTGGGAGAAATAAGGACTTAGAAGGTACACAAAATGTGCCATAAGTAAAAGTCTTTAGAAACACACTAAACTAAAATCCCATTTAACCCACAGCCAGGCAATCCAAAGGGAAGGAGCCATGTGCTTACATACTTTACATGGACCACCATACCAAAGCTTTCCTTCTCAGCCATGGGAAAAATTAAGCATCAGACTTTGAGTATTCTTACTATTCAAGTTTTGGACACAATCACACAAGCCAATCACAAAAGCTATGCTTTTGTACTACTAAAGAGGTAAGGAATATTATCCTCATTTTAAGACATCCCTTTACACTTTAAAATAAATGGCTAAAATACAGTAAAATCAATGGATGTAAATCCATTTACCATTTTTCATTCAAAATGGATAACTTAAAAAAACCAAACAGTATTCTTATCTGCAAGAGGCACAGATTTGCTGAAGAGTCAACATGCAATTGTGCCATTGCTCTTAAAACCCAGACTTCATAGGTTTAAAAGTACAGAGAAATAACTGATCAGTTCAAATTCTCCTTATGAATGGAAACATGCTACTTGATGATAAACTATGATCAATTTTTCTATACATATATAACTTTGAAAGAGATAGATATACTTCTAAGAGATACCTTTGCCTTTTACCAATTTGCTTCGAGGTAGTTGGTATCCACCTGTTATACAACTGTTCATGGGTCAGGTAATCACAAATCTTTACAATACTAGCCTTCTAAATCTCACAATGCATTATATATTAAGACATTGTGCACGGAAATAAAACTGGGGACAATTATATATTTAAACTTAGGGAGTAAAAAATTCACAAAATACCATTAAAAAGAGAAACTTCAAAAATCCATTTGTACTGCAAAATTCCACAATGGTCTGGTGTAAAACATGTAAAAAGACATACAAAGAATATAATCAAAATGATTAATGCTAATGATTTAATATATAGACAAATCACAAGACTAGAAATATTTCAAAATCAATCGATAAATGCTTATCAGCAGGAAGAATGTTGACGTACAAAATAAGGATAGTGCAAGAAGAACTGCAATCTATTTCTCTTCACTTTTGAGATTTTGGTTATGAACTGTACAGCTCGCTAGAGATGCTGCTGTCAAATTCAGATTCCATTCAATGGGACGATTAAGGCACATCTTAATGGGGCTCAAAGGGCGACTTGCTGTATTCCCATCAGACAAATTCACTTTCTCATCAGTTTTCACTTGTAGCATGCTGGAAAAAAAAAAGTGTAAAGCACTTTAGTTTTTACTTTAATTTCAAAGAAACTATCAACCTTGTAAAAGAAAATTCAGTAGTTTTATTGTTCAGACCTCTAAACAATAGAGATAATTGATTGTTGGGTTTTTTTTAGCTCCTGTCTCCTTAATGAACTGAATTCAACACAGGTAATTGAGAGGTCACTCAGATACCACTGGACAAAATTAGCATATACAGATTTCATCAGTGTACATCAGAAAGGATATTTAACTTACTGACCTTGGCCAGATTCAACCTTTCTTTTAACTTTTCCTTTAACGTACCAGGATCACAGCCTCTTTGAGACAAGAAGGAATTAACCTTTGTTGAATGCCTACCATATTCTAGGCACATTCACATGCATAATCTCAAATTTCATAACCACCAAGCAAGGTTGGTATACTGTAAGCTCATAAGAAACGATAAAAGTGAGTCACAGAGTTCCAGTACAAATAAAGTCGAATGGGCTGGAACTGGAATACAGTCCTTGCTCTTTCCCTTATGCCTGTCTACTAGCTCTCTGATGAGAATCTTCTCTAAAATCACAGAAACTTGAGAGTCCAAAGGATAGCTAGCCACTCCACATGTGTAATATTAAAGTCAATTCACATCTTCCAATGTGAATCCTTACGTTTAGAAATGATTTAATAGCTTGCTATACATTAGCTCATTTGACACGACTGATTAGTTCAGTTAGACTACATCATTCCTAAGCTTTCTTCAACCGCAGGTCAATGATCCTTCCCACTTGTAAAGAGGAAGCTGAGTTGGGTAGTATTTTAGTGGCTTATTAGAGTTGGTAAATGGCAGCAGCATCCAGACTTCTCTCCTTACAACTTCAAACAACTGACTCACTTGCCATTCAATAAGCCAGAGATTTAACCTGTTAAACCATATTTTAACAGCCATTATATTTTCACTGAGTTGAGTTCTCCCCAAACAGTCCCAGTTCCACCGAATGACATGGTTTCAATTTTTATAAATAATGAAACAAAATGACAGCTTAAAAGATTGTTCATCAAAAATAGTAAATCATCATTAAAAAAAATATCCAAAACCTAGAGATATGATCAATAACAACAGTAATGTTTTTCCTTCCTCCAAGGACTGCTAGTCTTCATATTTTTATTTGTATTTTCAAAACAAGGAAGTCTGATGTATGACTCTTTGAGAAACTCTAAAGCAAGCTATAAAAATACAATGATATTAATTGAGGTAGCTTGGTAGGTAAGTATATCAGGCATCAAACTCTACAATAAAACAACGGCATGGAGCAACAAATCATAGTCCTAAAAACGATTTTTTTTTCTGTTTTCTGTTTGCTATTTGATTGACAAAGGTGTATTCATCAGAGAATACTATTCAGTAACTACACTATTGTTCTTTTCAATACTTTAAAGACTTTTAAAGTTACTTTTCTAGAGAGTGTACTCCAAACTTGGGAACACAAATGCCAGGGATGCACAAAACTATACACATGCATGGGAAGAAAATAGTCAAGAAAAATAACTAAATGTTGTTAGTACCAATATACAGATTGACATGTTTAATTCATAAATATATACCTACAAAAACAAAACTAGCTGGTGTTTGAAGTTTGGGCACTACTGATCTTGAAGTGCTAGAACCAGAGGCATTAGAACAGCAGAGCTAGAAGTGACCTTTCTAGTCCCCACTTCCCCGCTTTTTTTTTTAAAAGAGATGATAGGGAAACTAAGATATAGGAAAATAGAAAAATAAACTGCTATTTTTCAGAGTGTTCTAACCAGATGTATGAGAACTAATATAAGAATCTCGATCTCTAATTATAATCCAGTACTTACCAGAGCACTTTTCAATTCCATCTTCTCTACCAGTCAAATTAACAGTTTTTGAATACCCATCAGAAAGCACTTTTGGATACAAAGATGAAGATATAGTCCACGCTTTCAAAAAATTTGCAGTCTACAGGAATTTTTAACAAATATACCTTTATATTTGGAAATTAAAATTTTGACTAGTTAGGTTTAATGTTAGAAATTTGTCATAGAATCATATACATTTGTACCAAGTGAAAGATTAATGTTCAACTTAATGTATTTTTTAAACAATGATTTTTTTTCATGTTTTAAAAATAGGTAATAAATTTGCAAAATTAAAAATAGATGATAACTACAAAATGTTATACAATGAAGTCTCTCACTGCTCCTAGCCCCTCTTCCAGGAGCAACTACTGTTGCCAATTTCGTGTGTATTATTCCAGATAGTCTCTCTGCATTGATATATATGTATATATGACTGTTTCAAATATCTCCTTTCCCCCTACACAATTCTGAATACTGTTCTGTATCTTGCTTATATATTTTGGAGATTGTTCCATATTTGTACAATGAATATTTGATTATTTTAATAGCTACATAGAACTCCATTCTACGGCTATGTCATAATTGACTTAGCCAGTCTTCAACTGACAAACTTTTGGGCTATTCCAATCTTTTGCTTAAAAATATCAATGTATTGAATATTCTTATGTGTGTCTCTTTAAGTATATGTGCAAGTACATCTTCAGGACTGATGTCTAGGATTGGCGTGGCTGGGTCAACGGGTGCTTTAAAAATTTTGATAGATATTACCGAAATTCCCTTCACAGACTGTGTACATTTTTACACTCTGACCAATGATATATGAAAATGTCTTCCCTCAAACTCTTATAACAATGTATAATAAAATTTAGGGAAGCTTAAAAAACTGTATGCCCTGGCTTAATTTGCATTTCTCTTCTCAGTAAACTTATTTTCATATCTTGAAGCCATTTGTATTTCCTTTTCTGTGTTGCCAGTTGAGACGACTTCTCTCGTATTGCCAGGCAGTTAAGAATTAATCCTGTGTTCTGTGTGATTAATCCACAGGGGTGGGATTAATCGAATCCCACCCCTCCCCACCCTGCCTAGTTTATTTGTTGTTCGTATCTGCTTACAGTGAGTTTGTCATGAATCCATTTTAAATTTTATATCATCAAATTTATCAGTCTTTTATTTCATGGCTTCTCTGTTTTACATCATGATTAAAAAGCTTAAGGAGCAGCATTTGAATCATCTGATAAAGTGGCTTTATATGTCCATATCCAGGATTCTAATGAAAGCCCAGCAATAGTGTATCCAGTGGTACTCTTGAGAGTAAAGAATTGGGGAAAATAATGTAAGGACCCAGGTTCCAGTTCTGACAATATTAATAAGCAGCCTTATGACCTTGGACATGTAACCTTAGCCTCCTTCAGCCTCACTTTCCTCATCTGTAGAAAAACAAAAGTAAATGACATCTTCCCTGCTTACATGTTTCTGATGATCTAATTAGAGTCAGTTAACATGCTTTAATAAGCATATGGAGCTATAAACAAATGCAAACGCACATACTTTGGTGAAAGGGGGAAGAAGCTGGAGAGAGGTACTTATCCGAAGTAAGTCCCCTTCTAACTCTATCTCTACCATCCAGGAACCCAGATGGCAAGTGAGGCTGAATAAGGGCAAAGGGTGCCTGCAATGATTATGGCAGACAGCTCAGCCTATTTTCAATACTCCAGTAATTTCACTCACCCTAAGACAAAGCCCCTCTCCACCATCTGAATGAAAGTTTATAGAATATGTGCATTTGGAAAGTATCAAAGATAAAAATCATTTGTGAGTTATGAAAATCCAAACAATCATCATCTGTGATTTAAAGTAATGATACTGATAATTCTAACAAAAATAATTTTTAATATATACAACTTATAATTTAAACTTGTTTTACTTATTACTGGAGATATGTGATAGTTCATTTCTGTCATACAGACAATAAACTTAAGGTGAGCCACACTGCAGGAAACAAATTTTAGTGTGATCAAGACAGGTCCGAAAATAGCATTTGTAGAGCAGTTGCTATATGCCAGGTACTATGCTAAAAGCCTTTTTTACATTACCTGATTAAGTTCTAACAATCATCCACTGAGGCTCAAAGAAGTAAAATGACTGACCCAAGGTCACACAACTAAGTGAGTCTTCAGGGCCTATGATCTATTTACACTATCCTGCACACTGACTCTTGGTTTGTGATTCTGTCATGATTCTCCCTTCGTGTTAATATCCATTTATCTATTTCTTTAGAATACTTAACATACGCCACATGTCTGGCCTACGGCCATAACCTTATCCAGGAGACCTATATGTTTAGAGCATGACTTTTCTTTATGTTTAACTAAAGAGGGGGCTGCCAGTCATACTTTTAATTTCTCAGTGTGAAAAAAGAAAAAACGTTAGGGCAGAGACTGACATGAGAGCTACCATAAAACTATTCTTTAGGTTAAGGGTTTCAGGGAACACAAGTTTATCTTTTCAAAGAGAGAAAGAACTCAGTTGTATGCATGGATAAACAATTCTGATATAGGATTTGGAATTTGAATAGTTGCTATAATGTCGCTGAAACCATCAAATTTGAACTTAATGCCAGTGGGTGACTGGTTTATTTTCCTTTGGAAATAATTAACTGAATTAATTACTGTTAATTCAGTAAAAAGTTTACTGAATAGTTGTAACTCAGCACTGTCTTTGACCCTGATCTCTCTCCAAATCTGACCAAATATCATGATATGGTTGTCAGTTTGCAAAACTAGAGCAGAGAACCTTCCTGAAGTAGACAAGTGTATTCCCATGTTTTGGATGTAATAAGAAGTTATAAAAATGAAGTCATTGGTCTACTGGACCCTAAATGTGATGGTTCTTAGGTTCTAGGAGGCCAGTATAGAGGACCATGCCACAGAGCAAAATGTTTCACTTCTATACGGAGCTGGCATGTGTTCATCAGCAAGGTCCGCTGTTAAGTAAAGTTAAATCCTTAACCAGTACCTACCTAATATGTTAGGAATATAAAAGACTGTGATGGTATCTGTCTTCAAGGGTTTTGCAGCTTGGTAAGGAGACAGTGGGGAAAAAGTATTCATAAGTTACCAGAATTAAAAGCAGTAAAAAAAGGAGTAGCTAAGGGCAAAGGGATTACAGAGAAGGGAAAGATGAATCCCAGAAGTGGGGAGATGAGGGGGAAAAACATTTGAAATAGGTCTTTAGGGATGAGGATTTTAGGAAAGTGGGACAGAGGGAGACTTTAGAGCCTGAGTTCTGATCCTGAATCAAATCACTCACCCGCTGAGTGTACATTCCTTAGCCTCTAAGCTTCAATTTAACTGGATAGTGAAGATAGAATACCACATCTTAAGGGTAATGTGATTATTAAATGAGTTGATGTAGATAAAGCACCTGCATAGAGAATGCATGTAATATGCCCAGCTGGACACATAGTAAGGAGTCAATAAATGTTAGTACTAATAACAAAAATCAAAATAAAAAATTACATGTGTGGGAATAAAGTATGGCAGATATGTGTATGATTTGTTTCTACAATGTTCACCATACTAGTATGTTCCTATAATTTGTATAGTCAGATAATAATACGACAGTTTAATTTTGAATCTCTGGGCTTAAAGGGGATCAAACGTAAAAAAGCCATACAATGTAGCCAGGTAAACATGGTCCACTAGTGAACCATGAGGTCTAACACGACCAAATAGATCCTTTCTCTTGTTGGCAAACTCTCTAAGAGTTAGGTTGTACAGGTTTTTTGGTTTTTTTAAAAGACTTAATTTATCTCAAGAGTAAAATTTCCCTTTGGTAAGATACTGATGAATTTAAAGACGCATGAGGGAGAAGATATGGGGATATATGGATATGTATAGCTGATTCACTTTGTTAAAAAGCAGAAACTAACACACCATTGTAAAGCAATTATACTCCAATAAAGATGTTAAAAAAAAAGAAAGATTAACACATGGTGCATAGTATGTGCTTAATTAGTAAGTGCTACCATGATTATTAGACAGCAAACCATGGTAATCAAGAATTCAAAAGAAAACATTTAGAATTGAATCATTTCTACTGAGAAATAAGATAATCTACCTGAATTTTTAGTTGAATGGAATGAAGGAGATTGCAGTCAGATCAAAGGTACAAAACAAATTCTCTCCAGGAATCAATGAACAGTTTGCATTGCTACATGACTTAGAAATGATTCTTGGCCTTGTAGGGATCCCTGAATTTCTTAGTGAACTTGTATATTAAATTAGTACAACACAACTGTGCCTAAAGCAGTACTGTATTCAAATATTCAGTAACTACATGTGATTCACATACCTTTATAAAAATAAAATAGAAAACTTCAGTACTAAATTAATATGAAAATAAAAGCAATTAGCAAGTTGTTTATCTAAAATAATGCCAACTAACTGTAAAAGATCGCCGAACCTGGCATGACTTAAAACAAATGTTTTTGAACCCTGTTCCCATAGGCCTTCTCAGGAACTTATCAATGATCATCATCAATGATTCCGACCCTCTTTTTTTTTTTTTTAAATATACCATCTGTGGCAGATTAATTCCATTAATAGCCTCAGTTCTTCACCCATCACTATATGCACTCTCTCTGCCCTGTCATTTTACCATGTCCTCTCATTCTGCCTCACCTATGTGATTTGCTCTAGCTAATGGGATATTAGCAAATATGATGCAAGCTGAAGTTGAGAAATTGGGCATTTATGCTCACTTTTACACCTCTGCTTTTGCCCTGAGAACATGCCTGGGCTGGTTTACTGGATGGCTATGAGAGACTCAGGCTGAAGCTGCTATGGAGCAGGGCGAAGCTATCCACTTGACAGCCAGCTAACCCCAAAACACTCGACGGAGCCCAGCCAATATCCAAAGAACCTCCAGGCTTATTTTCAAATCACTGATTCATGAGTGAAATAAATGCTTATTTACTTTAAGCTAACGAGTTTTGGGGTGGTGTGTAATGTAGCATTGCTGTGGCAATAGATAAATATAGACCATCTCTTCTCAATTGGATCCTCACCATGATGTTTAAACAAGTGCGAGGTCTCTCATTCCTTAAAAAACAAGGCTTCAAAAAAAAAAAAAAAAAAAAAAAAAAAAACAAGGCTTCACTCAATCTTTTACCTTCCTGAGGTTAATATTTTTAGAGTTAGATTACTTTAATGAGTTGTCCTATACTTGCTACCACCATTTTCGATACCTCTCATTCTTTAACCTACTCCAATCTAGCTTCCAGGCCTTTTACTCCATGAGGACAGCACTAAAGTCACCAATGAAATGATAAGTCTAATGAACGATCTTTAGTTTTCAACTTTTTTGCCTTCCTAACAACATTCAACACTGTTGCCCATTTCTTCTGCTATGGACTGGATTGTGTCGGGCCCCTCTCTCCCCCATGCCCCTCCCGTCTCCCTGCCTCAGATTTATATATTAAGAGATATAGGGCTTTTAGGAAGTAATTAAGGTGAAATGAGGTCACAGGGCAGGGCCATAATCCAATAGGATTGATGTCCCTATAAGATGAGAAGGAGATACCAGAGAACAGGAAAATGGCCTGCAAGCCAGGAAGAGAGCTCCCATCGGCAACACAGAACCCTCCAGATCTTGGACTTCCCAGCCTCCAGAACTGTGAGGCAATAAATTTCTGTTGTTTAAGTCATGCAGTCCATGTTAATTTGTTATGGCAGCCTGAGCAGAGTAAGATACACTCTTTCTTGAGACTCACTTTTTTTTGGCTTTTGAGACAAAAAACAATACTGGCTTTCCTCTGCCTCTTCCTGTCACTGCAAGGCATCCCACTCTACCTGCAGAATACATATTGGCATTTCTCAAGGTTGAGTCCCAGGCTTTCTTTTCTTCTTCTCCTATACTCTCCCTTAGCTCTCATCCATACTCAGTTTCAGTCATGAATGATATCCTAGATATCTCAATTTTCCTGAGTACTCAACCTAAAGCAGCTCTCCCTAAAAACTCCTTATGTCATTTAATTTCATTAACACAGAATTTACCAGTGCCTTCTGTTTTCTATTTTATTTTTCCCCCCTCCCAAAAAAATACAAGCTTGATGACAGTAGAAATCCCTGCTGGTCTTGTTCAGTATATTATTTTCAGCACCTAGCATACAGAAACTGGATAAATATTTGTTAAAAAAATAAATCTGGGATATTTGTTTCTGGCCATGATGAAGTAACAAAATGAATTTGCCCTCTCACTTTAAACAGCTTAAAAAAACCCCACAAAATATATGAAATAATGTTTTTAAGATAATGGATGACAGGAAGTACAGGATGACAATGATTCCTGACAAAAGGGAAGCAAAAGGTGGTAAGACCTAAAATTTTCTCTGGCTTACTGCTTGGAGAGTTTCCAGGCTGCAATATAGGGGGAACCCAAATAGAGCTTGGAAATCTTCCTGAGAAAGGAAGACAGAGTTTGGAGGTGAAGGAGTCCCAGGTGACTAGAATGTGTGGAGCAGAATACAGGATAGAGAGCTGCAGAGAGAGCTAGTTGCAGAGCTCCTTGCAAGTCTGTAGATAAATACTGATCAGTACATTAATGCTTCCCAGGGCTGTGAGAAAGACCACTGAAAAGGACCAGCTGGAAAATACATAGAGGCCATACAGGACTGGATATGATTGGTGTTCCCACCAAAAAGAATGGAAAGACCTCCTAGCCCCTGGGGCATTAAGTAGAGTCCTCAGACAGGTGTTGGTACTACCTGACTAGCGGGGTAAAATTAGCCACTGAGAGGATGTGAACATGGTTTTTGAGAACCTGCATGGTCTATCCTTCACTTGCTCCTCAATCTTCACCACACCTGACATCATGCTCCTCCTTTCCGTCTTGACTCAAGACACACCAGTCATGTCTTATCCCTCTTACCCGCCAGGAATACCATGCCTCATACTTTTTTCACATTCAGTTCTTCCTGGAAGATCACTGCTCCCCTCCCCATTCTCTGCCTTGGCCTAGTTGGTTCCTACTCAGTCTTCCTACTCACTCTCACTCAGCTCAATGGTCATTTCCTCAGAAGTCTTCCTTCACTTCTCTGACTTGATAAGATCTCCTTATAAGGATTTCTCATAGTACCACCTACGAATTAAGAAGTTGTAAGATTTGTGTAACTGTTTTTTCAATGTCTGCCTCTCCAAACAAACTTGACCGTGAATGGAGTGACATCTGGTTTTGTCCCCCCATCATATTCCATATGTCTAGCATACTGCCTGGCACACAGGAGACAAACCTTTTTGAAAGAATTAATGGGGTCTATAGATACTGGCTTTTAAAATCTAGCCTTCTGTACGTTTATATAACACAGAGGCAAAGAAGCAAACAAATGAATTTTCCAGGTTGCCTAGAACTGGAATTGAGGGGGAGAAAAAAGAAGCCAAGGTCTTGCTTAAAATTAAACAAAAGCAAGGAAGAAAAAAACCTGGCAGGATGAAATCATTCACACACCTACTCTGCCTTTTATTTTTCTGTAATTAAACAAAAGGTGAATTCAGTAGGCTTTATATTATGATAATCACAGGATACTCAGCTCCACTACAAAGAAAACTATTTACTGCCCAGGAAAAATGAGGAGAAAAACATGGTAGCCATGAAAGCTGAATTAAAAATTTTGAATTACTAAGTGAAGAAATAGAGAAGGAAAAAAGGGGTAGAAAAGGGGAGAAGAGAACACTTGAGGAAGGAATTTAAGGTGTGAAGCACTGAAATCAATCTCTTTCTAACAGGTGGTAGCAGCTGGTTAAGGAAGAGAAGGGTGACCCTTGAACTTACCTCAGATAGACAAAGCAGGTCTGGAGGCTGCTGGGAGAGAATAAAGGTTTACAAAACAGAATAAAACTGGCATTGATGCTCCCCCAGCACCACTGTGCTGGATAAAGACAGGTCTTGTTCCATAGAGAAAAACAAAATAACACAACTACGCGTCAGAAATGTATTGTGTGTGAGGTGGGAGTGGACAACAGGGAGTGAGTATGGATGGGTGTTGGGAATTAACTGGATATAATAATCTTAATTTACTAAAAAAATACAGTAATTTTTTTTTCTAGTCACACCTTATTAAAATTCTACTGATATTACCAGGGGTCAGCAAACTTTTTCTGCAAAGGGCCAGATAATTAATATATTAGGCTTTGTGGGCTTTATAATCTCTGTTGCAACTACTCAATTCAGCTTCTGTGGCATAAAAACAGCAATAGACAAACACATAAGTGAATGAGCATGGCAATGTTCCAATAAAACTACTTACAGACGCCCCAAGTTAGAAAGTTAATTTTGTTTGAAAATAGTGCTGTACTCCATATCCATTAAAAGGGAGAATCAGGGCTTCCCTGGTGGCGCAGTGGTTGAGAGTGCCTGCCGATGCAGGGTCGCCTGGACTCAGGTTCGTGCCCCGGTCCGGGAGGATCCCACATGCCGCGGAGCGGCTGGGCCCGTGAGCCATGGCAGCTGAGCCTGCACGTCCGGAGCCTGTGCTCCGCAACGGGAGAGGCCACAGCAGTGAGAGGCCCGCGTACCGCAAAAAATAGGGAGAATCAAACAAATTATCTTTCTTTAACTTATACTAATTATGTTGCCAAAGCGAAAAAACAACTTGAAATATTTTTTGATAAGTTCCCTGAGTTCCTTTGTAACTCTAGTATCTAACAATGCATGGTAGATCAAAAGAAAAATATACAATATTTGTTGAATAAATTGAATAGTTTTCCATGAAAGATATGGGGCAATTAGTAAAGCAGAATGTCCGTAACAGTTGACAAAGCAATGGTATATAAGATATGCAATAACAATTCTAAGACAAAAAATCAAGACAAGGAATTACTAAAGTAGCTGTTTCATATTTTAACATAGTATTATGGCAATAATACTATATTAAAACTCTTTAAAACCTAACATTCTTCTCTTTACTCAGTTCCTATGAAAATTATAATGATGGGAAAATAACCGATTGTAAACAGAATGGATTTTTATTAAAATTTTTTGATTTCATTAGAATACTTTAAATTATTGGGTCACAGTTTTAATATTTTTACTGATGGAACTGGCAAGTAAAATGGTAATATGAAGCCCATGTAATAAAGAATAGGTCAATGTATTTATTATTTCTTACATTAAAATATCTGTCTTTGTTTCATCCAGTTCTGACCAAATTAAGTGTGGATAAATTAAGACTTGAGGAGACACTGATCTCGTATGTTTTCCTAAACTCGTAAGATACTTTCTCATGGTCTGTAATACAGAGAGGAAAGCCACCTGAACTGACCGCTACCACAGCTCTTCCTTTCTTAACTCATTATGAAATAAAATCTAATATACAAAAATGAAACTTATTATACAAAATAGGCTGATCCACCATGCATTGTTAGACATTAGAGTTACAAAGGAACTCAGAGAACTTATCAAAAAAGATTTCAAGTTGTTTTTTCACTTTGGCAGCATAATTAGTATAAGCTGAAGAAAGATAATTTGTTCGATTCTCCCTATTAATGGATATGGAGTATAGCACTATTTTCAAACAAAATTAACTTTCTAACTTGGGGCATCTGTAAGCAATTTTATTGGAACATTGCCATGCTCATTCACTTACGTGTTTGTCTATTGCTATTTTTATGCCACAGAAGCTGAATTGAGTAGTTGCAACAGAGATTATAAAGCCCACAAAGCCTAAAATATTAATTATGTGTCTTCTTTCAATGGTGAATCTTAGTAAAGCACTTACAATTTAATTTTGATTACTCTAACAATTTACGTACAACAAGAACAAATCTAGTACATAGATTAACTTACATTTTTACAGTCATTGCTTTCTTTCTGGGAACATCACAGTAAGTACAGAGAAAGCCTAGCAGGAAACTATGTAGAGCAGTGCTTCCTAATTATGTTGCCCAAACTGTGTTCCGTGGGATATAAAATTTGGAGAATGCAGTTTAACATGCTAATGGGGCACTGCGACTCAATAAGCGCAGGAAAGAGAAGGGAGCATTTCCCAACGTTATTAGACCACAGAACGCTCTGCTCACAGAACATCTTGGTGGACGAGCATTTCCTGGAATACACCTTTGGAATGCTTGCGTAGCAAACTAGATTAAGGTGACTAAATCATCTGGAAACGTTTTTCTATCAGAATGAAATTCAGAAAATCATCTACTCTATGCTTCACAGTTCTTCCATTAGAAGATAATTATGATGCTGAGTAACAGCACATGAAGTAACTCTAATTCTAAATTTTATTTTTAAATGCTAAAGGATACTCTGTGCCGAGGGTTGCCTCAACCATACAAATTTAAAAGAATATCTTGAGTTAGGATTCAAAAAAAATATGGTAAAATGTTCATTAGCAGGACCAGAGAGGTATGCACGGTTAGTATCAGTTTTAGGTAGTTAAAGGAGTAATCACCCATCAGTTATATACCTGAGTGAAAACCAGAATTCTGAATGGAAAGAATATATATATATATATATATATATATATATATATATATATATTCAGTCGGTTTTGAGGATAGACCACAAAACAGGAGAAGCTGACAAACTGAACTTTTTTCAATCCAATCGAAAGTGTCAACTTGAGTTCTGAATTTTTATGGGAAAATTTAATGTTTTAGGAAAATAGTAGCTTTAAGTACACATTAGGTTATTCTAGTTTGAAATTTCCTCAGAGGTGTCCAAAGTCCATTTATTATATCCAGATATGTATCAATTAGGAAAAGGCACACCTTTGCTTTAGGAATTCAAGACACTGACATTGAAGAGGTCTATATTATTATTTTCAATAGTCACACACAATTTTAGGCCATTATCACCTCCGAAACTATCTCTTACAATTGGCCCTTCACACACCCCATTCTGCCCTCCCCTCAAATCTACACTGTGTGCAGCTATTAGAAAAAGACTCCTTAGAATTACACTTTGATCACATAGTTTATCACAATTCACAGAATAAATTCTTGGTTTGATCTCTTTTCTTCCTGTTACACCCACTTGGTGAACCTAATTACTCTTAAGTATAAGGGCCCACCTTTCTCCAAGCTTACATGCTGGCAACTGAGATAAAATCACAAAGCTGTTCAATCCTGTTATTTCTTGAGACAGTATTTCAAACATTATCCACAGAGCTCAATGCCCACCATGCTACTCTTAGATTACCTCTTGATTCATAGAAAACAGACTCTACTATCCTCAATACTCTGCCCATAAACTGCTTTGCATCCTCATATATTATCCCCACTATCCTCATGTTTTAAGAGAGAAATGACTCTTCTGGCCAAAACCAATCTCTCTAATGATGCCCCAAGATATCCCATAATGAAGTCAGGGGCTTCACTCCATTTCTCCTACTTGCCATCTCATTTTTCTATCTTCAATCTTTTTTTTCCACTGGCTTCTTCCCATTGGCATCTAAACATCCTTCAACTGGGCTTCCTCTCACTACTTCCCTATTTTCTCTCCAATCGTAGCTATTTACATTTTTCTGTGCTAATTTTCTTCATTTCCTCTTCCTGCATTTAGTCAATCACAACATTTCTGGCTCTATTAGTCCACCAAAACCGCTCTCTCCCAAATCTCTAAAATAACCTCTTGTGCTATGTTCAATGGAACATTTCAAGGCCTAACTGACCTCTTAATAACATTTTACACTGTTGTTTTTTCTCTTCTTAAAACATATTTCGTTTCGCCACGCTCTGCTGGCTCTCCTCTTACCTCCTGACTACTCATCAGTCTCCTTTTGCACATATCTTTTCCTTTCTCCATATCTTTGGGGCTCCGAGACCCTATGTTCTTCATATTTTACACTGAACAGTCTCTTCCACTCTCATGGCTTCAATTATTTGCTGGCCCCCAAATCTGTATCTCCAGCTCAGACCCCTCTCCTGAGCAAAAAACCCATATTAACTCATTCCTTCCTAAACATCTTTTCTTGGATACCCCACTAGATACCTCAAATTTCTTATGTCTAAAACTGAACACCTTGAGTGTTCTCTTATATCTCAGTGAATATTACAATCACCTACCCAGATGCTGAAGCCGAAAACCTGGATGTTATCCTTCATTCCTCTCTTCTCTAAGACAGGTTGATTCTACTTCATGGATCTCTCTCAAATATATCGATTCTTCCCCATTACTGCCACTATTAGGGCTCAAGATATATTTTTTTTCATCAACTGATGCTGACCTCACAATTTGGGCTATGCTTCCATCGGTAGCTTTATCTTCTGCCATTTTTCCATCTACCCCCTGCCCCATCCTTAATTCCTATTTTGTGTCTCAGCTATATGAACTAAATTAACCAGTGCTCCAGACAAGCCTGCTCTCTTCTGCCACCCAAATTTTCCCTCTGCAATTTGCTTCTGCCTGAAATACTCTCTGGACTTCTAATACTTTGTCATCCTTCAAATTCCAGCTTAAAAGTAGGAATCCTTGCCTAATTCTCTGAACCTGGGTTCAATTTCCCTGTGACGTGCTCCTACAGTCAAATCTCTCCCATCACAGCACTCATCTTTCTACCAGAATTGCCTATTCACTATCCCCCATGAGATGATAAGCTCCTTGAGAGTACAAACCATGACTTTCACCATTCTACCCTCTTAAACCATATAATATCCCACTTAAAACATAAAATACACTCTATATATTGAATAAATAAGTGATATAGGTCTTCTTTTTCTCACTTAGATGGAAAAAGAACTTTTTGAACCTTTTCCGGTGCCTAAGAGCATATTGTAGGCATTCAAAAAGTATTTGTTGAAACAAGAATAGAATAGAATTGCATTTCTTCTTCTTCTTTTCCATGTCTACGGTTGATATATAGCAGTACAAATGTAGTCAAGTATAACTTTTAAAACTTCTGTGTATTAAGCTATATATGGACAGTTAATCTTGAAATGTTTAAAAACAAGGCATTTGTGGTAGAAGCAAAACTCTTTATCAACAGAAATATTCCATTAATTCATTATATACCTAGAAAAGTCCTGTTGTTAAAAGTCTATCTCAAATTTCCAGTCACTAAGTACTCTATGAAGAAGAAAAACACATATAAAACTAATAATGAATTTTAGTGTCATTTCCAAAAAGGCAAAAAGAAGTATGGAATATCAAGAATAATGAGAAAAAAACAACACCTTAAGAAACATTTAGAAATCGGATAATATAACAAATATCGCTATAAATACAACTTTATAAAAATAATGTCCCTGTTGATTGAATGGAAAAAAAAAGAATGTTAAAAAATAAAGAAGGAAAGTTATCAGTAAAAGATAAATAAAACTTTAAGCAGAACAGGAACTACTACTAGTAATTTTTAAAATGAGAAAAGGTGAAAAACAACTCTTAATATGATATTAAAATTTTTTTAAATGTCACAAGGATTTGAAATTAATTTGAAAAGTAATAATTAGGCATCTTCCATTTTATTTTTCTAGGGTGATCTCATATTTATAGTGAGGTGAAGAATCATATTAAAATAAATTTACACTTATACCTTAGAAAGATACAATGGTTAAGAAGCTGGAAGGAACAAAATACAGTTCTGTTGAAAAATGACAATGTAAACTAGCTTTAGTATGAAATGAGGATGGTATAAAGAATTAAAAATGAAACACTACACTTTATTCTCCATTCATGGCAGTCTTTTAAAAAATATGTGTGAATATTTTTAGGTGAATTATAAGTTCTTTTAAAAAAATAACTATCAGATTTCTTCCCTCTTTTTCCCTGATATACTATTGGTTATAATATTATTTTCAGTTATCCTTAGGGCAAGAAACAAAGGGCATTACTTTTAGATTTGACTCATCTTTCATAATGGAGACTCTAATTTGACCACCTTTAAAATTTTAATCACTGAATGTTAGATAGTTAAAATTTTAAAATCACTGCATGTTAGATATACTGAAATAGGTATTATAAAGTTATTCAGTTAAGTAATTGAATTTTGGGGGTCATAATAATCTTCTAACCTATTAAAACTTGAGTTTAATTACTGATTTTAATATTTTAATTTAGGACCCGAGAGTGTTTTTTTAGCTTTTAAAAAAGTTTTTTAAAAAGGTAACAAAAATAAAGCTGCCAATACCTTCTGGACCCCACAAAAGCCTCCCCTAAAATACACAATGTAACAATGCAACCATATGATAAAATATCCTTAAATTTCCAAATGTAACCTGGCACTCTTTCACGTCAGGGAAGTAATCAACAAGCACTACCACACTCTCACTTATCCTAAATTGTCTAGCACCTATCAATAGGCAGAGCTTGAACTCACTATGATGGCAACTACAGTGTTTACACCCAATTTTTGCTAGGTTCTAGGGGTAACAGTCTCCCTGAGGCACAAATGCCAGGTCAGTATAACTGAGTAAAGCCCATGATTACTTGCTGAAGTCATTTCAGTTTGCATTCTGAATTTAGCATTACCTTAAAATTACCTGTATACGACTTTCTCCCTTGCTAGGCTACGGATCATCTCCGTAAAGAAATCCTTTATATACATGGAATCTAGTTCAATGTCAGATATGAAAAAACTATTCAACAAGTTGCTGATTTATTGGGAAAAAAAAATCTTGTTCCTTGATACTCTTTAAATAATAAAATCCTAAAGTGGTTCCCAAAGTAGTACCAAAGGGCCTAACTTAATGGTATGTAAGACTGATACCCTAGGATTATTACATGTTATAGTCTGTATCAATTTAGCCATGAGATAGTTTTTACTTCCTTCCAGATGGTCTCAAATCAAGACAATAAATATATATTAGCCTGTAGTGTAGTAGTTAATTTTTAGACAGTTGTTTGGGCATATTTATTTGTCAAACTGTTTTCTATATTTTATATTAGAGCTATCAGATGCAAAAGCAGGTAATGTTTACATTAATATTTTTAGAAGCTTTCTATGTCTCAAATATACTTTAATTTGCTTGAAATCCTGGACACATTTAGATGTGGGGAAGTGCACTGGGACATTTAGCAGCACCTAATTTCACGAGTTTCATACTAGGTGCCAAGAAATTAGATTGTCCAAATTTTTTGGAAATAAAACTAAATCAGCTGTTCTTTTTCTACCCATTATCTCATACTTTACTCAAGGCACCTACAATGAAACTTTAAAATTACGTAGAGAAAAACTTACCTAGTTGGGATTTTGAATAATAGTTTGCCATTTGTCCACTGTTGCAAGACTGCCGTTTATGTCTTTTTGTTGACATTTCTGTGGTCTTCCATGGTGGTCTTTTTCTTTTGTTCAATTTGCTAAGAACTTCAGAACTATCAGAAGGATTCTTGTCATAGTTAACACATTTATTTAATTTACTATTGTCAAGTTGGCTAGGAAATTTATTGCTTGAAGGACTATTTGCTTTAGCATTTTCTATTTCTTTAGATTGCTTTTTAAAAGAATTTTGCCTAGCAGAATGGGATCTTAAGGTAATGTGCTTTGATTCTTCTATGTGAGTTTGATGATTACTTCCACTGTTAACAGATTCAGGAGAGTAAATGATTGTATTTAACTTAAAAGTATTTCTGTGTTCAAGATAGTTGATCTTCCTCAAAAATATTCTACAATCTTTTAAGGTTTTTGACCTCCAATTATTTGGACATACATTTCCTAGTCTTGGGCCCTTTTCAAAATCTTTTTGGCTGCAGTTTGTTCCATTCTCCTTTGCTTCTGACTTAAATTTATTCTCTAAACTACCATGTGTTTTGAAGTCAGACATTGCCACCCTCTGTTGCAAAAAGTCATCCCTGACCTTAGGTGGCAAAATAAACTGATTATCTACTGTGTTTTTTCCTTGGCGTGGGATGTCAGCATTTGTTCCTCCCTCAGTCTTACTCAAAAATTGGTTCTGACAAAAAAATCTTAAGTTCCTCCTTTTAGAGATCCAAGCACCTGTTCCATGGCTGTGCAGCTTTCCCTCTCTTCTCCACCTTTCATGCCGCAACCTCTTAAACTCAGTTCTTTTTAACCTAGTTAGTGTTAAATTACTTTTCACATTTAAGAGTGGAGAGCTAACCACTTTATGCAGTATATGCAACTTCCCTGCTGATTTTGAAGGAGAAGATAGTGCAAATTTTTTAAAGTGCTTTCTGAAGGGGCTGGTATTAAAATCAGAATATTTGGTCCCTAATTTAATTCCTCTGGTATTTATTACTTCCAAAGGGTTTCGTGCATTTGCTTTTCTAACTAGTGAAAGAGACTGCGTTTCTGTTGTTTGCATAAACCAGGTACAGAGTTCATTCAAATCATACTTTTTCCGAAAAAGCATTTTTACAGGTGAAACTTCAAGTTCTAAAAAACAGGTGTCCAAAGGGCTTGCTATTTTGAAGTTATCATTTTCAATGTGTTCTCTTTTTTTATGAACACAATTTTCAGCTTCATCTCCACTCACGGGCACCCAAGCATTTGTTATTTGCTCAAATCTATTGTTTAATTCCTCTAATAAGGAATCGTTTGAAGTAGAAGCAGCCCACCACCTGAGCAAAGGGTTTGATGAAATTATAGGGTCCAAGGATACTTCAGAAATGGGTATTAATTTATCTTCCAAACGCTTTTTTGCATTCCTTGAATTTCTAGCTCCTGGTGTACCTTTGGAAGCTATTTTAATCCTTGACTGCTTATGTTTGTCCTTCTGACTTTTACCTTTCTGCAAATGGAGTTTACACGATTTATGGAGCAGAGCATTTCTATAAATAAGTGAACCAGAAGATGCTAATGAATGTAAGAAATGCAGAGATGGTTTTCGATCCCTAATAGAATGTCTCAAAGGTATAGTAGCAACCATACTTTTTGATCCATTCTTAAATTCGTCAGCTTCAGTGTGCCTTGTATCCACGGTGCACTGGTGATCATATTTTACTTCAGGCAGATTTTTTTCTAATATATTCTCTTGTTCTAAGGGAGGTAAGCAGCTGCTAATACTTACTTCTCTCTCCTGAGGTGAAATTCTATTAATAGTCACAGATATGCCAGAGATTTTCACTTTTGCAGGTCTACCAGGCTTCCTAATTATTGCCAAAGACTTCTGATTTGGTCGAATAATGTTCTTGGAAGGTTGAGGTATCACAGACTTGTTCTTGATAGGTCTAACATGTTCAAAGCCAGACCCCAAGGTCTCAGTTTCAGTAGTCAGACTTGAAATAGCACTTATTCTTTCACCCGAGTCTATTTCACATTCTCTAATATTTCTGAGACTATTATATTCTGTTGGAAAATCAGCAACGTTATTATTTAAAGACATACCATTACTTATGTTTACACTTCCTTCAGAAACATGCCTTTTAGTTCTTCTTGACCTTCCATAAATAACAGTTACTATAATACTCTTCTTATATATACCTTCTTTTACTTCTGATAAGAGAGATTCTGGGCTTTTCTTTTCAGCACTAAAGGACTCATTTTGGCAAATGGTGATGTCCGTTTGGTCAGTTTTAGGTTTGGGTGGTCTTCCAATTGGTCGCTTAATCTGTTTCACAACCTGGGGACCTATTTTTTTAGGTCTACCTGGTTTTCTTTTAAAAGATGAATCAATAGCACTGCTTGAATATTCCTTAGGTTCCTCTTGTGGCTTATCACTATTCAGATCATCTGTAAACACTGCAGAGGATTCTGCAGTTTCTTTTGCACAATTAAATTTGTTTAGTTCTTTTTGGAGACCGTCACTATCATTAAGATTAGAACTATAATTTTCAAAGTTGGCATTTGGGATATTCTCATTTGTTTCTTTTGTTTTTTCATTTACTTGATGAGTTGGTCGTTTTTCTGAAGGAAGATAGCAATTTGATTCGGAATTACCAACTGAAGTTAAAGTATATTTGACTCCTTCACTGCTTTTAACCTCAGATAAAAACATGAGTTTGATAGGACTAGAATAGTTGGCAAAAGAAGAGCTTTCAATGGCTTCATATTTTGTTGGTACATTTTCAACACTGGAAATCAAGCTACCTGTATTTAAAACAGATGACTTTTTCTGGTTATCAAGTCTTTTGTTATTCAAATCTATTGTAGGTATATGATTGCTTTTAATATTGGTGGATGCCACTATGGGTTTTGATAAACTCTGCTCTTTGCATGTCATTCTACTTACAGTAAGAGTCATATTTCTACCAGCATGTTGATCTTTATCATCAATTTCGATCAATTTCTTGGATGCTTTATATCCTTCCGATAATGACTGATTATTCCAAGACTTTTTGGCCATATTTATTGTATCTTCCAAACGTTCCACAACAACTTGTAAATTAGAATTCATTGCAATTCTGTTTAAATCTATATTGTGTGAGCTTTCAATCTGAATATTTTTTACTGGATCTTTTTTTTTTGTAGAGTCACAGACTTTTTTGGCCTTAGGTGATTTTTTGAAAATATAATTATTTGTTACGTATATAGAATACCACCCTGGAGGTACAATATTTCGTTTAGTTCTGCTCAAAAGTCCAGGGACATCACTTTTCAAAGGAGTTTGAATATTCTCTAATTTTGGATTCTCTTTATGATTTTGCAAAAAATTTTTTCCAGCCACAGATTTCTCCTGTGATCTTCTTATGCTCCTTTTCTCAGAAGTTGTTTTAAAGCTTTCTGGAAATGCATCAAAAGCCAAGTTAGCTTCTAAATTAAGAGGTAGTTGCAATGATTGTAATCCATAATCTGGTGAAAATGTTTCTGCATGATTATTACCTTGAAGGTTTTTAGAATTTTGTAAAGGCGGCCCTTGGCAATGATAGAATTCTTCTTTGTCCGCTGAAAATAGTTCATCGTGGCACACAAATTTCCTTGGATTTTTTTCAGTGTATTTTTTTCTTACAAAATTTTCATCAAGACTAGCAAGTTCTCTTTTTATCTGTAAAGACTGCCTTCTAAATATGGGTGAATCAGGAGAGTTGCGCATTGCAAGTAAGGTTTCTTGACGCTTTCGAAATCTTGTCTGAATAATTTTATTTTCTACCTTTTTATCATGTTGACTCAGTAATTCCATAAAACTGTAATCACTGGCCTTTGCATTATGCAAGAGAGAGGTTATTAAATCTCTCAATTTTAAATCATTATCTCTATTACAATCACTGCTAGATAATTTTATAAGGTTTGTCATATCTATCGTTTCTATTGATTTTAACTTTTCATTGATACGATCCATTAAATCTTGAAAAATTACAGTAGTTTCACCTTTTTCTTGATTTGTAGTACAATTATTGCTGTCTTCCAAGAGCAAACAATCAGAGTTACTGGATTTTTTAGTTTTATGCATTTTACCTTCATGATCATCTTTGTCACTGCTTACTTCTGCTGGTGTCAGAGATGGAGGCTGGTTAATGTTTGTTTCAAGTCTGTTATTTTCTAAGGTTGAAAGCTCTGAGATGACATCTTTCAATTTTTCAAATCCTTCAGTCTGTACAGGTGATAATGGTGGGGGTGAGGGACTTCGAGATCTACAAACGTCTTTAAGACTTATTGAAACATCACGTATTTCCCTTGATGAAAGAGGAGTCTGAAAGGCTGATTTTGTGGAATGAATGTTTGGTAAGAGTCCAGAACAACACCTGTGAGAATTATAACTGTTTGCAATTCCTCTATTCACTACTGTCTTAATGTGTTCAATAGTTACAGTTTGGCAAGATAAACAATGTATATCTTTAATACAGACTGGCAGAGGCACAAAACCAGGGCTTTGTCTTTCATTGTGTAAATACCCTCTTTCTGCCAGCCTATATTCACAACTACAGGAGAGCCCATCTAAATCATCTTCAATAAGGGGATTTTGAGATTCTGAAGACACAGAATATGATGTATTACAACAGCAAAGAGAAGCAGCATTCTGCTCTTGGACTAGAAATTTCAACATAGCCAAAACTTGTTGCTGGTGATGTATGCACAAAGATTCCAAAACTTTGCTTAATGCTGATTTTCCTTTTTCCATTTTAGTAGCTTCCTCTGATTTTGCATCAACAGTTGAACTAAAAATAAAAATCAAACAAAAAATGAATTACAGCAAAAATACTAATATCGTAAGGAATTTTAATTTTAACAGAGTTTGAACAAAAGATATTTTGGTATTGCTGGACTCCTAACTCCTATGGAGAGCTGCAATAGTGACATCTTCATTATTGTTTAGCAAAAATAAAATGAAGCACTGGTGATAATTAATTTCCTATGATAAAATATGAGTCAAAGCAAAGCCCTATGTTTTGTGATATAAAAGCTGCTGTTGATGATAGATATGATTATATTTAGAGATTGCTAATGTTTAGTGCTTTGGATATATTAAGAATATTTAATGGAAAGTGCTTCAGAAGGAGTTAAAATTTTTGTAAAGTAGACATGTTATAAATTATTTTGATGGTTATCAGTCCATATTAGTACAAATAAGAAAAATAAGATGTAGGAGAAAATCTTTCTTATCTTTATTTAAAATAGATATTTTTCAAGGTAGTGAAAATAAAATTATGAATAAAAAAGAGTTTTGCATAGTCACAATCAAGGGATTTAGATTTCATATAAATAACAGAATGCCTTTTCTAAGATTAAACTGTAGGCCTTTTAACCTAATAAGAAAATAAAAATTGAAGCTATTTAAAAATGAAATCTATTTTTAATTGATTTTAGATACTAAATTAATTACATCAAAACTAAAGGCATTACTTACCTAATTATTTAATTTCAAATGCTGGAAAATGTCCCACTGCAAAAACTAACATACATCTAATGTTAACTAAAACCCAGGATTACTTAGCAACCAATGTAGAGGTCTACAAAAGGCTTTTTAATCCAATACCAGCAGCAAGAAGAATAAAATATATTAAAAGAATTCTGTTTCAGAAAAGTATCTATTTAAATTAAACATATCACCAAACTCTGTACATGAAAATAGCCTCCCACTTGTGATTTCTTTTATTTGTTGTTGTTAGTTCCTGACTTGTAGAAATTTTATTTAGGGTTGGAGTTGAAATATGCTGATTATGAATTGCTACAGAAGATTGTATTTTGTTTAAATAAAGGGTTATTATGTTCATGAATATTAAAAATTAAAGAATTTTTCTTTTAAAATGAAGTGAGATTTATTTAAAAAATTTTCCTCCCTAAAACTGGCTTACCCTGTTTCACAGATAAGTATGCAATATTTTATCTACATTTTATAAAAACTACGTCGAATAACAAAAACAACAAATTTTGCAAATTAGATCAAAATTTTTCTAGAAAAACAGTATCTTTGCTAGATTCAACCAATGTTTCACTACTACAACTAGCATGTGATTTGACATAAAGTAGCTATCAAAGAGATAAGAGATATGAAAGTACAGTAAAACTTTTTAAGTCCACTGCCACCTCTAGACAGATGAAGACAGGACATGACCTCAGTATCCTTTCTTTTCTGAAAATAATTTTTTGTAAATGTTTTCATGGTTGGGAGTGTAAAATAATTGAACTGAATCTGAAGATTCACTACTGGATAATTCAAGAAACCTATGTAGAGAACAGAGGCAGGAGTAAATGTTAACTATCAAATAAGAAGATATAAGTGATACTATACTCTTTGCCAGTAAATTAAAAATTATAATTTTCACATAAGCAAAAGAAAACCCCAGAAGTTCTGACAGACACATTTCCAACACGTTTCTTTAAAAGTTATGTTATGGCCTATTAAACATATCTGTGACTAAATAAAGAGATTTTACATGTCTCTCAGAAAAATACATTGCACTATATTTTAAAGATTAACATGCTTTTATAACAGTTCCTGAAATGCTCAAATGATTTTTCTCTGTTAGTAAAGTCTAGAGTAGAAATAATAAAAATTCATGACTAGTGTTAACTATTCTGAAAACCACTGATTTTTATAGCTCTCTTTTGACTTTCCAAGGAAGTCGATACTTATTATTTTTAATAATGGAACTTCAAAAATCTCAAAAATACCACAGTGGCCAGTAATTTCTATCTAATGCCATATGAAGAACAGCTTTAAGAAGTTACTAATTAGATATTCAGGTATTAAGATTTTATATATATTTATATATATATCAGATATTAGATAACTAAGTTCTCAAATTATAAAACTCCACAATATGCTTATTTGCCTTCAATTTTTTTCTTTTCCATATTTCTTGTATGTTAGAATCTCAAAGAAAAATCTAATATATAATAGTTGAATACACATAAGCCTCCAATCTAGAATTTATTCTCAATTGATTCTAAAATTGTATGTTTCACAGCTCCCTTGTTTTTCATGTTAAAATTTTTTTCTAACCTTTTCCTGTTTGATTTATATATAAAAAAAATTCCACTTTTTTTTGGTAAGTTTCCATCCATTTTGCCATTACAAGTTTTGTTGTTGAAATAGTTGTCTTTGGAGAAAGTTAATTTCTAATATTAATATTAATAAAGCTGCTTCCTAGAGTGAATCAAAGAAGCCAGTGTAGTCAGTTTTTTCTTTGCTTTTCTTTTTTTTCCTTTTACTGAATGAGTAAATCAATCACACACCAACAGTGTTGTAAATTTAAGTGCAAAAGCATTGAAGTGCTTTACTACAAATTACAACCTAGAAACACGTTAACTGAACAATTAAAATTCATACAATCAGATTTAGATATATAACAACACAAAGTAGAAACAGAATTACAGTACATTTACAACACAAGACAGATACATGAATTCATTAGAAAATATTGTAATAAATAATTCATGAATTATAGTGCAATTGATTTATGCATAAATATAACTAATTGCCTAACAATCAGTTTATATTAACAAAATCTGTCAAAATCAAGGCAGCCACAGAGTTTTACTAAATTACTGCGACAATGGAAATACTGCAATTAAAAAACAAATACAAGTATTTGTACTGTAAACAACTAAAAAAATCGGTCTCACTAAAGTTAGTATACAATTTAATATAAAATTGTCATTAGCTACCAGAAATGGTTTAAACAACTTTACTGAGCAGTAGTTTTCTAAAAACAGAGGCACTGTTTTTTCTTTTCCTTTTTTTTTTTTTAAATATAAAATACTTGAACATTCAAATAAGTAGAAAGCACATAAGGGTTGCTTTCACCTTCATTAAAAGTCTGCTGAAACTGGATTTTTCAGAAAATTGTCAGTTAATAAGTAGTAACTGGTAACTAAATTTATAAAGTACTTTGAAAGTTTAACATAAAGAACATCTTAACAGAATCACTGGGGAGAAGGGGAACCCATAAATTTCCCTGCCTTTCCTAGTTTGTATAATCAAAAGTTAACTCAACAATTAGAAACATTTTGTTTCTTTTAAAAGTTATGGGTTGATCATTACCTATAAACTATCAAAAAATATTTAATTTACTATTTCTGACCAAAAATAAATAATACAAGTACTAAAATGCTGCAAATTAACTATAATATTACCTATAAAACTACTGATCACTGTGAAGTCAATAGCAAAATGATCCCTGATTTTATGAATCCTGTAAAGTTTTTGGTCAGGTCATCTTTTAAATGATATAAAAGTGTTCTGTAAGTATCCCTTTACTATAAACTTCTCAATCAATTTATTAATGTAAATATAGTGTGAGGAATAAAAAAGCTCAATACAATATAAATATTATGTAATGCATTCAAGCCCCCAAATTCTTGCAAGTAAAATTCTGTATAAAGCGGTCAATAAAATTGTGTTGAAACATTTACTTTAACTTTGTTTTTCAATGGGGGGGGAAGGGAAATATATTAAATAATCCAAGTTCTGGCCCTCACAAAATATGGCTTAATTCTTTAAAAAGAAAGATGACCCTGACATCTGCTGTTTTGCAATCTATTATGTATACTTTCTTAGTGGGGAAAAAAAAAGCAAGAGGATTCATACCCTAGTATGCAGGTAACATTAATAGCTGAAGAGGGTTCAGTATGGATCTAAGAGACCAAATAACTACTCGGTTGTGTAGTTTCCCACTCTTCAGTTTCCTTAAAGATATGTAAGCAGTTTTTAAATGTAATAGCTGAAAATTTCTTTAGTATTACATATATATGTGATTATTAGATACACACAAACACAAGTGTAAAAACACATGTATTTGACAAGGTGCACTTATTTTTTTAATTCAGCTTTAAGTATTCCTTTTGGACTTAGGAAAACTGGCTTAGAAAAAATGATCAGAACCTGAATTTTAATAGAGAAAAGGGGCACTCAAAGAATTTTGAATTTGTGAAGCAAATCCCCATTCTTTCTATGGAGGCACATGCTTTATAACATTTTACCACTAAAACTGCATACTTCATAAATCCAACATGGATACTCTGAACCACATTTTGAAACTGCTATATAAAATTACTGGTCTCTCTTATGAGTCTAGTAAAAGTTAAAATGCACTGCCCAGCTTCTAACTACCCAATTAGTAGAGAGTTTACATTACTGAAAGTTCAAAACAGCTTCAGTGTTAAATATCTGTAAATCTATTCAAGACCCTGAACAAACTGCAAATTTGGTTATTAGCAAAATGATAATGTATCGCCCACCAAAATGAAATCTGTAATTCATTTTGATAAACTGAAAATGTTTTGAAATGTCACAGCAGCAAATATATTAAAGTTACACTGAGGTTTTTCAATAGTAGGAGTGTGTCACAATCCTTAAAATTTAAAGTAGTCATAACATCAACTAACCAGCACATTTTAAACCAAAATTATCATTCTCAAGCTTTTTCTGTGCACATTATAAACATGCTCTAAGTTGCATTCCAACTTTCTTTTCTAACCTTACACATTAGCTTATTTTTCAAATGAAAAACAAAATTAAATTATTTTAATAATTAAATTTAAATTACTTTTTGTTCTTAGTATTCCATCTTACATTAAAGGACTCTATAGCTGCTGGGGTTAACTATGTGTCAGTTTTTTTTAAAGTATATACCTTATAAACCCCAACTTCCTGCTAAATCAACTATTAAATGATAAATATTAAATTTCATTATACATATCATTTAAGGTTTTCTTTTCTATTCCCAGTGGATGCACTTGAGTGCATTTCATATTTCATAGAATGCACTGTAGTGTACTAATACTGTATATATTAATTTTTATTAGTGTGGAGATAGCTGTCCGTTTAAACTTTGATTGGTTGTTTGATATACTTACAACAAATGTAAGTATGCTATGCAAAAATGTTTACAAACTATTAATATATTTCCATTATAAGATGGTTCAACTGAATGGCTGGAGTGGTCTTTCACCAATAAAAATGTTTCACTTGACAATTACTTGTTTTCCCACAACGCTTTATGCTATTGACTACTAAAGAAAACCTGAATCTTTTTCACCTATTTATACAAGGATTAAATACAAACTATCAGAATTAAGTAAGCAACTATATAGTTCTGTCCACAGTGAAAACCCTGAATAAAACTTTTTTTCAAAAGGCATGTAAGTGGTTTTTGAACTGTAAAATTTCATGTCTCCTGTCAGAGTGAGCATCTGTAATTCCCACATGTGTGTATACAGACACACAAATACACACCTGTGCACATACACACACACACAAACACGCATACACACACACACACACACACGCACATACACACATTTTCCTAACAAGTAATCTACACAGGCTTGCCGCTGTTTTTGCAGCTGCCAGTCCCTGAATCTGTCATATTATATAACCCAGTGTCTGGTAATCGGAGTTTCTTCTTCGGAGGAGTCTTCAGTGTTCCAGATCTTTCTTTTACCTTGTATTCTAAAGTGCTGTGAGGTACCCCATAAATTCCTTGTGCTTTGGAAACACTCATTTTTCCGCTCATTACCATTGCAATAGCCTCTTCCATTATTTCATGATCATATTGCCGATAACGGCCACGTTTTTTCCTGGGCTGCTTATTATCTTTTCGATCCAACCCATCTTCAGTATTTTCAGAGGTTCCATCAACTGTTCCATTTTTAGAATTAAGACACAAAGGAGAGAGGTCCCCATGTAGAAAATAAGAGTCAACACTTGAGTGAGTTACGGGCCCAGAACATTCTATTTTGTTCTGTTTAGGGAGTATATTTTTCAGTTTTTGGAGAGCTGATCCTTCCAGGACTGGAGAGGTTTTGGAAACTTGATACATAACGTCCAGCAGACCAGGACCATCAGGTTGTGGTTTTGAAACAGAACTTACTCGTAGCTGAGGAATTTTTAACTGTACAGTAGGATGTGTTTCATATTGTAGGCTTTCATTTTTTTCTTTAAATTGAGTAACCATTTTCTGTAGAGTTAACTGATGGAGGTAACTGGAAGCTGTTGGGAATTTTAATTCTGAGGTTTCAAGTAGATTGAGTTTACTTTTTTCTGTGCGCTCTGCTTGAGCTCTCGCCCACAAGGCTACTTTTTGCAGCACTGCACAAGTTTCTTTACTGTCTTTATATGAGTAACTATCATTGAAATCTCGAGTTTTGTTTTTAAAAGATGCAGGCTTCCCTGCTGGTAAGGCTTCTAAGTGGAGAAGTAAAGTTTTTTGAGGTATGCCATAAAGTATGCCTGCTTTATTTATGTCCAGTGCTCCAGACTGAATGTCTTTCAAAGCTTTTGAGAGCAAACCATCTGCAAACTCAGCACTTCTTTCCACATAGTCCTCTCTGTTTCTGTGTAGTCTCCTGGATGGATGGAATGAAACGATGGTAAACTGATGCATGAGAGACTCTCACACAGCTATGGAAGGGGAGGGTCCACTCCTTTATTATACTCCTTGCTTAGGTAACATCACTGCTTATGACTCTTTTAAGTCTGTGAGATGTAGTAGTTGCTCCTTATCAAAGCAAACGCTATAGTCCTGGTAGGACAATGTGTCAATCATACGGTGGCCTCAACGGGCAGACCTTCCAAGAACATAAAATCCTAACTCAGTATTTGTAAAAATATTCTCATGATGTTGCTATTCCTCTGACAGATGCTTGCAGAGCAACACTTATAATTTTTTTACAATTAGAGTTCCATTATATAAAATACCCAAATCCTAAAGGAGTTTTTGTTAGTAGAAAAGTGACGTTACCGCTAAACAAGTAATAAAAGAGTCAACCCCTTTAAAGGAAATTTGTAGCAGCAAGAATATTTCCAAACACAAATACCCCATATTTCCACAAGACTAATTTTTCTCTAGATAAAAACTTAAAATCTGAAACAAGTAGATAAGTTATATTTGGGTAAAATACTTTTAGATTTTATACATGTTATTTCTATTTCGAATGTATCACTATAACTTTTAAAGTTTCTTAAACAGAAAGCTCACTATACCTCATGACTCAAAAAGCTATTACAGCCTTAGTTGAAACAGATTACACTCTACATCTGAGATTTAAATGTTACTAAAAAGCTTCCTATGCAGTTTGTTAATGGGAAGATGCAAAAGTTACCAAAAAAAAAAAAAATCCAACAGAACAGCATTTCACTATTAACTATTTAATTAATTTAACAACAGCTTTTAAAGCATGAAAGGATTTTTTGTGGTGATTACTAGATAAAGTAGTCTGCCACCACACCTAGAACACAATGAAAAAAGTCTAAACACTGTTAAGTTAGTTGTAAGAATTAGTAAGCATAGTACTTTTAAAACTGGTTGATTGTTTTAAAAAATTAAATAGTGAAATTACATATTTTCCTTAAAATTGCCTCCTAAATATTGAATTTAAAATTCTCTTTACTCGTCCTGCTTCTTAGTTTGTATTCTATGATTAATTTGGTAGTTCATTTAGTAACATGAACTAAAGTTTGGTGATTGTTCTGATAACTTTTCTTTAACAGAAAGAATAAAAAAGAAAGAGAAAGGACAAATGAAAGGTATGAGAGACACACACTTATGAGTGACAAAAATTCTGGAAGAAAACTATATATGTCAATCTATTCAGAGTAGTATTAAGAGTTCTCTCCATAATTTTATATTAATATTAAATTATATTTCCTAGATATTGCTTACCCAGCCATTGAATTTTCAGAAGAAGGATCACATATGGATGACTCTTCAGATTTTATGCTGGTTTTCTTTGTAGAGAGATCTAACACTCCATCCCCTATAATTTTTGCAAGAGAAAAAACTTTATATTTGTGACAGGTAATCCTTAACATTTTAACATTTCATATTTTGATGATCTACTAATTCATGACCTAAAAATTAACACTTGTATTTGACACATGGCCATCACCAACTCATCTTGTGGTTTTAGCAACAATACATGACTGGGAAGGCACTACATAGGAAAAAAGAACGGAGAAGGAGCTGGCACTGCCAAGTGATATGAAGAAACAAAGAGACTAGATATAAAATGTTTAAAATCCACCCTTGGTCACCTTTTCCACTGTTCTGCAGTGAACAGCCATTGACTGCTCATTCAATAGAAACATGACTGCTTCCTATTCAAGGCTGCCCAGATGATTTTGGGAAAGTAGGAATAATGTACGTTGAACAAAACAGAAAGCATAGAAAATATGATGATGAATAAGAAAGCGATAATTAGCATTTACTAGGACCAGTAATATGTGGAACACATACTTTAGGTAATCTTTGACTCTATGTACAGCCAATCTGTTTTTTAGAACTCAGCATAGAATTTTCCTGTTTTAAATAACTGAAATGTACAACAGTTGAATCACTGCCTATGTAATGTATTGTGGTTATACCTGTGATTGGAAGAAGACACAACAATATAACATTTTAGGAAAAATAAACTGTTAGAAAACAACTGCTTATGTATGTTACTAACATGTAGTTATTTTATTACTATTATAATATTGAATCTACATAGATGAAGCTTCAATGATTCAGATATGTTGTTAATCTGATAAACTTCAAAATCAAAAAGAATAAAAATAAAACTATGAATTTAAAACACAGCAATACATACTGGGAATATATCTCTACAGATAGCTAAAAAATTGAAAATTAAAGCTACAAGGAATAATTGTAAGAAAACCCATGTTTAAAAAATATACTAAAAAATTCAACTAGGTTTAAAAATAATTTAATTATGTGCAAAGCACTGTTTTAGGAACTTGGAGACCAGCAGTAAAAAAAAAAAAAAGGTATACAAAGTACCTATCCTCACAGTGCTTGTGATCTAGTTAGATAATTCGTACACCACCACCACTGACAACAACCATATTTCAGGTTGATGATCAGTGCTACTTAGGAAAAATAAAGCAGAGTGAGCTGATAGAGTAATGAGGGTAGGACTAAGGCAGCTGCTCTTTTCTCAGGTATTATCAGTAAAGGCCTCTTGGACTTGAACAGAGTCCTGAACAAAGTGACGGTACCAACCAAGCAGATTATCTTGGGGAAAGCTTGTAGAAGGATCAGTGTGCAAAGGCTATGATATGGAATCATATCTGGAATGTTTAAGGAACAGCAAAGAGGCCAGGGTGACTAGAGTGGAGTAAGAAGACTGTGAGAGATGAAATCAGAAATCAGGCAGATCACATAGGGCCTTGTAGGCCATGGTAAGAAATTTTATTTTGAAAGACAAGAAACCACTGGAGGATTCTAAGCATAAATCTGGCACAATTTTAATTTATGTTTTTAAAGGATCAATCTGCTGTGGGGAGAATGGACTGCAAGGGGCTAAGAGGGGAACAGGGACACCTGTTGGGAAAATGCTATGCTATTTCTCACCTCTAGGCTTTCACACTTTCAATCAGTTTCCTCTGCCTAGAAGTCTCTTAATCCTCTCCTTCTTCTATCCCCACACTCATCCTAATATTCACCAAATCTTACTCATCATTCAGTCATTCATGACACAACTTGAACTTGGCTGTCATTATTCTAGGTTCCTATACTTGCAATACTTACCTAGAGTATTTAGCATTTAGCAGGCTATATTCTAGTTTCTTATTGACTTATTAGTGTTAGCCACCAGACTATAAGCTATGTGAAGGCAGAGATCATGTCTATTTTATTTACTGATGTATCCCCACTGCCTACAATAGTGGCTGGCACACAATAAGTGTTCAATAAATATTTGCTGAAAAGAACTGAGAGGAACTAGAAGGAATCCAGTTATTGCTAGAGGTTAAAATGCCTAGATTGAAAGGGTAAAAAGGGAGACTGGACAAATAAAGTACATGGTACATACTACCTTAAAAAATTATTAAATGAAGTATCTTGCCCCAGTTTATCCATCCAGCCCAATCTTAGGCTTAGTTAACAACTCATCTCAACCATCACACTTCCTGTGCATCTAAACCACTTGCAGTTCCTCAAACATCCTATGTGGTGTCAGGTCTCTCAAACTGCAGTGCATGGTTCCCTCTGCCTAGAATGTTCCTTCCACTTTTCAACTTGCCAAATGCCTCATCTTTAAAGATCCAGATCCCCCCAAGTAGAATCTTAGTGTTCACCTTGTCAACAGCATCCTATAACACTTACGACACTCTCATGCAATTTTTGATTTACGTATCTTTTTCTTCCATGAGACTGAATTCCTCAAGGTCAAGAATCCTGACTTACTGATTTGTATTTCATAAACAAAAGGAGAGTGCTATAACCTACTAAAATAGAGAAATGAATGTTGTCTTCTCCTTTACTATCTCATTTCTCTTCTTCAGCACTTAAAATTTTACTATTTTAAGGTCTTACAAGACCATCTTCAAAAACGTCATTACTACCTAATCCATATTCAGATTTATCACTGAATTCACTCGTTTTGATTCTGCTCATTTTATGTAGTTTATAGCATATAAAATACACTCTTCATAAGTGTGTTATTCCTTGTCAGTGTTACAGAACAAATTAATGAATTTCTCCAGTTCTAAATTTTAGACTTTTGATATGGTCGATTTCAGGTTAACTACTCCACAAACCATAAATAAGGAGGTGCAGAGAACTCCTTCTCTCTCTCCTTTATATTAAGTGTGAAAACTAGGCTGTAGCTCCCTAGCTAGGACAGTAACGGTCTTCTTGTCCTTTTTGGACCACTCCTTGATTGCTGGTTTGATAGCTAGTTTCAGTCTTGAGGATGAGCTAGACTTAAGCCCTGCTCCATCTTTAAAAGAATTACCCAAATCAGGCTTATATTCCTGATTCTTCTTCTTTAGGAACTCTAAACAGTGGCCCAGGTGAGAAATGCTTTTATCTTTTTTCCATAACCCATTCTCCATACCTAGGCTGCCCATGTTATCTATTAAAAAATCTCACTTTTTGTTAGTGGTTTTGTCACCTATATTAAAATATTTTGCTGGTATCATGATTCCTTTTTCCATCATAAAGGCTGTGGCTCAAGACCTAGGAAAATCATAAAGAGTAACCCCTAGGTTTATCTGAAATAGAAAAAACAAAAACAGTAAGAGAAGGGGAGAAATAGCTTGGGAACTAGGATTAAGAAAAAGAAAAAATCAGAAATGGCAAAAAAGGGCATTTTCTTGCCGCTGCTGATTTGCATCTAACAGCATCACTTCTTCACAATGGAGATATCACATCATAACTAGATTGTTTTGTGTGTATACATTTTCAAAGTACTAATAATTAACTTGATGGATAAAAAGTAAGCACGTATCATGCTAAATGCTTCAGGGCAACAGAAAATAAGTAGAAGACAGAAAGAGAGACTGAAATTTATTTATCATTCACCTACTGGTAGGTACTTAGGCTGTTTTAGTTTTTCACTATTACAAACAATTCTGAAGCGAAAATCCTTCTAAATGTTTTCTTGTGTTCACGTGTAAGAATTTTTCTAAGATGCACACCTAGGAGTGTAAGTGCTGGACAGAAGGGTATACATTTTGAACTTCTGTAGATATTACTAAAAATTTTTTCCATAACCTTGACAACACTTGGTGTTGTTGAGATTTTTAATTTTTGCTAATCCGATGAGAAAGAGCAAGTTGCAGGAGTAAATGAACATGAATGCATTTGGTATGCATTTACGTGAATCTCTAAAGCACATAAAACTATTTTGCTTAGAGATGCATAAATAGGTATTGTCAGAGGTTGCTTTCAAGGATAAACAAAAAGATGTGATAGTTCCTCAAGAGAAAACATATTAGAAGCAAATATGATCAAATAACACATTTATTAGTTCTGGGTGACAGGAACATGATTATTACACTGCATTTTGCTGTATATAAGAAAATTTTCCAAATAATAAAAACAGATTGTTTCCATTTACTGGTTGTAGACTGAGCATTAACAACATGATTTAATTATTTCTCAGCAAACACTAGTGCAAAAGATATAGGATTAAAGACAGGCTGATGTAATCTACCAACAAGGTCAGGTAACTGTCTACATGACACTACCAGATAACTTTAAAAATGGACTGGTGTTTGGAAAATTGAAACCATGACCAAATTAAGCAATTTCTTGAGTATCAACATTTTATTGGGTTAATTTTTTTGAGAATTTGCATTCCAAAACCAAGATTTGGATTTCTGTTTACAAATTATTTTCAGCTCTGTATTCTCCTGCAAATTCCTGATGAAGAATCTATTAAAAGCAGACAAGTACAACCCTCATAATACAGAATTGTCTTTCACTCCTCCAAGGACACCATTCTTTCTCATCTCTTACCTGCCTCTGTCCATTCTTCAAAGTATGCTCTGTGCTCTCTTGGCCTGGCTAACTTTAAAATATCCTTCCGGATCGTCCCCTCAAAGAAAGTTTTCCTAACTTTTCCCCAGCCTTCTTTCATATTCCCATAGCACCCTTCATATTCTTCTATACTGTATTTATGATGTGTTATTATAATTTGCCTAGTTTAGCACCTGAAGCCCAATAGTACTGTGGGGATTTAGTAACTACGTTTAGAATCTATTTACTATTTATATCTAATTAAGTATACTTACTTAGCTGATTTTCTCACAAGACTCACTTCTAAGCAAGGGCCTGAAAGCAATAGTACCTCAATAAAGACCAATTCACTGACTCATCAATGACTTGCTCAATTCTGTCACACCAATCCTAAGCATATAGCACTGCATACAGCAGACCCTGACTGACAAAATAATCATGAAATCAATGAACTTTGTTCAGCTAGTCAGAAAATGACAGCACAGTCAAAAAGTTGATATCTATATGGGAGAGAAGTTAGCTTCACACAAAGAGAAACTCCAGTTCAGTTAAAGAGGCTGAGAATGATTTTTAATCATCAATTTCTATATTCGTTAGGCTCTAATAATAACAGATTTTTCTTTAGAAATATCAAGTTGATGATCACTAACCACTAAATTAAATATGAATATTAAATATATTAAAAACGTATTTATTAACTCATCACAATACTATTGGTCACCGGTTGCTATACAAGACAAATTCATCAAGCTCAGTCCATACCTGAGTATGAACATGAGTTAAAAGACCTTCAAAAACACATTACCTATCATCAATATTAAAGATGTAAATATCAGTAAGATTCAGTACATGAAGGCAAGTGAATTTTAATGACAAAATATCACATACATTTTATGTTGTTTGGACAAGGAGAAAATATTCCAAATTAAATTTCATAATAACACTAATCACTAGCAATAAAACTTTCATCCAAATCAATGCAATGTAACATTTCATGATGTTTGATGCAAACCTATGTTAATAGTTTTAATAAATACCTTAATACTATTTCTACTTTATGTCTTTGATCACCTCTTATCTCTCTCCTTAAATGGGTCTTCCTGTCTTTCTTTTAGCCCCTCAATGTATTGTTCTAGTCAGCCTTCAGCTCTTGTTCTTCCCTACTATACTCTCTAGGAGATTCCCCTGATTTCAAATATTGAGTATTTATATTTAACTGATTTCTAGAAAACAGAGCTTATATAAAAATCTAAATATATAAAACCATAACATTTTTATAGTGTGCAGAACACCACTCTAAGAGCATTATATGTCTTAACCCCACTTAGGGCTCACACAGCCCAATATATAAATAGGTTTTATTTATTTGCAATTTTTAATGATAAAACTGAAAGCAAAAGAGGTTTTAATTATCTTGCCCAAGATACCTGTAAGTAGTGAAATGCCATTCAAACTCAGGCAGTTATTCCAGACTCTGTATTCAACTACAATTCTAATCTGTGTAATGTTTTAAAAAGTCAAGTTACAATGTTGGTAATGGTGCAATAAATTTGCCACTATCACACATTACCAGTTTAGGAACAAATGCTTTTCTAAATAATCTAGTAATATGCTATCAAAAATCTTAAAAATGTTCACACTCCTCTAGGCATCTATCTTAAGAAAACAGTATTTTGGGCTTCCCTGGTGGCACAGTGGTTGAGAGTCCACCTGCCGATGCAGGGGACATGGGTTCGTGCCCCGGTCCGGGAAGATCCCACATGCCGCGGAGCGGCTGGGTCCGTGAGCCATGGCTGCTGAGCCTTCGCGTCCGGAGCCTGTGCTCCACAACGGGAGAGGCCACAACAGTGAGAGGCCCATGTACCGCAAAAAAAAGAAAATAGTATTTAAGTGGTTTTATATACAAAGATATACCAAAGATTTCAGTATTACTGATAAGCACAAATATATATAAAATACACACTTAACAGGATCTCGCTAATTTTCTGCTTTCCCCAGGTTTGCCATAATGAGCATATATTCATGAAGAAACCCCACAAACTTATTAACAAAATAATACCAAAGTGTAAAAGCAATCACTTGGGTTTATCCAAATTTTATTTTAAAATTGTTTTTATTACTTCTTTAACCATTGAGTTAAAGTTTCAGGGTCATGGACGAAATAATATAATATCAGAGTAGCACATCAATTAAGCTTTAACATTGGTTTTTCCTTCCTTCATTTGCCTTCCTCTGCACATCAAACACTTTTTTAAAAGGGAAGAGTTATTGCTTTCTTGACGTGTTTTTATTTAGTGCATACATAGCTGAAATCCCATAAGAATTCACTCACCTACTATTCACTAATAATGACAAGGGACAAAATAAATCAGAGTGAAGTGCTTATAGTAAATTTAGAATATAAAAATTAATAATACTAAATTTAATTAGGAAATATTACTGGTAAAATTAAATAGGGTTTTAGCACTTCCACCATATGCCATTTTAGAATTTCACTGCAGTTCTTTTTTTTTTTTTTTTTTTGCGGTACGCAGGCCTCTCACTGTCGTGGCCTCTCCCGTTGCGGAGCACAGGCTCCGGACGCGCAGGCTCAGCGGCCATGGCTCACGGGCCCAGCCGCTCCACGGCATGTGGGATCTTCCCGGACCGGGGCACGAACCCATGTCCCCTGCATCGGCAGGTGGACTCTCAACCACTGCGCCACCAGGGAAGCCCTTCACTGCAGTTCTTTTTTTCTTTCTTCAGTTATTCTACAAATACTGAACTAAAGCAAAGTTTCAAAAGGCTTCAAGTCAATACCTTGAAAAATATTTTTAAAAACACACTCTCTTTTTTATCCCATGTATTGTACTGTGTATTATGTAAGTTTAAGTTTCAACCAAACATTTAAAATGTGGGATGTATACTTATTACAACATCATATTGGAAGACTTTAGACTTGCTAGCCCTTAACATGCTCATTTAAAAGTGATTTATGAGTTTTAAAAATCTTTTTATTGAAATACAACATTCATAACAAGAATGAACCTAACTACACAATTTAATGAATTTTCACAAACTGAACATTTCGATGTAAATAGTACCTAGATCACCACCATCAACCCAGAAGCCCCCCATCATATCTCCTCTGGTCCTTACACCTACCTCCACTATCTTGACTTCTAACAGCTTTATGCATGCTGTTTTATGCAGCAATTTCACTTCTAGGAATATGTCCTAAGGTAAAAATTAAGACTGACTGCAAAATATCAGCTCGAGCATGTTCACTTATATACCTGAAGATACAGAATTAAGTATAATGTGATCCTTCCAGTAAATTGAATACTATTCAGCTAAGTAGATCAATTTAAGTATTAAAATGGATCTGCAGAAAAACAGTAACATATGGATGTTTAAAAATATTTAAAAAATACAACTTATAGAGGATTATATAATGAATGATTTGTGGGAATGAGCTCTGGGAGGAGAGAGTGAGAGTGTGTTAAGTGTGTGTGTTGAGTATGTTTTTCCAGAAAATGATTTGGAAGGATTGAAAACCGAATCAGTTACTTCTGGGTGGATAAATAAAAGATCAGTGCAGAGCTTTACAGTTCATTCATTTGATTAATATTTATTGCATGGTTATAATATGCCATTTTTCTAAATGGCACAAAGGAAACAGTAGGGAGCAAAACAGAAAATGTTCTTGCTCTCATGTAATTTACATTCTAGTAGAACAAAGAGAAGTCAATAAAATATTGATTTCACAAGGTGGTAAGGCCTTACAATGAAAATAAAACACAGTGACAGACAGAATAATAACAATGGCAGGTGGGAAGAGGTTACTATGTTGGAATAAATGATCAGTTAAAGCCTCTGGGAAGATGACTTGCTCTTTCTTAAAAAAGAAGTTTAATTGAGATACCTTTCAAAAATGCAAAAATATAGAATGATTGCTTCTATCCACTCTTCAGTTTATACAATTACCTAAATTTTTGCTACACTTGCTCTATTTATCTCTATCTACTTAAGTATTTTAAAGTTAATTCCAGCTGTCACATCATTTCTATATTCTTATGCATCTTTAAACATATGAACATTTTTGTACATAACTATATATAAAAATTCCTTGTTATCACCTAATACTTAGTTTGTACTGAATTTCCTCTAGTGAGTCCAAAATGTCTTTTTACAGTTTGTATGTTCAAATTAGGAGCTAATTTGTCTGTGTTATTCTTGATGGCTATGTCTCTTAAAATTTATAGCAGCCCTTTCCCTCATTGTTTAAAATAATGACACTGACTTTTTGAAGAGGCCAGGTCATCAGTTCTACTAGAGAATGTCTCACATTATGGTTTGTTCTTTTTGCTCTCCTATGGTGTCGTTTACTTTGCTCTAAAGCAAATGGTTCTCAAACTTTTGGTTCTCATGATCTCTTCACTCTTAAAAATTACTGTGGACCTCAAAGAACTTTTGTTTAGGTGAGTCATAATATTTACCATATTATAAATTAAACTAATTAAAAACTTTAAATATTTGTAATTGATAACTCTATAAATGTTTATAAAACATTTTAATGAAAAATAACATTGTCAAAATAAAGTGAGAACTTTAAAAAATAATTTTGCAAATCTTTTAAATGCCTAGCTTCTATTAAACTTCTTGTTTAATAGGAGACAGCTGGATTCTCATATATGCTTCTATATTCAATGTGTTCAGAAATCATACATCAGCCTCTGACTGACTGCACTACACACTTGTGAGAGAATGAGAGTGAAAAGGGCAAATAATATGTTATTATTAGTTTTGACCTGGTGTATCCCCTGAAAGAGTTTCAGAGACACTGAGGGCTTCCCGGACCACATTTGAGAACCACTGACCTAAAAAATCGCTTAGATTCATGTTCAACGTTTCTGGCAGGAATACTTCACAAGTGATGTATAAAGTCTATTTCTAATGATGCCTAAGTGATCGGTGTATTCTGATGACAACAGCCTGACCTCTCCATTGTAAAGTTCCCCAAGCAACCTCTCCTCTAATAGTTTTATCTTCTGATAATGTTTGATTCAGTTATCTTACTAGGCATTGCAAAATAATATTTTAAGTCTGTCGTGTCTGCCATATTTATTAACTGAAATTCTTCTTTAGGAATCTTCCTCAAAAGGCTATTTGGTTGTCCTGAAATACAATTTGTAAAAGCAAAGCAAAATAAATGCTTAACTCTTTCCTCTAATTGCTCATTTTCAAAGTAAGGAGTTGGTATGCTATGCTTCTCCAGTGTAGACTAATGACTTTGAGGGGCACCTTGTTTTTGTTTTTTTTTGGATTATCATGAACTAATGGATTTTAAAACATTCAACATGTTTCAGTTGAAACTGTTTTTCCTTCTGATGCTTAAATGTTCTCTTATTTGGCCAATGGGGAACCCTTAACGTTGCCTCCTGTATTTGGTTGACAAATTAGTCTTTGGCACGTCCTTGCTTGCTGGCACAAGATGTTCCAGGCTCATCTTGTACATTTTCTGATCCAGACCTGGATTCCAAGGAAGCCTATTTCCCTTTAAGGGAAAATAATGTTTAGAAGACCACAATCTTGGTCTAAATTCAATGCCACTGAGCTGTCGTGTTATTGCTTTTAGAATATTTCAGTGGTCAGACTAAGAAATGCACATTTTTGAAAAGAAAAAAAATCATGAGTTTGCAGTGACATTTCCAATCTACACATATGTAATATTACAGGGTGTTTACTTTGATTTTACACTTGTTTGTTTCTTCTCTTACCCTGAAAATCTTGGTTTCCCAAAACAATGTTAACATGATTATATATCTGATTTATCCTAGAGATCCAAAATAACAAATGGCAATATTATTACTAATATTACTAAAAGAAGTTTAGAATTTCTTTGAAGCACTCCTTTGTCCTTAGAATATATTCCACCAAGAATGTATAGTCAAAATACTGGGTAAAGTCACCTGACATCATTCTTTTCTTAGTGTTAATATATTACTAACTTGATGCAGCTATGCTCATTTGTTACATTCTTTTTCAAATTTTAGGGACTGCTTTAACTTTAAAAAATGCTTATTCTTGGGGATCTGAACATTTATATAAAACTACATAACAAGGTCCATTCACAACACTTCTATCCTGCCTCCTCCGCCTCATTTACTTCATTCCCTTATAGGTTTTATCTTTCCTGCTTTGTTTATACAAAAAGAGAACATACATATACTGTTCTGCATCTTGCTTCTATCTCCTAAAACTTGAAAATGCCACTAAAAAGGGATCTTTCTCACTCTTTTTATTCAAATGCTCAGTTTGCCACTGTGTGGATGTACAGTAATTTAGTTAACCATTTGGGTTACTTCTAATCCCTTGCTATTGTAAATAATGCCGCCCAATGAATAACCCTGAGTGTATATCATCAATATTTGTGTAAGTGTAATTATAGGCTCAATTCCTTGAAGTGAGAGTTCTGGCTCAAAGAGTAAATGCATATATAATTTTAACACGTATTGTATTGTCAATTCCCCTCCAGAAGGATTCTACCAGTTAGTATTCCCCTAGCAATAAGAATACTAGAGAGTGCCTGTTTCTTCACAGTCTCACCAGAAAGATTATGTTGTTAAACTTGAATTCTTATCAGTCTGATAGGTGTGAACCATATATGACTATTTCCTATGAGTTTATAAGTGTGTTTCCCTATGTTTAAAGGCTTTTAAAACCTCTTCTTCTATGAATTGACAGTAAAACAATGCTCATTTTTCTATCAGTGGTATATCTTTCACTTCTCAATTTTTGAAACTCTTAATGCATTAGAGTATTAGTCCTTTATTTTGTAATATAAATTATAAATACTTTTTTCATAGACTACTATTTCTCTTTTGATTTTTCTAATGGTGCTTTCTTCTTTATCACTCAGAAGTTATTTTTATACACTGGCATTTATTATTGTCTTATTGTTAAGCTGATATTCTAGCTAAGATATAAATGATGAAGAGGGCCAAGCCACAGAAGGAAGAAGATCTAAAGGCAGAGTAATCCAGGAAAGCCATCAGCAAGAGTGAAGGTTCAGAAGTGAAGTGAGCTTAGAATGTGTCAGAAATAGACAGACAGTATGACTTGCACATACTAAGCCAGGAAGAGAGGAAAAGGAGTTAAGTCCAGAGGGGTAGACAGGGACAAGGTCTTAGCAAAGCCATGTAGGTCATGGAAAGAAAACTTAAATTTTGTTCTTCATGTAACGGAAAACTAAGAGGAAGATTTAAATATAGAAGTAATATCAGCTTTACTCTATTCAAGCTGTTATTTTGAACCCCATTTTGGCACACTGATAACTTCAAAGTTAAGGTACATATTATGGAAGCTGTATTTGGAGGGAAAATACATGAAAAAATTATAAGGGAAACCAAAACTCAGTGAATTATCACCTGGAAACCATGTGGTGATAGAGTGGCCAATTTTATATCAAACTATAACAAATATTCAGGAAATGTAATGGCTATAAAGAAATTGATTTTCTTTTTATACTTCGTACAGCTAATTAGGTTAGTCAAGTGACAGTTACATAACATTTATTTATGGAACTTCTGAATTTAAAGTGCATGGCTTTTTGTGATATTCTTTACAAAACAGAAAAGAGAAAAATCCAGCTTAAATATACCATAACAATTATATTTCTTGACACTCTATAATCTGACTTTAGGGAAAAGTTTTGACTAGTCTCTTGATTTTTAAGTGACTGAGACAATCTTCATACAGTTCCTCAAACATACCTGATTTGCTCCTGCCTTCTTTGATTTCTGATATTTTTTTCTCTGTTTTTGATATTTCTTCTGCCTGGAATGCCCTGCCCTCAGATCTTCATGTGGAGGACTTCTTCTCATTATTCAATTCTCTGTTCAAACTCATTTCTTCTGGGAGGCTTTCCTGACCACCTTACCTAAAATAATCCTCTCAAATCTCTCTTGATATCTTGCTTATTGATTCTTTTTGTAAAATTAGGGGCACGCTGACAGGCATATTTCAAAACAGTAACAAATAACTTCTGGAAATGGAAAAATAATAACAAATTAGAAACTCAAGACAAAGGTAAAACAGTGATTAGAATAGCTCAGGAGGGAATCAGTGAATTGGACATAGTTCTAAATTAAGTAATCAGGCTATAACACAAAGGGACAAAGAGGTGGAAGATATGAAAGAGAAGATAAGAGATATGAAGGATAGAATGAGAGGATCCAAAATATGTCTCAGTAAATTTTGACAAGAGAAAAAATGGGAGCTGCATTACACTGAAAAGATAATGGCTGAAAAATCACAAGTGATAAAAGAAATTTGTCCTCGGTTTTAGAAATGATAGGACCTCCAAGCAGAATGAAGAAAAGAAATCTACACCCGGGACTTCCCTGGCAGCACAGTGGTTAAGAATCTGCCTGCTACCGCAGGGGACATGGGTATGAGCCCTGGTCTGGGAAGATCCCACATGCCGCAGAGCAACTAAGCCCATGTGCCACAACTACTGAGCCTGCACTCTAGAGCCCATGAGCCACAACTACTGAAGCCCACGTGCCATAACTACTGAAGCCCACGCACCTAGAGCCTGTGCTCTGCAAAAAGAGAAGCCACCATGATGAGAAGCAAGTGCACCGCAATGAAGAGTGGCCCCCGCCCACCGCAACTAGAGAAAGCCCACATGCAGCAATGAAGACCCAATACAGCCAAAAAATAAATAAATAAATGAATAAAAAGAAAAAAATAATAAAGAAATCTATACCCAAACATATCCAGGACAACCTGCAAAAAAGCATAAACAAAACACAGAGAGAAAAGTGAGAGAGAGATGCTAAACAAAAAGCGTGTAAAGTTTACCTACAAAGAAAAGATGATTTGTTGGGTGGTTATAGCAAAAATAGAAGCCAAGACACTATCATGGTAGCAGTGCTAAGAAAATAATTGTCAGCTTAGACTTGTGTACCCAGAAAAAAAATCTCTTTGAAGATCAAGGTTAAAAAAAAAGAATAAGAAACTGGAAAAATAATCCCAAAGGTTTACGACCAGTAGACCTTTATTAAAAGGATCTCTGGAGCCTGTGCAGCCCACCACTGCCAAGGTCCCGTGATCCAGGGACAATTTCCCAGGAGAACACAGGGCACACCTCAGGCTGTTGCAACATCACGCTGGCCTCTGCCGACAACGCAGGCTCACCCAGCATTCCATACCCCTCCCTCCCCCCAGCCTGAGTGAGCCAGAGCCCCCTAATCAGCTGCTACTTTAACCCTGTCCTGTCTGAGTGAAGAACAGACGCCCTCAGGCGACCAACACGCAGCGGCGGGTCCAAATCCAAAGCTGAACCCCGGGAGCAGTGTGAACGAAGAAGAGAAAGGGAAATAAAATGGACAACCTGGAAGAAATGGACAAATTCTTAGAAAAGCACAACCTTCCAAGACAACCATGAAGAAATAGAAAATATAAACAGGCCAATCACAAGCACTGAAATTGAGACTGTGATTAAAAATCTTCCAACAAACAAAAGCCCAGGACCAGATGGCTTCACAGGTGAATTCTATCAAACATTTAGAGAAGAGCTAACACCTATCCTTTTCAAACTCTTCCAAAACATAGCAGAGGGAGGAACACTCCCAAACTCATTCTACAAGGCCACCATCACCCTGACACCAAAACCAGAAAAAGATGTCACAAAGAAAGAAAACTACAGGCCAATATCACTGATGAACATAGATGCAAAAATTCTCAACAAAACACTAGCAAACAGAATCCAACAGCATATTAAAAGGATCATACACCATGATCAAGTGGGGTTTATCCCAGGAATCCAAGGATTATTCAATATACAAAAATCAATCAATGTGATACACCATATTAACAAATTGAAGAATAAAAACCATATGATCATCTCAATAGATGCAGAAAAATCTTCTGACAAAATTCAACACCCATTTATGATAAAAACCCTGCAGAAAGTAGGCATAGAGGGAACTTACCTCAACATAATAAAGGCCATATATGACAAACCCACAGCCAACATCGTTCTCAGTGGCGAAAAACTGAAAGCATTTCCTCTAAAATCAGGAACAAGACAAGGTTGTCCACTCTCACCACTATTACTCAACATAGTTTTGGAAGTTTTAGCCACAGAAATCAGAGAAGAAAAAAATAAAAGGAATCCAAACTGGAAAAGAAGAAGTAAAGCTGTCACTGTCTGCAGATGACATACTATACACAGAAAATCCTAAAGATGCTACCAGTAAACTACCAGAGCTAATCAATGAATCCGGTAAAGTGGCAGGATACAAAATTAATGCACAGAAATCTCTGGCATTCCTATACACTAATGATGAAAAATCTGAAAGAGAAATTAAGGAAACACTCCCATTTACCACTGCAACAAAAAGAAAAAAATATCTAGGAATAAACCTACCTAAGGAGACAAAAGAACTGTATGCAGAAAACTGTAAGACACTGACGAAAGAAATTAAAGATGATACACAGATGGAAAGATGTACCATGTTCTTGGATTGGAAGAATCAACACTGTGAAAATGACTCTACTACCCAAAGCAATCTACAGATTCAATGCAATCCCTATCAAACTACCAATGGCATTTTTCACAGAACTACAACAAAAAATTTCACAATCTGTATGGCAACATAAAAGACCCTGAACAGCCAAAGCAATCTTGAGAAAGAAAAACAGAGCTGGAGGAATCAGGCTCCTGGACTTCAAACTGTACTACAAAGCTTCAGTAATCAAGACAGTATGATACTGGCACAAAAACAGAAAAAGAGATCAATGGAACAGGACAGAAAGCCCAGAGATAAACCCACACACAAATGGTCACCTTATTTTTGATAAAGGAGGCAAAAACATACAATCGAGAAAAGATAGCCTCTTCAATAAGTGGTGCTGGGAAAACTGGACAGCTACATGTAAAAGAACGAAATTAGAACACTCCCTAACACCATACACAAAAATAAACTCAACATGGATGAAGGACCTAAATGTAAGGCCAGACTCTATAAAAACTCTTAGAGGAAAACATAGGCAGAACACTCTATGACATAAATCACAGCAAGATCCTTTCGACCCACCTCCTAGAGAAATGGAAATAAAAACAAAAATAAACAAATGGGACCTAATGAAACTCAAAAGCTTTTCTGCAGCAAAGGAAACCATAAACAAGACGAGAAAACAACCCTCAGAATGGGAGAAAATATCTGCAAACGAAGCAACTGACAAAGGATTAACCTCCAAAATATACAAGTAGCTCATGCGGCTCAATATCAAAAAAACAACTCAAACCAAAAATGGGTAGAAGGCCTAAATAGACAGTTCTCCAAAGAAGATATACAGATTGCCAACAAACACATGAAAGGATGCTCAACATCACTGATCATTAGAGAAATGCAAATCAAAACTACAATGAGGTATCACCTCACACCAGTCAGAATGGCCATCATCAAAAAATCTACAAACAATAAATGCTGGAGAGGGTGTGGAGAAAAGGGAACCCTCCTACACTGTTGATGGGAATGTAAACTGATACAGTCACTACGGAGAACAGTATGGAGGTTCCTTAAAAAACTAAAAACAGAACTACCGTATGACCCAGCAATCCCACTACTGGGCGTATACCCTGAGAAAACCATAATTCAAAGAGTCATGTACCACAATGTTCATTGCAGCACTATTTACAATAGCCAGGACATGGAAACAACCTAAGTGTCCATCGACAGATGAATGGATAAAGAAGATGTGGCACATATATACAATGGAATATTACTCAGCCATAAAAAGAAACGAAATTGAGTTATTTGTAGTGAGATGGATGGACCTAGAGTCTGTCATACAGAGTGAAGTCAGAAAGGGAAAAACAAATACCATATGCTAACACATATATATGGAATCTAAAAAAAAAAAAAAAAATGGTTCTGAAGAACCTAGGGGCAGGACAGGAATAAAGACGCAGATGTAGAGAATGGACTTGAGGACACGGGGAGGGGGAAGGGTAAGCTGGGATGAAGTGAGAGAGTGGCATGGACATATATATACTACCAAATGTAAAACAGATAGGTGGTGGGAAGCAGCTGCATAGCACAGGCAGATGGGCTTGGTGCTTTGTGACCACCTAGAGGGGTGGGATAGGGAGGGTGGGAGGGAGGGGATATGGGGATATATATATATATATGTATAGCTGTTTCACTTTGTTATAAAGCAGAAACTAACACACCATTGTAAAGCAATTATACTCCAATAAAGATGTTAAAAAAAAAAGGAATCTCTGATTCCAGAAGACACTTCGAGATATAAGAACAAATAATGAGCAAAGGAAAAAGGTAATCATGTATGTAAATCTAAACAAAACTTGATTATATAAAATAGTTACAATGTTTTAATTGTGATATCATAAAAAGAGAACAAAAGCATTGATAAAATGGCTATCGTGTCAGGGCAGGTAAGAAGTTAAAATATTCCTTACCGGACTTCCCTGGTCGCACAGTGGATAAGAATCTGCCTGCCAATGCAGGGGACACGGGTTCGATGCCTGGTCCAGGAAGATCCCACATGCCGTGGAGCAACTAAGCCCACGTGCCACAACTACTGAGCGTGCGCTCTAGAGCCCGAGTGCCACAACTACTGAGCCCGCGCGCCTAGAGCCTGTGCTCAGCAACGAGAGAAGCCACTGCAATGAGAAGCCCACGCAACACTACTAAGAGTAGCCCCTGCTTGCCGCAACTAGAGAAAGCCTGTATGCAGCAATGAAGACCCAACGCAGTGAAAAAAAAAAAAAAGAAAAATTCCTTACATTAACTACTGAGTTAACTGAGCATTAAAAAATTTCTAGGGAAACCACTAACGGAACAGCAGTAGAGTATATAACTTCAAAATTAGCAAAGAAAAAACGCAATGTAAAAGAAAAAAAACAAAGGAGGGAAAAAAGCTTAACAAATGGGACAAACAGAAAGCACAAAATAAGATGGTGGAAATAATTACAAGGGTTATGAGGCTACAAAAGAATACAGGATGCTATGGGAAAATATGAGACCGAAACTCAATTTTGGTGGTAATTAGTAAGAATGCATGTGTTATGTCTGTGTGCATCCAATTTAGGAGGTGTGGGGGTTGGTTTTTCTTAGAGAAGTGATGTTTAAATGGAGACCTGAAGAAAAACCAAGTAAAATTTATTTAGAAAAAATTGGTGTGGGTAGGGGGTAGAGTGGCTTCTACACAGAGGCAAAAGCATGTACAAATGTTCTGAAGCCAGAGTATATGACATTCAAGAAACAGAGAAAACCAATATGAAGACTAAAGAAAGGTGCAAGATGAGACTGAATAGATAGGTAGGATCTGGATCTTGGTGAGTTTAGGATTTTACAGTTTATCCTAAGGACAGTTCAAAGCCATTAAAGTGTGTGTGTGTGTGTGTGTGTGTGTGTGTGTGTTTTGTTTTGTTTTTTTTTTAAGTGTTTTTAAGCAGATGAGTGATATGGCTTTGATTTGGAATTTTAAAAAACCACCTGTTTCGTCTATCCCTAGAGTTAGAGAAGGTTAGATCAGAAGGGACATGAATCATTTAGATATGTTTTATTCTTCAGGTTTACTAAAATATGGTATCTTCTCAAGCATGGAACATAACATTTTCTTCCATATGTCTTCAGCCTTGGAAAACAAAAGTTCAGCATAGAGAAACAAGATGGATAATTTTATTGCCTTCATTAGTAGATATGGAAATATCTTCTGAATTGATATTTAAAAAAAAACAAACTATTCAGTATTTTCCTAACAGAGTAACAACAAACTTCATTTATAAACAGCGTAGTTTATAATACGTGATATCATAAAATGATACATTGCTCTTTTAATTATAGTTTAACATCTCAGCTGACAGTGTCACCTACCTTAATCTCAGCCAAGAAACCAGACTAGAATGGCAGCAGCAGCAACAAAGGATACTTAATAACAATTAAACATATCACTGAAATTTATATATTTCATTCAATGAAATATAAAATTTACCTGAAGCCTAGTTTATATGTCTCATACATAATTTATTTTTTAAAAAAATCTTATTCAATCTAGGAGACATGATTTCCAAAGTTTAGCCTACTGAGCAATGTGAAATAATAATTTCTTAAAAGTATTTTTAACTTAATCTGTTGCCAGTTAGCTTAAGGGAGAATAATTCTAAAAATGTCAAGACATTACAGGTCAGTGCAATAATTAATGTTCATCATGACACAATGTTCCATATGTTGTTTAAGAAAGTATAACGATATTTCAGGATAATTTCCATCCAATATGTTTAAAATAAGAAATTTCACTGCTAAAAACCCATAAATCCAATGATCAGGTATCAGTTCTCAGTTCAGCTGTCAATAGCATTTGAAAATAGTGAAGATTTTTAATCCAGTAAATCCAATATGTCATATATCATACACGCCCTGGGGATACAAAAGTGAATACACAGGTTCCTGCGCCCAAAGGTTGATTACAGTGGGGAGATAAACACGGAAACAATTACAATGAAGTGAGAAATTTACTATAATGAAGATTCTACCAGAATATTCACTGGACCTCATGGTAGACAACACCACCACCAAGGCCAATAAAGTGCTGCTCTTTCATCTCTGCCCACATTTGATCTTGTTTTGTACAGAACTGGTAAATTCTTCATGGTTGTCACGATAATGATAAAGGTCCGTAAGTTGCAAATTTCTTCCTGTACTTTGGAATTCAGGAGAAGCTTTTACTTTGGGCCCAGATTAAAATCGAAAAAAAATTATTTTTGGTTATGCTAATGTTATTTCTACCTGTTTTTTAAGCTACTGCTCCAGGACAAAAGAATTCATAACTTACTTTCTCCCAGTTTCTGTGGCTCAGAGTATTTATACAAATCTGCAGAAATGAAAGTGCACATAGAAATCTCTCTAATATTTGAAATACCTGGTTAGAAGGTACAATGGAGAGGCAAATAGGAATGTATCTCTCAGGGCAACAATATTTTAAGTCAGTCTACAGTTTGTGGAAGAGAGGACAAGGAAAATGAGAAGTATGGAAACTGATTTATGAAGAACAATTAGAGAAGCTATATAAAGATTAGCATGGAAACAGAAGTTTAGACAGACACAATAGTTTCAACAAATATTTACAGCACTAATAATAAGTAAAAGGAAAAATTTTCTCATATTGTTGCAGATGGAAAAGAAACCCCAAAACCCTAAAGGTTAGCATGGGAAAGAGAAGTCTGGAGATACAATAATTTCTACAAATATTTACAGTACTATTGAGTAAAATAATTACTGCAGATGGAAGAAATATAAAATGAAGGGTGGATGTTTCAGAGATAGGAGCTTAATTGTCAGAGCTGTCAAACAACGATTTTTTGCATGTACTTATTGTCAATCAGAGGTTGAATTACCATCTTTTATATGACAGAATAAAAGAACCCTATATTGGGATGAAAGCTGAGCAGGATATTCTTTTGAGCATCTTTTACTTTGCTTATTTGGTTATTCTGTAATCTTCTGATAACTGTTTTTGCCTATTTTTCTAAGGTGTCATGTTTTCCTCATTGGCTGTAGTTCTGTTTGATTAGCTAAATGGTTGTTAGTTACATCAGTTGTAAATACTGTCTCCAAATTTGAGGCTTGAATTTTCACTCTCTTCACAGTGACGTTTATAACACTTAAGTTTTACATTTTAGTACAAATTTACACAATTATTGCATGGATTGTTATTTCTGCATCTTAAGAAATTCTTCCTTATTTTAAATTCATTAAGATATAATCCTTTATCTTTTCTAACTTTTAGTTTTGCTTTTAACATTTAGCCCTTTAACCCAACTAAAATTACTTTTGTGAGCGGTGTAAGGTAGGGATCCATTTTTTTCCCCCTCCAAGTGGCTAAGCAATTGCCCTGGAACTATTTACTGAACAGGCCATCATCCTGGTGATTTATAATGACATCTCTTCTGGGCTTGCTAATCTGTCCTAGTGATTTGTATATGGCCCATAGCACCCTGTTTGAATTATTATACAAAGTCTTGATATGTTTTAGAGAAGTCCCTCACCACCTTGACTTGGTAATTCTTGGCTCTTTTAAGTTTTACTCATAAATTTTATGATTGGCAAGTCATTTTTCACAATAAACCCTATCAGAATTTTGACTAGAATGACATTGAATTATTAAGTACATTAAAGATGAACTGCTATCTTCTAGAGTCTTCCCATTCATTTAAAATATAATCACTCATTTTGGGAGTCTTCTTTTATAACCTTCAATAAAGTTTTATAATGTTCTCCATAAGGTCTTAGTTTATTAGCTTCAATCTTAGGTGTTTTAATGTTTTTCCTGCTTTTGTTGCTATTGTAGAAGATTTTTTAAAAACTGGATTTTCTAATTGGATGTTATCATACTAATCTTGTGAGTAGTACCTTTTCTGAACTCTTTCATCAGTTCTAAAACTTTACATAGATATTCTTTCATATTTTCTATATACACAATCATACTGTTTGTAAGTAACCACAATTTTGTTCATTCTTTCCTTATAACCTATTACTTATTATTGCTTACTTTCATATTTCTTTTTTTCTCATCACGTTACATGAGTCAAGACGTCTCATAAAATGTTGAAAATTTTTATCATGTCTGTTACTTTAAATCATTTGGTTATGATGTCCCTCATAGCAGAAGTACTCATCTATTCTTGGGGTGATAAGCATTTTTTATAATAAATGTGTCAGCTTTTGTAAATTTTTTCTGTATCTATTAGGATGATATGGCTGATTTTTTTTTGTAATGTGTAAAATCATAAAGGTGTCTCAAATGCAGAATCATCTGTGCTTCCCCACAGATGATTTATAATATTTTTATGATTTATAATTTATATAAACATTTATAATGTTTATAAACATTTATAATTTATAAAAACATTTATAATGTTTTTATAATTCACTATATTCAATTTGCCAACATTTTGTTTAGAATTTTTGTACCTAGGTTTGTAAATAAGACTAGCTTGCAAATTTTCTTTCTTTTGCTATCTATGCCTTGTTTTGGTAAAGATTATATCAATATTTCTCTTTTCTATTCTTTAAAATAGTCTGTAAAAGATAAGAATTATCTACTGCCTTAAGGTTATATAAAGTTACCTGTAAAACCATTTGGGATTAATAATTTTATAGATTTATAGGTCAGACAATCCATAAATTATCTACATTATTTATGGCTAGATTATCTACTGGATTTACAGATTACAGCATCTAATCTGAATAAAATAAATCACAAAATGAACAAATGACTTAAACGAGTATTGTTGCAAAATTACAGTGAGAATAATGTGAAAAAAGTTAGCACTAGCAAATAATAGACAAACAAAGGCAGAACTAATCCTGCTACTACTAGTATGAGCATTTTACTAATTATACTATAAGGTATGAACAGTGAAGTCAGTCCAAAAGTTTTTTTAGTTCTTAAGAAACCATTTGAAATAAGGATTTATACCTTGTATTATTACTAAGGAAACGCTCCAAAGTCTACATTGTGTAATAAGATACTGGGGGTGAAGTCACCACGATTAGCAAGACATTTAAAAATTGTTTACAACATCTTTATTTCAACCTTAAAAATTTTAATTTGTGGAAATATTAGTACATATAAGGTACTGGTGTGTATAGGTACACACATACATGTGCTACATTAAAAAAAATTTGGTATGCAAGTAGACAAAGTTAGAGCTTACCAATCTATACCACGGCAGAATAGTTTTATAAAAGAAAATCTGATTTGTTACTCTCTGCTTAAAGAAACCTAGCAGCTTTCTAGGGCCCTAAGAAAAGTCAAAATCCTTAATATTTCCTACATGGCTTTCTCACAATCTTACCCCTACCTATTTCTTTAGCCTCACCTATTACCATTCTCTCCCTTGCTTTATACACTACAAGCCACACTAAACTAAATGACTTTTCAGCCTCAGAATGTTAACATATATATTTGTGTACTTTGTCTAGAACATCAAAATAATTTAAATAAGTAACTACATTACTTATTTTCTATATATACTTGGGTCTGCCTTATTACTTAAATTCATAGAATCACAGAATGTAAGGACTGGAAATTTACTTTTAAAATGTCATCTATTCCAACCACTCATCTGATGCTTTTGAATGCCTCTAATGATAAGGCAACCAGGGAATCTTTTCCCCTTTCCCCTTTAAAAAAAAATGTCTGATCTTTAGAAATATTCTTTCTTATATGGACCTGAAATCTGTTTCCACCTAACTTCTAGGTAGCGATCCTAATTCTACTCATTGGGCCATTCAGAGAAAGTTCAGTCCTACTTTAGTGGAAGAGCCATACAAATATTTACAGATAACTACCATGTTACTTCCAAGCCTTCTCTTCTGCGGTGGTAGGGAACAGGAGGTAGAGAGTAGGGAGAGACTAATGTCTGAGTATCTTTTATGAGTTGGTGACTTTATATTTAACTTTCATATTGCTCCAATGAGTTTGTTATTATTATTGCCAAGTAACAAATGAGGAAATTAAAGCTCTGGTAGGTAAAGTTAACTATTCATGTAACTTAAGTAGCAGAGCTGGGATTTCAACCACAAGTCTGTCACAGATACCAAAGCCTATGTTTTAGTCTCTTTAGAACACTGAACTGCCTCCCACAAAGGAGAAGAGATATAAGAGGGTATGAAACATGGAAAAGCAAGACAAACAAAAATTCTAAAAATCCCATGCTTTCTAACTTCCAAAATTCAATGTATTGATATATTTTTGTCCTTAAGACTTACATCAAAATCATCTTCAACATTTCTTTCTCTGTCTTATAACCTACCTAATTATTATCTCAAATTTCTCAGATCTTACTACATAAATGAACTCAACCTACAATTAGGGAAGCAAAAAGAGAAAAGTATTTCCATATTTCAGCCTCTCTCAATTTTAATGTCTTACACAGTGAAAAGATTATCTTCTTTAAACACTGACTAGTGTACTCTTCTTTACAGTCTCCAACACCACATTGCCTTCTGCAATCAAACTTAATGCTGACATTTTTTCTGGCTTTGAGGCCCGACAACACTATCCTTAACTTGTATTAACAAAAGCTACTTGTTCTCTCTTCTCCAGGCAAACACTTGTTTGGCATCCTCCACAAGCACTTTAAGGTCTTCCTTCTTTTCCTCTGAGAATCACAACTCTTCCTTCAGTTAACAATTAGATAAGACCAATACCGCCTCATCATTCATGCTTCTTATGAAAAATGTATCTCCATATAGTTAATTATATTTATCCCATGCATTAACTTTTCTCTTTCCCTAGTTACATCATAAACAACTGAATACAAGTCATCTATTTCTTTTTATCTTTCACCTAAGTGCAAAAAACTGAACAGCAAGTGCTTAATGAATGTTCTCAGCTGTACATTACAAAAATACATTTTTATCATATATATCTTTTTATTTGTACACTTTCCTTTTAGGTTGCTTGCTAGAATTCTTTCACCATACACTTTACTGTGAAAAAACATTGAGAGAAACTCTCACTTCCAGTTTTATAAACAAAGTCAAATGTAATACAAAAGCTCTAATTCAGCACTTCTCTCTAGTCCATACTACATAGGTTAATTACAAGTAATATTACTTCTGAAGTAAATTTCTCTGTGAATATAAGGTTATATATATTTAAGAATACTAAAACATAAAATTATATGTCACACACACACATACACACACATACCACACACAGACACACAAATCTTACCTTGCTGAGTATTTTGTTCTTGCATTCGATTCACAGTGAGGTCTAAGGGGCCTTCCTGCTCTTCCTGAAGGGAGTTTTCTGCTTGATTCATTTGGATACTCTTACATATTAGACTTGGTCCAATTGAACCATTTCTATTCTCTTGAATTTTACCACTTTTTGAAATATACTCAATTGCAAACTGACGTATCATCTTTTTCATTAATTCCTGAGCAACTAGGGGAATGTTAGGATCACAGTTCTGAGGAAGATCTAGGGAAGAAATAAATATAATAAGAATTAAAAAAGAGAATGCAAAATACCTATGTTTAAATTTATCTTAATTACAAATTAATGATTTCACAAGTCTCAGATTCAGTCCATAATTGCAAATGGTTTCTAGGACTTAGCAACAAAAACCTTGTTGGTTTAATTAGTATTATGAGACTATATCAACCCCAAACTTGGCATTTTTAATTGTTTCTTAAAAATAAATATTTTTGGTCCCAAACTAAAATATAAACAACTAGACATAAAAACAGACAGCTTATTTTCAGAGTTTTAATTCAAATGTATTCTACAAGATACTAAGACACTTAGTATGTGAACATAAATTGTATATATAAGTAACCAAGCAAGTTTTAACCTAATAGAGTAGGTATACACATTAACTATTAAAGAAAATATCTAAACTCTGTAACTATTTATTACTATTAATTCTTCAATTCTGTCAAATGTGCACTTCATATATAGCCTAAATGTCATCATCAAGGATTTTTTTCTTTTTTCAATTTTTCATATTGAGAAATTTCAATCAGAAAGAAAAAAATAAAGAACACTACAATGACACAGACAGCCTCTACCAAGATTCAAGAATTGTTAGCATTCTGCCACATTCACCTTCTTTTTACTTTTATTGGTTTGCAGAACTACCGGAAAGTAAATTGCAGAATTACGAGATTTCACTCTTAAATATTTCAGTGCACATCTACTAAGATTCCCCTATAAAAACAGCAGTACCACTACTGAGGGTCTTAATCAGTCCTTGGTCCCAAAACATGTTGGTCAGCTACAACCAAAATAAAGGACAGCAGTCATATACAATTCTGCTTGAAACCTGTACAAGAGGTAAAAACAATTGAATGATTTTGTAAGAGGTGTGGAATAAAGACAGACCACTTATAAACACAGTATATAATAAGTAATAAATAGTTTTAATATTGGATGGTGGTGGCTTTTTTCACACACACACTACTGGCCTCACCCCAATCCTTTTATTTACTCTGCTCCTTCAGAGGCAGAATGATTGGTGAACTAGGAAGGATGACTAAGTGTATTTGGTTAGGCTCCATACTTCTTCCTCTTAGAAGTGGGCCTATTCTAGAGATAACGGGTTGGCCAAAAAGTTTGTTTGGGTTCTTCTGTAAGATGTTATGGAAAAACCCAAACGAACTTTTTGGCCAAACCAACATGCTCCTCTGCTCCTTAAATGCCTCAACTCTTCCCCAGGCAGATCAGTGCTGTGTGAACAGGCCTGCCCTGATCCTGGGCTGTCTGAGACTGAAGGGTTGAGTCTCCTTAGTTTTGGGGTTCAGTATTAGATGGAGCAATTGTCTAAGAGATCTAAAGGCAAGTCCTCCAACTAGCATCTACTTTTATAGATCCATGATTCTAAAATGCAAGAAGATTAGAAAACATACTATTTAAAGGTGAGGAAAGGCAACAAAACTACCTCCACCATATCTGATAGCAAAATGTGACCTCAGCCGACATCAATCTGTTTATGGTCCTGCAGAAATATCAATATATTTGATCACAGGGTGCTGTTTTGGACCTGCTGGAGATGTTACATAATAAACATCTCCATTACATTAGCTCTTTCAAAACAAAGAACACTGAATTCTGAAAAAACATTTGAGAAGGGATTACGGGCCTATAAAAAAAGTAACATTATAGTCCTCACATTTATTCTTTGTTTAGAGCCCAGAAGGGAAGAGAGGTACTATTTGTTTCTGAGTACGAGAAAAAAAGACTTGGCTATACAGTTGAGCACTGAGCAACATGCGTTTGAACTGTGTGGGTACACACAGACATGGATTTTTTCCAATAAATACATACTACGGTACTGCACAGTCCATGGTTGGTCAGTCTGCAGATGTGGAACCCCGAGTATGGAGGGCCCGCTGCAAAGTTAGACTCATTTTTCACTGTGCAGAGGGTCAGTGCTCCTAACCCCCACGTTGTCCAAGGGTCAACTGTATATATCACATGCCCGTGGCTCATTTATTTTATAACTGGAGGTTTGTACCTCTTAATTTCCCCCTTCACCTATTTCATCCGCCAACACTCCTCCCCTCTGGCAACCACCTGTTTGTTCTCTGTAACTATGAGTCTGTTTTAGCTTAGTTTGTTTTTGTTTTGTTTCTTAGAGTCCACATATAAATGAGAATATACAACGCAAGGAATATGGTCAATAATACTGTATTAACTTTGTATGAGGACAGTTGCTTTCTAGACTTATTATGGTGATCATTTCATCATGCATGTAAATGTGAATCACTCCATAGTATACCTGAAACTAAAGTAATATTGTCAACTGTATTTTAATGAAAAAAGAAAGACTTAGCTATAGATTGAAATCTTAGCCATCTTCCTGAATTCAGGCTAGTTACATACCCCTCCGTGTTTTAGTTTCTCTGTTTGTAAAAATGGAAATGATAATAGAACCTTGGTAGTCATAATAAGTCTTGCTCACAGGATATTTTAAAGTTATATGAGATTGTAGATAAAATACTGAACTCCTGTACTTGTCATTTTAATAGCTGACATTTACTCCACTGTTATCTTAGGTTATAGTAAAAATAACAGAAACAAAAAGATGCAGGCCAAGCAGTTACATTTTACGTAAATCATAAAATGTCAAATAAGTAAAAATATTAACTAACTAGGTTAATATGTAAAATTATTAACTAGCTGGGAAAACACAAAGGACATAATTTCTAAGCCCATGTGATATACTGTGCTCCAGAATAGATAGTATTAGCACATGTAACCCAACTAAAGTGATTTGTAACAAAACGAGAAATTTCCATGTTACACATAAGGATTCCCAATTTATACCATTTCTTGACTATTACTTCCAGGAATCCTTGAAAGCATCTGTGAACACTCTTTTCCATCTTTTTTCAAACCTAATCTTGCTTTGAATTATGTGTTAAAAGGAGATACTGATTTACTTCTAGGTATTTTGGTTAATTATCCTGTAATGTATTGGCTAATATCACTTTAGCAATTCAAAATAATTATATTTATCAAAAAACAACAGAAATATGATCAGACATATCATGTGACTAGGGCTATACTTTAGAATTGAGTTTAGAGCTAAGTTTAAAGCAGAATAGATAATGCTACTTTACTCTATTCATCTACTCAGTTTTTGTTTATATTGGGAATAAGTCTATGTGTGAGACCAAAGGACGTGGCAAAAAACAAACAAACAAGATAAAAAAGAGAAAGAGACAAAGAAAATGCTGCTCAGCTGCTGATTAGTGAGCCTTCTAGAATACTTGTGCAAATTATCAAAACTATAAAAAAAAACTGAATTAACTAAAGATCTAGGCCAGGGATATAAACTCAGATAGTTTCAAAATTCAGGCAACTCACAAACCCTGGGCTAGAAGAGAAAATATGTTGCCAAATGGAAATGGTATGCCCCAAGAAGATAGAAATAATTTATTTTTGCCCTATCTCTTCATTTTCCAAATTTATCTAATTCAAGAGTTTAGCAAGTTGTTTGTAGTAGCCAGTTTCAAGATGGTCCTTAATGATTCCCACTCCCACCTCCTGGTTTCCAGGGTTGTGTAGTCCCTTCCACATTGTATTAAGGGTGGAATGTGTGATTAATAATAACATACTGCAGAAGTGTATGTCACTTCCAAGATTAGGGTATAAAAGAATATGGTTTCTACCCTGGATACTCTGAATACTGGTGTTCGCTGTGACCCCCACCCACACTATTCTGTCCTCTTGCTCTCTCATCACTCACTCTGGAGAAAGCTGTCCTGTGAGCGGCACTGAGGAGGCTCACAAGGAAAGGAACTGAAGTCTCCTGCAAACAGCCAAATGACTGAACTGGGAAGAAGATTCTCAAGACCAATCAACTCCCAAATGACTGAAAAGGAAAACAACACAGCAAAAGTTATGTGATGAAGCTAAAGCAGTGTTTAGAGAGCAATTTATAGCAATAAACACATATATTAAAAAAAATTCAACCCAGTAACCCAATAACCTAACCTTCCTCCTTAAGAGAAAACGAATCAAAAATTAAACCCAAAGCAAGCACAGAGAAGAAAATAAATAAAAAGTTAGGGCAGAAAAAAATAAGATAGAGAATAGAAAGACAACAGAGAAGAGCAATAAAACCAAAAGTTGGTTCTTTGAAAAGATCAAAAATTTGACCAAGAATAAAAACCAGAATAGACTTAAGTTTGTAAAATCAGAAATGAAGGAAGCATTATCAGCATTAACATTAAAGGTAATCAAGAAATACTACCAAAAAAAAAAAAAAAAAAAAGAAAAGAAAAAAGCTATACATCAACACATTAGGTATCCTAGATGAAATGGCCAAATTGCTAGAAAGACACAAACTATCAAACTCACTCAAGAAGTAACAGTAAAACCTGGACCTGCAAGTAAAAAGACTGAATTAGTAACCAAAAATCTTGCCACAAAGAAAAGCCCAGGGACAAACAGATTTACTGGTGAATACTATTAGACATTTAAAGAGGAATGAAAACCAATCCTTCACAAACTCCAAAACAAGAGATGAGAACACTTCCCAACTCATTCTATGAGGACAATATTAGCCTGATACCAAACCTGGACAAAGAAATTACATGAAAAGAAAACTACTAAACGAAATGAAAACTATCCATGATGAATAGACAAAAATCCAGTTGACCCTTGAGCTACATGGGTTTGAGCTGTGCGGGTCCACTTATATGTGGATTTTTTCAACAGTAAATACTACAGTACTACACAATCTGTGACTGGTTGAATCTCTGGATGTGGAAATGCAAATACAGAGGGCTGACCATAAGTCATACACAGATTTTCAACTGCATGAGGGGCCAGCCCCTATCCATCACATTGTTCAAGGGCCAACTCTCCTATCACACAGAAACAGGCAACACATAAAAAGGATTATACAATAAGACAAGGTTGTCCACGCTCACCATTATTATTCAACATAGTTTTGGAAGTTTTAGCCATAGCAATCAGAGTAGAAAAAGAAATAAAAGGAATCCAAATCGGAAAAGAAGAGGTAAAGCTGTCACTGTTTGCAGATGACATGATACTATACATAGAGAATCCTAAAGATGCTATCCGAAAACTACTAGAGCTAATCAATCAATCTGGTAAAGTGGCAGGATACAAAATTAATGCACAGAAACAAAATTAATGCACAGAAATCTCTGGCATTCCTGTACACTAATGATGAAAAATCTGAAAGAGAAATTAAGGAAACACTCCCATTTACCACTGCAACAAAAAGAATAAAATACCTAGGAATAAACTTACCTAAGGAGACAAAAGACCTGTATGCAGAAAACTGTAAGACATTGATGAAAGAAATTAAAGATGCTACAGACAGATGGAGAGATATACCATGTTCTTGGATTGGAAGAATCAACACTGTGAAAATGACTCTATTCCCCAAAGCAATCTACAAATTCAATGCAATCCCTATCAAACTACCAATGGCATTTTTCACAGAACCAGAACAAAAAATTTCACAATTTGTATGGAAACACAAAAGACCCCGAATAGCCAAAGCAATCTTGAGAACGAAAAACGGAGCTGGAGGAATCAGGCTCCCTGACTTCAGACTATACTACAAAGCTACAGTAATCAAGACAGTATGGTACTGGCACAAAAACAGAAATATAGATCAATGGAACAGGATAGAAAGCCCAGAGATATACCCACGCACAAATGGTCACCTTATTTTTGATAAAGGAGGCAAGAATATACAATGGAGAAAAGACAGCCTCTTCAATAAGTGGTGCTGGGAAAACTGGACAGCTACATGTAAAAGAACGAAATTAGAACACTCCCTAACACCATACACAAAAAGAAACTCAAAATGGATTAAAGAACTAAACATAAGGCCAGACACTATAAAACTCTTAGAGGAAAACGGCAGAATACTCCATGACATAAATCACAACAAGATCCCTTTTCACCCACCTCCTAGAGAAATGGAAAAAAACCCAAAAATAAACAAATGGGACCTAATGAAACCTAAAAGCTTTTGCACAGCAAAGGAAACCGTAAACAAGATGAAAAGACAACCCTCAGAATGGGAGAAAATATTTGCAAATGAAGCAACTGACAAAGGATTAATCTCCAAAATTTACAAGCAGCTCGTGCAGCTCAATATCAAAAAAACAAACAACCGAATCCAAAAATAGGCAGAAGACCTAAATAGACATTTCTCCAAAGAAGATATACAGATTGCCAACAAACACATGAAAGGATGCTCAACATCACTAATCATTAGAGAAATGCAAATCAAAACTGCAATGACATATCATCCCACACCAGTCAGAATGGTCATCATCAAAAAATCTACAAACAATAAATGCTGAAGAGGATGTGGAGAAAAGGGAACACTCTTGCACTGCTGGTGGGAATGTAAATTGATACAGCCACTTCAGGGAACAGTATGGAGGTTCCTTAAAAACCTAAAAATAGAACTACCATACAACCCAGCAATCCTACTACTGGGTATGTAACCTGCGAAAACCATAATTCAAAAAGAGTCATGTACCAAAATGTTCACTGTAGCTCTATTTACAATAGCCAGGACATGGAAACAACCTAAGTGTCCATCGACAGATGAATGGATAAAGAAGATGTGGCACATATACACAATGGAGTATTACTCAGCCATAAAAAGAAACAAAACTGAGTTATTTGTAGTGAGACAGATGGACCCAGAGTCTGTCACACTGAGTGAAGTAAGTCAGAAAGAGAAAAATAAATACCATATGCTAACTCATTGTGTGGAATCTGAAAAGAAAAAAAAACTGTTCCTGAAGAACCTAGGGGCAGGACAGGAATAAAGACGCAGATGTAGAGAATGGACTTGAGGACACCGGGAGGGGGAAGGGTAAGCTGGGACGAAGTGAGAGAGTGGCATGGACTTATATACACTACCAAATGTAAAATAGATAGCTAGTGGGAAGCAGCTGCATAGCACAGGGAGATCAGCTCGGTGCTTTGTGACCATCTAGAGGGGTGGAATAGGGAGGGTGGAAGGGAGACGCAAGAGAGAGGAGATATGGGGATATATGTATATGTATACCTGATTCACTTTGTTATAAAGCAGAAACTAACACACCATTGTAAAGCAATTATACTACAAAAAAGAAGTTAAAAAAAAAAGGATTATACATCAAGACCAAGAATGACAAGAATACAAGGTTAGTTCAACATATGAAAACCAATCAGGCAATGTAATGTAACGTATTAATAAAGAACAAAATCCACATAATAATCTCCATAGATGTAGAAAAGCACTTGATACCTTTTCATGATAAAAACAATGTACAAACTAGGAATAGAAGGAAACTACCTCAATCTACGAAAGAGCATCTATGAAAAATCTATAGATAACATCACACTTAATGGTGAAACATTGAAAGTTTCCCCCATAATATGAGAACAAGAGAAGGACTCTTGTCCTTGCTCTCATTACTTCTATTCAACATGTACTGGAGGTTCTAGCCAGTGCAATTAGGCAGGCAAAGAAATAAAAGTAATTTGGATTGAAAAAGTAGAAGTAAAACTCTTTTTACAGATAACATAATGTTGTATATACAAATTTGTTAGGAATCCACACACACAAAACTTTAGAACTAGTAAGTTCAGCAAGGTTACAGGATGCCATATCAATATACAAAAATCAATTTTACTTCTATACAATGGCACTAAACAATTCTAAAAGGAAATAATTAAGAAAATAATTCCATTTACAACAGTATTAGGAAGAAAAGACTTAACAGGAATACGTTTGACAAAACATAAATAAACAGAAATACATCCTGTGTTCATGAACTGGAAGGCTTACTATTGTTACATGATAAGAACTCCCCAAATTGATCAACAAATTCAACACAATCCCTATCAAAACCCTAGCTGGCATTTTTTTTTTTTTTTTTTGCGGTACGCAGGCCTCTCTCACTGTTGCGGCCTCTCCCATTGCGGAGCACCGGCTCCGGACGCACAGGCTCAGCGGCCACGGCTCATGGGCCCAGCTGCTCTGCAGCATGTGGGACCCTCCCGGACCGGGACACAAACCCGCATCCCCTGCATCGGCAGGCGGACCCCCAACCACTGCGCCACCAGGGAAGCCCCTAGCTGGCATTTTTGTATAAACTGACAAGGTGATTCTAAAAAGCATACTGAAATGCAAGGAATCCAGAATAGCCAAAATAATCCTGAAAAAGAACTAAACTGGAGGATTAGCAATTCCTGATTTCAAAACTTACTATAAAGTATAATAATCAAGCCTAGATGTTAATGTCCTAAGGATAGACATATAGATTAATAGAGTAGAACTGATCCCCAAGATAAACCATTAATCTATTTTTGATAAGAGTACCAAGACAATTCAGTGGGGGAAATCATTGTCTTTTCAACAAACTATGCTAGGACAACTGGATATTTACATGCAAAATAATGAAACTGGGGCTTCCCTGGTGGCGCAGTGGTTGAGGGTCCACTTGCCGATGCAGGGGACACGAGTTCGTGCCCCGGTCTGGGGAGATCCCACATGCCACGGAGCGGCTGGGCCCGTGAGCCATGGCCGCTAAGCCTGCGCGTCCAGAGCCTGTGCTCCGCAATGGGAGAGGCCACAACAGTGAGAGGCCCACGTACCAAAAAAAAAAAAAAAAAAAAAAAAAAAAATAATAATAATGAAACTGGACCTTCACCTCATACCATATAGAATAATTAACTCAAAATGCATCAATGACCTAAATGTAGGAGCTAAAACTATAAGAATCTGAAAGAAAACATACATGTAAATCTTCATGGCCTTAGATTAAGGCAATGATTCCTTAGATTCGACACTAAAACACAAGTAACAAGAGAAAAAAATAGATATAATGAACTTGATTAAAATTTAAAACTTCTGTACTTCAAAGGACACTAAGTGAAGAGAGTCCACAGAATAGGAGTAAATATTTACAAATCACATGTCTGATAAGGGTCTACTGTCCAAGTATATAAAGAACTCTTATAACCCAACAATAAAAAGACAAATGCCCAAATAAAAAAACAGCAAATGATTTGAGTAGACATTTGTCCAAAGAAGATATTACTAATGACCAGTAAGCACATGACAAGTTGATTAACATCATTAGTCTTTAGGGAAATGCAAATCAAAAGCACAATGAGATACCATTTCACACCTTGAAGGAGAATTATAATAAAAAGTGCAGATAACAAGTGCGAGTGAGAATGTGGAGAAATCTGAGTCCTCATACACGGTAGGTGGGAATGTAAAATGGTGCAGCCATTTTGGAAAATAATTCTGAAAACACATTAAAAAATGTAAACACAGAATTACCATATGACCCAGCAAATTCCACCTCTAGGTATATAACTACGAAAACCGAAAACATATGTTCAATCAAAAGTATGTATGGGGCTTCCCTGGTGGCGCAGCGGTTGAGAGTCCGCCTGCCAATGCAGGGGACGCGGGTTCGAGCCCTGGTCCGGGGGGATCCCACATGCCGCGGAGCAACTGGGCCCGTGAGCCACAGCTGCTGAGCCTGCGCGTCTGGAGCCTGTGCTCCGCAACAAGAGAGGCCGCGATGGTGAGAGGCCCGCGCACCGCGATGAAGAGTGGCCCCCGCTCGCCACAACTGGAGAAAGCCCTCGCACAGAAACGAAGACCCAACACAGCCAAAAATAAATAAATAAATAAAGGCAAGAACCATTTCCTTTATATTAAAAAAAAAAAAAAAAAAGTATGTATGAATGTTCACAGCAGCATTATTCACAACAGCCAAAAAGTAGAAACAACCCAAATGAATGTCAACTGGTGAATGTATAAATAAAATGTGGTATATCCATACAATAATTATTCAATCATAGAAAGAAATGAACTGATGCATGTTATAACAAGAATGAACCTCAAAAACATGCTAAATGAAGGCTGCACATAGTGCAATTTCATTTATATGAAATGTTTAAAACAGGCAAATCTACAAAGAGAGAAATCTATTAGATTAGTGGTTGCCAAAGCCTGGAGAAGAGTAAGAGAATGATGAGTGAGTGTTCATCTAGTAATGGGTTTCTTTTTCAGGGTGAAGAAAATGTTCTGGAATCAGACAGCGGTGATGGTTGCAAAACTTTGTTAATGAGTGTACTAAAAACCACTGAATTTTATACTTTAAAAAAGTGAATTTTATTGTATGTGAATTATAACTCAATTTAAAAAAATAGGAAGAAAGGATAAATTAGAAAGTGGAACTTAGAGCCCAGAAGGCAGATTCAAGAGCCATAAAGAATTTTTCCTTAAGATCTAATCGAGTAACTTCCAACATTTGCCCAGCTGGATTTCAGGATTGCTATGGAACAGTGACCCCTGTGTGCACCCCATTTTGCCATTTTTGAACAAGAGTGTTTACAGTGGTTATCCTATGCCTATCCTAACATTGTATGTTGGGTGTGTGTGAGCAAGTAATTTGCCTTTTTACTTTTAAAGGTCTACAGATCAAGAGAAACTATATTTGAAGTGCTATACCAAAGGAACTACACTCAAGGAACTTCATTTGTATCTGAAACTGAGTTAGATAACAAGAGTGTGGTCTCTGAGATGATGTTGTAATAAGATAAGACTTTTGGAGGTCTTGGGCAGGGGTGAGTGTATTTTACATATGGGAGAGATGTGAATCACCAGAACCAACTGATTCCAACTTCCTTGTATTCACTCCTTTGTTCAGTATTCTTCCACACTCATAGGTAGCATATAATGCTACTATTTACCTAGAGAGAGAGTTGCTCTTAGGACCAATCTAAGAATATCTGTGTAGGCTGTCTCAATTATGAGACTGTCAAAGTGGATAATATTGGTCACTAATCCAACAAAAATTTTAAAGACCAGGATGATGGTATTTTTCTTATCTTCTCTTTCTCCAAAATCCATTTCCCTTCTCTCCATGTTTGATATGTATTAACAATTAATACTTGTAGCACTTTATTTAACATGAAGACTTCTGACACACATTGGTATCATTTAATGACAAATATCATATTAGTGCAGATAATGATATAACGAAAGGTAAGAAGGAAAGCATAGTTCTACTGAACCACTTATGGTGTACAGCTGTTGCCCTTGCCTCCTATTCTTCCCCAAATATTTTTTTTCTAAAAATTTCAATCTACAGAAAAGTTGAAAGAAGAGTACAATGTACTTCCACAAAATTTTACCTCTATAGATTCAACAACTATTGACATTTTGCGTCATTGGATTTACACATAAACTCACACACACAGGTTATTTATGGGTGAAGCATTTGAAAGTTGCAGATATCATGAAGCTTTAACTCTACTTAAGAAATAAAGAACAAGAACATTATGATACATAACTATAATGCCATCACCCCTTTCAAAAAATTTAACACAAAAAATATAGTCCCCAACTTTCCTCATTATCTCCTTTACAGCTTTTTCCTCCCCAATCTCAGGTTGCAATCTAGGATTACACATTGTATTTTTTTTTAACATCTTTATTGGAGTATAATTGCTTGACAATGATGTGTTAGTTTCTGCTTCATAATAAAGTGAATCAGTTATACATATACATATGTCCCCATATCTCTTCCCTCTGGCGTCTCCCTCCCACACTCCCTATCCCACCCCTCTAGGTGGTCACAAAGCACCGAGCTGATCTCCCTGTGCTATGCAGCTGCTTCCCACTAGCTATCTATTTTACATTTGGTAGTGTATATATGTCCATGCCACTCTCTCACTTTGTCCCAGCTTACCCTTCCCCCTCCCTGTATCCTCAAGTCCATTCTCCAGTAGGTCTGCATCTTTATTCTCGTCTTGCCCCTAGGTTCTTCATGACTTTTTTTTTTTTTAGATTCCATATATATGTGTTAGCATACGGTATTTGTTTTTCTCTTTCTGACTTACTTCACTCTGTATGACAGACTCTAGGCCCACCCACCTCATTACAAATAACTCAATTTCGTTTCTTTTTAAGGCTGAGTAATATTCCATTGTATATATGTGCCACATCTTCTTTAGCCATTCATCTGTTGATGGAAACTTAGGTTGTTTCCATGTCCTGGCTATTGTAAATAGAGCTGCAATGAACATTTTGGTACATGACTCTTTTTGAATTACGGTTTTCTCAGGGTATATGCCCAGTAGTGGGATTCCTGGGTCATATGGTAGTTCTATTTGTAGTTTTTTAAGGAACCTCCATACTATTCTCCATAGTGGCTGTATCAATTTACATTCCCACCAACAGTGCAAGAGGATTCCCTTTTCTCCACACCCTCTCCAGCATTAATTGTTTGTAGGTTTTTTGATGGCCATTCTGACCAGTGTGAGATGATATCTCATTGTAGTTTTGATTTGCATTTCTCTAGTGATTAGTGATGTTGAGCATTCTTTCATGTGTTTGTTGGCAATCTGTATATCTTCTTTGGAGAAATGTCTATTTAGGTCTTCTGTCCATTTTTGGATTGGGTTGTTTGTTTTTTGATATTGAGCTGCATGAGCTGCTTGTAAATTTTGGAGATTAATCCTTTGTCAGTTGCTCCATTTGCAAATATTTTCTCCCATTCTGAGGGTTGTCTTTTCATCTTGTTTATGGTTTCCTTTGCTGTGCAAAAACTTTTAAGTTTCATTAGGTCCCATTTGTTTATTTTTGTTTTTATTTCCATTTCTCTAGGAGGTGGGTCAAAAAGGATCTTGGTGTGATTTATGTCATGGAGTGTTCTGCCTATGTTTTCCTCTAAGAGTTTGATAGTGTCTGGCCTTACATCTAGGTCTTTAATCCATTTTGAGTTTCTTTTTGTGTATGGTGTTAGGGAGTGTTCTAATTTCATTCTTTTACATTTAGTTGTCCAGTTTTCCTACCACCACTGTTCTCACACACTCGTACCAGATTTCTATGCAGGTTCTTGTAAGTAACTCTCGATGTTACATCAAACATTATAATGGCACACTGAGCTTGGATATAATAGCCATCTCTCAGTCCACCAAATTTCTCCTGACCAGCTGTATCCCATACATTGAACTGAATAGGTCCTTTGCTGGTATGGAACACAAGGGGATGGACCTCAACACCCAAGGTAGCTACATACTTCTTCTCAAATTCACCAGTCGGATGACGTTTCACAAATGTAGTTTTACCAGTACCACCATCACCAACCAATACAAGTTTGAACTGAACTTGGGGTTCTCCTTGGGCAGCCATTGTTATGTTACTCCTCCCGGCTGCCTCCCGCTGTCGCCACTGGGACGTCCCGATCCCCGGCCCCGCAACCCCTGCCCTGGCCCCCTTCTTACTTATTTTAGATCCACTTTACCGATCTAGGACTGAAAGTAACATGTTAATACACCTGAGGTGTTTGTCCTTTACTCTGAATTCTCTCAAGTTTCTGCTTTATGAAGTTCACTGCTATATTATTTGACACAGATATTAATAAATACTATTTATGAGTTAAGGCCCTTAACAAAGTTTTTTGTCCTCAAGACAACCAATGTAATTTGGTATGCAAGAGAAATATTTTGAGTACTTCACATTTAATTGTACAGAATATTTTTAAAAATGTCTAACCCAAGGGTTAAAATTTCATAAATTAAAACAATTTTATTCCTTCATCAGGGGCATTCTTAAGTGTAATAGCCCTTTTTTTTTACTACAATGTGTGCGGTGCTGAAGAACACAAGGACTACTAGGTAGAGTTTAGTGCCACTGGTTTGACTCATGCTGGGGTACCAGTAATTTTAACCAACATTGCTCTTGCACCATCAGTTTTAAGGTCAACACAGCAAAAGTGGCAAATAACATCTTAGAATCATATTTTATAAAGTTTTGACCTTGCAGATTCCTTCAATGATTCTTAAGAGACCCAAGAGTTCCATGTATCACTCTTGGAGAACCACCAAACTTAGTATATTTTTAACCCATAATAAATAGTACACTGGAAGGCAATATAGAAGAATGGTTGGAAATACATCATTGTAATCAGATACACCTGGAATCAAATTTCAGCTCTGCTGATTACAGGCTGTATAACGTTGTGTAAGTTACTTTATAAGCCATAATCTCTTTATCTGTAAAGCAGTTTTACTAATAGTGTCTAAAGGAGTTGCTTCAAGGATTAAATGAACTAATGTATAGAGAGTGCTTACCCAGTGCTTATCACATAGTCCTCAAAAAGAAGTAACCTAATTACATAATTTTTATATAATGCAACTATTTTCTAACAATCCCTATCAGGAGAAAAAAATTAAAGACAGTAATTTGGGAAATCTCCCTAGACCAAAAACTTTAAAAATGAGCAAAATACTTGAAGCATTAAATTCCTAGAATTTTAGGATGTAAAATTTCAGATACCAGCAAATTCTGACATTTTCACTTTAATAGCCTTTTTAAAAAAATTGTTTTAACTTTATCTTTTCTATTTTATCTTTGCATATTATTTCACCAGTTTTGTTGATATCTTGTCTGCCTTTCTCCTAATTATTTAGGGTTACTTTATTTTATTTTGTATTTTATTTATTTATTTTTGGCTGCGTTGGGTCTTCATTGCTGCGCGTGGGCTTTCTCTAGTTGCAGTGAGCAGGCGTTACTCTTTGTTGCGGTGCGCAGGCTTCTTATTGTGGTGGCTTCTCTTGTTGTGGAGCACAGGTTCTAGGTGCGCAAGCTTCAGTAGTTGCAGCTCACGGGCTCAGTAGTTGTGGTTTGCAGGCTCTAGAGCGCAGGCTCAGTAGTTGTGGCACATGGGCTTAGTTACTCCGCAGCATGTGGGATCTTTCCAGACCAGGGCTCGAACCTGTGTCCCCTGCAATGGCAGGCGGATTCTTAACCACTGCACCACCAAGGAAGTCCCTTAGCGTTACTTAAAAAAAAAAAAAAACTCCTTCACTTAGATGCTCCGCTGACTTACTAAATTTCCAATCTTTTGCTTAATATAAAAATTTAAGGCTATAAATCTCCTTCTATCAAATCCTATAAGTCTTATAAGCTTTAAAATATATTTTTAATATTATTTAGTGCCAAATATATTCTGATAGCCATTAGGATTCCTTCTTTATCCCATAAATTACTTAGAAATATAATATTTCCATATGCACAAACTTATTCCATGAAAGTTGTCTTTTTTGTTACTGACTGCCATCTTAACTGAACTGTATCAAGAAATATGGTCTGTGTGATATCAGTTTTTACATGTTGATAACTTCTTAATGGCACAAAATGCAGTCAGTTTTTATAAAATTTTGAGTATACTTGAAAAAATGTTTACAAGGTTTCAAAATTTGCAATGATTGGGTTTGGGGCTCCATGTATGTCCATAAACTCAAACTTATTAAAACTATGTTGTTCAAATCTTCTTTCTTCTCATTAACATTAGGTCTGTTGGACTTAACAAGATCTTAAACTCCCTATGATGTTCTCCTTGTACTTTTGATAATTTTTGCATCATATTTTCAGGCTGTGTTATTCTGACACACATATTCACAACTGTCATGGTTTTCTGGTGAAACAGTACCTTTTATCATGATATAAAAATCCAATTAATTTTTAATATTTCTGTCTTCATAAGTCATTATGCTTGATGTTATACATTGTTATGCATATTTGGTCAGGCTTTTACTAGTGTGTATTTTTTTCCAGCCTTTCACGTTTTCAAGGAGTCTTTTATAAAGAACATATAGGTGGATTTGAATTTTTAATCTATCTAATAATCGATGTCTTAATTGGAGAACTCATACTACATCTATTTAAATAACTAATATTTCTATTTATTCCTATTTTTTGCTTTTATAGGTCCCAATTTTTCTTTTGAAAAAAATTTTCCATGTATTTTCCCTCTTCTACTGGTTTGAAACTAGTATCTCTAGAGCTATTCTTTCATTACTTAGCCCCCAAAATTTCAGATGTGTTATTTTTCCTTGTCAAGGAAAGTCTGAAGTTAATAAATATATTTGCTCTATTAAAAAGGGCTGTACAATGCTTTAATTCCACTCATACCACTCTAGGCTTACATGCTCTTGTTTTCAGGTATTAACAGGATTTATTAATCCCACAAGTAGCTATTATTTTTATTATCTTAGGCAATCAGTTTTTCTTTAGATTTACTTCAATGTTTACCAGTTCGTACTTTCATTCCTCCTTGCATTTCAGACTTTTTTTTCAAGATTGTTTTATTTCTTCCTCAAGTATAACCCTCAGAGGGTTTTTTGTTTTTGTTTTAAGTCTATTGGAGGTAAAGTTTCTGGTTTTTTCTTTCTTTTTTTTTTTTTTTTGCGGTACATAGGCCTCTCACTGTTGTGGCCTCTCCCGTTGTCCCCTGCATTGGCAGGTGGACTCTCAACCACTGAGCCACCAGGGAAGCCCCTGTTTTCCGTTTTTTTAACCTGCAAAAAAATTTGTTTCTTGAAAGAGCTTTTACCAGATCCTAAGTTGATAGTCACTTTCTTTTGTAGGAGTCCATTTCTGCTTAGAAAGCAGCTGTCAGTCTTATTCAACTGTAAGTAATCAGTCCCGTACTTCTGGCTGTTATCAACATTTTCTCTTGCTCTGCAGTCTTCAACTAAGTCTGATGTGAATTTATTTTCACTCATCCTGTTAGGTAACACTAGGATCCCTGAATATGATTCATGTCTTTCATAAATTCTAGAAAATTCTCTGGTAGTATCTCTTTAAATATTGCCTCTCTTAAATTCTATTTAGAATCCCCACCTTAAATTCTGATTAGACACACAATACCTCATTTCACTATATTTTTCATGTCTCTTAGCATCTTTCAAATTTTTCATTTTGTTGCTGCATTTTTTGTGACTTCTTCAACCTTTCCAATTATCAATGACCCTCCCAAATGTAACTGGTTGTTTAAAACTTTCATTATGTTTTAAAATTTCATTATTATATTTTTCATTTTTAGACATTCTATTTGGTTATTTTTTATACATGTTGGGTAGTTTATGATAGTCTCTAGCTTTTACTCATGCTTTTAATTTTAAACTTCATATTTCTTTAAATAGATTAAAACATACCCTTTTTATATTCTTATCTTTTAATTACAAAATCCAGTCTTTGAAGGTTGGTTCTGGTTCTTTATTATTTCTGCCAACAATTATAAACTGTTTGCTTATGTGTTTTATGATTTATTTTATTTTGGGGGGAATGAATTCATTTTTTAAAGAACTTTATATTTGGGACTATTTTGAAAACAAAGATGATTAAAAAAGTTTTTTTTATTGTGGTAAAATACACATAAAATTTACCATCTTAACCATTTTAAGTGTATAGTTTAGTTCAGTGGTATTATATACATTTATAACGTTGTGCAACCTTCAGCACTATCCATCTCCATAATTTTTCATCTTACAAAACTGAAACTATACCCATTGAACAATAATCTCTCATCCCCCTCCACTCACAGCAACTGCAATTCTACTTTCTGTCTCTATGATTTTGACTACTCCAACTACCTCATATATAAGTGGAATCACACAGTATTTGTCATTTTGTGACTGGTTTATTTCACTCAGTGTAATATCCTCAAGGTTCCACCACGTTGAAGCATATGTCAGAATTTGCTCCCTTTTAAGGGTGACTAATATTCCATTGTATATATACACTACATTTTGCTTATCCATTCTTCTGTCCATGGACAACTGGGTTGCTTCCAATGCAAGATGATTTTAAATTAAATTCTAGATTTTTGAATTAGTTTGAACTCAGAGATTCTTAAACCCTGTGGCAATTAGTCAATGGCTAAAAATTACCAGGGGAGATTTTCTCCTTTTAGATACAGATATATATTCTTGCTCTCTATTTTAAGTTTTGATTTTTAATCTAGGATTTTTCATTGTTTCTTTAATGAGAGCTTCATATTTCTAATCGTCTATATTTCCAGAATCAAGAAACCAAATCTTCCTTGGTTATAAAATTCCTTGTCATTTCAAAAATAAATACTTCTTTAACAATTCATTTAAAAAACAAATTATTCATATGCCTTACGTTTAAAAGATATAATTCATGTAAACATACAGAATTATCTCTTTAGACAGTTTAAATATACTAAGGTGATTTATGTTATCTACCTTTAATAACCTTTGAAGCTTAATGATGTAGTGAGGCATTTAAACTTCCTAGGGGAACATTCTGAGCAGCTCTAACCCTGTGGAAAAATTTTAAGTCTAAATGTAGAATAATAAGCAAAAGAGCAAATGATTTTTCAATGTTGTCATATCTCATGAAAATTCCTGAAGATTTAGTGTTGAATTCTCATAGGAAAGGGTAGAGTTGGTTAAATCCCCACAGTAAAACACTCCTTGGGGCAGAGTTACTCATCATGACAAAAAGCAACTCTTTGCTATCTTTTTGATATGCCTTTATGTTTCAACATTAAGTAAGATCTGAAAAGCCTATGGGAACCATAAAGTAAAAATCAGATTAAGGGAAAAAAATCTATGATATGCTTTCAGAATCTTTCCTTCCTTAATAAAACTAAAAAGCAGATGATATTAGAGAACTTTCAGAATAAAGAATCCAGTATATATAGTCTATGCCTTCTTAAAAACTAAGATCACCTGGTTCTTTGAAAATGTCATTAAAATTGATAACCTCTAACCAGAATGCCAAGAAAGAGTGGCAAGACACAAGTTACAAACACAGAAATGAAAAAAAAAGCCATCACAATTGATCTCATGAATATTAAAAGAATGATAAATAAACATTATGAACAACTTCATACCCACAAATATGATAACTTACACGAAACAGACCAATTATTTGAAAGACACAATCTGGCAAAACACACACAAAGAAATACATAACATGGGTAAGCTCATATCTGTTAAAACTGAATGAATAATCACCTTTCAAAGCAGAAAGCACCAACCCAGATGGTTTCACTGGTGAATTCTACCAAGTATTAGGGAAGAAATTACACCAATACCCTACCATCTCTTCCAGATAATAGAAGAGGTGGGAGTACTTACCAATTCATTCTAAGGTCAGCATTATAGTAATACAAAAGAAAGATAAAGACAAAACTACAAAGCAATATCTCTCATGAAAATAAATTTAAAAATCTTGCTAAATACTAGCAAATCAAATCCAACAATGTACAAATGGAATTATACACAATGACCAAGTGGAATTTATTTCAGGTATACAAAGCAGATTCAACATTTGAAAACCAATTAATGTAATCGAGCACATCAACAGGCTAAGAAGAAAAATCATATGATCACCTCAACTGATGCAGAAAAAGCACCTGACAAAACCTAATACTCATTCATAATAAAAACTCAGCAAACCAGGAACAGAGGAGAACTTCTTCAACTTGATAAATAACATCTACAAAAACCTACAACATCATACTCAATGGTGAAAAACTAGATATTTTCCCCCTAACATCATGAACAAGGTAAGGATGTCCCATCTTATCACACCTATTCAGCATCATAATGGAAGCTCTAGGTAACATAATAAAAAGCTCTAGGTAACAAGAAAAAACAACAAGAAGTACACATTCGAGGAATAAAGAAATAAAACTGTCTTTGTTCACAGATAACATGATTGTCTATATGAAAGACTCAACAAAAAAATTCCTGGATATGAATACAGTGAGAAGTTTGACAAAGAGTTGCAAGATATAAAGAACCAAACAGAGATGAAGAATATAATTTAACTGAAATGAAAATTACACTACTAGAAGAAATCAACAGTACATTAATGATACAAAGAGACAGATTAGTGAGCTGGAAGACAAAAGCAGTGGAAATCACTGAAGCTGAACAGAAAAAAGAAAAGAAATGAGAGCAGTTTAAAAGACCCCTGGGACAACATCAAGCAAACGTACAGTCCCACTAGAGGAGTCCCAGAGGAGATGAGAGAGAAAAAGGGGCAGAAGACATAATAGCTAAAAAATTAATTAATATGGGAAAGGTCCAAGAAGTACAGAGAGTCCCATACAGGATCAACCCAAAGAAGACCACACCAAGACACATTGTAATTATAATGGCAAAAATTAAAAATAAAGAGAATATTAAAAGCAGCAAGGGAAAATCAACAAATTACATAAGGGAACATTCATTCAGCTACCAGCTGACTTTTCAGCAGAAACTCTGCAGGCCAGAAGGGAGTGGCATGATATATTTGGAGTAATGAAAGGGAAAAACCTACAACCAAGAATACTCTACACAGCAAGGCTTTCATTCAGATTTGATGGAGAGATTAAAAGTTTTAGAGATAAACAAAAGCTAAGAGCTCAGCTTCACCAAATCAGCTTTATAAGAAATGTTAAAGGCACTTGTCTAAGTGAAAAAGAGGCCACAACTGGAAACATGAAAATTATGAAAGGAAAATCTCACTAGTAAAGGCAAATATACAGTAGAAGTAGTAAATCAGCCACGTACAAAGCTAGTAGGAAGGTTAAAAGACAAAAGTAGTAAAATCATCTATATCCTTAATTAGTAATTAAGGGTACACAAACAGAAAGATGTAAAATATGATTCAAAAACTAACCATGGGGGGAGGGGAGTAAAAATACTGGGGTATTAAAAATGAGTTTGAAATGAAGAGATCAGCAACTTAAAATAAATAACACACACACACACACACACACACACACACACACACACACACACACACACACACACACCCCTACCTCATGGTAATCACAAATCAAAATAGATACACAGACAAAAAAGAGAAAGGAATCCAAACATAACACTAAAGACAGTCATCACATCACAAAGAAGAGAAAAAAAGGAACAAAAAAGAACTATAAAACCAACCCCAAAACAGCTAACAAAATGGCAATAAATACATACTTATCAATAATTACTTGACACACTGACTGAAAGTGAGAGGATGGAAAAAGGTATTCCATGAAAATAGAAATCAAAAGAAAGCTGGAGCAGCAATACTTGTATCAGACAAAATAGATTTTTAAAACAAAGACTGTAGCAAGATACAAAGAAGGACATCACACAATAATCAATGGATCAATCCAAGGAAATATAACAATTATAAACATACATGCACCCAACAGAGGAACAACTAAATACATAAAGCAAATATTAACAGTCCTAAAGGGAGAAATTGACAGTAACACAATAACAGTAGGAACTTTAACACTCCACTTACATCAACAGACAGATCATCCAGACAGAGAATCAACAAGGAAACTGGCCTTAAATTACACATTAGATCAAGTGAACTTAATAGATATATACAGAACATCCCATCCAAAAGCAACAATATATACTCTTTTCAAGTACACATGGCACATTCTGCAGGATAGATCACATGCTAGGCCACAAAACAAACCTTGGTAAACATAAGAAAACTGGTATCATATCAAACATCTTTTCCAACCACAATGCTATGACACTAGAAATCAACTACAAGAAAAAAAACTGCGAGAAACACAAACATGTGGAAGCTAAACAATGTGCTAGTAAACAACCAATGAATCACCAAAGAAATCAAAGAACAACAAAAAAATACATAGAGACAAATGAAAACGAAAACACAATGATCCAAAATCTATGGGATGCAGCAAAAGCAATTCTAAGAGGGAAGTAAGTGATACAAGTGTAACTCAGGAACCAAGAAAAAAGAATCTCAAATAACAACCTAACCTCACATCTAAAGGAACCAGAAAAAGGAGAACAAACAAGTCCTATAAACAGAAGACAAGAAATCATAAAGATGAGAGCAGAAATAAATGAAATAGAAGCTTAAAAAGCAATAGAAAAGATCAATGAAAATAAGAGCAGGTTCTTTGAAAAAATAAACAAAATTGATAAACCTTTACTCAGACACATAAGAAAAAAAGAGAGCAGGACCAGATCAATAAAATCAGAACTGAAAAAGGAGAAGTAACAACCAACACCACAGAAGTACAAAGGATCATAACAGATAAAAAACTATATGCCAGTAAAATGGACAACCTAGAAGAAATGGACAAACTCATAGAAATGTATACTCTCCCTATACTGAACCAGGAAGAAACAGAAAATATGAACAGACCAGTAATGAAATTGGATCAGTAATAAAAAAAAAACTTCCAACAATGCTGTTCATAGCAGCAACAATGCTGTTTAATAGCCAAGATCTGGAAGTCACCCAAGTGTCCACCAACAGATGAGTGGATAAATAAGATGTGGTGTATATATATATATATATATATATATATATACACACACAATGGAATACATTCAGTCATAAAAGAAGAATGAGATTTTGCTACTTCCAACAATGTGGATGGACCTGGAAGGTATTATGCTTAGCGAAATGAGACAGAGAAAGAGAAATACTGTATGCTATTACTTATATGTCAAATCTTAAAAATAAAACAAATGAATGAATATAACAAATCAGAAACAGACTCACAAATATAGAGAACAAACTAGTGATTATTAATGGGGAGAGGGAAGGGGGTGGGGCAGGGTAGGGATTAAGAGGTACAAACTACTATGTATGAAATAAATAAGCTACAATGATATATTGTTCAATGTAGGGAATATAGCCAATATGTTTTAAGTTGAAATGGAGTATAATCTATAAAAATTTTGCATCATTATGTTGTATAACTGAAACTAATACAGTATTATAGATCAACTACACCTCAATAAAAATAAAAGAAAAAAGTCTATTAGGGTGAACATAAGATTATTCTCATTTTAACATTGATTTGAGGAATCAAGGCAATAATAAGGTTACTAGGTCATGGATTATTATTTAGATTATTATTCTTTCAGTATACTTTTGGATTCAAAAGATTAATACAGCATTTAGAACTGTTGTCTATATATTCATTAGAGGATGATAATTTTTCAGATTTTGAACCAGTTACTTTTATTCTGAAAATGCACTGACAATGTTCATATTATTCTGTACTCTTAAAAAAAAATTACATATAACATTGTTTGGAAAAATTAAAAAAAAAAATCCTGGAACTAATAATAGCAAGGTTGCAGGATACAAGGTGAATATACAAAAGTCAATTATCTTCCTATACACCACCAATGAACAAGTGGAATTTGAAACATAATGCAATTTACATTAGCACCCTTTTAATGAAGTACCTAGGTATAAAGCTAAGAAAATATATACAAGATCTATATAAGGAAAACCACAAACAGATGAAAGAAATCAAAGAACTGAATAAATGGAGAGACATCTTATGTTCACAGATAGAAACTCAATATTGTTAAGATGTCAGTTCTTCCCAACTTTATAGTTTCAATGTAATCCTAATCCAAATCCCACAATACTTTGTGGGTATTGACAAACTGATTCTTAAGTTTATATAGAAAGGCTAAGGACACAGACACAATAGCAAAAAAGAGCCATATTGGAGAACTGATACTACCAACCTCAAGACTTATTATAAAGCTACAGTAATCAAGACAGTATGATAATGAGCTCAAACAGACAAACAGATCAGTGAAACAGAACAGAGCACCCAGAAATAGACCCACACAAACAAGAGTCAACTGATCTTTGATAAAGGAGCAAAAGTAATCAAATGGAGAAAGGACTGTCTCCAAGAAATGATGGTGGAACAACCAAACAACCAATGCAAAGAAAGAACCTAGACAAAGACCTTGTATTTTTCACAAAAATGAACTCAAAATAGGTCATACACCTAAATGTAAAACACAAAACTATAAAACCACAAGAAGACAACACAGGAAAAACTCTTGGTGTCTTTGGGTTTGGCAGACTTTTTAGATAAAACAACAAAAGCATGATGCATGAAAAAATTTGATAATGTAGACTTTTAAAATTAAAAGTTTTTAATCTGTGAAAGATTCAACTTAAGAGAATGGAAAGACAAGCCACAGACTGAGAGAAAATATTTACAAAACACTTACCTGATAAAGGACTTTTATGTCCAAAATATATAAACTCAACAATGAGAAAATGAAACACTGATTAAAAAATGGGCAAAAGATCTGAACAGATTATCTCACCCACGAAGATACGCAGATAGCAAGTAAGTATATAAAAACAACTGTAAATTAAAGAACTGTAAATTAAAACAATAAAAAGATACCACCACACACCTATGAGAATGTCTAAAATCCAAAACACTGACAACAGCAAATGCTGGTGAGGATGTGGAGCAAAAGGAATTCTCATTCATTCCAGATGGAAATGCAAATTGGTACAGCCACACTGGAAGATAGTTTGGCAGTTTCTTAACAAAGCTAAAGTCTTACCATAGGATCCAGGAATTGCACTCCTAGGTATTTACCCAAATGAGCTGAAAACTTATGTCTGCATATAAACTAGTGAATGTTTATAGCAGCTTTATTTATAATTGCTAAAAATTGGAAGCAAACAAAATGTCCTTCAACAGGTTAATAGATAAACAAAACTGTGGTATATCCACAGCATGGAACATCATTCAGTAATAAAAAGAAATGAGCTATCTACCAAGCTACAAAAAGACAAAGAGGAACTTTAAATGCACATTACTAAGTGAAAGAAGCCAATCTAAAAAGGCTATATACTGTATGATTCCAACTATATGACATTCGGGAAAAGGCAAAACTATGGAGACAGTGTTTGACACAAGTTGGGGCAAGGGGTAGAAGGATGAATAAGTGGAGTACAGGGGATTTTCACAGTAGTGAAACTACTGTGTATAACACTGTAATGGTGGATACATGAAACTGTACATTTATTAAAACCCACATGACTGTACAGCATACAAAAAGTGAACCTAATGTAAACTACGGGCCTTATTTAATAATAATTTGTCAACACTGATTCATCAATTGTAACAAATGTACAACCAGCAATGAAGGATGCTGATAATAGGAGAAACTGAGTGGGGAAAGTATATGGGAACACTCTGTACTTTCTGTTCAACTTTTCTGTAAACCCAAAACTGCTCTAAAAAATGAAGTTTTATTAATTTACCAAACAAAACAAAAAATTGGATTAAGTAAAAAATCCATTTGATTTCACGTACTTTTCTTCCTGTAAAAAAAACTATTCAGTAGGTGGCACCAGAGACCCTTTAGAATAAGGAATTACAGCCGTACTATTCATAATGCTTAGTTTTGATGCTGATACATGCGTTGAGATTGTATTTATTCACTAATGAATAATATGATTGATGCTCTTGAAAAAGTGTGTTATAGACAACTAAATTTAGATGCAAATTTTATTATTCCATAAGTAGGTAAATAATCATGATAATCTAGGAATGCAGATCTGATGAATTATGGAACAACAGTAATCTTACACTATGGGTAAATAAAAAAGGTGCTATATTAAGCCATTTAAAAAACAAATTCCAACTCACATTTTGACAACTACATAGCACATCCATTTGACACTTCTTGACTACTAGTGAGCAAGTATCTCATTAATAAATTGTTTGTCTCCACAGACTAAAAGCAGTCACTAAATGTGGCATCAAGGCATTTTAAAATTCATTTTCTCTTCAAGCCGGGACAGAAAAAGTATTATGCCTTTCTAAAATGCAGACGATGAAACATGTTAACTACCCACCGAGCAACTATTGCCTGTCCACCCACTGGGATTCAATCTAACATACTCAATACACAGTTTTACAGAGAACAAATGAAGTAGCCCTGACTTATAAAAAATAATCTCTTCCCCATCTTCTTATTTATATCACTTTAAAGTGATCTTATTCAGGTGCTCAGGAATTATGTATTTTACCCATTAATGGAGACCGAATACCATATACTGCCACTTTGGTGGAGATAGGAGAGAAGGGGTAGAAGAAAGGAGGGAATCAAAGAGGTATCTGGAGAGAAGAGTAAAACATATTCTTATTTTTCCAAATTTAGAACTCAATTCTCAAAAACAAATGATCAACAAGGCAGCATGTGGCTGAAATATAAAAACAAGTATATTAACCTTTAATTATCATTATAGAGTTCTGTACAACAGAGAATTGTTATTTAACATTTATTTCCAATAAAAAATACTATTCAGTGCCCTAAAACAAATTAATCCAAATTTTAGAACACAGTTTAGCTGTAGTTGCAGAACAACAGAAATGGAGTAGAATTAAGTCTAGGAACACAGTAATTGAAAACGAATCTTGGAAGTGAATCCTCTGAAAGTCTACTACACGTGACTAGGTAATACAAAAACATGGCCACTGATGGATCTCTGATTTGTCCACAAATACATGTATTAATCTTAATTTGTAAGAGTAAACTATGGTCACTTACACCTTGGGAAACACTGGATGATATATAGCCCAGTGATTTCCAATCTTTCATAATTTAATTCCCTATTTACTTTAATTAAAAGACATGCCAATAAGAGGTAAGTTGTTTTGTCTGGCAAATTTTATGAAGAAAAAGTAATATCAATTTGAACCAAATATAAAGAAAATTTTTTTTGTTTGGTTTACAGTCTTATCGCAAGTAAATATTTGACGTTTCTCTGGCTTTTTAAAATGTCAAAAATAGCTTCTGTACTTTTTACCAACTTTGAGGACTACTAGACTTCAGGATCTACCACCTGAGACAAAATCTAATCCAATCTCATAATTTTACAGAAAAGGTAGCAAAAATTTTACATTATTTTGTAATCTTTCATAATTCATTACATAAATTTTATAATAGCTCATAATTTACATATAGGGTTAAGAATTTATAAAATGACACATACTGTATGCCCTTTTAATCCCCCGAACAAGTTAGGGTATTCATCCTCCTTTTACACTGGGTCTCCATTCCCTGCACCTATTCCTCAGTGCCAAACTAACATTGTTCTGGGATAACATTCTAATCATTCTAAAGTTTTCAGACAAATTTTGCCAACACTCTATTGCAACTGTTTCTAGCATGCTATAATACATCGCCACTGCTAGATATATTTCAACAAAACAAGCTCTAGCATCCATACTCTACAAACAATTGGGAAAAAATTTTTAAAATAGGGGTCTATTAATAAAGAAATGTTGGGACTTCCCTGGTGGTCCAGTGGGTAAGACTCCACGCTCTCAATGCAGGGGGCCCGGGTTCGATCCCTGGTCTGGGAACTAGATCCTGCATGCATGCTGCAACTAAGAGTTCGCATGCCACAACTAAGAAGTCCACATGCTGGAACGAAGATCCCACATGCCACAACAAAGACCCAGCCAATAAATAAATAAATATTTAAAAATAAACAAATAAATGTTATCTTCTGCAATCACTGAACTATATTACCAGGAAAAGAAAATTCCTCAATATAAAGAGTAGTATTAATATATCTAACTTTTTAAAGCATTTGTAAGAAAAGAATGTAAGAAGAACATGGGCTAACTGAATCTCTCAAATTAAAAAAACACCTGATTTTCATTAATAATTTCATCCTTCCTTTACTGAAAATCTCTTGTGATAGAGGCAATAAATGGAAAACCTTACAGACCTGGATTTCTTCTCCTTTTCCTCATCATTCTCTAGAGAAAGATATGAGCAAGTATGACACTTAGCACACCAGAGGCCAAATGGCAGCACACTCTCCTGCCTCCACAATTAAGAGGTACAGCTAAACCATATAAAAAGAAAATTCCTAAGTCATTATATTAACTATCAATTTATCAATTGTAAGACTAGTTACATTTTTCTCAAAAAGAGGAACTAAACCGTGTAGAAGTGGAACAAAGTCTGCTCTGTCTAGTTTTATCTAGCATATAAGCAGCCGGGAGAGTCATTTGACCTGGGCCTCACATTTGCAAATTTGCTACATATTTATGATTTTAGTATCATCTTCAAGTGAGGTTATATACTTATATGTGGCATGACTAAAAAAAAAAAAAAAAAGGCCTACAACTTCAAATTTCCATCCCTCTACTGGACTTCCTGGATATTACAAATTAATACCTTTTGTAGATCTAATAATGATCGTGTAAATACAATTTTATTTCATGTTTTAAATGTGTTTAAAGCTTAATCTGTTAGGCAAAACATTTCAAATATACAACAGTTTGTAAAGCCCACTTCAAAAAGGTAAGGTTGCCAAGCCTCTTTCAAGTTTTCAGAGATCCCCTTTTAATATTTGTAGTTTTCTTTACCTTGGCTTAGTTTCATCTTATGTGTCTAGTTAACTTAGCTACCACATGGAGGATATCAAAACTATGTCTTCTACCTCACAAGGCTGAACAAATTAGGAGGTATAAAGGCACTTCAACAAGGTTAAAGGCCTATTCAACAAACACAAAACATTACTAATCATCTTATAAAAGACTTGTATCCAGAATTTATAAAGAATACATAAATCAACAGTAGAAAGCAAACAACCCTACTAAAAATGGGCAAACTAATTGAACAGATCTCTAAAAAAGAAGATCTACAAACTGCCTATAAGAACTTGAAAAAGCACTCAACATTATTAGTTATGAGGAAAATACAATTTAAAGCAAAATGAGATACCATTTCACACCTACCAGAATAGCCAGTAACAAAGATGGGTAACAGTAGTTACTGACAGGGATCTGGAGCAACTAGAACTCTCATGCATTTCTAATGAGTAAAATGATAAATTTGGGAGAATTATCTGTCAGTTTCTAATATATTTTAAATATACATTGATGCTATGACCCAGCAATTCTACTCTTACGGATTTTCCCAAGAGAAATGAAACAGGTGTCCAAAAGGCATAAGAATGTTCATAGCAGCCTTATTAATAATCCCTAGTGACTTATTAATAATTGCTTTCAGAGGACGTTGTAAGAAAGAACAAAGAATCAAAAGTGATTCTTGTATTTTAATACTGAGTGAGTGGGAAGGTGTCAATGGCACTAATTAATGGGGGACATAAGAAAATGAACAGGCTTAAAAAGGAAAATAAGTTTAGATTCACTGAGCTTAAAATTCTTCCATAATATATATGTGGAGATGTCTAGAAAACAGCATGGAACTTGGAGACTGTGGCTAATCAAAACAGAGGTTAAGAGTGGAAGCCAGGAGAGTGGATGAGGTTTTTTTGGGGGGGCACAGTCAGGGAAATACATGTATGTATAGAAATATACATATGAATGTATATATAACTCTAAGGACACAGTCCTTAAGGTATAACATTCTGGGGACAGCATGAAGATCAAATAGTAAAGGAGGCAGACAGGATTCTTAACCCTTTTTGTGGAAGAATTCCTTTGGCAGTGTGGTGAAGACTATGGTGGTCTCCTTCTCAGAATCATGTTTTAAATGCACAAATTTGTAGGATTACAAAAGAAACCAACTATACTGAAATACAATTTTAAAAAATTTTAAGTTAAGATACAGTAATATATTACCTTTTCTTAATGCATATATTATAATGCATAATATAAGATCTAGTAGTAAGTCTAATATCTACTATAATTTCAAAGTAGTCAGAATATAAACAATAATTATGTGTGATATGAAAATATCTATGATTTTTATTGCTAGAACAGGTATTATTAATACTACTGTTGTTTGTTATCAGCATTTATATTTGAAGGAAATGTTAAACTTCAGCTAGGGGTTAGTGAAAATAAAGATGTCATTTTTTCCCCCCCATTCAAGTTCATGAACCCATGAAATCCTGTCCATGAACTTTTTGGGGAATATCCCTGGTTAAGAACACTTGAATTAGAAAGTAAAATTAAAGAGACATAAAAACTTGATAAAACAATATCATGGAAACTACAGCAGCAAAATAGCATATGTTAATTTTAAACTGCAATGATAAAATACTATATCCCCTGCTTCATTTCTTACAATTGTCAAGTAGAACAAGATACAAAGGCCAGAGAACAGCATGTTAAGCAAAGTAAGGTGGAAAAGATTCAGAGGTTTCTGAATATTTTCAGAGAAAGAAAAGAAATCACAACTGTATTTAAACTAATTTTTAAAAATTTATCCCCATTAGGAATCACTTGATAACCACTATAACCACAGACTGCCAATACAATGATCATTCTATGTCTCATACATTCCACTCCCAACCTGCTTCATCCAGCCTCTGCTTCTTATACGATCTACTGATACACTCTGCCATGCAAGCCAGGGTCAGAACAGATGAATAATGATGGCACAAGTCCTTCAGTTGGCCTACCTGCTACCCTAGAGATACAAAACAATTCATTATACTGAACAGGAGGGGTAAACCATTTTCCTCTTAGAGAGACGCAGTCAGGCAAGTTACGCTAGATACATTACCTCAATGCTTATGTCTCTCTACACAATAGTCTGTGTTGTAGTGAAAATCTGACTAGAAATTATTTGGAATGCTGAGTCATCTCCCATGACAAACTATCTTTTTTTCTGCCTCCTCAGCAGCTATGGCACTTGCTATTAAGTACTATCAATCTCTGACCCAACAAAGTAGTTGTTTAGACAATGCCTTATTCCTATCAAAGTCACCGTCAACAGAGCTTAGAAGTTACTGTCCAGAGGCTATTATTACAGGGGAATTATGGCTGAGTGTGCCACAGTGTTTGTAGAACATATCCACTTGTAGATATACTACCCACTATAACCAATGTGGCACTCAGAGAGATACGAACATCTCCAGAGAAGCTTTTAGGTCTGCTAAAGCTAGGGCATTCCTGAGAACAAACAGAAAACAAAATAAAGGTGTTAAAAACCAGACTCCCTACCAAAGAAAATCTAATACTTTAATTTAACAATATAGCAAAGCCCAAATAAGGCTGTAAAAATTCTATTCTAAATGAGTTAAGTTTGATAAGGACTACAGTAGGATCAAGATCATGGAGAATATCTTCAGTAACAGGCAGAAAGGAAAACTGAAGAATGAGGGCTTAATATTCAACTCACAAGGCTAATACTATTTGCTCTGTCTTGCCTACTGAATATGAGCCATAAAAGCTCCTCCCAAGTGTTGCTTTCTTACTTTCTTACTTTTAATTTTAAATGGAATGAGTCTCTAAACAAAATGCAAATAAATTACTAATAACAAGCATTAAAATTTTTTTATCTAGAAAATAACAGCATAGCTACAGAGGCACAGAGCTATTTTTTAACTAAAGATCTCCCTTCATTGTTATAACTAAAGTTATTAAAAATCAAAGACTCTAAAAAAAAAGACTCTAAAATAACTATGATACTTGCTCAGGGTAATAAAAGAGACACTAAGGGAAAATACACAGTTTCTGCTCTCTATGAGTTAGCAATCCAGTATGGAAGGATAAAATGTAAAGATTGTATATTTCTTGGAGGAGTATCTTGAGGCTTATTTGGTCTTCAATTTCAACGTTCCTGAGTAGAGTACACGAGGTTTAAGTCCACAAGAGAATCAAGAGCACATGAACTACTCTCTCTATTCTATCTCTACTGTATCCTATTATTAACATGCCAGTGTCCTCCTTGAGACTAAGCACTGTATCTTACTCATTTACCTATTCAGGGATCTACAATGGTACCACAACAAGGTAACAATGAATTTCATAAATAAACGATGCTTCACACTTCAAAGGGAATAAAGGGCAGCATTAACAGCTGAGCAATGAGTTATTAACCTTTTTTGGTTTTGGTTTTGGTTTTCTTAATTTTTTTTTATAGGGCATAGAAAAGTAAGAATGAGAAGACATCCCTTTACTCTCTCACACTTCGCACAAAAGGTTTCTGAACAGTCACTGAAAGGAATTATTACCAAAAAATGATTTTTTTTTTTTTCTGGAAGTCTTATGAGCTAGTTGGTTCAAAGGCAGAAAAGAATGCAGACTTAGACACTGCTTATGTTGCTTTCACTTTGGTTTACTATGCCACTACTGAACATGCACTGCAAAGGATAAATATAAAATCAAGGATCGGGCTTCCCTGGTGGCGCAGCGGTTGAGAGTCCGCCTGCCGATGCAGGGGATACGGGTTCGTGCCCCGGTCCGGGAGGATCCCACATGCCGCGGAGCGGCTGGGCCCGTGAGCCATGGCCGCTGAGCCTGCGCGTCCGGAGCCTGTGCCCCGCAATGGGAGAGGCCACAACAGTGAGAGGCCCGTGTACCGCAAAAAAAAAAAAAAAATCAAGGATCAAATGAGTGGACATGGACTTCCTGAAGCTCCTTTTTATTCCACAGATTTGACTGTCTCAACTGCCCATGTAAAATGAGGAATCTGCCAGACAAGAGGAACATGGAGAACACATAACCATAGGATCTCTGCCTTTTATAACATTTTAGGGGTTTTTTTGGGGGGGGAGCTAAGGGATAGCTGCACCCCAGTTATACTTCCAAGTTTCATTTCTTAAAGCCTACCTGAAGCTTTACTAAAAGTCATGGTCTACCACAGCTGAATGCTGCTATTTAATCCTTTTGCCCCTCCTTACCCTTCCTGCTTCTCCTGTTTTTTTGCCTCTTTAAAGCCACGATCTGACCATGGTATTTGTGAATCCCCTAGCCTTGTTAAAGCCAAAGTCCAACTCCCCTGTGACTACAACTTTCCTTGTTAGGCTTTTTAGCAATTAAATGTTCTTTGTAAGTTCAGCTCATCAATTTTGGACTTTGGAAGAATCAGTCTCTAAAGTATGCCTTTAGAGCAGAGTTCTTCAAATTCTGTTGGATATTCACTCATCAACTAACAAAACTGAGAATGCACGTTAAAAATATGTGTATTTTTCATTTTTATTATCTATTTTTATTTTATCTATTGTATCTATTTTTATTATCTATTTCATTTGTATTATCTATTTTTCAGACTTAATTCAGATAAAACTACATAGTAGAATAAGTATATCCATTTAACTGGCCATATAAATTATAATATATCACAATACTCAGAATGCAAACCAAAGAATAAGGGCTCCATTATCAATCCCTCCTTGTCCTCACTCTTCTCCCAAAACACTAGGTCTCCTTTATATGACAAGGGACTTCTGATATAAAGCCCAAGTAAGGGTGCCACTGTTAGTCAATCTGTCAAAGATTAGTAACGGTTAATCTATTTTTTTTTATGTTTTAAAAAATATTTTAAATTTTAAAGTAATTTTAGACTACAGAAAAGTTTCAAAAGCAGTACAAAGATTTCCTGTATATTCTTTTCCCAGTTTTTTCTTAATGTTAACTTCCTATATAACCAATTATCAAAACCCAGAAATTAACATCAGTACAATACTATTAACTAAACTGTAGATTTTATTTGGAATTTATCAGTTTTCCCACTAATGTCCTTTTTCTGTTCTAAAATCCAATCCAGGATCTCACATTGCATTTAATTGTCATGTTTCTCCTTAGTCTCCTCTAATCAGTGAAAGTTCCTCAGTCTTTCCTTTCATGATATTAGACATTGTGGATGAGTAACAAACAGTTATTTGGGAGAATGTTCCTCAGTATATCTGATGCTTTCTCATGATTAGTTCAAAGTTACACATTTTTGGCAAGAATACTACAGAAGTGATGTGCATTTCTCAGTGCACCATATCGGTGTACCAGTAAGACTGGACATTTGTTACTACTGGTGATGCTACCCTGGATCACTTGGTTAAGTTGGTGTCTGCTCGGTTTCTCGATTGCAGAGCTACTCTTTCTCCTTTGTAATTAATATACTGGGGAAGATACTTTTAGAATATGCACATACTCGGATTCTCATCAAACTTTTGCCCACTGATTTAAGCACTCATTGCTGGATGTAATAATTGTGACTGTGGTGTTCTAAGGGTGATTTTCATTTCCTGCATTCCTTCTACATTTTAAAATTGGAATTCTTCTCTGAGATAGAGCTGTCCCTTCTTCCTTATTTATTTACATCAATATGAAAAAGTGGATATTGATTTTATTCTATGGGTTATCTTATTTATTTTTTTGCTCATATTGTTCCAGCTTTGGCCATCAGCAGTTCTTTCAGGTTGGCACCTGCATCCTACCAATCTACCTTTTTTTGAGACTTCCTTACTTTCTGGCACCACAAAGTGCTCCAAATTCATTTTATACTTTCCCAGCCCCAGCCATGGAAGCAACCACTTCTCCAAGGAGCCTCGGTTCCCTTTATTGGAGAAGTCTTATTTTATCAAGGATGTACATCAATGTAAATAGAATTCCTGCACTCCAGTGGATCACCTTACTTAATCCCTGACTACATGCACACGTGATATTGGACAGCACCATTTTACAGCACTGGCTCCATGATGGTAATTGTTTTTTCTTTTTTTTGGTCTAACAAAATATTCAACAACAATGAAGGAATGTTCTCTATTAATAGTCTAAAACATTTCCAGGGTTAACAAGGATTAAGTCAAAGAAGTGCATGTAACAGGAAGAATCACAGACTTGTCAATATTATCCATAGTTTTATCTCTATAACCTTCTAGACACATGTAAGGCCTGCAACTCTGGAACTCCAATAACTCCAACAAACGACAATGCCAAAGGTACATAAACATACCCTAATCTAGGTAGGCAGTGACCATTACTCCACCAAAAAGTGAGTGCTTCTTTTACAAACAAACCTCAACAACATCAACCAGTACTGCCAGAACAATAAGTGTGCTTTTTAGAAAAACAAAAATGGATAAAGACTCCCATGAAAAAAATTGCCATCATTTAACATGAGCTCACAGATGGTTTTGTAGAACTCTAGAGTATTTTAAGTTGAAAAATGAAGTATGTGCAAAGTAAATCAGGATCCACTAGGCCATAACATACCCAAAAGGCTTTGGAGTTCAAATAATACCAGAATATTAGAGCATATGATCAGACTCACTAGAATATTTGGCTAGTATCATGGTTCCAGTTGCTCATTAGAAACACTGCTAGCCTAACTTAGTGTATTTAAGACAGAAGCAACCCTAAGGCAGGTCACTTTAACATGTTGCTGGCTTAAATAAAAAATAAATTTTCTTAAATATATATAAAAGTATTTTAACATTTCTAGTTACTATAATGTATACTCTTCATTACCCATATCTAAAGAAGCAAAAGGTAATCTAAAATAATAAATAGTTCCCAAATAATCTATATTTTGCTTTAGAAAATGTGACCTTTCATTACACAAATATATTCATACAAGATTTTCACTCTGTTATTAGTTAATATTTTAAAATTAGCTTCGGTTCTCTGATTAATCAGAACATGAAGGGAATATGAAAAATGGCTAGCAGGATTAGCTAACTTTTCAAACTATCCATGCTGAAATTTTACCTCAAAGTGTCTCACATGATTATTGAAGGCTGACTGGTGTATATGCCTGTACAATAATTTTTTTCAAATATTCCTTTACCTTTGTTTCACTTCCTTAATGCTACATCGACTAACAATATATCAACACACTTTAGCAAACATTTCCCCATTTTATCAACTAAGAAACCAAAGCAAAAAAGTGACTTTTCATTTGTATAAAATAAACACAAAGAACGTTATAATTTGTATTCTGTTTACCTGACAATTCTACTCCCCCAAAGTACCCGAAGAGTACTATTGATATATTTACTGCTGACAGTTCTGAAGTATTACTACTCACTTTTGACACTGTATGATGCCTTACACCCTGATGTTAGTTATTAATTCATGGGCTCCTAAGGACAATCTTCTTAATGATTACAAGACTTAATTTGAGAACTAAACCCTATATGATCTTCCTTTTTTGATTTACTGTGATTCCAAGTAACTGATGATAATGATAATAAATAACAGTAGCAGCAGTTTTAGATTACTGAGTCCTTACATTATCTCTTCTTCCCACCCCTCCCCAACTTTATTGAGGTATAACTGGTACACAAGAAAAACTGCACATAAATAATATATACAACTTGGTCAGTTTGGATGCATTATCTCTTCTAATCATCACAATAATCCTCTTAAAAATGCCACAATTATTCCCATTATATAGAAATGGAAACTAGTCTTAAGGAGGTTAAAAAATTTGCCTAAGGTCATGCAAGGCTGAGTAAGTAGTAGAACCAGGACTAGAACCCAGGTCTAATCCAAAATCTGACCTCTTAACTACTATGCCATACTATGAGTAGAGCAAGTCATTTACATGCTGGTGCCTCGATTTCTCGTACACTCAAAAGCAAAAAAAAAAAATTAGTGTAATCCACCATAGGGCTACTCTTCACTGGATGCCTAGTATACATATGGCACTAAGCTGCATGTTTCATTTACATTATATTAATCTTCACAATAATATCACCAAGTTAAGCTGCCCAATATCACAGCTTCTTAATTAAAAAACAAACAAACACAACAGCAAGCAACCCATCTAGGTTTGACTCCATAGCCCATATTCTTTTTTCCACCAGAAGCTACTACTGAACACACAGCATACCTATCAAACTAAAATCTAAACTAGTACCTTTTGTTTTAATAAAACTATTTTTTTGGTGGGTGAGGGTAGACAACAGAGTATAAATAAGCATCCACAATTATTATGCCTCTTGTGCATATGAGAAAACTAAGTCACATAAAAGGGTAAGTAGTTTATCAGAACTATGTAACTAATGTATGGTAGGGCAAGATTTGAATCCATATATGTTTCATGGTAAAACTTATGCTTTGCCCTTTCTACTGAAGATAGAAACGTTTTAGAAGACTTCACTCAAAACACTTTAAGGGGGAAAACACACACACATACAAATATATATCCATATGGAGAAAGGTAGGAGGTGATCGCTACTTGGTAATAACAAATCAATGAGTTCCAATCAATAGAACAGTCTGAGCAGGCTGTGAATATAATGGACAACTAGCCAACAGCAAATAGTAAACTGTAACTGACAGTTCATAATTACATGTAAATTTAAAATGGTGAGATGGTAATTTATAAAACTAATTTATCACATTTCACAAGTACAGTATTTGATCAAATCCTCTGCTAGAATCCTAGACTCCTTATATCTTTGTAAGAGAAATTCAGAAAGAATTAATCAGCCACTGAGGTTCCAAAGTGCCAGAGAGAATAAGTAATTATTCAAAAGAGAATTATAACTATATCATATTAAATGAGATAGGAGAGTTCATGTGTTAGAGCATATTTAACAAATGCTATTTCTACAAAAATTGCACTAAAAAAAGATCTTTATGTGAGATTAAGAAACTGAAAATACAGACTCAAAATTATGGCAAGACAGAACTTCAACTTTTTATTAAAAAGTTGAGGTGGTAGATTGATTCAGTGGCTGGCTTATAACTCAGGTGTTTTTTACACTATAGTTTATCATCCACAAAACCACAGTATATGAAGAAAATTATCTGGAAAAAAAACAAAACAGCTGACTAGTAACATACTTCTCCCTCTCCCTTATTATTTCAGTTCAGGACACATGAACTATTTCAGTCTTTAGCTAATGTTCTTGGCCATTAAGTTTTCTTTCTTTCCTCAAAAGGTCCTGATCTTGAGATTCTAATACCACCCAATTCAGTATGTTGGGCTGTCTTAAGTTTGCAGGCAGACTACAATCAGGTTTAAAGTCTTACAGCTAAAGTACCAAGAGGAAACATACTTTTAAGAATTCTGGATTAGAGTTTTTAGACGTATTATTTACAATGACAATGAAAACTTTCTAAATGTATGCTTTAAAAGTACATCTTAAAAAGAAACTAAGCAAAAGAATAGTCATAGTAGTTTTTACTCTGAAGTCATCTAACAACCTGCTGTTTTTAGGTATATAATAAGACATAACCACTGTTTTAAAAGCATACAAACTAACAAATATTGTGGTTTAATTTAAAAAATTTAAAATAACATGAAGAAATTGAAACTTAGTGACAAAATTTAAAAAGATAAAAATCAGAGAAAAGCAGACCTCTAAGAAATGTAGGCTTTCCAAGAAGTTTTAAAAAAACACAAACCCTTATTTTCACAGCATCTAACAAACACACACAATTTGCAGCAGGAGGACTGAATGAAACGTATAAACATCAGTTCTCATAAAAAAACAAACAAAAAAACCCCTCATCTTAGAAACATAATATTTCATAGAGCAAAATTTTAAGACACCTGAATATATAGCAACTGAAAGCAGGAACCTGCTTTTGTCTTGTCTTTTGAGCAGGCTTCGCCTGTGTCTGCTTGGCCCCTTGCCAACACCCCTGAACCACACTGCTGTATGGTACCCTAAAATCTGTTCAGCAGCTGAGCCATGTTATTCCACCACACATACATGTAGGCAGTGTTCTCACTTTAACCCTAAAATGCATAATTATACATAAATTGAGCAGCAAATATATATTACATGTTGAAGAGTATCTTCTATGATTTTGATTTATGTCTTTGACCAAAACTCTATTCAAAAAACTAAGAAATGTTTATAAGGAATTGGAAAAATAAAAATTATTAAAATAGTCTTTGCCTCCAAGGAGTTCAAAATCTACTAAAATCAATACTCTTAGAGGGATATGATGGAATAATACTTAAAACTGACAAAGAAGGTAGAAATCATTTCACAGAATCAAAATTATCCTAAAAATCTCTTAAATAGCCCACCAGTACAGTGTATACTTATGGTCTGCAGTCTCATACATTATTATGTATTATGAAACACACATTTTTTAACATGAGAATCATGCTCTATTTTGCAGAGATGCTTTAAAGTACAGGAGGTGTGTAGAAACTGAGAGCTATTAAAAAAACAGTAAATTTGCTTAATCTCCCATCTCATGGCCCCTACTGGGGGACCAAGGGACGCCACAGGTATTCTGACAAAGTAGAACAGTGGACAGATACCCACGTGACACAGATTTTTCTTTTTCACACTTGGCATGAAATATCTGCTGTGGGATGCTGATGCATTTGACACTTCTAGAAGTAGGACTTATGAAAGTGTTTTGATAAAAAGATACTCTCAGTCAATGAGGCTTGGGAAACAGTATCACAATAAACAGTGAATGGAGTATGAACAAACCTAGCATATTCTTCTGTTAACTTCAAGGAGTTAAAAGAAATGTTGACTGTAAAGCAAAAAGTCTTACATCTTGCTAAGGAGGCTGGGTTTAATGAAGTGGACCATCGAAATGTTAACTGTTAACATCACATAGTGAAGTTTATGATTAGAAAATCTTTCAACTTGATGCTCATCATTTGTCAGGCAAAGATAAAGGAGTCACAAATACTTGACATCAAATCTTTAAAAAAAAATTTTAGATCATGCAGATAAAATGTCTGTTCATACAAGTGAGTCTGATCATGATATGAGAAGACTCCACACATTAAAGGGTGACCAGGAGCTGAAAAACTACAAGTGACGGGAACTTAAATAGTTCATCCATTTTTAAAAGAAGTTTTAAAAAAAATCCCAGTGCCTTTTCTGTGGCTTCAGCTGATGGTTCAGATAAGCTAGTTCCATGGATTCAGACATGGATGAACCTTAGGCATTTAATTCACCTGTTCAATACTTCACCAGCTCACTCTGACTTAATACTACTCATCACCAAACAGCAACAGGAACTAAGCCTCCATCTCTTTTATTACCATCAAACTTCATGCAGGCAACTCTTTAATCAATTAAACATTTTAAAAATGCTTTTTTGATTATTTTACTAAGTACTATTAATAATCATTAACTATCTTACATTATTTAATCAGTTGTTTACATTATAGTACATGTTGCTTGGTCAAGTTATTTAACTGTTACTTCTTTGTATGTAAGTAAAGGAACAGAGTTAAATAATCTCCAAATCCCCTATCTGCTTTTAAATGCTATAATTTTAGCTTGGTCTTAAAAGGAAAATAATCTGTAAAACTGAGGAACGGGAGTGGCGATCACCTCCTACATGCCTGATCTATAATTTTTCAAAACTGATATTAGCTTTAACTCCTGAAATGTATTTCCCCCAGGTTTTCTGTAGTTTGAGTTTGATACCCTATTTTTTTTCTTTTTAGCGCTTGCTCAAATGTTATTCGACTGCTCTTTATAAGACTGCAATTCCCACCTCTACCCTGGCATTCCCTAAGCTCCTTTCCCTGCTTTGCCTCCACAACACCTACATATATATTTATATCCAGCACGTGTGAAAGGTGTGTGTGTGTGTGTGTGTGTGTGTGTGTGCGCGTGCACGCATTCACATTCAACCACAAACAGAATTTACTTGCTTACTGTCTGCTTCCCCTCACTAGCACACAGAAGACAGGGATGTTTTCTGCCTTTTTTCCACTAGTATGGTACCTGGCATATAGAAGGAAACTTAGTGGAACGTTGTTGAATGAATTAACTTCTCTAACCATGGACGAGAAATATGTTTTATAAAGGCCAACATGCTAGTCTTGCTCTGGGGAAAGTCATACTCAGGGAAAGAAAGAAGTAAATTAGCAGGATTTTATGAAAGAACACATAGGTGATGACACAGCTGGTGAATTCATGAGTTACTCAAGAAAATCAGAAAAATATTCTAGAAAGATTTTTAAATGATTACTACGAAACAGTTAAATAGCACGTAGTAACTGTCTATTACTTCCACAAAAAAGTGCTTTTTCCAATTCAGTACTCATTAGTTTGAACAGCATATACAGATTACTACATTTATTCACATACAGGCTAATTTCACTATCTGCAGTATTAGAGACAGAGCACAGGGGAGAAATACTACCCAGGGACAGATGGTAATTCAAAAAATAGGGCCCCAAATAGAATTATATCTCTTCTGAGAATTAGGTCTTCCCTCTCACCTAACAGACTACACTTTCTCAACTGAATTAGAATATGCAAAGAAATAATTTAGACAAACTTCTAAAGAATTATATAAAGATAAATGAAAGAACCACTGCTTCCCCAAAATTTAAATTATGTCCTCAAAATGTTATGAGTTGTGTATAACCATTGAAAGAATAATTCAATGACTAAACATTTCTGAAAGGAATTTAGAATCACTTATATTTTCATTATTTGGGCTGATTCCTAGAACATCTTAGAATATTGGAACTTTCTTATCACATGCAAGGACTCATTAAAGACTTTGCTAAAAGATCTAGCATACTACAGCTATAAGTAACATTTTAAAAAAACTGGATAGACAATCATGATTTTAAAGCATTACTGTTGACCTTTAAAATATTCCTCTTCTACAGGCACTCAATTAAGTTATTGAGTTTTAACTGTACCGGGTATAATTCTAGGTGCTGAGGAGATATAGACAAAATCCCTGTCTTATTGTTCTTATATTCTAGAAGTGGCAGATAACAAACAGATACTAAAAGAGGAGTCAGGGAAACAAACAAACAGACAAATGAAAAGAAGAATGATGGGAAAGAGACTGACTGAAAGAATTATCATAAATGGGGTGGTTGGAGCAACGAGTGGTCAGGCCAGGGTAATGTTTGATAATATGAAGGAGTGCAATGCTCAAGTGCAAACAAGGATTCCAGACAGAGGTAACAGCAACAGCAAGTAGGAAGACCCTAAGGTGGGAATAAGGTTAGCACATCTGAGGAAAAGCTAAAAGCCAGAGTCTGCAAAAGAATAAACAATAAGAGATGTGGCTAAAGGGGAGGCAGAAGTAGGCCATGTAGATTGAATTTTTGATAGATTTTACTCTCAGTGACATGCAAAGCCATTGGAAGCTTTTGGGCAGAGGAATAATGTCCTGGTTTAGGCTTCAGAAATATCATTTTGCCTTCTGTGTAGAAAAAATGAATTGTTAGGGAAGAGAAAAGTAGAAGAAGAGACACCAGTTAGGAGGCTCTTTAAGTAGTATATGCCAGAGATGAAGTGCCTTGGATTAGGATGGCAGCTATGGAAATGGTTTGAAGGTAGAACCAATGGGAGTTGATGATAGGTTGAATGTGGGTATACAGGATACTGAGGAATCAAGAAAAGCTCCTAGCTTGGGGACTGACCAACTGGGGTCAAGGGTGATACTTTTTACTAAGATAGGAAAGGCTGGGGCAGGGGAAGGTTTGGGGAGAGTAAAGTCAAGTGTTCTGTTTTAGATAGGTCATTCTGAGATGGCTACTGAATATTCTACTGAAGAATACCAAGTGGACAGATATAAGAGAGTAAAGCTAGAGAAAAGATTAGGATTAGATATAATCCTATAATATTCAGGTGTCATCAACACATACATCGTAGTTAAACCCACTGGATGAAATGATGCCATCAAGTAAGAGAAGGCATACTGAGAAGAAAAGACAACTGAGGACTAACTCCTAGGCTCTTCAATATTTAAAGGTAAAAAAGACAAAAAGCAGCAAGGAGCATGTGAAAGAAGTAATCTGCAAGACAAGGAAAACATTAAAAGAATATAGTTTCCTAGAAACCAGGATTAAGGAAGTGCTCATCCCTATCAATTGATGCTGAAAAGCTGAATAAGGTGAGAACTAATAACTTTCCTCTGAATAGTACAAGATGGAATTACCAATGAAACTGATAAAACAATTTCAATGTTGTAGTAGAAAAGAAAGTCTAATTGGGATGGGTTGAAAAGAAAAGGGGAGTTGAGAAGTGAAGATGGTAAAAGTACAGAAAATAATTATCTACTACCTGTCAGATGCTTGAGATATCTCAGCAGGCAAAAATACAAAAATCTAATTCTTCATAGTGCTTATATTCTAGCAAAAGGAATAAGACAATGAACAATAAAAATAAGTAAATTATATAATATGTTAGAAGGTGATTGTGCTACAAAAAGGAAGCACAATTTTTAGTTGTGAACTTTTGAGAAGGATATAAAACAACCACCTGTAACAGAGGAAAGGGACTAGGTGAGACTTAGAAAGTCAGCATAATAGGGTGTTTTACTTTAGTCAAGTTCAGCTGTTCCAGGGTAAGTGTGTAAGATATTGCGAATAGGGTTAAAACACAGATAAGGTTCTGACAAGCAAATATGACAAAGGAAAAGAGAAGCAAGGGAGTTAAAATTTTACAGAAAGATAATTACAGCGATTGAGCACAGTATCTGAGCTGAGTAAGGAGAGACGTGAAGTCGTAAGACAGTAACAGTGAGAAGTGGTATGGTCAATAGATTGGGGGTTGCAAGGAGGTTAAAAAAAATACTGGGATGACTACTGAAATAAAATGGTAGTAGAAATAGGGATGGTTGAAATTATTTTTGTGAGGTGGCAAAGGTCTAGGGATGATCATGGGAAAGGTGGTTGGAGTGGAATGGAGGAAAAGATCATTGGAAATGAAGAGGTCAAGTAACTGAGAGGCCAGAATGTAGAACCTAACAGTTACATAGAACTTGAAGTCACAAAGAACTAAGATGGGAGGAAGAAAGTGAAAAGGCTGGTAGAGGTGTGCAACATGATAATATGGATGGAATATTTAGATATTCCAAACAAGCTCAGGGTTTGGAGTAAGGATGGCAAATAAATGATTGGAAAGCAGCTATAAAGATCTCAGAAGTTGCTTGTTAATTTTATCACCCCCATATTACATAAAGCAAGGAATTAAAAACATCCAGCAAGGGAAAGGTCTACAAAAGCATCTTTTATGAATATATAGGTTTCACTTAAAGCAATAAAGTAAAGGGAACATTAAGAGAAAAGACTGAGGATATAGGGGATTGCTGATGAAAGACCACAAGTTCCAGAAAACACAGTGGAGAAAATTTGGGTGCTTGTAAAGGTGTAAATGACTGGGTCAAATTAGAGATTAAAAAAGACAAAAGGAGATAAGAATCCATGTGATGACGAATGAATGACCTGATAGTCGGCCTTCAATTCCTGCTATGGATGGTGTTGCAGGCAGAAAGGTGATTTTAACAGAAATGCTTAAAATCTTAAATAGTTATAATTTTAAGTGTGTTCTTAGAATTTTATTCATATCCTCTACATGGCAAAATAAGAAAAATCTTTTCAAGGATACCTCTGGATTGTGGCTCATAATGCTATGTGGATTATTTTATGACACTAACATACAGTTCCCTAAGAGTTCTAAAAAGGCAGCCCACATATAAAGAAAAAGTCAATGTATGACCACGTGTTATCACAAAGGCACATTTGTATAAGAAATGCTTAGGGCCTGAATGAATCAGGTCAAATTTACATAGTCATTCTAGGATACCTGCATTTAGAGAAAAGCAATCTTAACACTCCTGTTTCTAAGAAGTCAAACGTTTTTAGTATCAGTCATAATCCAATTAATTAATAAGCAGTATTAATATTTATTTCATGCAGTATTATAGAGCTTAAAAATTAAAAGTTTAAAAGGAAAAGGATCTGTGTTCAAAAGAGCCATGAAAAACTTTATATAAAACCTAGCTAACAATTAATTTAAGGGGGAAAGGTTGGTTAATAGCAGCTTTCAACTATATACCAAGGTCTTCGAAAAGAAAAGGCCAGAATAGTAGTTACATGAATGCTCAATGTGTGTGGGGGGGGGTAAAAGATAAAGTAGGAAAAACATTATATTTTGATGAAGGAAGGCTTTATTTTGTTATATACACTTAGCAGTATGATTCATTCAGCTACAACGTGCATACTATCTGTCCAATTTAGTCAAGTAGCCTTCTTTAACTGAAAAATAAAAGATGAGATATCTTCCTGAATCGTAAGCCAGTGATTTACACTGCTTCAGGTGATCAGAGAATGTGAAGCCAAAGTCAAAACAGTTTAGTTCATATCCTATGGGGACAGCTTCAGAAAAGGCATTTTATATCTATATGCCTATGTTTACCCACATTTCAAAACAAATAAACTGACTGATATTCAGGCTATACACAGCAATATACTTAAGTACAAAGTAGGAAAAGATAAACAATACATACACGCTAAATAATTTCCTTCTTCAAATAAAACAAATAAGTACTAATACCACTGAATATGTAGAGAAACTGGAAGATATATGGACAGTTTATCTTAGTACTCATTTATTCATTCAAAAATACTTACTGAAGATCTAAGATGTGACAAGTACTATTCCAGATACTAAGGATTCTGCAATTAACAAAACAGAAGTCCCTACTATCATGGAGGTTTCATTCTACTCTAGCATTCTAGACAATTGTCTAGGTTAACCTCTAGAAGGAACTCAATTTTGAAACATTTCTAAAGTAAAGAATATATAAAATTAGTTAAAAGTTCATCTCTGCACTAAAATATCCACTCCCCTGACTGTACTTACTCAACCCTACAAGAGTATTTTTGACTGGCTTCTAATTATAAGGGATAGTCCAAACTGTATTTAGATTAAGTAATAAGTTTTCTCCAATTATTAAATACTATAAGGGAACTAATCACTAAAGCTGTTCATGTTCATATAAAGCAAAGATGGAATGCTCTGTATGTCTCATAGGTCCTCTCTAGCCTGCCTAATTCAAATAAAATAATACTAATTCTAGGCTGCTAAGTAGTAGAGAACAGGAATGATTTTCTACTTAATACTTAGAATCTAAGTGTTCCTCACATAGAAAATCTTTGGCCTTTTAAAATTCCTTCCAAGGATTCAAACGTTCACAACACAAAACTTCTCTGAGCTTCATTATCTCAGTCTGTTAAAGCGATAACAAGAGTACCTATCTCTTAACAGTGTTTTGAGATTAAATGAGGTAAGTCACAAAACGGACTTAGTGTTCAATCATAATTGATGACATCAACCATCTTAATTATCCTAAGTGTGAGTTCTCAATAACAGCAGCTTACATCATCAACTTCCATAAAACTATAGTTAAGAAAGATAATAAACAAGCTACAATAGGGATATTAGAAGATTTCTCTACGTTTTGGCAAGATGATCACGTGCTTATGCTCCTCAAACTAAGCAACAGATTTAAAGTATCAGTAATACTAACGCTATTAATATGCAGCACTCCTATAAATGACCAAGTTTGAGAAATTTTCAGGAATCAAATAAAAACTTCACTAACAAGATGCTTTATTAGCATTTTATTTGCTTCCGAATACTCGGAATTTCCTATCTTTAAAAACACATTTTTTGCCTTTTATTTCAAAGTAAAGTTAAAAGAACTTACTAAATAAATAAACAAATACACAAACAAAGGAGTTAAAACCATTTAAAAGATACTGTTATTATCTTCTAGTCTCATCCTGCTCAGACCATATTGGAAATCTCGAAAATGATTTCATTCAAAGAAATTAAAAACAAACAACAGAAACAAAACCAAGTAAACAAGCAGAGAAGTCCTTATGTTTAATTAAATCTGGAAAGTGATGAGGGACTACAAATAAAGAAATTAACAAAGACAAAAATACTGAAGACCTGAAGTAAAGCAAAAATACTACTAATAAGAATCTTTCATTTAAAAACTCTGTGATCCTTCAAAGATCTTGAAGAAAACCAAAAAAATCCCCAAATGGAGAGGTCACTAAATATCCATGAACACTCACCCAACCATTGGTAGGAGACCTCTTGGAGACCCAGATGCTTGAATCAGCTGAAATAGTACCAAGTTTTTACTGATTACTCTTAACAGGGCAATGGAGCACAGGCTAACTCCATACTATCAAATACTAAAAGTCATTATTATTGATTAATTTCTACCTACTACCATTACAAATTATTCAAAGGAGGAGGCGACTGAGTAAGTTCTAAGGTGAGTGAAACTTACTGCATGCATGTGTGTAAATGCATACATTTTCTCCAGCTCTCTTAGTGATGTAAGTCTGATAACATAATTCTTATAAATGTAAATATAAAGACAGAATAAAATTTTCTAAGTTAATATAAAATTCTTAAAGAAATCATGTAAATAATTTTTATATTGGTTCATAAAGAAAATTTTAAGAAAACAATTTGTTTTTTAAAGATACTGCCAATTTCTCAATACTAAGTACTTTCGTAACACACAGGAAAAGGTTTTCAGTCCCCTGCACTTAAAAAAATATATAGTTCTTAACTTTAGGCCTTTTAATATACTAATGGTTCTTCTCATCAGAGGATTTTCATATTTCAACACATAGAAGAACTCGTAACAGTAAGACTAAACAAAAGCTTCCTTTCTCAAAGGTGAGGACTATATTCAACATTATAGATTAAAACCTGTAAGTCATCTGATGTTACCTAATTCAAAAGAGGAGTAAAAGCACTATCAATACTTAGATGAAAATACAGTAATGTTTTCCCCAATCTCAGGAAGCTGGGAGGTACAGTGATCCTCCCACCACCATCCTTCATTCCCCCTGCACCATGACTTATTCCAAAGGTCTATGTGATAAAAATTAAGACACTTTACTACTGCGCAAATGGCCAAGAACAAAAAATGGAAGGGTCTATATTTCTGTATTTTTCTCAAGTAACTTAAGATATAAAAATAACTTCTGCCTGATACATGTGTATCAAAGCAAGAAAACAGTGAAAACAGCCCTAATTTGGATTTAATGTTTAGATAGACAGGAAGCAAAGAACAACACTGACATTGTAATGTCAAGTAAGCACATTCAAGCTATCAAAGAAACACTGAAATCTCAAGCCAGCAAATATACTACCGACCTGGCTGATAAATGATTTAACTGTTACATTTCTAAAAACAGCTTTGCAATATATTATATCTATCACTTATTGAACACAAAAGAACTTTTGAAGTCAGAAACAAAATAAGGAAGACCAGAAGCATATAAAATTTTCTTCTGCCTATAGTAGATTAAGAAAATAAAGTCAGGGAGAGATTTGAGAATAGAATGGTGAAAAGGAAAGCCTAATAGAAGACAGCTCTACAGTGATTGCAAATCCTAATGTCCCTAAAAATATGAAGAAAAACTAAGGACAAAGAAGGAAATAATCAAGAATGGAGTAGAGATTGACATATTAAAAACTTGTGTGAGAGAAAATTCAAACATTTTAGATGTCTACTGCAAATTTTAAATGACAAAGTATATCAATATTACCTTTCTTTCGAAAGAGTGCATTTAGGTAATTTTCTGCTTGGCATTCAATCTTTTCAGTGTTGGACTGGCCCTGAGATGATAGTTCCTCTGTTGGTGTCGACTGTGAAGAATCAAGAGATGGTATACAATCCTAAAATTAGAAGAAAACAACATAAAAAAATCACTTTTTATTTAAACATGGGGCTCCATTTAAAATGGCAAAAAAATTCTGTTTATTTTTTTATCTTTTAAATATGTCAAATTATATACAGAACATAAGATTTGAGAAAGGAGTCGGGAAAAAAGAAATTTATCTTTGATAGAGGGACAAACTAGCCTTATTCCTTAGCAAAACTATTGTCAAAAAGGGGGTGGGGGCAGATAAAATATATTGTTAAATAAACTCACTATATAGCATGCCAGTAATGAGAGTTTTAAGAACAAAGCAGATATGTTTATCCACTAATCTGACCAAAATGGGTGCAAGTTCTCAAATTCCCATTTCTTCTCAGCCCTTCCCACAACAGTACATAAAGAATTAGGACTTCCCACCATGCAAGAAGATGCTGCTTGTCTATTTTATGCCCTGTTTACAGTAGAAACTAATAATTAATCATTTCACAGGAGATAATTATGATATCCAAAAGACTTCATGAGAAAGTAAAAGGCTAAAACGTAGTACTACATTATCCTCCAACCACTGATTCCTAAGAAATCAGACTACAGGGCGGTCTCAGACCAAACTCGGCTCACCCGTGTCTACCTAAATACAAAACAGATCTGAACTGAACTTTATGAGTCAAAGAGCTTTAAGAAAGAAATGTGAAATGAGCAAAAAAGATGAGAATGTTGCTGGGATTTTTACCTGCAAGTTAAGCTAAATGTTAGACTTCTAACATAAGACTTTAAAATATTCTTCTCATTACCAAAATCAAGTATTTAAATTTCACTGTAAGTCACAAATTCTCAGAACAAATTAAGTTTAAAAAATTGTGTTACAATTGTGCAATTAGTTTAGACATAATTTCATAGCACTAAAACTTACACTGACTGCTTCTCTCTGTAGGTTACAAAATGAACATTTTTCATCCATAGACCAGTCAGTCAGCTCTTCTGGTTCACAGTCTTCAAAAGAGGGAAAAATATTGATTAAATACACTAACTTTATTAAAACAAATAAAATTACCACTCGCCATAGCAATGGCTCATATAAAAAAGCTAGCTGCAATAGTAAGGGGAAAAGGCCCCCCCCCCAAAATTAAACTGGTGACATCTAGAAAGAAATACAGAGAGTAATTTTGCACTATTATCAGACAAAGTAGCAAGAACAATGAGCTGGTTATAAATTAATTTTCCAACAATAGAATTTTAAGTATCATCTAGCCTTCTGAAAGATTCAATTTATCATTGTCTATTAATTTTTCTTTTCACTATGAAAGAAGTCAGAACAAACAGGGAGATATGGGGATAAAGGAATAAATTTTGCACATCATGAAAGACAACATAAAACAGAGAAATGGAATAAAGCACCAGAAAAGCCTACAGATTTGAGAATATGGAATGCTATCCAAGAAAAAAGTAGAAATCCACTGCTAAGAAGTCAGATCAGATTTTCATTACGTGCTAAAGGCTTTGTTGCAAGAGTGAGAGCAAAAAGCAAGTAAACAAGTTATATTATTCAATACCAAACATGGATTTTTTTCACAAGAATGTTCCTTATAATCCAACTGTTGTAATATATTAGTGAGTTCGTGGAAAACATTTTCTAATGAAGGAATTTTATGAAGATATAATAACATTGCCATCCTAACTGTACTTGGTATAGACAGTGATTTTTCAAATTTACTCCTTGCAATAGAAATTCCCTCCAATTTCTTGTCCCAAATAAATTCATACACAGAACCTCAAATACATAAACTATTATCATCTGAGGCAGCTACATTGGAACTAATTTGAAAAGCACTGGTATACCACAGTAATTTCTCTTATACTTTTGAAATACATAATGAAATTGAATACATGTTTTCTGCTAAACTACACAGGAAACAAACTCATCCTTCTGGAATGATAATGAATAAATACTACTTAGGTTTAGCCCGTGGGATACTCTTGCATTAATCCAGATATATAGGTCAGAATAGAAGATAATATAATTTGCTGGAATATAAAGAGTACAGTGATAGCTTCCTTTGATTTTGGCAGTGCTCCAGAAATATTCCTTTTATTTATTTAAGCTTGGAAAGAGGAGGGAATGGGAACATAAGATCCAGTATGGAGTAATGGAAAGATGACTGGATTTGAAGTCTCCAAAAATCTGGAATGGAACTTATTATTTGTAGCCTTGCCAAGCCACAAAGGTTTCGTTTTAATTTCCACATCTGTAAAATAAGGATCCCATCACCTAACTTATTTGTGATCAAATTTTAAAACTATGAAAATACTTCATAAACTGCAAAACATCATGCAGAGGTGAATTATTAACGAGGTAGAGTCGCTAGTCATTATTTTTTAAATCCTGTACTATCACACATATATTTAATAAGGTTAGTTTGAAGAAGACAAATTTTAATTGAATATCTGCTTAAGAAAACTGATCACTTTTTGTAAACAACCTGACAAATGAAAAGGTTTACATAACCTATACAGTTAAAAACCCAGAATTGTAGTTATGCAGGTTCATAATTTTCTCCAACCTTTCACCCAGTCAGTACAACAGAAGCATAGATTCACACTCTTGAATATAGGACTGTGCAGTGTCTCTTACAGAGAGCGAGGCACAGCTTTCTGACCAATGAAATGAATATAGAAGAAGTGACAGTATACCATTCTAAGCAGAGGCTTTTAAAGGCATGGCAAATTTCCCCAATTCTCTTGAATTTCCACCATCCAACATCAGAAGAACTTGGCCCGTAAAGCCATTAATCCTTCAGTCTGGAACATGGAATCATGAGATGTTATCCCCATCCACAGCCTAGATTCCAGTGAATAAGGTCACCCATAAACATGAAACAGATTTTGGAGCTGTTTGTTATGTAGCATTACTGTAGCAAAAACTTGACTCATATGCTAAGCATAACATAATTTTGATAGATCAAGGAAATCTTACTGCTTTTAAAAATTATGGCCTCATGAATAGGGACTATGAAAGGAATCCAGCATTGGGATTTTTGAAAAATAGCTGGTAGGTCTGGAAAAGGTATTTCTGAAAAATCACTGAAAGGTTTCATAAAGTTTCAGTGATAAATATATTGACTCAAGGGACAACAACTTTGGGTTAATTAAGACCATTACCAGTTGTAAAATAAAATTGGGCATGCTGAGATTATCCTCATTTATTTTAGTTATTTTAGGTGAAGTTCTTCAAGGAAATTCAATTAAAATAAATGCCTACATAGTTAAACAAATGGCACTGAATAATCAATGATTACATAAATGCCATTAAATGTTACTGGGTTCAGAAATCTATGAATTTACTTAAAAATATTTAGTAATTACTCTGTATATAGCAGCTTTTAATTTTCAGTCCAAATAAATGATGATGGTATACTTTTTTTATATATAGGAAAAGCGATTTTGAAAAATCACCTGGAGGCCAGACTTCTCCCTCTGTCCAGGTTGTCCTTTCAGGTCATAAAAATTAAATAAGCACTACAACAAAACACATTCATTTTATCTCTCAAACAAAATTTGACAATGATTCAGATATTCATCTCTAAAATAAGTTGTCTCTCATTTTGAAACTTTAATACATGAAGGTATAAGCTCAAAAAGGGTCAAAATATGTACCTTATACAACTAACCTTATTAATAAAAGGCAATGTCATATATGAAACTGATAGTAAATGAATGATAAAAATCAACCTTTCCACCATATATACATATTCTTGTGGTCAAAGTCTGGCTCCAATCATTCACCTGATTTATCTGGGAAAGATAACAGTCTTTGAAATTAGAGAGCCTTGTAGTGAACCACGGTCTTTCCACATACTACTGATAGATGTAGCCTTGGGCTAGTCACTTTCTCTGAGCTTCAATTTCCTCACTGTACAATGAGGATAATAATAATTGCATCTTAAGGCTGTAGTAAAAATTAATTAAGAACATACACAAAACACAGAAGTCCAGTAGATGTTACTTTCATTTTCTTTTAACTAATCACACTTCTTTTTAATGTTTTTATTCTCTTCAGTACCCTCAAGCCACAGAAAATAAATTTGGAGTTCCTAAAGATAAAGTTCAATGAAAAGTGAAAAAGGAGAATACTGAAACTAGATTTTTCATTAAGGTCATAAAAACTGATTATAACTTTGTTAAAAGATACATAACAGTAGGCAATATAATTAAAAAATAATTTTTCATTATGAAACTACATATTAACTATATTGAAAGTACAAAGGAGAAAAGAAAAACTATTCATAATCCCATCATCCAGAGATAACGATTAATAGTTTGCAATATATCCTTCCAGTTTATATTCTATACCTTTTAAAAAATTAGGATCAGCTGATTTTTTAAAGATCAATAAAATGATAAACCTCTAGCCTGGCTAACAAGGAAAAAAAGAGAAAATATCAGAAATGCAAGATGGGCCATCACTACTGACCCTATGAACATTAAAAGAGTAACAAAAGAATATTATGGACAACATTAGTTTCCCACAGATTTGGATAAAATGGACAAATTTCTTGAAAGACACAATCTACCATATCTCACACACAAAAATATATGTAACCTCAACAGGCATTTATCAAAGAAATCAAATCAATAATTAATAGCCTTCCAAAACAGAAAGCACCAGCCCAAATGGTTTCTCTATAATCTGTTCCAGAATACAGAAGCAGAGGAAATATTTCCTAACTCATTCTTGACGCCAAAGCCTGTCTGAACAGACACCTCACCCAAGACGATATGCAGATAGTAAACAGGCATATGAAAAGGTGCTCAATATTACATGCCATCAGAGAAATGCAAATTACGACAAGATACCACTACACACCTATTAAAATGGTTAAAGTCCAAAACATTGACAACATGAAATGCTGGTGAGGATGTAGAGCAAAAGGAACCTAAATTCACTGCTGGTGGGAACACAAAATAGTACAGCCACTCTTGAAGATAGTCTGCTTCTTACAAAGCTAAACAGAGTGTTTCCTTTCCAAAGGATCCAGCAATGGTGCTCCTAGGTATTTAACCAAGTGAGTTAAAAATGTATGTTCACACAAAAACTTGCACACATATGTTTATAGCAGGTTTATTCATAATTGCCAAACCTAGGAAGTGAGCAGGTCTTTCAAATAGGTGAACAAACTGTAGTCCAACCGTATAAGGCAGTTTTATTGTTTTATTGCACTTTGCTTTACTGCACTTTGCAGATATTGCATTTTTTTACAAATTGAAGGTTTGTGGCAACACTGTGCTGAGCAAGTCTATCAATGCCATTTTTCCAACAGCGTTTATTCACTTTGTGTCTCTGTGTCACACATTTTGGTAATTCTCACAACATTTCAAACTTTTTCATTATTATATTTGCTATGGTGATCTGTGATCAGTGATCTTTGACATTACTATTATAACTGCTTTGGGGTCCAAGAACTGTGCCGATATAAGTTGTCAAAGTTAATCAATGTTCCATGTGTGTTCTTTTTTTAATTGAAGTAGAGTTGATTTACAACGTTGTGTCAATTTCTGCTGTACAGCAAAGTGGTTCAGTTATACATATTTATATTCTTTTTAAGATTCTTTTCCATTATGGTTTATCACAAGATATTGAATATAGTTCCCTGGGCTATACAATAGGACCTTGTTGTTTATCCATTCTATATATAGTGGTTTGCGTCTGCTAACCCCAAACTCCCAATCCTTCCCTCCCCCACCCACTCCCTCTTGGCAACCACAAGTCTGTTCCCTATGTCTGTGAGTCTGTTTCTATTTCATAGATAAGTTCATTTGTGTCATATTTTAGATTCTGCATATAAGTGATATCATATGGTATTTGTCTTTCCCTTTCTGACTTCACTTAGTATGATAATCTCTAAGTCCATCCATGTTGCTGCAAATAGTATTATTTCATTCTTTTCTATGGTTGAGTAATATTCCGTTGTATATATGTACCACATCTTCTTTATCCATTCATCTGTCAATGGACATTTAGGTTGCTTCCTTGTCTTGGCTATTGTGAATAGTGCTGGTATGGACATAGGGACGCATGCGCCTTTTTGAATTATAGCTTTGTCTGGATGTATGCTGAGGAGTAGGACTGCAGAATCATATGGCAACTCTATTTTTAGTTTTTAGAGGAACCTCTATACTGTTTTCCACAGTGGCTGCACCAACTTACATTCCCAGCAACAGTATAGGAAGGTTCCCCCTTTTCTCCACACCCTCTCCAGCCATTTGTTAATTGTAACTTTTTAAGAAAAAAGTCTGACTGGTCTGAGGTGGTACATAATTATAGTTTTGATTTGTATTTCTCTAATAATTAGTGATGCTGAGCATCTTATCATGTGCCTGTTGGCCAACAGTATGTCTTCTTTGGAGAAATATCTATTTAGGTGTTCTACCCAGTTTTCAACTGGGTTTTTTTTGGTTGTTGTTGTTGAGTTATATAAGATGTTTGTGTATTGTGGAAATTAAGCCCTTGTCGGTCACATCATTTGCGAATATTTTCTCCCACTCTGTCTAAGTCGTCTTTTCGTTTTGCTTATGGTTCCCTTTGCTGTACAAAAGCTTTTAAGTTTGATTAGGTCTCATTTGCTTATTTTTGCTTTTATTCCTATTGCCTTGGGAGACTGACCTAAGAAAACACTGGTAGGATTTAAGTCAGAGAATGTTTTGCCTATGTTCTCTTCTAGGAATTTTATGGTGTCATTTCTTATATTTAAGTATTTAAGCCATTTTGAGTTATTTTTGTGTATGGTGTGAGGACGTGTTCTAACTTCATTAATTTGCATGCGGCTGTCTAACGTTCCCAGTACCACTTGCTGACGAGACAGTCTTTTTTCCATTGTATATTCTTTGTGTGTGTGTTCTGACTGCTCCACCAACTGGCCTGTCCCCAACATCTCTCCCTCTTGCTGGGCTTCCCTATTCCCTGAAACACAACAATATTGAAATTAGGCCAATTAATAACCCTACAGTGGCCTCTAAGAGTTCAAGTGAAAGGAGTAGCAGCAAGTCTCTCGCTTTAAATCAAAAGCTAGAAATGATTAAGCTTAGTGAGGAAAGCATATCAAAAGCTGAGACAGGCTGAAAGCTAGGCCACTTGTGCCAAACAGTCAAGCTGTGAATGCAAAGAAAAAGTTCTTAAAGGAAATTAAAAGTGAACACATGAATGATAAGAAAGTTTTAGTGGTCTGGATAGCCAGCCACAACATTCCCTTAAGCCACAGCCTAATCCAGAGCAAGGCCCTAATTCTCTTCATTGAAAACTGAGAGAGATGAAGAAGCTGCAGGAGAAAAGTTTGGAGCTAGCAGAGATTGGTTCATGACGTTTAAGGAGGGAAGCCATCTCCATAACATAAAAGTGCAAGGTAAAGCAACAGTGCTGATGTAGAAGCTGCAGCAAGTTATCCAGAAGATCTACCTAAGATAATCAATGAAGATGGCCACCCTAAACAGCAGATTTAAAATTCAGACAAATCAGTCACATATAGGAAGAAGATGCCATCTGGGACTTTCATAGCTAAAGAGGAGAAGTCAATGACTGGTTTCAGAGCTTCAAAGGAGAGACTGACTCTCTTGTTAGGGGCTAATGCAGCTGACAACTTGAAGTTGAAGCCAATGCTCATTTACCATTCCAAAAGTCCTCATTTACCACATTACCTGTGCTCTATGAATGGGACAACAAAGCCTGGATGACAGCACATCTGTTGACAACATGGTTTACTGAATATTTTAAGCTCACTGTTGAGACCTACTGCTCAGAAAAAAAAATTCCTTTCAAAATGTGAATGTGACTGCTTGTTGATAATGCACCTGATCACCTAAGAGCTCTGATGGAGATGTACAACAAGATTCATGTTGTTTTCATGCCTGCCAACACAATATCCACTCTGCAGCCCACTGACCAGGAATCATTAAGAAAAACATTTCATAAGGTTATAGTTGCCATACATAGTGATTCCTCTGATGGATCTGGGCAAAGTAAACTGAAAACCTTCTGGAAAGGATCCACCATTCTAGATGCCATGAAGAACATCCATGATTCATGGGAAGAGGTCAAAATACCAACATTAACAGGAGTTTTGAAGCAGCTGATTCCAACCCTCATGGATGACTTTGAAGGGCTCCGGACTTCAGTGGAGGAGGTAACTGCAGATGTGATGGAAATAGCAAGAGAACTGGAATTAGAAGTGGAGCCTGAAAATGTGACTGAATCATTACAAACTCATGATAAAACTTCAAAGGATGAGGAGTTGCTTCTTATGGATGAGCAAAGAAAGTGGTTTCCTGAGATAGAATCTACTCCTGGTAAGATGCTGGGAAGACTGTTGAAATGACAACAAAGGATTTAGAATATCACATAAAATTAGTTGATAAAACAATGGCAGGTTTTGAGAGGACTGACTCCAATTGTGAAAGAAGTTCTACTGTGGCTAATATGCTACCAAATAGCACTGAATGCTACAAATTGTTTGTGAAAGGAAGAGTCAATCAGTGTGGCAGACTTCATTGTTGTCTTATTTTAAGAAATCACCACAGCCATCCTAATCTTCAGCAACCAACACCCTGATGAGTCAGCAGCCATAAACATCAATGCAAGACCCTCCACCAGCAAAACAATTACAACTTGCCAAAGGCTCAAGTGACGGTTAGCATTTTTTAGCAATAAAGTCTTTTTTAACTTAAGGTACATACATTGTTTTTTAGCATAATGCTATTATTACACACTTAATAGACTACGGTATAGTGTAAACATAACTGTAGAAACCAAAAAATTTATATGCACTGGGAAACCAAAAATTCATGTGACTCACTCTATTGCATTATTCTCTTTATTGCAGTGGTCTGGAACTGAACCTGCAATACCTCTGAGGTATGCCTGTACACTTGGATAAGTCTCTGTGTACACATTGAGGAAAGCTAATATAACTTATATAACTAACTATAAAATAGTATTAGATTCTCTGGTTTTAATATAAATAAGCATCAATTCATATTAGAAAGCTACTCATTTTTTAGTTAATACTAGGGTATGGGTTCCTAGTAGGAAGAGATACTACCTATTCATTTTTCTTTCCTCATTGCTCATCACAGTTCCTAACACAAAATAAGCATTCAAAATATGTCATCCAATAAATCTTATTAAAAAGTAGTTTTGTTTGCTCCATCATCATAGTGTTAACAGTTGGGGAAAAAAAAGGATATTAAGCCAAAAATATTAAATGTTGGTCAGTGGTATAAGTCAGGGATTAGCAAACCTTTACTATAATATAAACAGCCAGAGAGCAAATATTTTAGGTTTTGCAGGATATATGGTCTCTGTCACAACCATTCAACTCTACTGTTGAAGGACAAAAGAAGCCATAGACAATATGTCAACAAATAAGAGGGGCTGTTTCCAATAAAACTGTACTAATCGGGCATTAAATATGGACTTCATATAGTTTTCACAAGCCACAAAATATTAAATCTTCTTTTGATTTTTTTCAACTATTTAAAAACATAAAAACCATTCTTAGCTCACAGGCCATTCAAAAACAGTCAGTGAGCTGGATTTGGCCACGATGCAATCGCTTGCATACCTCTGACATAATTTCTCTTTGAAATGTGGACACAGCTAGGGAAAAACCAATAAGGATCTATCAGCCACTTTATGCCTGCCTACTGTACTCTTTTCATATTTTGTAAATATCCATAGTCAGGGCAAGTAAATCAGACAATCCTACAAATGAAAGAAACTGGTTCCCCAATAAGACATGAGAAAGGATTGACTAAAGCAGAAAACAAGAGTGAATTTCTGCTTAAAAGTCATGTGATAGCAGGAAAAGTGAATTCTGGGTTGGTAGAAGAGAGGCATAAGGTATGGGGAACTTTTCAAGGAGTACATAAAAATTGATGACATTCAAAGTTTCTTTGGAGACTTTACTCCAAAAAGAAATAATAGTTATGTTTTCCTCAAAAGGACAAAAAGTCCTAAGAACAGATCAAAGAAGACAGAAAGCTTTTGTTTCCAACAAATTAAAAATTAGCAACACTCAAAAGCTTTCAAAACCATTCAATCTGGAGGTGACTCTGAATAGATTTCAAGAATTAAAATATAAACTTCTCAAAACACTAATACAGATGATAAAAAGCCTTAAAATTAAAAACACACTGTATGGCAAAGTTGACTTTCAAGGTAGCACTATGAATTTTAGAGTACATTTTTCCACAGAAGCAGTAGCAGATTGGCAATGCAGTCTATTTAACTTAAATGTATTACAAAATAAAAATACTATGCATTTAATTTTATAATAAAAATAATTTAGAGTAATATACAAGGATCCCTTGGCTAGCCAATTCATCTAGTTCCTGAGTTTTGGAAAGTGAGTAACAAGGGTTCAGATTTCCAATGATTTATCTAGAAACATACACTCACCTATGTGATTCTTGCATACAGATTTGTATAATGAGAAATACCTACACTTGGTAGTCCTAACATCTAAATATTTAACCATTTTAAACAATGATAACAAAGAAAGCACACTTATTTAAGAAGAGGATAAGAAAAAAGCTGGAGATGTCTATAATGGATAGCTTCTATATGCCTTTTCAAAGGCTCTACACTTTGATAGCTCTGTTGTAACCTTCCTTCAAAATGTATGGCTGTCTTTATCTTTGCACAGATACAGATTTATTACTACAATTAATATTATCCCTCTTAAGCCTGAAACTTTGATTAGAAACCTTTTTTTTTTAATTCAAAAGAGCAAAGAAAAGGAGGAAGAATTTACCTAAGAAACCTGGAGAAAAGTTACAACGTCTGGGGTGAAAAAGGGCAACATCAATATGTGCCTATGTGTGAGAAGAAGCTAAGTTCCAAAGCTTAGCTAATTTTGTAAATCCTCCCACCAAAAGCTTAGCTAATTTTGTAAATCCTCCCACCAAAAAAAGAACAAAAGAGGATATAAGGTACAAGATCTATCAGAATTAAAAGAATAAATGGAATGAGGTATAAGCAACAGGGTATTAAATTAATTAAATTAATTACCATAGATCTACAATGTAATACTGTGCTGCCATTAAGAATGATGATCCAGAACTTTATATACCCAAATGATACACCAGTGAACAAAATCAGTAGGCACAAAAAACTATATACACTGTATATACAGTATGTACTACTTTAATAAAAGAATAAATACATCTAAACATATATTTTAAATTTATATAAAAATGGTGAAGGTTATCTGTGGGTCATAGAACTAGGAGTAATTTTTTTCTTTCTGATTTATTTGTATTCTCTAATTTCCAAAAATGAACATGTGTTACTTGTATGCTAAGGAAATACTAGTCTAAATATAAAATACAAGAATTTATTTCATTAGGACATTCTGCCCTTTATGTAATAAACTAATTTCCGAAGACATAAATATATACACACATAACTACATAAATAAATAAATGACAGTGAGGGAAGCAAGACGCTTAGAGTTACAAGTTGCAACTTGGGTTATCAGAAGGCAATTAAGTATAATGCTGACTTCTGATCTGAATGAGGACAGCAGGTTTAAAAAGAAAGGTTGAAGAAATATCAAGCACAGGTTAAATTCTTGTTTCTTCGGATTTTTCCTTTCTTCATTTACATGCTCAGAAAAATAGGTGAAACTACAATTAGTAGTGTTTATAAATATATCAGGTAAAAATATTTAATGCAGTGTTAAACTACGATAAAACGAAAAATGAGTACAGTTAAGAGATAAAAGAGAAAGCTCTTAGCCATAAGAATGATAATACACTAGAATAAGGCACGTTTTAGAGTCTCCATCCTAAAAGTCATGTTCTGCATGGATATCATTTATCTGACTGAACGTGGGTGGTTGGCACAAATGATCTTTCATAGATACCAGCTCTATGGTTCATAACTCAATTATCCTGCTCAACATTAATTTAAAAAAAAAAGAATAAGTAGAAAACTTTTGATTGCCTCAACTCAAAAGATTTATTTATACAAGATACCTTGGGTCTTTGTAGAATGGAAAGTACCAGAGAAGAATAGAAGCTAAAAGAGTTATTAGCATATAAAACTGAACAGGTACGAGATTCAGAAATAATTGTACCAAAATCAAAGTAGAAAATCTATACTAGCACTGCCCATTTTGTGAATGAGCTGTACTATAAAATTTCAAATGTCTACAAAAATGTTCTCTCCTAGTGCTCTACATTTCCAAGCAAGTAATAAAAAAACTAAACTATATTATAGCAATTATAGCATAGATCAAAATCTTCCACCAGGATTTATGCTAGAGTGTTTGGAAGAGGAGGCCATAAGAAATAACAAATAGTATTAAAACTCTGAACACACATGGCGGCGTATCTCAGAATGACAATCTGAGTTCCAGGCTGCCTATATCATAAGCAACAGGAGATATTTATTTAACTGAACCTTTTTAAGGCCTCTTTAAGAATAAGTCAGGGTACATAATGTTTAAAATAACAAAAATTAAATTTTACCATTAAGCCAAAAACAAGCTTTGTTTTCTACTTTGATCAATGTACTAAAAGTTTTTTAACGATTATATAATAACGTAATAATAGAAATTTTGTTTTAAATTTTGTAATTATCATTATTACATTATGTAATAGAAATAATATTTAGATCATTTTATTTACTTATTTAAAAATATTTTCTAATTAAATGAGATCACAAATTCATTTTAATACAAAGTTAGTATAGAACAACCATTTTTCATTTGTAAAATGGACAGAAGATTAAAATTTTTAAATAAAATTTAAAGAAACATTACCTTCAAATAAACTGAGGTCTCTTCGTAGCCGTGGTCCATAAAGCCCTTCTAAAATACTCTCAAAACCTGTGTTTAATTAAAGACAGAAAAGTATATTAACTACTAAAAAAGCTTAATTTTACAATAATCAAAAGCCATAAATTCTATATGAATCAGATAATTATAAATTTAACATACTATGAGGTGTCATTTTTTCCTTTAGATGAATTAAGTTGAACTAGGCAATATATACAACACAGCAAGAAGTCACACAATGACTACCAGGAATTACATGATTGTAAAAAAAAAAATGTAAATATTCAAATGTAAATATTCACTTCTAAAACAAGTAAACACCTCGTCATTTAGAAATAGTCCCAGGTTAAAATAATGAGCAGATTTATTTTTTTGTGGTTTTTTTTTTGCAGTACGCGGGCCTCTCACTGTTGTGGCCTCTCCCGTTGCGGAGCACAAGCTCTGGATGCGCAGGCTCAGTGGCCATGGCTCACGGGCTTAGCCACTCCGCGGCATGTGGGATCTTCCCAGACCGGGGCACGAACCCGTGTCCCCTGCATCGGCAGGCAGACTCTCAACCACTGCGCCACCAGGGAAGCCCAGCAGATTTGTTTTGCAATGATTTGTAGAGATGAAAAGAATAATTAGAAGAGACGTGTATTACAATCCTGTTTATACTGGTTACAAAAAATGTTAACTTTAAAAAAAGTAGCATCTTTAACCTCAATTTTAAAAACGAGTAAATAAGTGTCAATGGGGAGAAATTTTTGCTGTGAAAATTATGATATATAAAATTTAAACCTGCTTGTAAAAATTAAAACACAACAATTTTGCCTTGTTTTAAGGAAAAAAATTACTGAAAATCTTATTAACAAAACTCTAGTTCATGAACTGAGTATTCTACTTTGTGGATAAACTAATATTAAGATTTTACAATTTTCTTTTTGAAGTTTGCATCATATTCAGTATTAAGCAGGTTACTGATAAACTACAAGGCATCCTGGAAAATGACCAGGATGGCAAAATAAATGGAAAACCAAAAAAAGGAACTAATTTAGGGATGCTTAAATTATGAAGGAAGAAAACGAAAGGAAGCATGATAGACCTGAAAAATTAAAGACAGATTTTCTCAGTAATATTTCTAAACTGTAAAACACGAGAAATATTTCTGTAGAAATGTTTTATAAATCATAAACTGCTTTTAAAAACGTTTAAAAACCTCTATACTCAAGATGCATGTTAAAAATCAATGGTGTGTCAGTCGAAAAGTGACTTTTTTATTTAGTAGAACATGAAGAAATGATGCATCTTACAACTGATGATGTCCTAAATTTGACAAAGTAAAGGTAGCTCTCATGGTACTTGGTAAATATGTACTTAAAAAAATCTCTGTGAAATGATTCAGTACTAGTTCCCGTGAGTGGAAATTTCAGGCAGAAAAGTGAATTAACTCCCACCAGAGGATGCTTTCAAGAATGCTACAGAAAAGACTTACTATTAGATAAAGACTCAGACTGAACAAGCCCCAAATCTCTATTACCAAGATATTCTATTTTGATGTGATCAATTTACTCCAAAAATAATACTGCAAACAACTATTTTAGGATGTTATTCTGTGGTATTTTGGACAAAATGCATAGCGCCCCCCACCCCGGGGTAAGCATACTGAATTTAAACAGTGTATATTTCCTAGATTTAAGCCTGAAAAGAAAGCAAACAGAGACTTACATTTTTCTACTGGGTTCCTCAACTGTTCACTAGATAAGACCAAGGTCTTACATACAGCCTGTTAAGATTTATTCATATTGCATAGTGTTGGTGCTATTGTAAATGATATCCTTAGTTAAAAGTTTTATTTCTTGTAGGCATATAGAAACACAATTGATGTTTGTATATTGACTCTGTTATCTAACAACATCGCTAAACTTTGTAATTATAATTTATCTGGAAATGTTCTACATATACAAATATATCATCTATAGATAATGGTAGTTTTGTTCCTTTCTAATCCTTATTGCTTTCTTTTTTCTTGCTCTTGCCTTATTGGCTTAGCTAGGACCTCAATTATGATGTTGAAAATTGGTGGTCAGAGTGAGCATCCTTGACACATCCAATCTAAATGGGAACACATTCCAAGTTTCATCATTAAATATGTTTGCTGTATTCTTTAAGAGAAATACTGCTTATCACATTAAAGAAGTTCATTCTATGTCTAGCTTGCTAGGGGTGTTTTCCTGCCATGCAAAGATATTGAATTTTACCAAATCAATCAGTTTATTTATATTTGATTTACAATATTGCATTTCAGGTGTACAACACAATAATTCAATATTTTTATAGACTACACTCCATACAAAGCTATTATAAAATATTGACTATATTTCCTGTGCTGTAGATTACAACCTTGTAGCTTATTTCATACCTAGTAGTTTGTACCTCTCAATCCCCTTCACACATTTTGCTCATCCTCCCACCCATCTTCCCTCTGGTAACTACTAGTTTGTTCTCTGTAAGTCTGTTTCTGTTTTGTTGTATTCATTTATTTTATTTTTTAGATTTTATTTATAAGTGAAAACATACAGTATTTGTCTTTCTCTGTCTGACTTACTTCACAAAGCATAATACCTTCCAGGTCCATCCACATTGTCACAAACGGCAACATTTCTTTCTTTTTTTTTTAAGGCTGAGTACCAAATTTATTTTGAATTTATTGAAATAACTATGTCATTTTTCTTTCTTAAATCTCTGAATATAGTGATACAGTGAATTACATTGAATATTAAACCAAACCTCTTCCATTCCTGGGAAAACCCAACATTATCATGAGACATATTTGCTGGGTTCCTTATCTTGATTAGTCCTTTCAAATTTCGGCATCTATGTTCAGTAATGAGACTGGTCTGTAAATTTCCTTTGTATTTGATCAAGTTTTTATATCAACGTTATGCTACCCTCATAAAATGAGTGGCAATGTCCTTTCTTTTTCTATTCTCTGGGAAAATATTAGGAAATGTAGGATGCCTTGCTTGAACATTTTAAAAGAACATGCCAGGGATGCCAACTGGAAATAAAGTCTTTCTGAAGTGCCTATTGCTGATCAAATTTATTTAACTGTTAAAGGATTATTCATGTATTCTATTTCTTATGTTAGTCATAGTTTTCTGGGAACTTGCCCATTTCAACTATATTTTCTAATTTATTTGCATAAAACATTTCCTTGTATGTTTTTATCTATCTAATGTCAACAATATCAGCAGTCATGTCCTTTTTGCTTTTCATTCCATACTTCAGTTATTTATGATTTCTCTTTTTTCTTAGTCGAGCCATTAAAAGTTTCTCTCCCTCTCTTTTTTTTAGATTTAAAAAGAATTCTTTTTTGATTCCTTGATCTTCTCTATTGTATGTCTGTTTTCTTATCCATTAATTCCTGTCCCTGCTTTTATTTCTTCCTGCCCTCTATTTTATTCTGCTCTTATTTTTTCTTCCTGAAATGGAAGAGCTCATTAACTTTCAGCCTTTCTTCTTTTCTAATATATGCATTTAAAGTTACTGATTTCCATCTAATAAGCTGCATTCCAGTCATATTTTCTCATCATTCAGTCGAAATATTCCCTAATTTTCATTATGTCTTCTTTTCCGGTTCACAGTTTTTAGAAGTGTATTTCTTAATTTCCAAATATATATGGATAGTCTATCCTTTTAATAGATTTCTAACTTAATTACACTGTAGTAAAAGAAAGTACCCAACATGATTTCAATCTTGAAATTTTCTGAGACTGTCTTTATGGTCAATACACAATTTTTGAAAATTCTCTGCATATGCTTGAAAAGAATACATACTCTAAAATCGCTGGATGCAATTTTACACTTTTGGTTTTTCAATGTCTGTTTTTTCTATCAATTGTTGAGAAAAGTAAGCAAAATCTTCTATGAAATTGTGACTTTGTCTATTTCTCTTTTTTACTTCTTTGAAATTTTGCTTTATAAGTTTTTGAGGCTACATTATTAAGTGCTTATAATTTTATAATTGTTATATCATCCTGGTGAATAGAACTTCATATAATTACAAAATGAACCTTTTTATTTCTAGCAATGATTTTTGCATTCGGCTATATGGTCTTTTGTTACACACCTATAAAACACTTTTTGTTATTGTTTCCATAATGTCTTTTTCAATTATTTCCTTACAACCTTTCTGTATTATTAAATAATATGGAATTTCTTTTTCTAAAACACTACATTTTGTCAAAATTTAGTAATTTAAATTTAAGAGTTTATATTTGGGTTTAAATTCCTTATCTGTTTTTGTTCTATTTGTATCAAGCTTCTATTTTTCACCTTTCTTGCAAACTTTGGAATTCACTGAATATTTATTGCTTAATTTTGTTTTTCCTCTATCAATATGATAATTATGCCCTCTATTTCTATTCTTTTTGAGGTTATCCCAGAAATTAGGATATAGGTCTAACATTAATCAAAATCTTTACCCATCCTTCTAGGACTTAGACCTCCTTCCTATTTATGCTATTGCTCTATATACTTCACTAAACACTATGTTGTTTTATGTTTGCACACATATTTACCACTGTCTCTGCTCTTCATTACTTATCATATCTCAGAGCATTCATCTAGGAATACTTTGCTTCTGCCTAAAGTACCGCCTTTAGTGAATATGTGTTGCTGTTAACACCCTTCCTAAGACTCTGATCAAAAGTACTTAAGCTGTTCTCATAACATACTTCATGCTGCCCTCTCTCCTATATTTTACATTTCTTTCTTTTTTCTTAACTGCATTTAATTTCTTCTACCATATATATTCCACTTCACAAATTCCCTCTGTTGCACAATCAGCTGACAAACACACCCTCTGATATTTTTAAGTCAGTTTTATAGAGATAAAATTGTCATACAATACTATGTACCCATTTTAAAATAAAGTTCACTAAATTTTGACAAATGCATATTTTCATTTAACTAAGAACATAATCAAGCACAGAATATTTCTATCAACTCAAATAGTATCTTTGTGCCATATAAGGAAATTTCCTGGAACAACCCAAAGCCCAAAGAAACACTAATCTATTTTCTGTCATTATAAATTAGACTTATCTTTTCTGTAGTTGCATATAAATGGAATCAGAGCATATATTGTTTTGTGTCTAGCTTCTTTTGCTCAGCCACCTGTTAATGAGATTTATCCATGCTGTTGCAGGTATCAACAGTGCTTTTAATTTCTGAGGTGTATTCCTTATACGGATATAGGGCAAGTTGTTTATTAAGTCTCATGTTGATGGACATTTGAGTTGTTTAAAAGTCTTTGTGAATATATGTTATCATTTCTCTTGAATAAATAAGAGTGTTATTGCTGGGCTGAGTGGTAAGATTGTTCTGGTTTGCTGTTAATATTTTAAGGAATTGTACAGCGGTTCTGCAAAATGGCTGTACTCTTTTACATTCCCACCAGTAAAATGTGAGAGATTCAGTTGCACCACATCCTTACCAACATACAGCACTTAGCACTGTCAATCTTTCTAACTTTAGCCACTGTAAGGAACATGTATGGGTATATAATAGTGGTTGTAATTTGCAATTTCTTGATGACTAATGATTTTAAGCATCCTTTCTATTGAAACGTCTATTTTGTTATGGTAACAGGGTTATGCTATGCAATTTGTATAAATTATAGTATTTATTTGCATAAAGTTGTTCAAAAGATTTTCCTACTACCCTTTTAATGTCTATACAATCTGCAGTGATAGCCCTCTTTCATTCTCATAGCAGTTTAATTATCTCCTCTACTTTTTTATTGATCTCTCTGGCCAAACTTTTAGCCATTTTATTGATCTTTTCAAAATACCACTGTGGTTTAAATAATTTTATTGTTCATCCTTTTCTATGGTTTTTATATCTGTCCTACCTTTATTATATTCTTCCTTATAATTATTTTTTGTTTCATTTGCACTTATTTTTCTAAGTTTTTAAGGTGAAAGCTTAGAACATTGATATGTGACCTCTGTCCTTTTCTAGTAAAAGCATTTAAAGCTATAAATTTCTCCCTATTCATTACTTTAGCTCCATCTCATAAATTCTGATAAATTGTCTTTTCATTCAGTTCAAAATGTTTGTAATTTTCCTTATGATGCATTGTTATGCGCCCAGGTTATAAATGTGCTGTTTATCTTCCAAATATTTGGGAATTTTCCAGAAGTCTGTTACTGAATCCCAACTGAATTCCTTGTGACCATAAAACATGCTTTGTTAGATTACAATCACTTTAAATTTATTGAGATTTGATTTACAGGTGGCACATGATGTACTATGTTGGTGAATATTGCATGTATACTTGAAAAGAATGTGTATTTGCAGTTATTGGGTGGAGTGTACTATAAATGTCACTTAGGCCTAGCTGACAAAGTGTTCTTTAAGTCTTCTATAGTTCTATTGGTCTTCTGTCTTATCTTTCTCCTTTAAGTTCTGTCAGTTTTTGCTTCATGTATTTTGAATCTACGATATTAGGTGCATATATATTTTTTATATTGTCTCCTTTGCGAATTGATTTCATCATCATTAAAAAATGCTCCCCTTTATCCCTGTTCTAAAGTCTTATCCTTTGGCCTGAAGTCTACTGTGTCTGATGTTACATCAGACACAGCAACTTTCTTATGATTAGCATTTTTTTTATACAGTTGACCTCTGACGAACATGGGTTTGAACTGTGTGGGTTCACTCACACATGGATTTTTTCCAATAGTTAATACTATAGTGCTACACGATCTGTGGGTGGTTAAACCCACAGATGCAAACCACAGATATAGAGGAACCATAAATATGGAAGGCCGACTACAAGTTATAGGCAGATTTTCAACTGTGTGGAGGGACGACATCCCTAACCTGCTTGTTGTTCAAGGGTCAACTATATATCTTTTTCCATCCTTTAATTTTTAACCTATGTCTTTATATTTACATTGAGTTTCTTGTGGAAAACATACAGTTAATATTTCAATACAGTGTAAATATCTGCTTTTTAATTGAAGTGTTTAGATGATTAATATCTAATGTAGTTATCAATACGGTTGGGTTTATATCTGCCATCTTGTTATTTGTTTTCTATTTATTCCATCTGTTATATGTTACTTCCCCCAACTATCACCTCCCACAATATTCTTTTGGATTGAATAAGGATTTTTTAATACTCTGTTTTATTTCCACTATTCGCTATTATTAGCTCAACCTCTTTTTAGTTTTTTAGTGCTTGCTACTATAGGATTTATAATGTTCATTTTAACTTTCAGTCTACCTTCAAATATTATAATATGACTTAACAGACAATGATAGGAGCAGTATATATCCATGCTCCACCCCCATTCTCGGTGCCACGGTTATACATTTTACATCCACGTCTGTTATAAATCCCACAATACATTACTTTTACTTTAAAAGAGAAATTATTTTAAAGAAATTTTAAACAGGAGAATGTCTCTCTTATATTTATGTACATATTTACAATCTCTGTAAGCTTTTTTTCCTTTGTGTAGATCTTATGTCTAAAGAACTTCCTTCAATATTTTTTGTACTAAAAGTTAGCTAGCAATGAATTCTTTCAGCTATTGTTTTTCTGGAAAAAAAAATCATTCTGTCTTCACTTAAAAAAAAAACATTTTGTTAGGTATAGAATTCTAGGTTGACAGCTTTTGACGCCAGCACTTTAAAGATATCATTCCATTGTCTAACGGTTTGCAAAGTTCCTGACTGTCTGCAGTCCTTCTCATCTTCGTTCCTCTGTAGTAATGTGTCTTTTTCTCTGGCTGCTTTCAAAATTTCCTCTTTATTACTGACTTTGCGCAATTTGATTATTATGTGCTCTGGGTGGCTTTCTATGTGTATATTCTACTTGGGATAAATAAGTTGAGCTACCTGGATCTCTGCAGGGTTACAGTTGTTATCAAATTTGGAAAACTCATGGCAATTATTTCTCCCAATATTTTTTGTATGGCCTCTTTTTGTTCTGGATTCCAATTCTATATTGTTAGACCACTTGATATTGTTCCAAAAATCACTAATGCACAGTTTACTTTTTTCCCTAGTTCTTTTTCTACCTGTTCTGTATTTTCGGTTTTTTCTGTTGCTATGTTTCAATTCACTGATCTTTTCTTCTGCAGTGCCTAGTTTGCAATAGGACACCAGATATTTAAAATATATAATTTGAAGAGTTCTGACATATGCATATGCCCATAAAACCATTACCACAATAAAAAAAACTAACACTTGCAACACTTCCAAACACACGCTCACTCTTTTTTAAAAATAAATTTATTTATATATATTTTTGGCTGTGCTGGGTCTTCGTTCCTGCGTGCAGGCTTTCTCTAGTTGCGGCGAGTAGGGTCTACTCTTTGTTGCAATGCGCGGGCTTCTCATTGTGGTGGCTTCTCTTGTTGCGGAGCATGGGTTCTAGGCGCACGGGCTTCAGTAGTTGTGCCACACAGGCTCAGCAGTTGTGGCTTGCGGGCTCTAGAGTACAGGCTCAGTAGTTGTGGTCCCAGGCTTAGTTGCTCCGTGTCATGTGGGATCTTCCCGGATCAGGGCTCGAACCCATATCCCCTGCATTGGCAGGTAGATTCTTAACCACTGTGCCACCAGGGAAGCCCCCTGCTCACTTGTTTTTTTTTTTTTTTTTTTTTTTTCCGGCACGCGGGCCTCTCACTGCTGTGGCCTCTCCCGCCGTGGAGCACAGGCTCCGGACGCGCAGGCTCAGCGGCCATGGCTCACGGGCCCAGCCGCTCCGCGGCACATGGGATCCTCCCGGACCGAGGCACGAACCCGTGTCCCCCGCATCGGCAGGCGGACTCTCAACCACTGCGCCACCAGGGAAGCCCTCACTTGTTTTTAATCCATCTATCCCTCTACTCAGAACCCTAGGCAAACACTATAGATTAGTTTACACTTTCTAGAATTTTACAAAAATAGAAACTTACAGTACACACTCCATATATTTTTTTTTTGGCCTGACCCGTTTCACTCAGCAGAATGATTCTGAGTTTTATCCATACTGTCACCTGTATCATTACTTTGTTATTTTATTTTCTAGTATACTCTATCGTATGGAATTATCCAGTCAGATGTCGGTGGATATTTTCATTTTTCTTGCATATATAATTAACAGTGAAATGGCTGGGTTATATGGTAGGTTTATGTTTACCTTTTTCAAATTAATTTATTTTTAAAATTGAAGTACAGTTGATTTACAGTGTTGTGTTAATTTCTGCTGTATAGCAAAGTGTTTCCATTATACAGATACATATTCTTCTTTATATTCTTTTCCATTATCGTTTATCCCAGGATATTGAATATAGTTCCCTGTGCTATACAGTATGACCTTCTTGTTTATTCATTCTATACGTAATCATTTGCATCTACTAACCCCAAACTCCCAGTCCATTCCTCCCCCACCACCCTCCCCCTTGGCAACCCCAAGTTGTTTAGCTTTTTAAGAAATCAAAATGTTTTCATAAGTTATTATATCATTTTATGCAAAAATCCTCAACAAAATATTAGCAAGCCAAATCCAACAACACATGAAAAAGATCATACACCACAATCAAGTGGGATTCATCCCAGGGCCACAGGGATGGTTCAACATATACAAATCAGTCAATGTGACAGACCACCTCAATAAGAGACAAAAACCACATGGTCATCTCAAGAGATGCAGGAAAACCATTTGATAAAATTCAACATCTATTCATGATAAAAACTATTACCAAAGTGGGTGTAGAGGGAACATATCTCAACATATTAAAAGCTATTTATGACAAACCCACAGGCAACGTAATACTCAATGGCGAAAAGCTGAAAGCCTTCCCACTAAAATCTGGAACAAGACAAAGATTCCCACTCTTCTCACCACTTCTATTCAACACAGTATTGGAAGTCCTAGCCACAGCAATCAGACAAGAAAAAGAAATAAAAGGTATCCAAATTTTAAGGGGTAAAATTGTCATTATATGCAGATGACATTATACTGTATATAAAAAACCCTAAAGTCTCCACATAAAAACAACTAGAACTGATAAAGGAATTCAGCAAGGTAGCAGGATACAAGATTAACATAGAAATCTGTTGCATTTCTTTACACTAATAATGAAATATCAGAAAGGGAAAGTTAAAAATCACATTAAAAAAATAAAGTACTTAGGAATAAATCTGATCAAAGAGGTGAAACACATAAAAATCACATAAAAAAATAAAGTACTTAGGAATAAATCTGATCGAAGAGGGAAACACTTATATGCTGAAACTATAAAGTACTGATAAAGGAAACTAAAGATTCAAGGAAATGGAAAGATATCCCATGCTTTGGGATTAGAAGAATTAGTATAGTTAAAACGGCCATGCTACCTATCCAAAACAACCTACAGATTTAATGTGATCCCTACCAAATTATGCATGATATTTTTCACAGATTTAAAACAAATAATCCTAAAATTTATATGGAACCATAAAAGACCCAGAATTGCCAAAACAATTTTAAGGTAAAAGGACAAAGCTTAGAGGCATAACCCTCCCAGACTTCAGACAATGCTACAAAGCTACAGTAATCAAAATAGCATGTTACTGGCACAAAACAGACATATAGGTCAATGGAACAGAATAGACAGCCCAGAAATAAAACCATACACCTGTGGTCAATTAATCTTCGACAAAGGAGGCAAGAATATACAATGGAGAAGAGACAGTCTCTTCAGCAAGAGGTGTTGGGAACACGGGACAGCTGCATGTAAATCAGTGAAGTTAGAACACTCCCTCACACCACACACAAAAATAAACCCCAAGTGGTTTACAGAGTTAAATGTTAAGACATGACACCATAAACCTCCTAGAAGAGAACATAGGCAAAACATTTCTGACATGTTATAGCAGTGTTTTTCTTAGGTCATTCTCCCAAGGCAACAGAAAAATAAAAAGCAAAAATAAACAAATGGGATCTAGGAAAAAACCTTATAAGCTTTTGCACAGCAAAGAAAACCATAAACAAAATGAAAAAACTTATGGAGTGGGAGAAAATATTTGCAAATGATGAGACCAACAAGGGCTTAATTTCCAAAATATAAAAACAGCTCAGGGCTTCCCTGGTGGTGCATTGGTTAAGAATCCACCTGCCAATGCAGGGGACACGGGTTCAAGCCCTGGTCCAGGAAGATCCCACATGCCGTGGAGCAACTAAGCCCGTGCACCACAACTACTAAGCCTGCACTCTAGAGCCTGCGAGCCACAACTACTGAGCCTGTGTGCCACAACTACTGAAGCCCACGTGCCTAGAGCCCATGCTCCACAACAGGAGAAGCCACCGCAATGAGAAGCCCACGCACCTCAATGAAGAGTAGCCCCCACTTGCTGCAACTACAGAAAGCTCACACGCAGCAACGAAGACCCAATACAACCATAAATAAATAAATAGATAGACTCAACTCAAGGGCTACTTAAATACAAACAAAAAACAAAAAAATAGCTCAACTCAATTACAAAAAAACAAACAACGCAATCAAAAACTGGGCAGAAGAACTAAATAGACATTTCTCCAATAAAGATATGCAGATGGCCAACAGGCATATGAAAAGATGCTCAATATCACTAATTATTAGAGAACTGCAAATCAAAACTACCCTGAGGTATCACCTCAAACCAGTCAGAATGGCCATTACCAAAAAGTCTACAAATAAATGCTGGAGAAGAGTGTGAAGAATAGAAAATCTTCCTACACTGCTGGTGGGAATGTAAGCTGGTACAACCACTACAGAAAACAGTATGGAGATTCCTTAAAAAACTAAACATAGAGCTACCATATGATCAGCAATCCCACTCCTGGGCATATATCCAGAAAAGATGATAACTGTAATTCGAAAAGATACATGCACCACTATGTTTATTGCAGCACTATTCACAATAGCCAAGACATGGAAGCAACCTAAGTATCCATTAACAGATGAATGGATAAAGAAGATGCATATATATGCAGTGGAGTGTCACTCAGCCATAAAAAGAATGAAATATTGCCATTTGCAACACATGGATGGATCTAGAGTTATCATACTAAGTCAACTAAGTCATAAAAGAGAAAGACAAATATCCTATGATATCACTCATATACAGAACCTAAAAAATAATACAAATGAACTATTTACAAAACAGAAACAGATTCACAAACATAGGAAACAAATTTATGGTTACCAAAGGGGAAAGGGGGGGAGGGATAAATCTGGAGTTTGGGATTAGCAGATACAAACTACTATATATTAAATAGATGAACAAAAAGGTCCTACTGTATAGCACAGGGAACTATATTCAATATCTTATAATAAACTATAATAGAAAAGAATATTAAAAACAACATATATGTATAACTGAATCATTTTGCTATACACCAGAAACTAATACAATGTTGTAAATTAACTATACTTCAATTCAAAAAATGTTATTGTATCGTTTTACATTCTCACCAGCCATGTACAAATGTTACATTATGGCTTCTCAACTCCAACATCACTTGGTATGGTCAACTGTGTGTTTTTCTTTTGTTTACTTTTTTTTTCTTTTCAACCATTCAAATGACTTAAAACCTTCCTAATGTCATGATATCTCATTGTGATTTTAATTTGCATTTCTCTAATGATTAGTGATGTTGATCATCTTTTCACATGCTTACTGCCATTCATATGTCTCTGTTAAAATATTTTGCAAAAATTTTAATTGGGTTGTTTCACCTCTTATAATTGAGTAGTAAGAGCATTTTTGTTTGTTTTTAAATATATTCTGGATACTATCCTTTTGTCTGATATATATGTTGTCGCTGTTTCCTCCCAGCTTATGGCCTTCCTTTGTTTTCTTAATGCTATCTTCCAAGGAACAGAAGTTAATTTTGATGAAGATCAATTCATCCATTTTTTTCCTTTATAGTTGTTGTTTTTGTGCTCTAAGAAACTTTCTCTACACCAAGGCTGCAAAGCTCTTCTCTGAAAACTTACAGAAATTTAAGTTTTACATTTAGGGCTATGGTTCATTTTGATTATTTTTTGTGAATGGTGTGATAGAGCTGATGTTTTCTATATTGATATCTATTTGACCCAGCACCATTTATTGAACCATTTCTTTCCTTTTTACATTTTCCTCTTCATTATGTTCACGCTATCCTTTTAATCCTTGAGTATACTTAGGAAATTTTAATAGTTTTCACATCCTTATCTGTTAATTCTATTATCTGTTAATTCTGGTTCTAATTCTATTGACTGATATTTTTCCTGATTATGAGCTAAATTTTCCTGCTTTTTTGCATGTCAAGTAATTTTATTCGGATGCCAGACATTATGAATTTCTATATTGTGAGTCCTTTTTTTTTTCCCCTTGAAGAGTGTCACATTTGATTCATTCAGTAAGTTAACTTACTTGAAGATCACTTTGAGGTTTTGAAAAAGGCTTTAAGGAAAGAAGCAGAAAAGCCTTTCTACTACTTCCTTTAGTTTTCTTGGATCTCCACTGAATTCCTCTTGTATTCCATGACTGTACTTATTCTGGTTGGTGTGTGTAAGTTCTGAAAATTGTTGAAATTATAGCTCACTGGCACTTGTCCTTTCCTAAAGGTGTTATTTATCAGGCCTTGTAGAATGTCATCCTACATATGCATGAAGTGGTTTTCAGCCAAAGATTCAAGGGTACCCTATGCTGGTTTCTTGAGCTCTTTCTACATGTAGCTCTCCCCTTTCCAGCCACTGGAAAGTTCCAGCCACTCATACACCGCCCTAAAGGCTGACCTTTGTCTTCTCCAGTCAGCGAGATCACTTTTTGGGCCAATCCTGCCTATGCTACAGTCTGGAAACTACCTCCGGGCAAAAAGCTGGAGTGATCATTAGTTTCCTTTTCCTCAGGGACCACAGTTCTGTGCTGCCTGTTTTCCAATGTCTGAAACAAATTTCTTTTAAATATACAGTCCAGTTTCCTAGCTGTCTATAGTGGAGGATAAGTCCAAACCCTCTTACTTCCTCATGGTCAGAGGTGGAAGTTCATTCTCTGACTTGCTGATTTCAGTAATTTTAGTTAAACAAGTTTTATAATGTTCTTTTTCAAATATTTAACATCTTATTTACAGTTCCCCATTTCTTGCAGATATTTAGGTCTGTCATTTCTTTAAATATGGTAAGCACAGTGATTTAAAAAATTAGTATCTGACCATATAGTGTATATATATGTGTGTGTGTGTATATATATATATATATATATATATATATAGTCTTTTATGGGTTGGTTCTGCTGTCTGATGGGTCTTGCTCATCTTGCCTTGTTTCTTTGTGCACTTAATTCAGTACTTACTGGCTTTTACCATCAAAAGATTAAAAATTCCCTAAGGCCTAGGATGGATGTGACCTTCTCCAGAGATGCTTATCATTTGTTTCCAGAAAGCATCTAACGGCACCGTCAGCTAGAAACCACCCTGTGGTAAACAGAATAATGAATGGCTCCACAGATATATCCATGTTCCAATACCCAGTACCCATGAATAAATTATGTTACATGGCAGGGAGGAATTAAGATTGCAAATGTTATTAAGGTTCCTAATCACTCGCCTTAAAATGAGATTAACATGGTGGACACAGTATAATCACAAGGATCTTTAAACTGGGAGGAAGGAGGCAAAACAATCAGAATAAAAGACGGCATTATAAGAATGACTCAACTGACCACTGCTGGCTTTGAAGATGGAAGGGGACCACAAGGCATGGAATGTTGGCAACCTTTAAAAGTTAGAAAATGCAAGAAAATGGATTCTGCCCCTGAAGCCTTCACAAAGAAACACAGCCCTGCCAACAACATGATTTTAGCCCACCAAAGCCCATCTCAGGTTTCTGACCTCCAGAACTGTAAGATAAATTAATGTTGTGTTAAACCACAGAATCTGTGTTAATGTATTACAAAAGCAATAGGAAACTAATATACACTTGTCTTAGTCCATTCAGGCTGTTGTAACAAAATACCAGAGACTGGGTGGCTTATAAACAGCAAACATTTATTCCTCACAGTCCTGGAGGCTGAAAGCCCAAGATCAGGGTGCAAGCACAGTCAGATTCTGGTAAAGGCTCTCTTCCAGGTTACAGAATGCCAACTTCTCCCTGTGTCCTCACACAGTGGAAGGGGCAAGCTAGCTCTCTGGGGCCTCTTTTATAAGGGCAGTAATCCCAATCATGAGGGCTCCACTCTTAGGACCTAATCACTTCCTGAAGGTCCTACCTCCTAATACCATCACTTTGGCCCTTGGGTTTTCCACCTAGGAATTCTGGAGAGAGACAAACATTCAGACCACAGCAACACTTCAACCCATTTCATGGTCTGAAGTTCCTTGATTGACTCAGGGTACAGATCTGCTAGAAGGCCAGTCTGTGACAAGTTCAATCTCAGATATTTTCCTTCCTTTACGTTTTCCTTTTCCTGCTTTGATCATCAGGCAACCTCCTGGGTCTGCAGGGAAAAAAGATGATATAGGTCTGGTTGCATTTACTCTGAAGGCAAGGTCCTCTGAAGTCCCAGCTTAATTTGGATAGGAATATAAGGATATCTACCTTGAACAAGTTACAGGACTTGAATTCTGATCCTCTTGCCTAGTCAGCCAGGAAAGAACAAATAAAACAAATGACTTCACGCTTAAGCAGTTTTTTACCTCTTATTTTCTTCTTACTTCTAACATTAGCCTGTGTATTCCCAACTATCTTTTCAGCTCTTAAAAAAAATTTTTTTAATCTAGCATTTTCCATTGTTTTCAGCAGAAGGATTGATCTAGATAACTTAGATCACCCTTACCAAAACCCAAAATTCCTAGTTCATTCTGTTTGACTATAGAGTTCATTTATATAAGTACATGCAGTTTATCCATTTCTCTGTTGAGAACTGTGTGACTCTTCACCTTTTTTGTTATTACAAACAGAACTGCATTAAAAATCTTCATAAATGTGTGATCCTGTCCAAGTGTTAGAGTTTTTTGGGGTAGAAATCTATAAGTGGAAGAATTACTTGGCTCTCAAGTATGAACATTTTCAACTTTACTAGATATTGCATTATATGGTTGAATCATCCTACAGTTCTAACAGTAATGTTTAAGAGTTCCTGGTTCCCACAAATACTCACCAAAACTTGGCTTTATATTTGTCACACATATGAAAATAAAATCACTTATTTTAATTTGCAGTTCCCTAATTATTACTAAAATTTAGCGTATTTTGAAATGTTGTATTTTCATATTGCCCTTTTGCAACTTTTCAACTGAACCACGGGCTTTTCAAAAATTCAGTCAGTTTTAGTATTCTGGGTAATAATTAGCAATTTCATGAACTGTACCCTCCCCCACCCCCCCAGTTATGGCTTGATTTTTCGTTTTGTTCTCTTGTAACAGGAGTTTTGCAGGGGTTTTTTGAGGTATAGCTGATTTTAATATTTTTTTCAGAGGTTTTTTTTGGGGGGGGTTGTTTTGTTGTAACGTAGCATAAACAAACTTTTTTTGTATCTTGTGTTATGGTTGTACATTTTTTTGTATAGGAAAAATTTTTTAAAGTCATAGGTTAATTATTCTATGTGTATGTATAAAATTTTGAAGTTTTGCTTTACAAATGTAGTTCTTTAATCCATCAGAATTCATTTTTATGAAGAGTCTAATATAGAAATCTAATTTTATCCCAAGCGCCATTCCATCTCAATTGATTAGTAAGGCTATCTTTATGTCCTAAGAAATCCCAAAATGCAAGTCTGGATTTTTTTAATTAATACTTTACTGAGATATAATTTCCTACCATAAAATTCACTCATTGTAAGTATTCAATTCAATGATTTTAATATATATACAGAGATGCACAATCATCACCACAATCTAATTTTAGAACATTCCATCACCTCCAAAAGAAACCTTCTGACCATCTAGTCTCCTCATTCCTATAACCAACCCCAGGTACTGATTAATCCACTTTCTGTCTCTATAAATTTGCCTTTTCTGGATATTTCAAATAAATAAAATCATGTAATATGTGCACTTTTCTGTCTGGCTTCTTTCACTGAGTATAATGTCTAATGTTCATCTATGTTGTAGCACATATTAGTACTTCACCACATTTGTATATCCATTTGACAGCTGATGGAACTTTGGGTTGTTTCTACTTTCTGTCTTATTGTCAATAATGCTGCTATGGGCATTTGTGGATGTATATTTTCATTTCTATTGGGTAAGTACACATAGAAATGAAATCTTTGGGTCATATAGTATTTTTATGTTTAACATTTTCAGAAACTGCCAAACTGCCTTCCAAAGTAGCTAGACCATCTTATATTCCCACCAGCAATTTCTCCACAGTCTTACCAACACTTGTCTTTTCAATTATAGCCGTTTTAGTGAGTATGAAGTGATATCTCATTTTCCTAGTGATTAATGATACCGAACATCTTATTATGTGCTATTGGTAATTCACATATGTTCTTCAGTGAAATGTCTATTCAAATCCTTTGCTTATTTTTTAGTTGGGGTCATTTGTCTTCTCATTATTGAGCTATAAAAGTTCATATGGATATAGGTCCCTTATCAGATATATGATCTATCTGCACGTATTTTCTACAAGTCTGTGCGTTGTCTTTTCACATTCTTGATGATGTCTTTTGAAGCACAAAGGTTTGTAACTTTGATTAAGCCCAACTTATCAACCTTTTTTCGTGGATCTGTTTTTAGGCTCTCATTGATCTGTTCGTCTACTCCTAAGTGAATACCACAATGTGTTAAAGATTACTATTTTATAATTTGAAAAAATATTCTTAATACCACTCAATGATTTTCTTAACAAAGGTCAAACATATCATTTATTGGAGTTATTCTTGCTTATAGTTCTTATGGCCAACTAAAAATGTTAACTTCTAAAAAAAAAACTTGTTTCTTTTTGGTATACATGGATGTGGCCAATTTATATCCAGTAAACTTGCTAAACTCTTCTAGTAGTTTTAAAAACATATCTATAGATTCTCTAACATTTTTATACACAAACACCTGTGGAAAACCACAACTGTAATTTCTCTTTCAAATCACTGTGCCTCCCCCCACACACCTCCTTAATTTAATTGTTTTGGCTAAGGCCTCCAGTTAATGTTGAACAGAACTGGTAATACCCTAAAATACATACACAAGAAATAGGTGAGAATTACAGCACACTTCACATCTAAAACTATGCAACCTAGAAGACAATGGAATGATACCTTTAAAGTGCTGAAAGAAACTATCAACCCAGAATTCTATACTCAACAAAAACACCTTTCAAAGATGAAGGTGAAATAAAGACATTTCAGACAGACAAAAACTGAAAGACTAATTATCAGAAGATCTGCACTACAAGAAATGTGAAAGGAAATTCTTCAGGCAGAAAAAAATGTTACCACCCAAACATTTGGATTTACAGAAAGAAGTTAAGATTCCCCCCAAATGGTTAAGATGAAATGAAATATAAAAGAAATTTCCCATTTTGGGGGATCTAATCAAACTTGAAAGCTTTTGCACAGCTAACCACAAACAAAATGAAAAGACAACCTACAGAGTGGGAGAAAATATTTGCAAATGATGTGACCGACAAGGGCTTTATTTCCAAGATATAAAAACAACTCATACAACTTAATAACAAAAATACAAGCCAATCAAAAAATGGGCAGAAGAAGGGCTTCCCTGGTGGCGCAGTGGTTGAGAGTCTGCCTGCCGGTGCAGGGGACACGGGTTCGTGCCCCGGTCCAGGAGGATCCCACATGCCGCGGAGCGGCTGGGCCCGTGAGCCATGGCCTCGGAGCCTGTGTGTCTGGAGCCTGTGCTCCGCAACAGGAGAGGCCACGACAGTGAGAGGCCCGCGTACCGCAAAAAAAAAAAAAAAAAAAAAAAAGGGCAGAAGACCTAAATAGACAGTTCTCCAAAGAAGACATACAAATGGCCAACATAACCTGGAAAGCTGTGTATGCTGCATCTTGACAGGTACTTTAGCACCCTCAGAAGTCAATTTTTCTAGGCTGATTCAGTGAGGTTCATAAATATATTGTTTTGTTTTTGTTTATAGTTCCAAGTCAACTGATCTTCCTGATTAGTGATGAGATAGAGCAATGCTGAGCTAAAAAGAATTTTTCTAGGAAATAGATCCTGTAAAGGCGCTAATATTTCCATAACCCAACTCCAACAAACAAACAAAAAAAAACAAGAAAACAAGGAAAACAGTAGGGAGGATCCTTAAAAAACTAAAAATAGAGCTACCATATGATCCAGCAATCCCACTCCTGGGTATGTACCCAGAAAAGATGAAAATTTTAATTTGAAAAGATACATGTGCACCCCAATGTTCATAGCAGCACTATTTACAATAGCCAAAGTGTCCATCAACAGATGAAAGGATAAAGAAGATGTGGTATACATACACACACACACACAAAGACACACACACACAAAGGCGTGCACACACACAGAGAGGAATATTACTCAGCAATAAAAAAGAATGAAACATTGCCATTTGCAGCACATGGATGGACCTAGAGACTATCATAAGTCAGACAGAGAAAGACAAATACCACATGGTATCACTCATGTGGAATCTAATAAATAATACAAATGAATTTATTTACAAAACAGAAACAGGGGCTTCCCTGGTGGCGCAGTGGTTGTGAGTCCGCCTGCCGATGCAGGGGACACGGGTTCGTGCCCCGGTCCGGGAAGATCCCACATGCCGCAGAGTGGCTGGGCCCGTGAGCCATGGCCGCTGAGCCTCTGCGTCCGGAGCCTGTGCTCCGCAACGGGAGAGGCCGCAGCGGTGAGAGGCCCGCGTATCGAAAAAAAAAAAAAAAAAAAAAAACAGAAACAGACTCAAAGACATAGAAAACAAACTTATGGTAAAGGGGGAAGAGGGAAGGATAAATTAGAAGTATGGGATTAACAGATAAACACTACTATATATAAAATAAACAACAAGGATTTACTGCATAGGAAAGGGAACTATATTCAACATCTTGTAATAATCTATAATGGAAAATAATCTGAATATATACTTACATATATATACATATATATATACATATATCTGAATTACTTTGCTGTACACCTGAAACTAACACAATATTGTAAATCTACTATACTTCAATTACAAAAAAAATAGAGAGACATTTTCCCAGTTTTAACTGCTCTAAAAGATAACTGACTAAAGTAAAAGTAGTATCAATACTGGTTAATAGCATATGTAAAATTTTTGCAAATAATATATTTAATGAAGAATTTATATCTAGAAACACAAGAAAACAAACCACTCAAAAAAAAAAGGGTGAGGGTAACAGATTTGAACAGACACATCACAGAAAACAAATGGATGGCAAATTAGCATATGAAAACGTACTCCACATAATTTATCACTGATATGCAAATTAAAATCTCAACAAAATATCATTACACACCTATTAGAATGGCTAAAAAGAAACTGCTAATACCATATGCTTCTAAGGATGCACAACAACAGGACTTCTCATAAATTATAGGAAGGAATGCCAAATAGCACAACTTTGGAAAACAATTTGATAATTTCTAACAAGCTATACACACATCACCACGTGATCCAACAATCCCACTCCTATTTAACCAACAGAATGAAAACTACATTTATACAAATACCTGTACACAAGTGTTTGTAGAGTTTCATTCACAATTACCCAATGTCCTTCAACTGTTGAATACATAAACAGTGATATAAGAGACTACTACGCAGCAAAAGGAATAAACTATTGATACATGCAACAACATGGATATATCTGAAATGCATACTGTTAAGTGAAGGAAGCCAGACTCAAAAGTACATACTGTATGATTCCATTCATATAACACTATAGGGTCAAAATCAGATCAATGGTTGTTAGTGCTTGGGTATGGGTAAGGAGATGACTACCAAAGAGTAAAAAAGAACTTTTGGGGATGGTGAAACTGTTCTGTATCTTGAATGCTGAGGGGTTGGTTATCCAACTGTTAGTGTGTGAGAACTCACAGAACTATACTTTGTATATTATACCTTAATAAACCTCACCAATGGGACTTCCCTGGCAGTCCAGCAGTTAGGACTCTGCACTTCCACTGAAAGGGGCACGGGTTTGATCCCTGGTCAGGGTATTAAGATCCCGTAAGCCAAAAAAAACCTTGCCAAAAATTTTAAATATGGCATAACATGATTTTTGAAGCAGAGAACAGTGAAAGTCATTATTGAGAACTACATGAACTGTGAAGTTTAGGCAACTTGATAGGCTATCCTTATAAAAAATAAAGTCAACAAAAATGATGTCAGGGTTGAGAGTAAAGATGGAAGAATGAAAATTAGATGGCACAGTCATCAATGAGTGTGGAAAGGTAACTTAGCTTTCAGTAAACTCAACTGAATTCAGGAAACTGGGGTTCTGGTAGTTATACCTTTTAAATTTGAATATCTGAGTTCAGAAATATCTTGAGAAATCTACTGTTCCATAAGCCATAAAGAGGCATTCTAATATTTGGCATCTAAACCAATCCCATGATAGCCGCATATTTCTAGATAGATTAACAAAACCCAAAGCAAACAGAAACCAAAACAAAAAACCCACCTCTCTTTAGAAGAGGCATCCAGATCTTTGGTTTGGAAAATACAGTCACCAAATCTACTACAAATAAGAAGAACAACAGGTCTTTTGTCCCTTTCCTAGAACAAAAGACAAGCCCTGAGCAAAAATTTGAAGTCTTCTCCCTCCTCACCCAAAAAGTCACATTTTCCTTTCTTAAGTTCTCTTTGGCTCACTAATACCATTTCTGAAGGCCTAAAATTATGCTGAAATGAATCTTTCCTCATCTTGGTCAAACAGAGATATATCTGAACTAATGATTACAGAAGTGAAATATACCAAGTGATGGCGAGATATGGGGAGTAGTGGGTAACTAAAGTAGAGCAGCAGTAAAACTTGCTGATGATAAGCAACAATATTATAAACTTGAGTGAGGGTAGGTACCCATACTGATGCTTTCTGCATTCCCCACTCTGCTTATCATAATGCTAATTATTAAAGTTGACCTGATACTTACAAATTTAATACTGTATTTTTGTAATGAAAATACATCTGCTACAATGCTTTTCTATTCGTAAATTTACCTTCAGACAAATTCGTGAGTTGCTAGATTCAATTCTGTGTTTTAAAATCTAATTAGATGTATGTAATTATCATTCAAGTAGCAAATGTGAAAACTGTGACCTATGTAACATACAAACTATCTTTTCCTAAGGTCACAATTATTTAATGAGGTGCTTCTCCAGTAAGTACTCAGATGATAAATCTATTTAAGTGTATCTTTACTTCCATGGTGGCAAATCCATGCACCACACTCAGTATAAAACTATATTGACTAAAACTATAATTTATACAAAATTTCAATACTTTGTATCTGCTGGAATTCTGCTTTCAAACACTGACTCCTGAATTTAAATGCAATAAACATTAAGGCAAAAGGCAAGAACTCAGACTTTGGAATTGGAAGAGACAAGAAAAGGTGGTATCAGGGAAGGTTTTCCAGAAATCAGGACATCCAAACTGAGTCTTAATGGAAGAATGAGAATTAGCGAGGCAAAACAAGGAAGGGCACATTACACATTTAGCAAAGGAGAGCAGCATGCGTAAAGAGATAGGGGAAAAAAAGCTTAATATGCTTAAATATAGCACTACCCAACAGAACTTTATGTAATGATAGAAATGTTCTGTACTTGGGCTCTCCAGTACAGGTGATGAAGAACTGATTTTTAAATTTTAAGTTTCAACTAATTTAAGCAGCATGTCTAGAAGCTGGAAAAGTATGGTAGAAGAAAGAAGGTCAATATAAAAGGTTGGAGAGATGCACACGACAGGGATCCGGAAGAGCCTAGCACATTTTGCCAAGTAGTTAATATTTACCCTTAGAGCCAGAATGAGCTATGGTAGGCATTTAAGTAGTCAAGAAACAGGATTAGCTTTGCATTCAGAAAAGATCACTCAAGCAGGAAGTGGCACACAGACACATTAAGGGCAAAGACGAATAAAGCTAGAATGGTTAGAAAACCAGCAGAAATACAGCAGAGAGAAAACAAGAACATAAATTTAGGCAGAAGTATACCTAAGAAAAAGAGAATGGCTTTAAGCCATATAATACAATTAAATGGAAAAAATAATTAAATGGTGACACAGTTTCATTATTTTCAGGTGGGAGTGAGAGGGGTAAAGATTTCTGGCTTGACACATAGCACAGGGAGATCAGATCGGTGCTTTGTGAACACCTAGAGGGTTTGTGAACACCTAGAGGGGTGGGATACGGAGGGTGGGAGGGAGAAGCAAGAGGGAAGAGATATGGGGATATATGCATATGTATAGCTGATTCACTTTGTTATAAAGCAGAAACTAACACACCACTGTAAAGCAATTATACTCCAATAAAGATGTTAAAAAAATTAGTGATCTTAAGATTAATGAGATTGTAAGATTTATCTAGTTCTTGTGTAAAAATAGTCCAGTGCCATTGGCTATGCACACTCTTCTTGATTTTTATTGTAGATTTGTTAGCATGTAAACAAGTATTTTTCTGGAATAAATAAGACTATGTTCTTCATCCCTGTAAGAACAACTCAGAGTAAATTCTCACATGGCTAATTTAAAGGCTTTCCATCAAACTCAGCACCATGAAGAGGATGGTAGTGCTAACCAGCAGGACAGCTACATCCATGGATGATGCCATAAAGAGATATTCATGGGTTCAGAAGAAATCACCTCTAGTTCATAAGTCAGGGAACATATTATGACATATAGGACGTGGGGGAGAAAGTAAACAAAGAGATTTATTAGAGCATTAATTGTGATAAAGATACAATTTCCAGAGGTAAATTGATTTTGCATATATATTGAGGTTTTCATACTTTTCATACATATGATAGTCTAGTAAAATATTCTCTATGGTATTTCCACATCATACATTTAGAAAATATTTTTGTGGGGAAAAACTTTTATATTTGAATAAATATCTGTTTTACTAACAACAACAACAACAAAAAAGATGTTAAAAAAAAAGATTTCTGGCTTGAGAAATTGAGAAACATTCACTGACAATCCATGAAATTTTTTTTGTTTTGCCTTATATGACTGGTAGATATAAAAGGAGTTCACTTTTGGATATGCTAACTTGGCTATGTGGGCATAAATTAAAACAAAAACATCTGGAGGTAGAAACACAGACTCAGAGATCATCAGTACACAGATGGAAGATGGAGTCTCATTTTCTAATTAATTAAAACAAGTTTTCATCAAGTATCAGAATCAAAATATTTTTAAACTACCATTTAAAAGTTTTTTTCTATTTTAGTTGCTAATATTGTAATGACATTATTGTTTTTACTACAAATGTTCAGTATTTCAGTACATAATTGAAGAAAAGTTAGTATGTCATCTGGTACCATGCTACCCACAAGCCCCCACCCCAAGCCTGCCAACACTCAAACCCTAAAAAAAGCCACACTGTATCCCAACTCAGGCATTCACACAAAGTTGTTCCTTCAGCCTACAGTGCATTCCAACCCCCATTCTTACTCCCAAAACATGTCTAGATAACTCCTACTCATTCTTAAAATCTTGGTTTTAAAAATCACTGAAATCCTAAAATTCCTAGAAGAAAACATAGGGGAAAAGCTCCTTTATACTGGTCTTGGTGATAATTTTTTTAGACATAATACCAAAAGCACAAACAACAAGTGTAAAAATTAACGTGTGGGATACATCAAACTAAGAAGCTTCTGCACAGAAACCAACAATGAATAGGCACCCTATAAAAATATTTGCAAACCATGTATCTGATAAAAGGTTAACATCCAAAATATATAGAGACTCACACAACTCAATGGCAAAAAACAATCTGATTAAAAAATGAACAGAGGAACTGAACAGACATTTCTCCAAAGAAGATATACAAACGGCTACAGGTTCATGAAAAGGTGCTCAACATCACTAATCACCGGGGAAATGTAAATCAAAAGCACAATGATATCACCTCACGTCTGTTAGGATGGCTGTTAAACTCCCACCAACACCCTTGCGTACTGTTGGTGGGAATGTAAATTGGTGCAGCCACTATGGAAAACAGTAAGGGAGGTCCTCAAAAAATTAAAAATAGCACTAACACATGATCCAGAAATTCCACTTCTGGGTATATATCCGAAGGAAACAAAATCACCATCTCAAAGAAATATCTGCACCCACGTGTTCATCGCAGCAATATTTACAATAGCCAAGTGTACTAAGGAAACAATCTAAGTGTCCATCAGTGGATGAATGGATAAAGAAGATGTGATGTGTATCGACAATGGAATATTATTCAGCCATAAGAAAGAAGGAAATTCTGCCATTTGCAACAACATGGATGAATCTAAGGACATTATGCTAAGCGAAGTTAGCCAGACAAAACAAGTACTGTATGATCTCACTTATATGTGGAATCTGGGAAAAAAAGAAAAAGTCAAACTCAAAGAAACAGTAGAGTGGTGGTTACCGGGGACTGGAGTGTTAGGGGAGATGGAGCAATGCTAGTCAGAGTATATATATATAGCCTTCTGCTATAAGATAAATAAGCTCTGGGGATCTAATGTACGGCATGCTGACTACAGTTAGTATTATTGTGTTGTGTACTTGAAATTTGCTAAGAAAGCAGATTTTAAGCTTTCTCATCACACACACCAAAGAAGTTAACTATGTGAGGTGACAGACATGTGGTAACCTGATTGCGGTAATCACTGCACAAAGTATACATATGTCAAATCATCACATTGTATACTTTAAATATATACAATTTTATTTGTCAATTATACCTCAGTAAAGCTGGGGAAAAAGAATCACTGCCTAAAATTAAAGCTTCATATAATCTAATCTAGCTTTAGACTAGGTTAGACCCATTATTACATGCTTTATATTATATAAATATATATATATATAATACTCCCTTTGGAGCACCTATCACAATTCTGGTTAGTCATGTATAATTTTTTAATGTCTCTTCCCAACTAATCAATTATTCATTTAACAAATATTTGTATGTCTACCAGGTGTTCTAGAAGCTGGGGATACATCAGTGAGAAGAAGAGACAAGAATTCTGCCCTCAAACGTGGGAAAGAAGAGTGATAGAGAAAAAAAATCACATAAATAAATCTTTGATATTTTTATTTGATAAATGCCACAAAATTGTATAAGCTCCAAAAAAGGAAGGGACAATGTCATCTTGCTTGCTATGATAGTCCTAGCATCTGGCCCATGTAAGGCATTCAAATATTTGTTGAATACATGTTTGAGAGAAAAATTTCACTCTGGGACCAAAGACATTCATTCTCAAAACAATTTTTAAAACACAGCCCAATCTGTAAATTAAAATCTTAATAATTACCTTTCCCTCATCAAGTATCTTTCTGAAATTCACAACCATTTATTTATTTACATGCTACCTTGTTCTAAGAGGAACCCATATTTGTGTCTTGCTTAGTTTAGTGCTTTTTCTATTTCTTGGACGCTACAACACTTTAGCTTCAACGTAACCACTGCCTCTTTCTTAAGTAGTTTCTTGACTGTGTTCTTTCTGTAAGCGTATGTCAAATATACATTCTACTCTGACTTAAGGACTGCAGTGCCTCTATTAATAAAAGCGTTTCTATTACAAGGCCCTGAAGTCTCCCTAATCCCCAAACATAAGGATATAAATGCAACTACTGGTATCTACTGGTATTAAGGATGCTGCTAAACACCCTACAATGCACAGGACAACTCCCCACAATAAAAATTTGTCCAGCCCCAAAATAGAGCCAAGGCTGGTTTGAAACTCAGCATTAAAGGAACTGAGTTCAACATGTCGGAGTAGACACTAGAAGAGAAAAACTCAAAGAATACCTTAATTATCCACCTCTTTCTCTAATTTACATTTATGCAACAAATGGAAACCAAACTAGTCATAAGGAATTACTGAGGAATAAGCACATGTATAAGATAGTTACCCTGTTCAAGACTTAAACATAGTTGGATTTGACACTAGAATAATTATTTTACTGTATTTAGATGCTTCTTAGTTATTGGTGGGAAAAATAGTCTCATCCTCTCATTAAGAGCTATTAGCATTCCCTGATTTTTATATCTAGTATGAATTTGTTTTGCCCTCTCATAAAATATAGAATGATAATAGATATGGAGTCAAGATCCATGCTGGAGTCTCAAACTTCCCACCATACCAGCCATGTGATCTTGGACATATGACATAACCTCTCTGAATCACTAATCCTTCTTCTATAAGACTTGGAGTATCATCAACAATTCATATGTTGAAGATTTAATTATTGTTTTCAAACATTTAATAAAACACATATATTCCAGGTAGAAGTTAATTTGTATGGAATTTCTTAATAAAATGTAATCAATCAATAAATAAATGCTAAACTTTACCAGAAACTAGAAATACACAATTCAGGTATCTGAACTAGATTTTACTCCTACCTGAGTACACAGGCAAAAATTCAGGAAACACATTCTGACCAGGCTGTGTCCATATTATTTCCGTTTACCTCTTATTAAGTTTGTAAGTTACTCTTATAAAGTTATAATACTAGAATATTCATATTTTATAGCACTGATAATGTCTCATTTCAAGCAAACTTAATAGGTATAACAACTAGGTCTACATAAAAATGAAAAGAAAATATGGGATGACAATATGCTTTAGGAAGAAACAATAATTTAAAGAGAAGGTTTGCTGGGCATTTAAAACAGACACAAAAAGTCTGTGCAACTTTTATGAAAGACACCTAGTACATAAAGCATATCTGTCTCTTACACTGAAATAACTTATAGAAAGTAGACTATAAAGGCTTTGTAGAAGACTGACAGCAAGAGAAAAATACATACCTCCAGGATGGAGGAAAGGGAATGGGACTGGTAAAAGATAGATGAGAATTTCAACTTCATCTGTCATGTTTTATTTCTTAAGATAGAAGGTACTTGAATATGTATTATATTACTCTGAAAATTTTTTGGAGGTCTGATACAGTTCATAAGTTGAAAAAGGTTTTATGGTTTCAAACAGTAAATGTGTTACCTTAAAGATTCACCTCTACTGAACATTATTCGTAGCAGTACAGAAAATGTGAAGTTTTACTGGAATGTCTCTGATTACCAAGGCTCTTATAATGGATATTGAAATCACTGTTCTAATCAACTTTCACCATTTAAAAGAACAGCCAACTATACTAATTCTGCTTAAAACTCTTCAATGGGTCTCTATTGATGAATTATAAATATTCTAGGATAGCATATGTGGCCTTCCCTGATCTAGCCCCTGCCTATTCGCCAACCTCATTTTATACAACTCCATTATAATTCATATGCTACTTACAAGAAACAACTAACCTTTTACATTATTTACAAATCTGAGCTTTTGCACCTGCTGTCTATCTGAAATGCTTTTTTCCCATCTTTGTTCATCTGTCAAGTGCCCTGTCTTCCAAACTAACCTAAAACATTTTCTTCCAACTTTATAACTAGCTGAGTAATTAATCATATTAAGCAGCAGTTTGTTCACATGCAAAATAAAAGGTCTCTGGGATTTCCCTGGTGGCAGGGGACACTGGTTTGAGCCCTGGTCTGGGAAGATCTCACATGCCACGGAGTAACTAAGTCCATGCGCCAAAACTACTGAGCCTGCGCTCTAGAGCCCGCAAGCCACAACTACTGAGCCTACGCATCGCAACCACTGAAGCCCGCGCACCTAGACCCCACGCTCCGCAACAAGAGAAGCCACCGCAATGAGAAGCCCGCGCACTGCAACAAAGAGTAGTCCCCGCTCGCCACAACTAGAGAAAGCCCGCGCGCAGCAACAAAAACCCAACACAGCCAAAAATAAATAAATAAAATAAATAAATTTATAAATAAATAAATAAAATAAAAGGTCTGGCATACTGGCATACAACAAATACTGTCCAGATGGTATCACAAAGACTTTTCCAATCTTACTTGTCAGAATTCACTGTTACCAGCACCACATTCTCCCAAGTATGTTCACATCCTAACTTGAGACTTTTTTTTTTTTTTGATTGAGAAAGGTAGCTAGAATGTTTAACAACTTGACAACAGGGACAACATTACTGCCTTTCTATTAACCCTAGGATCTATCACAGTGATTCACCTAATAAATGTAGTTGAATTCGCCTAAAATGCAGGTTACAGAGGATTTGGCTGAAGAGAGAGAGGGACCACCTACACTTAGTAACACAATGATTTTTCAAGAAAGAAGTAGAGAGTTTTTAAATAATAAGAAAGATTACTACTGTAAAAATAAGCATTTGTAGCAAATACAGTGTTTTAGAGAAGACTAAAACAGGTGATAAAGTCTTCACAGAGTCAACATTTTTGTTACACTCCTAATAAACACCTGCCTTAAGGTCATAGTTTAATGGGGAAGAAAAACAAAAAGCAGACAAGCTCAATAAACATTACATAGAATCCCTGTGATGAGCAAGAAAAGAGTGCTAAAGCCAAACAGAAAGTGAGAGAAATAAGATGGTAGAAGGTACATTATCTTTAGCATTTAATTTGGGGAGTTGGGTGTTAGTAATGGCATGGTGTTTAAGCAAAGATAAAAATTTTGATTTCTGAGAAGACAAATTCAAGATGAAAATGTCTAAAAATGAAAAAGAAAACACTTACAAATTAAGGAAATAATGCTCAAGTATAAATTAAGTACAAGGTAAGTAACTTGCAAAATAATCAGCTTTTAAGGCACAAGAAACTCAGAAGCAAAATATACTATAAACTCTGGCTTATCTCAATGACTTAACTCTATCTGAATTCAGTGACTTAATTCTGTAAAAAGAAATAGTTTTCAAACCCACAAGGGGATGAGGATAGCAGAGAGTCTATGTTCCTTGAAATCTCAACTCACTTTTGATACAGTGTATCATTCATAAAATTACTGTCATAGCTCCAAATGTCTTTTGGCTATGTCCAAAACAACACAGCCTTCAAAGGGCAAATAATATCATTCGCCACAAATAAGGTTATTAAATGTGTCACAAATTATAAAGAAAATTTCCAAAGATACTTTGCAAGATATCTGTATGGCAGAACAGAAGCAGAAAAGGGAGTAAGTAAATACCGGACAAATTTTAAAATTTCAATATAACTTGATAATAATCAATTTTTAAGGTAAATCTATATATTTAACTGAAGAGAATAAAACAAAGGCAGAGAATAAGTATATTACCCAATTTCCATTAAGTTTATGCTTGTTTATTTTTTAGCAATGCAGGGTAAATGTACTGAAAAAAAACTCATTCACTCGACAATTATTTAAGGACTCAGTGGGTGCCAAGAAAGGGAAGGAAAAAACATGTTTTTTCCTTTACCCATAGACGCGCGCGCGCGCACACACACACACACACACACACACACACACTTTTTACTTAGCGGGAAATACAGCATAAATGTTATATGATAGAGAAAGGAGAGAGTGATTATCAGTGCATACAGAAGGGTACCAAATACAAACTTGGAAAGGCTAAGAAAAGCTGAAAAAATGAAGTCTAATTAGCTAAAATGCGACAGAAAAATAATCCAGGAGTTGAATCAAAACTAAATACGTATAATATATAAGAATGTCTGGAGGGGTGGGGTAGGGAGGGTGGGAGGGAGGGAGACGCAAGAGGGAAGAGATATGGGAACATATGTATACGTATAACTGATTCACTTTGTTATAAAGCAGAAACTAACACACCATTGTAAAGCAATTATACTCTAATAAAGATTAAAAAAAAAAAGAATGTCAACTGTATTGTCTGTAATAATGTAAACTGGAAACAGCACCAAATCCTTCAAAACCGATTAGATGAATAAGTTATCACATATATACATATTAGAATATTATTAGAGCAATGAAAATGAATAATCTACGGGAGACCACACGAATGACTCTCACAACCATAATACGTTAAAGAAGCTATAACAAAGAATAAATGCTATATAATTCTATTTAAAGAAAGTTTCCCAAAATAGGCAAAAAATAATTTATGATGTTAAGAAGTCAGAATATTATTCACGTTTGACGGGAGAGAGATTAGTGACTGGGAGGGATTATGAGGTGACTTCTGGGGGTTTCTATTTCTTAATCTGGTGGTGGTTACAAGAGTATGTTCACTTTGTTCCCTTAAGTGTAAGTTTATAATCCATATACTTTTCTCTATGTAGTTATACTTTTTAAAAATGTTTACAAAAGAAATGGATAGCAGCTACTTGGTAATCCAGAAGGAAAAAAAAATGCAAAAGCCCAAAGACACAGTGCTTGATGATCCAAAAAGGGTTCAGCATGGCTCCTCTGTAAAATGCTAACTATAATACCTATACTCAGGGTTACTATAGGATTAAAGGACAGAATATGAGTAAAGCACATATCTGGCACAAATATTTATAGGTGTTTATAAATGTTAGCTGTTATTATTACTATACTACTATTACTGTGCTACTGAGGCGGCTCCTTGATGGTAGTGCTCAAGGTAGAATGACAAACAAAAAGGCTAAAGGAACAGAGGCAGCAGGTTATGATGGGCTTTTCTAAAATATATTATGAATTTAGACTTTATCCCAAGGTGGTGGGGAAGCAATGAAGAATTTTACACGGATGGTAATATGATCACATTTGAGTTTAGGAAATTTGTCAAAGGAAAGAAAACGTGAAGCTTAAAAAAGGATGTTAAGAAGAGGTTGTCAGCAAATCATACAGAGAGGTCCAGAAAGGAAGAAGGAAAAAAAGCGCTGACTTGAAAATCAATACCTAACAACTTTGAGAGAATAGCTTATGACTTTCTAAAGGTTACAAAGTTAATAAGTGACACTTAGAATTAAAGGTACTCTAAATTCATAATTTATTACAAAAATCTCAATTTAATACTTTTTATATAATTGTAACTTTAAGCACACAAATATCAACAGGACATTCTCTTCAACTATTCATTAAAATTAAACTAAAAATACTTTTTAAAAAAGTCTCCTGGGGGCTTCCCTGGTGGTGCAGTGGTTAAGAATCCACCTGCCAATGCAGGGGACACGGGTTCGAGCCCTGGTCCAGGAAGATCCCACGTGCCGCAGAGCAACTAAGCCTGTGCGCCACAACTACTGCGCCTGTGCTCTAGAGCCCGTGAGCCACAACTACTGAGCCCATGTGCCACAACTACTGAAGCCCGGGCACCTAGAGCCCATGCTCTGCTGCAAGACAAGCCCTGCAATGAGAAGCCCGCGCACCGCAACGAAAAGCAGCCCCGGCTTGCCACAACTAGAGAAAGCCCGCACAGAACAACGAAGACCAATGCAGCCAAAAATAAATAAATAAAATAATTTTTTTTAAAAAAGTCTCCTGGAATCATCACAATTGTTATTACTAATGATAAATTATACATATATGTGTATAGATGGATACCTATATATACTTCTATGTCTCTATATATCTGTCTATCCATATCTCTTAAAATTCAGACTTTCCAAGTCATAAATTAATTTGATGTGGATCTGAATAAACACCAAGACCAAAGTGTAAGTACCAAATTACCATGAGTGCTAACAAATAGTGTAAAACTAATGTGAAAACATTTTTAGTGAGTTATTGTTATTTCAGCAACAACCAAATAAGAGGAATGCTCTGAGACACTTTGACACATTAGCTATCTCTGTTGATTCAATGGCTCTACAAGATGAAAAACAATGAACTGCTCTTCAACATACACAGTGAATCTATTAATAAGCAGTACCTTCTTTGATTTGCCTGATGAATATAAAATGTCAGATAGATCCAAGACATAAGCAGCCAATGGTTTATTGGTTTTACAGCCATTCAAAAAGCAGAACAAAAAGATGGGAGGGGGAAGGGAGGGGAGGAGCAGGGAGGGGAAGGGAGGAAAGGGAAGAAAAAAGTAAGCTTCTGGGGTCCAGAGCTCAACTTTTCTGCCTCATAAACAAACCATAAAGAACCAAAAATAGTTTATATTAAGCCTAAAAGCAAGCAGTAAGATATCATAAATGTCATGATGTTTTTCACAACTGTAGCATAAATCCACAACTACCACAAAAAATGTGTAATCTGGCTTTGTTCACATTAGAACATGGAACGGTTTGACTGCTGCATTCAGACACCAACATATAAAATGCTTTGTTTAATAAAAATTCTACTATTAAAAATTAGTCCAGAACCTACAATACTATTGTTAAAGCTGGGTCACAGAAATATGGAGATTCATTATGCTTTCTTCTTCTTTTTTGTATATTTAAAATTTCCCATAATGATTTTTATAAATTATGACCAAGCTTTCAAATATTCTCCTGGGAAAGCTACTTTTGATTTCCCCAGAGAAAGAGTAATCAGTGTTTGCAGAGGACTGGTATAAAACATAACTGCAACAGTAAATTCACTGAATAGAATGTGGAAAGTGGCATTCCTGTGAACTTCACCACTTAAAAGCAAACTAACAAAAATGTCAATTGACACTCAATTAAATATCAGAATAAGGACTAATTCCTTAGGGGGGGGAAAACATTCACAGTCTGGCATCAAGTCAATTTTTGTACTCTCATGGTTCCTGCCACATTGCAACTTTTGGGCATGCTATAATAATTTTCCAAAAAACAATATCTCAGACTTCCATGCTTTTGCCTCTGGTGCAAAAGGAAGTCATCGTTCGGTTGAGAATAGAGCAAAAACGTCATCATATTGTTGTTGTAGGACACAAGATTAAACTAAAAAGAATCAGAGCAGAAGAGGGGAAACTATTAAGAATCTGAGCAGTAGTCCAGGCAAAAAAGTAAGGTTTACTTAGACTGGAGTGGAAATGGAGGGAAAAGAATGGACTTAAGATATATTTGGCTGAGTAATGTTCCACTGTATATATGTACCACATCTTCTTTGCCCATTCATCGGTCGATGGGCATTTAGGTTGCTTCCATGACTTGGCTATTGTAAATAGTGCTGCAGTGAACATTGGGGTGCATGTGTCCTTTTGAATTATGGTTTTCTCTGGGTATATGTCCAGTAGTGGGATTGCTGGGTCATATGGTAATTCTATTTTTAGTTTTTTAAGGAACCTCCATACTGTTCTCCATAGTGGCTGTATCAATTTACACTCCCACCAGCAGTGCAAGAGGGTTCCCCTTCCTCACACCCTCTCCAGCATTTGTTGTTTGTAGATTTTCTGATGATGCCCATTCTAACCAGTGTGAGGTGATACCTCATTGTAGTTTTTTTTCCTATAAATGTATTTATTTATTTGTTTGTTTTTATTTTTGGCTGTGCTGGGTCGTCGTTTCTGCGCGCGGGCTTTCTCTAGTTGCGGTGAGCAGGGGCTACTTTTTCGTTGCAGTGCACGGGCTTCTCATTGCAGTGGCTTCTCTTGTTGCGGAGCACGGGCTCTAGGCACGCAGGCTTCAGTAGTTGTGGCATGTGGGCTCAGTAGTTGTGGCTCATGGGCTCTTGAGTGCAGGCTCAGTAGTTGTGGCACATGGGCTTAGTTGCTCTGCAGCATGTGGGATCTTCCCAGGCCAGGGTTCAAACCCATGTCCCTTGCATTGGCAGGCGGATTCTTAACCACTGCGCCACCAGGGAAGCCCCCTCATTGTAGTTTTGATTTGCATTTCTCTAATAATTAGTGAGGTTGAGCAGCTTTTCATGTGCCTCTTGGCCATCTGTTGGAACGAAACTGGGTCATTTGTAGAGACATGGATGGACCTATAGACTGTCATACAGAGTGAAGTAAGTCAGAAAGAGAAAAATATTGTACATTAACGAATATATATGGAATCTAGAAAAATGGTACAGATGAACCGGTTTGCAAGGCATAAATAGAGACACAAATGTAGAGAACAAACATATGGACACCAAGGGGGGAAAGCGGGAGGGTGGGTGGTGGTGGGATGAATCAGGAGATTGGGATTGACATATATACACTAATATGTATAAAATAGATAACGAATAAGAACCTGCTGTATAAAAATAAATAAATAAAATAAAATTCAAATAAAAAATATATTTGGAAGCATAATAAATAATAATCGGTGAACTGGGTATAGGAGAGGAGATGGACAGTAAGTGAAAGATGACTTCCAGGTCTCTGACTTGTGAAACTAGGTATAATGAGATGAAGAAAACCAGAGGAACAGATTTGGTATTTGGTAGAGGGAGATCAAGAGTTCAGTTTTAGATATGTTATATTTAGGGTACCTGAAAGAGATACAAGTGGAGAGAGATCAAGTAAATCAAATATCGAGATAGGCTAATAAATGGGAGCAGACAGAGAAAATGAGGGTCACAAGGAAATGTTTAGGGTTTTGTTTAAAGAAGTAATCATTATATGTCAAAGCTATGGAAGTCTAAAACCTACTGTGAACCATGTTACATTCACTCTACTAACTTCGACACAATTTGTGAAAACTGACTTCAGGTAGTCTTTCCAAATTACTTATAACTATAAAGTTATTCACATACTAAACAAAAAAATACAACATAAAATTACTAAGTCTATCTAGGCTGTATTTTCCTGACAGATAATAATGGATAAAATTTGTGGGGGGGGGGGGCGGGGAGGGAAACAAAACACCACACATGATAATAATCAAGGTCCAAAGCCACCCCTGGACCTACAAATGTTAAGAATTCAAGAATGCAGAGGTGCCACATCATTCCTGCAGCAAAATTTCTAAGTTAAGAAAGCTCAGAATTTATACTCTACTGTATTCCACTGTATGATTGGTTTCCTTAGCGGTCTTGCTGTACATATTCTTGCAACAAACTGGCTTACAGCAAACTACCACACCCTAATGGTTGATCCTAGATATTGATATGCCTATATACTGACGCTACTATCTCAAATATGAAAACCGCTCTATGTCCTATCCTGGATAATGGTCCCACAATCCAACAGGCCTCTTAAACAGAAGCCTGGAAATGATTCTCTACTTTCTCATTTTTCTGTATGCCCACAGCTCATCTATGACTAAAATCTGTTGATTGTAATAACTTATCTCTTGAATTCTTCTCCCTCCTCCATTTCTACCACTACCCTTATTTCAGAGCCTCATTATTTCTTAGTTGGGCTATCCTGACATTCCCGATTGATTTGCCTGTCCTATTCTCCTATTACTCTACTGGCCAAGTAATCTTATAAAACCACAAATTAAATTATGTCACTCCCATGCTTTAAAATCCTTCAATGGTTTTCCACTACCTGTGAGTTACTTAACCTCCTTATCTGTAAAGTGGGGATGATAAAAATAGTTTCTACTTATGTGACTGTTTTGAAAATCAAATGAATTCTAGTGTAATTAAGCACTTAATGCCTAATGAACAGTAAAATAAAATAATTTAAAATAATAATAATTATTGTTATATTCTGCTTAGATGTTTCTCCATGATTCAGCTTCTATTTCTCTTTTCTCTTCTCATGTCCCACAGTCATTCCTGGACCCATACAAAGAAACCTGATCACTCTTCTCTATACCACAACTTTAATACTGTATGTGCTTCTATTATACCATTTACCACACTTCAGAGTAGGAGAGGCTTGTCTTCACTACGAGACTATGCTTCACAAAGACAATCTAATGCATCTGAGTCACCTAGCACAATGCCTGGCCCATAAATATTTACTGAAAAAAATTATGAAGAGAAAAGAGATGTATGAAAGGATTATAGCAGATGGCCATGCTTCCTTCCACACTGAAAATCCAATTATTCTTGATAAAAAACAAAACAGCAATTTCAGAATAGGTCTAAAGAATGAAAGAGTCAGAAAAAACTCACTCTGTGACAGAGGATGAAAGCACCTATGGGTTCATACTGAGGAGAAGAATGAAGATAAATTAGTTAACTAAGATAACTTAGTAAGATAAGTTAGGTAAGTAAGCTAATCTGTAGTCATATAGGGAAATTTTACTTCATTTATGAGTTGTATATATCTGTGCTAGAATAGAAATATTAAAAGGTCAAATAATAAGGCAAAGGAGAAAAAACAAGTAAAGATTAAGCTGATGCCATAATATTAGTGTTAAAAAAAAAAACAAACCCAAACACATATTTTACCAGGGCACTACTTTCCTATACTACGCTAAATGGGTAAAGGGGAGCATAGGCAAAGGATAGCTAAAATGAAACAATAAATTGTCATCAGCTATTTCTATTTGATCACTTGCCATTCTTGGGAAAAGTTCAAAAGAGTTGGAAAGGGGATGGCCGTCATTCTTGGAATTGCGATAGAGGGTTAACTGTATATCTTTACATCAAGACTAAAACTTAACATTGACAATCTATGCTGGGGTAATCCCTTGCCCCACTAACTCTATGTTCTTACCTCCCCCCCCCGCCCCGTTCCCAATGTTAAGACCAAGAAAGAAATTTGGGGATATTATTCCCTGACTAACCCATCTCAAGGGAACACTTAACTGTAATATGTGCATTCAAATACAGAAGCCCCTGGTTCTCTCTTATTCCAGGGCCAGGAACAAAAGGCCAAGGAGGTCTAGACCCAGAATACTTCTCCCTACTCCTGATTTCAAAGTTCTGAAATAAAATAGAGAACAGCTCTGGTACTAAAGTTTTAAATGCAACTATCTGATCAGAAAGCAGGAGGGATCAGACTTGCTAATTTTTAAACTAGGTTTCACCAAAAGAGTAATATAGACTTATATGTTAATTCTATCTTTATATTTTCTAGATGAAAAGTCTTCGGCAAGTCAGCTTCTCTAAGCCTTGGTTTTTTCATCTGTAAAATGAAGATAAAAATTGTACTATTTCTCATGTGAAAATTAAATGTGATTAATACAAATAAAAGCTTATTAGCACAGTGTCTAACACACGATGGTAAGCATTCAATAGACATTAGCTATCATTATTTCAAAGGGCAATTCTTAGTGTTGAAAAGTGTCAGTTTATATATTACCAACTATGAGATTTTAAGGGCTGAAAGTGATTAATTCAAGAGAATGTAATATTTAGACTAATGACATTGCTTTTAAGTATTTATTTTTACTTTGTATCAATGTTAAATTTACAGAAAATGTTTTAAGTATGGTAAAACCTTTTACTTTTCCAGCTATTTGAGAGTAAATGGCCTACGTGATAACCCGTCACCCTTGAATTCTTTAATAAGCGTTTCCTACAAAGGCATTCTCTTACAAATATGACCATTAAAATCAGGAAATTAACAATGAAGCATCATGCTCACTGCTATTGGGGTGTCACTGCTCCTAGGTGCCTTCTCAGTGAACAGTTTAGGGCATAAGTGTATATTTCTTTATTCTACATCTATATATAAGAAAAATCATGAATTCACACACCAATATCTCTTTTCCAATCCAACACTACAGAAAGCATTCTAGTTTTTTCCACTTCCATAATGGTAACTCCCTTCTCAGACAGTGACAGGCTGGCTCCCATTATCCTTAAGGATTTATTTGACTAGTCTCCCTGTATGTTACCAGCCTCCCATTGTGGCTGTTTCCCCATCCCCACATGGACGCTCTCTTTACCCCTCTCTGCCCCAACACCCACATACTTCCTCCACGGGTATAACCTCCCCTATTCCTCATGCCTGGCACTCCTCCTACAAGAATATCCTCCTCATCTTGCTTAGGCACTAACATCCCATGTTGAGCTGATCCTCCACTGGGATGTCTTCCTCTCCCCACCCTCAGGTTCTGATATTGCACTGGGATGCCTCCAACCATGGACTCCCACAATATCCAACTTGAGGCTGAATACACCCAAACCAGGCTACCCTCCTACACAGATGATTTTCTGCTGCCACCCCTGGTGGCCATCACCTCCTAGTAGATGCCCTCTTATCCCTCTTACTCTGTACCAGGCTACTCACCTTCACAAATACCGATCTGACCCTGCTTGGCTCCAACACCTCACACTAGTGCGCCCCTCCTATTCAGACTGCTTCTCATACCTCCAGCTCCAACAACCCACATGGGGACCCTCCTCAACCCTGCCAGGCTCTGATATACCCACTCCTTCAAGAGGACATGCCCCCTCCCCCCATATACCCTAACCAGTGTGGACACTTTGTTTGGTCCCACCTGATGGTTTCAGTACTGAAACGTTCCGAAAGGAAAGAAGAAGGGAACAAGGAAGAACAACTGATGACATTTAAAAAAAAAAAAAAGAGAGAGAGAGAGATACCAGTGAATAAACTGCATAAGCACCCATAATCCAAGCTAATTAAAAGGCTAATCTATTTGTCAAAGTATCTGCTTTTTCCACTTAAAGAAACAGTGGTCAATTCTTTTATATTAATTCCTTCTAAATTTAAAAAGTCAATTGAAAATTGATAAAGAAGGAAGTCTTGTCTTTCTTTTCTAGCCAAATATGCATTTTATTTAAGTATCTTACACAGGCCTGTAGAAAAATCTAGTTCATCAAAAAAACAAGACTACCAATTTTATTTTAAGAGTTTAAATAATATATGAGTGTTTCAAACACTAGAATTAAATATTTAAAAAATATTTAGAATATGCAAGTTTGAGTTGTTTTCAGTATAATGACAATTGTATTGTTTCCAGTACACTTATGCCCAGATACAACTCTGCAAAAATTAGCCTTGATTGTTACAGGAGTAACACCTTTTCCTTGCTCCCTGTTTCTATGAGGAAGGATGGGCATAAGCACAATCTGAGCCTCTCTTCACTCCTACGGAAGCGAAGAGACTGATCTGATTGGTGATTTTGTAAAGAATAGTTGGGTAGACCCTTAGGAGTAGCTATCGAGAGAACATACTCACAGAGAGCTCATATTCCGCTCTGCTTCCCTAGTATGCCTAGCACCGGGTGGATAAATTGGCTTATGCCAGAACACCTGACTCCTTCACCAACCTATTTCTCTAGCCTGGCCTCTATTAGTAATAAAAGTAATATTCTACTTCCATCTTTCTCCTTGTTTTAATTTTCAAGTTGTTCAGAACCCAAGCAAAAGAGAAGGGTGCCATCTGAGAGTACTTCAGCAATCCAATATCTTAATTAATTTACTGAAGTGGAGATTGCTCGTTTTCCCAGTTTTGACTCAAAAGGGCTGCTTCAATTTGAGCTTCTTAAAACTATTAGAAATAAAAAAAAACCCTCAAACCTGAACCAACAGCAGATGTTCAAAATGAAAATAAGCCGACTTATCTGATCATGCTTATTACCCATTAAAAAAAAAAACTTCAAAGGCTTATAATTTCCTCCTTATAGATGCCATAATTTATACTTTCAGTCCTACTTCCTACTCCCACCCTATACTCCAGTGACACTAGAGTGCTGAATATTTTCAGAATATACATTACTTAAACTTCTATACCTTTGTTTACACTATCCTTCAACCTGTTCCTTCCAACCTACTTTTCTGCTGGATCATTTAACTTAGGCATCAGCAAACCATGGCCAGTAGACCAAATCTGCCTATTTTTGTAAATAATTTTGTTATTGGAACACAGCCATGTTCATTCATTTATAGATTGCTTTTGTGCTACAACAGCAGAGTTGAGTACTTGCAATAAAGACCATATGGCCCACAGAGCCTAAAATATTTACATCCAGCCCTTTACAAAAAAAAGTCTGCCAACCCCAGCTTTCAGTCAATCCTTTGAAGCCTAGTCATTTCAGATTCTTCAAATCAAAATTAATTGCTGTCTCCTAAGCCTTTCCATTATATTATGCCATCTCTAATACTTAACATCCTTGATAACTGTGAGCTCTTTAAAAGCAAAGAATTCCTAGTGTAGGAATTAGCTTTTTTACCCAACTCACAGTTCCCACCTCTCCTAATTCTTATCACGTTTTTAGGGGAAGTATTCTGGAAGAAGCTTCTGCTCTTTTCTCTACCCCTTATTCATCCTACCAAAGGAGAGAGGAATAACTAGTATTGGCAACATGCTGATAGGTGTTCCTAGTGGAATGGATTAATGTTTTAAAGGTCACTTTTCATGCATGTTCAAGCCTACCGTTCATTCTGCCTAGATGGTCCTACCTACCTATAAGCAAACCACATGGGGTAGAGCTTCCTTGTATTTTAGAAGAGGCCTGCAGCTCTAGCTGCTCTGTCTTTGATAGGTTGGTAAGTTCAGTTCAGGATGATATTGTCTTAATTCTGGCCTCAGCTACAAGCCAGGTTCTTCAATACAACCTTACCATCTAAAGAGCTAACATTTCGATCCCTGATTCCTAAGTCTATTTCTAGTTCAGAACCTGGTTAAGGAAGAAACATAGAATTACACTCCCATCAACCAGCACACATTAGGACTCAAGATATTTGATGATTGACTGACAACAGTAAATTAACTGGAAAAAATCAATCTTTTAAACTGTGTAACACACTAATGTCACAAACCATATCTTACTTGATGAACTTAATTAGGAAAATATGTTTTGAAGAGAAAAAGAAACAATTTTAGAGTTCACATTCAGTGATGCAAACCAAGCCCATTCTATTTATCTCTCAATATTTTGTTGCTATCAAGTCTCAGCTTAATTAACATATAAAGTAATCATGGATATTATCAATTCAAAAAAGTATTCTCCATCTTATTATCCATGCATGAAACAAACATCTCTAGATCCCACACCCTTCCAATTACTGCTCTATACATCTGTTCTTCCTCAAAATGTAGCTTCTCAAATGGTTTCTCCTCTTCCACACATCTTAAATACTTTCTAACCTATTACAATATAGCTTCCATCCCTGCCACTCTGCTGAAATCCATCTGGTCAAGGTCACTAAGAACTTCCATGCTGCCAAAAACAATGCACATTTCCCTGTTTAAGGGTACTTGACATCTCATCAACATGTAACAATCCCTCCTTATTTTAACACTCTTCTCTTAGATTTGGTAATACCATCTCTCCTGGTTTTCCGACATAGCCAATGGCCTTACTTTTCAGTGTGAAAGTCCAGTGGCTTTCCTTTGAGGCTCCTCTTCCTCCATCCAAGGAATGCTAAGATTCCTTAAGACATGGTACTGAGTACTCCTCTCTAGTTATACTATCACTTACCCTTAGGTGGTCTCATCCATTTCAAGGATTTAAATATCATCTTTATGCTGGTAATTCCTTAATTTATATTTTTAGCCCAGAAACCACTACTATATAAGTATTTTAACACCTTTCATAAAAACAAAAGATAGTGAACATTTAAGGACAGCTATAAATCTATTATCTGTAGATTTCCAGCTATGAAAAGTGAAATGACTCTGCCTAAGGTTAAAACAATAGAGGCTAAAAAAGGAACTATGTTCTTTCAATTCTTAATCCTTTTTACCATTTGTGAAGACTTAGCCCCTTGTCCCTAAACTGTTTACTAAATAGTTTACTATTTAAATATGAAGACGACTGGACAAAGCTTCTTCCCTACATACACACCTTACACATAGCCATCAGAAAAGAACTGGCCAATCTGAATTAACAGAGAAAGCCTCAAACTCGTTTTTCAAGAAATATTTTAGAAAAGACTCTAGGCTACAACTGAATTTTAAAGGAGACTGAGGATGCAGGCAGGGTAGCTGTTATGATTAATAAGATACTCAAGAATTTGGAGCAATGTGTACAAAACAGAAGTAAAGGCAGATAAAAGTGGCTGGGCTGTCTAAAGAAGAAACCAGGCAAACGAACAGGGAAGGAGCCCGGTGGACTATGACCAACTAACTGGATACGGTCAGGAGCTTTCATTTGATGAAAAAAGACAAGTGGGAGACACTACTGCTTTGTAAAGTACAAAATCAAAGTAGCTATTCCAAATAATGATTTAATATAGGTTATAAGCTAGACTGAAGGACAGTAAAATCAATGATGCAGATACTGATATAAACTAGAGTCTTACCTAAATCGGCCCAAGTGCTTAACACTTCATCAGAAAAACTGAATCCAAGAGATATTGTAAAGAAAATAATAATAACTTGGTAATAGATCAAGGTAAAGAGAAAAGAAAAACAAAGAAGCAAATATAAGTAAGCAGCGTTGTTGCCAATTAATGGGAGAACCATATAAAAGGAAAGGAGATATAGAAAAGTGATTCTTCATTGGAAGCTGTTTTCTAGAAAACATAAAAAGCCTCAAAACAAATTTTTATTTAGCTTTATTAAGAGCAAAGTGCCATTCTTCAAATATAAATATGGCATTGTTACCTTAATTAGTTTCCTAATGGTAGCAGTAGGTTGGTCTGGGCCTAGTCACAGCCTCCTATCTTTATTCTGTGGTGAATAAAATACACACACACACACCCAAAAAAGAAGGAATATTATCAAAAAAGAAAAAGATAGAAACTCTAAACCTCAATAACGTATGAGATTATAATTGAAAAACTGGATTTACCAAAAAGGAAGAAAAAATTGCATATCCAAAAATCTACACGCCTCTGTTGCTCCTCCCAAGACTGCACAGTGGTGGAAGAATTAAACACCAGGATTGAAAGATAAACCAGGGGAGCATGGAGGATACATAATAGCTACTTCTGGTGACATAACAGGAACTTATCACAGTACCCAGCCAAACAGGGAGGGATACACACATGTAACCAGCCAAGGGAAGTAGCATGGACAGGAAGAGACAGCACCACACAGAAAGGAGAATACATGTGATATGCTCAGACCAGCATACAGCCTGTTTCTAACATATGCAAATATACGAAATTCATATACTGCTTGAACCCAAGGATGGCAGAACTTCCAAGTATACAATCCAAGAGTACACAGAATTTCAAATTTTACAAGCAAAATTCACAATGTGCCTATTTACAGAGAAATTTGGATATGTCTTTACCACCCAACTACTCATGATCATCACAGATTCCATTTGCCTGATACATATTATTAGATAGTGCTTTAATTCACATCTTTTTTTAATGGATAAAAAATCTGCTAGTGCCTGAAAAGACAGTTGTGCAAAGTTTTTGGGTAGTTGACCCATTCATACCAGTTCTCATCAAATCCAGATTTCTAAGTAAATCTACTCTTCCAGAATTTACATAGCAATAGTGACAAGATGAGGTAGAAGTTGGTGGAAAAATAAGAGTAGGAGGCAAGAAGCAGCCGGAAAGAAGTGTCAAGTTGATTATCTAGAACTTTATTTACCTGGACTATCCCATCTTTAAGTGTTATAGCTCTATGAAGTGCTCCCGTAACTTCTTCAGAGGTTAAAAAATAGAGGAAGAGAATATCTTCTGCCCCTGATACTGCTGATTATCAATGGGGCAGGTAGTTTGGAAAAGTCTACTCTGCAAACACCTGCAGAGTGTAGAACTCTAAGACAGTGATGTGGTTAACAGGAAGAGTACAGAGAGTAGGTACCAACAAAGAGTAGGTTCAAGATGATATAATGATACAGATTTTTTTAAATGAATTTAAACAGATTTCTTGTATTCAGCTACCACAAAGCCAAAATGTTCCTTGCAACGTAGGACGGCATCAAATGCCTTTTGCTTTTCTTATACATAAAAAGCGAAGATCAAGCTAAGTGATTATACTGTGATTCTTAAACTCCATGACTCTACGGCTCAAGAATACCCTAGAATATAGATCTTTCAAGCCTTTACTATCTTTTTCTCTAACATGCCTCATGATCTCTTCATTGTTCATCAGCATTCCCACCAGAAAGAATCTACTGGCAAAAACATAAAGCTCAAAGCTTTTAATAACCTGTATAAATAATATTAACAGCAAATGTTTATGGAATGTTTTCTATATGGCAGACACATATTAACATATATCAACACAATTAATTTTCGAACAACCTCATTATCTTCAATTTACAGGTAAGAAACTGAAGTACAGAAAGGTTAAGTAACTTGTCCACCCTGGTAGGTGGTAACAGCTAGAGAGCTGGAGTTCAAACACAGGTAGTCTAGCTCCAGTGCCTATATTCCCATTCACTATATTACGTTATTCAAATAAAAGATTTGGGGAATAAAAGATTTGGGGAAAGCTATCAGTTTGGTTAGTATCAACAGATTTGAAAAAGTGGTACCAAGGTAATCAAGCCTTGGCTGGAGTCACTACACTATAAAACTGTGCTGTCCAATGTGGTAGCCATTTGCCACATGAGGCTACTAAGCACCTGAAATGTAGCTAGTCCAAACTGAGATATGCTATAATAACTGATTTCAAAGACTTAATGTTTTAAAAAGAATGTAAACTAACTCAACAATTTTATATGGATTAATGTTAAAATATTTTTAATATATTGGGCTAAATCAAACATGCTTTCTTAATGTAGCTACTAGAAAATTTTAAATAATATATTTGGCACCCATTTTATTTCTACTGGACAGCAATGGTATGTTGGAGTTTATTAAATGATTCTAATCAAATCTTCATTGTTTTACTGTTGTAACCTTAGGCAAATCAGTTACACTGGTTACACTGATCATTAACTTCTGAATCAGAAAAAGAGGGCTTAAAAACAGTCCTGGGGGCTTCCCTGGTGGCCCAGTGGTTGCGGGTCCGCCTGCTGATTCAGGGGACGCGGGTTCGTGCCCCGGTCCGGGGGGATCCCATGTGCCGCGGAGTGGCTGGGCCCGTGGGCCGTGGCCGCGCCGGGCCTGCGCGTCTGGAGCCTGTGCTCCGCAACGGGAGAGGCCACAGCAGTGAGAGGCCCGCGTACCGCAAAAAAAAAAAAACAGTCCTGACACCTCGTGTTCATATTTTGGTATCTAAATCTATTTTCCACTAAAAAGAATGGAGGGCTCCTTGGAAAAATGGTTGATGTCGGGGCTGGGACATGTGAAGTACAAGATGAACCTGGAATATCTTGTTTGGGCAGGAAGGAAGTGCTCAAAAATAATCATTGGGCAGGGAGGGGTTGGGGAGACATGTGATTTGTCAAAAAACACTGGATAGCTTGATGAGGCTCCCACTGGCCAGACCTGGGACAATTTGGAAATCAAAATGATGACAGTAATGGATTTAACCACTGAATAAAATAAGAACCCATGAGTTCATACGGATGAAAATAACTAACAAAAATAAATAAAGAAGACAGGATAGACTGCTTTATGACAGAATATCAACTACTAGTTACAGAATGATGAAGCTAGAAAAATCATGAATGAATGTTAAAACTTGTGGGTAAAGTTTTGATGAGACTATGTAAATATCCTGTTCCTCAAAAGTATTTCCCCACAAATTACATATTAATTACAAAAGAACAAATAGTAACTTTCAGGGAGAAATATGGAAAATACCACATTAACCAGATTTTCAAAGCTACCATCACCAACACTGGGACAAAACAACATTATGAATCTCAAGATATGATGTATTAAGAAGGACAGAACATGTCTTCAGAGATATTCCTGCCAAAAATGCATAACCAATCTAATCAGGAGGAAACAACAGACAAATTCAAATTGAGGGACATTCTACAAAATAACTCTCCTGTACTTTTCAAAAATGTCAAGGTCAAGAAATACAAGAAAGGCTGAGAAAGTGTTCCAGATTTAAAGAGACTAAAAGAGGACAACCAAATGCAATATATGATCCTAGCTAGGGGGAAAAGCTTATAAAGTAAAGTGGATAAAATCTGAATATGGATTATGAATTCGATAATAGTATCATTAATAGTATGTCAATGTCATATTTCCTGGTTTTAATAACTATACTGTAGTTAGGTAAGCCAATGTCCTTGGCTTTAGGAAATATAACTGAAGAATTTAGGGGTAAAGAGGCATCATGTCTCCAAATTACCCTCAAATGGTTCAGAAAAAAAAAAAAAAGATATAGATATAAGGCAAGAATGATAAAGCAAATACTTCAAAATGTAATACAATTGGTGAATGTGGGTAAGGGTATAGAGGAGTTCCTGGTACTATTCTTCCAACTTTTCTTGTAAGTTCGAAATTATATCAAAATTAAAAGTTAAAACAAAACAGAACTTATTTCCCAGATCAAATATCCTAATGGACTACACAAGTCCTGATAATGTTTAAAAATATACTAATGCATTTCTTTTATCCTGGACTTGACTTTGCTTTAAATTATATGATTTATCAGATACTAATTATATATTCCATATATAATTCCATAAGATCCAGGACTATATCTGTTATCACTCAACATGCTGAGTACTAGGATACTATTTATTATATCCAATAAGCACTCAAACATTTGTTAGATGAACATATTCAAAAGTATAGCACAGTACAGGATGATTACAGAGAAAAATCAAATTGTAAAAAGCACCACATTGTAAATAATGCTATTAATTGGGCCACACAGCTTACAGGACAACTCTTCAATTATAAAAAAAGAAAAACCAGGATTAAATCACAGAGTAACCATAAACCTAACCTAAAGAGATGAGTTCCACAAATAAAGAAAGGTAAATATCATTTTCCATATCAAGAGTTAAATATCTTATCTAACTACAAGCAGTCATGGCAAGGAAAATGAACTTTTTGCTCATAAAATTAGAATATATATGTTATTTAAAGAATGAATGAGATTACTTTAAAGATTTAGGCTAAGAACTGAGATTTTAAAACTTCACTACTGGCTCAATACTAATTTGCTGTAAGGCCCTGAGACACTACTTACAATTTCCATATTTCATTTAAAAATAAGACTTGTGGATCATTTTCTTCCCTAAAGGTAGAAAGAATATTTTATAAAAATTTCAACCAATAAGAGCAATGAATATTCAATACAGAAGTACATATACACATATATGTTCACACACATACACACATGCAAAGTAAAAAGAATATAGCTTTTTTCAAATATATTTACAAAGTAATAGCAAAAGGTGACTTAAAATAGTTACTCAAAATACATTTAATCCCAATTCATACTGTGAGTAGGTGCTTCACATATAGACTACTGAAAAAAACCCAATCAACCAGTGTATATCCTGCTTAAGAGAGTTTTATTGTTTATTTAAAAAACAAGCATGATAAAAACAAACTATGAGATGGATCTTCCTAGGTCTCCTGACTAGGACTGGGACTGTGGGAAATAATTCTCAAATACAGTTAGAGCTCAGGAAAAAATTTTCTTTCAAATACGATACAACTGTATACTACATTAAAAATGTAATACAGAGACTACATATTAGACACACAGCATTAACACAATCTTCAATGTCTTCCAATCCTACTTGAATATCCAAGTAGGTAAGACAGAAAGACATCCTATTTCCCTTCTTCCATCAAATCCAATTAATTTTGTGTTTAATTAAAATTCGACTATTTTTCAAAAGCACATATATTTTTGTGAGACGAAGCCATACTTAATGCTTCTAAACAAGATGAGAAAAAAGAAAAAGCCAAAGTATTCTAAAATATAAAAATTGTCCAAAGACACCATCAAATAACTGTGCCTCGGCAAAACTTAACACAATAGTATCTCGAGCCAGTGTTACAATGCTATCATCCTGCCTGATTCTAACTGAACGAACTCAACAATTTTCAAACAGGTTGTCAGTGGAAGAGATCTTTACATAAGCAATTATAAAAACAGGGTCCATTTTGTATTCGGGAAGCACCAGCAACCCTTCGCTTAAAATTTTTATATAAGAATACCGTGAGGGTTTTTTTACACTTTTTAAAAAGAGATAAAATCACTTATGAATACCTGACTAAAGCTATTTCCTAGAACATTTCCTTAGATAAGAACAAAACATATTTTAAAGCGTAAAACAGTGAATTGCTTGAACATAACTTAAATGCCCCTACTCAGAGCAAACTTCCTTCTCGTACGTTTTCCTATATCCACCGTATTCTGCAGTGCACATTTCTAATTTGAAGTTGTACTAGTTTATCCTACCACGACCTCCTTTTCACTAGTGAAAAACAAGAAAGATCTTCAGGCGCTAACCAAACAAATCTGAGGGGGCTTGGGGAAAAGGGGCGCGAGGTGGCGCAAGAACAGATGGAAACAGGGTAAGAGAGTTGTTTTCTTAGGGCACTAAGGTTACTCCTCAACTCCAAATGCCAAGATTTAACTGCCAGTCGAGCAAGCTGCTGCCACTATCCACTCTTTAAACAATGCAACCTTCCCTCTACCTCTTCTACTCGCCCACCCATCAACCCCTTCCAAAACAAACACAACACACCCCATCCCATAAACCGCGTTATCCCCTCGGTGCCCACTCGGTGTTATCCAACCTGCTGGATAACAGCTCCACGCACACGTCTTACTCAGACAAAACAGCGACGGCGGCAAGGTGGGGAGGTCCCACCACCTCTCGCCACCCCCGAGCAACCCTCAGAATGACAGCCCGGAGCCCAGAAGTTTGAAGCAGAAAGATTCCGACCCAACCAAAAGGGAAGACGGAATTGCAGAACGGGGATGGGAGTTGGGGAGGGCGATGTGCGTGTCTGTGCAAGGAAGGGTCCATCACATGACAGTAAAAGAGGACCCGAGTCTTCGGGGCGTCCGCGAGGAGAACGGGGGGGTTGCCGTCGCCATGGCAACACCCCCCCTCCGTCCAGACTTCCAAAGAGGGAGGAAGAACTTCAAATCCCAACCGTCAGCGCTCGAGCGGCTCCTTCTTAAAGGAGTACACACGGCGCCGCCGCCGCCGAGCGCGAGAGGGCAGAGTTGGGCGCCCCCGCCCCTCGGGCGACGCCCCCGCCGCCCCTCGCCCCCAGCCGGCTCACCCGCGGCCCCCGCCCCGCGAGCACCCGGGGGTTGTTCAGGTCCCCGTCCCCGGGAACCCTGTCGCGTCGGCCCGCCCGGACCCCGGCGGCAGAAGGGGGTGTGTGTGCACCCGGCGGGGGCGCGGACCAGCCCGCCTTCCTCCCGCCGGCTCTGCCCGCGGGCTCCTCTCCGGCCGGTCGCCGACCCACCGGCCCGCTTCCTCCCTCTTGACAGGGTGGACAGCGAGCGGCCAGGGGCGCCGAGGAGTTTCGGGGAGAGCGCAAGCGAGCCGTTTCCTTGGGGGCTCGGCAAGCGGGTCCGAACTAACAGTTCCCGGGAAGCCAAAGAGCTGAGGAGGGGAAAGGAGCGCGGACCGCGCCGGGCGAGGAGCCCCCAGACAAAAGGCGAGCGCCGGATCCGCCGCGCCGCCGCCGCTCCCATCTCGCTCCCCCAATGAACTGACCCGAACGGGAGATTCAACTAAACCCCTCTGCCACAAACTCCTCGGGCTGCGGCAGCCGTCGCCGCGCGGAGCCGGGGCCCCGGCCCGTGTCTCTCTTACCTACACAGTGCATGAGGCGGTGGCGCCAAGAGTCGAGTTCCCGCCGGAATCCTCTCCTCTCCGCCGCGCACCGAGGGCTCCGGCACTGAGCGGCGGCGGCGGCGGCGGCGGCGGCAGCAGCGGCGGCGGCAGCGGCCATTCTCTCTCTTCCCTTGTCCATCTGCGTCCCGCGTCACGCGCCCTCATTTACATACGAGCGGCGCAGGCACGAGGCAGGGGCGCGAGCCCTCGGCGCGAGCCCCGGAGCGCGCGCCCCCCGGAGGGGGGTTGATTGACACGTGTCACACTACCTTCCCTCTGCCCTTCCCTCCCCCTCCCACCGCTCCCTCTGGGAGAGGCGGGGAAGGAGCGTGAGGAGAAGGAAGCAACCTGCCGCTTCCGCTGACCCCGCCTCCCCATCTACTCCCCTGTCTCCCCTCCCCCCGGAGTTTACTCAAGCGAGCCATACCGCTCCCGCCGCCCGCGAAAACCCTGAGCAGGAGCCAGAGGCTCAGAGCCCCGCCAGGAACCGGCGTGCTAATGGAGCGGACTAGCAACGCTTCCTTTCTGTCTTCGCGACGCGACTCCGGCCTCCCGGAGACTTCACTTCCCAGGTCTCCTTGCGCTGGGGTCCCGAAGCGGAGCTTGCTGCCGCGGCGCGGTGCATGCCGGTTCTTGTAGTCCACCAGGGATGGGCGTGTTTCCGTACCCTTCGCACACTTGGGTTTGCAGCCTGGCCTTCGGCTTCTCGGGTCTGTGTGCGGCTTGTGGGTTTACCGCTCAGGGCAGTGCGCTGCGCGCGTTGCGGGGTCCGACCCAGCCACCTTAACTTCCTTAGGATTCACAATAGAAAGGCGGTGGAAGCCGCTAGAGTTGTCGGTATCTTGAAGTTTCGGGCTGCGCTTTGTGCTTTAAGTGCTGGAAACTTTTGGTGGTCACTGTGATCTCGTCGCTGCTGAGAAGGAACAAGCCGGTCATTCGGCTGCATCCGAAATAACTGCCAAATGTCCAGAGAGAGAACCCATAGTAACTTCAGTTTCCAGGGCGATGACATCTCGGAAAGCGAGAATATTTGTAAAGATTAGGGAAAGATTGCGGGGCTTTTCACCGGAAATCGTTTACGGGGGGCTTGGAGGTGGCTGAGTGAAAACTCCAAAAGGGGACACTTTTATGCTCCGCAAAAAGTAAACTCCTGGAGGACAGCGACCCATTAAGTCTTGTGTACCGTGTCGTCTTTCACTTGCCTAACCCTAATACAGTGCGCAGCACGGGATTTAGCACTTAAATGTTGTGGAATGAATTCTGCGCTGAGCTAGAGGAAATATTTCTTCAGAGAGAGAGAAAGCTTTTGATTAGATATAAACTCCAATGACATTTTTAACTTTTGCCCCACAGTGATTGTGCATGCATTTCTGTATACGTGCAGGGGGCCTAACCGAAGCTATGACACACACAGTTTGCTGAGAAGTACTGTGGATTACTGGGAATTTATGCACAAGTTTGTGGGAAATATGTTTTAATTCTTCTTGGAAACTTCTGTGAATTCTGAATTCAGTTCCATCCTCCCTGTTTTGTGGATTATCCTTCCTTATCCACCTCCACCTTTTTTTTTTTTTTGCTTCCTAGGAAAAAGTAGTCCTTGCTCATTGTTACCTCCTCAATACTGAATACGTAGTTTTAAATTTTCAAAAATTAAAAAAAAAATGAAGTTTGAAATCTCATAATCATCTTTTTTAGAATGGACACAATTGGAGAAGCAAGTGAAATCACTAGTGAAGGTGCTTTTGGAGTTATCAGTGGATGGTGTCAGTTGTGGGTTCTACTCATGTTGTAATTGCTAAGATGGTCAGCCTCTGTAGCTTTTCTCTCTCAGTACTCTACATTGGTTAGGATGTTAGGGCTAGGTTATGGTGCAGTAACAAAGCATCCAAGAGTTTTAGTGGCTTAAAAACAACAAAGAAAGTTATTTCCTGCTCATCTGTATTTTCATCTCTGGTAGAAGGAAGGGAGAGGGTGGGGAGAGCGTCACTCCATGAGATTCTCACCAAGCAACCAAATGGCTTAGGGAGGCTCCAACCAATCTCTGGAACTTCCTCACTTACATGATAGGCAAAAGGAAGATGAATGGCAAACAGGTTCTTTCTGAAAGTGATACAAATCAATTTCACTCACATTTCATTGACAAAAGCAAATCATATGGGCATGCTATCTTCAAGGGAGCAGGAAAGTGTAATCCTACCATTTGCCCAGAAGAAAAATTAACCCAAATTTACTGGTGAACAGCACCAGTGATTACTACAATCCATCCTTCTAGTCACCAATATACATATCACTCTCCTTACACTACAATATACATTCATTCCTATCACAAGTGAAACAATCCAAAAGTTCTATTCAGTAATGGCATTAATCTCAAAGTCCAGCATCTCTGGGTGATGCCTGGTAGTCCCTGTATTAGAAGAGGAGAAAAACTTCTGTTGTTATAAAGATCTGAAAAGACTAAATATCTATCCTCCCTGGTTACACACACACACACACACACACACAAACACACACGTGCACTCAACAAACAAACACTGGTGGGACAGGAACAGAACAACCGTGGTAAACATTTCTGTTTAGAAAGGGGAAGAATGGGAGGCATGCGTGAATAGCTTTAGCAAATATTTTACCACAGCTAGCGTGGATTACCAACTTTCCAGCCTCTAACAACACTTTCCTCGCCACCACCCACTGAGCTTCTAAGTCATAGCTAAATATTTTAGATTTTCTATCATAACTGTACTTCCTTCTGGGTACCAAATTCTGTGTTAGTCAGAATGGGCTCGGTTATGCTCCAGTAACAGAAACCCAAAATCTCAGAGGTTTAATACAGAGATTTATTTCTTACTTTAAACTATATGTTCTCCAAAACTCAGTACTGCGGAGGAGAGGAAGAACTGTTATATGTCCACTCAGGGACCCACGTTTATGGGGCCCCACCATCTGAAAGTTCTGCAGTCAGCATGACAAGAGAAAGAAGATGCCAAAGCACAGTCCAGCTCTTAAAGACCTGCCAGAAGTGAAATATTTCACTGGGTGAAGCAAATCATATGGCTATGCTTAACTTCAAAGGAGTGATATATCAGATAGCTTTGAGGACATAACAAACCGCCTCAGAATTTAAAAGCTTATAACATCAACTATTTATTTAGTTCATGATTCTATGGAATAGCAATTTGTGTTAGGCTCAGCCAGACAGTTCTTCTGGCCTGGCCTGGGCTCACTCAGGTGTTTGTGAACAGCTGCCTGTCAACAAGGCAGCTCTGTTTCTGAGGGTGTGCCGTCAGCTGGGACAACAGAGCAATCAATCCAGGTGTCCCTCATCATCAGGAGGTTAGCCTTGGCTTGTTCACATGGCGGCAGTCACAGGGTTCAAAAAGAGCAAGCCCCAATGCACAAGCACGTTTTATTTTTTAACACCTTTATTGAAGTATAAGTGCTTTACAATGGTGTGTTAGTTTCTGCTGTATAACGAAGTGAATCAACTATACATATACATATATCCACAGATCTCCTCCCTCTTGCATCTCCCTCCCTCCCACCTATCCCACCCCTCTAGGTGGACACAAAGCACGGAGCTGATCTCCCTGTGCTATGGGGCTGCTTCCCACTAGCTACCTATTTTACATTTGCTTGTGTATGTATGTCCATGCCACTCTCTCACTTCGTCCCAGCTTACCCTTCCCCCTCCCCATGTCCTCAAGCCCATTCTCTATGTCTGCGTCTTTATTCCTGTCCTGCCCCTAGGTTCTTCAGAATCTTTTTTTTTTTCTTTTAGATTCCATATATATGTGTTGGCATACGGTATTTGTTTTTCTCTTTCTGACTTACTTCACTCTGTATGACAGTTTCTAGGTCCATCCACCTTGCTACAAATAACTCAATTTCGTTTCTTTTTATGGCTGAGTAACATTCCATTGTATATATGTGCCACATCTTCTTTATCCATTCATCTGTCGATGGACACTTAGGTTGCTTCCATGTCCTGGCTATTGTAAATAGAACTGCAATGAAAGCGTTTTTTAAGTTTCAGCTTGGGTTACATTTGCTCCAGGCCCATTGGCTAAAGCAAATCATATGGCCAAGCCCAGTGACAATATGGGGAAATAGATCCTACCTCTTAACAGGAAGAGCTGCAAGACACATTGCAAAGGGGTATGGAAAGAGGGCAAGAAATAATTTGTGCCCACTTTTCAATCTACTGCATGAGGAAAGTGCAATGCTACCATGTTCCCACAAAGCAGGGGAAATAGAAGTATTAACGAACAGAACTAATGAATATCATATCTATAGAATTTCTGGGAGAAGGGGAAGATCATGGCCAGATACAATGAAATACACAAATAGAGTTAACTTTGGAATTCAGCTTGACTTTGAAGAGCAAAGACTTTTCCATGGCAAGTATCAGAGTATGTTGTAATAATCCAAAAACTTGATGTTCGTGTGAGCTCAGTGAACATAATGATAGAAGTCTGGCTGATTCACCTTTGTATTTTCAGCATCTAGCGCTGTTCTAGGCACTTAGTTGATGCCTAATGTTTATTGATTGATTTGACAAATGTTAGGGATATCTATAAAGACAAGGATAGAGAGGGGGTCATATCCAAGATTGTCTCCTACACTGAAAATCTAGTCACTCACAAAGGAGTTTTAACATAACAACAGATATATGATATGAAAATGTTAATGTTCTTTGGAAAGATGTTTTTGTTCTGTTGTCTATTTCCAATACATACTGTATCATTGGTTTATTGCTGTGTAAAAAGCCAGTCTATAACTTAGTAGCTTAAAAGAACAACCATTTGTTATCACTCAAAAATCTATGGGTCAAATGGGCAGTTCTGCTCAGTTGGTGAGGCTCTGCTGGTTTTGACTGGGATTTCTAATGCTGGAAGCTGCTTGATCTAGGATGGCCTCACTCTGGTCTGCAGTCTGGCTCCCTGTTTGCTAGGTAAAAGCTATGACTGAGCCATGCATCTCATTATCCAGAGACTAGCTAGAGCTTATTTATTTAGTGACAGCATATAAAACATATAAAGAGGGTAAGCACTAATGTGTAAGTGTTTTTCAAGTCTTTGCTTGCATTTGTTTGCTTGCTACTCTCCTATTAAACAAGGCCACTCATAAAACCAAGCCCAAAATCTGAGAGGGAGAATACTAACTAATGGCATGGATACAGAAAGGTATCACCAAATTAGGGTCATTACTTCAATCAAACCACCATAAAGGGCTTCCATGGTGGCGCAGTGGTTGAGAGTCCGCCTGCCGATGCAGGGGACATGGGTTCATGCTCCGGTCCGGGAAGATCCCACATGCCGTGCAGCGGCTGGGCCCGTGAGCCATGGCCCCTGAGCCTGCGCATCCGCAGCCTGTGCTCCGCAACGGGAGAGGCCACAACAGTCAGAGGCCCGCGTACAGCAAAAAAAAAAAAAAAACACCATAAATATACATCCAAATTCACTATTATTCACTAAAGCTTATAAGCACCTCTACAGAGTATCAAGTATACATATAAACGGCTGGGAAAATTACATTTCTTGATTTATGAGATCATTTGGCAGTCAATTCCCAATCTGGGGTACATTTTAGGAGAATATGATATAAACATACAAATAAATTGGAGTAGTTTGAAATACACATGTTTCCATAGTAAAGAAATATAAAATCACAGAAGTACATGACAAGAGATGTTTTTTGAGATACTAACCAAAAATGAAAGCTATTCTTTTACTTTGCAACAAAAATAAACAACCCAGTATACTAATAAGATTGTAAAATACCTATTCAATTATAAATTATCAACATGTAACATAAAATAATATACATTTTATAATTTAATAAAATATAAACATTTTTGTATGAATTAGATATTTGGAAGTATAAGGCATAGCCATTAGATGCCTTAATTAACTATAAATCATATTTCTGAGAAGCCATTTTTTGAGTAAACTTTATTAGCTGCTTTTAAAATATCACACTTTACTATATTTCCATTAGTTCTGAGTTATAATGCAGTGCACTGATCAGAGATATAAAAATCAAAGACAAATTTGATCAACCAGTTATTAGGACATGGAACATAGCCCTTTCCAGAAAATTTCTAATCAGCCACATAATCGTATTATGCTAAATTTTATGCAAACATCTTAGATTCATCCATGTTTATGAACCAAAGATTTTTCAGTACTTTTTTTTCTTGTGGGAGTTTGGACTCTAAGGACACTGTTACCTCAGATATACATGCTGATGCTTTTAATTTCAATACTGTAGTTAAATAATTAGTTAAATAGATGAGTGATTTTGTCTTCTTGATACATTTCCAAATATTATCAACATCTTTTTTGTACATTTTATAGGGAACAATGATAAGATTTCAAAGGAGGGAATAAAAATTGAAGAAGCAGAAATATAATGATGATGTACTTCATTTCTTCTACTGTAATGTCTATTTCCTATTCCCAGGCTGTCCTTAGTGTACATAAAAATGGACATGATAGTTGATTCAATATGGTCACTCATCTCAGGGGCATATCTCAGATTTTTGTTCTCCATGTTCTTTGTTTAGTTCAACCATTGGATATTTTTAAATACATTTTAAAAACATTACTATTACACCCTGTAACCTCTTCATATTAAATATCTTATAGTTGGATATAATTTTCCCTGTATTAGGAAGACTCAGGCCCTAAACTGTCAGGATAACCAATACTGAAATTAGGGTGAGCATGTTTTCTTTTCTTTTTTTCTTACAAAATCATACATCTTTGAGCTTGGCATCTGAATTGAATAAATTTACCATCTATTTTCTCTTACATCCAGGCAGATGTTAATAGGATCTGATCTATCACTACTCTTTTTGTGTGCACTTGAAATTACTTCTGCAGCCTAACTCATTATTATCACTTTCATTTTCAGCCTTTTAATAAAATTTCAATGTATTATATGCTTAATGATGGCAATTTGATCCAATTTAATCCAATTGCATAGTTCAGTATCAAAGTCAAATAAAAATGTCATCTACAGCACCTAGTCTATTACAATTTAGGAAGAGTATGTGTTGTCTAGGTCAATCCCCTACTTTTTCAGATAGGGATACTGAGGCCCAGACAGAATAAGCAATTTATGTAGGTTACACAGCTTACAAGCAGTAGTACCCAAACTAAAGATCAGATTTCCTGATTCCTAATATTGAATTTTTTTGCTATACTAATAGCCATGATTTGTTGAGCATGTACATATGTTATTAACTCATTTAACTTTCCCATAAGCCTATGCAATAAGTACTATTATTAATATCCACATATCACAGAGAAGGAATGATGAATTGGCCCAGAGAAGTTAACTTGTCCAACTTCACTCAGCTAGTTAGTGATAGGACTGGAATTTGAATCTGTCTTTCCAAATTTTATGACTGCTTTACACTGGGAAGCAGAAAAGAAGTTAATAATGTTGCCTTGTTATAAGTCAGAAATTGAGGAACCTGGACTTTATATGATTTTCATGAGGGGCTCCTCATTATTTGAGTGAAGATAGTGACACAAACACAAAAGTACGGTTCCCCAGTATTTAATATATCATTCAGCCAAACTGGGGTTTTTGCCGCCCACTTTCTGATATTTCCATGCTGTCTACTGTCATGGAGCTCGTCTAATACTCCTTTCTGTGCTCTTAAAGCATGTTTTTTATACTTTTTCTCATGGGTTTTTATCATATTCTTCCATATATTATAGTTATTTGTGGATGTATCGTTTTATTCCACTCTATCACCTTGTTGATTGTGAAGTCAAGGCCTGGGTATTCATCATTTCTTTATACCTGTATTCTACACTTTGTTGATACCAAAGAGGCTTTTGTTAAGTTGAAATAAAAGGGTAACAAACTGGGATTTTTAAAAGAAAACAGGAAAGATATAGGACTTCTTTCACCCCCACCAACATTCTCAAGACCTACTCATAAATCCAAACTTATTTTTCACCCCTGATGTCAAGACAGTGACAAAAGGAGGTGGCATGTTTGCATTTTACAGAGGTTATATTTCAAACCCAGAAATAATCATTTGGCCTTTCAGTGTGTTGAAATTCCTCATACAAAATAAACCACAATGTCTTGTATGAATAAAGCAAATCACTTTACCTACTAAAATGTCTTAGGGAGCGAAATACGAACAATTTATGAATTTGAAAAATCTTTTCCATGCTGTTGACAATAGCTAGGATTGAGTCCTCAGTTTCAAATATAGAAAATATTTATGTATTTTGATATAAAAATAGTACAAAATACTAATATTTCATGGTAAACAGGCCCAGCAATAAAGCTCTGAAGTAAAATCCAGTGGACTGAAGAAGTTTATCTTAAAATATTACTATAAAGAAGGCTTATTTAACCAGTGAAATATGGTAGTAGTGCATATTAATATCCACCTAGAGAATAGATGTGAAATAAAGATAGAAAAGAAAGAAGCAATTAAATTATACTGTGATTTACCCTTATGAAGAAGAGATATGAATTAAAATATGAAGCTGATAAAACTTTAGTACCTTTTAACTTAGTAGTCAATATGTCAAAATTATATAACATTTGATGATTTAAATTATATTAAGATTTAAATTATAATTAATAATCACTTATGCAACCGTAGAAGGTAAAAAATAGTCTAATATGATTCTATTGTAGACTTTCAAATTTAATAGGTAAAATCACCTGATCTTATTAATATACACTAAAGTTATTAAGCTCTAAACCAGAAACTTGAAAGAAAAGGAAATCTAAATATAAAACTCAGAAACTCTTTTGAATACCATTGGTCTCCCCCAGTCTCTGTTTCTCCATTGTTCTCAGGAAATAGGAGAATCACAAGACAGAAGGTAGAAGTGAGAAGGTGGCTAAAAAGCCTGGGAATTGGTTGAAAGAGTGTGTAAGGAGTGTTGAGAATCACCTCCTCCTCTAGACTCCTTCTTGACCATGTATGTGCAGCCAGCCCTTTTTATCCCAACTCCTAGAAGAGATTGGACATTCACTCTTTGGAGAAATTGGACTAGAGAGATTATGGTTGTGAGGACGCCAAGTTTAGTAGAGGGAGGGGCTAAAGTTGCAGACTGAACACAGATTATTAAGTAAAAGTTTGCTAAGTTTCCCCCCAACTTGCTCCTAGAACATCCATAACCAGAGTTACACCTTTTAGCAGAAAATTGGAGCTCTTTCTCAAGAGAAACTCAAAAGTCTCACAGAAAAGACTTATAGATGCTGACATTTGAATATCTTCATAATGAAAAGCTTATCTTCTTCTTGATCACACTTCAGTAAAGCCCACCAGTCATAAGGCTCACCCATTTACACAGAGCATCCAAAAAATGTTTAAGGGTTTCACTCATAAATGTGCATTGGCAGCTAAGAGTCCTTAGACATTTGAGGCAAAAATCCAAAAGACAGAGACCAAAACAAGCAGATAAAAGGAATTCAAAATAAAACAGAGACAATGCAGGGAATATAAGAAAGCTTCCAAATAATTATAATTAGCATCCTCAAAGAGATAAGAGAAGATATTGCATTATTAAAACAAGAATTACTTTGAAACAAGATGCTGTGGGAACAGAGAACAACAAGGAATCAAGAAAGAGCTCTTGGAAATTAAGAATATTTCAGATGAAATTAAGACAAAATTCCATAGAAGTGTTGAGAGGTGAAGTTGGAAAATTTCTTAAAGGTAGCATCAAAAAACCGAAAAGATGTAGAGACAGACAGTAGAAGATGTGAAAATTTCAATCAGTCTGGGAAGTCCAACATCTGACCAACCTGAGTTCAAGAAAGAGCCTATAGACAAACTGAGAGGAGGGTATTATCAAAAAAATAATAAAAGTTCCCAGAACTGAGGGAAATGAGCCTCTAGATTAAATGGCTTCATTCCAAGACAAATAATTATGAAATTTCACGATCCCAGGAATAATGAGACAATTCTAAAAACTTCTAGAGAGAAAATATAGACCATGTACAATGAATAAGGAATTGGAATAGTATCACACTTCTCAGCAAATGACAATGGACAACATCTTCAAAATTGTAACTAAAAATTATCTCCAATCTAGAATTCTAAAATCTGTCAAACGATCAGTCAGTTACGTGAATAGAGTAGATAGTTACGGCTTGCAAGGTCTCAAAGCATTTACTTCCCATGTATTCCTTTTCAGGATGCTACTGGGGGATGTGGTTTCTTATAATTAAGGAGATAAGTAATCATAGATACAGGGAATCCAACATAAAAAAGAGGTCAAAGGAATTCCTAAGGTGAGGAAGGACAGTTATAAATGAGAGCTGGCAGAAGACCCCAAAAGCAAATCCAAATGCAGGATGGACTTGCTTTTGGATGTAAGATGATGGAGAGATCCAAGAAAGAATTTCCTGGGACAAAATGGAGCAGAAATTGTATGACTGGTTTGACTTGTGGAAAAATAAAAATTGGAAGGATGTTGGGGAGAGCAAAAAGAACTAGTAATAGGCACATAAGTAACTTAGAAAATGAAAGGTCCTCAATGTATGTGACTTTGAATTTTTATCTTTGCTTCTCCAGTGTCTATGATAGTGCCTGGCATGGAAGAGGATCTCAGTGAGTGCTTACTGTATGGATAGATGGATGGATGAATGAATGGATGAATTAATAATGTAATAATAATAATAATAGTAATAATAATAATAAAATAATAATGAATTTGTGCCTTCCTCCACCTGAGAGTTCCTTGAACATAGACAAACCTCTGTGGATGTTTATTGAATTTTGTGAATGCATATTGTTTATTTAATCATTTGTTAATCCCTTTAGCCAGATTTTCTAGTTTTGAAAAACAAATTAAACTTAAATTTGTTTGATTACAGTAGGCTAATTATTAAGATTCTGAAAAATTCCAGGTGGTACCTTTAGTCACAGAAAGAATCCAGGTACTCAAAAATAATCTGTTTCTGTCCATCTTTTACCATTGCTTTCTTCTTTGTTGTTTCTGTTCTTAGGTCATATTTCCCAATGTGCTTGGCCAAGGTAACCACTAGTAGTTACAGCTTAATCCCCCAGATTAACCCCACTTCTTTTTTATTAGTTACCCCAAAATACACAGCTTATTCAAAGTCGACCAACTTTTATCGACTTCTTGAGCCAATTATTGCGGCCAGGGGAATAGAATATTCTGATTAGTTAGGCCTGGGTCACATGACCAACTCTAGAACCATGGGTCAGCCTCATCCAAACCACATGGACTCAAAATCAGGGAGAGAGAGTTCCTCGAAGGTGACTATTACCAGAAAAAGGGAATGTAGATATCCATACAGGCAAAACCAAATAGCTATACTTTATTGAAAAAAATTCACCTACTTTACCCTGACCTCTATTACAGAGATGAATATTCCTCCAAATAAGCCTTTCAAAACAGAAAATAGCATTTGAGATTGCTTGTTAAATATGACTTTGTATCTCTTTATATCTCATCTTTGACCTTTCTAACTTCTTGGCATGTAAATTGTAGACCAGCTCTGTTCAATAGAAACATAATGTGAGACATAAATGTAAGCCACATGTGCAATTTAAAATTTTCTAGTGGCCATATTTAAAAAGTAAAAGTCATTTTAAAATATATTTTATTTAGTCCAATACATCTAAAACATTACCACTTCAACATATAATCAATATAAAACTTTTAATGAGATATTTTACATTCTTTTTTCTGTACTCTTTGAAATTCTATGTGTATTTTACACTTGCAGCACATTTCAATTTAAATTAGCCACATGTGGATGAAGGCTACCATTTTGGACAAAGCATTTCTGGACTGTGAAAGCCTTTATATTCTATCAAGTAAAGTCTTTATTCTTTCCCTCCGCCAACCAATTTCCTCTCTTAAAAGCCATCTCTTTCCATTCTAATCATCTTTCTCCCTCCAATCAAATAGTACAATGCATCAAATTGGACAATGTTAATGAGGTCACAGTCTTATGATTTTGAAAAGGGAATAAAAAGAAGTGTTCACATATTTTCTACTTTTCAGGAATGAGAACTGAAATAAAATGGCAAATCATCCTGGTGCTTTCATTCAGCATGAGTTAAAGCAATGTGAAACAGATGATCACATCTTGATGACAATTACAGTACTACTTGGCAGGAAGAAGTGAAGAAGAAATTTGTCCTGGTACTATTAAATAGCTGCCCAGATAGGTTCTACAAGGAATAGAAAGAGTGAGAAGAATCAAATTACCCACATGCAGGTAATGAAATAGTTGCATCATGTTGTTGGGGGAATCTCAATTGCTAAGATAGAATGTCTGTTAGCACACCTTTATTCCTCAAAGAAGTCTGATTTGCACATACTCACTTTTGAGGATAAATCTTCAGATGTGCTTTTTTGTATGTTTAAAAAGCAGGCTCTTTTTTCTACTAAGAATCCCTTGATCCAAGGGTTTATTTTGGCACCTTGAGGATTATGTAAAACTTATTGCCGAAGCAGCATTTTCTTTTAAAGCGTCGGTTTCCAAGCACTCTCTGAGAAAGATAAAAAAGAAAAGAAAATAAAAAGCCCTCCAAAATGTCAACTACTTTGGGATGGATTTTACATGATTTTCTCAGTTCAAACAAAACTGTAGTATATATAAAAAATGTGACAGAATTTTATTTTGCAAATTTAGTATGATTAGAATTTACATGCAGTTATAAAATACTGTTCATTTTCACAGAAATATCTTAAACAACTTGCATTTGTAAACACTGGGTGATTCAATTTAAAAATATCAACACTTAAGATATATACCTTATCATAAAATATATCTTTTAGTCAGAAATCAATACCCCACACATAAAAATTCAATAAACATTTTGGACATCTAATGCTTTTCAAGTGCAACACTAGGCTCTGGACTTCAAGGATAAGTCACAGAATTTGCTCTCATGATCATGACATATATCTATAGTGTTTGTTGCACACTATTTGTAGACCTTCCTTTTAGAAATCAGATCTTAATTTTCCCCTGAAGACCATTCCCTCCCCTATCCTCAGTTTATCTGCATCTTATGGAATTGACACTACTCCTGACTGCAGACTTGAGCAGGTGAGTCAGGACTGGCCAATCAGCACACTGTATTCCCCTGTATAGTGATTGGCTCAAGGATAGACACATTACCTAGTCAGGGCCAATGAGACACAGTGAACTTTGGGAGAGACCTTTGTTTTTTTCCGCTAAATGTGCTACAACCATTTTGCAACTAAGTACATGGTGTTTGAGAATGAACCCACCACCAAAGAACAGAGCTCACAAAAGGAGAGAAGAAAACCAAGTCCTGTAATGAGCTCTGTCTAAAGCCAATAACCCTGGACAAAAAGATATTATAAGCCTAAAGGCAGCTACAGCATGATGAAAGAGGAAACAGTTCGTTTTGAGAGGACATAAAATGACAATAATAGAGTGATCAGAGAAGAGACTAGGAAGGCAAGGGACAGATCATGGAAGATCACATCCTCCAGGTTAAGGTCCATCACACAGAGGATGGCAGGATCACTGACATATTTTAAACAGGGGAGTGACATGGTCATATTTATTTTGTAAAAATCATTTTAAAAGTGTTTTATTTAAGCAAGCACTTAATGAATTTGAACAAAAGCTGCAGTAAGAAGTAGATTATGTGGGGACACATTTTAACAAGTATTAGATTGTGAACTCATGGAAGACAAAGTCATTTGCATCATATCAAGTTCAATCTCTGATCTATTGTATTGAACCTATGAAATTACTGATACTTGAGTGTGTCTAACCTATTAAAAAAAAGCAATTACATATGGTTCAATCCAATATAAGTATATTTTTATATGATAAAGGCCAGAAAAGAGCATTTCTAGATTTTTTTTCTCCCATACAGTTGATTTCGTTGATTTAGAATCAGTTTTTTTTAGGAGACTTTTTTTTTTGGCGGTACACGGGCCTCTCACTGTTGTGGCCTCTCCGGTTGCAGAGCACAGGCTCCAGACGCGCAGGCTCAGGGGTCATGGCTCATGGGCCCAGCCGCTCCGTGGGCATGTGGGATCTTCCCGGACTGGGGCACGAACCTGCGTCCAGGGGACCCTGCATCGGCAGGCAGATTCTCAACCACTGCACCACCAGGGAAGCCCTGAATACACGTTTTTAAACACATAGGTGCTTGTTATAGGCTGAAAGATGTTCTCCGAAAATTCATATGTTGAAGCCCTAACCCACACAACTTCAGACGGTGACAGCATTTGGAGACAGGGCCCTGAAAGAGGTGATTAAGTTAAAATGAGCCCATGAGGTCAGGCCCTAATTCAATCTGACTGGTGTGCGTATAAGAAGAGGAAATTTGGACACAAAGAGACACAAGGAATGTGTGCACAGAGGACACAGTGAGAGGGCAGCTGTCCTCAAGGCAAGGAGAGGGGGCTCAGAATGAGATCAACTCTGCTGACACCTTGATCTTAGACTTCCAGCCTCCAGAAATATAAGAAATATATATAAGAAAATATATAAGAAATATATATATATATGAAAACAAATCTGTTGTGTAAGGTACCCAGTCTATAGTATTTTTCTAGGGCAGCCCTAGCAAACTAATACAGTGATTAAAATTTTTTTAAATCTAATATACTTTTATTCATCAACTGTAGCCAATGTATTTGATTCTCCATTTCTCCAGATGAAGGTTTTTAGCACCCTTATCTTTCCATTTGTTCTTTCTTTCCCTTTCAGTTTTCATCATCTACATTTTGCATCGTTTGATAACATTTACAATCTACTCTGCAACTGTATTTAAATGTATGCTTTATCTATAGGTTGATCCTAAAAATTGGTCATCAGTAAATGTTGTCTATATGCTATGCCTATGTTCACTGTATAGCCAAGCAGTTTAATTGTTATTTTCCGAAGTGCTTTTCTCTCTCCCTCCCTCAATTTGATGAGCCTGTGGGTTTTCTGGGTTCGGGTAGGCTTAGCTCCAAGTTGCAGGTTGGGTTCATGTGCATGTGCCTTATTCTGGGATCCATGGCTACTTGGGGCATGCTCTTGTCATGAAGATGACAGATAGGCACAAGGGCAAGCAAGACAACATGAAACATTTAAAGCCTCTCCTTATATCACATTGGCTAACATTCCATTGGTCAAATCGAGTCACACAGTCAAGTCCAAAGTCGATGGAGGAGATGGTATATTCTGCACACAATGAACCACGGCAAGATTGTGGGAAAAGGAAGGATGAATTGTTAGCCAATCATACTATCTACCACAGATACCGATGGCTATCGAAAACCACTATACTTTTCCCTAAATTATTTGCTTAATTCCTTTAGAGAGGAAACCTACTTTTTTTGTTTTCTCAAGCAAATACCTGACTTTTGTTAAAGATTAACTTACATTTAAGAAAAAAGCCCATGTAATAGAATAATAAAGCAATAGTATCTAGTAATGCCTTATATGAAGCAAGCACTCAGTAAATATTTGAATGAATAAGCAAATGAATGAATAAAAAGAAACTAGCTTTTTCAAAGGGAGCACTCAGATCAGAAAGTTTTAAAAATATTTATCTTTTTTTTTCTTCCAGATAATTGAGAGTTTCAGGGTTATACATGAAAATGTACCTTATCTGTCCTGTATTCTTCCTTCTCCTGTTAACTGAAGTTGTTCAGTGAATATATTTAATTTTCATCCTTAAAATACATACAAGGCTAATTTAAAATTGTTGCTGCATTATAAATATATACCATGAAGGATAATTTACTTGAAAAATTTAGGATTTCATAGTATAGCTGCTTTAGAATTTAAATGGAAAATATTTCATATTGGTAAGTTTCTGAAAACAAATTTTTATCAACTATCTCACTTTAAACGAAAAAGGACTGGCCTGAAATATATGAAAAAATTCAGCCACAGAGGCGATTTTTTCCAGTCCTTGTGGGACTACATCTAGCATCAATTTAAGCCTGGATTTGCAAACATTCTTAAATTAGAAAGTATTTTCACAATGATTTTCTTTTCTAAACAGTTTTAAAATAATTATTATTAAGTAGCAAATTTTGTTTAAAATAATTTATTTAATTAAGCTCTTTGGCAAAGATTAAAAATAAAAGAAACCATTTGGGCCAGCACCATGGATTCCATTCATGAAATGAGGCCAACTGAACAGCTGCTTTGGTAACCTTGGTTTGATTTCTTTCTGAAAATGGTGAATTTGGTAATTGAGTAACCTCTGTAATGTTAATGGAATGCGAGTTTGTACTGGGAGTAGCATATCTATTCTAAAGTGCATGATTTGGCTCTACCATCCTTTTTATTTATTTAAAAACTTTGCTCTGTCTGCAGACAGAAGACTATTATTGGAGACTATTAATGAGATCTATATTCACATCTTGGTCTGAATATCTCATTGTCCCCTTGGCCATTAATATCTTCGTATTTCAACCAGTTATTTTTCCTCTCAGAGTGCATATGATAGAGATGTGGAAGATCATACAGACAGGTGAAGGAAGTTTCTGTTGTCATGGAATGTTTCAGGTTTAGGAAGCTTCTATTCTTGAGAGTTTAGATCTCAGGAATAAGCTTACTATTCATAGCTTGCCAAAGCACGTTTGTGACAGCTATTAGTATCTAATCTCTAGATTTATTTTGAAAAGGTAGGTCTATGGAGTACGAAGCAAGGGAACTTTGCATAATGTCAAATTTCTAAGCTTAAAAAAATTGTTCCACATCTGTGATTTTTTTTGTACAAGCTCAGGTGCCAAATCAGCTATCACTGGTTGTGTAAAGACGACTTCCTTAAATTCGCTACAGCTTCTGCCTCAGACTAATAGACTTCCATCTAGCAAGGGATAAAAAAAGGATGAAATGGGGAAAAGTACCTGCTATGTTGATAGTAGGCAGGGTATTTATTTTGTGTGTGTGTCTGGGGTGGGGTGGGGTGTTGGGTCCTGTGTTTAATCAGCCTCACCTGACAAAGTGAAAAGATACTAGGGATGTATATTGGTTTCCTAGGGCTGTTGTAAAAGGCACCGCAAACTGGGTGGCTCGAAACAACGTAAATGTATTACCACACAGTTCCGAAGGCCAGGAGTCAGAAATCAAGGTGCTGACAGGGCCGTTCTTTCTGTGAAAACTGTAGGAGAATTTTCCCTTGCCTCTTCCTAGCTTCTGGTGGTTTGTTGGAAATATTTGGAGATTCTTGCTTGCAGCTGCATCACTCCAGTCTCTGCCTTTATTGTCACATTGTGTTCTCCCTGTGTGTCTCTGTTTTCACATGGCTGCCTTATAAGGACACCAGTCATTTTGGATTACGGGCCCAGTCTACTGCAGTATGACTTCACTTTAACTTAACTATTTACATCTGCAATGACCCTAGTTCCGAATATGGTCATATTCTGAAGTAACTGAGGGTTAGGACTTCAGCATATTTTTTTTGTGGGGAACACAAATCAACCCATAACAGAATATAAAACAGAGAGAGAACTCAAGCTCCGAAGTGAGTCTAGTCAGAAAAGGACCTCTGTTAGCCTGTAATGGAGACTGTGTGAATTAGGAAAGATGGCCCCTCTGGGTGGACGCAGTCACCATGGCAGGGCTCACAGCTGGAGAGAGAGCACAAGCTGGATTTCAGCCCCCTTTATCCCCTCAGCATAGTGTCTTTATGCAGTGCACAAACAGCCCAAACTAACAGTGGTCCTGAGACTGGAAGTAGATGATGATAACGTGTGGGCAGTAATACTGTTGGCAAGAACAAGTTGATGAAAATGGAGTATTTTGATGGAGATGGAGCAGAGTAGGGAGGGTGGATGGCATTCATTGTCTCATCTCACCAGTATTTACTGAGTATCTACTACATACTAGGTGCTCTGGTGGTGCCTGATATACAGCACAGAACAGAATGGAGTAGTCCTCTTCTCTGTCCTTAAGAATTTACATTATCTGTCTAGTGTAGACAAATAATGAATAAGTGGACAGCAAGCACATTATCGTAAATCATGGAAAGTGTTCTGAAAGAAATAAAGAGGGTATAATGAGAGAAGAAAATAGGGGAATAGATAACTTTTTTTGGATGGAGTGATCAGGAAACACCACCTTAAAGTGATATTTAAATATAGACCTAATGGTTAAGACTTAGGGGTGACATTGGTTAAAGCTGGATCTAATATATACTACCAGATGTAAAATAGATATCTAGTGGGAAGCAGCTGCATAGTACAGGGAGATCAGCTCGGTGCTTTGTGACCACCTAGAGGGTTGAGATAGGGAGGATGGGAGAGAGATGCAAGAGAGAGGAGATGTGGGGATATACGTATATGTATACCTGATTCACTTTGTTATACAGCAGAAACTAACACACCATTGTGAAGCAATTATACTCCAATAAAGGTAAAAAAAAAAAAGCTGGATCTAGTGGGGTGGGACATAAAAGATACCTAACCTAAAAATTATTTGGCTCATTGATTTAGATCTTTGTATCTTTTTCGATTTAGCTTTTTAATACTACTTTTCTTTTCTATAATTAATAGAATTCATTATTTTGTTGAGAGTTTTTAGTACTCTCCCATTGGAAATAATTTCATAAATACAATACCATTTAATTTTTTCAGTTCAAAATTTGCAGTAATTGTGAAACGTACATATTATTATACAAGAATTTTATTTCCTCAGAGAACTGGAGCCATCCGGCTTTCCTATGAGGCCCACTGATTCTCCCAGAACTGGGATGAGTTATCAAAATCTCTGGAAGCAAAACTGAAGATGGATTTGTGCTTGAAATGTTCAAACAAGTTCCCCACATCTTGGGCATCCAGACTGGTCTCAGTCATTCTAGGCAGGATATTGGGTACCAAAATAGTTAAAATGAAATTTGCATTTTCTGATCACCACTTCCTTCCAGTTCTGTATCATTACATTTGAGGTTCAAGATGCAACAAGCAAAATAAACTTCTTTTAAAATAGGCAGGGTGAACTAGCTACAAGCTTTTCATATTCAGATGCTTTTTCTGTGCTCAAATACTACTTGCAAAAAAATTGGATTTGAAGTATCAGTGATACAAAAATAAGGAATAAACTTTGGTTGTTTATGGCCAAAGGGAATTCTGTGGCTGAGAAATGCATATGGTACTCTAGGTGGGTCCTTCCCACTATGTAGACTTCACTTGGTGTCACTTCCCCAGACCCCTGGGAATCACTCAGTACTCTGTCATCCCAATCACTCTCCTGTTTTCTTTTCTTCATAGCACTTATCAATATCTAAAGTCACTACATTATTTATTTGCTTATTGCCTGATTTCATACAGTAAAACTCCAGCTAGACCTTGTCTTCTTCAGAGCTGTATCCATAGCACTTAGAACATAGCACACAGTAAATGCTCAATAAATATTTGAGAATGATTGTAAGAATGAATGAAATTCAGGAATAGAGAGACATTCCTGCTGACAAGAGCACTAAAAACTTATTAACTCAAAGGTGGTCAAATGTTTTTAACATTATATGATTCTTCTACAAAAGTTATTTTATCATGTAAGTCACTTATATTTAACTAATTCATTAAAAATATTGTTGGATACAAATTCACACAACTAAACCATTAAGGAGACCATGACTCTATTTCTCTTGAGTTCAAACTATAATTTATAGGTTGTTTATTCATGAGGGTAGAAATTCCTTCTAACATTCAGTTGGCACTCCTTTGTATTATGTATCACATTGCTTTGCACATTGAACATAATAAGAATAGTAATAGTAAAAATAAGAATAGCTAATATTTATTGAGCAGTTACTACATGGCACTAAGTGTTTTTATAGATATTTTATGTATATCTCATAATAACCCTATAACTTTCTCACAGTTACACAATTAATAAGTGACATAACCAGAATCTGAACGAAGGAAATCTGAACCTATTTCAAATTTTTGAACCTATCTTCTTAATCTCAATCATATACTAACTCTAGAGTGAAAAGTTGTTACTATAAAACAGTTAAGCCAATTATTTAAAATATGAGTATTCAGTGAGTGTTCTTCAAATCCTCACTTTTGTAAAGTTATGTATCTTTGAAAGAGTTTTGGTTGTTAAAATTTTTTTTAAAGATTAAGATATGTCATCAAATGAAAGATCGTGATCAACTCAGAAGGCAGTTCTAGAGTAATTATCTCAAAAATGACTTACATAATCAAAGACTGATTAGAAAGAGATATAGTTTCTTTACTTAGAGTTTATTTGCAAGTAGCAGAAACCCACACAAAATAGGTTAACATAGGGGGCAATTCATTTGAAGTAAACAAGGATATACTGGAGAAATCCAAGTACAAGAAATAGTACTGTGTTTTGTAAATCTAGAAGTGGGATTTGACAAGTAATCAAAATCTACGTTCTCTCTCTCTTTCTCCCTCTGGAGCCACAAAGTCCATGTAATTTTCATATCTGCATCATTAATTATCATTCTTCCTCCCTCTGATGGGGAGGAGGGGAGAAGATGGGTGATCCAAAAATGGAGTTTCAGCCCTTATACACAAGCTCAGCACCTGCAGATAACTGAAGTGTGTTCTTTATCTCAGGTTCTCAATTACAAATTCCCAGTAGAGAGAGCTCAGTAGTCCAACATATCTCTGTGTCTATTTGACTGTGGTTGGGTAACAGAGCTGACCCTGTACAAAGGCTCAATACCTTGGATGAAGTGGTGTGGGTTTGGGAGAAGTCCTCAGAGAAGGAGAGCAGGAACTGGGCATATGTCCCAGAGGTGTTTTCTATAACTTTCAAGATGACAACCTTGAGGGAGATGGTCACTTATTTAAAAGTATAAGTTCTTGAGTGTTTGCTTTAGAAAGTAAGTTTAATTTCTTTATAGTCACCTGACCTTTACAATTTGCAGAATTTTGACAGATGGAATGGAAAATGATGGGAGGATTACTTTAGTGTGGAATTCAGGAAAGGCCTCTCTGATGAGAAAATATTTAAGCTGAAACCAAAATAATAGTTGGTTTATGTATTAAACAGACACTTTGACCTTATGTTAGATCCTGTTTAATATGATTTACAAATATTAACAGTTAGTTTGCACTGGCTTTCTTTCACCAGCAACGGGAAGAGTTCAGATTAATACATATGTCAATTGTTCTCAAATACAGTACCAACCAAATTTCCAGTTTTGTCAAATTTAATTTCCAAAGTTAATAACATATGTAATTACAATAAAAATTCCAAAGGAATTATTTATTTCACTTTATTTTTATTTTTTAAAAATTTGGGGTAACATGAAATATAAAACCAGCCAAAAATATGGAAAAGAACAAGTAATGGGGGGAAACTTGCCATGTAAAATATTAAAAAACACTAGAAATATTATAATTAAAAATTATTGCATGGGGATGCCATAAGAATAGATAAACTAATCAACATTAAAGTATAAATAACCTGGAAACGGGATCTTGACATATATATATATATATATGTCATATATATATATGCTACCTTGACATATATATATGTCATATATATATGCTATCTTGATATATATATATATACAAACATATATAATATGATGAAGGTGGCATAAAAGACTAACTGGCAATGGGAGGAATTATGAAATCAATTAAGCTTGATAATTAGCTAAAAGTGATAAGCAGAATTCTAACATGACCCCCAAGATTTGTGGTCTCTGGTGCCAACGCATACTCTCCTAGTTATTCAGTCAAGTACTAATGTACGTACTTCTGTGAAGGGGTTTTGCAGATGTAACTAAGGTCCCAAATCATTTAGCCTTAAAAATAGGGAGAGGATCCTGATGGGCCTGATCTTATCAGATGAGCCCTTAAAAGGGATAAGCTCCTTCTGGAAGGAGACTTGAAGTGTGAGAAGGATTCCATGTGAGAAAGAGTCTCCCTTGCTGACTTTGAATATGTGGGAAGCCTCCAGGAGCTAAGCCCCCCGACAGACAATATGGACCTCAGTCCCACAACCACAAGGGCTGCAATTCAGCCAATAATCTGAATGAGCTTGGAAGCAGATTCTTCACCATACGATCCAGAAAGAAAGGCAGCTCAGCCAAAACCTTGATTTCAGCTCTGTGAGACCCTGAGCAGAGAACTCAGTCACATCATGATTGGACTTCTGGCCTATAGGACTATAAGCTAACAGATTGATGTTGTTTTAGGCTGCTCAGTTTGTGGTAATGTGTTATATACATCAATACAAAACTAATATATTAACTTTGTGGTGGGGGGAGTAAACATAGAGAATCACCTCTTTGTAATACATCACAATAAAACCCATAAGTATTAATGCTTTCAATGAAAGGAATGAAACCATAATACAAACCTATCTTGTCAAAAATGTGACATATTCCTTAATTTTTTATTATGTAATATTAGGTGCAAAAAAAGGATACATGCACTATATATGTAAGATTTGATGCATAATCCCAGAATGAACACCTTTGAGCCCACCATTTAATTTAAAAATAGAATATAACCAATGCTGTTGAAGCTATCTGTGTTTTTAGGATTCTTCCCTTCTTTTTCTGGGCCTCCACTTCTCTATTCCAACCAGATAAACTCTATCTTGAAATTTATGTTTATATTTCCTTTGCTTGTATTTGTATTAGCAATAAATTTAATATATGTATGTATCCTTAGATAGCATATTGTTCAGTTTCCCTTGTTTATGAGCTTTATAAAAAATTGTACTCAACGTAGCCCTTTATGGTCTGCCTTTCTTCCACTCAAGGTTATGTTTTTAACATTTTATACCTTGTTGTATATAGTATTGGTTCATTCAATTTTACTGCTATATAATAACCCAATGTATCAACATATTATAATTTATCCAATCTCCTGTTATTGGACACTTTTGTTATATTCATTATTTTTGCTATTAGAAGCAACACTTCCATGACTATTCTTTAACATATTTCCTGGTTTCTCTAAGATGTATACTTACGAGTTAAATTGTTGGATTTTAGGTATGGGCATTCTCAACTTTACAGGTTAATGCCAAATTCTTTTCTAAAGTAATTGTAACAAACTGTAATCTCACTAGCAGCAGTCTTGTCAATATTTATTATTGTTATATTTCCTAATTTCTGCCAATCTAGTGGCTATATCATGTGCTTCATTTTGTCTTAGTTTACATATCTATGTTATTAACGGAAATGTGGGCATTTTCATGTTTAGTGGGCTGTTAGCTTTCTTTTTACATCTTTATTGGAGTATAATTGCTTTACAATGGTGTGTTAGTTTCTGCTTTATAACAAAGTGAATCAGTTATACATATACATATGTTCCCATATCTCTTCCCTCTTGTGTCTCCCTCCCTCCCACCCTTCTTATCCCACTCCTCCAGGCGGTCACAAAGCACCGAGCTGATCTCCCTGTGCTATGCGGCTGCTTCCCACTAGCTATCTATTTTACGTTTGGTAGTGTATATATGTGCATGCCACTCTCTCACTTTGTCCCAGCTTACCCTTCCCCCTCCCCATATCCTCAAGTCCATTCTCTAGTAGGTCTGTGTCTTTATTCCTGTCTTACCCCTAGGTTCTTCATGACATTTTTTTCCCTTAAATTCCATATATATGTGTTAGCATACGGTATTTGTCTTTCTCTTTCTGAATTACTTCAGAAAGTAATTCAGACTCTAGGTCTATCCACCTCATTACAAATAGCTCAATTTCGTTTCTTTTTATGGCTGAGTAATATTCCATTGTATATATGTGCCACATTTTCTTTATCCATTCATCCGACGATGGACACTTAGGTTGTTTCCATATCCGGGCTATTATAAATAGAGCTGCAATGAACATTTTGGTACATGACTCTTTTTGAATTATGGTTTTCTCAGGGTATATGCCCAGTAGTGGGATTGCTGGGTCATATGGTAGTTCTATTTGTAGTTTATCAAGGAAACTCCATACTGTTCTCCACAGTGGCTGTATCAATTTACATTCCCACCAACAGTGCAAGAGGGTTCCCTTTTCTCCACACCCTCTCCAGCATTTATTGTTTCTAGAATTTTTGATGATGGCCATTCTGACTGGTGTGAGATGATATCTCATCGTAGTTTTGATGTGCATTTCTCTAATGATTAGTGATGTTGAGCATTCTTTCATGTGTTTGTTGGCAGTCTGTATATCTTCTTTGGAGAAATATCTATTTAGGTCTTCTGCCCATTTTTGGATTGGGTTGTTTGTTTTTTTTGTTATTGAGCTGCATGAGCTGCTTATAAATTTTGGAGATTAATCCTTTGTCAGTTGTTTCATTTGCAAATATTTTCTCCCATTCTGAGGGTTGTCTTTTGGTCTTGTTTATGGTTTCCTTTGCTGTGCAAAAGCTTTGAAGTTTCATTAGGTCCCATTTGTTTATTTTTATTTCCATTTCTTTAGGAGGTGGGTCAGAAAGGATCTTGCTGTGATTTATGTCATAGAATGTCCTGCCTATATTTTCCTCTAAGAGTTTGAGGGTGTCTGGCCTTACATTTAGGTCTTTAATCCATTTTGAGATTATTTTTGTGTATGGTGTTAGGAAGTGACCTAATCTCATACTTTTACATGTACCTGTGCAGTTTTCCCAGCACCACTTATTGACGAGGCTGTCCTTTCTCCACTGTACATTCCTGCCTCCTGTGCTTCCTGGACTTGATTAACTATTTCCTTTCCCATATTAGGGAAGTTTTCAACTATAATCTCTTCAAATATCTTCTCAGTCCCTTTCTTTTTCTCTTCTTCTTCTGGAACCCCTATAATTTGAAGGTTGGTGCATTTAATGTTGTCCCAGAGGTCTCTGAGACTGTCCTCTGTTCTTTTAATTCTTTTTTCTTTATTCTGCTCTGCAGTAGTTATTTCCACTATTTTATCTTCCAGGTCACTTATCTGTTCTTCTGCCTCAGTTATTCTGCTACTGATATCATCTAGAGTATTTTTAATTTCATTTATTGTGTTGTTCATCGTTGTTTGTTTCATCTTTAGTTCTTCTAGGTCCTTGTTAAATGTTTCTTGCATTTTGTCCATTCTATTTCCAAGATTTTGGATCATCTTTACTATCATTATTCTGAATTCTTTTTCCAGTAGACTGCCTATTTCCTCTTCATTTGTTAGGTCTGGTGGGTTTTTATCTTGCTCCTTCATCTGCTGTGTGTTTTTCTGTCTCCTCATTTTGCTTATCTTACTGTGTTTGGGGTCTCCTTTTTGCAGGCTGCAGGCTCATAGTTCCCATTGCTTTTGGTGTCTGTCCCCAGTGGCTAAGGTTTGTTCAGTGGGTTGTATAGGCTTCCTGGTGGGGGGACTAGTGCCTGTGTTCTGGTGGATGAGTCTGGATCTTGTCTTTCTGGTGGGCAGGTCCACGTCTGGTGGTGTGTTTTGGGGTGTCTGTGGACTTCTTATGATTTTAGGCAGTCTCTGTGCTAATGGGTGGGGTTGTGTTCCTATCTTGCTGGTTGTTTGGCATAGGATGTCCAGCACTGTAGCTTGCTGGTCGTTGAGTGAAGCTGCATGTCGCTGTTGAGATGGAGATCTCTGGGAGATTCTCGCTGTTTGATATTATGTGAGCTGGGAGGTCTCTTGTGGACCAGTGTCCTGAACTTGGCTCTTCCACCTCAGAGGCAGAGCACTGACTCCTGGCTGCAGCACCAAGAGCCTTTCATCCACACGGCTCAGAATAAAAGGGAGAAAAATTAGAAAGAAAGAATTAGTAGAAGTAGAAAGAAAGAAAGAAAGAAAGAAAGAAAGAAAGAAAGAAAGAAAGAAAGGAGGGAGGGAGGGAGGGAGGGAGGAAGCAAGGAAGAAAGGAGGGAAGGAAGGAAAAAAGAAAGAAAGAAAGAAGATAAAGTAAAATGAAATAAAATATAAAGTTACTAAAATAAAAAATTATTATTAATAAAAAAATTAAAAACAAACAAAAAAACAAAAGAAAACAAACAAACAAAAAAACGGATGGATAGAACCCTAGGACAAATGGTGGAAGCAAAGCTATACAGCATAAATCTTGCTCTCAAAGTCCACCTCCTCAATTTGGGATGATTCTTTGTCTGTTCATGTATTCCACAGACATCACGTTGATTGTGGAGCTCTAATCCGCTGCTTCTGAGGCTGCTGGGAGAGATTTCCCTTTCTCTTCTTTTTTCTCACAGCTCCCAGGGGCTCAGCTTTGGATTTGGCCCCGCCTCTGCGTGTAGGTCGCTGGAGGGCGTTTAGTCTTCGCTCAGACAGGACGGGGTTAAAGGAGCAGCTGATTCAGGGGCTCTGGCTCACTCAGGCCGGAGGGAGGGAGGGGCACGGAGTGCGGGGCGGGCCTACAGCGGCAGAGGCCTGCGTGACGTTGCACCAGCCTGAGGCGCGCCGTGCGTTCTCCTGGGGAAGTTGTCCCTCTATCGCGGGACCCTGGCAGTGGCGAGCTGCACAGGCTCCCAGAAGGGGAGGTGTGTGGATAGTGACCTGTGCTCGCACACAGGCTTCTTGGTGGCGGCAGCAGCAGCCTTAGTGTCTCATGCCCGTCTCCGGGGTCCGCGCTTTTAGCCGCGGCTCGCGCCCGCCTCTGGAGCTCCTTTAAGCAGCGCTCTTAATCCTCTCTCCCCGCGCACCAGGAAGCAAAGAGGTAAGAAAAAGTCTTTTGCGTCTTCGGCAGCTCCAGACTTTTCTCTGGACTCCCTCCCGGCTAGCCGCGGTGCACTAACCTCCTGCAGGCTGTGTTCACACCGCCAACCTCAATCCTCTCCCGGCGCTCCTACCGAAGCCTGAGCCTCAGCTCCCAGCCCCGCCCGCTCCGGCGGGTGAGCAGACAAGCCTCGGGCTGGTGAGTGCCGGTCGGCCCTGATCCTCTGTGCGGGAATCTCTCTGCTTTGCCCTCCGCACCCCTGTTGCTGTGCTCTCCTCCGCGGCCTCGAAGCCTTCTCCCTCTGCCACCCGCCGTCTCCGCCCGTGAAGGGGCTTCTAGTGTGTGGAAACTTTTCCTCCTTCACTGCTCCCTCCCACTGGTACAGGTCCCGTCCCTACCCTTTTGTCTGTTTATTTTTTCTTTTGCCCTACCCAGGTACCTGGGAAGTTTCTGGCCTTTTGGGAGGTCTGAGGTCTTCTGCCAGCCTTCAGTAGGTGTTCTGTAGGAGTTGTTCCACGTGTAGATGTATTTCTGGTGTATCTGTGGGGAGGAAGGTGATCTCCGCGTCTTACTCTTCCGCCATCTTCCCGGAAGCCCTCTGTTAGCTTTCTTTTGTAATGCAATTATTGTCCACATCTTTTGGGCATTTTCCTGCTGAGTTATCTGACTTCTTATTGATTCACAGAAGTTTTTGGTGTATTCTGGAAACTAATTTTTTGTCAGTTTTTTGTGTTGCCATTTCTCTCAATAGTTTCTGGTTTGTCTTTTCATTTTCTTTATGGTATCTTTTGATGAAAAGAAGTTCTTAATCTTATTATAATAGAATTTATAAGTCTTTTCCTAAAATTTATAAGTCTTTTCCTTAATAGCTTGTATCTCATTTAAGGAATAATTTGTTATCCCAAATCAATAGTATACTCTCCTAGATTTTGTTCTGAAAGTTTTAAAGTTACCATCACATTTTGTTTATAATGCATTAGAATTTGATTTTTATATATGACATAAGGTATGGTTTCAGTTTATTTTTTCCATGTGGATAATTAGTTGTTTCAACATCATTAAAAAAAACATTGATTTTCTTCTAATTACCTCTAGAGTTGTCTCTGCCAGATATCAAGATGCCATAAATACATAATTCTCTTTTTTGGCACTGCAATTGGTCAATTTCTTTATCTCTGTGCTTATAAGACACTATCTTAATTAAAATAAATTCATAATAAATCTTTGATATTTGATAGGGCAATTTCCCACGTTTTATTTTATTTTCCAGGTTGTTTAGGTCTTTCTTTGGCCATATAAACTTTAGAATCAGCTTGTTAACTTCCTAGAAGAAATCTGTTGGGATTTAGAAAAAACTTTTTTCACAAAAAATTACAAGTGTATATAAAAATAAGTAGAATGGTATAATGATTCATTATTTTATGAGAGAAAATTATTTTTGTAAGGGAATATGGGGGTTTAATCCAGAAAGATGGTATATTAGTTTGCTAGGGTTGCCAAAATAAAGTACCAGAAACTTGGGTGGCTTAAACAATAGAAATATATTGCCTCAAAGTTCTGGAGGCTAGGTGTCTGAGATCAAGGTGTTTGCAGGGTTGGTTCCTTGTGAAGGAAGTTGGTTCCATGCCTTTCTCCTAGTTTCTGTTTGCTGGCAATCTTTGGCGTTCATTGTAGATGGCATTGTCCCTGTGTCTTCATATGGTTTGCCCTCTGTACATGTCTCTCTTCACATGAGGTTCTTTTTATAAGGACAATATTAGATTAAGGGACTACCTTACTCCAGTATAAACTCATCTTAACTAGTTACATCACAATGACCCTATTTCCAAATAAGGTCACATTCTGAGGTACTGGGAGGTGGTTAGGGCTTCAACATATAAATTTTTTGGGGGACACATTTCAACCCATAATGGATAGCTTGAGGTCACAATGTGGAAGGTCTTGGAGAGCATTTGAAAGGGTTTCATATTTGTCCTGTGGGAAGCTTTTGAAAGTTTTTGAACAGAGTAGTGCTTTGATTAAAAGATATTTCTGAAAAACTGATTTGACAGCAGTGTTTTATCAGAGTTATGGTTAAAACATAACATAAGCTCAAAAATGATTTTTTGGGGGGAGCAATATATGGGAATTCACAGATGGGAAACAGAGAATCAGACTTGGAAAAACATAGGACCAAGTACACTCTAAGGGTCAAGTTAGAATGGTCAGAGTGTTAGATCTGACCATTTTCAGTCTTTGTATTACATCTGGTCAATATTGCTATTCTAAGAGGCAGTATGTGATGATTTACCTTGGGTCATAGATCTGCTATTAGGATTTGTAGGTCAAGTCACCTTGATTAACAGTCCAGATACAATGGAGGAGAGGTAGTTATCCAAAAGAAAGTTGTAGCACTGTAACTAAAGAGCAAATGTCCACAACAAATGTGTAAGGGAAGAACCTAGAGGCAGGGAGCCAGTGAAAAGATCATTTCAAAAGCACAATATGAGGTGATGAGATAATGGACCAGGGTGAAGGAGGTACTATAAGGTAAATTTGATGGTACCCCAAAACTGATTGATAATGAGGTGGGGTTTGCACAGAGTGATTTGAGGGTGATGACAAAAGCAGTGTGGTCAAGAGGGCAAGCTGGTTTTACCGGAAGGTGTAGAAACACTTCTACTTTTTGGTTGTGTAGCATCTAAACATTCTTCATATTTTGGAAAGATTCCAAAACAAGAAGGTAGAGTCCTACCTTCTACCATGGGAGACAAAAGTGTGTGTTCAGGAGCAGATAATCTCCCTCCAATCTTCTTCATACAGTAGCTGAAGTGTAGGTGATGTCACCTAGGCTGGACACAACAGATACACCCATGTGGAGCTTTAGTTCTTTTGGGAGTGATGGAAGAGGGCAGTGGATGGTCAGAGGTTATTTTTTGTGTGTGGCAGAGTTGTGAATCCGGTAGCATAAGAGTAACTGTTTAGTGGTGATGACATCCTCAGCAGCCTGTGACTGCGGTGGGGTGTGGCTGTGTCTTGGTTTCTGTTTATTTTCGAGGCTGGTTTTCCAGCCCTCCCATCAATCCTGTGAGCTAGCCTCTATAGACTTCCAAACAATTCATTTCTACTTAAGTGGAGAGTTTGTTCCTTTTGTTTGGAAAGATGGATGATGATGTACAGAGGCCACCGCAGGGTCGACAGTGACTGGCATTTTAGTCATGATGAGTGAAAGCAAACAGCGTGACAGTCACACAGAAATGTTCAGAGTCAGCTGGATAAGGGCAAGCAGTGCATTCAAGGGGTCAGTAGTGGAGGTAGTTTGTTAGTATCTACCTAAATGTGGTTAAGACAGTTATGACAGTGGATGAATTTGCTGGGGAGAGAGAGTATGAAGAGTGAGAATGCCTAGGGCTAATCTTCGGACTATATCACAGTGAGAGGATAGAACAAAAAAATAAACAACAGCAATCACAGAGGTGGGCAGAAAGGCAATACAGTTCAATCAGGTACGTCAAAGAAGCAGAGAAGTTCAAGGAGAAGCTGAAAAGTCAAATGGTCCATGAAGTGTTCAAAGAGAAGGTGCAATAAGTGTTCAAAGAGAATGAGAACTAACTATAATTTATTCAGTTTGTCACGGGTAGCATTTAAAAAATTATGGATATCAAAGCAAAATATAACATATGTAGTGCTAACGCTCATTTGAATGTGGAAGGTCCTGTGATAAGCACTGTATATTATTGTACGGAAAATAGATATTATTTTCTGCCTTATGTACGTAAAGAAACTGAAACTTAGTGAAATGAAGTAATATGCCTGTGTTCACATGGCCAATAACTTGCAGATCTGGAATAGAAACAGGTTTGTAGGATTCCAGCAACCATGCTCTTAACCACTGCACTATAGTTAGTTCACAAGCATGGCAATACAAATGTTTTTTTTTTTTTTTTCGGCGGTACGTGGGCCTCTCACTGTTGTGGCCTCTCCCGTTGCGGAGCACAGGCTCCGGACGTGCAGGCTCAGCAGCCATGGCTCATGGGCCCAGCCGCTCCGCGGCATGTGGGATCTTCCCGGACCGGGGCACGAACCCGTGTCCCCTGCATCGGCAGGCGGACTCTCAACCACTGTGCCACCAACGAAGCCCATGCAAATGTATTTTAATATACAACTTAAAGCTGAGTTTGCCAGTCCTGTTAAACTTCTTGCTACAACCCAGCAATCTCTCATCCTGTTGATTCATTTGCACCTTGCACCATTTTATAGTTTCATTCTATTGGATCTTTGCCACTTATATATGCAATCACATATGGCCCAGTTTTTAAAATGAACTGTGGTTATGTGTGTAATCTTTGGATTTGAATGATTCTTAGTACCAGAAAGTATACTGAACTTTTGAAAAATATGGACGCCTCTCCTCTCATAATTTGGTTGTTTTGACTTCAGAAAAACAAATGTACATTATCTTCAATAGTTTCCTTAAAATTCACCAGAACACTGATAAAAATCATGTATGCAATGATTTACATGAATGTATATATATGTAAATATATCTAAAATATATCTTTATCTTTAATACAACATTTTAATTTTAGCCTACAAAGAGGAAAACATTCCGAAGTCATCATTTCCCTTGCCTTTTTCCTTTCTCTCTCTTTCATTTTCACATCATAATTTGTTATGGACCTAATAGCGTTTAACTCTTGGCTGTGTCACTTATTAAGTATTTGGCCCTAGGCCAGATATTCAACCACTCCAAGTCTCCATTTTCTCACCTGGAAGTGAAGACTATAATGGTACCTACTTTTTTGGGTTCCTGTGAGGACTCAGATACATTGTGTAGAGCTAAGAATAGTGCCAGACACAGGTTCTCTCAATCTCAATGCAGTGGGCAGGAAAACTTGCTTGCTGGTCTTAGCATGTAGTTGGTTTAGAGCATTCAAATGTCTGTTCCCATCTCTTCTTCCCACCAATTGCCTTCTCTGCTTCATCTTTCCATGTTTTCCACTTTTCATGAAAATATGATTTAAAAGTATTCTTATGTGGCCCTTCTGACTAACCTTACAAATATGATCATTTCATTCACTCAAGTGTTTTCTCAACTTGTAAGTCATTTGTTTCTCACCGTTGCATCATTTTACAGTTCCTTTGTATATCAAGTTATATGTATTTTCAAATTATTTTTCCCACTCCTATTTCTTTGTGTGTGTTGTTGTTATGATGTTGTAGAGGATGTGTTGGGAGAATTAAGTTACAATTCATGCCCTGATACTAACCATCTGTGTTGCTTTGAACAAATCCTTTATGTTGTCTGGGTCTCATTTTTAACTTCTGGAAAATAGGGGATTAGGCTAAGAATGAAAGCTAACATTGAGTGTTTTCTGTGTGCTAGCCACTTTTCCATACGTTTTATAATAATCTATGAAGTAAGCTCTGTGATTATGTCCATTTTACATGAGACAACTGGGGCTTACACTGCTAACTAATTTGTTTCACCTGAGCCAAGTCTGTTTAACATTTGAGTTTGCACTTTAATATCTATAATGATTCTAGAAGGTAATGAACTGCTTGGAACCTAGACTGACATTCTGTTCAGTTTTTTGTTTGTGTATTTTTTTATATATAATTTTTGCACAAAGCAGGGCCAATAGTCTTGATTACCTATCCACTTCAAAATGAAAATTGTTTAGGACTGCTTTGAGGAACTGTAGCTAACCAAACTTTGGGTAAGTTAAAAAAAAAAAAAAAACCCTTATACATGCATTATCAACATTTTGGAAAGAATAAAACTCATTTAAAAAATATTTTGTTTCAGAAAGCATTTAAAAATATAAAACTCAGACTTTTGAATTCAAAATTCTTAGGGGATTCTTATTTCTATCTATGGCTATAGAACTAGGTCCCAGAGTAATGTATAAGATTTTTGTTGTTGTTGTTCTTAACCTTTAAGAATTTATGTTGACTTTGGAATAAATAGTTGTATTTTTGTCTCAAAAATCTGATAAAGATGGTAAATTGGTGTTTACACAGTTTGAGGAAAATAGACCATTAGAGAAGCCAGAGCTAGACCATCTTCTGAGCTGGTTAATTCTCCCATAATGTTAGGAAACTGAACAAATTTTAAAAGGTTCTAAGTTCTCTACTGCCTGCTTGAATTCCTGTCTCTAATGGGAATTATTCAGACCTCTGGAAAAGAGTATGAGTCTTTTTAGGGCTAGCCAAAATTCTAGAGAATTAAAACAAAATATTATCTAACCTTCAGAGCAAAATAGGTTTTCTTTTGTTTGATTTACCATACCTATCAACGTTTCCTAGAATGTGATCCATAAAACACGATTTCTTTGAAAAAAGGATTCTGTGTTCAGATATATTTGGGTAACTCTGGGTGAAATAAAACTGAAAAAAAATGTTTTAAATTGTAGTTCTTCTCAGAGTATTTAGTATTGGAAATGCATTTAATTTTTTGATTGGCAAATTCTCGTTAAACACCTTCCAGGGCCAGACACTGTAGTAGCATTTGGGGCATAGTAGATGCATTATTCCTGCCTTTAGTGAAGTAAGGGCTGGTGAGAATCTCTTGTCATTCTGCAAGCAAATGTAAGGTATGCAGTTTCTCTTACTTTTTAGACCACAGGAATCTTTTCTTCCTTCCTTCTTTATAGTGGAGCACTTCTGGAGACTATCTTTCGGAGGAACATGCTTTGAGAAAAGGTAGGACTACATTTACTAATAGATTCCCTTTATATGACTTTTCTTAGTGTTTTCCCTGAGAAGTCCAGATGCTAGAGAACAAGGCCAGGATGGAAGCAATGAAATAGACCCAACTGATGACTTTACACACCTAGGTTACCTAAGTGCACCCAGCCACGGTGAGGTCAGCACCGGGAACATAGGGACAAGATGGGACACAAGTACTTTGAAGTAGTGAAGTTTTTCAATGATTTAATATCAACAGAGATGCTGATGGATAGCATTTATATTTGGAATTTTTCAAAATATCAATTATCAGTTTGAATTCTAACCAGAGGGTGCATTATCTTTTTTTCTTCCTGGTGGTGGGGAGATGACACCAGGAGATTTCTTTGTGCTCAGAGGATTAAAGAACTCTGGGTATCTTTTCTTTGTGGAGAAGAACCAAGGAGGCAAAGGTTTGAGACGGTGAGAGCAAAGGTGGTGGGTCAGAGAAGAACATGAATCAGGAACACAAGTTGCGGACCTGAAGTATTTCCAACCAGTACTATAAACTAGTCACTTTGCAGAAGTGTTGAGGGTTCTGTGGACAGCAGGTCTTACACTTATATGTACGATTTTACATATAAATATGTAAGACCTGCTGTCCATGGAACGCTCAACACTGTTCTACAAAATGACTAGTTTATAGTACTGAGATGGTATCAGGAAAGGACAAGGCTTTCGATGTTAGATAGATCTGGATTTGAAACTGAGCTTCTTCATTTCTTATTGGGTGCCTGTGACATAATTATTATGCTCTCAACTATGTGCAAAAGTTCTGTGAAGGTTACAAAGATGGAACAAACAGGAACTTTGTCCTCAAAGAGCTAATGATTTGAATAGGAGATAAGGCATGTACTTTTACCTTTGATATAAGGTAGAAAATGAATAAGGATCATAGAGATTATGCAGCGCTATTCAACCTTATATTTTCTGTTTACAATTTCATTCCTTTGAAATAAGGGCCTTTCATTTGCATCTGAAGACTGTATCATAGTGAATCTAATTTCTTAAGAAAGAATACTTTGTTGCCAAACACACCGAAATCACACATATTTTTACTATGCCTGTTTCTAGCAAGTTTTGCTTTTATTTGTTACAATTAGGCATTAAACAGATAATGCTATTTCTACTCATAAACAATTTGAATAATTTGTATAGTACTTTCTAAGTTTCAGCCTGCTTTCACATCTATTTTCTTATTTGTTCCTTGTAATAATTAGATGTGGTAGGAAAGGTACTAGCATTTCTTTTCAACACATGAAGAAACTGAGGCTCAAGATCATTCAGTGATTTACCCAAGTTCAGCAAATGAGGTAGAGTTGGAAATAAAACCACAGTTAATTGTTTCCAATTCCTGTGTTCTTTCTTGCAGATTGTGGTTTGCCAGCTTTTGGACTTCAGAATCTTAAAAAGGCCTCAAACTTATTCCAAGAGATTAGTGAATCCAAATATATACCAAAAATTAACTATAGTCTAAAGAAATACATTCTCACACATATATTCTCCATGCAGTTAAGATGCTATTATGACAAAGATAATGTAACCTCAGTTAAAAATGTAATTAATTCATACTTTTTTTGTTGTTTTGCATTTTCTTCAACTATCATAACCAGTGTCCATTTATTATTATTATTAACACAGAAAAGGAATCCTTGATGCCTACTCCTCTAGAAGGAAAATCATCAACTATTTTAAATAAAATGCAAATCAATCAATTGAAAACAACACTGCAGAGGAAGCTTTTTTCTTTCTTGTCTTTCTTCCTTCCTTCCTTCCTCCCTCCCTCCCTCCCTCCCTCCCTTCCTCTCTTCCTTCCTTCCTTCCTTCTTTCCTTCCTGCTGGTCAATGATTTGGAAGCCTGTGGTTTCTTTGTAGTCCAAAGTGCTATTTTTAGTCTGCGCCCAAAGTCCTGGAATTCTCATATTGACACAGATGGCCAAATTTTCCTCTTGACCAAACTATTGGTGAGACAGGATACAGAAGTCTGTTTCTACCTTTATTTTTGTAATTGCTCTTAACATCTTATGAGATATTCTTAGAATATTTATGATTAGGTGATCCAGAAAAAAAAATTATCCTATAATTTTATATCAGATTAAACTAAAAACTGGTTCTGCTACTGTAACATGAAATGATAAAATCTTTCCATTTAAGTCCTCAATTAAAAGAAGCAGCTTTTTAATTGAGATTTTAAAAAAAAACAAAACTGTGCTATTTTAGGCCTGGAAAAGAACAATGGCAGACCATATGGAAGAAAATCACACAAGAGCGACTTCCCTGGTGGTGCAGTGGTTGGAAGTCCACCTGCCAATGCAGGGGACATGGGTTCGAGCCCTGTCTGGGAAGATCCCACATTCCGCAGAGCAACGAAGCCCGTGCGCCACAACTACTGAAGCCCGTGTACCTCGAGCCCATGCTCTGCAACAAGAGAAGCCACCGCAATGAGAAGCCCGCGCCCCACAACGAAGAGTAGCCCCCGCTTGCCGCAACTAGAGAAAGCCTGCGCTCAGCAAAGAAGAACCAATGCAGACAAAAATAAATTAATTAATTATTTAAAAAAAAAATCACACAAGAGAATGGTGAAATAGGAAGGAGAATCATATCAGCCCCCTCTTTCTATCCCCCTCTCCATTTGTCCCTCATTGCTAGAACACTTTTGATGGTGAAAGAAAATGCTATTAATAATTATGTTGTTATATATTGGACAGTCTGCCCCTAGGAAACTGGGAATCACGATCTTTTTACTTATCACAACAGAACCAAACATAAGAATCAGCTTCAGTAAGGTATGTTTTAAAACATTTGGAAAATTTTAGAATTCCTTTCCCACTCTCTCACACTTGAACTATGACTCCCTGTATTAGCAAAGTGGTATGCGTGCTTCGTTGCTTTATTGTTCAAAGACAGCAAGAATAGAATTCCCTTTAAAATATGTTTGAGTGGTACTCCCATTAATCCTTGTGTTTTAGTTTCATAAGTCTTAGTACTACAGATAAGTGGTTGACAAAAGCAAGTCTTGCCAAATATGCAAATAAGGGAGAATAATTTAAATATTTCTACTTAAAAATGAGTGTGTTCTATTTTTTAAGGAAGTAAAAAGGAAATTCAGTTCAAAAAGATATTTTTCTAAGAATTAATATAAATTTTCAAATTGTTTAACATCTTTTCCCATTTTTCTTCATTAAGTTCACCATTTCTTGTACTCTGCTTTTTTTCCATTAATTTAATTTGTTTGCATGTTGCCACTTCCTACTGGTTAATTATTGGCTAATTTATTTTAAAAAGATGAAAATGGTTGACTATTCTAAAGATTAAAAAGCAGACCTCTCCCCCACTAACGTAGATGATGTGCTGAGACTCTTACAAATATTCCAAAAGGAAATAATTCCAAGAAAATAATTTATAATTATTTTTAAAGAAAGAGAAAACACAATGTGCTTTAATACCCAGAAAAGATGGCTGACATAATCACATAAGTATTCTGACCATCTTTTCAGGAATTTAAGGAGACCAGTACTGGTAGATTATGTTTAGAACCTTTTTGCTATTGCAAGGAGAGGGAAGGAAGTTGGTAAATTTTAAAGAATATAGTTGGAAAATTTTTTTCAGGATTTTAGATGGTTTAAGTTGTTTTTTATTTATGCAAAATTATATACTTTTAAAAATTTTGTGCTCTGCTTGCAAACAATTTTTCAGTCAACTCTCATTATTCATGGTGTTTATTTCTATCACGTCACTATGAATACTGAAGTTCCACTCCTAGGCAAAATATAGAGTTAAGTTCCTGTGAATCTCCGGTCACAACATTTTTTTTTTTTTTAACATCTTTATTGGAGTGTAATTGCATTACAATGGTGTGTTAGTTTCTGCTTTATAACAAAGTGAATCAGTTATACATATACATATGTTCCCATATCTCTTCCCTCTTGCGTCTCCCTCCCTCCCACCCTCCCTATCCCACCCCTCTAGGTGGTCACAAAGCACTGAGCTGATCTCCCTGTGCTATGCGGCTGCTTCCCACTAGCTATCTATTTTACGTTTGGTAGTGTATATATGTGCATGCCACTCTCTCACTTTGTCCCAGCTTACCCTTCCCCCTCCCCATAGCCTCAAGTTCATTCTCTAGTAGGTCTGTGTCTTTATTCTCGTCTTGCCACTAGGTTCTTCATGACCATTTTTTTTTCTTAGATTCCATATATATGTGTTAGCATATGGCATTTATTTTTCTCTTCCTGACTTACTTCACTCTGTATGACAGACTCTAGGTCCATCCACCTCGCTACAAATAACTCAATTTGGTTTCTTTTTATGGCTGAGTAATATTCCATTGTATATATATGCCACATCTTCTTTATCCATTCATCTGTCAATGGACACTTAGGTTACTTCCATGTCCTGGCTATGGTAAATAGAGCTGCAATGAACATTTTGGTACATGTCTCTTTTTGAATTATGGTTTTCTCAGGGTATATGCCCAGTAGTGGGATTGCTGGGTCATATGGTAGTTCTATTTTTAGGTTTTTAAGGAACCTCCATACTGTTTTCCATAGTGGCTGTATCAATTTACATTCCCACCAACAGTGCAAGAGGGTTCCCTTTTCTCCACACTCTCTCCAGCATTTATCGTTTGTGGATTTTTTGATGATGGCCATTCTAACCAGTGTGAGATGATATCTCATTGTAGTTTTGATTTGCATTTCTCTAATGATTAATGATGTTGAGCATTCTTTCATGTGTTTGTTGGCAATCTATATATCTTCTTTGGAGAAATGTCTGTTTAGGTCTTCTGCCCATTTTTGGATTGGGTTGTTTGTTTTCTTGATATTGAGCTACATGAGCTGCTTGTAAATTTTGGAGATTAATCCTTTGTCAGTTGCTTCATTTGCAAATATTTTCTCCCATTCTGAGGGTTGTCTTTTGGTCTTGTTTATGGTTTCCTTTGCTGTGCAAAAGCTTTTAAGTTTCATTAGGTCCCATTTGTTTATTTTTGTTTTTATTTCCATTTCTCTAGGAGGTGGGTCAAAAAGGATCTTGCTGTGATTTATGTCATAGAGTGTTATGCCTATGTTTTCCTCTAAGAGTTTGAGGGTGTCTGGCCTTACATTTAGGTCTTTAACCCATTTTGACTTTATTTTGTGTATGGTATTAGGGAGTGTTCTAATTTCATACTTTTACAAGTAACTGTCCAGTTTTCCCAGCACCACTTTTTGAAGAGGCTCTTTTCTCCACTGTATATTCTTGCCTCCTTTATCCAAGATAAGGTGACCATATGTGTGTGGGTTTATCTCTGAGCTTTCTATCCTGTTCCATTGATCTATCTTTCTGTTTTTGTGCCAGTACCATACTGTCTTGATTACTGTAGCTTTGTAGTACAGTCTGAGTCAGGTAGTCTGATTCCTCCAACCCCGTTTTTCTTTCTCAAGATTGCTTTGGCTATTCAGGGTCTTTAGTGTTTCCATACAAATTATGAAATTTTTTGTTCTGGTTCTGTGAAAAATGCCAGTGGTAGTTTGATAGGGATTGCATTGAATCTGTAGATTGCTTTGGGGAGTAGAGTCATTTTCACAATGTTGATTCTTCCAATCCAAGAACATGGTATATCTCTCCATCTATTTGTATCATCTTTAATTTCTTTCATCAGTGTCTTATAATTTTCTGCATACAGGTCTTTTGTCTCCTTAGGTAGGTTTATTCCTAGATATTTTATTCTTTTTGTTGCAATGGTAAATGAGAGTGTTTTCTTAATTTCACTTTCAGATTTTTCATCATTATATAGGAATGCTAGAGATTTCTGTGCATTAACTTTGTATCCTTCTACTTTACCAAATTCATTGATTAGTTCTAGTAGTTTTCTGGTAGCATCTTTAGGATTCTCTATGTATAGTGTCATGTCATCCTCAAACATTGACAGCTGTACTTCTTCATTTCCGATTTGGATTCCTTTTATTTCTTTTTCTTCTCTGATTGCTGTGGCTAAAACTTCCAAAACTATGTTGAATAATAGTGGTGAGAGTGAGCAACCTTGTCTTGTTCCTGATCTTAGTGGAAATAATTTCAGTTTTTCACCATTGAGAATTATGTTGGCAGTGGGTTTGTCATTTATAGCCTTTATTATGTTGAGGAAAGTTCCCTCTATGCCTACTTTCTGCAGGGTTTTTATCATAATTGTGTGTTGAATTTTGTTGAAAGCTTTCTCTGCATCTATTGAGATGATCGTATGGTTTTTATTCTTCAATTTGTTAATATGGTGTATCACATTGATTGATTTGTGTATATTGAAGAATCCTTGCATTCCTGGGATAAACCCCAATTGATCATAGTGTATGATCATACTAATGTGCTGTTGGATTCTGTTTGCTAGTATTTTGTTGAGGATTTCTGCATCTGTGTTCATCAGTGCTATTGGCCTGTTGTTTTCTTTTTTTGTGTCATCTTTGTCTGGTTTTGGTATCAGGGTGATGGAGTCTCGTAGAATGAGTTTGAGAGTGTTCCTCCCTCTGCTATATTTTGGAAGAGTTTGAGAAGGATAGGTGTTAGCTGTTCTGTAAATGTTTGATAGAATTCGCCTATGAAGCCATCTAGTCCTGGGCTTTTGTTTGTTAGAAGATTTTTAATCACAGTTTCAATTTCAGTGCTTGTGATTGGTCTGTTCATATTTTCGATTTCTTCCTGGTTCAGTCTTGGCACGTTGTGCATTTCTAAGAATTTGTCCATTTCTTCCAGGTTGTCCATTTTATTGGCATAGAGTTACTTGTAGTAATCTCTCATGATCCTTTGTATTTCTGCAGTGTCAGTTGTTACTTCTTCTTCATTTCTAATTGTATTGATTTGAGTCTTCTCCCTTTTTTTCTTGATGAGTCTGGCTAAAGGTTTACCAATTTTGTTTATCTTCTCAAAGAACCAGATTTTAGTTTTATTGATCTTTGCTATCATTTCCTTCATTTCTTTTTCATTTATTTCTGATCTAATCTTTATGATTTCTTTCCTTCTGCTAACTTTGGGGTTTTTTTGTTCTACTTTCTCTAATTGCTTTAGGTGTAAGGTTAGGTTGTTTATTTGAGATATTTCTTGTTTCTTAAGGTAGGACTGTATTGCTAGAAACTTCCCTCTTAGAACTGCTTTTGCTGCATCCCATAGGTTTTGGGTCATCATGTTTTCATTGTCATTTGTTTCTAGGTATTTTTTGATTTCCTCTTCGATTTCTTCAGTGATCTCTTGTTTATTAAGTAGTGTATTGTTTAGCCTCCATGTGTTCTTATTTTTTACAGGTTTTTCCTGTAATTGATATTTAGTCTCATAGCATTGTGGTCAGAAAAGATACTTGATCCAATTTCAATTTTCTTAAATTTACCAAGGCTTGATTTGTGACCCAAGATATGGTCTATCCTGGAGAATGTTCCATGAGCACTTGAGAAGAATGCGTATTCTGTTGTTTTTGGATGGAGTGTCCTATAAATATCAATTAAGTCCACCTTGTTTAATGTATCATTTAAATCTTGTGTTTCCTTATTTACTTTCATTTTGGATGATCTGTCCATTGGTGAAAGTGGGGTGTTAAAGTCCCCTACTATGACTGTTTTACTGTTGGTTTCCCCTTTTATGGCTGTTAGTATTTGCCTTATGTATTGAGGTGCTCCTATGTTGGCTGCATAAATATTTACAATTATTATACCTCCTTCTTGGATCAATCCCTTGATCCTTATGTAGTGTCCTTCTTTGTCTCTTGTAATAGTCTTTATTTTAAAGTCTGTTGTGTCTGATATGAGAATTGCTACCCCAGCTTTCTTTTGATTTCCATTTGCTTGGAATATCTTTCTCAATCCCCTCACTTTCAGTCTGTATGTGTCCCTAGGTCTGAAGTGGGTCTCTTGTAGACAGCATATATACAAGTCTTGTTTTTGTATCCATTCAGCCAGTCTATGTCTTTTGGTTGGAGCATTTAATCCATTTACATTTAAGGTAATTATCGATATGTATGTTCCCATTACCATTTTCTTAATTGTTTTGGGTTTGTTATTGTAGATCTTTTCCTTCTCTTGTGTTTCTTGCCTAGAGAAGTTCCTTTAGCATTTGTTGTAAAGCTGGTTTGGTGGTGCTGAATTCTCTTAGCTTTTGCTTGTCTGTAAAGCTTTTAATTTCTCCATCAAATCTGAATGAGATGCTAGCTGGGTAGACTAATCTTGGTTATAGGTTTTCCTCCTTCATCACTTTTAATGTCCTGCCAGTCCCTTCTGGCTTGCAGAGTTTCTGCTGAAAGATCAGCTGTTAACCTTATGGGGATTCCCTTATGTGTTACTTGTTGTTTTTCCCTTGCTGCTTTTAATATTTTTTCTTTGTATTAATTTTTGACAGTTTGATTAATATGTGTCTTGGCGTGTTTCTCCTTGGATTTATCTTGTATGGGACTCTGTGCTTCCTGGACTTGATTGACTATTTCCTTTCCCATATTAGGGAAGTTTTCAACCATAATCTCTTCAAATATTTTCTCAGTCCCTTTCTTTTCCTCTTCGTCTTCTGGGACCCCTATAATTAGAATGTTGGTGTGTTAAATGTTGTCCCAGAGGTCTCTGAGACTGTCCTCAGTTCTTTTCATTCTTTTTTCTCTATTCTGCTCTGCAGTACTTATTTCCACTATTTTATCTTCCTGGTCACTTATCTGTTCTTCTGCCTCAGTTATTCTGCTATTGATCCCTTCTAGAGAATTTTTAATTTCATTTATTGTGTTGTTCATCACTGTTTGTTTGCTCTTTAGTTCTTCTTGGGCCTTGTTAAACGTTTCTTGTATATTCTCTATTCTATTTCCAGTATTTTGGATCATCTTTACTATCATTTTTCTGAATTCGTTTTCAGGTAGACTGCCTATTTCCTCTTCATTTGTTAGGTCTGGTTGGTTTTTGCCTTTCTCCTTCATCTGCTGTTTGTTTTCCTGTTTTCTTATTTTGATTAACTTACTGTGTTTGGGGTCTCCTTTTCGCAGGCTGCAGGTTCTTAGTTCTTGTTGTTTTTGGTGTCTGTCCCCAGTGGCTAAAGTTGGTTCAGTGGGTTGTGTAAGCTTCCTGGTGGAAGGGACTACTGCCTGTGTTCTGGTGGATGAGGCTGGATCTTGTCTTTCTGGTGGGCAGGTCCACGTCTGATGGTGTGTTTTGGGATGTCTGTGGCTTTATTATGATTTTAGGCAGCCTCTCTGCTAATGGATGGGGTTGTGTTCCTGTCTTGCTAGTTGTTTGGCATAGGATGTCCTGCACTGTAGCTTGCCAGTCGTTGAGTGAAGCTGGGTCTTCACATTGAGTTGGAGATCTGTGGGAGATTTTCTCCGTTTGATATTACGTGGAGCTGTGAGGTCTCTTGTGGACCAGTGTCCTGAACTTGGCTCTCCCACCTCAGAGGCACAACCCTGACACCTGGCTGGAGCATCAAGTGCCTGTCACCCACATGGCTCAGAATAAAAGGGAGAAAAAATAGAAAAAGAAAGAAAGAAAGAAAGAAGGAAAGAAAGAAAGAGAGGGAAAGAAAGAAGATAAGATAAAGTAAAGTAAAATAAACTTATTAAAATAAAAAATAATTATTAAGAAAAATTTTTGAAAAAGAAAAGGAAAAAAACCAGAAAATGGACAGACAGAACCCTGGGACAAATGGTAAAAGCAAAGCTATACAGACAAAATCACAGACAGAAGCATACACATACACACACTCACCAAAAGAGAAAAAGTGGGAAAAAAAATATATATCTTTGCTCTCAAAGTCCACCTCCTCAATTTGGGATGATTCGTTTTCTATTCAGATATTCTACAGATGCAGGGTACATCAAGCTGATTGTGGAGATTTAATCCGGTGCTCCTGAGGCTGCTGGGAGATGTTTCCCTTTCTCTCCTTCGTTCACACAGCTCCCGGGGTTCAGCTTTGGATTTGGCCCCTCCTCTGCGTTTAGGTCACCTGAGGGTGTCTGTTCTCTGAGACAGGACGGGGTTAAAGGAGCAGCTGATTCGGGGGCTCTCGCTCATTCAGGCCGGGGGGAGGGAGGGGTATGGATGCAGGGCGAATCTGTGGCGGCAGAGGCCAGCGTGACTTTGCAACAGCCTGAGGCGCGCTGTGCGTTCTCCCGGGGAAGTTGTCCCTGGATCCCGGGACCCTGGTAGTGGCGGGCTGCACAGGCTCCCAGGACGGGAGGTGTGGATAGTGACCTGTGGTCTCACACAGGCTTCTTGGTGTGAGCAGCAGCAGCTTTAGCGTCCCATGCCCATCTCTGGGGTCCGCGCTGATAGCCACGGCTAGCACCCGTCTCTGGAGCTCCTTTAAGGGGTGCTCTGAATCCTCTCTCCTCGCGCACCAGGAAACAAAGAGGGAAGAAAAAGTCTCTTGCCTCTTCGGCAGGTCCAGACTTTTCCCCGGACTCCCTCCCAGCTAGCTGTGGCGCACTAGCCCCCTTCAGGCTGTGTTCAGGCAGCCAACCCCAGTCCTCTCCAGGTGCTCCGGCTGAAGCCTGAGCCTCAGCTCCCAGCCCCGCCCGCCCCGGCGGGGGAGCAGACAAGCCTCTTGGGCTGGTGAGTGCCGCTCAGCACCGATCCTCTGTACGGAAATCTCTCCGCTTTTCCCTCCGCACCCCTGTTGTTGCGCTCTCCTCCGCAGCTCCGAGGCTCCCCACCTCCGCCACCCGCAGTGTCTGCCCGGGAAGGGGCTTCCTAGTGTGTGGAAACCTTTTCTCCTTCACAGCTCCCTCCCAGATGTGCAGGTCCCGTCCCTATCCTGTCTCTGATTTTTCTTTTTTTTTTTTTTTTTTGCCCTACCCAGGTACGTGGGGAGTTTCTTGCCTTTTGGGAGGTCTGAGGTCTTCTGCCATCGTTCAGTAGGTGTTCTGTAGGAGTTGTTCCACGTGTAGATGTATTTCTGATGTATTTGTGGAGAGGAAGGTGATCTCTGTCTCTTACTCTTCCGCCATCTTGAAGTTCCTCTTCAGGTCACAACATTTTTATCAACTTATCAATATATAACCTTGGGGCTTCCCTGGTGGCGCAGTGGTTGAGAGTCCGCCTGCCGATGCAGGGGACACGGGTTCATGCCCCGGTCCGGGAAGATCCCACATGCCGCGGAGCGGCTGGGCCCGTGAGCCATGGCCGCTGAGCCTGCGTGTCCGGAGCCTGTGCTCCGCAACAGGGGAGGCCACAACAGTGAGAGGCCTGCGTGTCGCAAATAAATAAATAAATAAAATAAAATAAATTAAAAAATATATATATATAACCTTGTTTTTAATAGGTGTTTCATTAAAAAAAATTTTTTTATTGGAGTATAATTGCTTTACAATGGTGTGTTAGTTTCTGCTGTACAGCAAAGTGAATCAGCTATACATATACATATATTCCCTCGTTTTTGGATTTCCTTCCCATTTAGGTCACCACTGAGCAATGAGCAGAGCACCCTGTGCTATACAGTAGGTTCTCGTTAGTTATCTGTTTTATACATAGTAGTGCATATATGTCAATCCCAATCTCCCAATTCATCCCACCATCTCCTTCCCCCTTGGGATCCATATGCTTGTTCTCTATGTCTGTGTCCTTATTTCTTTTTCTCTTTCTTTCTTTTTTTTTTTTTTTTTTGTGGTACACGGGCCTCTCACTGTTGTGGCCTCTCCCCTTGCGGAGCACAGGCTCTGGACGCGCAGGCTCAGCGGCCATGGCTCACGGGACCAGCTGCTCTGCGGCATGTGGGAACTTCCCAGACCGGGGCATGAACCCTTGTCCCCTGCATCGGCAGGCGAACTCTCAACCACTGCACCACCAGGGAAGCCCCCTATTTCTGCTTTGCAAATAAGTTCATCTGTATCATTTTTCTAGATTCCAAATACAAGCAATATTATATGATAATATAATATATGTTTTTCTCTTTCTGACTTACTTCACTCTGTATGACAGTCTCTAGGTCCATTCACATCTCTGCAAATGGCACAATTTCATTCCTTTGTATGGCTGAGTAATATTCCATTGTACATATGTACCACATCTTCTTTATCCATGATGGACATTTAGGTGGCTTCCATGTCCTGCCTATTGTAAATAGTGCTGCAGTGAACATCAGGGTGCAAGTATCTTTTTTTTTCTTTTTTAACGTTTTTATTGGAGTATAATTGCTTTACAATGGTGTGTTAGTTTCTGCTTTATAAAAAAGTGAATCAGTTATGTATATACATATGTCCCCATATCTCTTCACTCTTGCCTCTCCCTCCCTCCCACCCTCCCTATCCCACCCTTCTAGCTGATCATAAAGCACCGAGCTGATCTCCCTGTGCTATGCAACTGCTTCCCACTAGCTACCTATTTTACATTTGGTATTGTATATATGTCCATGCCGCTCTCTCACTTTGTCCCAGCTTACCCTTCCCCCTCCCCATATCCTCAAGTCCATTCTCTAGTAGGTCTGCATCTTTATTCCCTTCTTGCCCCTAGGTTCTTCATGACCATTTTCTTTTTTTTTAGATTCCATATATATGTGTTAACATACAGTATTTGTTTTTCTCTTCCTGACTTACTTCACTCTGTATGACAGACTCTAGGTTCATCCACCTCACTACAAATAATTCAATTTTGTTTCTTTTTATGACTGAGTAATATTCCATTGTATATATGCGCCACATCTTCTTTATCCATTCATCTGTTGATGGACACTTAGGATGCTTCCATGTCCTGGCTATTGTAAATAGAGCTGCAATGAACATTGTGGTATATGACTCTTTTTGAATTATGGTTTTCTCAGGTTATATGCCCAGTGGTGGGATTGTTAGGTCACACTGTAGTTCTATTTTTAGTTTTTTTGAGGAACCACCATACTGTTTTCCATAGTGGCTGTATCAATTTACATTCCCACCAACAGTGCAGGAGGGTTCCCTTTTCTCCACACCCTCTCCAACATTTATTGTTTGTAGATTTTTTTGATGATGGCCATTCTGACTGATGTGAGGTATACCTCATTGTAGTTTTGATTTGCATTTCACTAATAATTAGTGATGCAGAGCATCTTTTCATGTGCCTCTTGGCCAGCTATATATCTTTGTAGAAATGTCTGTTTAGTTCTCCTGCCCATTTTTTGATTGAGTTGTTTGTTTTTTTGATATTGAGCAGCATGAGCTGTTTATATATTGTGGAGATTAATCCTTTGTCCATTCATTCATTTGCAAATATTTTCTCCTAATCTGAGGCTTGTCTTTTCATCTTGTTTATGGTTTCCTTTGCTGTGCAAAAGCTTTTAAGTTTCATTAGGTCCCATTTGTTTATTTTTGTTTTTATTTCCATTTCTCTAGGAGGTGGATCAAAAAAAGATCTTGCTGTGATTTATGTCAAAGAGTGTTCTTCCTGTGTTTTCCTCGAAGAGTTTTATAGTGTCTCATCTTACATGTAGGTCTTTAATCTATTTTGAGTTTAGTTTTGTGTATGGTGTTAGGGAGTGTTCTAATTTCATTCTTTTACATGTAGCTGTCCAGTTTTCCCAGCACCAGTTATTGAAGAGGCTGTCTTTTCTCCACTGTATATCCTTGCCTCCTTTGTCATAGATTAGTTGACCATAGGTGTGTGAGTGTATTTCTGGGCTTTCTATCCTGTTCCATTGATCTGTATTTCTGTTTTTATGCCAGTACCATACTGTCTTGATTACTGTAGCTTTGTAATATAGTCTGAAGTCACGGAGTCTGATTCCACCAGCTCCGCTTTTTTCCCTCAAGACTGCTTTGGCTACTCAGGGTCTTTTGTGTCTCCATACAAATTTTAAGATTTTTTGTTCTGGATCTGTAAAAAATGCCATTGGTCATTTGATAGGGATTGCATTGAATTTGTAGATTGCTTTGGGTAGTATAGTCATTTTCACAATATTGATTCTTCAAATCCAAGGACATGATATATCTATCCATCTGTTGGTATCATCTTTAATTTCTTTCATCAACATCTTAGAGTTTTCTGCATACAGTTCTTTTGTCTCCCTAGGTAGGTTTATTCCTAGGTATTTTATTCTTTTTGTTGCAGTGGTAAATGGGAGTGTTTCATTAATTTCTCTGTCAGATTTTTCATCATTAGTGTATAGGAATGCAAGAGATTTCTGTGCATTAATTTTGTACCCTGCAACTTTACCAAATTCATTGATTAGCTCCAGTAGTTTTCTGGTGGCATCTTTAGGATTCTCTATGTATTGTATCGTGTCATCTGCAAACAGTGACAGTTTTACTTCTTCTTTTCCAATTTGTATTTCTTTTATTTATTTTTTTTCTCTGATTGCTGTGGCTAGGACGTCCAAAACTATGTTGAATAATAGTGGTTCAACACTATTGAGTGGATATCCTTGTCTTCTTCCTGATCTTAGAGGAAATGCTTTCAGTTTTTCACCATTGAGAATGATGTTTGCTGTGGGTTTGTCGTATATGGCCTTTATTACGTTGAGGTAGGTTCCCTCTATGCCCTTTCTGGAGTTTTTATCATAAATTGGTGTTGAATTTTGTCAAAGGCTTTTTCTGCATCTATTGAGATGATCATATGGTTTTTATTCTTCAATTTGTTAATATGGTGTATCACATTGATTGATTTGCATATATTGAAGAATCCTTGCATCCCTGGGATAAATCCCACTTAATCATGGTGTATGATCCTTTTAATGTGTTGGATTCTGTTTGCTAGTATTTTGTTGAGGATTTTGCATCTATATTCATCAGTGATATTGATCTGTAATTTTCTTGTTTTGTAGTATCTATGTCTGGTTTTGGTATCAGGGCGATTGTGCCCTCGTAGAATGAGTTTGGGAGTGTTCCTTCCTCCACAATTTTTTGGAAGAGTTTGACAAGGATGGGTGTTAGCTCTTCTCTAAATGTTTGATAGATTTTGCCTGTGAAGCCATCTGGTCCTGGACTTTTCTTTGTTGGAAGATTTTCAGTCACAGTTTCAATTTCATTACTTGTAATTGGTCTGTTCATATTTTCTATTTCTTCCTGGTTCAGTCTTGGAAGGTTATACCTTTCTAAGGATTTGTCCATTTCTTCCAGGTTGTCCATTTTATTGGCATAGAGTTGCTTGTAGTAGTCTTTTAGGATGCTCTGTATTTCTGCAGTGTCTTTTGAAACCTCTCCTTTTTCATTTCTAATTTTATTGATTTGAGTCCTCTCCCTCTTTTTCTTGATGAGTCTGGCTAATGGTTTTTCAATTTTGTTTATCTTCTCAAAGAACCAGCTTTTAGTTTTATTGATTTTTGCTATTGTTTTCTTTGTTTCTATTTCATTTATTTCTGCTCTGATCTTTATGATTTCTTTCCTCCTGCTAACTTTGGGTTTTGTTTGTTCTTCTTTCTCTAGTTCCTTTAGGTGTAAGTTTAGATTGTTTATTTGAGATTTTTCTTGTTCCTTGAGGTAGGCTTTTATAGCTATAAACTTCCCTCTTAGAACTACTTTTGCTGCATTCCGTATGTTTTGGATTGTTTTGTATTCATTGTCATTTGTGTCTAGGTATTTTTTGATTTCCTCTTTGATTTCTTCAGTGATCTCTTGGTTATTTAGTAACGTATTGTTTAGCCTCCATGTGTTTGTGTGTTTTACGTTTTTTTCCCTATATTTGATTTCTAATCTCATAAAGTTGTGGTCAGAAGAGATGCTTGATATGATTTCAGTTTTCTTAAATTTACTGAGGCTTGATTTGTGACCACGATATGATCTATCCTGCAGAATATTCTGTGTGCACTTGAGAAGAAAGTGTAATCTGTTGTTTTTGAAAGGAATGTCCTGTAAATATCAATTAAATCTATGTGGTCTATTGTGTCATTTAAAGCTTGTGTTTTCCTCATTAATTTTCTGTTTGGATGATCTGTCCATTTGTGTTAAGTGAGGTGTTAAAGTCCCCCACTATTATTGTGTTACTGTCGATTTCCTCTTTTATAGCTGTTAGCAGTTGCCTTATGTATTGAGGTGCTCCTATGTTGGGTGCATATATATTTATAATTGTTATATCTTCTTCTTGGTTTGATCCTGTGATCATTATGTAGTGTCCTTCCTTGTCTCTTGTAACATTCTTTATTTAAAGTCTATTTTATCTGATATGAGTATTGCTGCTCCAGCTTTCTTTTGATTTCCATTTGCATGGAATATCTTTTTCCATCCCCTCACTTTCAGTCTGTATGTGTCCCTAGGTCTGAAGTGGGTCTCTTGTAGACAGCATATATATGGGTCATGTTTTTGTATCCATTCAGCAAGCCTGTGTCTTTTGGTTGGAGCATTTAATCCATTCACGTTTAAGGTAATTGTCGATATGTGTGTTCCTATTACCATTTTCTTAATTGTTTTGGGGTTTTTTTTTGTAAGTCCTTTTCTTGTCTTGTGTTTCCCACTTAGAGAAGTTCCTTTAGCATTTGTCTTAGAGCTGGTTTGGGGGTGCTGAATTCTCTTAGCTTTTGCTTGTCTCTAAAGCTTTTGACTTCTCCATCAAATCTGCATGAGATCCTTACTGGGTAGAGTAATCTTGGTTGTAGGTTTTTCCCTTTCATCACTTTAAGTATATCATGCCACTCTCTTCTGGCTTGTAGAATTTCTGCTGAGAAATCAGCTGTTAACCTTATGTTATTTGTCATTTTTCCCTTGCTGCTTTCAATAATTTTTCTTTGTCTTTAATTTTTGCCAATTTGATTACTATGTGTCTCAGCATTTTTTTCCTTGGTTTTATCCTGTCTGGGAGTCTCTGTACTTCCTGGACTTGGGTGGCTATTTCCTTTCCTATGTTAGGGAAGTTTTTCACTATAATCCCTTCAAATATTTTCTCGGGTCCTTTCTCTGTCTCTTCTCCTCTGGAACCCCTATAATGTGAATGTTGTTGCGTTTAATGTTGTCCCAGAGGTCTCTTAGGCTGTCTTCATTTCTTTTCGTTCTTTTTTCTTTATTCTGTTCCGCAGCAGTGAATTCCACCATTCTGTCTTCCAGGTCACTTATCTGTTGTTCTGCTTCAGTTATTCTGCTACTGATTCCTTTTAGTGTATTTTTCATTTCAGTTATTGTATCGTTCATCTCTGTTTGTTTGTTCTTTAATTCTTCTAGATATTTGTTAAATATTTCTTGCACCTTCTCGATCTTTGTCTCCATTCTTTTTCCGAGGTCCTGGATCATCTTCACTATCATTATTCTAAGTTTTTTTTCTGGAAGGTTGCCTATCTCCACTTCATTTAGTTGTTTTTCTGGGGTTTTATCTTGTTCCTTCATCTGGTACATAGCCCTCTGCCTTTTCATCTTGTCTATCTTTCTGTGAATGTTGTTTTTGTTCCACAGGCTGTAGGACTGTAGTTCTTCTTCTTTCTGCTGTCTGCCCTCTTGTGAATGAGGCTATCTAAGAGACTTATGCAAGTTTTCTGATGGGAGGGACTGGTGGTGGGTAGAGCTGGCTGTTGCTCTGGCGGGTAGAGCTCAGTAAAACTTTAATCTGCTTGACAGCTGATGGGTGGGTGGGGCTGGGGTCCTCCCCTGTTGGCTGTTTGGCCTGAGGCGACCCAACACTGGAGCCTACCTGGGCTCTGTGGTGGGGCTAATGGTGGACTCTCGGAGGGCTCACACCAAAGAGTACTTCCCAGAACTTCTGCCAGCGTCTTTGTCCTCACGGTGAGACAGAGCCAACCCCCGCCTCTGTAGGAGACCCTCCAACACTAGCAGGTAGGTCTGGTTCAGTCTCCTATGGGGTCACTACTCCTTCCCCTGGGTCCCGATGCACACATCACTTTGTGTGTGCCCTCCAAGAGTGGAGTCTCTGTTTCCCCCAGTCATGTCAAAGTACTGCAATCAAATCCCACTAACCTTCAAAGTCTGATTTTCTAGGAATTCCTCCTCCCATTGCCGGACCCTAGATATGGAAGCCTGATATGGGGCTCAGAACCTTCACTCCAGTGGGTGGACTTCTGTGGTATAAGTGTTCTCCAGTCTGTGAGTCACCCACCCAGCAGTTATGGGATTTGATTTTATTATGATTGCACCCCTCCTACCATCTCATTGTGGCTTCTCCTTTGTCTTTGGATGTGGGTTATCTTTTTTGGTAAGTTCCAGTGTCTTCCTGTCAATGACTGTTCAGCAGTTAGTTGTGATTCTGGTGTTCTTGCAAGAGGGAGTGAAGGCATGTCCTTCTACTCTGCCAACTTGAGCCAATTCTAGTGTCCCTTAAGTTTTAAATGTATCCCAGTTGTATTGTCTTACTCTGTTTTATGCTCTTAAGAAGTTTGTGGTATACTAATTTTGTAAAGGTGAACATTTTAGATTAATATGAATACTTGTTTGTATAGGCTATGTTTCCTCTTTGAACTTGGAAAATCTCTGGCATCTAAAATTGATAAAAATTCTGATGCCAGTCTAAATCTCAGATCTTTGTAGTGTACCTGTTAACTCCTCCTCTCTGTGCCCCCTTTGGAAGATTTTAGGAATTTTTTCTTTTCCTTGAAAAAATGAAAATTCATGTGTATTTGGACTTTTTGAATTGGAACATTTATATCTTTCTGTAGTTCTGGGAAATTTTCTACTTTTATTTCATTTGTTATATCTTTTCCTCTATTCTCTCTATGATGACAGAAATCCTATTAAATGAATTATAAACGTCTGAATCTAGATGACATATTTCTTTACGTTTCTTTTCTATATTTAACACATTGTCCTTTCATATTGTGTTCTGGATGCATAAGTTGATTTAAATTTCTAACTCAAATATTTATCTTCAGTCATGTACATTATGCTCTTCAGTCCATGTGTCAAGTTTTAGCAAAAAACTTACATGTATATTCATATAGAGTTAATTTTTATATATGGTGTAAGGGGTAGGGTACAAACTCATTCTTTTGCAGGTGGATATCAAGTTGCTCAAGCATCATTTGTTAAAAGGATTATTCTTTCCCCTTTGAATTGTCTTGGCTCCCTTGTTGAAAATCAGTTTACCATAAATGCATGGGTTTCTTTCTGGACTGTCAATTTTATTCCATTGAGCTATATGTCTAGTCTTATGTCATATCACACTGTCTCAATCATTGTAGCTTTGTACTGAGTTTTAGAATCAGTGAGCTCTCCAACTTTGTCCTTTTCAAGATTGATTTGGCTTTTCTGGGTCCCTTGCGTTTCCCTTTGAATTTAGAATCAACTTGTCAATTTCTGCAAAAATGACAGCTGTGACTTTGATAGGAATTGTATTTGAATCTGTAGATCAATGTAGCATGTACTGACATGTTAGCAATACCAAGCCTTCCAAATCCATGAATGTGGGATGTCTTCCCATTTGTTTAGATCTTCTTTAATTGCTTTCAATGATGTTTTATAGCTTTTAGTATATAAGTTTTACACTCCATTTGTTAAATTTATTTTAAATATTTTACTTGTTTGAATGCTATTATAAATGAGATTATTTTCTTAGTTTCATTTTTGGATTGTTCATTGCTAGTACACAGAAATGTAAGTGACTTTTATATACTAATCTTTTATCCTGGCAATCTTGCTGAACTTGTTTATTAGTTCTAATAGCTTGTGTGTGTGCATGTGTATTCGTTAGGACTTTCTACACACAAGACTATATCATCCATGAATAGAGATAATTTCACTTCTTTTTTTCCAACCTGGGTACCTTTTTTATTTTTCTTGCTCAATGTCCTTGGGTAGACCCTCCAGTACAATGTTGACTGTAAGTGGGAAGAGTGGAATCTTTGTCTTAATCCTCATCTCAGGGAGAAAGACATTCCATCTTTCACCAGTAAATATGATGTTAACTCTAGTTTTTTATTTTGTAGAATTTCTTCACCAGGTCGAGGAAGTTTCTCTCTATTCCTAGTCTGTTGAGTGTTTTATCATGACTGAGCATCAGATTTTGGCAAATGCTTCTTCCACATCTATTGAGATGATGTGACTGACTCCCATTAAAAACCTCGGACTTCAAGGCTTGGGTGAGCTTCCCTGATTGACAGTACTCAGTACACGTTATCACAGTCATTGTAGGGAGAGTCTATATGACTCCAATAGGAAGACTTTGGAAGCTTCTGCCTTGTCTCTCTTGGAACCTGCCCTTTGTACCTTTTTCCCTTCCAGATTTTAATTGGTATCCTTTCTCTGTAATAAACTGTAATCATGAGTATAACTTTCCTGAGTTCTGTGAGTATCTCTAGTGAATCATGAACCTCAAGGTAGATTTAGAGACCCTTAACACAAGCTGATTTGAAATCTTTGTCTAGTAAGTCCAATGTTCAGACCTTCTCAGGGACAGTTTCTACTAACTGTCCCCCCCCACCCCCATGCCGTGTGGCCATACTTTCCCATTTCTTTTCATGTCTCATAATTTTTGTAGAAAATTGAACATTTTAAATAATATTATGGAAACCAGATTTCCCCCACTTCCTCATGTCTTGTTGTCATTGTTTATGCTTGTTGTCATGACAGTTTGTTTGCCTAGTGATTTTCCTCAACTAATTTTGTAAAGTCAGTATTTTTTGTCATGTGTGGCCACTGAAGTCTCTGGTCAGTTGGCTTAGTGGTCAGCTAATAATTAGACAGGGATTTCCTTGCATGCTTTGAAGCAATAATTCTCCCAGCCTCTGCCAAAGGGTTCTGGGTGCATGTTTGGCACTTTTCACATTCTGCTAGTTACAGCTCTGCCTTACCCTTCACTTCCTGCCTGTGCAGAGCCTTAAGTTTGGTCAGAGGTCAGAGACAAGAGCTTTCCCAGGTCTTTTCTGAGCATGCACTTTGCCACCTAGGTTCCCAGGAATATGTTGGTGCTTTCTCAAAGCCTTCTGTGGACACCTAATTCCTCAAAAAAAAAAAAAAAATTTAGACAGCCCTTTGTTTGCCCCAGCTGTTAATCTTAACTCAGGCAGCTGTGATGTTAAATCATAGCCACTGGTATTTTTCAGTAAATGCCCCATGGAAAAGGCTGTTCACAATGATGGAGTTCTAAGTCAGGTCAAATAAAGACAAGTCCTATGAGTGGGAATTTCCAGGTGTTTAAAAATTATACCTGAGATTTAACTTACAGAGATGTGACTGAGTGATGACATGGAGAGGCCAAGGTCATTAAAAAGAGACATACCACACCATTCAGGACCACAGGATAAATACCAGGTTTGGTTAGGCAGAAGCACAAATGAGGGGAAGGCCTACTTAAGAACATTTCTTGGGGTTTCTGTGGGAACGGCAAAGCAGAGCAAAATAAACAGTTTAGGATTGGCCAGTTTAAATAATTCTGATGGGCTTTGGGTTCTAGTTGCCTGAACACTGGCCCTACAGTGATTTATGGGAGGGGAATTACAGGCTTGGTGTGTGAGTGTCAGATAAGAAGGTGGGTGGGGGCACAACCTTGGATCTGCTCATGAAAGGTGAGTTTCAGGCAGGCTGACTTGTAGGACAGGTAAACATGTGGCTGATAGTTTGGCCCTGGGATTAATGGATGCCAAATAGACATACAGAATCTAAAAACATAGTTAGAACACCAGGGTACTGCCAGACAGGCCAAGTAATGATGGTTCTCTTGTAATGGAGGTTTTTGGGGAGATTCTAGGCATGTTCTGTACCTTCCATTGACTGTAGACTGCTGTTTTTCGTAAGTATAGTTCCATGGCTGTTGGATTTTACAGCTACTATGGAGCTGGGGAAAGGGGATGGATATAGAGCAAATTAAAACACCACGAAACTCACTGTTCTTACTGAGAATCAGCTTGTTTCTTTAATAAACACTCTTTACTGTTTCCTATGCATGGAACATTATCTCCCCAGGTATTCCCATGGCTTAATCCCTTATTTCATTCAGGCTTCTGATCTAATTTTACCTTATCAGACTATCCTATTAAAAAAATAGCATGCTTCTCTGTTCCTTTATACTGCTTTTTCTTTATAAATCATTACTATCTTAATGTATTCATTCATTTCTTTCTGAACTACAATATGAATGCCATAAAAGCAAAAACTTTGTCTTGTTCACTGCTCTATCTTCAGAGCCTAGAACAGTGTTTGGCACATAGTAGGTACTTAATAAATGTTTGTTAAATAAATAATTTTGTGAATGCATATCTGACATAAAACACAATCTGTTATTTTAGTCTATCATCTTACTTGACAAAATGTATCTGGACCCTAACTTCCTATTGAAGTTTGAGGAGTTAATATGGAGTATGAAAATAATAATGCTTCAAAATGTAGATGTTTAAACTTGGTTTTTACAAATCATATTTTGTCTAAGAACTGCTGGCAGTGGATGAAGCTCTCATTCTATCACAGGGTTGACTTTTTGAACTGCCAGAAACATTAAATAAGATAAATGAGTGTATAATCAGTTTTTGAGTGCCCATTGTATTGTGTTTTATAATCCTAGTTAATCATTGCTACATGTTAAACACAGATTACTAACCCCAATTTTCAAAGGAGGAAGCTGAGGCCAAAGAAGATGAATCATTTCACCAATGGTGCAATGAAATAAGTCACAGTCTGAATTCAAACCCAGGTCTTCAAACTCTAAGTGCAGTGCTTTCTCCATAGGTTGATTCATTAATTTTAAAAATGTTTATTGAGTAGCCACTATGCTCCAGGTTCTGTTTTTTTGTTGTAGGGTACATAGTGGTGAATAAAACAGAAGAAAACATCTTCATGCTTTATTGTATTCTAGTGGTGGTGGCAAGAGAGAAAAATAACGACTAATTGACAAGTAAAAACTATATGAGATGCCTGATTAGATGGTGACAAGTGCTAAGGAGAAAATGAAGCAGAAAAGGAGATATGGCATTCTGTATGGGGTGTTGACAGTGGTGGACTTAATATTTTAAATAAAGTGCTTAGGGAAGACTTCACTGAGAACGTGACATCCAATCTGCAATCATCTGGGGGAAGAGCATCCTTAGCAGGCGGAAGAAGTGTAAAGGCTCTGAGGCTCCTGTGTGCTTGTGTACGTGAAGAAAAGCAAGAACCTGGTGTGTCTGGTGTGGAATGACCATGGTGGAGGGTAGTAGGAGATCAATGTCAAGCAGGTAAAGGGGAGGGAATTCAACATCTGGAATTTTGTAGGACTTTGGTTTTTACTGTGAAGGAAATAGGATGCTGTTGGACAGTTTTGATCAGGGAAGTGAGGTGATAATTTATATTTTAAAAGGATCTTGGGATTTATGTTTATTGAACAGATTTGGCTTGAAAGACCAAAAGTTTAGTGTTATCCATCTTCAGTTTGAGATGCCTGACATATCGAGTGGAAATATTGAGCAGGCAATCGGATACAGAGTTTGAAATCCAAGGGAGAGGTCTGAGTGGTGATATAAATTTGGAAATTGTCAGCAGATTGATGGTATTACATTTACAAATGTATTACAAAGTAATGCATTTGTATGAAAACACCTAGGGAATGAGGGAAGATGGGGAAGAGGTCCAAAGATTGAAATCTGGGGCTCCAACGTTAGGAACCAGCAAAGGAGACTGAGAAGGAGCATCTTGTGAGGTAGAAAGACAACCAGGAGAATGAGGTTGTCCAAGAAGCCAAGAGAAGCAAATGCTGAAAGGAGGAAGGAATAGTCAATTATGTAAAATAGTTCAGAACTGGAGTGTGCAGAAGGGAGAGAAGAGAGAAAAATACTTGTGGATATGTCCTTCTGTTTCAACTAAGAAAGTTTTCTTCCTCCCCACCTCCTCTGTAAGTCCGGCCATGTGGTGATGTAAGGTGATGGACTGGGTTGGGCGCCATGGTTGACTTGTTTTTGGTATGTGTAATCCCCCTGTCCCTCCTCTGCCCGGATTACTGATGATCCTGGCGAGGAACATTTCCATGGGGATGTGTGCATTTGCTATGTCTGGCTTGTAGACAAGTAAATACAAATGCTGCTTTATCAATTTACAGTACAATTGCTTAGTGGCCAAAAGCAGAGTTGGAAGCCTGCCTCCAACTGTCTTCAGGATAGAGGCCAATCTCCTTAACATGCCATATCAGCCTTCATCAGATGTCTTTATCCCACTTTCCACCTCCTCCACCTTACCCCACCCCTCCTTCCTACACCGTACAATGCCTATGCTCCATTCACGCTGGGCTTCTGCTCACCTCTAGATGCACTGTGCTCTTCTATGCCTCTGCCTTTACACATGCTATTCCTTATGCTTGCAATGCCCTACCCTGCTTTTGTGCTCAGGAAGCACTGCTGGTCCTTGGAAGCCCAGTTCATGTGAAATTTCCACTGGGAAGTCTTCCTGATTCTTAGGCTGGAGTACTCATTCCTTTCTCTGCTACCCTGTCTCCTGTTGGATTTACATATTGCATTGAAATTGTTTATATGTCTGACATTTCTCAAAGGATTTTCAAGGTTCTTACTTGTCTCAGTATCCCCTACTTTGCCTGGCACAGAGCAGTTACTTAATGATAATAATAGTGACTTTAAAAAACTCTACAGGATGCTTGTCTTTGCGCTAAGTGCTTTTGCATGTATTTTTTCTTTTATCCTCATAACAACTTTCTGAGGTAAGGTTTATTATTTTCCCATGCCATAGCTGAAGAAACTGAGGTTCACAATAGTTATGAAATTGCCACTAGATTTCAAATAGGTTATATAAAGTAAATTTCAAATCCAGTTGATTGCAGGGTCTGAGTACTTAATTTCTGTTCTGTACACTTAAAGGAGAAAGGAATAGAAGTTGTTTTTTTCCCCCCTAGGGTCCAAAACTCCCATATTTTTGTCTTTCATTAATTTCTAAGTGAATGTGCCTTGCATTTACCATCTTTCTAAATGGTTATGTGGCATCCTTTCCCCTTTTGCATGTATTACAATAGTCCTCTTTGTTTATCCAGGAAATGTTCAATAGTGATCTGAACCCTGGGCACACCCAGACAGGCAGCTATAGCCCTGCCCGAGTCCAGGCAAAGGCTCCGAGTAGTTAGGTGTGTTGGGGTGGGAGGGGGGTGAATCAGTGAATAAGCTGGGCTATTATATTGCACAAGTCCTAGAGGAATTCCTCTCATTGTGATCTCATGTATGTGTTTTTCTGTTTGTTTGGCTGCGCTGCACGGCATGCGGGATCTTATTTCCCTGACCAGGGATCGAACCTGTGCCCCTTGCAGTGGAAGCGGGGAGTCTTAACAACTGGACCGCCAGGGAAGTCTGTGATCTCATGTGAGTGGTGCACTGAAGGCAGATAGTAGAAAGAGATGGGTGAGTTTGATGGTCAGTTGTATGTGTCAACTTGGCTAGGCTGTAATTCCCAGTTAATCAATCAAACAGTCATGTGGGTGTTGCTGTGAATGTATTTTGTAGATCTGTTTAACATCTACAATCAGTTGACTCTAAGTAAGAGGAGATTATCCTGAAAAATCTGGGTGGGCTGGATCCAATCAGTTGAAAGGCTTTGCGAACAGAGCTGAGGTTTCCCTGAGGAAGAAGAAATTCCACCTGCTGACTGCAGTGTCAAGCTCCTGCAAGAGTTTCCAGCCTGTCCTTCCTTCCAGCCTGCCCTAAGGATTTCAGACTTGCCTGGCCAGCCTCTACAATTGTGTAAGCCAATTCCTTGCAATAAATCCCTCCCTCTCTCTCTCGCTTTCTCTCTTTCCTTTTATCTCTATCTCTATCTATCTCCCATTTCTTTACATATATATCCTACTGGTTCTGTTTTCGCTGGTGGAAACCTGACTGATGACAGTGAGCAAATCAAAAGGTGTCTCTAAGAGAAGTTAGAGAGAAAAAGCAAGAGAAGAATATAATATATTAGATAATATGAAGAATGGTCAATGAGTGGAATTGGAGGATTAATTGTCATCCTTTAAGACTGCTTGGATGTTTCTTCATCCATTCCACCATCCTTTGCCTCATAACCCGGGCAGTTATTCTTCTTCTGTCTTGCCTATTGCCTCCTATGATGGTATTGAAGTTGCATACTGACATGTTTGTGATTCCCCCACCCTCCTTCTCCATCCCCTGGTATGTGAGTTTTGAGTCTCAGGGTGTAATTCTTTATCCCTGGCACATAGCTTAGTTCTTGACTCATATTAGGGGTGAGTAAACATTTGTTGATAAGTGAGTGAGAGTTCACAGCTTTAGGTGCTCAAAGATGCCCCACCCAGGCCATTCCATGGGCCAGGGTGGGCTTTCTGGAGGAAGCAGCCACTGAGAAGGGAAACCCCAGCCAGTTTTTATGGTTCTTGCTTCCCTCTATCCATTTGTTGGTGCCTTCAGGAGCACACAATTTGCTGGACCCCCTTCTCTGTAATGTGGTCCTATTAATATATTTACAGCACCCCTAGGAGACGGCATTCAGTGCCTCTCACTTGGTACTGTTTCATTGAAACACCCACTGGCCACTTTACACACACTGGCACTCTCACAAGGGTATCTTGATATCTTGAGGGGCTTGTGGATATTTTCATCTTCACTAGAGACATTCCTTGGGCTCCTTTTATCCTTCTCCGTGTTGGCACCAGAATTTGAACCATTTCCAGAGGACACAGATGTGCTGGATGGTGTCCTCTCTTTTCAAGATGAGATGCAAGGACCTTTCCCTGCAGGAAAAAAGAGAGCAGAGGTTCTTTTGGAGGGACAGCACCCACCCTAGGGGTGCTTTGAGGGGGTCCAGGTGTTGACTTTCTCCTGCAGATGGACTTTCCCCTCTGACAGTCTAGAAGTGTGACTTACCTCCTGGTAACGATAGGGAATAGAAGACGTGAAACCCTTTCTTCCTTCCTTCTCTCGAGGATCTGCTTCTTTTGAACTTATTTTTTGTGTGTGTCTGCTTCTCATCTCTTCTTTGTTGGAAGCAAAAGGAAACAGGAACTTCATACTTATTTATTGAATAAAGAATTGTTGAAACAACTAAAATTGATAATAAAGATGAAAATATAATTGGAGAAATGGCTAATTCTAGGACTGGGGCAGGAAATAATACAAGATGAACCTGGTGAATCTTGTAGAGCCCCCAAATAAGGAAGGTCTGAACAAATGAACAAAAAAACGAACTAAAAACCAAACCTACGTTGATTTGTATTACATCAAAGGGGCACAGGAGTCAATTGAAAGAGATGCCAATGCCAAAGCTGGAAATTTTTGGACAACAAAATAAACAAAGTAGTATTGGATCATAACCCAGAGTATAAAATAAATATCTGTAAGCCCACACTGATATAGATAAATGATTGAATAAAGAGGTAGATGGGGGAGAAGAGACAAATCTCCCATGCAGAAGACGTCCAAATAAGTTGTGCAGATACTCCACCCTCAGGGAAGGGGGCATAACTCCTCACTTCTTAAGTGTGGACTGTATACATTGGTTTCCTTGAAAAATGCATACAGTACAGAAAGGGGAAAAAAGAGTAACTTTATAGTGGATAAACCTGACAAACACTACTTTAGCCAGTGACCAAGGTCAACTTCAAAATAATTAGTTCTGTTGATTGTATGTACCCCTGATATGACTGTGGTAAAAATGACCCTTTACCTCTGTGCTCTTCCTCCCCCAAACCCATAATCCCAAACTGGACAAGAGAAAAACATCAAATTCCAGTAGAGGGCATCCTACAACACACCTGACCAGCACTCCTTAAAACTGTCAAGGTTATTAAAAACAAGGAAAATAGATAACGAATAAGGACCTACTGTATATAGCACAGGGAACTCTACTCAATACTCTGTAATGACCTATATGGGAAAAGAATCTAAAAAAGAGTGGAGATATGTATATGTATAACTGACTCACTTTGCTGTACAGCACAGATTAACACATCATTGTAAATCAGTTATACTCCAATAAAAACAAACAACAAAAACAACAAGGAAAGTGAGAAACGGTCATAGTCAAGATGAGCCTAAAGGGACATGATGACTAAATGTAATGAATGTGGTAGCCTTGTGGGATCCTCTAACAGAAAAAAGACATTAGGTAAAAACTAAAAAAAATATGTTAATAAATTCTGGACTTTATTTAATAATAATGTATCAATATTGGTTCATTAATTGTAACAAATGTACCATACTCATATAAGATGTTAATAATAGGGTATACTGGGTGAGGGGAAGGTATATGGGAGCACTCTGTACCATTTGCTCAGTTTCTCTGTAAATCTAAAACCTTTCTAAAAGAAATCTATTAAAAAAAAAAAAAACCTTAGGAGAAAAAGAGGGAAAAAGGCATAAGGGCCTGCTCTGGTGGTATAGGTGTGTAGAATTAAGTGCATGAACACACACATACACAGATCAACACTTTATGACAATCTGCTAAAATGAAGGCTAAGATTATTGCATAGTAATTATATGTCACCTACCTCTTACCTGACACATTGTCCTATTAAGTTATTGCCTACTGGAGCTTGGTTATTGATTCTCATGGCCATGATCTCTTGGAGAGAGAGGAAAGGGGTGCTGTGCCTACTTGGAATGCTTTCCTGTCTTCTTGAAATCGTCCTAGTGTTTAAAGTTCTATTTATTCTGGTTAAGATAGTATGAAGAAAGAGTATAGAGAGTAAGTAGCTCAAAGGCTGAATGCTTAGGATCTCCTAACCCTTACTCTTCAAGCTCACAATCTCCTTGGATGAAGAGGAGAGGAGGTACTCTGTTGGAGGAGAATATCACTTCATATGAAGTTTAATAATCCCTCTTGACATGTTCTATTCAGTTTGATCCAGCAATGGTTCCAAACCCTAAGAATGTTAAATCAAATTACCAGAAACAACAGAAGTTTGACAAAATGGTCCAAAAAAATGAAAAAACAAACAAAACGAAAGGGGACATTTTGGGACTTTAGTTTTAGGGTCAGCTGGGCCTAAATTGAGAATTAAGAGGAACGGAAGGGCTGTTGAAGAATTTACCAGAAAACAGATAAATAGTTTATATGGACACATATTTTTCATACCAAAGTCAGGACACAGGGCTGGCAAATATGAGAGAGTTTATGGGACAAAGAGGTGAACACTTTCAGCTGAGGGTGCCTTGGGAAATCCAGGTCACAGAGTCAATGAAAAGTGAAGAGGTTGGGAAATGGCAAAGTCAGACAACTAAGTAAAGGGGAAATAAGCTGTTGATCCTACAAGCCCTGCTTATCTTTTGTGATTGATGTGCATAATTTGCAAACCAATATCTTTTCTTTTTTCAAATTAACTGAACTCCTATTTTATTGTGTGGAAATATGCCTAGCTACAAAAGGTATTTCCCAGCCTCCCTTTCAGCTATGAGTAGCCATGTGACGCAGTTCTGGACAATGAGATGTAAGCAGAATTTCCTGGTAGGGGCTTCTGAGAAATTCTTTGAAAGGAGCAGAATTAGCCTCTCTTCATCCTTTCCCTCTTTTCAACTGAAACACTGACTCAAATTTTGATATGAAGGAACAGCCTTGGCACAAGGCAGCAGCATGAGAAGGGAAGACACCTGCAAAGGAAGAGTGAAAAGGGGGGAAAAATTAGAAAGAACCTAGATCCTTGAGGGCATCAGAGTGTTACCATTCATTCTTTGACTGCCAAACTCTGGACTCATTTTATGTGGCAAAAATGAAGCCCCTGAATGGTTTAGGTTGCTATTTTTATGGTTTTCTTTCCAGCCGACCCCAACTTTAACATAGACCTCTTAAAGAGAGCTGTTGTTTTGCATATTACCAAATTCTTCTATGCAATGTCTGAGAGCAGGAACTGTCACCACTAATAGGATCTCTGCTCTACCCCATTCAGAATATAAATCTTCCAGAGTAGATATCAAATGAAATTGGTGCTTGTCATTTTGGTTTCTTTCCTACTGAAAATGACAGCCCAGTGGCTAAGAGACCGTACTGTGGACTTCATGTGTAACAACCACTTAGTCGCCATCAGCTTGTGTAATCTCTGGCAGCTCTCTTAAACTTTTTGTACCTCTGTTTCCTCATAAACTAAATGGGGTTAACAATACCTATCTCATACGACCGTTCTGAAAATTGAATGAGATACGTTGTGTATAAAATTTAGCATGGTTCCTGGCTCATAAATACTTAGCAGTAAATGGTGATTATCATTTCAATTTGGTTTTTTCTAAAGCTTTGCAAATTGTAAAGAGTTATACAAGTATATTATTCTTCCGATTATAACTGGGCCAGTTATTAAGCTATTGCCTTTCAGCTCCAAACCATCTTTCTAGATTCAGCTCAGCAATGTTGGGGCTAGGACTCTGCAAACCACATCCAGCTTTGCTGCCAGTTCCCTTTTCCTCTTCCATTAGGGGGCACTAGAGGGAGATGGCCAGGCTGGAGGAGGAAGCCACGCTCCTTCCCGTCTGCTTCCTGTTGGCTTCTGAGCTCTTCCTGTTCCTATGAGCTGTGCTCCAGCAGTGCTTTTCCATCCTGCGGTGGCAGTTCCTTCCTGAAGTCAGAATTGAATCCAGTTTGCAGTTCCTCTGACACTTTCAAATATTGTGCTTCATTTCGGTCACTGGCACCAGTCACACCTCCTTTTTGTTTATATATTTATGTGTGCATGCATTTATTTATTTTTCACACTTCTCCATCAGATTTATTTATTTATTATTTTGAAAGGAATGGATTTTGAGAAGAAAAAACATGGGGACTAGATAAAAATTACAAATGTAGGCTGCTTTGCTAATTGTTTTATAACCACAAGAAATTAGAATACCCTGTTCAAAGCAAGACAATGAAATCTCAAAGATCGAGGTGTTCCTTTAGGGGAGGATGAAGATTTCAGTCTCAGGTATTTGGAATTCAGGCTGCAGTCCTTGTTTTTGGATAGATCACCGGGTGTGTGGTACAGTCCACGTTTCTAACCAGATCTGAACGGAAGAATGGCCACTTGGCTCAGGTAGAAGTAGATCAAGTGTTTAGTTACAGGGGTCGCGTAAGTACCGAAGTTCCTTCTGCGATGCTGTGCCGGGTGGGCTTGTACTTGTCAAATGTCCTTCTCAGTGTTATATTTCTCCAACACCTGGGTAGCACACTCCACCAAGCCCGTTGCATCTCCTCCGACATATCTGCATTTTTGATCACGGCCTTTCGGGTACACGTGGTTACCATGGAGCAGAGGCTGCCTCACGCTGCGGTGCCCCTCCTCCAGGCTACTAAGTTTCAGTAATTCCAGCTTCTTTGTTCCTCAGCCCTAGGGATGTTAGCGGTTTCCTGCAGTTGCTACCTCTGTGCCAGAACCAGCCCATATTGGCTTGCAGAGTCTATTGTTAAATTTTCAGGAATTTTGCAAGGGAGATGGTAAACTGCTGGTAGCTGGAAATCTGCCATGCTGGGAGTATTTACACCACGAAAATTGGCAAATGCTACAAATCAGATTTCCCCAACCAGAGACCTGGTTGTAAACACTTAGCAGCCCACCACTAATTAGAGTTCTCCTTTTACTCCTTCGGTTACCTAGTTAATTACTTTGTATCTAGTTAAGAATACTTTATATTCATTTCTCTCTATTCAGTTAACTGGTGTGGTTTCTGTATCCTGGATTAACCCTGAATGATACATTACCTTGTAGAGTTGTGCCTCTATCAATCCCAGTTGTACTCCAGGAAAACTGGACAAAAAAACAAATATCTTCTGTAAAAAGTGCCTAACACCTAGAATTTTATAAATAATCAATTAACATGAGTTGTGTTACTAACATTAGTTAACATCAATAACCTGAGTTGCTGCTGGTTCAGAGACTCCAGTAGTCATGTGGAAAGCTATCTTGCCTGTTTTAGGATACAGTTTGTAAATCTTTTTCTGTATAGAAGGGAAGGAGATATAGCCAATAACCACATTTTGCTGAGCAAGGAGGATGGCATGTTTCTTGAAAAAAACAAATAAATAAAATCCTGTTCTCAACATGTTAGGCTAAAAGGAAAAACATTTCCTATTCTGGCACTTGTATAGATTGGGTCAGATTTCTAAAAAGCAAGGTATATTCGATATCTCCGATTCCTTAAGATACACGCTGTGGCTCTTGATAACTATATACTTTCTGTTAAGGTTTTCAAGCTCCATTTTAACTGCATAATTTTGCTTATTCGACTTGGAGCAGCCTTCCGTTGGCTCTCCAAAGCTTTGATCTTACTCAACATGTGTATGAGACTCCACAGAGTTATATTCTGAAAAAAGATGCCAACTTTCCAACATAATTTCAAAATAACTTGTAAGAAAAAGCAAACTTTTCACACAAATCCTATATTTAAAGATGCCTTCCTTCCAATAACATTCATTAAGCGACCATCTGTTTGCCTTTGATTATCATCTGGACCACTAATAAGCGAGTTTAATCTGAACAGTGTTATTTGCACGCTACTTCTAAATTTAGTGCCTTTCAAAGAAGTCAGCAAGGCTGGTCTCCAGGAAATATTGCCTTTGATGTAACATCTGGTTTTCAGGGAATTTCTATGTAGTGCCCAACTGGCGGGTGGACCAAAGGGCAAAGAGAAATCAAGTGACTTGCCCAGGGTCACGTAATGTGTTAATGACTTAACCTGGGTTACCTGCAGTTTCTATCTGTGGCTAAAAGTCCTAGCCTGCTTTTTTCTATTCTGTATGTTATGTAGATACTGAACATGTAGACATAGCTATTCCCTTCCCTGCATTCACGAATGGATAAATGTGTGTATCCATAAGACTGGTTATAGATTTATTGATATTTATTTGCATCTTTCTATTTGGTGTTTCCTCTCTATATTTTGAGGAGAAAGGAAAACTTCCTGCATTATCCTCCCCTTTAGTAAAAAAAATTATTAGAAGTAACAGTGAATTGTTATTGACTGCAAAATCTTCTCTAGAAGTGAACTGACCTTTGTCCTTGCAAGGGAAGTGGAAGGTTAAACTGTATGGACAACTCACTTTATTTGAGGGAAACTGAAAGGCATCATCACAGGCATCATCAACATTCAGCCTTTCTCCCTTCTCTTTTGTCTTCTCTATTTTTCTCTCCTTTCTCCTTCCCTGGGCTGGAGATCACAGAGCTGTCAACACCTTAAATGCATGATTATAAAGAAAGTTCAAGGTTATGAGGCTTTATTATAAAAGCAATTCTTTTTGTTACTTTACTGAGTCAATACGTTTTATAATTGATATGTGATTTTAATATCCTTGTACTAATTATAGCATAATATATTCAATCTAGTTAGTGCTTATAGCTTTAAAGGTATTTTCACATTTAAGGTTTATTTTAATTGTCTCAGGTTTATATTATAAAACAGTTTGTATTTTATGTATGCTTAGAATTGTTTTTCCATAACCTAAAGGACCACTCCAATTTTTGTACAGCGAAGCATAACTTAATATCTTATAAATTAAAAAAATTAAAATTTTAATCTGACAAATTGGGGTTGAAGTCTCAGCTCTACTGGCTGTGTGACTGTGGGCAACTCACTAGATCTTTCTAACCTTCAATGTCCTCATCCGAAATACCTATCTCATAACGTTGAGAGAATGAAATGAGATTATATGTAAAGCTGTTAGCACAGTGCTCTGATATACATTGAAAGTTCAGGAAATAGTCGTCAATTTTCTTTCTTGTTCTTTTTTTTTTTTTTTTCTATAAAGTACATTAGTCTTCTGGGCTTTCCTGGTGGCGCAGTGGTTGAGAGTCTGCCTGCCGATACAGGGGACACGGGTTTGTGCCCCGGTCCGGGAAGATCCCACATGCCGCGGAGCGGCTGGGCCTGTGAGCCATAGCTGCTGAGCCTGTGCGTCCGGAGCCTGTCTGTGCTTGTTTTTGCCTGACTCTTAGAGATTTTATGAAAATCACAATCACATAGTGGAGTGAGAGAGGATCTTCGGAAACTGAGAAACCTGGATTAGAAGATTAAATGAAATGGTGTGTTAGAGACTTTTGCGTTTGGCTGGACAAGATCCATTCCCTTTGCTTTGGGTAATGCCACCCTGATTCCCTTTAAGGGAGTTCCTTTTGCTCTTCTTTTGTGGAGTCTTAGGAGTACAGTCAGAGAAGTGACAGGCCTTCCCTTAGCCAAGGGCTGAGCATGAGACCTAAGCCATTGAAATTGTGCCATCTCTTTCTTTAGGACTTTGATCCTGGTGAAATAATGCAAGGGCAGGAAAATTGTTAAAGTCACTTGGGGCCTTGAAGCGACTACCCATCAGAGAGGTCATAGTATGCTGAGTGGTTAAGAGCAAGACTCAGGAGCCAGATAGCCTGGGTTCAAATCCCTTACTAGCTAAATGACCATAGCTAGGGGGAGTTACTTAACCTCTTCCTTAAAAAAAAGTATGAATTGTTTACTTCTGGAATTTTTCTTTTAATGTTTTTGTTTTTTTAAATTTTATATTGGCATGTAGTTGATTATCAGTAATGTGTTAATTTTAGGTCTACAGCAAAGTGACTCAGTTACACACGTACTTGTGTCTATTCTTTTTCGAATTCTTTCCCCATTTAGGTTATTACAGAATATTGAGCAGAGTTCCCTGTGCTATACAATAGGTTCTTGTTGTACTTAACCTCTTTATGCCAAGTTTCTTTACCTCTACAATGGAGTCATTAATAGTATCTAACTCGTAGGGTTGTTATGAGAATTAAATAAGTTAGACTATCTAAAGGGTTTAGGATATGCCTAGTACCGATTAAATACAGTATACATTATAACCGCAGCTGCTAATACTGGAACTATTATTACTCTGTTCTTGCCTTGAGACATCCAGACATCCACTCCTTCCTGTTCTTCCCTGATCCTGGTTCTCCAGCCTTCCCTTTGATTCTGAGGGAGCTACCCCAAATCCCTTTTATAAACTTCTTTACTGCCTAAAGTAGCCAGAGTTGGTCTCTGTTCCTTGCAACCATATGATCTTAAGTAATAAGAATGGTCCTGAGAAACCATGACATCCCATCTCCTCTTTTTATAGATTTTTAATATAGATTAGAAAACTAAGTGAAATTCCTTGGGTGAGCTCACTTAGCACATAAATAGCAATATTTGGATTAGTGTCTGGCTATACTGACAACTACTTGTGGTTTTTGTCTAGTGGACCAAGATTATGCTTAATTTGTCCTTATTCTTTTCTTTCTTTATAACAACCCCACCCCAGATCCTTAGTTGTTACTGACACTTGGCTAATTTCTTTTACACATATATTTATTTTTAAATACAGTCATCACCTCTGTCATTTAATTGTTTTTTACACTCGACTTGACAGACCAAGGTATATACCACTTGGGTTTCACTGATAATATTTAGGGACTCAATTAGGACTCGAAAGACACTTGGTCCTTTCCCCATACTCCTCTCCACCAGTCATACTCCTGTCTTTTTATTTTGAAAAATCTTATTGGTTGATTCATTCATTTGTTGCTTCATTCGCTCATATATTCATTTAATCAGTTGACACTTACTGAGCATCTATAATGTGCTAGGAACTGTTCTAGATCCTGGAGATATGGCAATGAACAAAGCATAGTCCTTTACTGCAAGGAGCTTATATACCCAGTGGATTTCGGAATACCTAAATATAATTATAATAGTATGTTATACAGTGATAAAAACTATCAAGGGTAAGGGGATGGAGGGGGAGGTTCTTATTTCATATAGGGTATTGAGGAAGTAACATCTGAACACAGAATTGAATGAAGTGAAGATGGGAACCCTGTGAATATCTGTGGGAGGAGCATTCACTGAGATGGGCATATACTTGGGATGTTTGAGGAATAACAAAGAGGTCAGTATGGTTAGAGGACAGCAAATAAGAAGAATGGTAAGATCTGAGGGGTAGCAGGGGCAGGTCATGTAGGGCTTTGAATTCATAGCAAGAACTCTGGATTTTTTTCCAAGTGTGCGGGTAACAGTGATGTCTTGGAGCCCATTTCCACTACTCATGAGATCAGACTGTTAGCATTTCTTCCCAACCTCGTTTTTGGTGATTTCACACAGGTTATTAAATGTTGTCAAGCATAATACTGGATGGGACGCTCTTGGAGTGTTAAGAGGAGGAGAGTGGCACAATCCCATTTATCTTTTAGAAGGATCACTCTGGCTACTCTATGGAGAGCAATTTGTAGGAGGCCAAGAGTGGCTGCAAGGAGACCAGGTAGGAGTCTACTGCTATAGTCCTGGGAGTGTTGATGGTGGCTCACAGTTTGGGAGTAGTGGTAGGTTATGCAGGAAATAGCGGAATGTAGGACATATTTTAGAGATAGAGTGACAGTAGAAGCTGAAGAATTAAATAAAGCTGTGAGTGAAAGAGAGGAGTCAATAGTGACTCCAAATTTGGGTTCTGAGAAAATGGCTTAATAGAGGTACTGATCCCTGAGATGGGGAAGACTGGGGAAGTGACAGATTGGGGTAGGAACTTATATCCAAAAGTATGGATCTGTTTCCAGAGTAGAAAACACCTGAGGAAGAGTAAGCATTGTTAAAAGGCCGAAACTAGGAGGTTGAAACTAGGAAGTTGTCAGTTGTCCAGCTTATTGTTGGGAATGAAGAATTGTAACTGAAATCCTTGAGGGCAGGTATTAGCCTATTAGACAAAGAGTCGGTCACTTCGTTCTTAGGTATAAATACGTTTCTACCTACCATTAAAAATATACCTCTTGCATAAAGACCTTGAACAAACATATATACAGAAAAACATTTAATTAATTATTACCTTTCTAAGCCTCAGCCAGATTCTCTCAATGCCTAAAGAAATTATTAATTATAAAGTTTTACTGAACAATTCACCCTGACTCGTTTGGGCCACACTATTACAGTGAAAGAATAGAATAGTGAAAGAATAGAATGAATAGAATAGTGAAACAATTGAATAGTGGTTAAGAGAACAGGTGCTGGAGCTCAAATGCCTGGGTTCATATCGCAACTCTGTCCATTCCCAGCTGTGTGACTTTGGGTGAATTGATGGAACAGTCTCTATCTGCAAGTTTTGGGTCTCTCGGTAGAGGGGAAACACACATGGCTAACCATGTGTTAATTCTTAAAACTTCTTTTCAAAGGTGACAAATGTGACTTTTGCTTACATTCCATTGGCCAAAGGCAGTTATATGGTCAAGCCTGACCTCAACAGGCTAGGGATATTTAATCTTCTCAAAGAGAGGGCAACACAAATCACAAGACGAAGACTGATTTCAGCCTCCTTCAGAGATTAACAGCAAATACTTTGAGCAATAATACAGACTACTTGAGGGTAGTATAGGTACAGGGTAATATAATACATGGACCTCATCTTTAGCATGAAATGACTTATGATCTTAAAGCTCTGGTTCCATGTTTATTATTACTGATGGCATCAAGATTCTTTTCAAAAATGAAAAATTCTCATTAACACCTAGAAGGAACAGACCAGAGAATCATATTCCTGGCAGCTAATTAGAAAAGAATGGCTTTCCAATCTTGGGACTTTAGATTGTGCTATAAGAGTAAATTTCTTTGGAGGGCCTGTGTTTCTGTGGGTTTAGGGCCTGGATTTTAGAATGGGTAGCTGCTGCTTGGATGTCTACCCTGGCAGCCCCACAGGCATGGTATAGCAATTCTGCCACTCATCCCATCCCCTGGGTCTCATCGTTTTTTTGTGAAACAAACTAGACCACTTGTCATCCCCTCGACTGACTCACAGTCATGTTGTGAGGATTAATGAGTTAAAGTTTGTAAAATGTCTTCAGCTACTGAAAGGTGATAAATAGAAGGTGTAATTATTGGTATTTTCCCATCTTTATTTAGACTTGAAAGGCCTTTCTAGTCACCTTTGAGATTCTGACATAATCCAGCTACTGTGGTGAATTTCTTTGTTTTCCCTCTCTTCTGTTCGACATTTTCCTACCCTCATCCCATCACAGTGACTTTAAAGAAAGAATGTCAACCTTAACCTTTTACATCTCCATCTGTTGAGATTTTTGGCTTGTCTTACTGTTATTTTGTGTATTTTATTCTACCATTTACAAGACAGTGCTCTCAGACCTATGCTATTAGCTAAGTAACACAGAGGTGTGAAGGGCAAACTGTAGTCACATGTTTATTCTATGTAGTGCCTGGTAAGTTCATAGGGTGGCTCAGTGATGAGCCAACATCATTCACAACCACAGGCTTCCAGTGAGTGAGCTCTCAATTGGGAAGTCTCATTACTAATTTAAAACAGAGTTCAAAACAAATGTTTATTATTAATATAGTCAATGCATTACCATATAGGTACTCTCCATCCCTGGCTTTGAGCAGATATCATAGAGAGAGAAGAGAGTTGAGAGAGGAATATTCTGTGTAGAGGTTGTCATTACAGGGGTGTCATTTAAATTTGCACTATTGTATCCACTGTGATTTTGCCTGTGGGATACAGAAATTAACTGTAACGCTTCTCTAGTCAGGCAAATTGGGTTTCTCTCAAGAACATGCATATAGATGGCTTCCATTTTCACATTTTTTTGCTTATTGCTTCTGTAAGGGCAGACCTCTCTGGAGATTCGTGTTTCACCTTTAAAACTTGTTTCTGCAAAACTGACTTGCATTAGACTAACTTCAGTCATGAGTTATTTGGCTTTACTTTAGCACTAATGGAGGCAGGATGGTACAGTAGATAATGCCATTAAAACCCTAGTTTATGTAAAACCCTATTATTATAGTAAAATCCAAGAGTTACATGTAAAATATGAATCAGAAAATCAAGGGTTCAAGTTTTGGCTTATTCCTATATCCAGTCAACAGACATGTGTAAATTGCTTTTCAGAAGTCAGACGTTATGTTTGGTGCGAGGTGCATTCTGCCCCTTGACCAGGGTGTTCCTTTGGGCAAATCACTGGGGCTTTTAAGCCTCAGTTTCCTATCTGTAAAATGGGAATAATACACTTTATCTTGTTAAGAGGACCTGTTTTAATTTTCTTTTGGTTGCAAGCTCCAGAGTCCCATTATTCCTGTGCCTTTAACCCAGCAATGCACTAACTCAGTACTAATAGGATGAGGCCTCAAAATTAAATCCTTGAAATCTTTTGCTTCTTACCCACTTTGGTCCTTGACTTAAATTGTTTTCCTGCATTTACTGTGCTCCTGATCTTTCTGTGTCATCTAACGTTGTTGGTTGTAAGTAAAATCCTTGGCATAGGTTTAAGATTTGGCCTCTTGAGTTAACACTTGGCTTTTTCTCTCCATCACTTGTGATAACCTTGGTGTACTACAGAGGCTGTTCAAACCTTGTCCGATCCTGACATCCAATCTTGCAGTTGACCTGCTGGATTTTTGACTTGGTTGAGCATGCTCTGGTCTGATTTAAGGGGATATTTCATAGATATGGTCTCAGCCTCATTGAGAGGAGACCAGAAAATGTTAGCGTGGTCATCAGGGCTCTGTTTGGACGGGGTTCAGGCAGGACCCCGGGTCTAGTGAAAGAACTGGAGTCTTATTCAGAACCTGCAGCAGAACCAGTTGTATGGTTATTCCCCAAAGTGTTAAGAGGATGCCATGGCTTGGTGAGCTTGTGAGAGTCCAGGGATTATTTTAGTACACCGGATACGAAACCCATAGGACAAATCTACTGTCTCTGTTTGTTGTTGCATCTTAGAGGGAATGGATCAGAAAATAAGTGGCTGTTAGACTACAGGTTGGAGTGTTCAAGTTCACTGCAGAGAGGGACCAGGAAAGGCAGGTATTAACATTTTGTAAACTATACAAATGTGGGTGTCATCATTACCAACACTACGTGGCAAAAAGCAGGTACTGAACGGGTATTTGCTCAATAATATCCATTGCTTTTATTGCTTAGTTTTTTAAAATTGATTTATTGGTTAGTGGCTCATATGTTTATTAGGAAATGTTCTTGTGTCTACTATACATTCTTATTTCAAAGCCTTATTTTTTCTCTCCAGAGAGATCTGGCAAAGTTGTCTAGTGCTGGTGGTATGGTAGCTAGTACCATGAAAGAGCTCGTTCATGTAAAACCCTAGGAACAGGGAGGCTCAAGAAGTTCCATGTAAATTTTTTTTTAATTTGGGTTTAAGTTACCTTTAAACTTTGAATCAGAAAGTTGGGGGTTCAAGTTTTGGCTTATTTCTATATCCAGTCAACAAACATTTATAAAGGGCTTATTAGGTGTGGTACTATCTACCATTCCACCCAGTACGATCTAGACTCCTGATTCACAGCAGTTTATTCAGTATATGGTGATTCGGTATAGGAGTGGGAGAAGCCGTGGATTCCTTTTATCAGCCATCTTTATATAATACAAATAATATTAATGTAGTACAAATAATAGACTGGCCATAGTTAGGCCTTCCTGGGAGAAAGTAATTTAATATATGTTAATTTCTACCTCACAAGCAATTTTTGAGAGCTAGAGATTAAATGTGTAGTTGTAACTCTGTTTCCTAAGGCTGACTAACTGCTTTTGTTCCTTGGCTGGAAGACTTGTTTAAAAGCTGAACAATATTAATGGCAATGTATATCATTAATCATTGCTCTGGCTTTGATTAAGCAAGTATTCTAAGTTGCTCAATGCATTATTCTATTTATGCTTCTAAAATCCTCTGTGATTGATCTTGGGCAAACTAACTACATTCTCTGAATCATAATTTCTTTACCTATGCTGTGAAAATGGTCATGGTTACCATTCAGGATTATTATGAGGACTCAATGAAACCATGCAGTCCTTGGATAGGTATTTAGTGAGTGCCTCCTATGTGTCAGGCACTGAGATATCTCCTAAGTATACAATAATGAAGCAAATTTTGACATTGTCCCTGCCCTCATGGAGATTACAGTCTAGGGAGGGAAAAATACATTAAATAATACAGATTGTTATTTAATTACAGTTGTGATCAGTGCTACCAAGGACAAGGGTACTATGAGAGAGAATTTCATTGAAACTGACCGAGAATGTGGAGTCAGGGAAGGAAGTTTCTCTTGGGAAGAAGTGTAAGACCTGAGGATGAGTAAACAGAGGTGGGGAGACCCATGGAAGAACATTTCAGGAAGAGGAAATAACCTGCTGTGAGAGGAGTTTGGCACCTTGATGCTGTGGTGGGATTTCAGTGGGCAAGAGTGAAAGGGATGCCTGTGAGCTTGGGGAATTGTTACGGATCTGATGGTGTAGGGCTATGTAGTCTGTGTTGAAAAATTCTGAATCTATCATAAGGATTATAGAAACCATTGAAACACTTCAAGTAGATTTGAATTACATTTACTTTTTATTTGACTCTGATAGCACTGTGGAGAAAAGTGTAGAAGGAATCCAGAGTGGATGCAGGGAAGCCATTTGGAGGCTATGGTAGCTGTCCAGGTAAGAAATGCTGGTGCTTTGGGCCTAGGGAGGTGTCCATGGAGATGGGGAGAAGGGATGCCCTGGTTATGGTAGGATAGGGAGAGAGGGGTTAAGGATAGTGCCGAGGTTTTCTGGTATGAGTCCCTGAGTGAAAGGTGTTAATGGTGTCTTTACTGAGAGAAGAGACACTGAAGGAGGAAAAGGTTTGGAGTAGACAGAGAATACTAAGTTCATTTTCAGACATGTTAAGTTGAAGGTGGCTGTGAGACATCCAGGTGAAGACACCAGGTACACAGACAGTGTATTGATATATAGGTTTAGAGCCCAGAAAAGATGTCCGGATGGAGAATAGATTTTCTGTAATCGAAGTATAGTTGATATACAATGTTGTGTGAGTTTCACATATGAGGAGAACATATTTGTGTCTTCGTTGCTGTGCGCGGACTTTCTCTAATTGTGGTGAGCAGGGGCTACTCTTTGTTGCGGTGCACAGGCTTCTCATTGCAGTGCCTTCTCTTGTTGCAGAGCACGGGCTCTAGGTGCGTGGGCTTCAGTAGTTGTGGCACACGGGCTCAGTAGTTGTGGTGCATGGGCATAGCTGCTCCACGGCATGTGGGATCTTCCCGGACCAGGGCTCAAACATGTGTCCCCTGTATTGGCAGGTGGATTCTTAACTACTGAGCCACCAGGGAAGCCCCAGGAGAACAGATATTGATGTAGGAAGGATGGCAATTAAAGTCATGGAAAGGAGGAGGTGGCTTAGGGAAAAGGCGTAGAGTAAGAAGAGAAGCCCTAGACCTAGGTTGGGAGGACCTAGGGCTAGGCTGTAAGGAATATCAATATTTAAAGGTTACATAGAGTAGGAGGGACAGGCCAAAGAGGCTGGAATAGAATGGGAAAAAAGACGACAGGGAAATTAAGAGTGTGCTATCACAGTACCAAAGCAAAGGCAGTTTTTAAGAAAAAAGGCATAAATGGGCTCATGCATATTTTTGGAAGGATGGAAAATTTTTTTAGAATTGGACTGTTGTGGTGATTCCACGATTCCATACATTTACTAAAAAGAATTGAGTTTTACGTTTAAAATGGATGCATTTTATGGTAAGTAAATTAGACCTCAATATGCTGTGAAGAAAATAAAAAGGAAAGAAAGCATGGTAACCATGCTGATAGTCAAAGAGGGATTGAGACAGATAAAGACTAAGAAATATATATATTTTTTCCATCGAAAGGAGGCCTTCATTAGAAAGATGGAAGAAAGGTGGAAGGGTGTTTGGAAGGAGTTGAGAACTGAATGGATGGTGAGGCGTGGAGTCAGTGAGTGCTGACAACTTTGTAGACACTAAAGTGCTTTGAAAACTATAAATCACATTATGTTGTACTGAGATTTTTTTTTTTTTTTTTTTTTTGCTGTACGCGGGTCTCTCACTCTTGTAGCCTCTCCCATTGCGGGCCATAGGCTCTGGACACACAGACTCAGCGGCCATGGCTCACGGGCCCAGCCGCTCTGCGGCATGTGGGATCTTCCTGGACCGGGGCACGAACCCGTGTCCCCTGCATCGTCAGGCGGACCCTCAACCACTGCGCCACCAGGGAAGCCCTGTAATGAGATTTTTTTTCCTAAGAGATAACAAGCTCTTTCCCTGGAACAGTGATTTCTAAAGTGGAGTACAAGAGGAAATATTAGACCTTGCAGGTATTAATTTCATCTAAATAAGAGAAATTAGCTTTACTAATTTTTAACCTGCTGATTGACAGTGGTGTTCTCCCTTGGTCCACACTGGCTGTTTCACAAATGGTATTTATGGTGCTGGGGGAAAATGTGAGGGTTTCACAAAGTAGAGAGTGGACAGTGGTACTGACCTGGGCGCTAGCTTGTTTACTTGTAGTGAAATGTGGTATATTCCAGTTTGTGTCTGGGTAAGAAGTTTCACATTATCAGGCTGTAATGAAGCAAACTTTCAGAAAATGCACATGTTTCTTAAGTGTTCCTGTAATTAAACCATATTATCAAAGAGAATTTTAATTATTTAACTACAAAGAACAAGAAAATGCTCCCTCCCCTTCTAGTACAAGCTGTCTGTCACTTTGCAATAACAAAGTAATGATTTAATCCAACCAGAAGTTGGCCAAAACACTTGAAACAGTTACAATGAATTGATATATGAGTCTCATCTACTGTTGTTAATCAACTTTGTCCTGTTTGTTTTCTATTGTGTATATTGTACCTTTGCAAGCTATATTTTCCAGCTGTAAAGCAGCTATAAATCCATTAAAGCCAAATATTGAAATAAACTATATTTAGAAGCAACCTTTAAATTGCTGTGTCGCAGAGTGTGAAGCCAAAGATTTTAGAAAAACCAAGCATAACCAATGCAGCTCTTGCATCAGAATTAATACTAATTATTTTTCTGATGTAGTAAAAAATACTTAGCATTTGTTTATGCTGTCCCTGCGATACTACTGTTTACCATCTTGGTCGGTCCAGGGCAGAGATTGTAAAGAAGGTAAAGTCTGTTTTTAATATTCACCTCCTCAGTTCTTGATAGAGCCTTTTCCTCTAATCTAACCTTCTTCCTTAGCGCTTCCTAATCCATCCCTGAGGTTGGTTCTGCTTATTTCACTGGGCAGCTATGGTAGTTGTAGGTGACACTGGCAATTCTCAGGCACCCCTAAAGCAAGCATTCTCCTACCCTACCTGGGAGGGTGTAAGTTGACAGTAATCTTTAAAACTCTACATATCCACTGACTTCAAAATTCCACTTTTAGAGATTTATCATAAGGACATTTTCATAGCAGCCTACAGGGTTAGCTTTAAAGATGCCACATTGCTGATAATACAGAAGAGTCAGAAACTATTTAAATGCCCAAGATATAGAGTTAAATTATGGTACTTCCACACAATGGATATTAACCAGCCATTGGGGATGATGTTGCAGAAGAACATTTTGTGACCAAGCTATTTGTGATATATAACATTTACTGAAAAATGTAGAATATAGAAATATATATTTGATTCCATTTTTAGAAAAAAATTAATATGAATAGAAAAAAGGCTGGAAGGATATGCATGAAAACATTAAGAATCATTACCTTTTGGTTAGGGTATTACAGATGATTTTTAATTTCTCCTTTGTGCTTATAGATCCCCTATGTTTTCTAGAAGGAACATAATGTGTATTATAAGTTTCAATAAGTTACTGAAAAAAATAATTGTCCGATCCCTCTTTTTCCCCATCTCTCCCAAAGAAAAGTCAAGATTAGGAAATCAGAGTTTCCAATGAGACCATTATTGACTGCAAATGGCCAGGATCGCTGATGTTCAAATATCACCCAGAACTGCTTTTCAGTGCAGAGGGAAGGGCAATGAGCACAGAAGCATCAGCCACAGTTCCTGAGCATCAATCTGTGCTGATCATCCATCTAGGCTCTTGGAACACAGCAACAAATGATATGATGTCCTTGGCCTCAGGAATTTTATGTTCTAGTGAGCTAAGGCAGTCAGTTAATAAAAAACAAGTACGTGATGTGTCAGGTGTAACAAAGTCTATGGAAAAAATTTAGCAGGTTAAGAAGATTGAGCATGTTGTGTGTGTGTGTGTGTGTGTGTGTGTATACTTGTGGGCTACATTAGACAGGGAAATAAAGAAGGCAGCTCTGGTAAGGTTATATCTGAGCAGAGACCTCAAAGAAATGGGGGATGGACCCATGTGGTTACCTGGTTATCTAGGCTGAGGAAACGGTCAGTGGAGAGGTCCTGAGGCAGAAATGTGCTCATCGGGTTTGAGGAATCGAAGGGAGGTCAGCAGTGCTGGAGGGTGAGCAAGGGTGAAGAGAATCAGGGTGCTAGATCAGAGGGGCAGGCAGAGGTCAGAGAGTCTTGTGGGTCATAGGAAGGGCTTTGGATTTTATTCGGACATGAGACACCATTGGAGCATTTTGAGCAGGGGAATGATGTGATGTGATTTAAGTTGTAAAAGGATCACCCTGACTGCTGTGGGGATAACGGACTGTGAGGTTGCAAGGGTGGATACGAAGAGTCTAGTTAGAACATTAGTGTAATTGTTCAATCAAAAGATGATAGTGGATTACCACATGATCCAGGAATTCCACTTTTAGACATATACCCAAAAGAATAGAAGGGAGGTCTCAAACAGATACTTGTAAACCAAGGTTCATAGCAGCATTATTCACAATAGCCAAAAGGCTGAAACAGCTCAAATGTCCATCAACAGATGAATGGATAAGCAAAATGTGGTATAGACGTACAATGGAATATTATTCAGCCTTAAAAAGGAAAAGGAAAATTTGATACATGTTACGACATGGATAAACCTTTAAAAAATGCTAAGTGAAATGAGCCAGACATAAAAGGACAAATATTGTGTGATTTCACTTATATGAAATACCTAAGAGAATCAGATTCATAGAGAGTGAAAATAGAATAGAGGTTATCAGGGGCTGGTGGGGGGAAATGGGAAATGGGGAGCTACTGTTTATTGGGTTTGGGATGATGTAAACGTTTTGGAAATAGATAGTGGTGATGGTTGTACAACATTATGAATATACTTAATTCCACAGAATCATATGCTTAAAAATAGTTGACATGGCAAATTTTATGTCTATTTTACCAAATTAAAAAGGTGATAGTGGCTTGAACTAAGAGGCTGAGGAGGAAGTGGTAGGAGGTGTTGGATTTTGGATATATTTTGAATTTTAGCCAGTAAGATTCTCTGATGGTTTGGATTTTTATGTGGGAGAGCAAGAAAAGAATTAGTGATAATACCAAGTTTGTGGGCCTGAGCAGCTGGAAGCATGGAGTTGCCATTTCTTGAGATGTGGGAGACTGTGGCAGGAGAAGGTAAGGGAATCAAGGGGAAAGTTTCAGATGTGCTAATTCTGAGATGCTTGTAAGACAGCCAAGCAAAGATGGTGAGTTATCCGGTGCTAATCACTGGTCCATCCAACTAGGCCTTCCCTTTGGAAATCCATGAGGACCTTGTCACAGGGAGTCTGTTATTTAAAATATATCAATTATCTAACAATGGAATACTACTCAACCATAAAAAATAGTGAAATTCTGCCATTTGCAGCAACATGGATGGACTTGGAGGACATTACACACAGTGAAATAAGTCAGACAGAAAGACAAATATTGTATGATATCACTTACATGTGGAATCTGAAAAATACAACAAACTAGTGAACATAACAAAAAAGAAGCAGACTCACAGATATAGAGAACAAACTAGAGGTTATGGGCAGGTGGGGAGAGGCAATGTAGGGGTGGGGGAGTGAGAGGCACAAACTACTGGGAGTAAGATAGGCTCAAGGATGCATTGTTCAACATGGGAAAGTAGCCAGTATTCTGTAATAACTGTAAATTTACTCAATGTAAATTTTGTAATAAACTTTAAAAATTATATAAAAATTAAAAACATTTAAAAATCAGTTATCTGTCAGATTTTATTTGAATATATCACATGAAACAAATAGGTAAACAGATTGATGGATAGATAAATAAATATGTGACTAAAATACAGCAAGCCAGCTTTTCAGGACAACTGAAAAAGAGATGTGATATTCTGGTGATTTTCCTTAATGCAGAATTTGTGGCTGTGTAATCTGGGGCTAATTGCACTGTTGAAATCAGTACATTGTGTTCATTATCTTTTATCACGAGGTGGCCTTAATTCACTTGGTGCTTCAGATAAAGTTTAATGGAAGAATCTCAGAGTCACCTTGATCCTCCTTACCTGACAAATTAGGGTAATATAGAACTCAAATCTAACCTGAGCTCAAAGTTGTTAAATACTTGAAATTTCATCTGTGTTTTGTGTTGGAAAATAATTTTAATATTAAAGGACAGCTGTAGACTGCTAATGACTTGAATACAGTTTGACTGTTTTCATGAAGTGCTCTGTGGGATGTCAGAATATTTAATTCAGGATGTTAAAAACATCCCAAAATGTCACAATAATTATATCACAGCAGGCAATTAAAACACTGGAAAATGCCAACTGACTAAGAGTGTTCCTTGTTATTTAGGAAACTATTAAGAAGCTGACATATAAAGTAAAAAACCCTGGTTATAATTTCCTATTTCAATAGACAATTTCATCGTCATATATGAAATTGACACTTGATACAGTAAGGGTCACGTTAAAAATGCAGCCCAAGGCAGAGCTAAGGAAGAGATCTCTACTTGATCTTTAACTCTATAATATCTATATTCACGCATTATGAAAAAAGGTTGTTTGGTTTTATGTATCATACCATATGTGCTGCAATACCCTCCATACAATGGTTGTGTTAATTAAATCATATGTTGGCAGCCTTAATTGATCTGATTTTGCCACCCTAAATTACAGGCAATAGAATTACTTCCTCGTTTTTCAAATTGTAATTTTGTAAATCCTAATGGATTAACAATGTAATGCTGAAGACCAGGGCCAAAGTTTGCTTAATCCCTGAGGATTAGAGTGTCATTCTCAGTGGGGATCTTAAGCACTGACTACCATGAGCTGGAAGGGAATATACTCAGACAGGGTGAGGTACAGAAAACAGAGTGTATTAAAGTCCCAAGAGTTTAAATGCATTTACAAGCAGGTTATCTTGAGTATAAGTGAACAGTTTGCCTGTGCAACTGTAACATTTGGAAGGACAGTGTTTATGAACAAAGAACCTACAGTTAACCTGAAGCTGCATTTTGAGGAGCTATGTACAAGCTTAAAATGGGTCGCCTGAGGGGTTAAACATTATCTTTAACCACCACACTTATGAAGGACTTGTTAAGATATGCAGCTGGCACAGTAGCATTCATAGAGAGCAGGACTTATTACAAAAACATTTATTTTTGATTTGGGGAAATATTATGGAAAACAATTGCCCTGCCTTCAAGAAATGTATATAATTAAATGAGGTAATGTCATAAAGCACCTGATACGCTGTCCAGCAAGAAGAGTTGCTTAAAACAGTTTAGTTCTTTCTTTCTTTTGTGAAAACAGACATCAACACAAAGTAATATGGTGTAGAGGTGGCATTTGGGCAGAGCATTAAAGGATAAATAGACTGGGTGGAAGAGGAAGACAATGTCTTGGAATAATGTCCAAACTCGGGGACAGATTTCAGTGTTTACACAATTTGGGGGCCCTCCTTAGGGAAAATAACACAAGATTATCAACGCAACACTTAGGAACAAAGTGAATATTTAAGAATGAGGAAAGAAAACACAACAAAGTGTACATTTAAAAAATCTGACAAATACCACAAATGTTCTAAAATTGAGAAAAACAATATTTTATTTTTATTAATTATCCAACTACTGTACCACTGGAATACTTTCTTTTCTTCATTTTTTAGATGCATGCGTTTTGATCATGTTTTTATATGACAGCAGTTTTGTAAAATCTTCTATAAAGAGTGTAGGTTGATAATTCAATCTTTTCTTTAAAATGGTAAAAATATGATGTTTTACATTATTGATTTTTAGAAAAGTTTTCTTTTTAGAATAGCTTCACAACACATTATTAATATGCCATGTAACTGTTTAAGACTATTGTGAAATTTGGGGAAACCCCTATTAAATTTCTTCCAAATATGAGTTGTAAGATTTTAGGGCATTTCAAATTTTCTAATGATTGATCTTCCATGACTAATCTTCAGGATCTTCAGAGTTGATGACACACATTAAGCAATTCGTTGTTGATGCCCCCTCTGCAGTGGAGTATTAAGAGTTAACTGTCGTTTTTGTTGACTTAAGTATTTTATTTCAAATTAGCAAGAATTTTAAGTCTTTTGCCAATGTGTTCATATGATTCATTCCTCTGCACTAATTGGATTATCAAAATATCCAGGCGCTTATTTGTTACTTCAATTCAGAATTTATTTCCTCCTCTTAATTAATCATTTCGTTTGGTATGATTGGAAAGCTTATTGTTACAATTTGCTTTTCAATGTTAGCGTAATTTTTATTGATTTCGTTTCTAATCTCTATTGCATCTATGCTATATTTCATTATTTTAATCTGTAATTTATCAGCTATTTAAAAAATAATTTAAAAGTGATAAAAGAAGATACCTGTCACAGGCACTCATGTTAGGAGTCTTTAATTCCTAACTTGTTTTATGGATATGTCTTCCGAATGGCAATAAAAACTATGTATTTGAACTTTATCAAATATGCCATTCTCATTAAAAGAAGGAAAAAGCCTTTCTTATGCTGAGATGGCTTGCAATAATTTTACCATATCTGGAAATGAATTTCACCATATCTGGAAATGGTTACGAACAGTAAACCCAAACTAATTTATAGTCAACCCTACCTTCCATAGCTAGATGCCCCCCAAGTGCCATAGCCACTTCAGTGCCAACTGACACCACAGGAAGTTTAATGGAGGGGAAGTCAGAATGGAGTAGACAGCTGTCTTTACCAATTTCAGTGAAAAGTGTTTTTCCTATGCAAAATTTTCCAAAACTGTGACTATATGAACCGCTTGCTAGGGCCCCTCCCAGGGCCTTGGAATTGTTCCATGGGAGTAGAGGGCTTCGTTAGCTTTGAGGTAATTCTGCCTTTGTCCAAATGTCTTAATATAGCTATTTATGATTTAGCTTCTGCTAACTTCTCCAACTCAGTCTCTCACCACGTTTTCCCCTTGCTTTCTCTGTCTGAGCCTTATTCAGTTTCTTTCAGCTCCTTAACTCTGCCATGCTCTCCCTTACTCCAGGGCGTTCACTAGTACTATTCTTTGTCTGGCTAAACATTCATCCTCCACATGTCACTTTAGAAGTCACTTAGCTTTCCCTGACTACCCAAATCTGTGATAAATGTCTCCTGTATTTGCTCTCATGGACAGTATATCAATAATTGTAATAACAATCAGTAATTAATAATTTCATGCTACAACGTAGTAAGAACAATAATTAAAAATCTGTATCATGTCCAATTATTTAGTGTGTACTTGCATTCTTACCTGTATCTGCCATTAGAGGTAAGTTCTGTGAGGGAAAAGACCATTTCTTTCTTCTTCGGCATTGTAACTCCATTTTCAGGCACAGTTCTTAGAACATTCGATAAATATTTATTGAAATGAGGGAGGCAGAGTATTCTGGGCTGAGGGAAAGGTACCAACAGAAACAGAAGCTTAAAAGATAATATAGAAAGGTGGTTGGGAGTATAAGCTCTGGACTAAGATGGCTGGTGTTTAAATCCCAGGCCCATTAGCTGCTTGACTGTAGGCATGCTTCTTAATATTTCTGTGCCTCAGCTTCCTTACCTGTGAAATGAGGATAAAAGTAGGACATACCTCATATGGTTTCTGAAAATTAAATAGTTCAAAACATGTGAAGTGCTTAGAACAGTGTCTGATACATATGAAGCCCCCAATAAATGTTAGTTATTATTAAAATTCACAGCTTAATCCCAGTAAAAAAAAGTTTACTTATTTTAGACTAATCACCCTTCAGCTTTCTCATCAACCTGACATTTACAAGACACAAGATCAGTTTGGAGCAAACTCCTCATTTTACAGGGGAGGACATTAGTGCACAAAAGCCAGCTGGGCAGTGCCAGGATTAGACCCAGTATCTGCCAGATCAAGCTGATGACAGTGGTGGGTTTAGAACCAGAGACTTGGTGATGCGTGGCTTGCAGATATAGAGATATACGGAGGTAAATGTAGTCGAGCTGCTTTCTGAAGGTGGTGGTTGTGTTTTACTGCCGCAGGAACTGTGCCCACTTCAAGGATTCCATGCTACTCCTTACATGTACCAGTCTGGGTAGTAAGACTCTGGAAGAGCCACAGAAAAGGTCACAGTAGACTTCTGACTTGTAATCCAGTCCATACTACCTTTATTTGGATGTCAGGCTGGTGCAATGGATGGAAAGTCAGCAAGAAGACTGGTTTCTGGCTCTCAGTCTTCCAGTCAAAAAGCTGCATTAATAGACCCTCCTTGAGTGTATCTTCACTTTACTGCTACGAACTGAGACCCTCCAAACAGGACGAGGCAGTGTCTCTGTGGAATTCAGCACAGAGGCATGTGGAATTCTAGGAGACTGAGTATCTCAGATTTTAGAGCTTGTGTGCTTAGAGGGACACCACACATACAGAGTTAGAAAGAAGCAATTTTTTCCAAGTGTCTGGGTTAGGTGGCTAGCTTTAAAATGCATCCTAATGTACTGTGACTATTTCTCATGTCCTGTAAGATGTTGCTCAGTCAAATAGCAGAACTATTCGTAAAGAATTCTGCTAGGATGACTGCTTATCACTTCTGCTCAAAGTAAGTAATAGGACCTAAACTACAAACAGATTTGGTCCACTGTATTCTGCTATTTCTCTTTAACAATAAATTGTTATTGTTAAAGGGCCTGAGTTAAAGGGCGACCTTTAACTCAGGTCTTTGAAAGACAAAAGATTGGTTGAGAAACGGACAGAAAGGAATAAACTATGCTTATTTTACTAAGCTCATAAATATACTCAGAACACTGCAAATAGTACAAAGATAAGATAGATATAGATAGATAGATGACAGATAGATAGATAGATAGATAGATAGATAGATGATAGATCAGTTAGACCAGGATGGGTCTGGGTCTGTTTTAAACTTATCTTCAGAGTACTTGTTGGCATGCTGTGCCTTTGTTAGAAGGGGTAATGCGGTGCCTTTTATTTCATTCCAGATCTGCTCATTGAAGTCAAGTATATTTAAAAAAATAATTAATAAACACTCACTATGTGATGGAAGCTGTGCTATGCTAATTATTGTGTAGGTAAGGATAACTAAGGTGTGGTTCTTGTCTTCAAGCAGCTTTCTTTTGAAGGGGGTTGGTGGAGATCCTGTGACCCTACCCAGGTAGGAATTATTTCTTGGAGTTGTTATTTTTTTATTTTTATTTTTTTTTGCGGTATGCGGGCCTCTCACTGTTGTGGCCTCTCCCGTTGCGGAGCACAGGCTCCGGATGCGCAGGCTCAGCGGCCATGGCTCACGGGCCCAGCTGCTCCGCGGCATGTGGGATCTTCCCGGACTGGGGCACAAACCCGTGTACCCTGCAACGGCAGGCAGACTCTCAACCACTGTGCCACCAGGGAAGCTGTCTTGGAGTTACTTTTTGTGTGTGTTGTGTTGTTTTGTTTTGGAATTGTCCTTTTATTTCTATGTTGGTGTCTCCACTAGATTAATTTTTCCTTGGTATCAGAATGTTTTTCCTCACTCTAGAGCAATGCCGGTTGGTTAGAGTTCAATTTTTCATCATCGATTAGAATTAGCTACTACTACTACCACTACTACATATTTATTGCATTCGTTATTTCTGTTCTGACGTGCTATTGTACAAATCTAAGCAATGCCGGAAATGACAAAGTGAATAGATGCTCTAAATAATGCCTTTTGCCTGTGACTGCTGAGGTGGGAAGAAGATTATAGTCCACTATGGTTTGGAGCAGGAAAAAAAAATATACTCAAGGCTGGGTGTTGCCTAGAAGACTACTCCCTGCCACTCTAAAGTCCTTTTCTTTGGGAATGTTTCCTGACTCCTACAAGCCATTACATTCCCTCCGAAATAGACATTTAGAATTAAGATCTGTACTTTATGAAAAAGTGCAGTGCTCTTAGGCTTTTCCTGTTTAAAGTCTCATGTATTCTCTATACAAGTTACACCTAAGTAAAGGTGTGTGAAGTCCAATTCATGACTATAAAGACTAGGTCATTAATTTGGTTTGCTTACTATCTAAAGTATCTTTGCAAAATTCCCACATTTATACCATAAGGCTGTGTGTGTACATGTTTAAATCTTATGTTTTTCTTGTATGTTAATAGTTTTTTATCATATATGGAGAGAGCTTTTATATATTTCTCTTCTAATCTTCAAATCTGCCTAGTGATATAGCTGAGCTGTGTGAGATGACTTCCCAATTACAGTTTAGGAAACTAAAAGTCAAATAATTGACTCTCCTAGATAGCATGAAGTAAGGAGCAGAAATCAGACTAATTAGGTGTTTGTCTCTCTAGAATCCCTTCCCCTGTCTTTTGGCAATAATTTTCAAGTTTCACTGGAGAGCCATACCTTCCCCATCTTCTGTCTGTGTGGACTGGGTGGGACTCCACCCATAGTTTCAGGGCTGTATCTTATCCTGAAGGCCTAAGACAATGGCATTCTGTGGTCTGGCCCCAGTAATGAGATGAATTCAGAGTAAGCAAGTGACTGACCTGTGTTCATTGGGAGGAATCCTAGACTTTGGGGAGAGATGTGGGAAATGGATCCTCTTTTCCTCTCAGCCTGGTGTTGGGAGAGGGTGGGACTAGAGTTGCTTGCCACTACATGGAGTCTTGGAAGAAAGCCAAGAGAGCAGAAGGCAATGCCAGATAAGGAGGAAAAAGACTCTATGTGCTGGTAATATTGACGTAGGTAAGCACCTACATCAGGCCACACCTCAAAGTCTACCTTACCTTTGGACTTTTAGTTCAGTGAATAACCTTTTTCTGCTCAAGCTTGTTTGGGTTGGGAGTTTAGTCCTAACTGGTGTAACTTTGTAGGTGAATAAGTCACAGTTCCAATTTTCAAGGACCACAATTTCCCAATGTAGAAAACGAAGGTGCTTTTCTAGCTTGTTATGACTCTGAAGTCGTGATTCCATCTTGATTCTCTAAGGGTCATCTCAACAGCATGCTGAGAGCACTGCATGTTCTTTGGTGTCTGACAATTTGAGTTTGTTCTTGGGAGTGGTGTTTCTTTCCCTCTGGCAAATAGTTGATTTTCCCAAGGCTAACAGAGTCTAGAAAAGATTTACTGGGGGAGACCTTCAAGATGGAGAGGAGTAAGATGTGGAGATCACCTTCCTCCCCACAAATACATCAAAAATACAACTATGTGTGGAACAACTCCTACAGAACACCTACTGAATTCTGGCAGAAGACCTCAGACCTCCCAAAAGGCAAGAAACTCCCCACGTACCTGGGTAGGGCAAAAGAAAAAAGAGAGACAAAGTAATAGGGATGGGACCTGCGCCTCTAGGAGGGAGCTGTGAAGGAGGAAAGGTTTCCACACACTAGGAAGCCCCTTCCCTGGAGGAGACGGGGGTGTGGCGGAGGGAAACTTCGGAGCTGCAGAGGAGAGCGCAGCCACAGGGGTGCGGAGGGCAAAGCGGACAGATTCCAGCACAGAGGATCGGTGCCGACCAGCACTCACCAGCCCGAGACGCTTGTCTGCTCACCCGCGGGGATGGACAGGGGCTGGGAGCCTGAGGCTCGGGCTTCGGAGGTCAGATCCCAGGGAGAGGACTGGGGTTGGCGGTGTGAACACAGCCTGAAGGGGGCTAGTGTGCCATAGCTAGCCGGGAGGAGTCCAGGAAAAAGTCTGGAACTGCCTAAGAGGCAAGAGACCACTGTTTCAGGGTACCGAGGAGAGGGGATTCCTTCCTTGTGGGCCCACAGAAGGCAGAGCACTGCCTAAGTGAGCTTCAGAGATGGGCGGGAGCCACGGCTATCAGCTCAGATCCCAGAGATGGGCATGAAACGCTAACGCTGCTGCTGCAGCCACCAAGAAGCCTGTGTGCGAGCACAGGTCACTCTCCACACCCCATGGGAGTCTTGTAGCACACCACTGCCAGGGTCCCGAGATCCAGGGACAACTTCCCCGGGAGAACACACAGCGTGCCTCAGGCTACTGCAATGTCATGCCGGCCTCTGCCACCGCAGGCTTGCCCCGCATTCTAATTATGACTACTGTACCCCTCCCTTTCCTGGCCTGAGTGAGCAAGGGAGCCCTAATCAGCCGCTGCTTTTACCCCCTCCTCTCCGGCCAGGGAACAGACACCTGAGGGTGACCTACATGCAGAGGCAGGGCCAAAACGAAAGCTGAACCCCAGGAGCTGGGCGAACAAAGAAGAGAAAGGAAAGTTTCTCTGTGCAGCCTCAGGAGCAGTGGATTAAATCCCCACAATCAACTTGATGAACCCTGCAACTGTGGAATACCTGAATAGACAATGAATGTTCCCAAAATTGAGACAGTGGACCTTGGGAGCAACTGTAGACTTGGAGTTTACTTTCTGTAACTGATTTGTTTCTAAGGAGACAAAAGGCCTGTATGCAGAAAATTATAAGACACTGATGAAAGAAATTAAAGATGATACAAACAGATGGAGAGATATACCATGTTCTTGGATTGGAAGAATCAACATTGGGAAAATGACTCTACTCCCCAAAGCAATCTACAGATTCAATGCAATCCCTATCAAACTACCAATGGCATTTTTCACAGAACTAGAACAAAAAATTTCACAATTTGTGTGGAAACACAAAAGACCCCAAATAGCCAAAGCAATCTTGAGAAAGAAAAATGGAGCTGGAGGAATCAGGCTCCCTGACTTCAGACCTTACTACAAAGCTGCAGTAATCAAGATAGTATGGTACTGGCACAGAAACAGAAAGATAGATCAATGGAACAGGATAGAAAGCCCAGAGATAAACCCATGCACATATGGTCACCTTATCTTTGATAAAGGAGGCAAGAATATACAATGGAGAAAAGACAGCCTCTTCAATAAGTGGTACTGGGAAAACTGGACAGCTACATGTAAAAGAATGAAATTAGAACACTTCTTAACACCATACACAAAAATAAACTCAAAATGGATTAAAGACCTAAATATAAGGCCAGACACTATAAAACTCTTAGAGGAAAGCATAGACAGAACACTCTGTGATATAAATCACAGTAAGATCTTTTTTGATCCACCTCCTATAGTAATGGAAATAAAACCAAAAATAAACAAATGGGACCTAATGAAACTTAAAAGCTTTTTGCACAGCAAAGGAAACCATAAACAGGACGAAAAGACAACCCTCAGAATGGGAGAAAATATTTGCAAATGAAGCAACTGACAAAGGATTAATCTCCAAAATATACAAGCAGCTCATGCACCTCAATATCCAAAAAAACCCCAACCCAATCCAAAGATGGGTGGAAGACCTAAATAGATATTTCTCCAAAGAAGATATACAGATTGCCAACAAACACATGAAAGGATGCTCAACATCACTAATCATTAGAGAAATGCAAATCAAAACTACAATGAGGTATAACCTCACACCGGTCAGAATGGCCATCATCAAAAAATCTACAAACAATAAATGCTAGAGTGGGTGTGGAGAAAAGGGAGCCCTCTTGCCCTGTTGGTGGGAATGTAAATTGATCCAGCCACTATGGAAAACAATATGGAGGTTCCTTACAAAACTAAAAATAGAACTACCATATGACCCAGCAATCCCACTCCTGGGCATATACCCGGAGAAAACCATAATTCAAAAAGAGACATACCACAATATTCATTGCAACACTATTTACAATAACGAAGACATGGAAGCAACCTAAGTGTCCATTTACAAATGAATGGATAAGGAAGATGTGGCGCATATATACAATGAAATATTACTCAGCCATAAAAAGGAATGAAACTGAGTTTTTTGTAGTGAGGTGGATGGACCCAGAGACTGTCATACAGAGTGAAGTAAGTCAGAAAGAGGAAAACAAATACCATATGCTAACACATATATACGGAATCTGAAAAAAATAAGGTTCTGATGAACCTAGGGGCAGGACAGAAATAAAGGCGCAGACATAGAGAATGGACTTGAGGACATGGGGAGGGGGAAGGGTAAGCTGGGTTGAACTGAGAGAGTAACATTGACATGTATACACTACCAAATGTAAAATAGATAGCTAGTGGGAAGCAGCCGCATAGCACAGGGAGATCAGCTCAGTGCTTTGTGACCACCTAGAGCGGTGGAGAGGGAGGCTGGGAGGGAGACACAAGAGGGAGGAGATATGGGGATATATGTATACATATAGCTGATTCACTTTGTTATACAGCAGAAACTAACACACCATTGTAAAGCAATTATACTCCAATAAAGATGTTAAATAAAAAGATTTATTGTAACTCAAGATTTTGATTCAGAAATGGCTAGGGAGTTATCCTTTAAAATATTAAGAAAAATACTGAAGAACTTAGTCAAAAGTTGATACTAGCTAAACAATATCCACTCTGACAGAAATCTATGTGCTCAACCCAGGTGTTACTTTGGCATTAAATAATTGGTGTTCTTAGTATATAAACAGAGTAAATTCCTTCCACGATGTTAAATGTGGTCCCAAAAATTTAGTCATGAAAATTGTGGTGCTTTGTTGTTGCAATGTTAAACAAAAATCGTATACATTGAAAAAATATTATTCCAGTTGTGCAGAGGAAGAAAGAAAAACATGTTTTTCCTTTATTAGGTGTATAAGAAATAGACCAACTATTACAATCAAAATGTGCATCATACACTAAACTGAAAAATGCCTGAACGCTGTCGGAAGAGTCACTTTTAACACCCCCTCTACTCACAGAAGTGAACTAACCCTTCAAAGTTGCCACAATTTCCTCGTAAGGATGCTAAATGGAAGATAGGAGCAAATTGCCAATTGCTTTATGGCCATGTTGGTTGCATGGTGAAGTTTTACTGTATTTGATAAAATGGCATGAATATCCTATTTAAATCCTCATGGCAAATTAAATGTTTGGGGATTTTTAGAAAGTGATTACTTATGGTTCCCTGAACACACTAGGGGGTTTTGTATTTTCATGCTTTTGCATATGCAGTTCCCCCAAACTGAAATGCCATTCCTTGCTTTCTCCACCAAAGGAGTCCCTGCATGCCTTTCAAGACAGTTCAAGCATTTTGTTTTTCTTGGGCTCCTCCTCTAGGCATTTGATTGCTCTGAACTTTGGTCCATGATTCCACCACTGTACCTTATTTCTGTTTTTAAAATTGTAGAATCAGTCAAAATCTATTGCACTAATTTCTCTGCTCCCTGTCTCTGCCACTGGACTTTGGGGACGTGGGATTCAAAGACATGCTTTACCTTGTAAGTGCCCAATACATATTTGCTGAATGAATAGAAAACATTAGTGGTCCTCATTTGAGTAAACCTTCTAACCATAATTGTAATGGCTATTCATTTTGAATACCTAATAAGGGCCAGGCAATTTATATACACTGTAATTTATTGTAGTTTAATCTTTAACCCTGCAAAGTGTGTATTATCCCTCTCCCCACTTTGTAGATGAGAAAACTGAGGCTCTAAGAGGTTGAGAGGGTTTCCCAAGATGTCACTAGTACGTAGTAGTGTAGGGATTCACAGTCTGTGCTCCTTACTCCACATCATATCTCCAACTTTGTTGGAAATAGTTATTTAAAAAAATTTCTAAAATGCTTCCTTTTAAACATTCTTTGAATACTCCCCTGAGGGCTCTGTTTCCTGCTAAATTCGTGCTACCTTCTTCCGTCTGCAAAATCAAATAAGCCACTTTATGCAGCTCCTTCCTCAGGAAATCTGGAAAACGGAGCTGTTCTTTCTAGGAACACTGACAATCCATCTCCACTTACTGGCCTGGCTTATGATTTTCAGTTTAACCCATTGTGACTCCTGTTCCCTGGGTTGGGATTGTTCGCATAATAAGTCTAAAAAAGTTGTTATTCCCAGCAAACAGAATCAGGAAGTGGAAGCAGATTTTAGGAAAGAAGTTATTTCAGGAACTGAAGGCAAACAGACATTTTGATTAAAATGATCTAATTCCAATTCTTTGCTTTGCTCTGCCACCTGTTATACTCTGCAGTGCACTTTACCCCAGTGATTGCTAAATGCTGGTTTGTGAATTCAACCTGCTTAAGGTTTTGATGAGGTTTTCATCAGTCTGAAGAGAAATCAGAAACAAAGAGGTGCTATTATATGTGCATATGAATATATACATGTGTACATATGCACAACATACACACAGTCATAGGTTCCCTTTTGGGTAACGATTGTTTTTCATTCTGAGGTTATTTCTTTCTACCTACTTTTGGAATAAAATATTCTTTTTCTTGATATATTAGGGTATGAATAGAGGGTAGATAATTTTCTTAATGCTTCAACCTTCATGACAAAATAAATGTCTTAAAGAGTCCCATTTCCCTTGATTTTTTAAAATTTAATTTTTTAATTTGAATTTTATTTTTTTTATATAGCAGGTTCTTATTAGTTATCTATTTTATACATATTAGTGTATCTATATCAATCCCAATCTCCCAATTCCTCCCACTACCACCTCTCCTTGATTTTTTTTTTTTTTAACAAATTTTACAGGACCACAAAATTCCAGAGTGCTGGAACCACGTCCCACTTCCTTTATCCTTTGTTTTTTTTTTTTTGGCGATAAATAACAAATCTGCTCCCAAAGATGGAAGGCTAATGTTTTCAAAATTGTTTCCTCCTTTGGACTCTGGTCTCACCTGTTGTCTTTACCCTTCACTGGCCATTAGACTATGATGCCTTGCATAGTGAGTATAGATTTATGTCCTAGCTAGTAAAATAGATTGTAACCATACCTATCCGAGGTAGGAAGCTTCACTTTCTTTCCATGTACTGCCAGAATCCACACATAACAGATGCCCAGATGTTTTAAAATATGTTTAATGTCAGGGGGTTTGGGGAAGCTGCTGGAAATTAATAAGATAATAATGACAATAGATTAAAATGAATATTTATTAAGTGCTTTCTATACATTAGGCACTATTTAAGTATTCCAATTATGTGCCTTGTTTAATCCTCTCAACAGCCAAAAGAGATAGGTTTTATTATAATTGCCTTCATTTTACAGGAAACGGAGATAACAAAAGATTAAGTAACCTGTTTAGAGTCACATGGCTTTACTTGGTAGTGGTAGAATTTGAACCCAGATGGGTTTAGCTTGAGAGTGCAACATCCTAATCACCACACCATGGCGCCTCCTGCAAGAACAGTGCTGGCAGCTGCATTTAGAGAAGAATGATAGCAACAGCAGCAGCAATTGCAACAACTAGATGATCCCAGGGCTTTGTGTATGCTAAGGGATTTATGTGTAGTATTTCATGCTCACAACAACCCTATGCCATCCAGGCTCCTGTTATCCCATTTTACAGATGAGGAAGCTGAGGCACAGAGGTCTTGAATGACTTGCCCAAGACTGAGAAGTGGCTGAACCTGAACTCAGGCGTAGGTTTGTCTGACTCTAAACCCCATGGGCTATGATGGTGTACTTGGATGAGCTCAGGATTTGGGGCAGGAAAATTCCATCTCCAGCCTCTCCAGTAGCTGAGCGGCCATGGCCATGACACTGGGCTCTCTGAGATTGTTCTGTCATCTGTAAGAGGAGGATGTGTGTGTAAGATGCTTAATAAAGAGTAATTGCTGCTTAAATGTAATTTATTTATATATGTGGCAGATGCTTGTTACATTTCCTGGTCTTCTGAGCATCTCTGGAGATTCAGAACGCTCACTGCCTTTCCTCTTTCCTTCACTTGCTAGCTTCCCATACCAGCAGACGCTTCAGAAAACTTTGAGTCCCTGTTGCTGAGTAGCTATAGGGAATGTATTTCGAGTTCCCAATCTCCTCTAGCCACAGAAAGAAAATCAAGGCTGACAAGAACCATGCTCATTAGGCAGACGCTCAGTTTTATCCAGCCACAAAGATATTAGGAAAAGATATTTATAGTTGACCTTTCAAGATTAATAATTCCTGTGAAAGAGAAACTGTAGTATTCAACACAACTAAAAAGAAAATCCTGAGTATTGAAGGAAATAATTATTTTACTGTTTGTAGTACAGTTTGTTACTTTTATTAAAAATTTAATAAAATGAATATGCATAGCTATCACACTTAAAAGACACTAATAATGTAAAGTCAGTTCAGTTTGCTTCTTTAAAATTGGGTTGTGACATTCTTAAGACTTTTAATTATCTTGATATTTTCTTAAAGATATATGCATTAATCTCGTTATTTGAGAAAGTAAAATTCCATAACAATTAATTAATAAGAAACTCAAGAATGGATCTTTTAGGCACATTAAAAATCAAACGCTAAAGCATTCATGATTTTAAATGTTAGGAAATAAGAATTAATAGGAGTTAACATGTTCCTTTTTCTTAACTTTGATCTTCCTTTATTCTTCCTTCTGACTCCACATTAGACTGACAACTGATCTCATGTTTAGGCATCATATGTCTGGTGAAGATTTTCCTGTTTTATCTTATTGTTTGGAAAAGGCAAGAATTAGGAGAATCCATTTTGTCCCCAAATAAATGTATTCTCATTGAGGCAACTTCAGTTGACACCCCTTATACCATAAGTAATTAAATGCTCTGTGCTTTGGACATTAACTATGCTGTACCTTGGGTGGAAAAAGCCCCCCAGTTTTTCTAAATAGGAGCGACTTGAGGTTTTGAGATGGGGAGGGAGAGGGTGAAGGCACTGAGAACACAGTGTAAGTTAACATTGTGGAAATATTTACTTTAGTACTTGATGCTTCTGGTTTGTTGTTTTTAGTGCAAATAAAAAATTGTTATGAGTTAGTCTTAAAAACATTTAAAAATAATTTTGTAAACATAAAAGCATTTCCTGAATAGTAACACCTCATCCTTTCTTTTTGAAATTGTAAACTAAAAAGGATTTTTAAAAGATTATTATAAAATAATGACCATTAACACACCAAATAACAACCATTTTTATTAAGCATTTTCCTTTAAAGTCTTTGTTCACGTATTATAAGAATTTTCAATTTTAGATTATTTAAAGAAATTGAAATTACATTATGTTTACTTCATTATTATCATTATTAAAGTCTACATAGTACCTTGATTTGGTTAGTCACTACTTATTTAACCATTTCCTTGTTTTTTATAATTAGGTTTTTGTTCATTCACTTTACTTTCCTAGAAATGGCAACTACACATTCTAGGTTTTCTAAATGTTTTGTTCCATTATCCCTATAATTTTCTTTGTATTTGTGTATCCTGCTTTTTGCTTTAAAAAATACGGTCTTGATAATCATCATTAATAATACAATAAGCCAAAATATGGCTACAGGATTTTTTTCCTATGGTGAGTTATTTGTTTAGAACAAATTTTTTTTTTTTTTTGCAGTACGCGGGCCTCTCACAGTTGTGGCCTCTCCTGTTGCAGAGCACAGGCTTCGGACGCACAGGCTCAGCGGCCATGGCTCACGGGCCCAGCCGCTCCGCGGCATGTGGGATCTTCCCGGACCGGGGCATGAACCAGCGTCCCCTGCATCGGCAGGTGGACTCTCAACCACTGCACCACCAGGGAAGCCCTAGAACAAATTTTCATTTCTCTGCTTGAGCAAATTTTTTTTGCCATATTCTATGAAGTCTTATTAATCATTTATAACCCAGCTTAAATATCTTTTTGCTGAGGTTTTCATTGATATTCTCTAGCAGTGTCTGTCAGTCTGTCCTTTATACATTACTTCTTTGTAGCAGAGAGTACCTTGTAGTACAATTATGTTTAATTAAAACAATTTACTGTTCCTATTCCACTGTGTATTTGTTGAAGACAGGCCCTGAGTGTAGTTTGTACATCATCCCAAATTCACAGAACAGTTTTAGACAAATTCAATGTTGATTAAATAAATGATTGAATTAAATAAAAGAGCTTACCAGGGCCTAGACGAGTGGAAGAAGAAATAAAACGCTGCAGTGGAGGAGTTCAGGGATGAGAAAGACCATTGGGGACTGGAGGAGGAGATGGCAGGAAACCTACTTCTATTGAGCTTTGTTACGTACCAGGCACTGTGCCAGGTGCTTTACATACCTTATATCATTTAACCCTGAGAACAGCTCTGAAGTCAGTTCTGTTGCTCTCATATTGCAGATACAAAAAATTAATGTTCATTGAGTAATTACTAACTTTCACTCTGGAGCTGGAGGAGAAACAAAAGGGACATTTCACTGAAGTTCAAAAGAAGGGATGGGCGGGCAGATTCTGCAAAGGCACATGGACAAAGACAGATAGGAGTTATCAGCTAGTGTTACAGGTGATGAAGGAGTCCAACCTGGCTAACCTGGAGAGCTTGAACGGGGTTGGGAGACGAGTAATTTGTGTTCATGGTATCACATACTTTAAGAATCATTAAGGGGCTTCCCTGGTGGCGCAGTGGTTGAGAGTCCGCCTGCCAATGCAGGCGACGCGGGTTCGTGCCCCGGTCCGGGAATATCCCATGTGCTGTGGAGCGGCTGGGCCCGTGAGCCATGGCCGCTGAGCCTGCGCGTCCGGAGCCTGTGCTCCACAAAAAAAAAAAAAAAAAAAAAAAAAAAAAAAAAAGAACCATTAAGCCATTAAGGTCACTGACAGAGTAGAAGGGGTTAAGGTTCTGGTGAAGGGTGCGTCTGCATAAATAATGGTTACGAGTAGACTAGGTAGCCTGGGCAACTCCTGATACCAAAGGCAGGTCATATTCTCACTACGGCTCTGTTACCAGATGATTAAGGCTGAGCCCATAGGAATTAATTTACATTGCCGAGAGCCTTTGGGAATGCTCAGTTGAAAGTTTTAATGAAGCAAAAGAGATAGTTTAACTAAGAAAAATAGTTCAAATTAGAAAGAAGGCTCTGATACTTGAAAGATTATATGAAAAATCAAAATGCATTATTTAAAAGGGAAAAAAGGATTAGCAAAAGTTGGCATTTAATTTTCTTCTTTCTTTTCCATAGGACACTTGTAAAATGAAATACAACATTTAGGCATAGGTGGTGTCTTAGTCTGTTTAGCCTGCTATGACAAAAATATCATAGACTGTGTGGCTTATAAACAACAGAAGTTTATTTCTGTTGCATTGGCAGATCATTGCATTGGCAGATTTGGTGTCTAATGAGGCTCCTGGTTCAGAGACAGCTACCTTCTGGCTATATCCTCATGTGGCAGAAGGGGCATGAAAACTCTCTGAGAACTCTTTTTTTTTTTAACAATTTCTTGAGTACTTCCTGTTTTATTTATTTGTTTATTTTATTTATTTTATTTTTGGTTGCACTGGGTCTTCGTTGCTACACTGTGCTCAGGCTTTCTCTAGTTGTAGCGAGTGGAGGCTACTCTTCGTTGTGGTGCGCGGACTTCTCGTTGTGGTGGCTTCTCTTGTTGCGAAGCATGGGCTCTACGTGCATGGGCTTCAGCAGTTGTGGCACGCGGGCTCTAAAGCACAGGCTCAGTGGTTGTGGCACACGGGCTTAGTTGTTCCACGGCATGTGGGATCTTCCCGGACCAGGGCTCTAACCTGTGTCCCCTACACTGGCAGGCGGATTCTTAACCACCGTGCCACCAGAGAAGCCCTGGGGGCCTCTTTTATAAGGGGACTAATCCCGTTCATGAGTTCTCTGTCCTCATGACCTATTCACCTCCCACAAGCCCCTCCTTCAAATACCATCACTTTGGGATATGAATTTTGAGGGAACACAAATATTCAGCCTATAGCAGGTGGTTATGGGCACCTTTTTTGTCAGTGCTTTATCTTTGTGTTTTGGGTCCTCACCACCACCACCATCACCAAGTCATCATGTTGTACACCTCCTGACGTACAATGCTGGACACCTTTGGGTACACTAATAGACATAAGGCCCAGTTCCTGTTCTTGAAGAGGAAATGGGATGTGTAGGGAAGACAGTAAAGGAACTAACATTTATTTAGAACTTTCTACGTGCCATCCATTTATATCAAATATATACCATGAGGAAAGACTGAAAAATACTGCTATCTTGACAGCTGGCATCGCCAAAGAGTTACTTTAGGAAGAGAAGAGTCATTGTTTAAAAAACTTTGTTAGACTACTTTGGTGGTGGAAAGTGCGGCTTGGTGACCTGGTATGAAGAAGACTGTGCTGTAAGGAGATGGCAAAAGTGGAAATTAAACATTTTGGGAGGAGGGAAACAGAGTCAGGTATGGTGCCCCACATTGCTCACTTCTGGAATGAAATATAGATGAGCTTGATTGGCTTAGTCCAGGCTCCATGCTAATATTTGCTTATACTCAAACTTCCTAAGCAAGGAGGGCTAGGAAAGGGAGTTTTGAGTTCTAGCTTGGAGAGGTAAGAGTCATAATTTAGGGCATTCTTATGGGCCCACTATAAATAGAAATCCTCTTTTGAATCTATTTCCATCTTTCCTTTTTTTTTTTTTTTTTTTTGCAGTACGCGGGCCTCTCACTGCTGTGCCCTCTCCCATTGCGGAGCACAGGTTCTGGATGCGCAGGCTCAGCGGCCATGGCTCACGGGCCTAGCCGCTCCGCGGCATGTGGGATCTTCCCGGACCAGGGCACGAACCCGTGTCCCCTGCATCGGCAGGTGGACTCTCAACCACTGCGCCACCAGGGAAGCCCTCCATCTCTCCTTTCTTGATTACAGAGACCCATGAAAAATAGTGCCTAGGGTCACTGTGTACAGAAGTACTAGCTGTGTACTGCATGACTCCTCAGGGTGTGCCATTCATGAAAACTCTGATGTGAATGGTTCCTTTAGAGTCACGCAACTTGGAAGCCCTAAAAGTGCCCCTTGCATTTTACAATACTAATTAATATGAAAAAGCGTTATGGAATGGTTACTGTGATCCAGATACCATCCTGCTTCAGGGCAATGGAATTGCCCAGAGCATGGTCTTTGAGGCCTTGGCTTTCAATTTCACTTCTGCCACTTACCAGTTTTGTGGCCACGGACAAGTTATCTAAACTCTCAGAATCTTACTTTCTTCGTCTGTAAAATGGAGGTACCGATATTTACTTCATGGTGTTGTTATGTAAGCTCGGTCCAGGACGAGCATGTGGAAAATGGTAGCTATAATTATGATTTACAAGCATTATCTCATTTAATTCCCATTACAGTCTTATAATTTAGTTCTAATTCATGGGGAAACTGAGGTTCAGAGGACGTAAGACTTATGCAAGATAAGGTATCTGTAGGGTGGCAGAGCATGAATTCACACTCATATTTGGGAACCTGTGCTCATTCTATACTGACAACTTGGTTTTTACCTATTTCCAAGGATAAATCTTCAATCAAGTCCTTTTCCTCCGATACTCTCTTGCCACGTCCAACATAAATATTAATGCAGCTACCATCTGCCATTATGTAAAAGCACTTGGTCAAATCTATTTTAGCAAACGAAGTAAAATTGCCTTTTGTTTGGTTTAGTGTATGTGTGTGTATTATGCTTTCTTGTGACTATCCAGTCTGTTTTTGAAGTGGAGTCTTGGTTACCTAGGGAACTGGAATACAGTACTGGTAAATGCTTTTATTTTTAATGAGATGCAAGTTCAAAGTGGCTAGAATTGTTAGCTGAATTTCAAATGGTAACCTCTGTATTGACTGGAAAGTAACACAATTTTACTTTTTTCACATAAAAATAAAATTAAAGGTGGGAGAAAATTAAAGGAGTTGATGAGAGTTGGTGAAAAATAAGAATCTTTAAGTTGCAGACATTCTGCTTGCAGTTCAAAGTTAGCTAATTAATATCTTTATTTTAGACTGTATAATTTGCACACTTTTTTTCACTTTGGGAAAAGTTTTATATATTTTGAATGGGAATAAGTTTCACATGCCATGTTATAGGAGCTATGTAGGCATTAATGGTTTTAAGTTCCTTTCTGGTATGGTATTATATAACATCTATGGGATCTTGCCTCTCGCTAGACTTTTGTTTCTTTTTAAAGAAGCCTGGGCTTAGTTCACAAAATAACTTAATTCACAAAACTCTTACAACACACGAACTATCATTATAAAAATAAGTGAAATTAAAAATGAAGTAAAAATTACCCCGAGCCCATTTCTCTGCCTCAGGGACTACAACTTGTAAAGACAAGGTGATGGCAGAGAGATCCAACCTGAAGTGACAGAGGATTTGGGGAACTAAAGGCATAAATCAAAACAATGTTGAAATCTGAGGCCCCTCTGCCAAAGAGAATACCACGAGTGCCAGCCTGGAGGTCTGGAGAATGGAAATACGAGGACTTAGAATGAAAAGTTTGGAGCCAGGTAATGACTCAAAAGTTATGAGCCTGAATTGCAGTTGAACGAGGGGAAAGTTGGATGCTGTTTGTGTTTTACTTTAATGGTGGCAGGTGATCAAAACTTGGATTGGTCAGCCTACGTTAAGAGGCCACTGTTGGGGCAAACATGTCCACACAGAGTGTGTATTTCAGTTTTGCCATATTTTCTCTTCATCTTTTACATTAATCAGAATTAAGTTGGGCCACGAGGGACTGTCTTCATTTGGCTTCCTAAAAGCAGAGCCTGAGAATATGGAGCCAAGGGGAGGTATGTACAACAGTCCAGGGCTGAGGCTGGAGTTGAGAGTGAAGCGTATAACTACCGATGTGTTAATTTAATGGGCCTGGGTAGAGAGATAATCAGTTATGTGGTAGGAATCAGAGACTCCAAAACAGAGCAAGCAGGATGGGAAAAAAAGGCAGGAGGTGCCCTGAGGTGCTGGCTGTAACCACAGACATTTCCTAAAGTGCTTGTTGCTGATCTGTTAGAGCTAGAAAGGATGTTCTTACAGGCACTCATCCATATAGACTAATTGGACTTTGAAGGGTAGATAGGTTCAGATGGAGTGATGTAGGGGAGGGTAGCTCAGTGGACATGTGCTCAAGATGAGCCAATATGGGAGGATTGATTGAAATATTTCATAGATCTCTGGAACCCATTCCCCTTAGCTGTGTGACATCCACATTATGCCATTTAAGATTTACTTTTGGGGTACATCTGGGCCCTTTCAGTTGAGCCATACTGAGACAAGAAAGCCAGCTATTGCTGATGCCATGAGTTAGTTGGGTAGTCATTGTTCTAAAGAGACTCCTTTACATTCATAATAATATTATTCCATGACTGGTGTTGAGACAGCAAAACAAAGTGGCTTTGGCCTGTCCTATAAAGTCATTCAGACTGAAAAGATGAAGAACTTTCCAGGAAGTTCACTGAAACGCAAAATATTTTCAACCTGAAGTGGGCAGTGGCAGTTCACCAACTGAGCAAGCGCAGAAGAAAGAAAAAGTGTGCAAAGGTCAGCAATTAGAGGAGACGGGCAAGGCGACCTTCTAAGAACTAGTCATTGGAGCAGGAAAGTGAGTAATGCAATAAAGAGGCACAGAATAAGCATAACGGGGGAGTGTGAGTCTACCACAACCCACAAAGAGGACTGAAGGGGATGAGGACAGAAGAGAAAGGGAGCAGTCAGACACCGACCAGCCATGCCCAGAGGGAGTTCGTGTGGACCAGCCCATGGTGGGAGGGGGAACTGGTGGTCAAAACTAAGGACACAGGTGGTTCCTGTGTGTATAACAAGTATTTTATCTTGTCTGAGGTTAACAAAATCATTTAGTCTGTATAATATGTTATTATCAAGCATGTTCCTTTCTAAAAATTACAAGCTCCAGTAGAGAATACAAACAGTTAGCGAAATGCTTCAATTTGGGTGGTGAATAGCCTCCTGTTCCCTGGATTCATGCCCAGACTGGACAGTTTCTCCTAATTCTAGTCTACCTATATCCTTATTTTCTGATAGGAAAAAAAGGGCTTTGGGTACTTACTTGTATATTTGAAATAAGGGATCTTTGATGTAATGGAGTTGTGTGTAAGTGTAGACAAGCTGCCTACTCTCAAAAACACTTCACTTTCCAAGTGCAGAAAGGTGTAAATTTAATGAGAAATTTCTACAAATAAATCACTCCATATACACTTGCTGATCTATGAATATACAGTGCTTTCAGGAACAAATAGAAATGGACTAAAATGTTTATATGGACCTGTAAATTCTTCACATTTGAAAAATATGACCAAGGACATTAAAATATTCATAGAGGCCCCTTTTCAAAAGAATTGACTTAAGACTTTTTCTGCCTGCAACAAACTGTATTTAATTGTTAGGAGGAGGACTAGAAAAATCGATGTGTTTGTCCCTCACAACAGAGCGAAGGCTAATGCTCTGCTGGAGGGCAGCACACTTTTAAGCCCGTTCTGAGCAAATTGCTGGTACATTATAAATCTTCTGGAGGCGCTGAATTATTAGATTTAAAAGAGCAGGCATGCATAGTTGTCAAGTAAATTGTTTATAATATAGTTATAGTTACATATGGTGCTATTTGATAATCTAAAAAGCATGGCATGGAAGCATAAAAATGCATCTTTGAATAAGATGCCAAGGAGAGAAAACCTTGACATTACTGGCTTTAATATTTCTGTTTTTTCACTATTTCTGAGTGACCCTGGAAATCCACGGAATGTAATCCTTTGCCATTCTGCTGAAGCACATGTAGCATGGAGCTTATTTTAGTCACAGAATTTATGTTGATGACTTTGTAAATTCTTATTTTTCTGTCCCTATAGAATCTTTATAAATTGTCAGGAGGTCAGTTGAAATTTTTCACTAATAGTTACTGCATTTTTACAGGAGAAATTGTATGTTGTAATGACATTTTTACATACTTCTCATGGATGTTAATCGTCATCATATGAATAAAGGTAGTGTTAGAAACATGTTTCCCTGTATGATAGGAATTCTGAGAGGGAACAGAACCTGATAACTATGAATCGTTAGTGCACACGTGTGCGTGGCCCAGGAGTGGTGATAAAGAAGTTATGTACAGCTATAGATGTTCTCTGCTTTTGCTTTCATGTTTAATTCTTAAAGAAGAAAAATTATTTCAAGGAGATAGGAAGGTCAGAAATGTAGGTCAAGTTCAAAGAGCAAGGCAAGGATTGAGAGCAGTTAGTAGCCCAGAGAGTAAGAGCATGGAGGACAAGGACTGAAGAATGGGCAGAGGTTCACCGTAGCAAACACAAGCAGGTAAAAGAAGGAGGAAGACTGCAGGTTGGTCATATTGCCTGGAATAAAAATCTCTAGTTTTCTTAATAGGTGGCTGTCTAATCTCTTTTTTGAATCGTGCCTTAGAGATGGGACATTCTATTTTGGGGGTGTTCTAACTTTCTAAAAGTTATCTATTATATATTGAACACAAATCTTCAGTTTCTTTTTATCCCTTGGTATTAGATAATTTCCAGATACTTCACAATTCTTCCTTTTAATAAATATTTACTGAGGACCTGCTATATGTAGGCACTGTTATTGGTGCTAGATATACAGTGTTAACAGGACCGACAAGGTCTGAAGACACAGAGCTTACATTTTAGTGAGGGCAGACAAAACTATGCAAGGAATGAACACAAATAAATCAAAGTGACAAGTATTGTGCAGAGAATTAAATAGGGTGACATCCTATGGAGTGACTGGGAGGCCAAAGGAGACTTCCCTGCAAGGTAACTAGCAAGCTATGCAAAGATTGGAGGGGTTCGGGCTAGCCAGCGTTTAACTCTAGGGAACAGTATGCAAAAGGCAAAACGTGCTCAAGAACTTCAGTGTGTGTTAGAGGAGCTTAACCAAGGCTTTTGTGGCAAAGTATAGTGTATGAGGAAGAGAGTAGCCCAAGACCTGGGTGGAAAGGAAAGCAAGGGGCAGATCACCCAGGACTTTGTGAGCGGGGAAAGAAGTTGGTTTTTATTTTAATTGTGATTGGAAAGTCATTAGAAGTTTTAAACAGGGCAAAGGGACCATGTTATGTACATTATAAAAGGATCACTCTGGCTGCTGGGTTGAGAATAGATGGTGGGGAAGCCACAGCAGAATAAAGGCGACACCAGGGGGCTATAGTGATAGTTCTGGTGATGGTGGCTTGGAGTGGGATGGTAGTGATGGGAGGGAGTGAAATTAACATATTAGAGATATGTTTTGGAGGACTTGATGGATAGATTGGTTATTGAATGTAAGGAAAGACAGGAGTCAAGGAAGACGTTTAAGTCTTTGGCTTGCACAATGGATGATGTTTCTGCTCCTTAAAGGGGCACACATATTGTCGTTTGTTTCTCTGTGTTAAAATATTCCAAGCGATATGGTTTACAAATGTATTTGATATATCACATGAAGGGTAGTTAGAAAGGAAGATGTTTACCATTATAGAGTTTATTCTATTTTTGTTAGAGTCCCAAAACATACACCTATCCTAAATTTATTTAACTAAAATTTTAAACACATTTTAGAATTTAGAGTTGCTGTTAGAGACAAGATGTTTATAGAATGCATTAGTATTTTCTTGATATTGTGACCTCACAGGCAGTATTTAACAAAAAAAATTACACATTTTAAAAGTTATAAAATAATGTAAAAATTATGAAAAAATAAGTGGCAAAAGAAAAACATCTTGGGAAAATACTTCGATAGATAAAACTGATAAGAGATTAATATTCTTAATTTCTAATGATTCTTACAAGTCCAAAAAAAACCCTGTGGCTCCTCGGGTGCATGCGCGCGCACGGCATTCTGGGAAGGCGTCCCGCCGGAAGCCGTTTTATTCGGCTCCTCTTCAGGAGAGCCGTTTCGGCCCGTGTGAAGGTGCGAGGGGTTGGTGGTGGTGTCGCCGGCGTTTACTTTGGCTGGTCCCGGGGCCGGTGGGAGCAGCCGCCCGAGAAAAGCACCATGATTTTGACCGCAGAATTTTTGGTTGAGTTAATCAGCTGGGACCGAAATCTCGCCCCGGCAAGAAGCGCAGCGTCGCACGGTGGAACCACCAGAGGGTTTGTAAATATTACTTCTGTGGTTATTGTCCTGCGGAATTGTTCTTTAAAAAAAAAACAAAGAGGGGCTTCCCTGGTGGCGCAGTGGTTAAGAGTCTGCCTGCCGATGCAGGGGACACGGGTTCGTGCCCCGGTCCGGGAAGATCCCACATGCCACGGAGCGGCTGGGCCCGTGAGCCATGGCCGCTGAGCCTGCGCGTCCGGAGCCTGTGCTCCGCAACGGGAGAGGCCACAACAGTGAGAGGCCCGCGTACCACAAAAAAAAAAAAAACAAAGAAACCCTGACAAACTCCTTATTAGGAATATGAGCACAGAACGTGAAAAGGCAGTTCGCAAAAGGTCAACAGCATGAGAGAAAGTTCAGTCACACCAGTAATCAAATCATTCAGTAATTAAAATAATAATAAGAAAATATTATAGTGGATAAGAGCACAAACTCTGGAACCGGAATTCCTGAGTTTGAAGACCTAGCTCTAACACTTACTAACTGACTAACTTTGGGCAAGTAACTTAACCCATATTTGCTTGAGTTACGTTACCTGTAAGATGGAGTCATAGTAGTGTCTACCTCAAGGTTGTTTTGCATAGTAAATGGGTGTTAATAGAGATATATTGCTTAGAACAGTTCCTAGGATGCAGTAATGGCTCTGTGAGTTTTTAGAAGTTCTCCTTATTAGTGTCTTGTTATAATCTAGTCTCTAATTATTGTTAAATATTGATAAAATGACAATACTTAATATTGGCTAGGTGGGGAAAATGGGTATTTTCATACGCTGTAGATGAGACTATAAGTTGGTCCATTATTTTTGGAAGGAAGTTTTCCAATATGTCTCAAAAGTCTAAAAATAAATAACATCTTTAATAAAGAAATTCTACTTTTGGGAACTCAGTCAATGGTCTCTGAAATTATGTGTTCATACTTATAATGGTAAAAAATTAGAAACAGGTAAAGAAGTGATTTGAATATATACATTTAATTTCACTCACTCAACTTCATTAAAACTACAATAAAAAGGATATATTTTATTTAAGTAAAATTCACACATACAGAAATATATATATTTTAAAGTGTATAATTTGATGAGTTTTGAGAAATATATATTATCTGTGCTACCAATCTCTCAATCAAAAACATTCCCATTCCCCTGGAAAGTTCTTTTATGCCCAATTCCAGTCAATTCCCACCTCCATAGGCTATACTTTTCACATTTCTTTCACCATAGATTAGTTTTGCTTGTTCTTGGAATTCATATAAATGGAATCATGCAGTATGGATTCTTTTGTGTCTGGCTTCTTTCATTCACTATAATTCTGAAAAACCTGTTCATACTGTTATACTAACATTTACTTCTCTTTATTCTTATACTCTCTGTTTCTTCATTGCTGAATAGTGTTCCATTTTTTGACTATACTAGAATTTATTTCCCTATTGGTGATGTTTTTGTTGTTTTTGACTATCATGAGTAATGTTATGAACACTTCTGTGCAAGACTTTTTGTGGTCATGGTTTTCATTTCTCTTGGGTAAATTCTTAGGAATCAGAGTGCTGGGTCATAGCATAAGTGTACGTTTAATGTTATAATAAGCTGCTACACAGTTCTATAAAGTGATTGTACGATTTTATACTTTCACCAGCATGTATGTTGTCTAATGTGCATTGCTCCATTTCTTTGCTAACGTTTGGTATTGTCAGTTTTTAAATTTAAGCCATTCTATTAGGTGTGAAGGCATATCTAACTATAGTTGTATTTTGCATTTCTCTGCTGACTGGTGATGCTGAGCACCTTTTCATGTGTTAATTGGCCATTTACACATCTTCTTTAGTGAAGTATTTATTCAGAACTTTTGCCCAATGTTGTAAAGACACTCTCCAGAATTTTCTTCCGGTAAGCCTTATGGTTTTAGCGTACAGGTATACCTCATTTTATTGCATTTCAATTTGTTGCACTTTGCAGATTTTGCATTTTTTACAAATTGAAGGTTTGTGGCAATACTTCATTGAGTAAGTCTATCAGCATTATTTTTCCAACAGCATTTGCTCATTTCCTGTCTCTGTGTCACATTTTGGTAATTCTCACGTTATTTCAAACTTTTTTATTATTATATTTGTTATAGTGATCTGTGATCAGTGATCTTCAGTGTTACTATTGTAATTGTTTTGGGGCATCATAAACTACACCCATATAAGATGGCAAATTTAGTGAATAAATGTGTGTGTTCTGACAGCTCCACTCACTGCCATTCGCCTGTCTCTCCCCTTCTCCTTGGGCATCTCCTGTGGTGGTCTGGAACCGAACCTGCAATATCTCTGAGGTGTACCTGTATACATTTAGGTTTATCATTGGTTTCAAATTAATTTTTGTGTATGATGTGAGATAGAGGTTGAGGTTCATATTTTCCATAGTTTTTCCTAGTTGTTTCAGCTCAATTTATTGAAAAGACTTTTCTTTCCCCATTGTTATCTTGGTGTCTTTATTGAAATTCAATGAAATGTACACGTACAGTTTTTTCCTAAACTCTACATTATGTTACATTAATCTCTTTATCCATTCTTATACTAAAGCTACAGTCTCGGTTACTGCAACCTTATAATAAGTCTTGAAATCAGTTTTGTGAATGGTCCACAGTTTCTTCTTTAAAATTGTGCTGACTATTCTAGATCCTTTGAATTTCTGTATAAATTTTATTAAAAATTTTTTTTTTATTTTTAAAATTTTTATGGGAGTATAGTTGCTTTACAATGTTGTGTTAGTTTCTACTGTACAGCAAAGTGAATCAGCTATACATGTACGTATACCCCCTCTTTTTTGGATTTCCTTCTCATTTAGGTCACTACAGAGCACGGGGTAGAGTTCCCTGAGCTATATAGTAGGTTTTCATTAGTTATCTATTTTATACATCGTATCAGTAGTGTATATATGTCAATCCCAATCCCCCAATTCATCCCACCCCACTTTCCCCTTTGGTATCCATACGTTTGTTCTCTATGTCTGTGGTGCTATTTCTGCTTTGTAAATAAGATCGTCTATACCAATTTTTTCAGATTTCACATATATATGTTAATATACAATATTTGTTTTTCTCTTTCTGACTTACTTCACTGTGTATGACAGTCTCCAGGTCCATCCATGTCTCTACAAATGACCCAATTTCACTCCTTTTTATGGTTGAGTAATATTCCATTGTATTGTATATATGTACCACATATTCTTTTTTTTTTTTGTGCGGTACGCGGGCTTCTCACTGTTGTGGCCTCTCCCGCTGCGGAGCACAGGCTCCGGACGCGCAGGCCCAGTGGCCATGGCTCACGCGCCCAGCTGCTCCGCGGCATGTGGGATCTTCCTGGACCGGGGCACGAACCCGTGTCCCCTGCATCGGCAGGCGGACTCCCAACCACTGCGCCACCAGGGAAGCCCGTACCACATATTCTTTATCCATTCTTCTGTTGATGGACATTTTAGGTTGTTTCCATGTCCTGGCTATTGTAAATAGCACTGCAGTGAGCATTGGGATGCATGTGTCTTTTTGAATTATGATTTTCTCTGGGTTTATGCCCAGTAGTGGGATTGCTGGGTCCCATGGTAGTTCTATTTTTAGTTTTTTAAGGAACCCCCATACTGTTTTCCATGGTGGCTGTATCAATTTACATTCCCACCAACAGTGAAGGAGGGTGCTCTTTTCTCCACACCCTTTCCAGCATTTATTGTTTGTAGATTTTGTGGTGATGGCCATTCTGACCAGTGTGAGGTGATACCTCATTGTAGTTTTGATTTGTCTTTCTCTAATGATTAGAGATGTTGAGAATCTTTTCATGTGTTTGTTGGCAATCTGTGTATCTTCTTTGGAGAAATGTCTATTTAGGTCTTCTGCCCATTTTTGGATTGGGTTGTTTGTTTTTCTGATATTGAGCTGCGTGAGCTGTTTGTATATTTTGGAGATTAATCCTTTGTCAGTTGATTTCGTTTGCAAATATTTTCTCCCATTCTGAGGGTAGTCTTTTTGTCTTGTTTATAGTTTCCTTTGCTGTGCAAAAGCTTTTAAGTTTCACTAGGTCCAATTTGTTTATTTTTGTTTTTATTCTCATTACTCTAGGAGGTGGGTCAAAAAAGATTTTGCTGCAATTTATGTCATAGAGTGTTCTGCCTATGTTTTCCCCTAAGAGTTTTATAGTGTCTGGCCTTACATTTAGGTCTTTAATCCATTTTGAGTGTATTTTTGCATATGGTGTTAGGTAGTGTTCTAATTTCATTCTTTTACATGTAGCTGTCCAGTTTTCCCAGTACCACTTATTGAAGAGGCTGTCTTTGCTCCATTGTATATTCTGGCCTCCTTTGTCTAGATTAGGTGACCATAAGTGTGTGGGTTTATCTCTGGGCTTTCTGTCCTGTTCCATGGATCTGTATTTCTGTTTTTGTGCCAGTACCGTACTGTCTTGATTACAGTAGCTTTGTAGTAAGGTCTGAAGTCAGGGAGCCTGATTCCTCCAGCTCCGTTTTTTTTTCTCAAGATTGCTTTTGCTATTTGAGGTCTTCTGTGTATCCATACAAATTGTAAGATTTTTTGTTCTAGTTCTGTGAAAAATGCCATTGGTAATTTGATAGGGATTGCATTGAATCTGTAGATTGCTTTGGGTAGTATAGTCATTTTCCCAATGTTGATTCTTCCAATCCAAGAACATGGTATATCTCTTTTCTGTTTGTGTTGTCTTTGATTTCTTTCATCAGTGTCTTATAGTTTTCTGTGTATAGGTCTTTTACCTCCTTAAGTAGGTTTATTCCTAGGTATTTTATTCTTTTTGTTGCAGTGGTAAATGGGATTGTTTCCTTAATTTCTCTTTCTGATCTTTCATTGTTAGTGTATAGGAATGCAAGAGATTTCTGTGTATTAATTTTGTATCCTGTGACTTTACCAAATTCATTGTTTAGCTCTAGTAGTTTTCTGGGCCTGCCGTGTACTCTTGATTCATAAAAGGTTGCTTGAGTGGACACTAAGCTGGATACAGTACCTGATCTCCTGCTTGTTTTTAATTAGGAATCAGATAATATTGAAGTGTGATCATAGATTATAAAGAATTAAGTTATTTTGCAAGCTTTTGCTATTCTATAGTCAAAATAAATCTGGTTTTTAGCCCTTTGTTTCTGGATAGAATAGTTTCTTTGTTGTAGAATAATTTATTAAGCTGGAGTTGGTTTGTATTAAAACTGTTCTAATGTGATTATTACTGTTTAGAGAGGAGGGTAAGATAGTGAGATAAGGATGTGTTGAGATAAAAATAAGTTGAAGGGTAATATGTGATAGTGAAGTGAAAAGGATATTTGGTTGAATTTTAAAAACATGTTAAATGACTTGAGGCATTATTCAGATTAAGAAAGCCAGGTAGGTTTAAGAAGCTCAGAGAGCAAAAGCTTCTAATTACAGAAATATATCTACTGAAATAATGCTAATTTTTAAATAAATTAGGGTGCAAAGAAAGGGACTGCTTTGGTTTTAGCTTCACAGATAAATTAGCAGATATAGTAATTGATTAGTTTGACACTTATTAACTCATTCTTTTTTTAAAAAAAATAAATTTATTTATTTTATTTATTTATTTTTGGCTGCTTGGGTCTTTATTGCTGTGCGTGGGCTTTCTCTCTAGCTGCAGTGAGCGGGGGCTACTTTTTGTTGCAGTGTGCAGGCTTTTCATTGCGGTGGCTTCTCTTGTTGCAGAGCATGGGCTCTAGGTGCATGGGCTTCAGTAGTTGTGGCTCGTGGGCTCTAGAGCGCAGGCTCAGTAGTTGTGATGCACAGGCTTAGTTGCTCCTTGGCATGTGGCATCTTCCGGGACCAGGGCTCAACCTGTGTCCCCTGCATTGGCAGGTGGATTGTTAACCACTGTGCCACCAGGGAAGTCCCTCATTCACTCATTCTTAACCAATCAGGTTGACATATTCTTTAGTCATATTTATGTTTAGTTTTTAAATGGAAATATTCCATTCACCATACAACTGAGACAATATAAATGCCCAGTCCCTGCAACTATCCTCCATTCCCATCTTTCAGACTTCCATCTTTCAGGCATGCCACCCTCTTGCTTTGTCTGGCTCTTTAATATTCGGATTAATATACTCAGGCTGTCCTTTATTGATACTTTGTTTAGACTTCCTAGCATATTGGGCTACCCTATTGGACCATTTAAAATGTATATTTATCCATCGAATTTTGTTTATTGCAAAAAAAAAAGTGAGAAAATAGGTATAAGTGTAAAGAATGATACAAGGACCAATTGTAATCCCAGCTATGTAAAATAATTACCAAGGTCAAATAATTACTAATATTTTACTGTATTTCATCAAATCTAAGACACCATTGACTAGAACTTCCACTATTTTACCACTGTGAAAGGAGAAATGCTGTCACACTATGACACACGATTTTCTTTCATATTAAAAAGTTTATGCTTGTTGGAAAAATTCTTTTAGACTTGTTTAGATATAGACTTCTATTATGAACAGCTTTACAGCATATCTCAAAAAGAAAATATAAGAAAAACAAGTTGCTTAAAGTAGTTCTAAAACCTCTTCACATTCAGAGTCCAACAGTTCCATGTCACTTTTTGATTCAGAGTTGTCTATGTCTGTGTTTTTCCTAATGGTTTCATCCTCTGTGCTATCAAAAACATTGATGATGCAATTTGCATAAAAGAGAGTCCTCCAAGAGAACCTGCAAAGAGTTGTCTCCAAGATTTTCATCCAAGCTCATCTATTTACCCCTTCTTTTTAGCATTGAAACTGTCTTCTCACTAGTTTGGGGTGGGCACATGGTGGCCCAGTTAGAGACATTTCTGAGACTCCCTGGTGGTTTAGTGCTATGGCCTGAATGCCCGTGTCCCTCCAAAATTCATGTTGAAATCCTGACCCCCAAGGTGATGGTGTTAGTAGGTGAGGCCTTTGGTAGGTGATTAGGTCATGAAGGTGGAACTCTCTTGAATGGGATTATTGCCAGTATAAAAGAGATCCCCACAGAACTCCCTAACCCTTCTGCCACGTGAGGACACAAGGCGAATTCTCTGCAAACAAGAAGAGAGGCTTCATTCAACCATGTGGGTGCTACCATCTTGGACTTCCAATATCCAGAACTGTGAGAGATAGATTTCTAATGTTTGTAAGCCATCCAGTCTGTGGTGTTTTGTTATAGCAGCCTGAGCTGACTAAGAAACTTGTTATGACCATGTTCTGACTAGTAGGGTAGGAGAAGTGGTGTGTGCAACTTCTAGTTCAAATTCTTAAAAGGAAGCTGCTTACCTTCCACTTTCTTTTTCACCCTCTCCTTGGGATGAAAAGCAGGCATGGTGATAGTGAGCCAGCTTTAATCATGTAGAAGATACCCTGGGGATAGTGGAACAACTAGATAGAGAGATCTGGATTTTTTTTTTTTAATTATTTTTATTTATTTATTTTTTGTGGTACACGGGCCTCTCACTGTTGTGGCCTCTCCTGTTGCGGAGCACAGGCTCCGGACGCACAGGCTCAGCGGCCATGGCTCACGGGCCCAGCCGCTCTGCGGCATGTGGGGTGTTCCCAGACCGGGGCACGAACCCACATCCCCTGCATCGGCAGGCGGACTCCCAATCACTGCGCCACCAGGGAAACCCCCAAAGATCTGGATTTTTAGATTAATGTGTAGAGCGGAGCTGCCTACCTGCAAAGTATGAACAGAAGCTCTCATGGGAGGGAAAAATAAACCTTCCATCTTGTTTAAACCCGTTATTGTCAGAGTAGCCAAATTAATGTTCATGTTATATATACTGTTTTTTAAATTCCTTTTAAAATTTACTATCATATTGAAAAATACTTTTATTCATCATTAAAATTTTTAACGGCTAAGTAATATTCAAGGTACGGATATGTTATTATTTATTTAACTAAGCCCCTATCATTGGGCATTTAGTTTGTTCCAATTTTTCTCTATTGTTAATAATAGTGGAATGAGAATTCTACTGCTATAAATCTTACACATGATAAACACACACATGTGTATGTATATGTGCACACACAGACATCTCTGATTGTTTCCCTAAAATAAATTCCTGTAAATAGAATTACTTGGTCAAAGGCCTTTCACATTTTTAAGATTCATTATCAAATTGACTGCCAGTATTTCTGCATTAATCTACCCTACCACTATAGATTGTACCATTAATTTACCCTACCACCATTCTCTCTCTATATATATACATATTCTCTACATTTGTAAAAATGTTTTTGAGGTATAATTTGCACAGAATAAGTCTATGGATCTTAAGTGCTCAGTTCCATAAGTTTTAGTATCATGTAACTGCTATAGCAAAAAAGATATAGAACAATTCCATTACCTAGAAAGTTATATCGTGCCCCTTTCCTTAATCCCTATCCTGCAGAGGCAAGTACTGTTTTGACTTCTAATTTTGCCTAGTTTTGAACTTCATATAGATGGAATCATACAGTAGGTATTCTTTCGTTTCTAGCTTCTTTGTTTTCATTTTTGAGATTCATCCATGTTGTTGCAAATATCAGTAGTGTTCTGTTGTACGATGTTACTACATTGAAAAAATATCTGCTCTCCAGTTGATAAATATTTGTGTTGTTTCCAGGTTTGGGTAAAGAATATGACTTTTTGTGAACGTATGTTTTTCATTTAGTTTGTCTTGAGTAAATACCTAAAGTGGGATTGCTGGGTCATAAGGTAGATGCGTATTTAACTTTTAAGGAAATTGACATGTAGCTCTCAGAAGTGGTTGTACAACTTTATGCTTCCACCAGCAGCAATGCGTGAGAGTTCTAGATGCTTGTTTTCCTGGCAAACAATTGTATTGTCAGTCTTTTAGATTTTAGCCATTCACGTGGCTGTGAGAATGTTAACTTTTGTTTTCCTTTTGACTAAGGATGTTGAGCTCCTTTGTATATGCTTATTGGCTATTCATTTATCTTCTGTAAAGGATTTGTTCATGTCTTTTGTCCATTTTTACAAATTGAGTTTTCTTTTTTCTTTTTTTTTTTTTTTTGCGGTACGCGGGCCTCTCACTGTTGTGGCCTCTCCCATTGCGGAGCACAGGCTCTGGACGCGCAGGCCCAGTGGCCATGGCTCACGGGCCCAGCCGCTCCGTGGCATGTGGGATCTTCCCAGACCAGGGCACGAACCCATGTCCCCTGCGTCGGCAGGCGGACTCTCAACCACTGCCCCACCAGGGAAGCCCTGAGTTTTCTTTTAATTATTGATTTATAGGAGTTCTTTATATGTTTTGGACACAAGTTCTTTATCAGATATATGTCTTGTGAATTTTATTTTCTAGAGTGTAATTTTGTAAGCAGAAATTTTAATTAGGAAAAAATATATATCAATTTTTTTCTTTTGTACTTAGTTGTTTCTTGTGTATTCTGTGAAATTTTTACCTACTGCAAGGTTACAAAGACATTATCCTATGTTTTCTTCTAGGCTCTCTGGTTCTGATTTTTCCAATACAGTTTATGGTCGGTCTCAAGTTAACTCTGTTATTGGAATGAGGTAGGTTTCAGGTTCATTTATTTTCTGATTTTTGCCAATATGATAAGTATATATGATAAGTATATATTTTATTATTGTTTTATGCCCTAATGAACTCTTGACTTTGAATATTTTCCCGAGTTTCCATGTTCCTACAATTTTGAGTAAGAGCTATTCCAGTAGCCAACCCTGAAGGGCTAACTTTTTGACTTCAGTAAAAAAAATCTTATTTTTTTTTTTTGAGAGATGTGAAATTACCTTAGCAGGAATGATCTAGTGACATCTGTGTCAGTCAAGATTAGAAAATACCCAGAATAGGGGCTTCCCTGGTGGTGCAGTGGTTGGGGGTCCGCCTGCCAATGCAGGGGATGCGGGTTCGTGCCCTGGTCTGGGAAGATCCCACATGCTGCGGAGCGGCTGGGCCCGTGGGCCATGGCCGCTGGGCCTGCACGTCCGGAGCCTGTTGCTCCGCAGCGGGAGAGGCCACAACAGTGAGAGGCCCGCGTACCGCAAAAAAAAAACAAAAAAGAAAAGAAAATACCCAGAATAATTATTGGCAACCATCAGTCTACTTTAAATTAGTTAGGATTTAGACTGATTTATGAAACATTAAGATGGCCATATTTCTATGATGTTGCTCAACTGGAAGAGGTTGAATTGTTCAATATGGGTTAACACATAGGAAATGACTAATTATACCAAATACTTAGAATAGTATACTAACTGTTATATCAGTAAAACATGAGCTCTGCTTCCTAGGGAAATAAAAGAAACTGGTTTTAAATACGTTTGATATAAAAGAGAACAGAGAATACACTTCAAGGAAGAAGCTTATGCTGATAAGTTAAACCAAATTGCTTTGGTGATTTTGCCCTTAGATTTTATGACCTACAGAAAATAGGAGCCGTGAACCTGATGTCGAAATCTGAGTTCCTCAGAGAAGCGTAAGTCTCAGCCCCACTGAGTTTTTCAGGGATTATCCTACACATAGATAGATGAGCTAGAGCTCTAAGGAGAGTAGAACATTCACATTCATTTTGGAGGGTTAATGTCTGAGAAAATTGACTAACAAAACAGCTATAATAATTCCAACAGAGAGTACATTTACATTTTCTAATAATACAATTAATGTAATTCTTTATGTCACATAAATCTTTTCCACAGACTTCCACATATTTGGCTTCCATAAACTCCATTACAACTATAAATTGAGCTCAAATCTTCCTTTTTGCTGATATTTTTCTATCAGTTAACTTCTTCCCATAACCTCTAGTAGTGATGTTGTGTCATTTGAACTTAGAACCTTAAATGATTTTTATTCCATTCTCTCTATCTTCTTTTCTGACAAATGATAAGTCTTATTATTTAATTATCTAAAAATATTTCTCACGCATATTCTATTATTATAGTTTGTATTTTGTAACTCACCACATCTTAATTTCTTATTTTCTATTTGCTGAGTAAAAAATAAGGCCAGACTCAATACAAAGGCAAGTAATTGCCACAGGAGAGCATTGTCATAATTTCCCCCAAGGAACTCCATCTTAAAATTGCTGAGAACATTTTTCTTAAGGGATTTAGCATTAATTTTTTCCAGTACTTTTATGCTGCTAAAAAACTATTTTATATATTGAGTGAGTTCCAGTAGTATCTGTGACAGCAGTTCTGTCAAAACACTTGAAAAGTATGTTCACTTATGGAAATTTTGAAAGCCTCTGTCCCTTCAAAAATGTATGTTTTGCTTTGAAAGCTACACAAAACAGCTTAAATTTTGGAACAGCATTGGGAGCAATCCTCAGAGAAAGCATTTTGGTTTTCTAGTTAGAGAATACAGGACAGTGTTACAGGAACCAGTCTAGAAAACATCACTTTATCTAAAACAATTCTAATAACACCTTCTAGAAGGTTCTCTGCAACAGCAAAGATTTATTTTTCAGCATCGCCATAACAATGTATCAGCAGCTTAAAGAATTGCAGTGCCATGAATGCAAGGCATTGAAGATCCAAATCCTCTGAGTTGATCCTTTCTGACAGAGAAAGGCCAATAAGCCAACCCCAAATGGTATAATCAGGAGAAGTGCATAATTAAAAGCCATCTGCATGTCTTGTGTGCCCCTTTCTGTATGTGAAATAGGGCCAGCACTATGTGAGTACTTAAAAGCTCCTTTCAAAAAATTTAAAATCCTTATTGAGAAGTTATCCTACAGTGCAGAGAATAAGACAAACCAAAGTATTCATGACCAGCCCCTCCCACTTCTTATTTTCTTACAATATGTGTGAGTGATTTACAACCAAATTAACATAATGCCATACCACCAACATTAGAAATGTTTATTGTAGATTTAAAAATATTCTGTTTCATGAAAAGAAGTTAGGTCGTGGGAGCTAAGAAAATAACGTTGTTTTGTGTCTCCATAAAGATTACAGTCCAGAGTTCATTCTGGATTCCAGTGGAGGCTGTGCTCTACTCCCACAAACAAATGCTAGTTACTAAGCCCTCAGATTCAGAAGTTTTACTTTTTCTTCTTTAGGATGAACTTTCTAAGTAGATATTTAATATGTTTTCTTTAGTAGGAATTAATTGGTAAAGGAGCCTATTCAATAGTTCTTGTAAGAGGATTGAGCATCACTAGGTGATGCTCCTTTTAATCCCATTTAATTTTAGAAGATTTGTTCATCCTACACAGATCATCAGTACCATCCAAGAACACATTTTCTTTTTGTGGTTCTATTGTTTGGGATGTTATATAAGGGAAATCTGAATTGTCATAGAGGGGAAATTGGTCTTGATGCCCTTATAAATCCCTTTTTTTTTGAATTTTTTTTTTTTTTTTTTTTTTGCGGTACGCGGGCCTCTCACCGCTGTGGGCCCTCCTGTTGCAGAGCACAGGCTCCGGACGTGCAGGCTTAGCGGCCATGGCTCACGGGCCCAGCCGCTCCGCGGCATGTGGGATCTTCCCGGACCGGGGCACGAACCCATGTCCCCTGCATCGGCAGGCGGACTCCCAACAACTGCACCACCAGGGAAGACCTTTTTGCAATTTTTGAATTTTATTTAATTTATTTTTTTATACAGCAGGTTCTTATTAGTCATCCATTTTATGCACATTAGTGTATACATGTCAATCCCAATCTCCCAATTCATCACACCCCCACCCCCACCCCCCAACCACTTTACCCCTTGGTGTCCATACATTTGTCCTCTACATCTCTGTCTCAGTTTCTGCCCTGCAAACTAGTTCATCTGTACCATTTTTCTAGGTTCCACATATAAGCATTAATATACGATGTTTATTTTTCTCTTTCTGACTTACTTCACTCTGTATGACAGTCTTTAGATCCATCCATGTCTCAACAAATGACCCATTTTCGTTCCTTTTCATGGCTGAGTAATATTCCATTGTATATATGTACCACATCTTCTTTATCCATTCCTCTGTCGATGGGCATTTAGGTTGCTTCCATGACCTGGCTGTTGTAAATAGTGCTGCAATGAACATTGGGGTACCTGTGTCTTTTTGAATTATGGTTTTCTGTGGGTATATGCCCAGTAGTGAGATTGCTGGATCATATGTTATTTCTATTTTTATTTTATTTATTTATTTTTTTTGCGGTACGTGTGCCTCTACACTGCTGTGGCCTCTGCCGTTGTGGAGCACAGGCTCCAGATGCGCAGGCTCAGTGGCCATGGCCCATGGGCCTAGCCGCTCCGCGGCATGTGGGATCTTCCCAGACTGGGGCACGAACCCGCGTCTCCTGCATTGGCAGGCAGACCCTCAACTACTGCGCCACCAGGGAAGCCCTATTTTTAGTTTTTTAAGGAACCTCTATACTGTTCACCATAATGGCTGTATCAATTTACATTCCCACCAACAGTGCAAGACGGTTCCCCTTTATCCACACCCTCTCCAGCATTTGTTGTTTGTAGATTTTCTGAGGATGCCCATTCTAACTGGTGTGAGGTGATACCTCATTGTAGTTTTGATTTGCATTTCTTGAATAATTAGTGATGTTGAGCAGCTTTTTATGTGCTTCTTGGCCATCTGTATGTCTTCTTTGGAGAAATGTCTATTTAGGTCTACCCATTTTTTGATTGGGTTATTTGTTTTTTTAATATTGCATGAGCTGTTTATATATTTTGGAGATTAATCCTTTGTCCGTTGATACGTTTGCAAATATTTTCTCCCTTTCTGAGGGTTGTCTTTTTGTCTTATTTATGGTTTCCTTTGCTGTGCAAAAGCTTTTAAGTTTCATTAGGTCCCATTTGTTTATTTTTGTTTTTATTTCCATTACTATAGGAGGTGGATCAAAAAAGATCTTGCTGTGATTTATGTCAGAGTGTTCTTCCTATGTTTTCTCCAAGAGTTTTATAGTGTCTGGTCTTACATTTAGGTCTCTAATCCATTTGAGTTTATTTTTGTGTATGGTGTTAGCGAGTGTTCTAATTTCATTCTTTTACATGTAGCTGTCCAGTTTTCCTGGGACCACTTATTGAAGAGACTGTCTTTTCTCCATTGTATATCCTTGCCTCCTTTGTCATAGATTAGTTGACCATAGGTGGGTGGGTTTTACTTCTGGGCTTTTCTCTCCTGTTCCATTGATCTGTATTTCTGTTTTTGTGCCAGTACCATATTGTCTTGATTACTGTAGCTTTATAGTATGGTCTGAAGTCAGGGAGTCTGATTCCTCCAGCTCTGCTTTTTTCCCTCAAGACTGCTTTGGCTATTCAGGGTTTTTTGTGTCTCCATACAAATTTTAAGATTTTTTGTGCTAGTTCTCTGAAAAATGCCCTTGGTAGTTTGATAGGGATTGCATTGAATCTGTAGATTGCTTTGGGTAGTCATTTTCACAATATTGATTCTTCCAATCCAAGAACATGGTATATCTCTCCATCTGTTGGTGTCATCTTTAATTTCTTTCATCAGTGTCTTATAGTTTTCAGCATACAGGTCTTTTGTCTCCCTAGGTAGGTTTATTCCTAGATATTTTATTCTTTTTGTTGCAGTGGTAAATGGGAGTGTTTCCTTAATTTCTCTTTCAGATTTTTATCATTATTATAGAGGAATACAAGAGATTTCTGTGCATTAATTTTGTATACTGCAACTTTACCAGATTCATTGATTAGCTCTAGTAGTTTTCTGGTGGCATCTTTAGGATTCTCTATGTAGAGTCTCATGTCATCTGCAAACAGTGACAGTTTTACTTCTTGTTTTCCAATTTGGATTCCTTTTATTTCTTTTTCTTCTCTGATTGCCATAGTGAGGACTTCCAAAACTATGTTGAATAATAGTGTGAGAGTGGACATCCTTGTCTTGTTCCTGATCTTAGAGGAAATTCTTTCAGTTTATCACTGTTGAGTATTATGTTAGCTGTGAGTTTGTCATATATGGCCTTTATTATGTTGCAGTAGGTTTCCTCCATGACCACTTTCTGGAGAGTTTTTATCATAAATGGGTGTTGAATTTTGTCAAAAGCTTTTTCTGCATCTCTTGAGATGATCATATGGTTTTTCTTCTTCATTTTGTTAATATGGTTTATCACATTGATTGATTTGTGTATATTGAAGAATCCTTGCATCCCTGGGATAAATCCCACTTGATCACGGTGTATGATCCTTTTACTGTGTTGGTGGATTCTGTTTGCTAGTACTTCGTTGAGGAGTTTTGCATCTATATTCATCCGTGGTATTGGTCTGTAATTTTCTTTTTCTGTAGTATCTCTGTCTGGTTTTAGTATCAGGGTGATGGTGGCCTCATAGAATGAGTTTGGGAGTGTTCCTTCCTCTGCAATTTTTTGGAAGAATTTGAGAAGGATGGGTGTTAGCTCTTCTCTAAATGTTTGATAGAATTCGCCTGTGAAGCCATCTGGTCCTGGACTTGTGTTTGTTGGAAGATTTTTAATCACAGTTTAAATTTCAATACTTGTGATTGGTCTGTTCATATTTTCTGTTTTTTCCTGGTTCAGTCTTGGAGGTTGTGCATTTCTAAGAATTTGTCCATTTCTTCCAGGTTGTCCATTTTATTGGCATAGAGTTTCTTATAGTAGTCTCTTAGGATGCTTTGTATTTATGCAGTGTCTGTTGTAACTTCTCCATTTCATTTCTAATTTTATTGATTTGAGTCCTTTCCCTCTTTTTTTTTTGATGAGTCTGGCTGATGGTTTATCAATTTTGCTTATCTTCTCAAAGATCTAGCTTTTAGTTTTATTGATCTTTGCTGTTGTTCTCCTTGTTTCTATTTCATTTATTTCTGCTCTGATCTTTATGATTTCTTTCCTTCTGCTAACTTTGGGTTTTGTTTATTCTTCTTTCTCTGGTTCCTTTAGGTGTAAGGTTAGGTTTTTTATTTTTGAATTTTCTTGTTTCTTGAGATAGGCTTGTATAGCTATAAACTTCCCTCTTAGAACTACTTTTGCTGCATCCTATAGGTTTTGGATCGTTGTGTTTTCATTGTCATTTGTCTCTAGGTATTTTTTGATTTCCTCTTTGATTTCTCCACTAAATGATCTCTTGGTCATTTAGTAACGTATTGTTTAGCCTCCATGAATTTGTGTTTTTAATTTTTTTCCCTGTAATAGATTTCTAATCTCATAGCGTTGTGGTCAGAAAAGAGGCTTGATATGATTTCAATTTTCTTAAATTTACTGAGGCTTGATTTGTCACCCAAAATATGATCTATCCAGGAGAATGTTCCATGCACACTTGAGAAGAAAGTGTAATCTGCTGTTTTTGGATGGAATATCTTATAAATATCAATTAAATCTATGTGGTGTATTGTGTCATTTAAAGTTTTTGTTTCTTTATTTATTTTCATTTTGGATGATCTGTCCATTGGTGTGAGGTGTTGAAGTCCTCCACTATTATTGTGTTACTGTCTGTTAGCAGTTGCCTTATGTATTGAGATGCTCCTGTGTTGGGTGCATATATATTTATAATTGTTATTTCTTATTCTTGGATTGATCTCTTGATCATTATGTAGTGTTCTTCCTTTTCTCTTGTAACATTGTTTGTTTTAAAGTCTATTTTATCTGATACGAGTATTGCTACTCCAGCTTTCTTTTGATTTCCCTTTGCATGGAATATCTTTTTCCATCCCCTCACTTTCAGTCTGTATGTGTCCCTAGGTCTGAAGTGGGTCTCTTGTAGGCAGCATATATATGGGTCTTGTTTTTGTATCCATTCAGCAAGTCTGTGTCTTTTGGTTGGAGCATTTAATCCATTCACATTTAAGGTAAGTATCAATATGTGTGTTCGTTCCTATGACCATTTTCTTAATTGTTTTGCCTGTGTTTTTGTAGGTCCTTTTCTTCTCTTGTGTTTCCTACTTAGAGAAGTTCCTTTAGCGTTTGTTGTAGAGCTGGTTTGGTGGTGCTGAATTCTCTTAGCTTTTGCTTGTCTGGAAAGCTTTTGATTTCTCCATCAAATCTGAATGAGATCCTTGCTGGGTAGACTAATCTTGGTTATAGGTTCTTCCCTTTCATCACTTTAAGTATATCATGCCACTCCCATCTGGCTTGTAGGGTTTCTGCTGAGAAATCAGCTGTTAACCTTATGGGAGTTCCCTTGTATCTTATCTGTCATTTTTTCCTTGCTGCTTTCAATAATTTTTCTTTGTCTTTAAATTTTGCCAGTTTGTTTATTATGTATCTCGGAATGTATCTCCTTGGGTTTATCCTGTATGGGACTCTCTGCACTTCCTGGACTTGGGTGGCTATTTCCTTTCCCATGTTAGGGAAGTTTTTGACTATAATCTCTTCAAATATTTTCTCAGGTCCTTTCTCTCTCTCTTCTCCTTCTGGGACCCCTATAATGTGAATGTTGTTGTGTTTAATGTTGTCCCAGAGGTCTCTTAGACTGTCTTCATGTCTTTTCCTTCTTTTTTCTTTATTCTGTTCTGCAGCAATGAATTCCACCATTCTATCTTCCAAGTCACTTATCCGTTCTTCTGCCTCAGTTATTCTGCTAATGATTCCTTCTAGTGTATTTTTCATTTCAGTTATTGTATTGTTCATCTCTGTTTGTTTGTTCTTTAATTCTTCTAGGTCTTTGTTAAACATTTCTTGCATCTTCCCGATCTTTGCCTCCATTATTTTTCTGAGGTCCTGGATCATTTCACTATCATTATTCTGAATTCTTTTTCTGGAAGGTTGCCTATCTCCACTTCATTTAGTTGTTTTTCTGTGGTTTTATCTTGTTCCTTCATCTGGTACATAGCCCTCTGCTTTTTCATCTTGTCTATCCTTCTGTGAATGTGGTTTTTGTTCTACAGGCTGCAGGGTTGTAGTTCTTCTTACTTCTGCTGTCTGCTCTGTGGTGGATGAGCCTATGTAAGAGGCTTGTGCAAGTTTCCTGTTGGGAGACACTGGTAGTGGGTAGAGCTGGCTGTTGCTCTGGTGGGCAGAGCTCAGTAAAACTTTAATCTGCTTGACAGGTGATGGGTGGGGCTGGGTTCCCTCCCTGTTGGTTTTTTGCCTGAGGTAACCCAACACTAGAGCCTGCAGGTTCTTCGGTGGGGCTAATGGAGGACTCTGGGAGGGCTCACGCGAATCAGTACTTCCCAGAATTTCTGCTGCCAGTGTCCTTGTCCTCATGGTGAGCCACAGCCATCCCCGGCCTCTGCAGGAGACCCTGCAACACTAGCAGGTAGATGTGGTTCAGTCTCCTCTGGGGTCACTGCTCCTTCCCCTGGGTCCCGATGCGTACGGTACTTTGTGTGTGCCTTCCAAGAGTGGAGTCTCTGTTTCCCCCAGTCCTGTCAGAGTCCTGCAATCAAATCCCAGTAGCCTTCAAAGTCTGATTCTCTAGGAATTCCTCCTCCCATTGGGAAACCTGACGTGGGGCTCAGAACCTTCACCTCAGTGGGTGGACTTCTGTGGTATAAGTGTTCTCCAGTTTGTGAGTCACCCACCCAGCAGTTATGGGATTTGATTTTATTGTGATTGCGCCACTCTTACCATCTCATTTTGGCTTCTCCTTTGTCTTTGGATGTGGGGTATCTTTTTTGGTGAGTTCCAGTGTCTTCCTGTCGATGATTGTTCAGCAGTTATTTGTGATTCTGGTGTTCTTGCACGAGGGAGTGAGGGCATGTCCTTCTACTCTGCCATCTTGGTTCAGGCTCCTAAATCCCTTCTAACTCTTAGATTCCATAAGTTTATGAGTTTCAGTTTTAGACTGCTATATATCAACAGTCAGTGAAAATATGTAGGGTTATTATGTAAATTGATGTAAGAATATTCAAAGATCAGAATTTTTAATATGTTTATATTTAAAAAATTGTTTTAAATGCTCTTGCTTCCTACATATCACATGTATAGAATTTATATCATTACTGTTTACTCTGTTTTTTCTCATGAAAAGCTTCAATTTAATACGTGTTTCCAAATGTAGCTGGTATTTTCAGGTTGGAATATAGTAATTGATATTCCCAAATTCAACAATTCTGAATTCCCAAAGGTTTGTATATTAGCAGAAAGACTCTCTAGTCTTTCTTTGGAGACTCTCTGTTGATGCCCTTTAATCCCCATGGGCTTAGTGGAGCCTAACTGGTCATTTCTGGTTGTTTTTTAATCACTCACAAATGCAGCCAGAACTCAGTCTGTTTGATTCTTTTGAGGTCAGAGGACTTGGTAATCTCATAATGTCATCCTTTGTCTGTGTGTCTCTTATTGTTTTTACTACAAAACCCCAAATCTTCACAGAACCACCGGGTTTCTCTGGGGTTTTACATGGCCAAGAGATTCACTAGTCAAAGTGGCCCAGGACTCTCCGGGTCTCAGAGTCTTTGTCCAGTTAGTTTTAGCTCTAGACAGAGGAAGATGTCTTTCTGTCTCCCAGTTTGCAGATGCTGTTTTCTGATTTAGGATTAATTTTTTCACAGGATGATTGAGAGGGAAGATGTATTCGCTGTAGGGAAGTTCTCATCTCCCACCTTGGGAGTAGAAGTGTGGTCTGGCTGGATCTGACAAGACAATTAGTAACTATCCTGATGTGAATATCAGTGTTGTATGGTTATTTTCACCGTCAACTTCTTTTTTTTACCTTCAGAATTTTTTTTAAAATTGAAGTACAGTTGATGTACAATATTATATAAGTTACAGGTGTACAATATAGTGATTCACAATTGTTAAAGGTTATACTCCATTTATAGTTATTGTAAAATATTGGCTATATTCCCCATGTTGTACAATATATCCTTGTAGCTTATTTTATACCTAACAGTTTGTACTCTTAATCCCCTACACCTGTATTACTCCTCTCCTCTCCCCTCTCCTCTCTCTCCACCTGTAACACTAGTTTGTTCTCTATATCTGTGAGTCTGCTTCTTTTTTGTTATATTCACTAGTTGTATTTTTTATATTCCACATATAAGTGATTTCATGCAGTATTTACCTCTCTCTGTATGACTTATTTCACTTAGTGTAATGCCCTCTGAGTCCATCCATGTTGCTGCAAATGTCAAAATTTTATTCTTTTCTATGGCTGAGTAGTATTTCTTTGTGTGTGTGTATGTGTGTAGGTATATATATATATGTATATGTATATATTACATACCACATCTTCTTTATCCATTCGTCCACTAATGGATACTTAGATTGCTTCCGTATCTTGGCAACTGTAAATAATGCTGCTATGAACACTGGGGTGCATGTATCTTTTCGAATTTCACTGTCAACTTTTTAAGCCTAGACAGTCTAATGAAGGGACTTACTGAGTTCACATTTACATGGAATTTATTGGGAAGGAAGTGCAAGTGTGTTAAATTCTTTTTTTCTCCCAATTTTTAAAAATGTAGAAAGACTACACTTTCTAATTTTTAAAAATTCCCATCCCCCCAATTTTTATACCTTCATAATAACTCCTAATTCTAGCACACTGTCTTATTTAACAGTGGTGTTTTAAATGGCACTTAGGAGAGAACAAGCATAGGCTTCAAACTTCTTCATCAATAGTTTCGTGGTTCTGTTTACCAAAATGATATATAGGTGGTATCACACACATTTCATTAATTCCATAAGTATTTATTTCATATTTACAGTGTGTCATCACAATTATAGATTCTCTGGAGACTATGGAAAGTATGAGACAACTCTGAATAAAATTGTTTACATTTGAAAGCCTGGGAGTAAAGTGGTCATTATAATTAATCGCAATCAAGAATCAAGAGTTATAATAATAATAATAATATGAAGCAAATGGTTTATTAAAGAAATTGCTTTAAAAGAAGTATAATCATATTCTATGGAAATATGGATGAAATTCACAATTATTTCAAAAGCTACAAAAATTAGTGTGACAAAAATTTTAACACTCTTGCTTATACAAGTAAATTTAAAAGGTAAATTTCTCAGAGAATTTCTGCTTTCTCCCTGGCTATGGAAATACATTGTTGCATTGCCTTATTTTTTTATTTCTCCCAAGCTGTAAGATAAAAACAAGCCTTTTATCAAAAGAACTGGAAATGTTTAGATGCAGTGGTTGAAACTGGTGAAGTGAGGTCTGTGGATTCATTGTTTAAGTGGTGTTTTATGTAATTGGAAGATATGGTTTTAATGTTGTTGGTACTGAAGTAAAGTTTTATTGCTAATTTCATTTACATCTATAAGTACAGACACTAAGGGATTAACCCTTTTATTTCAAAAGTGGATGTTCGTTGCTTTTTAAAATCATGTTTTGAAACTTGTAATAAATTAGAGATTTTTGACTTAATGTTGTCACCAGAAATGACAGGGAACTAACATTTTCTTATGTCACATACTACTTTATGCTAGACACTTTCCATGCATTCTTTCATTTAATTTGACAACTGTAGGGGGAAGCTGCTCTACCCATCCATCCATATACCCAACAAATGTTTATTAAATGTTTACTATGTACTGACCATAATGATGGCAATAATAATAAGGTGTGCCTTGTAAGTAAAGGGAGACGTGTGTGCCCATGATTTAAGTAATTGGAAGGAGAGGGCTGGTTCTGGACTTAACACATCAATGATGCTAAAATCCTTCCATATCCCAAACCCCCCGGAACTGTTGTAGGAGGCAGCAGTGAAGTCGATTATCAGGAATTTGGTTGGACTTTCCCAGGATGCCTGGGTTTAGTGTCTGTACTGTATGGACAGCCAGCATCAGGGAAGAGGTACCTTTGCATGGGCTGATGATATTCTCCGACCATTTTACATGGGATTTTTGCTGTGGACAGAGAAAGCAGCACTTGTAATGGAGGGAATGTCTAGAAGGAGTGTGAACTGTGATTCACAGGGTGGGATTTGAGATGTACTAATTTGGATATTAAAAGAGTGACGTTGCTGTGTGCCCCAGAATAATAAGTTTGGACGAATGGGTTATGTACATATAAAGAAAGTGAAGCTTTGAAAGTCCTACAGTTAAGAAGCAAAGACCCTGGGATTCAAACCCAGGTTTGTGCAACCTCCTTGGGCAACTTTTTAAACCACTTGTAGACAGTTACTTGAAATGCTTTCCTTAAAATTTGTCTTTGCTACTGCATGAAAAGAATCTGTATAAAGTGGAACACTTTTCGTAATAGCAAAATGCTTCAGTAAATAGAAAGTCATTCTAAGTTGTACTCTGACTCTGTCCTTTGTTCAAATGTACTATTCACATATCCAGAGACAGAGTGTCTCTATGACTTAATTATGATGAGTATAATAATTGAAAGTAGGTGGTTATATTATGCCAGAGGAGATAATTAAATAGAGAATTGCACTATTAGCTGGGCTTTTAGTAGCATGCATTATCCTTATGAAAGATGATGTTATGATTCCATTGTACATTGCCCAGGCAAAAAATATTTACAGAGTCAACACTTCAGATCAGAGGGCATTAAGAAGTACATTAGATATAAAAGGCATCCCAGAGATAGAATTAAAATACTTTGGAAATTTTATAAGTGTAAATACAGGACATTGACTTCCTTTTCAACCAGTAGTTTTATTGTCAGTAGGACTGGCAATTCTTCTTGCACCTATGGTTTCAGTAGAAATAAATTAATCATCAAAGTGGATATGATAGTAGCATAGGCAGCTTAGTTGTAAATCTTACCCATTTTTTTCTTGAAAATCAAAAGGAGAATAGAAACAAAACAAAAATTTTTCTCTAGAAAACAGAGAATTCACAAACTAGGTTTGTGAATTCTAGGTTACATTTAATTATGGCCCAAGCAAATGAAATCAACATCAACTTCATGGGAATGATGGGGCTTTGGGCGCTGAAGGTAGGATGAAGAATTTGGGAACATAGAAGGGATTAGCAATGGTGGATATAAGAAATCAAAAAACAATATCTACTCCCAAAAAGAGCAGACCCATCTCTGAATGGGAAGTGCTACGAACTGGACTGAGACAGAACAGGGTTTAACTGCTAAGGAAGGTGGGTAAAGAAGTTGCAGAAAGCATCTGGGGAAATCAAGAGGTCACTGACATGTCTCAGAAAACTCCAGGTACCAAAAGGGAGTGAACAAACAGTTTGGAAGGCAAGAGGTGTATCCCCTTGGTATCAGTGATAAGCAAAGGATCCAAGGGAAATTAGAGTTGGGAGTAGAAGCTATTCTGAACCAGGTTAGGTGCTTAAGTGTCAGAGGAGCTGTGGATTGTATTTTAAATAGTCTACTACTTTAGCAATACCAGTGAGAACTTTTGAACAAAGAATCCTAGAAAACTGTTCACTGGGTCTTGTTAATAGCTGGTCTAGGAAAATTCAACTCATTTAAATATACATAACAAGAATGGATTAAAGACAGCATCCAAACACAAAACCAATAAGAAAACTGTGCAAAAGAGCACCAAAACTCCCCTATATAGAAAGAAAGCTCATTGGAAAATGTTGCATGAAGCAAATGAAAATTATAACCAACATTTTAATGTGAATTAAAAAAATTAATGTAGCAATTACAGCTCTCAGTTAATACCATAAATCAGAAATATAAGAAACCAGGAAAAGCTGAACAGTCAGCAGAAGGTGTCAGCCAGACTATTGGAGGAGTTGAAGCAGAAAGTGGTAGGTTTCAGAAAAGAGAAAGAAGAAAAAGAAAATACATAATTTATAAGTGAAGACTAAATTTCAAAGTGTAAAACAGAGAACAGATATATTAGGAAGCATAGTAAGTGACATAGAAGAAAGAAATGAGAAAAAACAAGCAAATGAAATATAAATAAGGACATACAATGATTAGAGAGAAAAAGCTAGGTATAGAATAAAGACAAAGGAGATCCAGCACGTTTACAATTGGAATTTCCAAAGGGGGGGGGAAACCCAAACGGTATAATAGAGCAATTATATAAATATATAATTTATAAAATGTCTCCTGAAAAAAAGAAAATCTGAAGTTATATATTGAAAAGGATTTTAGCCTGCATATCAGAATCCTAAGCCATGCTCAGAAGTTAATTTATAGCCTTAAATACTTAGTACAATAAAAAGAAACCATAAAAATATGACACAAAAGATAGAAAAAGAACAGAATAAACCAAATGGAAGTCAAAGGAAAGGATTAATGAAGAAAAAGGCAGAATGGAAGGAGTTAGAGAATGTAACAAAAAAACAAAATAAAAATCTAGTGATTTGAAAAAAACTGATTTGATAAATGATGAGATAATCTAATTAAGAGAAAAGGAAGAAAGTACATATATACAAGAGAAATGACATGAAGGGAAAACGAAACAGAAAGAGGAAAATTGGAAATTAATCCTTTGTTGTTTCATTTGCAAATATTTTCTGCCATTCTGAGGGTTGTCTTTTTGTCTTGTTTATGGTTTCCTTTGCTGTGCAAAGCTTTTGAGTTTAATTGAGTCCCATTTGTTTATTTTTATTTCCATTACTCTAGGAGGTGGGTCAAAAAAGATCTTGCTGTGGTTTATGTCAAAGAGTATTTTTCCTGTGTTTTCCTCTAAGAGTTTTATATTTTTATAGTTTTATATTTAAGTCTTTAATCCATTTGGAGTTTATTTTTGTGTAAATGCTGGAAAGGGTGTGGTGAAAAGGGAACCCTCCTGCACTGTTGGTGGGAATGTAAATTGATACAACCACTATGGAAAGCAGTATGGAGGTTCCTTAAAAAACTACAAATAGAACTACCATATGACCCAGCAATCCTACTACTGGGCATATACCCTGAGAAAACTATAATTCATAAAGAGTCATGTACCACAATGTTCATTGCAGCTCTATTTACAATAGCCGGGACATGGAAGCAACCTTAGCGTCCATTGACAGATGAATGGATAAAGAAGATGTGGCACATATATACAATGGAATATTACTCAGCCATAAAAAGAAACGAAATTGAGTTATTTGTAGTGAGGTGGATGGACCTAGAGTCTGTTATACAGAGTGAAGTAAGTGAGAAAGAGAAAAACAAATACCGTATGCTAACACATATATATGGTATCTAAAAAAAAAATTGTTCTGAAGAACCTTGGGGCAGCAGGAATAAAGATGCAAATGTAGAGAATGGTCTTGAGGACACGAGGAGGGGGAAGGGTAAGCTGGGATGAAGTGAGAGAGTGGTGTGGACATATATACACTACCAAATGTAAAATAGATAGCTAGTGGGAAGCAGCCACATAGCACAGGGAGATCAGCTTGGTGCTTTGTGTCCACCTAGAGGGGTGGGATAGCGAGGGTGGGAGGGAGACACAAGAGGGACGAGATATGGGGATATTTGTGTATGCCTCTGAGGTCTAAATCCATCCTTCTAAATGTTCTTCTCTGAAGCTGGGGCTGGGCCTTTGAGAACTGCAGTTCACAGGGTCCTTTGCCTGCTGCCTTTTGCAGGTAGGGAGCACTGAGAAAGGTGAAAGTCAGGAGCTGTAGAGAATGGGCTTTCTTTTGATTTTTTGATGTTTCTGTTTGTCACCCATCCTTCTGCTTCTAAGGGGATCCCTGGAAACAGCTTCATCATACCCCTGAGGTCAGAGCCTCCATTTGCTGGGCTCTTCCTTCAAGCTCCTGGGTTCTTGTAATTCCACTCTCTTCCCCTTTGTTGCTCCACCCCTAAGAGTGGTACCAGTCTTTTACAGTTGTCTCTTGCTTTGCCTCAGTGTTCCCTTCTTACTCCTTCAGCTTTTCAATACCTGTGTAATCAATTTCTTGCATTGAATTCCATCTTTCGAAATATATAGTGTCCCCCTACCCGCCGATTTAACATCTCTTGCTTCAGTTTCCTCAGATGTAAAATGGAGATGATGGTGATGATGTAATAATGATGATAATAATGACACTTAGCTCATTGGGTTGTTGTGAAGATTAAATGTGTTAATATGTGTAGGTTGTTATAATAAGGTCTGGCAAAGAGTAAACCCAATGTTAAATTATTGCCATTATCAAAAAGATTTACCTCCCACCCCCGCAAAAGCACAGCACTTGGCCTAGACAGATTTGTAAAAAACTTTACTGAAAACTTTAAAGTGCAGATACTTTCTTTGTTATTTCATCTATTCTAGAGCATGGAGAAAGAAGGAAAACTTCCAAATCAATTCTTGTGATGTAAGTACGACATTGATAACAAAGCTTAAGAAAAATTTTACAGAAAAGGAAATTGTAAAACTATCTGACTTTACAAATAAAAATGGAAAATACTAAATAAGGCATTAGCAAAGAAAACTTGGTAGCTCATTAAAAAATAATACAGCATAATGAAATCAGAAATGAAAAGGCTTAATATTAGGAAATTTAGTAATGTACTTTATTATATTAATAGGTTTAGTAGGTGTAACTTAATGTTGGAGGCCCTAGGGTTCACTCTGTGGTCCTCCTTTCCTCTCTATCTGCATTTACTCCCTTGGTGACCCCAAGTTATCCTGACTTCATGTGTTATTCATGACCTGTTTTTGCACAACTCTCAATAATGTTTTTTCATTTTTAAAGGGTTGTAAAAAACCAACGAGCCAACTGACCAACCAACCAAATAAACAAACAAAAAAAACCCCAAAAGATAGAATGATATCTCATAAAGTCTAAAATGTTCCCTATCTAGCGTTTTAAAGAAAAGATTTGCTTCTCAGATACAAAAAATGGCTTTTGGAATAGACTGAGTTCTAAAAGATTTTAAATTTAAGTACAGTGCACATTCAGAAAAGTGCACATGCCCTAAGTGTACTACTCCACCAATTTCATAAACTGACCTACCTGTGTAACCAGCACCCAGATCAAGAAACAGAATATTCCTTGGTTCCCAGAAACCACCTTGTAATGGGAATGACTTGGGCTTCTGTTCTTGCAAATGCATATCCTCATTTTTAATCCATTGCAATCTTAAGAATACAATTTTAAAATTTGTCTCCCATATTCTTACTTCTCCCACTCTTTTAAAAATTTCCTTCTCACCAGAAAGGAAACTATCTTAATTTTATTGTTATCTTGCCCTATTTCTTTTTAACAACTTGAAATCTTTAGCAGAAATCAAAACTACATTAAGCCAAACAACATGAAACTAATGCAACAGCATTGTGTAGGATGGCAGTATATTTTTTTCTCTAAACAGACAGAACATAACACTGAGAAATAACATAGTACTTCACTTTAAATAGATTAGGGAGAATGACGCTTTGTGTCTTCAAGGTAGCATATACACAATCTAATGCCAAAGTTGCTATGGAAACTATTGAATGATAGAAAAAACAGTTGCATAAAATCTGTATAATTCATGGATTTCTGAGAATTTTCAAATCTAAGTTTATAACACACAGAACTTCTTACCCAATGGGGCGTTTACCTATTTGGTAAACATCTTTTTTTTTTTTTTTTTGTCTATATGTGCTGAAATACTTCTGATATTGATTGAATTACTCTGAAAAACCTGCCTGGATTATCAAAATTCTGTTTTGAAGGCTTAAATTTGTGAAATAAACTTGTTTTTAATAAAAGTATACATGCATACACATTCTTCACTTATTTAAAGAATCAATAAAGTACCATAAACAATTTAAGTTATTAAATAAAGGCACTGTTCAGCCTTTTAGAAATTTAACAGGGATGAGTGATCTGTGGGAAAAGAAAACTGATAATCTAGAAATTAATACATTACAAAGACTAATTTTTTACTCCAAAGTGGTTCTGAACCAATTTTAGAAAAGATGGTGGGAATCTATGTCATAAGCCACAGATATTTTCATCCTCCTTTTCAAAAAAAAAGAAAGTAACAGGAATTGATTACTTCAACAAGCATTTATGTAAGCCTTCTTTGATTTTAGCATTCTTCTAGGTACTGGGGATACAGCAGAAAACGAGACTGTAGGAGTACAATCCTTGTTCTCACGAGGCTTACATTCTAGCAGTGGTAGATAGATGCTAAACAAATGAAAATATTAGCTAGTGATGAGTGCTACAATGACAATCAGATAGAGGGGCTATTTATTTTACTAGTGGGTAAAGGGAAGTCCTCATCAAGGGGATTACCTTTGATCTAAAACCTAAATGGCAAGGAGGCACGTGGGTGGAGATTTGGGGAAGCAACACCCAAGTAGAGGAGAAGTTGAGGCACACTCTAGGACACAGATGAGTTTATTTCTCTCTCCTAAGAACTGCAGGCTGCTTTTATTACCTAGTACCCATGTCCAAGTGAAATTTAGAGATTGCTGTGTTGTTTGACATTGGAGTGACATTAAAAGGGAAGAAAAGTTTGCCTTTTTTGTTGACTACCTTCTCTGCAATCATGACCTTGATGCTTCAAAGTGATCTCCCTGCTATCAGACAGAAACAGAAGGTTCAGCAGCAGTGTTCTAGCTCAGCATGCACTCTTTTCCTTATATGTACATCTTTTCATTTTCCTTTCCTGCCTCCTTCTTGCTGGCCGTCTTCCCTTCTTTCTACCCTTCTTTTCTCCTTTCTTCCCTCCCTACCTTTCTTCCTTTATTCCACAAACATCTGTGAAATTCCCAGGGTGTGTGTACATGACAAAGGCACAATAAAAGAAGTTTCACGGGAACAGATTCATCAGTTGGAGTTCACCGAGAACAAGTGGTCTCCATCCAAGGAATTCAAACGCACAGCTTGCTTCAGCTTTGGCTGATTTTCTGAGGCAGAATTTAAAAGTTCCAGATTCCCAAATTTCAAAACACAATAGCCTCTTCTGTTTGTTTCACTTATTATAGCAAATGTCTCTCATTTGTGAGATCAACATTTTTGGCGTGAGCATTTTGAGGTGGGAGTGTGGGGGAAAGTGTTATGCCAACAGTCAGGGGGAAAGGAAACTTTGTTCTTTATGCGTGAAAATAATGACTAATTCCTTTACGTGAGGGTTGGTCTTTGGGATATTGGTTTTGAAAACTTAACTCATTGGTGGGGGGAAAAAAACAACAGGCATGAAAATAAGCCATAAAATAGTGAAAAGTGGACTCTGTGCTAAGGGTGAGCATTAATACAATAGAACTGTTCTATTGTAGTGTGTAGTACATCCAGACAGGAATATATTTTGGAGCCTTTTATACCATTTTTATAAGTGGATTAGGCAGAATTACTGATCTGTTTTACCCACACTGGACTTCAAAATTTTGAATGCAATTGTTAATGGAGTCAACATCATTTGGATATTGTTATTACTATTTTTATTGTTTTAATTAACACTCTCTGAGGAGGTTCTTTCACTAGAAACCTTATGAAGATAATTAAAGGGTTGCTAGTGAATCCACACTAGCAAATGAGAACTATGTACGGTTTATTAACTATACATGTAAGACCTAATCATAATTACATTTTAAGTACATTATAAATAATAACTAGGTAGAACTTCCTGTCTCTTCTCACTGAGAGCTAGTGCAGCCCTTGGTCTTGCATTGCCAAGAGAAAGGTCCCTGTTGTGGGCTGACTGGGATTCTCCCTTCCTTTAGTCTCCATTGATCCACATCCCATAGCAGTTGGTCATGGAAAAGCTGCTTCATTGGATATGATGGGTAATGTTATGTGTCAACTTGACTGGGCTAAAGGATTCCCAGATAGCTGGTAAAATATCATATCTGAGTGTGTCGGTAGGATGTTTCCTGAAGAGATCAGCATTTGATTCAGAAGACAGGAAGATCTACCCTCACAAATGTGGGTGGGCATCATCCAATCTGTTGGGGGCCTGAATGGAACAGAAAAGTGAGAAGGGGTGATGTCTCTCTCTTCTTGAGCTGGGAAGTCTTATCTTCTCCTACCCTCAGGCAATAGAGCTCCTGGTTCTTGGGCTTAGGGACTCCAGGACTTATGCTATTGGCTCCCCTGGTTCTCTTCTGAATTGGACGGAATTATACCACTGGTTTTCCTGGTTCTGTAGCTTGCAAACAGCAGATTGTGGGACTTCTCAATTTCTGTTTCTTCAGTTTTTTGGTGTTTAAGTTCTGCTATGGTCTGAATGTTTCTGTTACCCCAAAATCTGTGTATTGAAATTCTAACCTCCAAGGTAATTGTTTTAGGAAATGGTCTTTGGGAGGTGATTAGAACATGAGGGCAGAGCCCTCCTGAATGGGGTTAGTGCCCTTATAAAAGGGACCCCAAAGAGCTGTCTCACCCTCTTTCCATGGTGTGAGGATACAATGAGAAGTCTGCAGACTACTAAGAAGGTTCTTACCAGAATCCGACCATGCTGGCATCTTGATCTTGGACTTCCAGCCAAGATTGTGAGAAATGAATTTCTGTTGTTTGTAAGTCTCTCAGTCTCTGGTATTTTGTTATAGCAGCCTGAACAAACTAAGACAATTTCTAACCACAGTTTTTTTATTGCTTTTCTTCAATGTTCTTTTCAAAACATCAGCTGCTCAGGGCTGCTGTTGTATGGTTCTGTGTTTTCAGCAGCATCTCTCTTCTCTCCTCCAGGTCCCTCTAGACTTGGGCACTGGGGGGCGGGGGCGGGAAGGGGGCTGTTAATCAATCCTGACTTTTTTTGTGTGTGAAGCAACTTCTTGACTGGATCAGAACTAATAAACAATTCCCCTTTTCCATGACTGTCTATGAACCGTATTGTCCTCCCTAAGGCTACTGACAAATGCCCCTTTGGCTCAAGTTCTCACCTAGAGGCTCTGATCTCTGTCTAGCTGCCTACCTACTTACCCACCTACCTCAATCATCCCACTCTCCATGCTCTAGATACACTGGACTTTTTTTAGTTTCTGGACCCACCATATTCTCTTCTTGTCTCAGCTCTGTCTTAGATGCTATTCCTTCTGCTTTTTTGATATGATCAGCCCTTTTCCCTGTCCCAGCACGCTCTCTCTCCTTTTGCTAGCTGATTCCTACTCATTTCTCAGATCTCTGTTAAATGCCTCTACTGCAGAGATAATGTCCTTGACCATGTAGTCTACATTGGACTTCCTCACAGTACATTCTCTGCATTAGTTAGGGTGATGCTAACTAATTTAACTTCCTAATTTCAGTGGTTTTACGCAGCTTATTTGTTATTCATTATATTAACTTCCTAGGACTGATGAAACAAAGTACCAGAAGCAGGATGGCTTAAAACAACAGAAAATTATTGTCTCACAAGTCTGGAGCCTAGAAGTCTGAAATCAAGGTGTCAGATATTCTCTCTGATGGATTTAAGGGAGAATTCTTTCTTAGTGTTTTCTAGCCTCTGGTATTTGCTGGTCATCCTTGACTTGGTAGATGCATCACTCCAGCTACATGGCTGTTTTCTTCCTGTGTGTCTTCACATTGTCTTTCCTCTGTGTGTGTCTGTCTCTGTGACCAAATTTCTCCCTTTTTTAAGGACACCAGTCATATTGGATTAGGACCCACTATAATGACCTCATTTTAAATTGATTACCTCTGTAAAGACCCTATCCCCAAATAAGGCCACATTCTGAGATATTGGGAGTTATTCAACCCATAATACTCACATAATGTAGATGGTTTTGGTCAGTGAGCAGCTTTCCTATCCGTGATGATTTAGGAATTAGACTCCTCTTACTTTATGACTCTACTGTCCCTCAGACTTCGACATCATCTGTGTGAAGCTGATGAAAGAAGGAAGAGAGTGTGGAGAAGGCACAATACCTCATTCCAATGTTGGTGCAGAGGTGGTGCACATCCCTTCTCCTCACCATTGGGTGGGCTTTGTCCCAAGACTCTACTTAGACATAAGAGGGGAATGGAACATGTAATCTGCTGCGTGTGGTTTCTTAAGTCATCTGTGGTGAAGAGCTGGTACTTTTATTTACAGCCCATCACAGACCAATGTTTTATAAAGTATAGTAAAACGTATTATATTGAAAAATGAATTGAAAACATATATAGTATAAGATCTTTTTGTTATTAAAATTTAGCAGACATAAAATTCCTTTAATAAAATTCTGTAAGTTTCCAAACACTTAAACTCCCAATTTTTGTCTCATCATGGACCACTAACAAATAGTTTGCAGATGGGCACTAGGTCATGGCCCACACTTTGAGTAGCACTGCCTTACACAGTGGATGGGAGTGGTTTTAGTCAGCTCTGGCTGCTAAAACAAAAATACCACAGACTGGGTGTATTAAACAACAGACATTTATTTCTCTCAGTTCTGGAGGCTGGGAAGTTCAATATCAAGGTGCTGGCAAGTTTGGCTTGGTGAGGGCCCTCTTCCTGGCTTGCAGACAGCCACCTTCTCATTGTATCCTCATATGCTGAAGAGAAAGTGAGCTTTGGTCTATTCCTCTTCTTGTACAGACACTAATCTGATCTTGGGGGCTCCACTCTCATGACCTCATGTAAACCTGATTATCTCCCAAAGGCTCCACCTCCAAACACCATCCCATTGGGGGTTAGGGCTTCAATATGAATTTTGGGGGGACACAAGTCATAATAAATTTTTCGTATAGATGACTTTCTCTGCCTCACTCTTATAACTCCTGGTACTTACCTCACCCCTGCCTTCACCCTTTATTATACTATAATTATTGTTTGGCATTTGTCTTTTCTGCTCATTCCCTGGACTTTAAGCTCTGTGGGGGCAGAGACCACATTCCTCTTATTTACATTTGGGCCCTCAGCATTTATTTGAGTGCTTGTCATAAAGCTGGAGATTGAAAATACTTGTCAAAATTCTGTTTCTGGTCTGCACCTGGAATAATCTCTAAAAAATATGTTTACCTAATATTTATGACATTAATTCACTTAACAGAAGTTTTGTTATTTTCTTCTGCTTTTTAAATGTTTTCCTCATGCCTTGTTTATCACTCATACTCTAAGTCCATATATAGTGCAGGAAAGAAGGATTTCCTTGAAACCATGGGCCTAATAAAATGATTAGTGGTCGGACTGGGTGGCCGGCCTGGATTAGGGCAAGAAGAGTGTCAATAGTTGTAAGAATTCCGACTGCACATAGGGAGAATAATTTGTGAGCAAAATAAAAATATTTTGTTAAAGAAGTAATTATTGAGAAAGAGAAGGCCCAGCTAGTAACCATAACCGATGAGAACTCTTTTAGGAAGATAGAAAAAGAAAATTGTAGATAATAGATGCTGATAACATGTAGCCATAGAGAATGGCATGTTGCTGAGTTCTGTACAGAATACATTTAGTGAGTATTCTAAATGCCAAACTCAGAAGAGGCCCCAGTAGTCAAGCAAGAATCTAATAAAAGACTTGAGCAGGATTATATGCAATATTTTCCTCCAGCAGCTGGAAATTTTATTGTTCTTTAGGAAAGAGCTTGGGTGGACTTTTTCCTAATTTTGTATCTGAGTCTTTCTCAAGAGTCTAGTTGCTCCATACAGAAAGACATGAATGCTTAGCATGTATACGTTAAATAAAAATAGCTAACATTTGTTGAGAGGTTACTTATGTCAGGTACTGAACTACGTACTTGATATGCATTGTTCATTTAACCCTCGCAGTAGCTCTACTTGGTAGATTTTGACTTTTCTCCATTCCATGGGTAAGAGAACTGAATCTGTAAAAAGTTAAGTGATTTCCCAGAGTCCCAGAGCTTATAAGTGGAGGGGTATGTACCTAGTTGTTAATAACTTCTTATTTTAATACCAAATTCAATCATCCAAAAGTCAGTCTTTCCCCCAGGGACAAATCACCATAGATGTCTTTTAGTTTTAGAAATAATGACATCTTCTGTTAGCATATTTTTTCTTACTGAAACTCTTTATGTTATATTACATTATGTTGTAATACCATATTTATTAATTTTTGGTGACAAAGATTTTCTTAACTGTAACTGTTTGAGTATGGCATCACACCGAATTTTCAGAGCTAATATAATTCAGAGTCAGAGAAACAAGAGAATACATGGGGATTTAGATAAACAATACTAGGATTTCATAGGTAACCCACTGCTTTCATATATTACTCTCTGGAGAAGCTCTTGAGGTATGGAGAAGAATGTTAAACTCTAGTGACAAGACAGTAAACCAGCAAAATAATATGTTGAAAGAATGTTTATTGAAGGTGCCATTCTGGTGGAATAAAAGTTATTGCTTCAAGAAAGGAGATGATGGCAACTTGCAGTGACTCAATTTCTTTCCAGCAGTTAAAATGTGTTTTAAACTCATAAGCTTCCATATTATTTGAGTTTCCTGCTTAGCAATCTCATTTAGTATGGTATGGCTTCCCTTTCCTTCTTTAAAATTGACAGTCAACTCAGGTTGTGTGTTCCTTCCCTTGCTTTCCTTTGTATCCTCTGGTTTGTGGCAGATGTGTGCCCTATTAGTGTGGCAGCCATCCTGGGAAGGGAGCCTGGAAGGCATCTTGCTTGGCTTACTGTCTGGGATACAGTAAATCATGATACAATATGCTGTGTACTCTCAAAGTACTAAGTTTAATGTGCTGTGGACACACAGTGGGAGAATTAGTTGTTTTTATATGGATGAGGGGAGGCTGGACGGAGGATGAAAAATTCAAGCTGAATTTCTGAATACACCAGATTAGCAGCTCCATGAAGGCAAAACTTAGATCTATTTGTTTACCACTATTACCGAGAGTTTATGGCTGTTATTGAAACATAACAAGCACGAAAGAAGTATTTGCTGAATGAATGAATAGGTGGATAAATGACTGAGAAACCACTGTGGCATAGCCAAAAAATGTAAGGACTATGGAGTTGAAATGTTCTAGTTTGTATCCTTCCCAAGTGTGCTCCTGACCAGCTGTGTGGTCTTGAAGTCATCTACCCTGAGTGTGAAAATGGAGAAAGTAAAGGAAATGTTGAAAAATCATTGTGAATATTAAATGAAGTAAAATATATCAAAATACAAAAAATAGGCCATTAATACATTTTAGGTTTTTTAAAATACTGAATTTATAAAGATTTATTTAATAATATACCTTTAAACACCCACCATTTTTACAATGGCTCTTTCAGATTTTCTTAGAGTTAATTTCCAAATCATTTTAAGAAATCTTTGGAGCACAAATAAACTTAGTTACCACCCATTGTTGTATAGTAAGCAGTATATAAAAAATATAAAATATTTCCTCTCATAAGGACAAATATCCTTCTATTTTTGGCTCTACATAGGCAATTCTGATACATATAAAAAATGTTCAGTCATTTTCTAAATGCAAATATTTATATTTCCCCTATAGTGGACTGTATTTATTTGAGAGGATATATTCAGAAGAGTCTAATATTACAATATCTGAAAATAGGTTTTCAGAGACACAAAGACTGTCACAAGTTATTCATCCTTTCCCATGGTTCAAGACCTAATGTCCATGAAATTTCTCTCTTTCTAAATCCTGAGACCCAATGTATCGTTTTCTAGCAGTGTTAATAAAACATAATTTGACAAACCAACTTAAGTAAAAAAGGAGTTCCATGCTTTACTCTCATTTCTAAAAAATGTTAAAAGGATTCAGACATACAGTGCCGTAGGCAGTATTTTAAGATGGCTCCTGAGATTCCCACGCTCTGGTTTACATGTTTTATGTAATCCCTTTCCCTTTGAGTGTAGATGAGACCAGTGAATATTAGGTTACTAATCAGTTGACTTTGAGTTAATCAAAGGGGATTATCCTGGATGGGAATGACCTAATCAGATGAACTTTTAGAAGAAGTGGTGGCCTGGAAGAAAGCAAATTTACCTATGTTGTGAACTGACAACATAAGACAAGGCAAGAACTATGTACAACTTCTAGACACTGAGTGTGGTCCCCAGCCACCAATAGCTAGCAAGAAAATATGGCCTCTTTCAGTCCCATAACCATAAGGAATTGAATTCAGGCAACACTGAATGAGTGAATGTGCTTGGTAAAGAACCCCATGCTCCAAATGAGTACTGCAGCACAGCTGACACCTTGACTGCAGCTTTGTGAGATGCTGAACAGAAGTCCAGTTAAGTTGTGCCTGGACTTTTGATCCAAGGAAACTGTGAGATAACAAATTTGTGTTGTTTTAAGTCTCTAGGGTTATCAGTTAGTTATGTATTAATAGAAAAACTAATAATACAGTTTTGTTAGAATTCATTAGAATCCTCTTTCTTCTCTGCTCTTCTCTCATCTCCATAGGCTCATTCAACTCATTCTTCAATTCCCGAAATATTTCTTCCTATTAATCAGGTCCAGACTGATGAGCTTTATTATATATTCTTCCCTTCTAACTCCCACTCAGCATTTTATTTGGAAGATCAGCTTAGGTTTCCTTTCAGCAGAAAAGAGTCTTTCCTTTCTAAAAGAAGTGAGGAGGAGAGCTAGGCAGGCAATTTCAAGCAACTCTTGCACCTGAAGAGGGAGTGGAGTAGCCCATGAACATGCCTTTGTTACAGTTTTTGTGCCTACACACACACTTTTAATCAGACACGCACATATATGATGAGGCTTAACCACTTGCTTTTGACTCTTGAGTGAAAATAGCCTGTTAAGCTCACCTAGGTTTTTTCCCCCAGGCACCCAATTATGGTTTATTCTTGGTTTCTTGGCAGAAATTGAATTGTCTTCCAATACCTATTCATTTTCTTCCTTGTTATAGAAATTTTACCATTGGGCCCATGACCAGCCAATTAATAGAGTCCATTTTCCAGCCTCTCTTGCAGCTAGGTTCAGGTATGATATAAGATAAAGTGTTATTTGCAACTTTTAGGGCATGCCCTTAAAAGGAAGGCATGTACCATCCCACTTTTCCCATTTCCTGTTGGCTGCAAAGTGGCCATAATGGCAGGGGACTCTTTAGTCTTATTGAGTGATGAGATGGAAGTCATGTGATGACAAAAGCAGAGCCACAAGATAGAAGAAATCTGGGTTCCAGGGAAGTTAAGGGTAGCTTTTTGTGACACAAACTTCACAGCTGTACTCAATATTTCACCTCCATTTCTTCTACTTTTTAGCATTGAACTCCATGCCCCCAGACTTATCTAGACACATAGGCAACTAGATAGATAACTCATTTCCTAGCCTTTCTTATAGCTAGCGTGGCCATGTGACCAAGTTCTCACCAGTGAAATATAAGCAGAAATGCTCAAATTCTACCTTTTCCTAGTTAAAACATGCTCCCAACCCTTTTGGTATCTTTGTGGTAGAAATTGGGTCAGTCCAATCCTGGAGATAGCCAAGATAGATTACTTGAAATTTTTATATCAGTTGTATAAATCACCTAGCATCTTCCACCAGTATGTAGTATAACAGGAAGCAGACCATTTGGTTGAACTGCCCTTCCTTCAGGCTTAGCTGTCAGAACTTTTATCAAAGTACTTGTGTTTTGTGTCAGTCTCAGCCTACTGCTGGTGACGTTGTCAGCTAGGAATGCCTGAAGCACTCACCTGGTTACTACTACTACTTGGGGTGAGCTCTCACAGACATTTCCCAGACCAGAGCCTATGTTGTGGCTGGATTGTCCCCTGTGGTTTTTATTATGATTGCAAGATGTGTAACAGGGAAGAGGCAATTCTGACTCCATATTGGATCTGTTTCTTTTACTGTAACCTTTGCTTTTCGTTGCTTTTGTTATTATAATCAGTCTATAGCTGTAAGCATCCTGCCACAGGGAACCCTGCCCCTCTGCCTGACTATTAAACTAAAAGGCCTTTGTTCAGCTCACAGAGAGACATTCTGACCCTGCCCACCTGTGAATGGCTGAAGAAAAGGAGAAATTAACACATCCTCTCCTGTTTTGCCAGATAAATGGCCTTTTTGCTTTACTTCCTCACGTCCTCCTCCTCCCTGTCTATAAAAGAAACTGGCATCCAGACCCTGATAAGATGGTTCTTTGAGGACCCTACTCTACCATCTTCTCAGTCTGCCAACTTTCCGAATAAAGTTGCTATTCCTTGCCTCAGCACCTTGTCTCCCGATTTATTGGCCTGTTGTGCGGCAAGCAAAGTGAGGTTGGACTCGATAACAGTTACACCTTAGCAATAACCATCAGGGAGCTTAAAAAACAAAGTTTATTACTCATAGGACCTGGAGGGTACAGGGCATGCCCAAGATCAAACAGGGAGGTCACAGGTAGAGAGAGAGAAAGAGAGAGAGGGAAAGGGAGAAGGAGAGGGAGAGAGCAGACCTGGGGCTCTGCTTTTTTGTGGGATCAAGTGTGGGGTGCCTACATTTTTGCAGGTTCACTGTTAATTGTTGAATTTAAAACATAGACATGAGAATTAAAGTGCAGGAAGGGAAAAAAAAGCAGGGTCACTTGAGTGGTCAGTTACCTAAGTCATCCAGGGTTTCCAAAAGGGGAACTTCATGGATGGGGTGGCCTGGTTCTCTATCTAGCTGTGTAGCTCTCAATGTGTTTATTAGAGATGAATGTCTTTGAAGTGGATGCCTCGGCAATCAAAAGCTTAATGTTTGGCACTTACATTACAATCAAAAAAGCTAATTGTTAGGCACTTACACTACAAATTGTCATTGGCATTGTTGCTTTAGTTGTCTGTTCTATGCACTAGATTGTGATTCCTGGAAGATGAGGATTGGCTTAATATTTCTCTGAATTCCTAGTTCCTGGAATAGGTCCTAATATACAAAAGATACCAGTAGATGTTTGCTGAACAAATGAATGAAGATGATGTCTAATGATTGTGGGAACCTAGAATGGAATGATGGGAAGTTAGTCTAAACACAGAACTGAGAATCAGGAGTTGGAAAGAAACTTGAAGAGATTATTTTCAGAGCTCTCACTGGTTACATAGTTGATTAGTGACTTATCCAGAATATGAATAATGTTGGCTGACTCCTAGTCTCTACTTTTACCACTATAATGTGGCTGCAACTATATCTGAGTCAGGAGATGTTTAGGAAGGACATCTTAAGGAGAGGCAACAGATGAGCAGGAGACTACAGAATAGGAGTGTTTTTGTATGTATGAGGATTTGTGTGTATACTTGTGATATTGTGATTTATAATAATAGACGTTTGGTTTTCCTCTTGGTTCCTGGCACAGAGCTTCTAAAACTCACGGAATTTCCTGTAAGAGCAATAGTCCTTTTTTGTTCATAACAAGTCCCTTTCAGCCACACCTGAGTTTATATTAATGAGGTGATTTTTGAAAAGCCCTTAAGGATAGGGGCTGGTTGCTAGGGGAACCAACCCTGTGATTGGAGAGTTGGAACTTTCAGCCCCACCCCTTAACCTCAGGGGAGGGGAAAGAGGCTAGAGGTTGATTTAATCACAAAATGACGAATTATTTAATCAATCATGACTATATAATGAAGCCTCTATAAAAATCTCTGAAGTATGGGGTTCAGAGAGCTGTTGGTGCTGGGAGAGTGTTGCACTAGGAGAGGGCATGGAGGCTCTGTGCCACTTTCCCCATACCTTGTGCTACTCGTCTACATATCCTTTTTTTTTCTTTTAGCTGTTTTTAATTGAAGTGTAGTTAATATACAATGTTATGTTAGTTTCAGGTATACAGCAAAGTGATTCATTCATATATATATATATATATATATATATTCTTTCTCAGATTCTTTTCCATTATAGGTTATTACAAGATATTGAATATAGTTCCCTGTGCTACACAGCAGGTCCTTGTTGTTTATCTATTTTATATATAGTAGTGTGTATATGTTAATCCCAAACTCCTAATTTATTTTTCCACCCACCCCCCTCCATCCCCTTTGGTAACTGTAAGTTTGTTTCCTATGTCTGTTGAGTCTATTTCTGTTTTGTAAATAAGTTCATTTGTATCATTGTTTTAGATTCCACATATAAGTGATATCATACAGTATTTGTCTTTCTCTGTCTAACTTACTTCACTTAGCATGATAATTTCTAGGTCTATCCATGTTGCTGCAAATGGTATTATTTCATTCTTTTTATGGCTGAGTAATATTCCATTGTGTGTGTGTGTGTGTGTGTGTGTGTGTATGTGTGTATGTGTGTATGTATACACACACACACCACATCTTCTTTATATGTTCATCTGTCTGTGAATATTTAGTTTGCTTCCATGTCTTAGCTATTGTAAATAGTGCTGCTATGAATATTGGGGTGCATGTATCTTTTTGAATTATAGTTTTCTTTGGATATATGCCCGTGAGTGGGATTGCAGGATCATATGGTAACTCTATTTTTAATTTTTTAGGGAACCTCCATACTGTTCTCCAAAGTGGCTGTTCCAATCTACAGTCCCACCAACAGTATAGGAGGGTTCCTGCCAATGAAATATCAGAAAGAGAAATTAAGGAAAAAATTCCATTTATCATTGCATCAAAAAGAATAAAATACCTAGGAATAAACCTACTAAGGATGCAAAGAACCTGTACTCTGAAAAAGTATAAGAAAGAAATTGAAGATGATGCAAACAGTTGGAAAGATACTCTGTGTTCTTTGATTGGAACAATCAATATTGTCAAAATGACAATACCCCCCAAGCTAATCTACAGATTCAGTGCAATCCCCCAAATTACCAATGGCATTTTTCACAGAACCAAGGCAAATAATTTTAAAATCTGTATGGAAACACAAAAGACCCTGAATAGTCAGAGCAATCTTGAGAAAGAAAAACGAAGCTGGAAAAATCAGGCTCCCTGACTTCAGACTGTAGTACAAAGCTACAGTAATCAAAATAGTATGGTACTGGCAAAAAACCAGACATATAGATCAATGGAACAGGATAGAAAGCCCAGAAATAAACCCATCCAATTATGGTCAATTAATCTACAACAAAGGAGGCAAGAATATACAATAGAGAAAAGACAATCTCTTCAATAAGTAGTGCTGGGAAAACTGGACAGCTACATGGAAAAGAATAAAATTAGAACATTCTGTAATATCATATACAAAAATAAGCTCAAAATAGATTAAAGATCTAAATGTAAGACCAGACACTACAAAACTCCTAGAGGAAAACATAGGCAGAACACTCCTTGACATAAATCGCAGCAATGTTATTTTGGGTCCGTCTCTTAGAGCGATGGAAATGAAAACAAAAATAAACAAATGGGACCCAATTAAACTTAAAAGCTTTTGCACAGCAAAGGAAACCATAAGCAAAATGAACCTATGGAATGGGAGAAAATATTTGCAAATGATGCTAGGGATTAGTTTCCAAAATATACAAATAGCTCATACAGCTTCATATCAAAAAACAAACAACCAAATCAGAAAATGGGCAGAAGACCTAAAGAGATATTTCTCCGAAGAAGACATCCAGATGGCCAACAGGCACATGAAAAGATGCTCAATATTGCTTATTATTAGAGAAGTGCAAATCAAAATACAATGAGGTACATCTCACACCAGTCAGAATGGCCATCATTAAGAAGTCTACAAATAATAAATGCTGGAGAGGGTATGGAGAAAAAGGAACCCTTCTATATATCCTTTTACAGCAAATCAGGAATCTAGTAAGTAAACAATTTTCCTGAGTTCTGTGAGCCATTCTAGTGAATTATGAAACCTGAGAGTTATGAAACCTGAGGAGGGGGTTGTGAGAACCCCTAATTTGTAGCTAGTGGGTCATAAGCCCAGGTGACAACCTGTACTTGCGACTAGTTCTGAAATGAGGGGACAGTCTTGTGGGACTTAGCCCTTACCCTTTGGGGTCTGACACTGTCTCCAGGTAGGGTCAGAATTGAATTAAATTATAGGACATCCAGCTCGTGTCAGAGAATTGCTTGGAATGGGAAAATCCCCCAGACATCTGGTGTCAGAAGTATTGGGAGTAGAGTGTGGAAAAAGAATTTTTTCTTTCAGTACCCATACACAAGTCTTTGGTAGGACACATTAATGGCCCTAATTCTTCCCTTCTCCATGTATCCATGTGCATTGTTATGTGACTTTGCAGTTTATTCCACTAAAGAGGCAGAGTATATTTCCCTACTCTTTTGGGTTCAGACCAATGCTTCTGCCAATGGAATGTTAACAGGCATGACATGACCAAAGGCGTGAAAAAAGCCTGCATGATTGAGCTTCCTCCTGTTACCAGGAGCAGGATGATAGACAAGTGGAGCAGAGACAGTTTGCTAGAGTTGAGCCCAGTCTAGGGTCTGCTGGTCCCCTGACAACCTTCAGATGTGTAAATGAGCCCAGGTGGGAGCAGTAAAATTGCCCAGCTGAGCCCAGTGTAAATCAATTTACCCACAGCCATGAGACAGATAAATCCGTATTATTGTATGCTGCTGAGATTGTTATACAGCACTATTGTAGCCATAATGAACTGATAGGGAATTATTGCTAGAAATAGATGATGATGGGGGAGTGATGTCAGTAAGGTTTTCTTGAAAAGGAATTGTGGGAATTGAGGATTGCATTTCAGTGGGAGGGCAAAGCCAGTGAAATGCCATGTTTGCATGTTAGACTTGTAGTGGTGTCCTCATGACACACATTTAAGTTTTAGATGGCAATATTTGATTCTAAGAATGATTAAATTATTTTCATTTTACAAAGACCAAAGAGTCATGAAACAGCACGTTTTCTGAACTTGTTATGAAGACTAGATACGGATGAAAGAAATAAGATAAATAGTATCTCACTCTTTATTGCTGTATAGTTGAAAAATTAGATGAAAATCCACTTTATTAGAAGATAGAGAGCTCAGAGTTATTTGTACTATTTGCACAATAAAGGGCATTTGCTTTATGGGGAGCAATACCACTTTACTTCATTAACACATTTGCCTGTATAATTAGAGAACCCACCGTTGCCAAAAATAAACTACTGACTTTAAATTATGGCAAGAAAGTGAAATGGTCTTGAATAAGTATTTTTCAAGTTCCTCTTGATTTAAAACAAGAGGCTCAGTACTAGGCAGATTCTCTTCACTCCCTCCTTTCCTTCTTCAGCTGAGTCCTCTGCCTCAGTCATCCTTAGATTTCTTCTTTCACTTTTGTCTCTGGTTAGGAGTTTACTTCTTTCAGCCTTAGTGTTATCACATTCTTATGCCTTTAATTCATAACTCTTCCCACATCTCTTTTGTTTCAAGACATATACCAAGTTTAGGTGGGTAAGGACAAGGATCCCCAATTACCTGAGAAGACACCATGCTGCTATAGCAAGGAAACCCCAATCTATAAAGGCTCAAATAAGAGACAAGTTTATTTCTCTGTCACTGAATATTCCAGAGGGAAGGAGTAGGAAGATGACTCTGACTTACAAGGTCAGCCAGGAATCCAGTCACTTTAATCATGTTGCCCCGCTTTTGACTAGGGTGTTGTCCACATCTGTAATTTTGATGCTTGTATTTTATGGCCACATTTATGTTCCAGTCTTCAGGAAGAGGAAAAGAGAGAAGTAGAGGGCAGTGATTCCCATTTAAGGAAGTGATGTAAAAGCTGCACACGTTACCCCTGTGTACATTCCACTGGTGAGAACCTAGTCACTTGGCCATATTATTTTATTTAAAAAAATTTTTAATTTTATATTGGTGCAGAGTTGATTTACAATGTTGTGTTTCAGGTGTACAGCAAAGTGATTCAGTTATACATATGCATATATCTATTCTTTTTCAGGATCTTTTCCCATATAGGTTATTACAGAGTATTTAGTAGAGTTCCCTGTGTTATACAGTAGGTCCTTGTTGATTATCTATTTTATATATAGTAGTTGTTTTTTTTTTAACATCTTTATTGGAGTACAACTGCTTTACAATGGTGCGCTAGTTTCTGCTTTACAACAAAGTGAATCAGTTATACATATACATATGTTCCCATATCTCTTCCCTCTTGCATCTCCCTCCCTCCCACCCTCCCTATCCCACCCCTCTAGGTGGTCACAAACCACCTAGCTGATCTCCCTGTGCTATGCGGCTGCTTCCCACTAGCTATCCACCCTACGTTTGGTAGTGTATATATGTCCATGCCACTCTCTCACTTTGTCACAGCTTACCCTTCCCCCTCCCCATATCCTCAAGTCCATGCTCTAGTAGGTTTGTGCTTTATTCCCATCCTACCCCTAGGCTCTTCATGACATTTTCTTTTTTCTTAGATTCCATATATATGTGTTAGCATACGGGATTTGTTTTTCTTCTTCTGACTTAGTTCACTCTGTATGGCAGACTCCAGGTCCATCCACCTCACTACAAATAACTCAATTTCGTTTCTTTTTATGGCTGAGTAATATTCCATTGTATATATGTGCCACATCTTCTTTATCCATTCCTCTGTTGATGGACATTTAGGTTGCTTCCATGTCCTGGCTACTGTAAATAGAGCTGCAATGAACATTGTGGTACATGACTCTTTTTGAATTATGATTTTCTCAGGGTATATGCCCAGTAGTGGGATTGCTGGGTCATATGGTAGTTCTATTTGTAGTTTTTTAAGGAACCTCCATACTGTTCTCCATAGTGGTTGTATCAATTTACATTCCCACCAACAGTGCAAGAGGGTCCCCTTTTCTTCACACCCTCTCCAGCATTTCTTGTTTCTAGATTTTTTGATGATGGCCATTCTGACTGGTATGAGATGATATCTCATTGTAGTTTTGATTTGCATTTCTCTAATGATTAATGATGTTGAGCATTCTTTCATGTGTTTGTTGGCAATCTGTATATCTTCTTTGGAGAAATGTCTATTTAGGTCTTCTGCCGATTTTTGGATAAGGTTGTTTGTTTTCTTGTTATTGAGCTGCATGAGCTGCTTGTAAATTTTGGAGATTAATCTTTTGTCAGTTGCTTCATTTGCAAATATTTTCTCCCATTCTGAGGGTTGTCTTTTGGTCTTGTTTATGATTTCCTTTGCTGTGCAAAAGCTTTTAAGTTTCATTAGGTCCCATTTGTTTATTTTTGTTTTTATTTCCATTTCTCTAGGAGGTGGGTCAAAAAGAATCTTGCTGTGATTTATGTCATAGAGTGTTCTGCCTATGTTTTCCTCTAAGAGTTTTATAGTGTATGGCCTTACATTTAGGTCTTTAAACCATTTTGAGTTTATTTTTGTGTATGGTGTTAGGTAGTGTTCTAATTTCATACTTTTTGTTGTTGTTTTTTTTTTGCGGTACGCGGGCCTCTCACTGTTGTGGCCTCTCCTGTTGCGGAGCACAGGCTCTGGACGCGCAGGCTCAGCGGCCATGGCTCACGGGCCCAGCCGCTCCGCGGCATGTGGGATCCTCCCGGACCAGGGCACGAACCCATGTCCCCTGCATCGGCAGGCGGACCCTCAACCACTGCACCACCAGGGAAGCCCTAATTTCATACTTTTACATGTACCTGTCCAGTTTTCCCAGCACCAATTATTGAAGAGGCTGTCTTTTCTCCACTGTATATTCTTGCCTCCTTTATGAAAGATAAGGTGACCATATGTGCATGGGTTTATCTCTGGGCTTTCTATCCTGTTCCATTGATCTATATTTCTGTTTTTGTGCCAGTACCATACTCTCTTGATTACTGTAGCTTTGTAGTGTAGTCTGAAGTCAGGGAGCCTGATTCCTCCAGCTTCATTTTTCATTCTCAAGATTGCTTTGGCTATTTGGGGTCTTTTGTGTTTCCATACAAATTGTGAAATTTTTTGTTCTAGTTCTGTGAAAAATGCCAGTGGTAGTGTCATAGGGACTGCATTGAATCTGTAGATTGCTTTGGGTAGTAGAGTCATTTTCACAATGTTGATTCTTCCAATCCAGAAACATGGTATATCTCTCCATCTATTTGTATCATCTTTAATTTCTTTCATCAGTGTCTTATAATTTTCTGCATACAGGTCTTTTGTCTCATTAGGTGGGTTTATTCCTAGATATTTTATTCTTTTTGTTGCAGTGGTAAATGGGAATGTTTTCTTAATTTCACTTTCAGATTTTTCATCATTGGTGTATAAGAATGCCAGAGATTTCTGTGCATTAATTTTGTATCCTGCTACTTTACCAAATTCATTGATTAGCTCTAGTAGTTTTCTGGTAGCATCTATAGGATTCTCTATGTATACTGTCATGTCATCTGCAAAGAGTGACAGCTTTACTTCTTCTTTTCCAATTTGGATTCCTTTTATTTCTTTTTCTTCTCTCATTGCTGTGGCTAGAACTTCCAAAACTATGTTGAATAAGAGTGGTGAGAGTGAGCAACCTTGTCTTCTTCCTGATCTTAGTGGAATTGGTTTCAGTTTTTCACCATTGAGGATGATGTTGGCTGTGGGTTTGTCATATATGGCCTTTATTATGTTGAGGCAAGTTCCCTCTGTGCCTACTTTCTGCAGAGTTTTTATCATAAATGGGTGTTGAATTTTGTTGAAAGCTTTCTCTGCATCTATTGAGATGATCATATGGTTTTTCTCCTTCAGTTTGATAGTATGGTGTATCACGTTGACTGATCTGCGTATACTGAGGAATCCTTGCATTCCTGGAATAAACCCCACTTGATTATTGTGTATGATCCTTTTAATATGCTGTTGGATTCTGTGTGCTAGTATTTTGTTGAGGATTTTTGCATCTATGTTCACCAGTGATATTGGTCTGTAGTTTTCTTCCTTTGTGACATCTTTGTCTGGTTTTGGTATCAGGGTGATGGTGGCCTTGTAGAATGAGTTTGGGAGTGCTCCTCCCTCTGCTCTATTTTGGAAGAGTTTGAGAATGATAGGTGTTAGCTCTTCTCTAAATGTTTGATAGAATTCGCCTGTGAAGCCATCTGGTCCTGGGCTTTTCTTTGTTGGAAAATTTTTAATCACAGTTTCAGTTTCAGTGCTTGTGATTGGTGTGTTCATATTTTCTATTTCTGCCTTGTTCAGTCTCGGCAGGTTGTGCATTTCTAAGAATTTGTCCATTTCTTCCAGGTTGTCCATTTTATGGGCATAGAGCTGCTTGTAGTAATCTCTCATGATCTTTTGTATTTCTGCAGTGTTAGTTGTTACTTCTCCTTTTTTATTTCATTGTACTGATTTGAGTCTTCTCGCTTTTTTTCTTGATGAGTCTGGCTAATGGTTTATCAATTTTGTTTATCTTCTCAAAGAACCAGCTTTTAGTTTTATTGATCTTTGCTATCATTTCCATCATTTCTTTTTCATTTATTTCTGATCTGATCTTTATGATTTCTTTCCTTCTGCTAAATTTGGGGTGTTTTTGTTCTTCTTTCTCTAATTGCTTTAGGTGCAGGGTTAGGTTGTTTATTTGAAATGTATCCTGTTTCTTAAGGTAGGATTGTATTGCTATAACTTCCCTCTTAGAACTGCTTTTGCTACATCCCATAGGTTTTGGGTCGTTGTGTCTCCATTGTCATTTGTTTCTAGGTATTTTTTGATTTCCTCTTTGATTTCTTCAGTGATCACTTTGTTATTAAGTAGTGTATTGTTTAGCCTCCATGTGTTCGTATTTTTTACAGATCTTTTTTCTGTAATTGTTGTCTAGTCTCATACCATTGTGGTTGGAAAAGATACTTGATACGATTTCAATTTTCTTAAATTTACCAAGGCTAGATTTGTGACCCAAGATAAGATCTATCCTGGAGAATGTTCCATGAGCACTTGAGAAAAATGTGTATTCTGTTGTTTTTGGATGGAATGTCCTATAAATATCAGTTAAGTCCATTTGTTTTATGTATCATTTAAAGCTTGTGTTTCCTCATTTATTTTCATTTTGGGTGACCTGTCCATTGGTGCAAGTGGGGTGTTAAAGTCCCCTACTATGATTGTGTTACTGTCGATTTCCCCTTTTATGGCTGTTAGTATTTGCCTTATGCATTGAGGTGCTCCTATGTTGGGTGCATAAATATTTACAATTGTTATGTCTTCTTCTTGGGTCGATCCCTTGATCATTACGTAGTGGCCTTCTTTGTCTCTAGTAATAGTCTTTATTTTAAAGTCTATTTTGTCTGATATGAGAATTTCTACTCCAGCTTTCTTCTGATTTCCATTTGCATGGAATACCTTTCTCTATCCCCTCACTTTCAGTCTGTATGTGTCCCTAGGTCTGAAGTGGGTCTCTTGTAGACAGCATATAAGCAGGTCTTGTTTTTGTATCCATTCAGCCAGTCTGTGTCTTTTGGTGGGAGCATTTTTAATCCATTTATATTTAAGGTAATTATCGATATGTATGTTCCTATTCCCATTTACTTAATTGTTTTGGGTTTGTTATTATAGGTCTTTTCCTTCTCTTGTGTTTCTTGCCTAGAGAAGTTCCTTTAGCATTTGTTGTAAAGCTGGTTTGGTGGTGCTGAATTCTCTTAGTTTTTGCTTGTCTGTAAAGGTTTTAATTTCTCCATCGAATCTGAATGAGTTCCTTGCTGGGTAGAGTTATCTTGGTTGTAGGTTTTTCTCCTTCATCACTTTAAATATGTCCTGTTACTCCCTTCTGGCTTGCAGAGTTTCTGCTGAAAGATCAACTGTTAACCTTATGGGGATTCCCTTGTGTGTTATTTGTTGTTTTTCCCTTGCTGCTTTTAATATGTTTTCTTTGTATTTAATTTTTGACAGTTTGATTAATATGTGTCGTGGCGTGTTTCTCCTTGGATTTATCCTGTATGGGACTCTCTGTGCTTCCTGGACTTGATTAACTCTTTCCTTTCCCATATTAGGGAAGTTTTCAACTATAATCTCTTCAAATATTTTCTCAGTCCCTTTCTTTTTCTCTTCTTCTTCTGGGACCCCTATAATTCAAATGTTGGTGGGTTTAATGTTGTCCCAGAGGTCTATGAGACTGTCCTTAGTTCTTTTCATTCTTTTTTCTTTATTCTGCTCTGCAGTAGTTATTTCCACTATTTTATCTTCCAGGTCACTTATCCGTTCTTCTGCCTCGTTATTCTACCATTGATCCCTTCTAGAGTATTTTTAATTTCATTTAGTGTGTTCTTCATCATTGCTTGTTTCCTCTTTAGTTCTTCCAGGTCCTTGTTAAATGTTTCTTGCATTTTCTCTATTCCATTTCCAAGATTTTGGATCATCTTTACTATCATTATTCTGTATTCTTTTTCAGGTAGACTGCCTATTTCCTCTTCGTTTGTTAGGTCTGGTGGGTTTTTACCTTGCTCCTTCATCTGCTGTGTGTTTTTCTGTCTTTTCATTTTGCTTATCTTACTGTGTTTGCGGTCTCCTTTTCGCAGGCTGCAGGTTTGTAGTTCCCGTTTTTTGGTGTCTGTCCCCAGTGGCTAAAGTTGGTTCAGTGGGTTGTGTAGGTTTCCTGGTGGAGGGGACTAGTGCTTGTGTTCTGGTGGATGAGGCTGGATCTTGTCTTTCTGGTGGGCAGGTCCACGTCTGGTGGTGTGTTTTGGGGTGTCTGTGGACATATTATGATTTTAGGCAGCCTCTCTGCTAATGGGTGGGGTTGTGTTCGTGTCTTGCTCGTTGTTTGGCATAGGGTGTCCAGCACTGTAGCTTGCTGGTCGTTGAGTGAGGCTGGGTGTTGGTGTTGAGATGGAGATCTCTGGGAGATTTTTGCCGTTTGATATTACGTGGAGCTGGGAGGTCTCTTGTGGACCAGTGTCCTGAAGTTGGCTCTCCCACCTCAGAGGCACAGCACTGACTCCTGGCTGCAGCACCAAGAGCCTTTCATCCTCACGGCTCAGAATGAAAGGGAGAAAAAAGGAAGGAAGGAAGTAAAAGAAAGAAAGAAAGGAAGGAAGGAAGGAAGGAAGGAAGGAAGGGGATAAAATAAAATAAAGTTATGAAAATAAAAAAATAATTATTAAGCAAAAACATTTTTTTAAGTAAAAAAAAAAAAAAAAAAGGATGGTCAGAACCCTAGGACAAATGGTGAAAGCAAAGCTCTACAGACAAAGTCTCACACAGAAGCATACATATACACACTCACAGAAAGTGGAAAAGGGGAAAAAATAATATATCTTGCTCCCAGAGTCCACCTCCTCAATTTGGGATGATTTGTTGTCTATTCAGGTGTTCTACAGATGCAGGGTACATCAAATTGATTGTGGAGCTTTAATCCGCTGCTTCTGAGGCTGCTGGGAGAAATTTCCCTTTCTCTTCTTTCTTTGCGCAGCTCCCAGGGTTCAGTTTTGGATTTGGCCCCGCCTCTGTGTGTAAGTCGTCTGCGGGCGTCTGTTGTTTGCTGAGACAGGATGGAGTTAAAGGAGCAGCTTATTCAGGGGCTCTGGCTCACTTAGGCTGGGGGGAGGGAAGGGTACGGATGCGGGGTGAGCCTGCAGGGCAGAGGCCGGCGTGACGTTGCAGTAGCCTGAGGCACACTGTGTGTTCTTCCGGGGAAGTTGTCCCCGTATCACGGGACCCTGGCAGTGGCGGGCTGCACAGGCTCCCGGGAGGGGCGGTGTGGATAGTGACCTGTGCTTGCACACAGGCTTCTTGGTGGCTGCAGTAGCAGCCTTAGCGTCTCATGGCCGTCGCTGGGGTCCGCTCTGATAGCCGTGGCTTGCGCCTGTCTCTGGAGCTCCTTTAAGCAGCGCTCTGAATCCCCTCTCCTCGCGCACCCCAAAACAATGGTCTCTTGCCTCTTAGGCAGTTCCAGACTTTTTCCCGTACTCCCTCCTGGCTAGCCGTGGTGCACTAACCTCTTCAGCCTGTGTTCACACCGCCAACCCCAGTCCTCTCCTTGGGATCTGACATCCGAAGCCCGAACCTCAGCTCCTAGCCCCCGCCCGCCCCGGTGGGTGAGCAGACAAGCCTCTCGGGCTGGTGAGTGCCGGTCGGCACCGATCCTCCATGCGGGAATCTCTCCGTTTGCCCTCTGCACCCCTGTGGCTGCGCTGTCGTCCGTGGCTCTGAAACTTCCGCCCTCTGCCACCCGCAGTCGTCGCCCGCGAAGGGGCTTCTAGTGTGTGGAAACCTTTCCGCCTTCACAGCTCAGTCCCACTGGTGCAGGTCCCGTCCCTATTCTTATGTCTCTTTTTTCTTCTGCCCTACCCAGGTACGTGGGGAGTTTCTTGCCTTTTGGGAGGTCTGAGGTCTTCTGCCAGCCATCAGTGGGTGTTCTATAGGATCAGTTCCACTTGTAGATGTATTTCTGATGTATCTTTGGGGGGAAGGTGATCTCCACGTCTTACTCTTCCGCCATCTTCTCCAGAATCCTATAGTAGTGTTTATATGTTACTCCCAAACTCCTAGTTTATCCCTCCCCCCCCACCTTTCCCTTTGGTAACTGTAAGTTTGTTTTCAAAGTCTGTGAGTCTGTTTCTGTTTTGTAAAGAAGTTCATTTGTATCACTGTTTTAGATTCCACATATAAGTGATATCATACAGTATTTGTCTTTCCCTGTCTGACTTACTTCACTTAGCATAATAATCTCTATGTCCATCCATGTTGCTGCAAATGGCATTATTTTGTTCTTTTTTTATGGCTGAGTAATATTCCATTGTATATATCTACCACATCTCCTTTTTCCACTCCTTTGTCAATGGACATTTAGGTTGCTTCCATGTACTGGCTATTGCGAATAGTGGTACAGTGAACATTGGGGTGCACGAATCTTTTTGAATTATGGTTTTCTCTGGATATATGCTTGGGAGTGGGATTGCTGGGTCATATGGTAGTGGTATTATTTTTTTTTTTAAGGAACCTCCATACTGTTTTTGATAGTGGTTGTACCAGTTTACATTCCCACCAACAGTGTAGGAGGGTTCCCTTTTCTCCACACCCTTTCTAGCATTTACTGTTTGTAGACTTTTTGGTAATGGCCATTCTGACCGTGATACTTCACTGTAGTTTTGATTTGCATTTCTCTAATAATTAGAGATGTTGAGCATCTTTTCGTGTGCCTTTTGGACATCCGTGTGTCTTCTTTGGAGAAATGTCTATTTAGGTCTTCTGCCCATTTTTCAATTGGGTTGTTTTTTTTTTTTTATATTGAGCTGGACGAGCTGTTTGTATATTTTGGAGATTATCCCTTGTCAGTAGCATCTTTTGCAAGTATTTTCTCATGGTTTCGTTTTGTTTATGGTTTCCTTTGCTGTGCAAAAGCTTTTAAGTTTAATTAGGTCCCATTTGTTTATTTTTGTTTTCACTTTCAGTACTCTAGGAGGTAGATCCAAAAAAGATATTGCTGCAATTTATGTGAAAGAGTGTTCTGCCTATGTTTTCCTCTAAGAGTTTTATAGTATCTGATCTTACATATAGGTCTTTAATCCATTTGGAGTTTATTTTTGTGTATGGTGTTAGAGGATGTTTTGATTTCATTCTTTTATATGTAGCTGTCCAGTTTTCCCAGCACCACTTATTGAAGAGACTGTCTTTTCTCCATTGTATATTCTTGCCTCCTTGTGATAGATTAGTTGACCATAGGTGTGTGGGTTTATTTCTGGGCTTTCTATTCTGTTCCATTGATCTGTATCTGTTTTTGTGCCAGTACCATACTGTTTTGATTACTCTAGCCATATTTAGATGCAAGGGAGTCTGGGAAGTGTATTAGGCAATTGATTGGCTATATTTCATGTTCAACCTTTTTGCAGGGGGTGTGGAATATTAAAAGGAAGGATGAGAGACTAGACATTAGGGTCAATTAGCAGGCTCTGTCACAAGGAGCTACTCTTAATTTTCCTACAAGTGCAACCGTATTTATTGCTTGAGTGCCTTTTTCTTGTAATCGTAAAATCCCTTAGTGGAGCTGAGAATAATCAAATTCCTTAGTAACTTGAAACAACTGCTACTCCCATCCTATGAGGAATGGGAAATGCTGTAGAGATCTTCCAATGTGGATTTTATGGTCTTCTCATGCTGTACCCATGAACTAGGCAGTAAACTGTCCCCTTCTTCATCTGAACCTGTCAACTCACTGCTTAAAATGAAAAAAATGAAGACATTGCTATACTTACAAAATACATAGGACAAAATTATGGAATGTATTTTTCTTTGTTCAGAAATACTGTTTTGAGCAAAAAAGTTTAAGTTTGTCAAAGCAAATCTCTTATCTCTAATTCTATGCCACCAAATACTAAAATATCCTGAAGGTATTTCCTCCTTAAATAATTATGGAACGATAAGACCCCAAATCATTTTCTAGTTTATCTGGAAAGGCCTTTCTTGGGATTTCAGAGATGGACCCTTTCCATTTCATTCCATTTGTTCCTTTCCTTTTCCATGCTGTTTAACTCCATGCTACAGGGTTTCTTTCTTTCTCCCTCTCTCCCTTCCTCCCTCCCTTTGTTTCTATTCTAACAATCAAGGTCCAGTCAGGAAGCAGAAATCATTAAACAAATTTATTGAAGTATTATTGATTTACAGCAAAGTGTGCCTGTTTAATTTGTAAAATTTGATGTTTTGACATATGCATACACCTGCAAAACCATCATTACAATCAAGATAATGAATATCTTCATCACCTCCAACAGTTTCCTTTGTCCTTTAATAATTCCTCTCTTTCCCCCCACCTACCCCCTGCCTCATCCTCAGGCAACCACTGATCTGCTTTGTCACTGTAGATAAGTTTGCATTTCCTAAAACTTTACATAAATGGAACAATACAGTATGAGTTCCTTTTTTTCTGTCTTCTTTCAGAAATCATAATTATTCTGAGAGTCATCCATGGTGTAGCACATATCAGTTGTCCATTCCTTTCTATTGCTGAATAGTATTTCATGTGCAGATATACCACCGTTTATTCAGTCACCTTTTGATGGGCATTTGGGTTGTTTTAGTTTTTGGCTATTATAAATAAACTGCTATGAGCTTTCACCTACAGGTCTTTCAATAGATACATGCTTTCATTCCTTTTGAGTAAATACCTAGACTGGAATGACTGAATTATATGGTAGGCAAACTTTTAACTTTTTGAGAAACTGCCAAACTGGTTTCCAAAGTGAGTGTACCATTTTACATTTCCAGCTGCTGTGTATGAGAGGTCTAGTTCCTTCACCTTCTTACCAATGCTTGGAACTGTCAACTATTTTAAACTTTCTCCTCTCTAGTAGGTATCAAGTGGTATTTCACTGTGAACATAATAACTAATGTTGTTGCACTTTCCCTGGCTTATTTACCCTCTATATTTCTTTATATAGTCTAGATATAATTCCTTTATCAGATATATGATTTGAAAATATTTTCACCATTATGTTTTTTTTCCTTATTATTCTCTGAACAGTGTTATCCAAAGAGCAGAAGTTTTAATTTCTGATAGAGTTTGATTTATCAATTTTTTTCTTTTATTGACTGTGATAACAAATGGATATCCAATTGTTTCAGCACCATTTGTTGAAAAGAATACTCTTTCTCCTCCAAACTGAATTTGCATCTGTGTTGAGAATGAGTTTTCTATGTATGTGTGGGTCTATTTCTTTATTCTGTTCCATTGTTCTATTTGTCTATCTTTATGTCAGTACCACACTCTCTTAATTACTGTAGCTTTATGATATGTCATGAAATCAGTGTTAGTTCTCCACCTTTGTGTTTCTTTGTCAAAGTTCTTCTAACTATTGTAGGTCATTTTGCATTTTTACATGAATTTTAAAAGTACCTTGTCAAATTTCTACAAAACAAAAGCCTGTTTGGATTTTGATTGTGATTCCATTGAATCTATAGATCAGTTTAGGAAAAATTAATATGTTAACAAAATGGAGTCTTCTGTTCCATGAACATGATATGTCTTTCCATTTATTTATACCTCATTCAATTTCTATAAGCAATGTTTTGTAATTTCTAGTGTATGTTTTTCATGAATTTTGTCACATTTATCTCTAAATATTTTATGTATTTTAATGTTGCTGTAAATTGTTTTACAATTTTAATTTCTAATTGTTCATTGCTACTATTTAGAAATATACTTGTTTTAATCTATTTATCTTGTATCCTACAACCTTGCTAAACTCATTGATTGATTATAGCAGCTTTTTGTAGATTTTATTGGATGGACCCTCTACATAAATGATTATGTTGTCTGCAAATAAAAGCATTTTAATTCTTTCTTTCTATTGTACATGTTTTAAAATTTTAAATATTGCTTTATTTCACTGTCTGGAACCTTGAATAAAAGGTTGAATAGAAGTGGGGAGGGCAGACATCTTGCTTTGTTACTGATCTTACAGAGAAAGTATTCAGTCTTTCCTCATTAAATATGATGTTAGCTGTAGGGTTTTTGTGGATGTTCTTTATCAGGTTGAGGAAGCCCCCTTTTATTCCTATTTTTCTGATAGGTTTTATCAGGAATGGATATTGAATTTGGTTAAATGCTTCTTCTGCATTTGTTAGAATGGTAATGTGGCTTTTACTTTTTAGTTTGTTAATATGTTTAGCTTGTTAACAAACCTTGCATTCCTGTGATAATTCCCACTTTTATATATAGAAATTTATTTTGTATATCATTAGGTCATGATATGTTACCCTTTTCATATATTGTTGGATTTGAGTTTCTAATTTACTTAATAGCTTTATTGAAATATAATTTGCATACCATAAAGCTTACTTATTTAAAGTATAAAATGTAATGGTTTTAATTATAGTACAGATTCGTACAGCAATCATCATAATCTGATTTTTTCATGCCCCCCAAAAGAAACCCTGGTCCTATTAGCAGTCTCTCCCAGGCAACCCTTCCACCCAGCACTGGACAATCACTAATCTATGTCTTATAGATTTGCCTATTCTGGACATTTCATATATGGAATCATATAATATGTGGTCTTTTGTGTCTGGCTCCTTACACTTTGCATTAAGACTCAACTGTTTTGTAACATGTATCACTAATAAATTCCTTTTTATTGCCAAATAATAGTCTATTGTATACATATACCACATTTATTTATCTAGTCAAATGATGAGAATTTGGATTGTTTCCACTTTTTGGCTATTATGATTAATGCTGCTGTAAACATTTGTGTACGTTTTTGTGTGGACACATGTTTTATTTCTTTTGGGTAGATACCTGGGAGTAGAACTGTTGTGTCATATGGTAACTCTAATAGTTTGGGAAACTGCAAACTGTTTTCCAAAGCAGCTCCCCCATTTTAAATTCCCACTTGTAATGTATGAAGGTTTGAGTTGATAAAATTTGTTCAGAATTTATTCATCTATGTTCATTAGAGGTTATCTATCATTTGTTTTCTTGCAGTGTCCTTCTCTGGTTTTGTTACCAGGGTAATGATGGCTTTATTGACTTAGGAAGTAGTCTCTCTTCAGTTTTCTGGAAGAGTTTGTGCAGGTTGGTATTATTTGTTCCTTAAATGTTTGGTAGAATTCATCAAAGAAGCCATCTAGACCTGGACTTTTCTTTGTGGGAAGGTCTTTAATTATAAATTCATTTTCTTTAATAAATATATGGCTATTCAGATTATCTGTTTCTTCTTATGTGAACTTTGTAAATTTATGTCTTTCAAGGGATTTGTCCATTTCATCTAATTTGAATTTATTGGCATATACTTGTTCCATCTCAAAGAACAAGTTTTTGGTGTCACTAATTATCTCTGATCTTTATTATTATTTTTTTCTTCTACTAACTCTGAGTTTAATTTGTTCTTATTTTCCTAGCTTTTTAATATTCAAAGGTTTTTTTAAAAAAATATTTGAGACCTTTCTTCTTTTTTAAGGTAGACATTTAATGCTACATACCCCTTCCTAAGTATTACTTTAGTTGCATCCCCCAAACTTTAATGTGTTCTCATTTTTATTGAGTTCAGTTCAAACACTTATTAATCTCCCTTTTGAAGTCTTCTTTGGTCCATGGGTTATTAGGTTGTTTACATTTCAGATATTTAGACATCTTCCAGAAGGGTTTTTGTTCTTGAGTTCTGGTACAATCCCACTGTGGTTAGAGAACATACTTCTAAATTTATTGGAAACATTTTAATGACCCAGAATATGACATATGCTGGTAAATATTCAGTGTGCATTAGAAAAAGTGTTTATTTTTCTGTTGTCATGTGGAGTGTTCTATGAATGTCAATTAAATCAAGTTTGTTAAATGCATTGCTCAAATCTTCTATGCTTCACTGATTTTCTGTTTAGTCATTCTATTGATTATTTCTGTGGACTGAATTGTGTCCTCCACAAATTTATATGTTGGAAGTCCTAACCCCCAGTGTGATGGTATTTGGAGATGGGGCTTTGGGGGGTAATTAGGTTTAGACAGCATCATGAGAGTGGGGAACCTCATGATGAGATTAGTGTCCTTTTAAGAAGAGACACCAGAGAGCTTTCTCTCTCTCTCTCTGCCATGTGAGGACACAGCAAGAAGGTAGCCATCTGCAAACCAGGAAGAGAGATCTCACCACATTCTGACCTTGCTGACACTGTAATCTCAGACTTCAGGCCTCCAGAATTGTGAGAAAATTATTTCTGTTCTGTAAGCCATTTACTCTGTGACGTTTTGTTATGGCATCCCAAGCGGATGAAGATAATTATTGAGAGTGGGTATTGAAATATTTGATCAAAATTAATTTATTTCTATCTTCAGTTCTGTCCATTTTTGTTTCTTATGTTTTGAAGCTCTATTATTGGATGAATATATCTAAATGTAAAAGCTGAAATTTTAAAACTTCTAAACAAAATATAGAAGTAATTCTTTATGACCTTGGGCAGGCGAAGATTACTTAGGGCTCAACAGTCATGAGTTAGAAAGGAGAAAATTGATCATTTGGAATTCATCAAAAATTAAAATTTGTTCTTCGAAAGACACTTATAGGAAACGAAATGGGAAGCCATAGACTGGGAGAAAATATTCCAACACATAAACCTGATAAAGTACATGCATCGATGATATATAAAGAACTCTTATAACTCAATAGCAGAGGACAAATTACCCAATTAAAAAGGTGACAAAATATATGAATAGATACATTACAGAAGAAAATATGACTGGCCAATTAAAAATGAAAATACGCTAAAAATCATTAGTCCTTAGGAAATGCAAATTAAACCACAGTCAAAACTCCTACACACCCAGTGGAATGACTAAAATTAAAAGACTGACCACAGCAAGTGCTGATCAGGATATGGAGGAGCTGCAACTTGCAAACACTACTGATGGGTGTATAATATGGTACAATGTCTTTGAAAAATAGTTTGACACTTTCTTATAAAGGTAAACATACAATTACCATACAACTCACCAATACCACTATTAGGTATTTACCTGAGAGAAATGAAAGCATATGTACATTCAATGCCTTGTACATGAATGTCATAGCAGTTTCATTCATAATAGCTCAACACTGGAAAAAAACAGCTGCCCAACAACAGGTGAGTAGATAAATAAACTATGGTAAATATATACTAAGAAGTAGTTACCAGCAATAAAAAGAAAAAGAATTACTGATTCTCATAACCACATTGATTAATCTTGAAGAAATTATGCTGAACAAATGAAGCCAAACACAAAATGTACATACTGCATGATTTCAGTTTTATGAAATCCTAGTAAAAGCAAAACTAGAAGGTAAAAAACAGATCATTTGTTTTCTGAGAGTTTGTGTGGAGAGAGGTATTGATTGCAGAGGGGCATAAAGGTGCTTTTTGGGGTGATGGAAATTATTTGTATTTTAATTGGAATAATTATATTCATATATGTCAAATTTCATAAAACTGTATAATTAAAATGGTAACATTTTGTTTTATGTAAATTAAAGCTCAGTAAAGTTGGTTTGAAAGAAAAAGGAAGGTTTTGAAATGGATTTGAAACTCTGACCTCAGTTGAAGGGTACCAGTGATGGTACTGGTGTCGCTGAGGTGGTAGGATGAGGCTGGTTCTACCAGTGTGGGAGGAAACCCCAAAATGGATTCAGCTGCTGCTCCAGGAAGGCATTGCCAGAGGTGAGGAAGCATTTCTAAGGTGCTGTTCACATAGGAATAGGGAACAGACAGGATGTCAACAGGAAGGAAATAAGAATGAGCAATTGTCACCTCCCTCCTCCAGCCTTGCATTCTCCCTCTAGTGTACCCCAGAGCAGAAGTTTGGTTGCAGTTCCAGTCCCAACATCATGGAGTAAGTATAGCAGGGTAGGTTTGGAACTGAGAATCAAGAGCTTAATAATTAATTAGCTAGATTGGAATCAAGATGGCAGAGTAGAAGGACGTCCTCTCACTCCCTCTTGCGAGAGCACCAGGATCGCAACTAGCTGCTGGACAATCATTGACAGGAGGACACTGGAACTCACCAAAAAAGATACCCCACGTCCAAGGACAAAGGACAAGCCACAGTGAGACAGTAGGAGGGGCGCAATCACAGTAAAATCAAGTCCCATAACTGCTGGGTGGGTGACTAACAGACTGGAGAACACTTATACCACAGAAGTCCACCCACTAGAGTGAAGGTTCTGAGCCCCACGTCAGGCTTCCCAACCTGGGGGTCTGGTAACGGGAGGAGGAATTCCTAGAGAATCAGACTTTGAAGGCTACTGGGATTTGATTGCAGGACTTTGACAGAACTGGGGGAAACAGAGACTCCACTCTTGGAGGGCACACACAAAGTGGTGTGCGCGTCAGGACCCAGGGGAAGGAGTAGTGACCCCATAGGAGACTGAAACAGACCAACCTGCTAGTGTTGGAGGGTCTCCTGAGGAGGCAGGAGGTGGCTGTGGCTCACCATGGGGGACAAGGACACTGGCAGCAGAAGTTCTGGGAAGTACTGATTGATGTGAGCCCTCCCAGAGTCCACCATTAGCCCCACCAAAGAGCCCAGGTAGGCTCCAGTGTTGGGTTGCCCCAGGCCAAACAACCAACAGGGAGGGAACCCAGCCCCACCCATCAGCAATCAAGCAGATTAAAGTTTTACTGAGCTCCGCCCACCAGAGCAACAGCTTTACCCACCACCAGTCCCTCCCATCAGGGAACTTGCATAATCCTCATAGATAGCCTCATCTACCAGAGGGCAGACAGCAGAAGCAAGAAGAACTACAATCCTTCAGCCTATGGAACAAAAACCACATTCACAGAAGGATAGACAAGATGAAAAGGCAGAGGGCTATGTACCAGATGAAGGAACAAGGTAAAACCACAGAAAAACAACTAAATGAAGTGGAGATAGGCAGCCTTCCAGAAAAAGAATTCAGAATAATGACAGTGAAGATGATCCAGGACCTCAGGAAAAGAACGGAGGCAAAGATCAAGAAGATACAAGAAATGTTTAACAAAGACCTAGAAGAATTAAAGAACAAACAAACAGAGATGAACAATACAATAACTGAAATGAAAACTACACTAGAAGGAATCAATAGCAGAATAACCAAGGCAGAAGAACAGATAAGTGACCTGGAAGACAGAATGGTGGAATTCACTGCTGTGGGACAGAATAAAGAAAAAAGAATGAAAAGAAATGAAGACAGTCTAAGAGACCTCTGGGACAACATTAAACACAACAACATTTGCATTATAGGGGTCCCAGAAGGAGAAGAGAGAGAGAGAGGACCCGAGAAAATATTTGAAGAGATTATAGTTGAAAACTTCCCTAACATGGGAAAGCAAATAGCCACCCAAGTCCAGGAAGCACAGAGTCCCATACAGGATAAACCCAAGGAGAAACATGCTGAGACACATAGTAATCAAATTGGCAAAAAATTAAAGACAAAGAAAAATTATTAAAAGCAGCAAGGGAAAAGCGACAAATAACATACAAGGGAATTCCCATAAGGTTAACAGCTGATTTCTCAGCAGAAACTCTACAAGCCAGAAGAGAGTGGCATGATATACTTAAAGTGTTGAAAGGGAAGAACCTACAACCAAGATTAGTCTACCGGCAAGGCTCTCATTCAGATTTGATGGAGAAATCAAAAGCTTCCCAGACAAGCAAAAGCTAAGAGAATTCAGCACCACCAAACCAGCTCTACAACAAATGCTAAAGGAACTTCTGTAAGTGGGAAACATAAGAGAAGAAAAGGACCTACAAAAGCAAACCCAAAACAATTAAGAAAATGGTAATAGGAACATATATATAGATAATTACCCTAAAAGTGAATGGATTAAATGCTCCAACCAAAAGACACAGGCTTGCTGAATGGATACAAAAACAAGACCTGCTTATATGCTGTCTACAAGAGACCCACTTCAGACCTAGGGACACATTCAGACTGAAAGTTAGGGGATGGAAAAAGATATTCCATGCTAATGGAAATCAAAAGAAAGCTGGAGTAGCAATACTCATATCAGATAAAATAGACTTTAAAATAAAGAATGTTACAAGAGACAAGGAAGGACACTACATAATGATCAGGGGATTAATCCAAGAAGAAGATGTAACAATTATATATGCCCCCAACATAGGAGGACCTCAATACATAAGGCAACTGCTAACAGCTATAAAAGAGGAAATCAACACAATAATAGTGGGGGGTATTAACACCTCACGCACACCAATGGACAGATAATCCAAAATGAAAATAAAGAAACAAAAACTTTAAATGACACAATACACCACATAGATTTAATTGATATTTATAAGATATTCCATCCAAAAACAGCAGATTACACTTTCTTCTCAAGTGCGCACGGAACATTCTCCTGGATAGATCATATTTTGGGTGACAAATCAAGCCTCAGTAAATTTAAGAAAATTGAAATCATATGAAGCATCTTTTCTGACAAAAACACTATGAGATTAGAAATCAGTTACAGGGAAAAAAAACGTAAAAAACACAAACATATAGAGGCTAAAGAATATGTTACTAAATAATCAAGAGATCACTGAAGAGATCAGAGGAATCAAAAAATACCTAGAGACAAATGACAATGGAGACACGACAACCCAAAACCTATGGGATGCAGCAAAAGCAGTTCTAAGAGGGATGTTTATAGCTATACAAGCCTACCTCAAGAAACAGAAAAATCTCAAACAATCTAACCTTACACCTAAAGGAACTAGAGAAAGAAGAACAAACAAAACCCAAAGTTAGCAGAAGGAAAGAAATCATGAAGATCAGAGAAGAAATAAATGAAGTAGAAACAAAGAAAACAATAGCAAAGATCAATAAAACTAAAAGCTGGTTCTTTGAGATGATAAACAAAATTGGTAAACCATTAGCCAGACTCATCAAGAAAAAGAGGGAGAGGACTCAAATCAATAAAATTAGAAATGAAAAAGGAGAAGTTACAACAGACACCACAGAAATACAAAGCATCCTAAGAGACTACTACAAGCAACTGTATGCCAATAAAATGGACAACCTGGAAGAAATGGTCAAATTCTTAGAAAGGTATAACCTTCCAAGACTGAAGCAGGAAAAAATAGAAAATATGAACAGAGCATATGAACAGAGCAATCACAAGTAATGAAATTGAAACTGTGATTAGAAATCTTCCAACAAACACAAGTCCAGGACCAGATGGCTTCACAGGCGAATTCTATCAAAGATTTAGAGAAGAGCTAACACCCATCCTTCTCAAATTCTTCCCGAAAATTGCGGAGGAAAGAACAGTCCCAATGTCATGCTATGAGGCCACCATCATCCTGATACCAAAACCAGACAAAGATACTATAAAAAAAGAAAAATTACAGACCAATATCACTGATGAATATAGACGCAAAAATCCTCAACAAAATGCTAGCAAAGAGAATCCAACAACACATTACAAGAATCGTACACCATCACCAAGTGGGATTTATCCCAGGGATGTAAGGATTCTTCATTATGCACATATCAATCAATGTGATACACCATATTAACAAATTGAAGGATAAAAAGCATATGATCATCTCAATAGTTGCAGAAAAAGCTTTTGACAAAATTCAACACCCATTTATGATAAAAACTCTCCAGAAAGTGGGCATAGAGGGAACCTACCTCAACATAATAAAGGCCATATATGACAAACCCACAGCAAACATCATTCTCAATGGTGAAAAAGTGAAAGCATTTCCTCTAAGATCAGGAACAAGACAAGGATGTTCACTCTCGCCACTATTTTTCAACATAGTTTTAGAAGTCCTAGCCACAGCACTCAGAGAAGAAAAAGAAATAAAAGGAGTCAGGCAGGCCCAGAAAACTACTAGAGCTAATCAAATGAATTTGGTAAAGTTGCCGGATACAAAATTAATGCACAGAAATCTCTTGCATTCCTATACACTAATGATAAAAAATCTGAAAGAGAATTTAAGGAAACACTCCCATTTACCATTGCAACAAAAATAATAAAATACCTAGGAATAAACCTACTTAGAGAGACACTTATATGCAGAAAACTATAAGACACTGATGAAAGAAATTAAAGATGATACCAACAGATGGAGAGGTATACCATGTTCTTGGATTGGAAGAATCAATATTGTGGAAATGACTATACTACCCAAAGCAATCTAGAGATTCAGTGCAATCCCTATCAAATGACCAATGGCCTTTTTTACAGAACTAGAACAAAAAATCTTAAAATTTGTATGGAGACACAAAAGACCCCAAAATGGCCAAAGCAGTCTTCATGGAAATAAACAGAGCTGGAGGAGTCAGACTCCCTGACTTCAGACTATACTATAAAGCTACAGTAATCAAAACAATATGGTACTGGCACAAAAACAGAAAGATCAGTGGAACAGGAAAGAAAGCCCAGAGAGAAACCCACGCACCTATGGTCAACTAATCTATGACAAAGGAGGCAAGGATATACAATGGAGAAAAGACAGTATCTTCAATAAGTGGTGCTGGGAAAACTGCACAGCTACATGTAAAAGAATGAAATTAGAACACTCCCTAACACCATACACACAGATAAACTCAAAATGGATTAGAGACCTAAATGTAGGACTGGACACTATAAAACTCTTAGAGGAAAACGTAAGAACAGTCTTTGACATAAATCACAGCAAGATCTTTTTTGATCCACCTCCTAGAGTAATGGAAATAAAAACAAAAATAAATGGGACCTAATGAAACTTAAAAGCTTTTGCACAGCAAAGGAAACCATAAAGAAGATGAAAAGACAACCCTCAGAATGTGAGAAAATATTTGCAAATGAATCAGCGGACAAAGGATTAATCTCCAAAATATATAAACAGCTCATGCAGCTCAATATTAAAAAAACAACCCAATCCAAAAATGGGCAGAAGACCTAAATAGACATTTCTCCAAAGAAGACATACAGATGGCCAAGAAGCACATGAAAAGCTACTCAACATCACTAATTATTCGAGAAATGCAAAACAAAACTGCAATGAGTTATCACCTCACAGCAGTTAGAATGGTCATCCTCAGAAAATCTACAAACAAAAAATGTTGGAGAGGGTGTGGATAAAAGGGAACCCTCTTGCACTGTTTCTGGGAATGTAAATTGATACAGCCACTAGGCGAACAGTATGGAGGTTCCTTAAAAAACTAAAAATAGAATTACCATATGACCCAGCAATCCTACTACTGGGCATATACCCACAGAAAACCATAATTCAAAAGGACACATGCACCTGAATGTTCATTGCAGCATAGTTTACAATAGCCAGGTCATGGAAGCAACCTAAATGCCCATCAGCAGACGAATGGATAAAGAAGATGTGGTACATATATACAATGGAATATTACTCAGCCATAAAAAGGAATGAATATGGGTCATTTGTTGAGACATGGATGGATCTAGAGACTGTCATACAGAGTGAAATAAGTCAGAAAGAGGAAAACAAATATCGTATATTAATGCACATATGTGGAACCTAGAAAAATGGTAATCATGAACTGGTTTCCAGGGCAGAAATAGAGACACAGATGTATAGAACAAATGTATGGACACCAAGAGGGGAAAGCGCTGGGCGGGGTGGTGGTGGTGGGATGAATTGGGAGATTGGGATTGACATGTATACACTGATGTGGATAAAATGGATGACTAATGAGAACCTGCTGTATAAAAAAATATATATTGTTCAAGTCATCCAATGAAATAAATAAATAAAAAGAAAAAGAAAAAAATCAGTTAATTAATGCACACCTTACATATGTGGCAAGCAGTGTGCTAAGCTTTGCAGGATGGACAAGGGTGGAGAGGCTAGTGCTTGCCTTCAAGGAGCTTTCAGTTTCATAGGGCAGATAAAGCATATGCATCAATGGCTGTAACAAAAGTTAAGATGAGATATTGCTGTTTTAGGAGTATGAAAACAAAATCCTGTGGGTGGTCAGAGGGAGGATGAATCACTTTCACATGGGGTTTGGAGAAACTTCTTTGGGAGAAGTTGTATTTCAACTGGTGGTCACTTACTCTTCTTTCAAGAGTCCTCTGAAAGGCGTACTCTTTTTGGGAAGGCTTCCCCAATTCCCAAGACGAATGGATGTTTCTTACCTTGTGTTTCCATAAAAGCCATACCTAGCACTTTTTGAATACTTAATGTGGGTCAGACATGCACTGGCTTAAGCTCCAAGAAGGTATTATTGCTTGATCTTCACAGTAACCCTATGAAGTTGATCCGATTATCCCCCATCAAGGAGGAAACAGAGTATAAATAACTTGCTTTATTGATAGTAAAAGTGCCCCAGATTATGATAGTAAAAGTGTCCTAGATTCTGATCTAAGTGATCTGACTCCAGAACTTGTGCACTGACCTGTCACATCTGACTGCTTTTCCAATAAAGTCTATTTACATTTTCATTAAAGAACTTTACTGTATGGTTATTATTTATATGTAGACCTGTCTCCTTTGCGTTAGTTTTGTAAGGTATTATTCAATTTTGCAAACAGTCTTCAGCCCAGTGTTTGGTCCTAGTAGTTCCTCAATGTATGTTTTCTGAGTGAATGAATATGGTTGCTTTCATAGTACTTGCCACTGTAGGAGGGAAATTACATAAAGGTTCCACCTAGGAGACTCAAAAATCAGGGGAGTGTATGTTGCATGCATTCTTCAACCAGGACAACAGAAATCATTAAATATTTACAACAGAGGGAATTTAATGCAGAGAATTGGTTACACAGGTTTTGGAGGGGCTAGAAAGTCAAAGGATAATGTGGCAGCCTTTAGATTAGCAATGGCAGGAAGCCCTTAGTGGGCAGAAGGGACACATGGAGGAGGTAGAGAATGAAAATCATGTGGGACGTGTGCACAGGAGAACTTGCTGCTGGACATGCAGCCTGAGGCAGAGAGGGAGGGTGATGTCTACCCTGCTTCTCTTTTTTACCACCTTCTAATCCCTTTCCATTACCTTGTACTGGCTTTCACAGGTGTCTGGAAGTAGCCTGCAAGAGTCAATGTCCATGTAATACAGAGCAGAGCAGAGTGTGGGTTAGGACTAGATCTGAGGCCAAACAAGTCCAGGAGTGGTGCACATAGTGGGTTTTGACAGTGGCAGAATGTGGGTTGAAGCTGTGGTAGACTGTAAAAATGATCTCTGAAGAGGTACAGTCTTTCTCTCCTCTCGACTTGAATCTGGGTTGATTTTGAGCCTGGATTTGACCAATGGAGAGTAGTAAATGGAATGTAAGCAGATGACCCAAAATGGTATGCGCATTAGGACTTATCCTTCTTGCGGTGCATAGAGCTCGAGGCTGCCAGGTGAATGAGCCTAAGCTAGCCTCTGGATAACAGGAAGCTGCATGGATGAGAGCCCAGGTCCCCCAGCCAGTTCCCAACTGCCCCAACAGCTGACCCAGTAGCCAACTGCAGACACATCAGTGAGGCCTAGCTGAAATCAGTTATGCTCAGCCCAAATCTCCGACCTACAGTTTATAAACTAAATAAGTGATTGTTGCTTTGAGCCACTAAGTTTTGGGGTAGTTTGTTATGCAGCAAAGCTAACTGATAGATAAGCCCAGTTCTTCTACTTACATAGCTATATGACTGTGCAAATTGCTTCATCTTGAAGCCTCGTTTTCTTCCTTTGTGACATGGGATAATGACAACACATATCACCGGACAATTGGGAATATTTAATGAAAAATGCATGTAAAATGGAAACACGATGCTGGGCACATCGTGAGTGCTCAGTAATCTGCAGCTTTTATGAGGATGATTTCAGGCCTTTCCAGCCTGCTTTGTCTAATTGTTGACTCTATGTGGGAAAACGATGAGGTTATTGCTTAACAGGGCACAGCTCGACACAAATGTTTTATTAAGAAGCTGTCTTAATTTCCTGCTGGCATGAGGCAAATGAAGAGGGCAGATATTTTGTTAATTAAAAATTTAAAAGTACATAATTCTCTCTTTGGCATAAGTGTGTATGTAAGTCTGCAAAGCTAAATCTCTGAAACAGAGGATATTCACAAAGGTGTGTCTTGAATAGCAATTGTGATTCACGCAGAATGTATATTTGTGTTAGAGATGTTGTGGATAAGATTATGTCAAAAAGCGCAGGATAATAAATTGCTGAAACTCATTAATTCACATAACATCGACGTGCATTGCCATATTCCAGATGCTTGATTGCAATTCTTTAATATAATGAGTTGCCAATTCCTTTTCTCAAGAGAAGGATTGGCAGATTGTAATGCAATCTGTTGATGCTCTTTGACGGTGATTCTCAGTCACCGCCACCACTGCTAAGGAGCTGGAATCCTAAACACAGAGGCTTTGCTGAGGGAACTGTGTGTCAGTGCTGGGTGTTGCAGCCACTCCCACTGATATTAGGAAATATAAACTATCAGCTAAAGAGTGAGATTTGAGGAGCTTCAAAAAAGGAGCAGAAACTGGCTAAGAATGTCACACAGAGGAACCAACAATTAAATTACAGTGTGTGTTTTGCAGAACAAGGTGACTTCACAGGAGACAAAGGAAAGCTGATAAAAATGAATTATAGGGAGATTAAAAGACCATAAAACCTCGAGGTTTTTGAAGCTTGTATCTTTAAATCTTGGGGCAGAGATGAGGCTGGGGAGAAGAGGTTTGGTGTGGCTAGGAAGGTAAGATTGCCTTTGAGATGTGTAAGAAAGATCACAAGGGAAGAATAAGCTCTCAAGTCATAATGCTATTGATTTCTGGTTAGCAAATCTAGTTGCTTTCAGTTGATTTTTAGAACTTATTTACTCAAATTATAAACTAGTACGTATTCATAGCCAGAAGTATGGCACAGTGGTTAAGATCCGGAGTCAGCCTGCCTGTTCTCAAATCCTTTACAATTGTGGGATTTGGAGAAAGTTAGTTCACCTCTTTAAGCCTTTTGTATATAACAGGGATATGGATTTACTTCATATGCTTCGTTTGAGGATAAAATGAGATAAAGCATGGAAAGTGCTTAGAACCATGGCTGCCAAATAGTAAGCACCCTGCAATTATTAGTTATTGGAGAAAATTTGGAAAAGACAGCAAAGATAATAAATAAGAAAAAATATCACCTATCACCAGAAAGCAATTACCATTAATATTTTGATGTATTTTCTTTTGAAATCCATATCTTTTTATTTTATTTATTTATTTATTTATTTTGCGGTACACGGGCCTCTCACTGCTGTGGCCTCTCTCGCTGCAAAGCACAGGCTCCGGACGTGCAGGCTCATTGGCCATGGCTCACGGGCCCAGCCGCTCCACGGCATGTGGGATCTTCCTGGACCAGGGCACGAACCCATGTCCCCTGCATCGACAGGCGGACTCTCAACCACTGTGCCACCAGAGAAGCCCTGAAATACATGTCTTTTTAAAAGGATATTGGTAACTCATACAAACTCAGAGAAGACTGGCATCTCTATTACTTAGGAGAATTTCTTTAGGGAGAAAATGGAAAATGAGATTGGCTAATTCAAATGAAAACAATTTGTGTATTATAGCAGGTGGGGTTTTAAGAGAAGGCTATAAATTCAGAAGATTCATTGGGAATGAAAAATAGTTTTTATAAGCTCATAGAAAAGCTGGATTTGGCTGTCTACCATATTGCAGAATGTGAAGAGTTTGATAATATCCAGTGTGGGTTGAGTGTGGGGAAAAGATGTCTTTAAACACTGCTTTTGAGAGTGCAAATTGATATAGCCCTTTGGGAGGACTCTTTGGCAATGTCTAATTACATTTTTGAACGTACATACTCTTAAGATCCAGCAATATCATGCTTGAATCTCTTCAAAACAGGGCATGCCCAAGAATATTCATAAAGATTAGAAACAATCTAAATGTCTATCAAAAAGTGAGTAGAAATGATAAGTAATGAATTTCCATGTTATGTAATACTGTGCAGAAATTAGACATAGCAAGGTATATCTACATATAATGACCTCATAAGAATACTATAACATATTAAGGGACAAAGGCCAACTGCAGAATAGTACATATGATAACATTTATGTTGGAAATAAAAACAAAATTATAAATTTCTATGAGTAGATGATGTGAAATTGATTAGAAAACAACAACAACAACTGAAAAGTGTTTGCCTGAAAACAAACTGATAGTCCTTGCCCTCAAGTCAGGGAGGGGTGGAAGTAGGGAATAGGAACTCAGAGAGGGCTTCCCTTTGTCTGTGTTGTATTACTTACAAGGAGAAGGCAGTCAAGTATTTCTTCTTGATATCATTATTAATAAATTGAAAATATTAAAAAGTTAAACAAACGTCAGTGTAAATTTACGGGATTTTTAAGGGGGGAAATGGCACTTTTGATTGTTAGGACTTATTTTCAGAGAAAAGTCTAATGTTGTAAAAAGCATTATAAAACATATTCAGCACAATTTGGCAAGTTTATTGATGAATAAATAGAAAAGCACCCAAATGTAAGATTAATTTTTTTCAGTTCTTTTTCAGACATTCTACTCTGTCTTCATTAAGAAGTTTGTTTATTTATTTAAAAATTTTTTAAAGGGTCAGAATTCCTGGCTTTCTTAAATTTTTTGCAGGCAGAAGATTTTCAAGATTTTAATAACAGTTATTTGGAGGTTGAGCATGTGGTGAGCTCTTCCTTGAGAAGTAGTAAAAGGGACACGTGGATACTTTCCAGCTGGGCTGTTGCCTTGCTCATCTGGTTTGTCGATTTCTTTCAGGAATTTCTAGGAATCCACTAGGATACACTTATATATTGCCAAATGATTATCACTATAGCATTAGCTAACACCTGTATCATGTCACATAATTACCATTTCTTTTTTGTGGTGAGGAATTTGAGATCTACTCTCTTAGCAATTTTCAAGTATACAGTATGGTATTATTAACTGTAATCACTATGGTATAAACTAGATCCCCAGAACTTGATCATCTTACAACTGAAAGTTTTGTACTCTTTGACCAACATCTCCCTTTTCCTCTACCCCACAGCCCCTGGTAACCACCATTCCAGTCTCTGTTTCAATGAGTTGGACTTTTTTAGATGCACATACGATTGCTATCATACAGTATTTGTCTTTTCTTCGTCTGACTTATTTCACTTAGCATAATGTCCTCAAGTTTCATCCATGTTGTGGCAAATGGCAGGATATCCCTTGTTCTCATGGCTGAATAATATTCCATTGTGTGTGTGTACACACACACACCCCATCTTCTTTATCCATTCATCGGTTGATGGACACTTAGATTGTTTCCATATCTTGGCTATTTTGAATAATGCTGTAAAGAACATGGGAGCAGATCTTCTTGAGATCCTGATTTCATTTCTTTTGGATATATATTCAGAGGTAGGATTGCTGGACCATATGGTAGTCCTATTTTTTAATTTTTGAGGAAACGTAGACCAGTGGTTTTATTTTTGTATTTTATTTTATTTATATTTTATGCAGCAGGTTCTTATTAGTTATCTATTTTATACATATTAGTGTATATATATCACCACCACCACCACCCGCACTTTCCCCCCTCGGTGACCATACGTTTTTTCTCTACATCTGTGTCCCTATTTCTGCCCTGCAAATCGGTTCATCTGTACCATTTATCTAGGTTCCACATATATGAGTTAATATACGATATTTGTTTTTCTCTTTCTGACTTAACTTCACTCTGTATGATAGTCTCTAGGTCCATCCACGTCTCTACAAATGACCCAATTTCGTTCCTTTTTATGGCTGAGTAATATTCCATTGTATATATGTACCAAATCTTCTTTATCCATTTGTCTGTCAGTGGGCATTTAGGTTGCTTCCATGACCTGGCTATTGTAAATAGTGCTGCAATGAACATTGGAGTGCATGTGTCTTTTTGAATTATGGCTTTCTCTGGGTATATGCCCAGTAGTGGGATTGCTGGCTCCTATGGTAATTCTATTTTTAGTTCTTTAAGGAACCTCCATACTGTTCTCCTAGTGGCTGTATCAATTTACATTCCCAGAAACAGTGCAAGAGGGTTCTCTTTTCTCTACACCCTCTCCAGCATTTGTTGTTTGTAGATTTTCTGAGGATGCCCATTCTAACTGGTGTGAGGTGATACCTCATTATAGTTTTGATTTGCATTTCTCGAATAATTAGTGATGTTGAGCAGCTTTTCATGTGCTTCTTGGCCATCTGTATGTCTTCTTTGGAGGAATGTCTATTTAGGTCTTCTGCCCGTTTTTGGATTAGGTTGTTTTTTTTTAAATATTGAGCTGCATGAGCTGTTTATATATTTTGGAGATTAATCCTTTGTCCATTGATTCGTTTGCAAATATTTTCTCTCATTCTGAGGGTAGTCTTTTCATCTTGTTTGTAGTTTCCTTCGCTGTGCAAAAGCTTTTCAGTTTCATTAGGTCCCATTTGTTTATTTTTGTTTTTATTTCCATTACTCTAGGAGGTGGGTCAAAAAAAGATCTTGCTGTGATTTATGTCAAAGAGTGTTCTTCCTAGGTTTTCCTCTAAGAGTTTTACAGTGTCTCGTCTTACATTTAGGTCTTTAATCCATTTTGAGTTTATTTTTGTGTATGGTGTTAGCGAGTGTTCTAATTTCATTCTTTTACATGTAGCTGTCCAGTTTTCCCAGCACCACTTATTGAAGAGACTGTCTTTTCTCCATTTTATATCCTTGCGTTCTTTGTTATAGATTAGTTGACCACAGGTGCTTGGGTTTCTCTCTGGGCTTTCTTTCCTGTTCCATTGATCTATCTTTCTGTTTTTGTGTCAGTACCATATTGTCTTGATTGCTGTAGTTTTGTAGTATAGTGTGAAGTCAGGGAGTCTGATCCCTCCAGCTGTTTTTTTCCCTCAAGATTGCTTTGGCTGTTTGGGGTCTTTTGTGTCTCCATACAAATTTTAAGATTTTTTGTTCTAGTTCTGTAAAAAAATGCCATTGGTAATTTGATAGGGGTTGCACTGAATCTGTAGATTGCTCTGGGTAGTAGAGTTATTTTCACAATATTGATTCTTCCAATCCAAGAACATAGACCAGTGGTTCTTAAAGTGTGCTCCCCAAAAGAACATCTACACCACCTCGAACTGTATGAGAAATGTAAATTCTCAGTTCCCCCTCAAAGCTGACTTAGATGCACACTGAAGTATGAAAACTATTGTCATAGATAGTAAACCCTTTGAATGTAGGAGCCATTGCATTGCCTGGACCCTTGCTTAGGCCTTAGGATATGATAGGTGCTACATTTATTCAGTGAATGAGCAAGTTTGGGACGTGTGGGTATAGCAGGAGAGGTATTTGTAAGCTACAGAGGTCAATGTGGTGAACAACCAACCATAGGGGTACTGAAGAGCACCTCCTCATTGGGAGGTAAACTAAAAGCAGGGCAATAAGCTCTCTGTTTTCATCAAATGTATAGTCTACCTGGGAGGGAAAAAATAAATATATGTGGAATATTCAGAGGCCAATAAAGGTACTGATTTTCTTGTTTCTGATGTTAAGTTTAGAAAAATAGGAGTTTTTGATCAGCTGAATCTGAATCATTCATTCTTTGGCCTATTTACTGAATTATAGATTTGTAGACTATTATATTATTGCTTCTAGGAAGCCAATAAAGGTTAAATAAAATTAACATATTTTAAAACACCAATTTGATTACCATTATCCTGCTTCAAGCTTTTTGGAACAATATGCCCATTTTAACAGTGATTTTGAGCATTAGAATTTAAAACTACAAACTTCCCTCTAATTACTTATTTGTTCATTTTTTCACAAGTATATTTGAGAATTTATCATGTGTCAGGCAAATAATAATTTTCCAAATGTGAATAATAGTCCTCAAAGTGCTGAATTTAAAAAATGTGAATGCTATGTAATAAAATCCTTCTTTGCCTCAAGTGAAATTGCTCACTTATACAGTCAGTCCTATTATGTAGTGAAGATTTGGTGGTTATTTAATAAATTTAAATCATAAGGTCAAGTGGGATAGCTGATGCTGCAGAGTTGGTTTCTTGGATCAAAGGATCTGATTTTGCTATCCACAAAGATCAAATAAATGGAGAACTACCAGATATCTACTTCATTTTGTGTTGGGTAGACACAGCCAGAGATGGGCAAGAAAGCTGAGTTTTAAAAGGCAGGATTATTTCAAAGACAGGAATAGTACTGGAGAAATGAATGCAGTGTCATGTGGAAAAGTATTGATTATACAAGGCCAGAAGGAACTGGGGAGACCAACTATCTGAGATTCTGAGATGGTTAGGGGGCCTGCTGTGAAGTGGCATGGAGGACACCTGCCAAATGGTTAGACTTTGGGAAAAAGTCCTCCATCACTCCATTATAAAATGTCTGTAGTATGCTGCTGAAACCTGTAGATTCAGTATTAGACAAGGTGAGTAGATTAAAGTGAATCTTCTGTGATCTCAGCTTTGACACTTTTTAATTGTCATCTAGTTAGTGTTTCGGAATTCTGGCCTTGGATTTTACTAGGGATGGAAAATCCAGGACTATTTTTAGGAGGAGAGATGGGACAGAAATCCCAGATTATTCAGAATTCCAGACTGTGATCTCCTTCAGTGTAGGGTTTATGTCCAACTCACCTCTGCATCCAGGGGCCTGGCCTGAACGCAGCTTGGTGAGAGTCACTAAATTTGTTGGACTCCTGCATCTTTTGTTTCATTATTGCTCTTCAGATAAAGGCCCTTCCTGAGAGAGCTCTCCACAGAGCTGGAAAGACCAAGATAATCTGAGAAAAGGCACTTGTTTCTACAGAGATATTTTCATCTTGAAAAATCAGAGCAGAAATAAATGAAATAGAAATGAAAAAAGAATAGCAAAGATCAGTAAAACTAAAAACTGGTTCTTTGAGAAGATAAACAAAATTGATAAACCTTTAGCCAGACTCATCAAGAAAAAGAGGGAGAGGACTCAAATCAATAAAATTAGAAATGAAAAAGAAGTTACAACTGACACTGCAGAAATACAAAGGATCATGAGACTACTACAAGCAACTATATGCCAATAAAATGGACAACCTGGAAGAAATGGACACATTCTTAGAAAAGCACAACCTTCCAAGACTGAACCAGGAAAAAATAGAAAACACGAACAGACCAATCACAAGTAATGAAATTGAAACTGTGATTAAAAATCTTCCAACAAACAAAAGTCCAGGACCAGATGGCTTCACAGGCAAATTCTATCAAACATTTACAGAAGACCTAACACCTATCCTTCTCAAACTCCTCCAAAATATTGCAGAGGGAGGAACACTCCTAAACTCATTCTACGAGGCCACCATCACCCTGATACCAAAACCAGACAAAGATATCACAAAAAAAGAAAATTACAGGCCAATATCACTGATGAATAGAGATGCAAAAATTCTCAACAAAATACCAGCAAACAGAATCCAACAGCACATTAAAAGGATCATACACCATGATCAAGTGGGACTTATCCCAGGGATGCAAAGATTGTTCAATATACGGAAATCAATCAATGTGATACACCATATTAACAAATTGAAGAAAAAAATCATCTTTAAAATTTAATAACATACCCCTGATCATTGGAGCAATAGGTTTTAAAGACTTTTAAAGACTTTTAAAGAGTTTTTTGTTTGTTTTTAAAAAATAAATATAGCTTATTGCAAGGTGCACACTGATTTATTTAATATCAAAGTCATAAGATATATATTTTTTTAATTTTAAGAAAAATTGCGGAAAATCAGATTATATTCTATAAGCTCCACTCCCCCCACCCTCTTCAAATACCCTGATGCCAACTTGGAGTGTGGTGTCGGGAGGAGAAGGGCTGAAAGACTGGAAATTGTTTTGAATCATCCAAGAAGGCACTAAGATATCCAAAGAAAATATCAAACAAATCTCTCTCTTTCTCTTTCTTTTTTTCTTTCTCTTTGTCTCTCTTTCACACACACACACACACACACCATGCACAATCTTTAAATGATAGGATGGGGGAACCTGGCCTGTGCTCCTTGGATGGGCTTGAGTCAGTTATGTAGGAAGTTTGTCTTCACCTTTTTCAGCTCTAACTCCCCATCTTTTTCTCTACCCTTCTCCCTATCAGAAAGACCAGACTATTGAGGCATGAGGCTGTAGAAGGGGCGTAAATGTCCCACAATAGACTATACTGTGCCGTCTTAGTATAGGTAGCTTAAAAGAATTGCCTGTTCTTTCTCTTATCCTTCTTCTGCATATCCGTTTTCAAGACTCAGCTCATATGTCACCTCTCCTAGAAACCTTTACTCCCTTAGGCAGAATTTCCCCTCTGGGCACATTGTATTATAATGATGTGTCTTCATGTCTATCTTCACGACTCTATATGAGTCTGTAAAAACATCACTTTTTGATTTACTGTTTCATCTCCAGTGACAAGTAAGTGTCTGACCTATAGAAAGTGTTCAATATGTTCAATGACTAAATTACTCATACCTTGAAGTATCTGCGTTGGGAACTGTGACTCTTCAAGCTTTGACTCTGAAAGGGGCATTCCAACCACAGGATGAAAGATCCATGGCATGTTAAGATCTTGCCATTATTCCTGGAACATGTCTTGAGCCCAACAGCTGAATGGAGATCAGTCTAGTTTAAAGAGCTCCAAAAGCTTTGAACAACTGCTCCAAAAGAGACTACTAAAAGTGACTCTAACATACTGAGTGCAGAGGAAACATTGCTTCTGGCTACTGCCCCATTATCTTGGGATAGTTGAGTGAGTAAGAAATCTAATGACATATTTATTTACACAGTGCTTTATAATTTATGAGCCTGTTCTCTAGGTGATTTCACTTGATACTCATAAAAACTGTGAAGTAGGTATAGATTTTTATTCCCATTTTAGAGATGTAGAAACTTAAGATCAGAGGTGGTAAATGACTTGCCTAGGTCACAGAGACCAGTGCTTTCTTCATTCCTCTTAAGCTCTGAAGAGATGCCATCTTGTTATCTCTCTGAACAGAGCCACCATATTTCGCCTATGGTAAATAATAAGAGCTAACAGTGATCAAGTTGTTATTTTGTGCCGGACGCTGGGTTAAGCACTATGCACTGATTTACTTAAAACTTATTAAATGCATTATTACTATCCCCATTTCATAGACGTGGAAACCAAGGCATAGAGATGTTAATCAATTCCATGGTCACATATCTGCTAAGTAGCAATGCTGGATTGAGAATTCAGGCAGTCTGACTTCAGAGAATACATGCTTAACCACTAATACATTGTTTTGCATTAATACAGGTTCTGAAATTAGACCATCAAGCCTAAATTAATGGCTGCTACTCTTGTTAACGGTAGCCTTGGCCAAGAAACATGGCCTCTCCAAGCCTCAGTTTTCTGATTTATAAAATGAGATTAAAAGTAAAGCTAGGAATAAAAGAATGAAATATGCCACAGTGTCTGGTACATAGTACATGCTCCACAAATGTTAGTTGTTATTTTGGTAGAAGATATTCTGTTATCCATCCCTAGATGACTTGATGGTACGCAGTCATAGGAAGTCATTGCTAGAACTTTGAGAGTTTGATTAATGAAATCAGAACATAACAGATGAGAACAGAGCCATGTAATTCACTTCAAAAGAGACAATGACTCCCAGACTACCAAAATCTGATCATAGTTTAACCAATAGGATGCCAGAATATGAGGATGGAAGAGCAAAGCTCAGCAAGGAAAGACCAAAAATAAAAAGAGAAAGGTTTTGAGATGCAACATTTGTGTGTATGCATCCAATACTGTCCACAGGAGAGGATGGCCTGACCTTGCCTGGCTATGATCCTGTCTGGGTGCTTGAAGGGTATATCAATTCAAGATTAAATATGACTGCATAAAATAGGAATAGGACTCCCATGGATTAACCTGGTGGAGGATTTATTTTTCTCTCATATTAAGTTTGGTGATAGATCGTCTGTGGCTGCTACCACCAGAGACCCTGGCTCCTTCCATGTTTCTGCTCTGCCATTCTCCACTGTCATCCTCATGGTAACATGGCTGCTCTTCCTCTGTCCTCTCATCTGTATTCAGGTAGGAAGAAGAAGGCAGAAGGCATAAGAAAGAAGGAATGGCATCTACATTTGGAAAGGAAAATTCTTCCAAAAATTCCAAGCAGACTTTTGCTTATATATCATTGACCAAAACTGTGTCACTAGGAGCTATTAAGAAGGAAAAAAAAACATGGCAAATAGACATCGAGTAAGCAGTTTTGTCCCCCTAGATCTACTCTCCAATCTTCTCTGTCCCTTCAGCCCTGCAAGCTGACCTATATGGATTATATCAAGTTCCTGGAATTTTGGCTTCCAGTTTGGTTTGGCCAGTGGGAGCCCAGGCAGGAGGCTGGAGGGAATGAAGAGAGGGGGGTCAGGGTATATTTATTTCCTCAGTTGCCTTCTTAAGAAATTACCCAGAGGTATCTGTGTCCTTGACCAAAGATCACAGCTCGTCTAAAATGGCCCTGTATACAAACTTATTTTCTGGGTCCCAGTGGTCATTCCCTCCTCCATGTCTTTAGGCTTATTGTGTTGTAACAGCCCCAGGATCATGCACTTTCCCTACATCATGTAAACGCTTTTATTAAACCCTCTTTAAATCATCCTAATTTGCACGTGTGCCGTTAGCTTCCTGATGGAAACTGACAGAATAATCATCAGTGTCTGCCTCCTCAGGGCATATTACTATGGTCGGAAGGAGTGCATTAAAGCCTTATGATGAATGCCATCATTTATTTAGCCAATATTTATTGAGCATCAGTGTACCAAGACACAACGCTAGATAAAAATCCAATTCCTTGCCCTCAAGTAGCTCACAGTTATTTAAACCTTTACATCACTCAACTCACTCCTCTTGCTTAGTCTCCAAGCTTGTCAAGTCGATAGTAAATTGCAGTTTGGCTTTCTGTGTAGCATTCCCACAGGGATAAAATTCACTTTTTATGCTATTTCAAGATCCAATTGACTATTAATGATATTCTTTGTGAAAATGAAGATGTATAGAATAGTGCCAGATAGCATGGATTTTGGAGTCAGGCAGATTAACATTCAAAACTCACCCGATGTATAACTTTGGACAAGTTATATAACCTCCGTGGCCCTGAGTCATTTTTCTTATACATGGGGCTAAATTGCATTTATGTCCTCTGACTGCTGTAAAGACAGAAGGAGATCATTTCCACAAAGCTCTTAGCTCAGCGTCTGGTTCACTAAAGAAATGGCAGCTATTCTAGTTTATACATTACTTTCTTGTGAGTATGTTTAGTACAGGCTGCTTTTAAATGAATGGTCATCTCTTGAGAGAATGACTGTTGAGTTTCTTACATGCAAAATTTAGGAACAGTCCCTGGTCTGTGGTGACTTCACCCAGAAAATATTACCAAGGAAGGCTCTCTCTGGGCAGCTTGCAAGTTAGTCTCAGTCCTTTACTTGAGGATACGATCCACATTGACAAGAAAGTCCCAACCCTTGGGAGTCCGGGCTCTGGACCAGTCAGACACTCTGGTTCCAGCGGGTGAGAAGTAGAGTATCCAGGGTGAGGACAGGTTGGCAGGACCAGCAGAAGGTCTAGGGCCAGACAGGCTACAGGCAGGGGGCTATTTGAGTTCAGGTGAGGCAGGAAATGAAAAACGTAGATGAACTCTATCCAGGGCGTGGGAACTCAAAGGTTTAGGAAAAGTGCAGCCGGGCAGGAGACACCAACGTGGAATCCTGACGACCTGCTCTCTGCAATCTTTTATGTTTTCTGTGCTGGCATAGGCAGGCATGTTTAAATAAGTGTGATTTTAGCCAGAGGAACAGAGAAGGTATGGTTAGAGTCTGATCAAAGCAGGGAGAGAAGGTTTGGGAATTCCAGAATTTCTTCCACTAAGACCTTGATTGGTTAAGACTCTGTTTTGAAAGAATCTAGAAAGAGTTTCTTCCTGTTTGGCTATTGAATTCATGTAATAAAAAAGCTGGAAATAATTCTAAGAGTCTCTCAGCATTAGGAATCCCCAGAATAAATAGCATTATACTACTACTCTCTTATGTGGTTCTGATTATACATTGTTTTTAACTTAATGATACCTTATGATTCCATAGCACATTACAGTTTTCAAAATGTTTTTACTTGGATGATCTAATTTAATCCTCATAGTAATAATGTGAGGTGGTTATTATTATCTATTATTATCACTCTGTTGTAGATTCAGCTCAGCTCAATTCCATGGAACATTTATTGAGCACCTACTTTGTGCCTGGCACTCTGCTAGGTGTTGGGGTATAACGTCCTTCACACATAAGTGAAGACTTTCAGAGATTGCTATAGCAGAGGAGTCAGCACCATCACTTGTGTTTGGCAGAACTAAAAAGGCAAGCAGAGGAGTGGGAAAGTTTTACAGTGAAAACAGAGGAAGGTTTCAGCTATGCGCTGATTGGAGGCTGCTGTCATGGGGAACTGGAGATGAGCTATCTACATGCAGGGCAACCTGTGTTATCAATTGGTGGAGCATAATTGACTTTTTCTAGTTGGTCCTAAGTTGGAAGTGGGGCCGAAACTTAGGGAAGCTGACAGTTAATGATCAACTTCTTACTCTTGTGGGCGGATTGCTACAGAGGTTGTGGTTTAATGTTTTTGGACTGGTTGCTACGGAACTTGTCGATCAGTATACTGTTGCTATCAGTGGTCTGTTTGTATATTCAGTCTCTCAACAGTATGGGTGACAAACACATAACAACATGAGAGTATGAATTTTGGAGTCAGACAGATGAACATTCAAATGAACTCCATAGATGTGTAACCTGGCGCAAATTACGTCATCTCTGTGGACCTGAGTAGCCTTACCTGAGGCTACTCATCTTCCTGAGGGGATGAAGAAACAGGGGCAGCCAGATCTTTAACCAACTCTCCTGGAGTCATGAAAAGTGGAATGAAGAACTGGAGTTTAACCTGGGTTTTCCAACTCCGTTCAGTGCTCTTCCTGGTTACGACTTTTAGAGTTTATCATTCACTTTGGGAAGAGGTAAGCACAGATCTTTCTTTTAGTACAGTAGCAGTGCACTTCTGAGCATGAGTAAACATTTCCCCTTGAATCTTTTATCTGTGTAGCTGTAGATGGTGATCAGTGAACACCTTCTTTATTTGCACTAAAAATTTGACAAGAGAAGACTGGTACAATAGCAAAGATGCTGTAGAGCCCAGAATCAGGTCTCCAGTTTACCAGTTCTTGGCTTCCTTTTGGGGGCTCTGTGACTGTTTTCTGTTCTCCTGGGGATTATCACCATTATATGCTAACCTCCCAGACAGATTCTCATTTCCTTTTTGTTTTTAATGTCTGTTTCACCTCATACTCCATACCCCTGCTCCCTCAGCCATCCTTGGAAAGGTTGACAACTGTGCTGACCGCTCTTCCAATATTATGGCTTCACACTTTCTATTGTCATTCTTTTTTTCAATGTGCAAAATTTACTAGGCAATGACTAGGTTTCAGGGACTGTTCTAGGTGTGGGGAATACAGAGGGGAAAAGACAGTAAAAGTTCCTGCCCTTGTAGTGCTAACACTCTAGTGGGGAAGCAGACAAGACACAGATGAGTAAACAAATAAGTATGTCAGATAGTGATAAGTGCTAAAGCCGGTCAAAGGAGGTAGAGTATGATGTGTGTGCATATAGGCGCTGCAGCTGCTTTTTAGGTAAGGTGGTCAAAGAAGGTCTCTCCAAGGAGGTGACCTTTAAGCCGAAGCTGAAATGGAGAGAGGGTGTGAACTAAGGAAGTCCTAGAGGGATATCATTCCAGGTAGCAAGAGTAGCAAGTGCCATATCCTAGAGGCACTGGTGTATCTGAGGGATAGCAAGAAGTCCTGTCAGGCTAGACTGGGGTTAGTGAAGGAACTTGCGCAGCTATAGCGTACTAACTACATTTTTAACTTGCGGAATAAATGTCAGTAAAGGCAGAAGGAAAATATTTGTTTGCTACTTCCATTGGTTAAAGGAAACATATACAACATGCCCATTTTCTTTTTTAGTATCAAGTCTGTATGTGGCTCTCCAGCCCATTGCTATCCCTTTCTGTCAGGGATATCATGATGTGTTTTTGCCTTAACAAGCTTTGAGGAGAGTCATCTTTTATTTTTGCTTTATTGTGTTGTGTTTTTCCATCTAATCCTTGGCCTTGCCTTGAACTTGCGTAATGCTCATGTACAATATATTCAATAGAGAAAGAGTGAGGGGCACAGGGAGGAATATGACATGAGTGTGGGACGTGCAATAGACACTATTGATTTGCCTGCCCACCACTACTTCTTCCTTCTCCTTCTAATAGCACTATCCTCCCCTTTCACCTGAGAAATGCTCTTTACTCCACATCAACTATGGAGTTTGAATAAGAGCTGCCATCTTTTTATGGAAGTTCCCCCCCTCTCCCCTCGCACCCACCTTCAATTTCACAATGCTGCATTGACTTTTCAGCACAGTTGATGATCTAAGGATGGACAGTTGACTTAAGCTGAGCAAAAGGAGAGTTTTCATCGATATTTTTGGGCTAGAGCTTGAGAACAGGATTTATATCCTCTTGGATGGCAAAAACCTACAGATGAGTGGGTGAGGGGGTGCTGAGATCTTCTGGTAGCTATGTTCTTTGACTTGTGGTGGTTCCTGGTCAGAGAGAATGAAGCAGACACATCAACACAATAGCAAAGATAAGTGGGTGTGGTGGCATTTTATCTCCAGTCCCATTCCAGGTTCTCTGTGTCCTGGCTGAGTGCTTATTCTTCCCTTAGTTATCTGAAACTTCAAATGCACTTCTCTTTTAAATTTAAGAAGGTTTGAGTTGCTACTTTCAATGGAGAGAATTGTAAGAAATGCAAAATACATTTAAAAATATACCATTATGTTTTACATTCAAAATTGTGGTTATAAGTGATCCTGTTAAGTACTTGATACAATTCTTACAGTCAACTAGAGCAGTGCTTCTCAAACTTTAAAGGGCACACAACTCACTAGGGAATCTTGTGAAAATGTGGATTCTGATTTGGTAGGTCAGTGTGTGTTCAGGGAGTCTGCATTTCCAGTGAGCTCCCAGGGGATGCTGCAGGTTTGAAGACCACAGTTTGAGAAGCATGGGACTAGACAGCATATGTAAAGCCTCTAGCCCACTGGGCTGGTGGTCATAGATGTCAGCTGTTAAATACATACCTATTGAGCTGAGTGAAAACTTTCAGATCCACATTGTTCTATTGAGGTTGGATAAATTAAATGATGCTGAAAATTGGGAAAGCAGTTTAATACAAGGCATTATGAGGTTTACTCACCAGAAAAACACACTCCTATTTTTTTTAGGATTTGAAAATGTGAATAACACATTTAAAAAATCCTTTGACAGACTGAGACCCAGTCTTTTAGAGAGATTGCATGGTGGAGTGGAAAGAATGATTCTTCCTGAAGCCACACAGCCTGGGGCTGGAAATATGTTTTGTTCATTTCCAGCTTTGTGTACCAAAAAAGTCTTAGTTCTTTCATTCATGTGTAGTAGGTAATTTTATGGTCAAGTGTGTAAATATAAAATTTTCTGTTTCTCTGATAACTGAACAAGTGTATCTTTTTGGCCTCTCTGTTCCCCTTAGAGCAGAAAACTCAATCTTACCAAATCTTAGTAAACTCAAACACATTTCCCTTAGTCCCTTCGGATAAACTTTACTCAGTTCAAGATTTCTCCACCTCATTTATTTTCCTTTTCTCTTCAGGGATGTCTCAGTTCTGGAGGGCTCATGTGTGGTCCAGGTATTGGTGGGAGGCAGCCTTTACTTCTCATCCTTGGTCTTTCTCATTTCTGTATTGGAATCTGAAGCTCCTGTATTTATACGTTTGTTCCTTGTCAGTCTCTTTCTAGGTCTTATCTGCTGCTAAATCTTCTATAGCCCCCTGTCTCCAGGTCCTTGCAGACCATTTTGCATCCTTCTTGTCCATTGGACAACCTCCGTAGGTCAACTGACCAATTCTCAGGCACTTCTGAATCCCTCTTGGGGTCATGGGAAACAGAGAAACTCTCAAGTTTCTCAGGGATGCATCTTATCCATCTTTAATGCAATTATTCAACAAATACCAAGCGTCTCCTATGTAACAAGCACAGTTCTGGACACTGGCACCAATATTCTTTACCCTAACATAGTGCTTAGCTTACAATAGATGTTTAATAAAAGTTTATTGAACAAATGGATATTTCTTAAAATGAAAAACTGTAGAAATGGAAATACTTGGATAGATACATGTTTCTCAAAATAACAACCAGTCATTCATGAAAATAAGTAGAAATGTTCCAGACTATTTTATTTAATACAGTCTAATCTCTCCAAGGGTGGAGTGAAATTGTCCTTTGGTATCATAACAGGGCACTGAGATGCACCTTTAGACTACATTTGATGTTCTAAAGATGTGAGACTACAGCCAGAATGTTCCATAGTACTCAATTGTGGTATCATTGATTGACCTAATTGGATTCTTGATTTACTTAAACCTTGACTTGTTTTTTAAAGTGTCACTAATTCCATTACTTGGTTATTCAAGAATGTGATAGTTCCTTACTACAGCTCATTTCCTGCCCCATCTCCCCTACCTGGGCTGTTCAGTTTCTGTGTGTGCATTTTGTGATTTAACAGCATTACTGATGGTCAGTAAATATGGAACATGTCTAATTGTGTTGGTTTGATGTTTCTGTCCTACAGTGTTTTGGGGTCTTGGAGGCTTCTGCGTGCGGGGAGGATTGGAGCTACTTAAATTTTCTTTTCCTAAACATAGCCTTTCAACTCTACTTTGGCTTGATAGTAGGTCCGTGATTTTAGAGTATGTGATGATTTAGGAAGAGGGCTTCATTTGGAAGGGATTTAGAGATTGTCTCTGCTCAGCAAACACCTAAACCTCCATGGGGTTTTATCAGCTTTCCCTGGGCCTTCGCTGGAGGTGGGCAGAAGGATTCGTTAGGTAGCCATTACCTACAATCAAGTCTTATTCCTTCTAAGTTTCTCCCCTCCACTAGCTTTTTGTAATTTAATGTTGTTTTATTGAGAGGAAAAAAGGTTTACACAATGTAATTTATTCTTTTCTTTTCTGAGGTTGATGTTATCAACTTTCTTTTCCTAAGTTTTCTAAGCCAGTAGCTTTTTAAAGTTCAAACCGCATTTGCTTTCTTTGAAGTCTAGCTTAGATAACTTTAGCTTTCAAAACTATTTTCTAAGCTCTGAATTAAAAAAAAACACCAAAACAACAATCCATTCAGAGACTCATTTGCCTTCCTGGCTCATATTTATATTTCCTCTCCCTGCAAAATGATGAAATCCCTCATTCAAAAGCTGGTGGATCACAGGGCAACAGGAGTACTGAGGGAAAGAGAAACCTCATTTGCTCTCCCAGAATTTTATCCCTTCATCTGTAAGAGGGGGAAGGGCTCATGAGATAGCCAGACATGGAACAGGAATGACTTTCTTCAACAGGAACACTGGTATCTCTTGGGCTCCCAGAGATGTACCACACAGCATGGAGAGCAAAAGAATAAAGGCAGCAGATAGACACATAGGTGGACTACCAATTTTACTTGTATTGTTTTTGGTGCTTTTCTGCCATTTGCTGTTTGCAGGGAATGCCTTCCAGAAACGCTGGGTTTAAGGAATTGTTCTAAACTGCTTGGTTGTGTATTAAGACTTAATTCTCCCCTTTCTCTGGAATGAAATCTTCAATCTTTATCAAATGGCTAGAGCCCAATGTGTCTGGAGAGGGAGCTGGCCGTGCTACAAGAATTCATGTTTCCATCCTCCTAAGTCCCATCTGTGCCCTGGATGTCACCTGGAGAGACTGTTTTTGGAAGGGTAGATCAGGGACAGGCCAAGGACAAAACGTGGATGAGTCAGTCAGGAGCCTTTGCTAAGGGGGCAAGGCTTCTTCCTTGCCTTCTTGCATTGTTTCCTATAGTGGGGGTTGTTTATTTTAACGTCCCTTTCCTGTGCTCTTAAAGGCTGCTTTCTGACATTGTGAAAGCTTCCTGAGACCTTTAGAAATTCTGCATGTTTACCTATCTCTGAGCCCTTTTGAGGTAGAATACTGAGATATTTGCTTCTCTCCCCAGGATTAAATTTATAATTTGAAGGTTATTTCTAATGAACCAAGGCTGAGAAGAAACAGAAAAAAATTTTTTCATGGAGTTCCCCTCCCCCACTCAACATAAACACACACACACACACACACACACACACACACACACATGCTTCAAATGGGAAAAGTGTTCGAAATAGAGGCAGACTAATTATCCAGGTTGGAATAGGGCCAGGATATTGGTCATCGGATTCTCTCTCTTCCCCAGTTTCTTTTCCTCTCCCTTCTGTCATCTTTCCTCAACCATCAGGTGGGTGGGTGGGTTGCTGGCTGGCTGTTGGTTGGCAAACAGAAATAGTTTAGGAGCAAGTGTTCTTGGGGTATGTTCACTGAAGGATGAACCAGAGCAACAAAGAGTGATTTTTCTCTCCACATTCAGCCAATTTACATACAAGGAGAGCAGGTGGGGAGATGTAATTCGTAAAAGACTGTAGACACAGAGATTTAAATCTGAGGATGTGATAGATTTTCCACAGTGAAGAAATAGGAGTGTGATGGGAAGTGTTTTACCCAAAGAGCAGTAAGTAAGGGATGTACATATCCATCACAGCAGACAATAAGTTACTCCATTCTGAGGGGTGCACGAATGAATGTGGGTGCCTTGAAAGAGAATGGATTTCAATGTGAATTGGACGAGAGGGTAATTAAAAGCCATGAGACTGAAGACACCAGAAGTCGAGCAACTTAAATGGGCCAGATATGTTTAAGAACTAGCCTTTTCCTGGTTTGTGATGTGTCCTTAAGTTAGCAACATCGCATTGTTTGTACAAGGAAACTGTGCTCGCAGATTAATTCAGTCATCAAAGATACACCCAAAGAGTGCTACAATTCGTAATCTGGATTTCAAAGGTGCAGACTGTCTATATTCAGCCAGTTTAAGAGGATTTATTCAATAAGTAGAGATTTGTCTTGCAACAAGCCTGTCTGGGCCACCTATGGAAGAAAGCAAGCTAAACTCCACAGACTTGCCTTTGAAACACTGTAGCAACTTCTTTTGGGCTACACGATCCTTTTGCTCTGACCAGGCTGGTCTCCTCACCACCAAACGCACCTGTCTGCCTGATTCCGGGCAGGGTATCTTGGCTGATGCTCTTTCCTTCACCTAAAAAGCTTTTTTCTTCTCTTTGGTCCGTCTGGGTACATAATTTTTCTTTGAGTCTCTCCCCCTTTGGATGCAAATTCTACAAAACACCTTCATTCTGTGATGACAGAACCTCCTGCTTGGGAGGGAGGAATCTCAAATATTATCTACTGGAATCAGTATTCATTGCACAGTGTGGTGGGAAGGACACAGCCTTTAGAGCATGAGATCCACTTGGTAACAGTTGCTATACACTTTAGGCCCTGCATTAAGTAATCATATTTATTTCTCATAGAAATACACTAGGAGAAAAGTGAAGCACAGGAAGATTAAATAACTTGTCAGGGCTGTACACTGAGTAATTAGTTGATTTGGAATTATAACCAAAATCTCTGTGACTCCCATGCCCAGTGCATACTGCTACTACGATCTCCCTGGCGTGGGCAAGTTATTTGCATTTCCGCTGCCTTCCATCTATCGTTTGTGGGTAAAGATGAGAGATTATGTACATTCAACACCTAGTACAATGCCTGACAATATTAAATGCTTCCTACATGGTAATTAGGTTATTATTAATAATCAGGTGATTGTTGTACCCCTTGCTATTTAGAGTTCGGTCTGTGGATCAGAGCATCAACTCTATGTGGGAGCTTGTTAGAAATGCAGAATCTTGGACTTCAGACCTCCTGAATCAGAATGTGCATTTTAATAAGATCCCCAGGTGATCTGTATACAATTTAAAGTTTGAGAAACACTCCACTACCCTCACACTTGCATACCCACAGAGGATGAAACCTGTTACCTTTTTTCTTTTTCTTTACTCTTTATTTAGAAATATTTCCACACTTCCAAAAATATAACAAAGAACTTGTTCCTTTTAGTGGAGAATGGTATTTAGAAATTAAGATCCATGTGCCAGGTGTGCTCAAAACCACAGGATTCCTTCCGGCTTTTCCACTTTTCATATTTGTAACTCCTTTTTCTGTTGGTGAAGAACCTGGGATATCCATTATCCCCAATATGTTTGTGTATTTGCCTGTTCCCTTTGTATGTAACCAAAACCAGTTTCCTGCTCTGCCCATCTTCCCATTTGACAGTCTTCCTGGTATGGGTCCTGACCCCCACCAGCTTACCACTAGTCCTGGTGGCTTATTTGTTATTCCCTGAGGCAGCTCCTTCTAGCCCAGAATAGCTCCTACCAAGAGAAGTTTCTTTCTTATATTGAACTAGAGTCATATTCTTGTAGCTTCCTCTCCTCTCTTTTCCTCCTTGGGAATATGAAGTGTAAGTGTGCTCAGATATAGTGTGATGTGGTTGGAAAGGGCATGGCCTGGAGTATGAGACATTGTTCTACACTTGCTTCCTGTGAGAACTGTTCACATTATGTGACCTCTCCTTGCCTCAGTTTTTTCATTTGCAAAACTGGGGACAACATACCTACTTACAGGTAATTGAGGACCAAATGAGACAAGAATATAAATGGCTTAGCATTAATATGGCTGGTCCATATTAAAGGCAAAATGACATGAGCTCCTTCCTCCATTCATTCCCTCCGTCTCTCTATTCCTCCCTCCTTTCCTTTCTTTCTTACTTCTTTCCTTTAATAAAACATTTGCTAAGTCCCTAAGCTGTGTTGCACCGTAGTAAACAAAATAGACATGGTTTCTTCTCCCACAGAGCTTACAGGATAGAGGTAAATAGGTATATTTAAAAAATTACCTAGATATGCAATTAGAGGTTGTAACAAGTATATGCTCTAGGTACTGGGATACAGAAGTAAACTAGATAGAGAAGGGCCCCACTTTTATGGAGGTTATATTCTAGGGGACAAGAGAAAAAATAAACAAGAAACAAGTAAGTAAACGCATAAGATAATATCAGATAATGGTGAGTACTGTGAAGAAGCACAAGCAGAATGATGTAATTATGATGGGACAAGGGGAGCCTCTTTGGACTGCATGGTCATGGAAGGCTTCTCTGAGGAGGTGGCCTTGGGTTGAGCCCCAAGAAGCAAGGAGTCAGCTACATGAAGATACGAGGAAGAATGTCCTAGGAAAATGGAGTGGCTGGACAGAATGAATTTGTGTGTTTGAGGAGCAGAAGAAAGGCCCATGTGACTGGAGCTCAGTGAGTGAGGGGTGGGTGGTGTGAGATGGGGCTAGAAAGGGAGGTCCAGTGGGTCACACAGAGCCTTGGAGGCCACAGTGGGCTGTTCTGTACCATATCACTATAGATAAGAAGTTCACTCTTTTGAGGGCCCTATCTGTAAAAGGGGGACACTAATATTCTCCAGGCTGACTTCATGAGGTTTGTTGTGAATATAAATCAAGGAGAAATATAAGAATTTTATAAAGCTCGATGTGATTATTGTTGTCTAGTAGGCATTCTGTGGAACTTTTGGTGAATGGAGAAACAAAAGAATAAGATAGCAAAGATGCAAAAGACAGCCGACTATGCTGTCTGTCTTTGTCATTCCTAAAAGGAAGGATCAAGAGGCACTTGGAAAAGGGCTGCAAATTTGAGATCACAATAGAAAAAGCTTTTTTAGTGGAGACATGATGAATTTTTAGAAGGTATTTTCAGGGAGGCAGGTAGATAGCATTTAAATGGCCTGACAAAGACACTTGCTTTAAAATACACAAGTAAAAAGGTTAACAATTTGAATCTATCTTGACATTTCCTATTGTCAGCCCCGGGGCTATGTTCTTCCTTGCTTAGGATCATCATTTTCACATACACTTGAGATTGTTATTTCCTGGGCTGGACCACCCACCATGGAGTGGCGGCTCGGCATGCACGTAAATAGGAGTAGTTATTGGGCAGCATCCACATCGCCTTTGCGTTTCTCTCCTTTACCTTTCACCTCCTCATCCCATGTTTTTGTAACCTGGTCAGCGTGTGGATCATCGTGGTCTCATCCCATATTATTGTGGTCTGGTGGTCATGTGGACCACTGTGGTTTTGGACTGAAGCCCATTCGTACATTTGCCATAAAAACACTTGCCAAATTGAATAGATCCTGTGTTTGATAGACAACTGTATTGCTCTCCAAGGGGCTTGGAAACCAGCATATCCAGTGATCTTGATGAGTTGGATGGTTTTAGGGAAAACCAGGAAGAAGGCAAGGGATGTCTTTTATGATTTTGTCCCCTGCCCCCCCCCCCCCCTTTTCTTTAAACCAGTGCAATGCTGGATATTTTCCTTCCTCCTGATACTCTCTCCATTCTCTTTTTCCCTGTTCTCCACCTTGGGAGACTGACTTACATGGGCTACATCAGTAAGGCTGCTTTTGGCTTCTAGTTGGGCTGACTAATTGGCCCCTGGCAGGAGATGAGAGGGCAAGAGGGGAGTGAGGTTGGGATATTTTACCTTCCATGTAAGACCTCTTTAGACTGAGTGTGCCCAGGGTGGAAGGTTACTGACTCTCATGAGGGAATTAACCCTGGGGCTAAACTTATATGACTTCTTCCTTCTGAAGATGCTGGTGGTCATACCCTTCCCTGGTCTCTTTGGGCATAGGAGTGCTAATAGCTCAGTTGCCATGATGAGCTCCAGTTTACTGGATTATGCCTTACGGTTACCACACAGCCACACTTTGTAAACAGCTGCTTTGTTAGTTAAACCTTTTTTAAATCATCCTATTGTGAATGTTCTGTCTGTGTGAGATCCTGACTAGTACAGGTACTATAGGTGTTGGCTGACAAACCCTGTAAGCATGGCCTGTGCTTAGAGGCAACACAGTATAGTAGAAAGAGCTTTGAGTTCAACTGGACAGTGTTTGAGTTCAGTTTTGTTACTTCCACATTTGTAACTATGGGCAAAGTTTATAATGTCTCAAAGTTTATAATGTTTATAATTGAGGTCCTCAGTTATAAAAATAAGAAAATAATATCTTTTTTTAGAATTTTTTTTTTTTTTTTTTGCGGTATGCGGGCCTCTCACTGCTGTGGCCTCTCCCGTTGTGGAGCACAGGCTCCGGACGCGCAGCCCCAGCGGCCACGGCTCACAGGCCCAGCCACTCCATGGCATGTGGGACCCTCCCGGACCGGGGCACAAACCCGCGTCCCCTGCATCGGCAGGCGGACTCTCAACCACTGTGCCACCAGGGAAGCCCTAGAGTTGTTTTGATGCTTGTGTAAAATGTCTGCTCATAGTAGAGCCTCAATCCCTATTTTCACAAATATTCTTTCATGTAAGAAAAAAAGCCAAATGAGATTAGGAGAGGGACAGGCAAGCTGGTAAAAAGTTGAGTTAGGCCAAGCCCTGAAACTTTCTTCATCCAGTCCCAGCATTTGTTTCTGTCCCAGTAGACCCCTCTGCAGAAAGGGGAACTGAGAGAGGGTGTATTTCTCCCCAAGTCAGTGACACTCTGGTTCTCACTGGAGAAGTCCTTCTCAAACAGCTGAGCAGAGCAGGGCTCAGCCAGCCCCACTAACGTCACCCAGATAGGGAGAGCCCGAGGCTCGCAGTGCTTAGCAAAGGGTGGCAGTGATGATAGGGTGACTGGCTCAGCAAATGGCGACAATGGCAGGAGAATGATTGCGTCCAAATATGTCTCCTAGACTAGGAATCGTGTTGAATTTTCATCCAGCCGCCTCTCAGATGCCACTCTCGCTGTTCTTTGCCAAGCTGTCCCTTACCCTGCTGTCATTTTTTGCTCCACAGAAGATATACTCTCCATGGTAATCAAGAGTCTGCTTTTTAAGAGCAGGGTCAAGGGGAACTTGGAGTAGGGAGGGGCCATGACAGGTCCCTCCCATATTAATCTCTATCTGCAAATCCATTCCAAATCAACACACAATTTAAGAAAAAACTGAAATCTTATACAAATTCAAGACACATTTTCTGGCACCACTTGAGTGTGCTCCCTCTAAGTGCTTCCCCCAGGGAAATTCTGGACCCCTCACTGCTGCTCTCCACTCTTCCTCAACGCTACCCTGAGGCCCGCCCTCTGACACCAGTGCCCACCCAGTGCATCCCCTGGGCTCCCTAATTTAAACGCAATCACACATTTAACTAGCTTAGTCCTGAGTGTCTGACACAGAGCTTACATTTCATTTCTCTCTTTCCTGCAAGCTTCCAGAAAGCTGTACACAACCGGATTCATGTTGGGAGCTTTAGGGGTCATCTATCTGTCTTCTCCTTTCCTCTTTACTGGCTAAGGTGACTTCTCCTCACTCAAAATGATTTGCAGACCCTCCAAAAATAGCTGTTTTATACTTTTCCACCTCCCCAGCAAACACATTTTTGTCCTGCATAATGATTAGTATTCACATGCATGGGCACACATTGATTCATCACTTACATTTAATAAAGGTATTTCAAGCACCTAATATATCAGGTTCTGTTTTAGACACTGGGAGCTATAGCAGTCAATGAAGCAGATAGGGCCTTACCCTTTAAGAGCTTCTATTCCCAGATATTATCTCTCCCCCGGATCCCCAGGTAGCAGCAAAGCAAAGCAAAGCAAAAAAAAAAAAAAAAAACCCAAAATAAAAACACAGAGAAGTATCAGCCTTTTTTTGCTGATGGGGAAGGGAACCCAATAATTGCAAGTGATGGCTGGAGTGTAAAGATTAAATGCTCAGATCCTGGAGCAAGACTACCTGGGTTCATATCCAGGATCCATCACTTACTAGCTGTGTGACCTTAGGCAAATTATAATACTTAACCCTTCTGTGCTTCTGTTTTCGAATCTGCAAAATGGAGGTATCTACAGCACCTATAAGGAGTTGTGAGGATTTATGGTGCCAGCATGTAGAAGCCGTCCATAAAGCTTGTAACTGAAGCCCAGTAACAAAGATTCCATGGCTAATGGCCAATACTACCTTCCAAGCATAGTTGTAAACACCTTATACGTACTGAAGCTCTCACAACAACCTTATAGATCAGGACTAGGATTACTATGCTTATTTTAATGAAGAAATGAAAACACAGAAAGGTGAGATTACTTGCCCAAGATCACACAGCTAACATGTGCCCAAGTTGGGCCTTGAACTTGGGCCATGTGGGTCCAGGGTCTCCTCTCCTCTTCATTACACTATGCAGTTAAGATGCTGGGCATTAGCTCAGTTAAGACAGGCTTTGGATTATTTGTACCTTTTCATTTTTCAATCAGGAAACTCCAGAAGGCAAATTAGTGAGCATGGCCTTAGCATTTTCGATTGTGACCTCCCTAAGACCTTTCCCCTTTCCTTCCAGAGCAGACATATTGGGACCCCTACTGAGGGTTTCAAAGGCTCTGGGATCCATGTTGGGTGAAGAAAGAAAATTGGACTGACTCAAATGAACATGCACAGCACATGCATCTTATTGGTTTTTCTATCTTATGTTTCCCTCTGGGATAATTTAAAATCTTTATGCTGGTATCTCTTCATCATTAGTGTGAATTTGTGAGGTCTGAGATATGTAGGTCTGTCCCTCTCTCCTCCCCTGGAGAGAGGGACAGAACTACATATGGGCAAAATCACTTTCATCTCATATTGTGGGGACATTCTCCTTATTTCTGCCACATTCACAGGCCTTCAGTAATCTTGTTGCCCTTCAATGGGCCTTTGCATTTCCTGTTACCTCCAAAAGTATCTGTCCTTGGAGGTAAAGTGACATAGCTGAGTGCGTTATACATGAAAGTGAGGATGCTCCATTGGCTTAGGTTACAGCTTTATGGCATTTTTCATATTATCTATTCACTTAATATAGTCTAATTTGTGTACTTTCTGACTGCCGCCGTGGATTCTGCAAATATCTTTATTGGGCTGTTCTTAATGCCTAGATCTACTTCCTGTGAGGTGGCAATTAATTTAGATTTATCAGTATATGGGAGCATGCTACAGTCTCGTCTCCAAAGTTCTCCTATCAAAATAGGAATGTGGAAGATTAACACATTTAATTAATAGACAAGATATTCATTTGTTCCTAAGGCCATCTACTCAAAAGGGAGATAAGCATTTTACAAGATATAATTCTAATTATGGGATGAGTTTTAGTGGTATTTCTCTATAATGTATATAAGCATGGTGTGACAATTTGAGATGGTATTATTCCATAAAGCAATTCCATAAGGATGTGTTATGAATGAATCAAACAGTGTCTTTCTGTTCGTCTCTCAGTCACACATGTAATGCATATACATAAGGTCAGACATACCTTGTTATAATACACAAGAGTACCTACGCTTGTACTCGTACACACACTCATAGAATGCTATTGACCCAAACTCAGTAGGGTGGGTGAGTTTTCCTACCCCTGCTGATAAATCTTTACTCATTTATCCATGCCATTGTCCCCAGTAGCTGTGATTACCTTTCTCTGTACCCTGTTTCCTTCTTCTCTCTTCGTATAGAGATCCTTTCCTTCCTAAAGCCCAGATCAAATCCTACCTTTTCCACAAAGCCTGCCCTGATTAGTCCAGCTCACTTTGTTTTCTACCTTGTTTCTATTCATATAGGATTCATGGTCAGTAACGTAGAATCTGAGATTACAGTTATTATCTAATTGCCTTGGGTGAATTATGTTGCCCCAGTAAGACTAGGGACCTGTGAGGAACCCTGATGAGACGTATCCAACTGTGCCTCGAATAGTGTAGGTTTTCAAAAATTTTAGTAGCTTCCAATGTGAAATATTAAAATCTTTTGTATTCTTCATAAACATGTAATACAATATTGGAGCAGTAATTGACATCAGTAAATTTCTTTGTGTAACGCATATATAGGTAAACACAATAGCCTGTGTTAAAATAGCAGGTTTTACAAAATCAAAGCATATTTAGCATGAGATAATTGTTTTTTCGTAGAACAGGAAGTTTTTCATCAATGTAGTTTTCATGAAGTTACATGTGCAGGAGTAGCCTTTGGGGCTGTTTAGAAAAAAAATTTGTTTCTGAGGAGCTCTTAGAAAGTTGGCTTGAAGTCAACATCACTTCTGGGTTATCCTCAGCAGGCAGAAACTGATGAATGCAAAGGGCTGGATGCCACAAGGGGCTGGGAAGCTGAGTGTAAAGGATAGCATGTGGATTTCTGCCTTAATGTGAAGACTGTCTTCCTCAGTGGCTCGAGTAGTGCCTGGCCCCAGTAGGTACTCAGTAAATATTCATTGGATTAATTTAGATATACTTTATGAATACTGATGTCAAGCAAGTTTTGTGATTTCTTAGTCTGTTGATCACAAATATTCATGCCAGACAGTATTTCTGGAAGGAATTACATCAGCATAATGCAAAGCCCAAGACAGTCTTTGGATAACCAGCTGGCTACATTTTTGGTGTTAAGTACTGACATGCCCTATAGATTATTTTAGGGGGCCAAATGATTTACTTTCCCAGTTTCAATACCAGTTAGGAACTTGATTAAAATGTGCCAGAATCAGGACCTGTTTCTCCCTATCAGTTGGTGATTCCTGTTTATTGCTTACATAATTTACCATTTTGCCTAGAGAAAAGACTTCGAATGCGGGGAAGCTTGTAACAGGTGTAGTGTATGTTCTTGTTTTTCCTAGTAGCAGATGGTGCTGAAAGAAGATCATCTCTGTGGGACCATTACAGGATAATGCAGAGGAATAAATAAGCACAATGATAGGTCTCAGCAAAGGTAGCCTGGTCTCAGGGCTGGTCCCACATTTGGAAATGGTACAAGTACTATGAGCAGGTTTATCTATAATCTCAGAAAGGCTTATTTAAAACTCTAGCTCTTTCCTTTTTATTTTCCTTTGTATAACATTTCCTCCCACAAATCAAACCACCCTGCTTCTCACTTGAATTACAGGTAGTGTATTAAAAAAGATCTAAATAAAGTGAAGTTCTTTGAACAGTGCTTTTTACTGCAAGGGAAGAGGTGATTTGCCTTGGAGTTCCTTCCCAGCTCCCAACAACTTCTGTTTGTATTTTAATGGATTTGATGGGACCTGGTCTTTGATCTTGGCCTCTTAAAAACCAAAGGAGCAAAGGAAGGTTAATTCCAGCAATTCTGTCATAATGCACCTCTGCTATTCTGCATGATGGACACTGCACTAATATAATTTAGCCTGGTAGTGGACTGAGGATATAATTATTTTCTCTTGTACAAACATAATTTTCTTCTTTCCTGGAAAAAAACAAGCCCCCTTAATATAAAAAAATATATATATATATATAATACGTATATGTATATGTATACACACACATATGTATTTTCAGCAGATACACTCTTATATTTCTCATATTTAAAAACATTTAAATTTGACAATGCCAGGGCAGTATTTCAGCAGGACCTAGGCTCATCTTTTCCCTCTCCTTGTTTAAATTTTATTCCTTAATATCCCAGCCTCAGCAGTATTTGAAGAATATTGTTCCCTGGCCTGATGCAATTTTTTCCACATGATGTATTCTTAGCCTGTCCCTTATCTTCCCTTCACTTGCTGACACTACTGTTTAGTCCATTTGGGGCTAAAATGCACTGAAAGCAAATATGTACTATTTTAACATCCTGCCTGATTCTTGTTCATTAGCAAGAGATTCTCTCTAACAGGTTGGTTAAATGGCCTTCACTCCTTTTAAGAAAAAAGAGCAAAGGATTCTGTTATGTCTTTGAAAAACAGAAGTGGTGCACAGATACAAGCTTATCAAAAATAATAACATCTCCCAAAGCATCTGAGTGTGTCTATGTGTGTAGCATGCATGTAGGTTTATACATATAATCGTGTATCCACAACTAGAGTCATCTTTCTTATTTCTCAGCAGCATAATTATTGATGCTTTCTGAAATCTCATTATGCATCTAGGTCTAAGACCTACTGAAATGCTTCCTTTCCTATATTAAAAAAATCATGTTTAATGTAAGTATTTAAAATGTGGCCTTTGTATGGCTAACGTCTACATGAATACAGGCATTTGAAGTATGGTTAGCCTCTGCAGTGCAAATATCTGTGGGCCAGAGTGGGTTAATTTTTGATTGCCTTTTCTACCTGCATCCTCGGAACTGAAAGAAGCATGCACGAGAAAGAACAAAAACAGACCGTCTTTGTGATATCACATGCATCTGCCTCTAAATTTTAGTATAGAACATAAATGGCAATAAGAATTGAAAGAGAAAACAAGAGAGAGATTGCTCTTGAACTGGAATTATTCCATTTTAAAGCTCTAAATTAATTATCTCTTCAGTTTTTGTGATTTCTCAAACATGGAGTTCATGTATATGAGTGGTGATGGGATGTGCAGGGCAAGAGAGGACTCATAAAAATTGGCTATATCTGAAGAAATCCTTTGTCATCCGCCTACCCCCCGACTCCCATTTGGCTAAATTGCCAAATAGTAACAATGACTAGGATATAAACAAAGTTAAGAGAATGATCTTTTTTGGTCAAGGCCTTGTGCTTAATAGTAATGAACACATAGAGAAGGGAAAAATAATTGTAAGGCTGATCATGTAGACTAAGCTTGTTAAATGAAAACAATACATTCTACAACTGAGAATCACACAAAAGAAAATCTCTGCTTTAGTTGGACAACTTAATATGAATTCCTTTTAGTGTTTACCACATTTAATTAGCCTTAGCTCCATTTCATAGGCAATATTTAATTATTAGTATTTTTTATTTACCTTTTTAAAATATTATCATCTTACCTCGAGTGCAATTATCCATGCCAGTCTAGTAGGAATAAATTTGCTCACGAGTTACTGCAAGATAAACACTGCTTAGAAACCATAACTTGTCTATTGTATTTGTCTAGTTAATAAAGGGAGGCATTTTATTTTCCCCCCGTGACCACTTGTACTTTGTTCAGTAATTAAGGAAGTAAGCTCCTACATTTCAGCCTTTCTATAACCTCTTCAGGTCTGTCTGGGATGCCAGAGCCGGTTGTATTCTGGTGTTGGGTAGTTATGGAAAAGCCTGGGATGAAACCGGAGAGGATTCTAATAGTAACACCTTAAATTAGTATCAATAATTTGATCAATATAAAATATATCAAATACGTTCTGCCTGAGAATAATCTGCAAGCTCCTTTTCAGCCTGTATGTTTCAGAGTTTTCAGAAATAGCTCTTCAGCTGCAATGGAATGCTTTAAAAAATACGTGTCATCTCTGTATATTTTTATGTGTACACTTGCTCATAGGAGAAGCTGCATTTTTGCTGTCAGATGAGGGTTTGAATCCTGGCTCTACCACTAATTAGTTGCATGATCTTGGGCAAATTACTTAGCCTCTTTAAGATTTTGCTTTCTCATCTATAGAATGAAAATAGCAATATTGCTTACTTCATAGTATTAATGTGAGGATGAAATGAGGCAATGTATAAGAGGCATTATATGGCGCTAAGTACATAATAAGAATTCAATAAATATTTTAATTATTTATTGTTAAAGTATATTTATATATAGACTGTGTGTTGGGTTATAAAGTTGTGATGCTGATTTTTGGATGAAGTTCATGAAATCATTCTGCTCACTTTCTTTTTCATTTATCAGTACAAAGCACAGTTACAAGCAATGCTCATGAAGTACACTTTCTTGTTTTGTTCTAATCATGCTTCAAGTCTCCACCCAGATGTTTCCTCTTCATGGAAGCTTCTCCTCACTCCACTCCATCCAGCTGGACCCTTTTATTCTGTGTGGCACAGCACCCATCTCCACGAAGGCTTGGTCATTATATGTGCATTATAATCATTGCTTTCCATGTCTTCTTCTCCAGAAGGTGAACTTCGTGTCCTGTTTATCTTGGCAGTCACACTGCCTTCTGCACATGTGGTCATAGCAAGAGATCAGTAAAGGTTTCTTCAATAAATAAATGAAATAGAAAACACTGTTGTTTACATATGTAAACAAATAGTGATCTTTTTTCAATGATGTCCTTCCTTATATTATTTTCCCCTTATATTACCTTTAACCATGTTTTTGGTTTTTATTCAAGTCATCTTCAGAACTTGTGATACATCATGCAGCATTTAGGAAAATTTCATGTCATTTTACTTAATCCCGCAGGATCCCGTGATGTAGCTACTTAGCTGGGTGGGGAAGCAACCTGTTCTGAAACCATTACATTTTTAACTGTTTTATGTATGTTGACTTGCCAGTTGTTAAGGCTAAAATGAAAAGAGACTAGAGGAAGTGACATGAAAGTGAAATTGTCATCCAGGGACAGCATTGTTTATGGAGTCTGATTGCTGCTTACCAGTAGCACAGGTGCCAAAACTCCAAATCTGACCCATGAACAGATTTGCTACCTCAGGGCAAAATCCAGCTATATCCCTTCCTGGCTCTAGGGCTAGGTTTGGTTAGTTTGCTTATCAACATCTAAGGCTCTGAGTGATAGTGTACTTGCTCAGGATTGCACACGCAGCATGGGATGCTTGTGATTCAAGCCAAGGCTTTTCTGACTCTAGTCAGAATGCAAGCTTTCTCTGCATAACATATTCAAGGTTGGAGTTACCACTTCATTTGCTGGTGGGGTCAGTTTGACCACCCCCTGCGTGCCTGACTGGCCACTGTCTGAAGAACCCATATAATGCTGATGCGTCACCAAGCCTGACCCCAGGCGACACAGCCCTGCAGAGAGAAGCTCTACTATCTTGAGTTGGAAGGTCAGCAGGGGGCAGAAGCAGGGTTGGGTAAAGGGGCAGCAGTTGCAGAGCTGCCAGAGGTGCTGACCTAAAAAGGGGCAAACGTGTCTGGAATAAATTAGCAAAATATAATATTTTCTCTCTTGTCAAAATACACAATAAACCCTGTGTGTGTTTATTTGTGTATACATATATATGTGTGTGTTTATCATGATCTATCTCCTCAGATGCATATACAATAACAGTGACTTAAAGTCTACAGACTTAAAAATTCTGAAACTAAAAAGGCACGCTTAATGCCATTTACCAGGAATCAGAGTTCTATGTTATTATCTAAATTTCAAACCCTTAAATATATATCCTTAGAAGTTTCCTAGTTTTCACCTTCCAAACAAACTTAAAAAGTGGAGAGAGAACAAGTATTACACAAAAGTGGGAAATGTTTCCCGCCCCACCTCTGTTTTTTCCTAGCTATTGTCTGCTTTGGCTGTGGTAGTAAATTAGTAAGTAAATATATTTCTTTATATAATTTTATTAATTTAAATGAGTTTCTCCTGCTTCCACCAAACAACTAAATAATTGGCCGCTTGGCACTTTATCCCTGGCACGTATGCTTTTCGTGGTGTTGAATGTGGCCGGTGTTAAGCCTTCAGGATCAGGTTGATAACTTTTGTCAACACTATGGGCACACTACATCTTCTGCTCCTCTACCCTTCCCCCCCCCCATGCTCTATCGTACACTGCTCCCTTTTCTGATCCTTAATTTCTTATGAGCAACTCTACCCTTGTCTGATTGGGAGGGTTCCATCACAGGCACAAAGACATGGGAACACCCTGTGTCACTATGATGTCCCTGTATACACTTGGACTTCTTTGGTACTGTTATTTTATCAAATTCTGCATATACCTTCAAACTTAATAAGATATATGCTTTTCTTCTGGCCAGAATATTGAAGCTTATTCCTTAGCCTAGAGGCTGTCATACAGAGTGAAGTAAGTCAGAAAGAGAAAAACAAATCCCGTATGCTAACACATATGTATGGAATCTAAAAAAAAAAAAAATAGTGGAATCTAAAACAACAAAAAAAGTGGTTCTGAGGAACCTAGGGGCAGGACAGGAATAAAGACGCAGACGTAGAGAATGGCCTTGAGGACACGGGGAGGGGGAAGGGTAAGCTGGGATGAAGTGAGAGAATGGCATGGACTTATATACACTACCAAATGTAAAATAGATAGCTAGTGGGAAGCAGCCGCATAGCACAGGGAGATCAGCTCGGTGCTTTGTGTCCACCTAGAGGGGTGGGATAGGGAGGGTGGGAGGGAGATGCAAGAGGGACGAGATATGGGGATATATGTATGCATATGGCTGATTCACTTTGTTATACAGCAGAAGCTAACACACCATTGTAAAGCACTTATACTCCAATGAAGATGTTAAAAGAACAAAACAAAACAAAAAACTTACATTCCACCTACAAGTAATTAAACATAGAACATTTTATCTTCACAAAGGACCTGAAGGGTCTTTCCCCCAGTATAAATGTCAGCATGCTATTGATGCTGAAGTCTCTGGAAAACCTAGCATCTTATAAAATGTGGCCCAAATTAGGTCATTACTTGAGCCCTCTCTGTTCCAAATAATATATGAAACCAAGAAAAAGGAATTACTTGTTTTAACCATAGGTAAGCCTTTAATGTGTGTACACATGGATTTGAAAGATTAACCTCTCTGAAAGTTAAAAAACAAACAAACAAAAAAAACCCCTAAGGGTAACTGATGAGATATCTCAACTACAGGGAGAAAAAAAAAATGCTTAAGGATAGATTTTATGTAATTTATATAACTTTGATTATTTGTACTTTAGATTTCCTTAACTAACTCACTAAGAACAGTTGAAAACACCCTCTCTTTTCCAGAGAAAATTTCTTAGTTTGTGGAAGGGCTTGATCTCTAACATATTGTAGGTGACACTTTGTGTGACAGCAAAAATATGTGAAACTCTTTATTCGTACACTATATTTTGAAAATTAGTTGTAAATAAGGAATGATGATTCCTCAGCTGCTGTTTTACTTTTATAGAGATAATATTAATGGCTATCATATTAAGAGCTAAAGTGCAATACTCTGCGCTTAGCAATAAGGTTACCTTTTTGCTTTTATTTAGTACGCCCTCATTTAACATTCAGTCACCTCTGTTATGGACTAGGCACAGGGAACACAAAGATGACTGAGGCATGGCCCATATGCTCAAATTGCTTATGAATCCAGTACAGGAAGGAAGAAAAATACCCAAATAACTACAACACGAGGCAGAGCTTCATAAGCACACTAGGAGAGTTACTGGGTTGTGGGCACGTTTGGAGCTCTGAGAGACCTTATATGTTTGGGAGGATTTGGGAAGGTTTCTTGGAGACGATGAACTTAGAACTAGGTCACAAAATATAGGTAGAACCTTGCCAGAGGCAGAAGGACAGAAAGAGATGGGAAGGTATGTCATTGCAGAGGAAATGGTAGGGACCAGTTGTGGAAAGGACACTTTGTGGGGTAGTGTCTGAAGCCCCAGGACATGTGCATTTGGCTAGAGTAAGAGAGGCACAGGAGAAGACTGGGAGAAATGTCTGAAATTATAGGTTGTTCCTGATCATGAAGGAACTTGACATCATGGTTAAGGAGTTTGGAATTTGTTCTGAGGGTATAATCACAAGAAGTGGCTACTCAGAAGAGGGGCAGGATTGGCCATGCCTCAGGGTAGTTCCTCTGGTAGTGTGTGCAGCTCTCCCATTGATGTTGGGATAAAGTCACAAATCCTTAATATAGTCTATGAGCCCCTGAGTTATCTAGCCCCTCTTCTGCCTCTCCAGCCTGCTCTCTCCAGGCCCGCACCAGGCCCACTCGGGTTCTTTTAGCCTGGGGGTGTGGTAAGCAAGCTGCTTCTTGCTTCTCCCACATCCCCTCCGTAACCAGTTAGTACTCACCTCTTCTTTCACAGCTTAGCTAAATGTCACATCCTCAGGGAAAACATCCCTGACCACCAAGCATCTTCCCTTTTTCTTTCTATTTATCACCTTATCTCATTAGTGGAATTAATAGTTACTGTGTCTCTCTGCCTGTTACAGATGAGAAATTCAAGCTCAGAGACGTTTTCTTCCCCTCCTCCCAACAGAAGAACAAAGAAGGAGGAGAACAAACTAGGGCTCTGAGAAGTATTTACCCCAGAATAAATAAAGAGAAACATTTCCTATACTTAGTTGATTTTATGCAATGACTTCCTGCTTGTAGTCCTTGAATTAGAAAATATCAATTTGTCCTCTTCCGTAGTGACTAACCGTTACGGGGCTTTATAATTTTCATATCCACATGAGTGTGATCTTTGTATCTCACTTGACCTCATAACAATCCTGGGAAGTGTGCAGAGCCGGTGTTACCCAGTTTTACAGATAGTGCAGTCCAGGGCAGAGAGGTGACTGGCCCAAGGGCATGGCTATTAAATGACAAACTCGGACTTTATCCCCTTCAACTTTGAATTCTGGTCTTTTTGATGGAGTCATTTTTTTCCTCTGAAATAGACTATTACGAAGAGATATTAATATAAGTGCAAAAAATGCTGTGTAATGTGTAGCATAAATATCCAGTATTCAATTAACGTATGGAGAAATGGCGGGAGAGCAGGGAGCTCACTAAAAGAACGGAATGGAGTCAGATTAGGGCATTGATGCACTTCCAACTTGTTAGAGAGCATTTCTTTAAGTCAATTTGAAAAATTGGCTAGGAAAAAGTATTTAAATCCTGCCTAAATGACCTCAATTTCTATTCCAATAAATTACTGGTCTTTTTTGCAATTAGTCATTCAGCTTGTCAACCATATGAGCAGAGGATTTATTTTCTGTTTCAGGCAGTTCTGTTGAGCAGATGGGCAGGCTGCCATGTTAGACCCTGGCTGTGCTTCCAGGTAATAGGGGTGGGGGTGCCGGTGGAGGGGAGGGACACAGAACCTGGGATTATCATCTGGAGAAATTTTCTTATTGTTCAGTCGGCTCTGAGATGATATTCAGGCTTTGTTCTAAAATCTCATTTTAGATGTGTGGTTTGGAAGTTGAGAGACTTTTTCCTATTGTTGTGTCTGGCTCAAGGCCAGCTGGGCAGAGGGGAAACCAGAATGTGTGCAGGTTTAGTCCTAGAAAGCATTGAGGGAGTGTTGCTTAGTTCATCATCTGCAAGGCGGGATCTTGAGCAGCAGCCAGATTTAATTACTTGGAGGTCCCTGGAAGGTGCTGTGATCTGAAGCAGGAGGGGAGCTGCAGATCAGAGCCTGGGGAAACAGAAACAGAAGACCAAAATGTAGGAAGAAGTGGACACGGAGTGATGATTGATCCTGCCAGAGGATGTTGCTCTTGCCCAGGATTAAGTCACTGGATTGTTGCAGACATATGCCTTCCTGCCCGCTGGGCAAGTGTCTATGGGCAACACAGTCAAGGTTTCAATTTGGCCTTTTATTTATTTAGATTTTTTTTAAGGTTTTTTTTTTTTTTTGATGTGGACCATTTTTAAAGTCTTTATTGAATTTGTTACAGTATTGCTTCTGTTGTTTTTATGTCTTGGTTTTTTGGCGGCGAGGCATGTGGGATCTTAGCTCCCCAACCAGGGATTGAACCCGCACCCCTTGCACTGGAAGGCGAAGTCTTAACCACTGGACTGCCAGGCCGCCTGGCTTTTCCTTTTAGATTAATGCAGTAACCTCCTAACAGGTCTCCCTGTTTCTACCCTTGCTTTGCTTCAGGAATATCTCAATATGACAGAGTGATTTTGTTAAAATATAAGTCATATCCTATTGTTTCTTTGTTCAAAACCCTTAGGTGACTTCCCTTTTTACTTAGAGTAAAAGCCAAAGTCCTTAAGATATTTACCCTCCTGGTGCTTACTTACAGGATCTTATCATCCATTGTTGCTCTTACCTCACTCACCGGATCTGACCCTACTGGCATCTTTGCAGCTACTCAGATGCACCAGACATATTCCCACTCCAGGGCCTTTGCACTTGCTCTTCTCTGTTCTTAGATCCTCTTCTGCCCTGCATGAGTCTCTTCTTTATTACCTTCAAACCTTTGTCAGCAATTGCCTTATCAGAGAGTCCTTTCCCAACTACCTTTTTAAAAGTGCACTTCTTGCCTCACCATCTTCCTTCCATGCTTTATTTTTCTAACATACCATATCCTTTACTTAATGAGTTTATTGTCTTGCTCCTCCCTAATATAAAGTTCCATTAGGGAAGGGATTTTTTTCTGTTTTTAAAAGTTTTAATTTGTTAACTCTTGTATCCCCAGTGCCTAGAACTATGCCAGACATATAGTAGGCATTCAGTTACTATTCAATAAATAAATAACCTTATGTTGGGCTGGGTTCTCTATTTTTTTTTTCATCCATCCAGCCACCCATCCAATCATTTATGACCCAGTCACTCATCACTTCCTCTGATACTGCTTTCCCCTCTGTTCATTATTCTCCAATTTCACTTACTTTCTCTTTGCTTCCTAATCAGTCCAAATTGGTTCCCTTCTGAAAGCCTTTGCACTTGCTCTTCCTTTTACCTGGAAAGCTTTTCCTCCAGATCATCTCATGTCACTCAGATCTCAGCTCAAATGTCACCTCCTTAGAGATGTCTTTGCTGACCACCCTGCCTAAATCCTCCCCTGTCCCCCATCCCAATAACTCCATTCACTGTCTTGTTACCCTATTTTGGTATTATGTTTGGGATTAAATATGACCATTTAAAATTATCTTGTTTATATATTTGTTTGTTTGTTTACTCTTTCTGTCTTGCCTCCTGGTAGAATGTAAGTTCCATTAGAGCAAAGATCCTGCTGGTTTTGTTTCCCATTGTATACCCAGTATCTAGACCAAAGCCTGGAGCATGTTGGATGCTGAATAAATATTTGTTGGTTGTATGATTAAGATTACATTTCCTGGAGTTAAAACTATCTGTATTGAAATCCCAGCTTCACCACTGACTATCCCTATGGCTTGGGGACAGTGTTTGACTTTCCTATGCCTAAGTTTCTTATCTGTATATGGGTATGGTAATAGTAAATCTCTCATGTGATTATTGTGGGGATCAGTGATAATGATAATAATAATAATAATAATAGTGATAGCTACCATTATTGGTCAGTTACTGTAGACCAAGCACTGTTTTAAACTCTACCTATATTTAATTATTTAATCCTCCTCATAACTCTATGAAGTGGGCACTATTTTAATTCCCATATTTCACATGACTCAAGTTTTAGAAAGGCAAATAACATGTAGTTACAAATAGGTGGAAAAGGGATTGAAGCCAAGCAAGTTTGGCTCAGATCCTGTGCTTTTACATGGGCTCGGGACATAGTAATCATTCAGTAAATGTCAGCCATTATTATTATTAACTACACATTTGTAAATGAATACACAGTAAATCCTGTTATTTTCCCAAAGATATCAGCTGCAAAACTGGCAGCTTCATATTAAATTCCAGTAAAAGCAAGAGGAAATTCACACTGATGTTAGACTGTAACTCAAAAATACAAATCCTTTTGTTACATAGGGAGTAATCAAAATACATAAAAAGGAATATATTTTATTTAATTTGAGCATTAAATTTATTGAAGATATAACATGTGCTATATTATACTGGCAACTGACATCTGTTAAAACAAGCTTCCAGAATGTCAGTTTGGCTTAGGTAATTTTGTGAAAGAGGTTCAATATCTGTGTTCTGGATAATTCCCCAAAGAAAATATCTTGGCAAACCACAACATACAGGCTTTCAAACTTGCTTTTGAATAGTTAAAACTGAGCTCCAGGTCTTCAAATGTCAAAGGAATACTGTGGGGTTTTTTTGTTTGTTTTCTACTTTGTAATTTTCATTATGGACATTTGTATACATGTCAATATTTACTAAGCTGCAATAATTTTTGAGAACAGGTATTATATGTTTTCATTTTTTCACACTATATTTATGCCAGCACCTTGCATTTTTTGTAGGGAGTTAAAAACTTTTACCACTCATAGATAACCATTGTTAACTTGTGCATATTTTGATTTTATATTTCATATTCAGGGAAACTTTTTCCTGGAGTTAGATGATGACGTTGAGTGATTAAGTGTATATACACGTCAACTCTGGTTTATAGGAGATACAGCATCTCTGTTCAAATGGAAGATTTGTGTTTAGACCTTCTGTAAGGGTAGTGGGTGCACCCAGTGGAGGCATTTAGATAATAATAGGATTTCAGAGCTGGAAAGAACATTGGGACCCTATAATCTAATTTCTTCCTTTTATAGATGTGGAAACTGAAAACCAGGGAGAATAAGTGACTTGTCTAAAAGAACACAGCTAGTTAGTACTAGAACTAGAGCTAGGACACAGGTGTTCTAATTCCTGTTTTAATGCATTGTCAGAGGGAAGAAATAATATGCTCCAGGAATTTTGCTTTCCTATTGTAGACAGTTACCCACCATTTTGCCACTCTTAGACAACCATTGTTAATTTATGGATGTTTGGTTTTTGTGTTTCATGTAGTATATGTGTGTACATGTATGTGTGTATAAAATATACAATTGTATATAGTATAGTTTATATGTAAACGTATATTACATATTAATATATATCAATACAGGCCTTTATTATTATATGTAATAAATAACATATTCTATAGTTTTATATACATATAATTAACATTTTCTTATTTGGGATCATATGAAACTTTTTTTTTCTTCAGAAAATAAGCCTTTATTTGACACTTCTCTTACACAGCAGGAGTTGAGCAGGATTGCTTCTCCTCTTGCTTTATGTGAAGAAGTTCAGCCTCAAGATCACCTGCAGACTTGATGGTTTGGTGACAGTTGCTGCATTGTTTCACCTGAACTATGAAACATTATTTTAAAATTTAAAAATGTGTTGGAGAATGTTCTCTCTTTTCTTATCCTTGAATTTTTTTAACTTTAGAATTACTTCACTATTTGGTAAAACTCACTTTGTCTGGGCATAATGATTTTGGGGATTAAATTTAATTCATTTAAACTATGAATTCACTTTCTTACGAGTAGAGGTTTACTTAGTATTTCTGTTTCTTCTTCTTCTTTTTTTTTTGGCGGCATGCGGGCCTCTCACTGTTGTGGCCTCTCCCGTTGCGGAGCACAGGCTCCGGACGCGCAGGCTCAGTGGCCATGGCTCACGGGACCAGCTCACGGGCCCAGCCGCTCCGCGGCATGCGGGATCCTCCCGGACCGGGGCACGAACCCGTGTCCCCTGCATTGGCAGGCGGACTCTCAGCCACTGCGCCACCAGGGAAGCCCCTGTTTCTTCTTGAATCATTTTTGATATGTGATAGTTTCCAAATATATTGGCATAAATTTGTTCATAATATTCTAGAATTGAAATGTTTTGTCTTTAGTTTTGTCCCGTTTTCATTCTTAATATCTTTAAGTTTTTTGTCTTCTTTATCTTTACTTTTCAATCAAGCTTATCAGATGAAAGTCAGTATTATCAGATATTTCAAAGAACCAGCTCTGGTGGACACACACCTGTGCCACCCAGATCGTTCTCTTAGGATGTCCTTTTTGCCCCAGCTGCTGGAAGTGCTTTCACCTACAGGGAACCTAAACTACAGGGAACCACCTAGTCCAAGGCCACACCCTTATCATGGGGCAGCTCACGTGCAAAGACTGACTGAGGCAGGAGTATAAAGGCCAGTTATTTTGGTCCAGTGGGACAATTTTAATGGGTGAGTTCAGCCTCAGAGCCCCCCATAGAGTCTGCTGAAGTTCTCTGGCTTGCATTGCAAACCATCTTCCCCCTCGGTTTCCTCTTCCTCTCTTCTACAGGTGTTAATCCCAAGAACAAGTCCTAATAAACATCCTGAATGCTAAACTCTGTCTCAGAAACCCCTTGCTGAAGGACACAAACGTCAGCATTTGGTCCCAGGAGGAGGCCAAGAAACTGGCAATAAGATGGAGTTTTGGAGTTGTATCATTCACTGCCCAGTTGGTAGCAAGGATCTCATCACTTGGTGGCAGGAAGAACACAGACAGCGCCTGGCAAAAGGTGATGGTCCAGTCATGAAAACTTCCATTGGTGGTGATTTGGGATATTTTCTAGAAGCAGTGCCTTAACTAATGTGAAGCATTAGGCATTTGTAAACCATGATGGAAATAGTAAGTAAAAGGACAGTGGGATTAGATAGCTGTTTCTATGCTCTGTTCTAGGAAAAGATGATGAAAGACTGAAAATGAGTAGCAGGCAATTAAAAGCCAAATATGAAAGACTGAGGGCCCCTTTGGGAGTCTTTAAATAGGACTGTATCTCTTGTAATGGGAGGGAGAGAGAGCTGAGGACCAGGGGCTCCATCAAAGAGTATTTGAGCTCCAAAGTGGTTAAACCTCTTACCAAGGCACGTCTGCTACACCAAGGTCAGGGCCCCAGGTGGGAAAGAATGAGTAAAGATAATAGAAAAAAGAGCAAGAACCACATTAAAGGATAGACTGAACAAACAGGTAGTCAATTGTAGGGAAAGTGTTATAGAGATGTAGCCAGTTAATCAGTCAAAGTATGTTAGTTTTGTGGCTTTGTGAGGTTTTTAATTTGTTGTGATTTCTTTTTTTTTGAATTTATAAGTTGTTGTGATTTCTTTTCTCCACCTAAGTAAATACTCACTTTGTACTAAAAAAAAAAAGAGCAAGAGGCTGAACGTGTAATTTCATAGAACAGGAAACAAGAACTGCTCTTAAATCTGTGTAAAACTCACTAGTAATCAGAGAAATGCAAGTTAAAACCACAACTAGATGACATATTTTATATTTTAAATGGACGGCAGTTTGGAGACATAAAGAGACTTTAGTCTATAGCAATGCAAACAAATCAAAATGGACTATTATTCATTTCTGACTTCGAGTCCTTTGGCACAACTAGCATATGGATTTCTCATTGGTTCACTTCACAAGGTCCACTTGCTATTTATGTTGTTCTGCTCTCTCTTCTATGCTTTTTATTACCACCTACATTTCTGTTTGTTTCTAAGGCAGAGAAGATTAGCATTCTCAATATATTTTTCCAACTCTTCCTCTCAAGGTCTATTCTTGTTTGGGCAAGCTTTATAGAACACTTTCCTCATCAGAAATACTTCTCTCCTTAAGAGAAAGCTGATATTAGCCACGCATTCATCAATATTAACTCAAATGTCACCTCTTTTGGTAAGTCTTCTCTTATCTTCCTAGGCAATTTATATCTCATTCCACTGTGTGCCCATAGCTTATAGCACTTATTACACCATAATTATTTTCTTTCGTTTTTGTCTTTCCCATTTAACTTGTGAGCATTGCTAGGGAGGAAAGAAATCTTATTTTTTATAAAACCAATTGTTATTTATGCCTAGTCCAGAGTGAGTATCAACTGATGATTATTGAATGAATGCATGCCTGCAGGATCCAAGCAGTATCTTGAAACAATTAGAGGGCCCACAGAATTGGCCTGATTCCTTTTCTCAAAGCTTAGAGTTCCTCAAATTTATGGCTGACTCAGGTAGGAAGTCTTGCCTGTTCTTTTTGTCCTTTAGCCCACTTGTATTATTTAATAAACATAGGTGTCAGCAACTTTATATGTGTTATTTCACACCATCCTTAAAACAGTCCAGCTGTGGGATATTAGTATCCCTATTTTAAAGATGTCAAAGTTGAGGCTAAGTAACTTGCTCAAGATTATGTAGTTACAGAACGTTAGAACCAGGATTCAAACCCAAGCTTGTCTCTAAAGCTCAGGCTCATTCCACTGCATCACATTCTTCACATGCCTGAGCTCTGAAACTTTGATGTGATCACTTGGCTTCTTTTGGAGAGTAGACTGAGGAATGAGGAGGCTCAGTTATGATACACCAAAGGGTTGGTGCCATGATGTTCAAGAGTTGCTGATGACTGCTGCTGTCAAGATGATCGGTGACCACTTTGAAGAAAGGCCAGGCTGCTGGATACCTCTTGGGTTAGCAGAACATTGCTTTTTCTTAAAATAACACAGCGAGCCTGGTTGTTTGAAGTGGTGCTTTGGTCTGTCTTTATAGCTTTCCTTCTGTCTGCCTTGCTTATGAGTTCTTACTCTCACCTACCATTCAGTGATACTTTACACATCCCATAGTGGCCAGTGCAACAGTGGGTCCCACCTACCTGGAGGATATTGGCAGCTTTTTTCACTTGCAAATGCTCCTGCTGTATTGACTGTACTGGAGGGGACCTTAACTAATGTTTCATGATGCTAATGAAGTTGTTCTTGCTTGAATGATTGGAGCTACACTACTGCAAGATTAATCTGACAGCCTTGGAAAATATAGTTGGGAGTTGGGGGATAGCAGTTAGACAAGCCAATTAGAACATTAAAACTGTCTGGGAGGAAAAGGATCAGATGCTCAACTAGAGTAGCAGTGGAGACGTAAAGTAAAAGGCAAATGCAAAAGACACTGGGGACATATCTGAGGTGATAGTTGAGGCAGTTCCAAATCTCCTAAGCATATAGAAGTCAGAGCATTGCTACTTCCTTATAGCTCTTTGGTCTCAAATTTGATAGACCATGCATTCAATTTATTCAACAAGTATTTGTTGAGCACATGATATATGCCAGGCATGCTATTAGAAGTTGTGAGACCTGCCCTCAAACATCTTACAATGTAGTAGGTTATATAGATAAAATGGTGAAATATGGTTCACTTGAATTGTGAGAATTGGGGAAAAGTTTTATGAAACTGTTGGCAGTTGAGATAGGTTTGATAGATGGATGTGGTTTTTAACAGGTGGTGATAGGGGAGAAGAGAGAAGGTATTCCAGAAGGAAAGAGATTGTATGGGGGGTGGGGGACACATGGCTCGCTGCCGCCATCTTAAATTGCAGTGTTGTGCGTGGCGCTTCTGCACATGTTCCGGAGCTGAGGTGTTGGTGCAGCCATTTTGCACCAAGAACTCTGGTCTGAAGGGCCAGGTGTGAGGTCTCTGCCTGCGGCCGCCTCTAAGCAAGTGAAACCAGACTAAGCACCAAGGAAAAGAAAAAAGGGTCCTTCGTCAGGAGGGAAGCATCATCCTCAAGGATAGGAGTCCTTGAATCTGGCATCAGAGTCATTTTGGAGAACTGGTTAAAAACACTGCCCCGTTTCTTCTGGACTCAGCCCCATTGGGAGGGATAATTACTCCAGCAACCTCACTCAATTCTGTTGCAGCTGTGTGCCTGACAGGGTCTTGGTGCTCCGGCCTGGTGTCAGGCCTGAGCCTCTGAGGTGGGAGAGCCGAGTTCAGGACATTGGACCACCAGAGACCTCCCGGCCCCATGTAATATCAGTTGGCAAGAGATCTCCCAGAGATCTCCGTCTCAACGCTATGACCCAGCTCCACCCAACGGTCAGCAAGCTCCAGTGCTGGATGCCCCATGCCAAACAACTAGCAAGACAGGAACACAACACCACCCATTAGCAGAGAGGCTGCCTAAAGTCATACTAAGTTCAAAGCACACCACTGGACGTGGCCCTGCCCGCCAGAAAGACAAGATCCAGCCCCACCCACCAGAACACAGGCACCAGTCCCCTCTACCAGGAAGCCTACACAAGCCACTGAACCAACCTAACACACTGGGGGCAGACACCAAAAACAATGGAAACTACAAACCTGCAGCCTGCGAAAAGGACACCCCAAACACAGTAAGTTAAACAAAATGAGAAGACAGAGAAACACACAGCAGATGAAGGAGCAAGATAAAAACCCACCAGACCTAACAAATGAAGAGGAAATAGGCAGTCTACCTGAAAAAGAATTCAGAGTAATGATAGTAAAGGTGATCCAAAATCTCAGAAATAGAATGGAGAAAATACAAGAAACATTTAACAAGGACCTAGAAGAACTAAAGAGCAAACAAACAATGATGAACAACACAATAACTGAAATTTAAAATTCTCTAGAGATTGTATGGGGGTAAAAGAGGTGTCAGATTTGGAGTAAAGGAGTCCACAGGAGATAAAACTAGAATCTGGGCTTTAGCCATATTTGTAGGGTAAGGAATTTTATTCCACTTAGTAATAGAGACCCATTGAAGAGTTTTATGCTAAATGCCATAATGTGAACTTAATTTTAGGGAATCAGACTCTGACAAACGTGAAGTGACAAGCTATTAGAAAAAGAATACTGGGGCTTCCCCGGTGGTGCAGTGGTTGAGAATCTGCCTGCCAGTGCAGGGGACATGGGTTTGAACCCTATCTGGGAAGATCCCACATGCCGCAGAGCAGCTAAACTCATGCGCCACAACTACTGAGCCTGTGCTCTAGAGCCAGTGTGCCACAACTACTGAGCCTGTGCTCTAGAGCCTGTGAGCCACCACTACTGAAGCCCACTCACATAGAGCCCATGCTCTGCAACAAGAGAAACCACTGCAATGAGAAGTCTGTGCACTGCAATGAAGAGTAGCCCCCAGTTGCTGCAACTAGAGAAAAGCCCGTGCGCAGCAATGAAGACCCAACGCAGCCAAAATAAAATAAATAAATACATTAATTAATTAATTAATTAAAAAACAGAAAAAGCAAAAGAATATTGAACTTAAGAGGTGGTATACTTGAGTTCTTGGTCTAACTCTTTTATTTACTAGGTAAGCTGCCTTAGACTGGTCATTTAGTTTTTCTGAATTAAGATTTCTTCATGAACAAGGGCAGATAATAATCTCTGAGTTCCTCAACCATTGTTGTGAGCACCAAATGAGAAGTGGGTGAAAATATTTAATAATCAAGTAAGACTCAATCAGACTATTTACAAAGTTGGGAATAGGGTTATGATTTTAGAGAATATGATCACTGTTTGAGGTGATAAAGAATAAGGAGAGTATCTACAAAAAAAGAAAATTACAGACCAATATAACTGATGAATACAGATGCAAAAATCCTCAACAAAATACAAGCAAACAGAATCGAACAACACATTAAAAGGATCATACACCATGATCAAGTGGGATTTATCCCAGAGATGTGGGGATTCTTCAGTATACGCAAATCAATCAATGTGGTACACGATATTAACAAACTGAAGGATAAAAACCATATGATGATCTCAATAGATGCAGAAAAAGCTTTTGACAAAATTCAACACCCATTTATGATAAAAACACTCCACAAAGTGGGCATAGAGGGAACCTACATCAACATAATAAAGGCCATATATGACAAACCCACAGCAAACATCATTCTCAATGGTGAAAAACTGAAATCATTTCCTCTAAGATCAGGAACAAGACAAGGATGTCCACACTCACCACTATTATTCAACATAGTTTTGGAAGTCCTAGCCACAGCAATCAGAGAAGAATAAGAAACAAAAGGAATCCAAATTGGAAAAGAAGAAGTAAAACTGTCACTGTTTGCAGATGACATGATACTATACATAGAGAATCCTAAAGATGCCATCAGAAACTACTGGAGGTAATCAATGAATTTGGTAAAGTTTCAGGATACAAAATTAATGCACAGAAATCTCTTGCATTCCTATGTACTAACAATGAAAGATCAGAAAGATAAATTAAGGAAACAATCCATTCACCATTGCAACAAAAAGAGTAAAATACCTAGGAATAAACCTACCTAAGGAGGTAAAAGACCTGTACTCAGAAAACTATAAGACACTGATGAAAGAAATCAAAGATGACACAAATAGATGGAGAGATATATCATGTTCTTGCATTGGAAGAATCAATATTGTGAAAATGACTGTGACTATGCTACCCAAAGCAATCTACAGATTCAATGCAATCCCTATGAAATCACCAGTGGCATTTTTCACAGAACTAGAACAAAAAATCTTAAAATTTGTATGGAGACACAAAAGACCCCGAATAACCAAAGCAGTATTGAGGGAAAAAAACAGAGCTGGAGGAATCAGACACCCTGACTTCAGACTATACTACAAGCCTACAGTAATCAAGACAATATGGTACTGGCACAAAAACAGAAATATACATCAATGGAACAGGATAGAAAGCCCAGAGATAAACCCACACACCTATGGTCAACTAATCTATGACAAAGGAGGCAAGGATATACAGTGGAGAAAAGACAGCCTCTTCAATAAGTGGTGCTGGGAAAACTGGACAGCTACATGTAAAAGAATGAATAGAACACTCCCTAACACCATACACAAAAATAAATTCAAAATGGATTAGAGACCTAAATGTAAGACCGGACACTATAAAACTCTTAGAGGAAAACATAGGAAGAACACTCTTTGACATAAATCACAGCAAGATTTTGTTTGATCCACCTCCTAGAGTAATGGAAATAAAAATAAAAATAAACAAATGGGACCTAATGAAACTTAAAAGCTTTTGCACAGCAAAGGAAACTACAAACAAGATGAAAAGACAACCCTCAGAATGGGAGAAAATGTTTGCAAACGAATCAACAGACAAAGGATTAATCTCCAAAATGTATAATCAGCTCATGCAGCTCAATAACAAAAAAAAAAACAACCCAATCCAAAAATGGGCGGAAGACCTAAATAGACATTTCTCCAAAGAAGACATACAGATGGCCAAGAGGCACATGAAAAGCTGTTCAACATCACTAATTATTAGAGAAATGCAAATCAAAACTACAATGAGGTATCACCTCACACTGGTTAGAATGGGCATCATCAGAAAATCTACAAACAACAAATGCTGGAAAGGGTGTGGAGAAAAGGGAACCCTCTTGCACTATTGGTGGGAATGTAAATTGATACAGCCACTATGGAGAACAGTATGGAGGTTCCTTAAAAAACTACAAATAGAACTACCATATGACCCAGCAATCCCACTACTGGGCATATACCCTGAGAAAACCAAAATTCAAAAAGAGTCATGTACCAAAATGTTCATTGCAGCTCTATTTACAATAGCCCAGAGATGGAAACAACCTAAGTGCCCATCATCAGATGAATGGATAAAGAAGATGTGGCACATATATACAATGGAATAATACTCAGCCATAAAAAGAAACGAAATCGAGCTATTTGTAATGAGGTGGATAGACCTAGAGTCTGTCATACAGAGTGAAGTAAGTCAGAAAGAAAAAGACAAATACCATATGCTAACACATATATATGGAATTTAAGAAAAAAAAATGTCATGAAGAACCTAGGGGTAAGACAGGAATAAAGACACAGACCTACTGGAGAACGGACTTGAGGATATGGGGATGGGGAAGGGTGAGCTGTGACAGGGCGAGAGAGAGTCATGGACATATACACACTAACAAACGTAAAGTAGATAGCTAGTGGGAAGCAGCTGCATGGCACAGGGATATTGGCTCGGTGCTTTGTGACCGCCTGGAGGGGTGGGATAGGGAGGGTGGGAGGGAGGGAGACGCAAGAGGGAAGAGATGGGAACATATGTATATGTATAACTGATTCACTTTGTTATAAAGCAGAAACTAACACACCATTGTAAAGCAATTATACCCCAATAAAGATGTTAAAAAAAAAAAAAGAACTAAAAATAGAATTACCATATGATCCAGCAATCCCACTACTGGGCATATACCCAGAGAAAGCCATAATTCAGAAAGACACATGCACTCCAGTGTTCATTGCAGCACTATTTACAATAGCCAGGTCATGGAGGCAACCTAAATGCCCATCGACAGATGAATGGATAAAGAAGATGTGGTACATATATAGAATGGAATATTACTCAGACATAAAAAGGAACAAAACTGGGTCATTTGTGGAAACATGGATGGATATAGAGACTGTCATACAGAGTGAAGTAAGTCAGAAAGAGGAAAACAATTATCGTATATTAACGCATATATGTGGAACCTAGAAAAATGGTTTGCAGGGCAGAAATAGAGACACAGATGTAGAGAACAAACATGGACACCAAGGGGGGAAAGTGGTGGGTGGAGGGTGGTGGGATGAACTGGGAGATTGGGATTGACATATATACACTAATATGTATAAAATAGATAACTAATAAGAACCTGCTGTATAAAAAATAAATAAAATTCAAAAGAAAAAAAGAATAAGGAGAGTATCTACTGAAGTGAAAGTATAGGAAATGGGAGCAAACAATTTAAAAATAATGACTAACACCTTCAAAGTACTTACTAAAAGATATTCTTCCAAGAACTTTGTATACATTAATCCAACAATCTCCCGAGGTAGGAGCTATTATCATCTTTACAGTAAGGTTAAAAATGTTGCCCAAGTTCATTCCACTGAAAATGGCTGAGATTTGAACCCAGGCAGGTTGACTGTAGAACTTCTATTTTCACTGTTATAATACTAACCTTCAACGTTGTAGAGGAAGCTTTGGTTAGCTTAGAGTTTCTGTATTAGTTTTGCTGTTGACACTTGCATAGGTAGGAAGATACTGAATAATGATTCAGTGTTTAGATCTGGAATCAGACAGTATGGGTTTACATTCCAGCCCAGCTAGATTTCTTAGCTCTCTGGTCCTTGGTTTTTCCACCTATAAAATGGGGATTCATTTAATGCTTAACTTCTAGGGTTGTTGTGAAAATGATTACAGGTGATCTCGTGAAGCACCTGGTATAAAATAATTATTTTTTAAATTCTGAACCTGCTTCTCAAAGCATTACTCCATTCAGGGTTATGCTCCCTGGTTGATCTTTTTGTTGTCTTTGTGCGTTCCAGTTCCACAGCATCCTTAACAGCTGAGTTTTATCGAGAGCTGCACTGTTCAGTAAAAGCACCACACTGCTTTTGAAGCACGATCCTCTTTGATTTATTGTGTGACTTTCGGTTGTGCACTTAACCTTTGTGGGTTTCAGGTGACTCCTCTAGGAAATGTTACTTACTCTTCCACAGAAAACTCAGTTCGATGAAGTGGAGTCAAGGTGGTTTAATCCTGGATGAGAACCGTGTCAGAAGGGTTATGAAAGTGGTAGGAGACTTTGATTCCAGCTAAGAGGGAATGACAGATGGATTGGTCTATCTCATTTAGGGTTTCAGGCCTACGGGGAAAAAGGTACTGGCTATGAGGGAAACGAGCACAGTGTATGGTTAGGAGCTTTGGGATCACGTAAACCTGAGTTTGAGTCCTAGTTTTGCGCTTACTTTGTGAGCCTGTGACTTAATCTCTCTGACCCTCAGTTACCTTTTTTTTTTTAAATCATAAGACTAATTATAATTTCATGAAGTAACTTTGAGGATTAAATGAGGTAAAGTATAGTGGGTCCAAAAAAGTGCTATAATTGATTTCCATGTCTAGGCTCTTGAATGAGGAAGGAACGTATCATCATGTTTCTTCACTTTTTCTGAATGACCCCAAAAGTCATAACTTTGTCCACTGAAATGGGAGACAAGTTTGAGAGCCCTTACTGTTCAAAGGTACCTAGAATCTCTGAGGCCATTCATCTTAATTTCAATTAAGAAAAGTTATTTGCAGAGATAGAGCAATTACCTCCTAACCAAGTGACCAAACAGTACCACTAATAGTGGGGGCACCCTGACATCATGGGTCTCCTGATGTGATGCAACAGTTCACGGAATTGCCTAGGAAGTGTTCTTGCTAAAAACGTTTAAGCTGAATCTAATGAAGTCTCTATAACTAACTTCAGTTTACATGAAATACAGAGGATAGAGGATCAAGATATATGACATTGTAAGGAAACAGTCCAGAATGTGGGACATTCTATAAGACAACTGGTTTGGACTCTTTAAAAAGTCAATGTCATAAGAAAAGGAAAGGCAGAGAGAGTATTTTAGCTTAAAAGAGATCACAGATTAACAATTAAATGCAAGGTATGGACTGAAACAGGGTCCTCAAGTGGAAAATAAAGGAAAACAAGAATAAAATACATTTTGGGACAATTGGTGAAATTTGAATAATTACAGATTGAATGTTGAGCAAAAAATGCTTGACATCCCACCTTCCCATCCCCCTCCCATCCCTCATTTTCCCTATCTCCCCCACCTCTGCCCCTATATTTTGAATCAGTCATTTAGTTGGTCTGTGACGGGACCAGGGCATCAGTAGCTAGTGAAACTTCAGCAGGTGATTTTAATGAGAACCATAGCCTTAAAATAACTCTTGCACCTGTGCACCAGGAGACACAAGATAGTTCATAGCAGCACTGCTTGTAATATCACAGAATGGAAACCACCCACATGCCTATCAACAGTAGAATGGATAAACTGTGCTGTTTATAACAAAGGACTATGATTGTTTTAATGCCTATGAATATCTGATAGTCAACTTTTTGGTCTCCTCAAGTTGAATTCCCAGTTTCCATTTTAATCTACCCTCTTCTGCCCCAGCTTTAGTTGTATATTATAATAAGGACATTCCTAGACATTGCCTTAGAAGCTGTCTTTACCTCTTTCTGCAGATTTCACTCACTGGTTATCAACTTCTCTAGGGTGAATTTTGCTATTCTGCTGAGGTATGTAATTCCCAGATTCCAGTTTGTGGTTTGTAGAGAACGGGAACTGGCTTGCTTCTTTAAAAGCCATTTGCAGTAGTCTGTCTGGAATTTAAAATTTTATGTCTTATTCCATCAGTCCATGTATTATTACCCCATCTGAATTTAGCTAACTGAACTAATGCATACTTAGCATTTCTCTCCACTCATACCTGTGCCTCCCTAATGAATTGGAAATTATGTTTTCACAGTGTGTACTGGGAAGGAAGACATGTCTGGAATGACTTTCTGAGGTGATATTTCCTCTCTCTTCCCTGTAAACTCCCACTTTGCTATTTTTATTACTATTTTTAAAAAGTTTTCCTACAGCTGATGGAAATATTATTTAATAAACTTATCAGGTTTGCGATTTCTCATAAACCCAAGTTCCCGGCATTCTCACCTTCGCTATTAATTAACTGGGCCTCTCTTAGTGAAAGTAACAGTGTTGTTTTATTTCTTACTGTTGAGATGTGTTAATGACTCATCAGCAGGGTATTAATGTTCATTTTCATCCAACAAGAACTGAAGATACACCTTTCACAGTTTATTAATTTTAAGGTTCCCTGGATTAAAATCATCTGTGAGGGTTAGACCCCTCTTAAAAATTGTAATGCACTTATTTGGTTTACGATATTTGGAGCCCATGTTTGTTTTGACAAAGGGAGGTATATTAGTGCATGAAGGTATGATGGTGTATGATCAAGGTAAACAACTTTGTGAGCTTACAAGATAATTCCAGAAGCTGTCACTAATTATAAATCTAAGATTCAGATACACTTACCTCTGTGAGGAAGGGATCTGTGGTAAGAACCTTTGGATTTCATTTTTAAAACATTACAGGTGATAATACTGTGGCCTAAAAGAGCATTGTCTTCATTTTCCTAAGGCTTATTTTGAGTACAGTGCCAAAACCTTTCAGTTAGTGGATGTATGAGTTTTTACTCTGTGATAAACCACCCTAACATTTAATGATTTAAAATGGCAATGCTTTCTTTCCTGCACAGTTCTGTGGGTGGCAGTTTGGGCTGGGCTGAGCTGGGTGCTTCTTTTGCTGGTCTCAAATGGAACTCACTCACATGTCATTGGTCAGTTACCAGGTTGGCTTGGGGCTGGTTGGTCTAGGAGAGACCTCAGATGGGATGGCTGGTCTTTGCTCCATGCTCTCTCACAGCGTCCAGGAGTCTACTTTGGGCTGCTTTACGTGTGGTGGTTACAAGGGACCTAGAGGCCTCAGGAGAGGGCAAGCCCAGAGACAAATGCACTTTTCAAGTCTCTGCTTGAATCATGTGTTTGGTTTTGTCTTATTGGCTAAAGCGAGTCCACAGCCAACTCCAGAATGTGTGTGTGTGTGTGTGTGTGTGTGTGTGTGTGTGTGTGTGTGTGTGTGTGTGTGTGTGTACACGCAGGAGGGAATTACTAAGGGCAGGGATACAGTGAGGTGTGAATGGATCAGGGCTACCACTACTATAATCCTCCAGAGTGAGGTAGAAGAAAGATTATTTGTCTAAATTACTATAGACCGACATTTCCCAAGTGGATCCTAAGACATATTCAGGGAAAATGTCTACATGGCATTGAAAGAGGAGTTCTGGAGTTAAGTCTGGGCAATATTGGATTAAGCAAAGTGAAAGAGGTTTCTTTATTGCAAGACTTCTTATAGTTGTTAATACGCTAACGTTCATTGTGAATCTTTAATAGTAGGTACAGAATTTCCCAAACTTAGTTGACTATAGAACTTTCTCTTTCCCCTCTCCTGCCACGGATCTTCTTTAGAGATATGTGTTCTTTAAAATATATTAAAAATACTACATCACCTTAGTGTATTTTTTGTTTTTAACCTATTTCCCTAGTATTAAAACAGTAGCAAGTAAATTTTGCTCTCAATTTTCTCAGGAAGAAAATGAAACAAAACAGTTAGGATTGAAGAATAGTTTTGTGATAAACCTGGTTGCATTCTCCATTGGTGTCTCAGGAATCCATTTGCATGCAATTTTACTATGATTAGATTTTGAATACAGAGACTTTTCTATAGTTTGAAGCTTTATTCTAACACTTTTCTCCTGATATCAACTAGGAGTCAAGATTCAGGAGTAAATAATCTCCATATTTAATCTTTGGGAGGAATTAGCAGTATGTTTTCCATCATTTAATCCAGCATATAGACAGTTTATTCCACTAGTGATGAAACAGGGAGAAAAACATGGATGTTGAAGTCTCCATTTAAATCTTGGGCTAGTCCCTCTCCAGCTGTATGGCTTTGACCATGTTTCTCAACTGCACTGAGATTCAGTTTCCTTAGATATAAAATGACTATGACAGTATTTAACTTTTAGTATTTAACTTTTTGAGGATTCAGTGAGATAATGTGAGTACAGTTTTTTTTAAATCACAGTCCTTGATTTAATATGGTCCTTGCTTAATATGGTAGAGATTGCTATTGCGGAAGGAATCTTGCTTTTGAGGAAGGGATGGGAAAAGCTTGGGGCCTTATTGTGGATTGGGTTCAGCCTAAAGCTCTGAATTTGCAGGATTATGATAGAGAGATTGTCTTTCTAGCCCTCAAGACAGGCCAAAGCTTGCTTTCACCCCAGGGCCTTTGAAATTTGTGCACCTTCTTCCTGAGATGATGCTCTTTCAAAGGCTTGTGCATGGCTTCATGCCATTTAAGTATCATTTCAAAAGTTGGATCCTCAGCCCTTTTCTGACCACACTAACAAAAGCAGCCCTTTCCTTCACTTAATTGCTCCCTCCCCAGTCTGAATCCCATTACACAACTGCTTTATCTTATAACACTTAGCACTTTCTGATATGACTCCATGCATTGATTTGTTTATACGTTTGTCTGCCCCTGTCCAGCTAGAAATTAACCTCCATGAGAGCAGAAACCTTATATGCGCAGGGCCTAGAACATGGTCTGGCCCATAGCATTGGCTCAGTAAATATTTGTGATTGGACATGGAATAAGAGAGCAGACAGAAAGTTCATCTTGTGGACTTGTCAGTGAAGGTGTCACAAGGGGCAGCCCTGGAGTTCAGCCGTCCTCCCTGTGGTTCTGGACCTTGACCACATGTGGCCTCTCCAGCTGACGGAGAGGAGATCTCTGATACACATCACATTACGCTGAGTGTCAGCTCCACCTGGAGCAAGTGGAGACCTCTATCTTTGTAGATCCAGGGACAGCAGAGATGGGGGGAGGCAACATGGAGGAATGTCCTACATTCCCCCGAGCAGACCAGGCTGTTTCATGGCTCAGTGCCTTCGCTCAGAAAGCAACCTCCTTTTTCTTTGCAAGGTGCAGCAAGCACCTACTTATCTTTTAAGACTCAGTCAAGCGTAAAGGAGCCTTTCCTGATTTTCCCTTCCATAGACAGAATTAGCTGCTCTCTTCCTTCATGTCTTCCCATGTTCTTCTGCACATGCTTCCCTAACATGTAACACCTTTTGCACTTTGGTGTGTGTATAGCTGTAGAGGATGTATACAGTTTTTATCTGGACAGCATCTGTTTCTCTTTTGTTTGGTAACAGCACCTTGAATTTTTGATTCATGTTCTCAGTTCATGTGGTTTAAGAAGACCTGGCCACTCTCCCTGCTTGGTGAGTAGTGGGGGATAAGTGGTCCACTGGCAATGCCATCTCCTTGACCACAGTGAATGGTTCAGAAGAAGATGCATATCACAAGCCTGATGAGCCAAGTTCAGTACTTTTGGTAGAATTATTGGAAAAGAGACTCTCCCTATCCACTGGTTTTGCAAGACTAGTTGGATATAAGCCTGGAGTGGCAGAAGGCGACTATGCCACCAGAAGTGTAGAAACTGACTGTAACAAATTAACATGGAAGAAAGCAGAGCTTTTGATGAAGAGAGACAAAATTTTATTGGATGTTTGAATATCTGAATCCAGAAGTGCCTGAAGCAACTGAACTTTCCAACGATGTAACCATTTCTTTTTGTTTGTGCGTTTAGGTCATTTGGGGTTGAAATTAGCCCCTTTTGTAATGTCAGTGTCCTGGCTAGTGCAATACTTTTTCTTCACCACCAGAGCCAGAGCTCCTTGAGAGCTGGGATGGTCTCTTTGTCATCTTGGCATCCCACTGTCTGCTCAGTGTCTGTCTCCTGACTTCGCTTGAGTGATTTAATGAATTAGTGAATGAGATTTAGTAGGCAACTGGTCACATCTTTAATGGCAAACTCAGGTTTTGGGATTTTTGTCATTCTTGGTTTTCTCAAATAAGTCACTGTGTCCTGGTCCCATGTCAGCAACTGGAAGTATTATTTTTTTTTCTTGCTTCTTTAAAATGTCCATTAGCTTGTTTCACTGTCATTTGATTCTTTCTCTTTGTGCTGAAGTGCAGGGGAAACAAATTCCCTTTAATTGAGGGTTCTTATTATGAGGATTTGCATTATTGCTTCTTTTTAACAAACACGATATTACAGAAACTGGTGATTAGTGTGATAGGAAGGAGTGTACATGCTATATGAGTCATTACATTCAACCCAACATGTTTAATGGTCTGTTATGCTGAGCAGAGAGCAGCAAGGAGCCTGCAGGGGGAAAGACAAGCCAAAAAGCTCAGAGACTCATTTTTTTCAAATTGTCTAACTTGCAAGCAGAGAGCTGTCACCATTCTCTGAACTGCAAATGAAGCAGCAACTCTGAGGACTTTCTTTTCTTCCTTTGACCAATGAGTGGGATGTGAGTTGAGCCATGTTGTTGAGGGATGTTCTGAAGTGATATGTTGAAGGTAGTGATGGTCGACTCTTGTGACCAGATAAATTCAGTGATGCATTAACATCTGATTTCATGCCTGGACAATGGAAAAGTAAGAGAGTTCGAGTTTATAAAGTCATAATGAAAACCCGCTGGGCTTGTTAAAAGGTTTGTTTTTAGCGGGGGGAATTAAAGTACAAAAGTATTGCACTGGGAGTCAGGAATCTTGGTTCTAGTTTTGGCTCAGCTTCTGTTTGGATGAAGCACTTCGGTCAAGATAGTTAACATAAACTAAGTTCAGCCTTGGTTTTCTCATCTGCCTAAAAGGCTTAGTAATTTCTATATCACAAGGTGATGTGAATATTGATAAAGGTTTGTGAAATGCAAGCAATGGCAAATGTAAGGAATTTGGTTATTGAGTAGTAGTATTATTGATAATAGTACTGTAGTTCCCATGAGCTGCCTAGAATTATAAAAGTATGTTCTCAGATGTTTTCCAGGAAAGTAAATGAAATTTCCCTCCACTACCACCCTTGGCACCTGCAGCCTATTCTTCACACTGAAGCCAAAGTGATCTTCAAAAAAAATTGAAATCTGCTGCTATCACTCCCAATGCTTGGTGGCCTCCAGTGGATTCCCTCCAGTGGGGAGGGACTAGAGGGAATCCTCCAGTCACTGTTAGGACTGCAGCCAATGTTCTCAACATGACTAACAAGACTGTATACCATCTGGCCCAATTTTACATCTCTCTTTTCATCTCACAACATCTTTTCTTTTGCTGTCTAGGTTCTACCTACATTGCCTTCTTTCAGGAGCTCAGTGTACTGTACTCCTTCTCATCTCAGAACCATTGTACATGCTGTTCCTTTACCCTAGAATCCTCTTCCCCCTCTATTTCTTAACTCTCACCTCATGTGGTAGGCTGAGTAACGACCTCTCCCCTGCCCCCAAAGATGTCCATGTGCTAAACTCCAGAAGCTGTGAATATGTCATCTTACATGGTAAAAGGGACTTTACAGATGTGATTAAAGATCTTGGGACGGAGAGATTACTCTCATTATCCAGGTGGAATCCAGTGTAATCACAAGGGTCCTTATAAGAGTGAAGAATGGGAATCACAGTGGTAACAGATGTGACTAGGGAGGCAAGAGGTTGGAGTGAATGTAAACAGTTACTATAGCATGAGGCAGTTTGCCAGTGGAGCACATGGGGAGAGCATCTGGGCCATTCTTGAGAATGCAGTCAGTGGAGACTTCTTACAGAAAATGACTCAAGTGGAGCTCTGATGTTTGCCTGAAGAGGTGGGGGCAGAGAATGTTCAAAGTTGCAGGGACAGCATGGGCATACATTCCTCAGGCAAAAGCTGTGAAGAGCACAGAATTCTGATGCGTGCAAATATTGATGCTTGAGAGTGGAGAAGAAATCAAGGGCCTTATGAGAAGTTTAGTGCTGTGAAAGGGGCTGTGGAAGGATTTTAAGCAGGGGAGAGAAAAGAGATTTTAATTATTGGGGGCAAGTGAGAGAAAAGGAGACAGTGGCTCTTTCAGTATTTGGCAAAGGGAAGACCTTGGTCTGAGAAGGGAAGTGGCAGTGAGAATGAAGCGAATTGACAGGTCCTGGCAATATTTAGGAGGTAGCCTCAGCAGGACTTGGACTGATAGGATATAGGGAGAGAGAGAGCCAAGGATTCCTCCTAGATTGTTAATTTGGAAAACTGAGGAGACTGTTGGTGATGCCATTGAGATAAGGAACAGGGGAGGAGGAATGCACTAAAAAGAAAAGTTATCTACTCAAAATGTCTGTAGTAAATAAGTACTTTTAAAAGAGGTTGCGGATTCAGCTTTAAGATAGACTAGCTAACCTGGAAGGTAGTTGGTAGCAGGGATTCTTGGTTGTGAATATGGTGTAGAGGGGTTAGATTCAGAGGACGGGATACTTCTGAGAAGGTTAAAATAGAATCAGGGTAATTATATCATGCATTTAAGTTTCCAAATTTATCTGCATTGTATTGGCTCAAGGAGATATAATTTCATAGTACACGTAAAACGTATCTTACATGTTTTAGCTGAACACAAACCCTGTAATGTTATGTAATTTCTACAGAAATAATATTGGAGACATAACATTTAAAATGAACAAGAAGATGTTGCTACTCTACCCTGAGCTGCTCAGTCCACTTCTCGAGTATTATATTTAGTTCTGGGTGCCACAGATGAACAATAACATGGATAATCTTGAGAATATTCACAGGAGAGTATAAAGGATGGTGAAGCAGTTTTAAGCCATTGATGGAAAGAGATTTTTTGAGTAATTGGGATGTTTGCTGCAAAGAGAGACTTTCTGTTTGTAAGGGTATTGGGGAAGATGCATAATTATACCAAGACTGTCATCTGAAAGAAGGATTAATCTTATTCTATATTACACCAAGGAATAGAAGTGGAATTAATAGAAAAAGTTGACGTGGTCAAGGGGTTGAGAAGTTTTGAATAGATTGTCTTGAATAGAGTTTTGTGGAAGATTTGAAATAAGTGTTGAATAGAGTGGCAGAGTTCTATCGCACATAAAGGAAGACGACCAGTGAAATAATTAGTTTTTACAAAGGTGAAAGAGGTTGCCTCAATTCAATACCCTTGGAGGTTCATAAGTGGAAGTTTATGTTCAGTATCCGAAGGCTCATTGGACTAAATGACTTGATGTCTCTTTTGTGCCTGAAGGCCACTAGTTATGTTGAGGATGAGGATCTGGGTATACCAGTCTGCTCAGGCAGGGGTTCTCAGGACTGGGGGCAGGGGTGAGGAAATAGCAACGGCTGCCAAGTCCATGCATCCACAACTCTTATCTTGTCTCTACTAGAAGACAAAGGGGAATGGGGTGGCAGTGTCCATAAATGTGTCTGCTTGCCATCTGTAGTTGAGCTGAGTGAACTATGACCATGTGCTGAATAGTTATGTGGGAGGAAGGATGATAGAGCTGAGCAACCTGGGGTGGATGAGTCCCAGGGATGGTCTTGATTGATCCCTCTCATCACTTAAAAAAATGGAGTATCCTGGAAACTTAATGATGGAAAGTACCTTACCTTAGAGGTCAGCTTCCCAGGTGACTTCTGATCCAGACTCTGCTGGGAATGACAGTGGCTTCCCAGAGGTAGGAGGTACTGAAATGATTCAGTATGATTGAAGAGTCTTGAATTTTAAAAATGCTGTTATGCTTTGGATAAAATTTCAGTATGTACACAATTAAAGTCAGTCAGGAAATACCTTTCCTGTTTTGTGGAATGTATGACACATATATAGACACAGTCCCTGTGTGCTTAGTAATACAAAAACATTTGCATCTTTAAATGTATTTGCTTGATTTGTATGGACTTTCCTTGGTTTCTGTCAGCCCCCTAAAATAATATTTTACCAGGAGAAACTGGGGAGCAGATGCAGAGATTTTTCTCCTCCCTGGACCCTGGAAACAATGCATTGTTCCACAAAAGACAGAATTGAATTTATTGTCTGTTGCTGAAGGGATCAGCCATTTCTTTCTAAGAACTGCCATGGTGACATATTTCCCCTCATTTATACTGGAAAATGGGACATTTCCTTGTAAGAGAGGTTGAAAACAATTGATCTGGAATTTTGAAAAAGGTGGAAAATGAACTAACCTCTCTCCCTCTCTCCCTCCCTCTCTTTCCCTTGCCCTCCCTTCTTCCTGCATTTTGACAGTTTGTGTGTAGGTAAGGAATATTGCAGCGTTAGGGAGGCTAATTAAAATCAATTATAGCCTGACTGACCTGTCACCACAATTGAATTACCAAAAGAACAGTGGAGCATATTTGGAAACAGTTTCTTCTAGAGCACATAAGCCCGATTTGGCCACATTTTATTTTAGGGATCTCAGTACAGTAATCACTTAGCTGCATTGTCACTTAGTTGTACCTCATCTCTTAATATATTTATTTTTCTACAGTAGGATCCTGCTGTTAGAAAATTTAAAAGGAGGTAAGGAAGGCATAAGGAACAAAATGGAAGGGAAGATAGGGAAGTCAGAGATGCCTTAGATTAATTGGAATTGAATAGATTTTTATAGGGCTTACCTTTCATTATTATTCTGTTTATCATGTAGTTTGGAGAGTCTTCAAATTCATTAGCATGACATAAGGAGCCCTTGTCTCATTGTTGTCTCATATTTCTCCAGCCTCATTTCTCAACATCACACAGTTCATTCCAGCCACACCAATACTATTTCTATACTAGTTCAGAAAAATTCTCCAGACTAACTGGTGTAGCTTTTCCCCCCATTCTTCTTTTTTTTTTTTTTTTTTTTGGCGGTATGCGGGCCTCGCACTGTTGTGGCCTCTTCTGTTGCGGAGCACAGGCTCCGGACACGCAGGCTCAGCGGCCATGGCTCACGGGCCCAGCCGCTCCACGCATGTGGGATCCTCCCGGACCGGGGCACGAACCCGTGTCCCCTGCATCGGCAGGCGGACTCTCAACCACTGCGCCACCAGGGAAGCCCCCCCCGCCATGCTTCTTGATTGCTACATAATAGTCCATGATGTGAATGCTCCACAATTTATTCAATTATTCCCTTATTAATGGGTGTTTGATTTCAGTTTTTGTCACTACAAACAAAATTGCAGGAAGCATCCTTCTACACGTATAGTTATGCATTTGTGGTTCTAGACAATTCCAGGAGTGGGGTTTCTGGGCATAGGATATGTGAATTTTTACTTCTAACAGATATTATCACCTCACTTTCCAAAAACTGGTAACATTTCATGAAACACAAACAGTTTAATAAAGGATGATCTCCTTCATGTTATCACCAAAAATAATTATTGTAGCTCTTTTCCATTCTTGTCAGCTTGATAAGGGTATAAAGTGAATTAATCTACATTTTCCTGGGTTTTAGGAAATTTGACTATTTTTATAACTTTTTTGCCATTTGGATTTGCTTTTTAGTGAAATACCTATTCAAGTCCTTTGCCTGTTTTTGTACTGAATTTTCTTTTTCTTGTCAGTTTATAAGAGTTATTTGTGTACGATAGATATTACCTCTACATTACAAATTTTCCCAATCATTTGTCAACTGGATGTTTACATTATATTTTGCCATACAGATTAAAAAAAATTTCTATATAGACAATTATTTCTCTATTTTTCTTCTTAATTTTTATTAAAGTATAGTTGACATATAACATTAGTTTCAGGTGTACAACAGTGATTCAACATTTATATACCTTACAAATTTGTCACCATGGTAAGTTTAGTAACGCTCTGTGATCATGCCAAGTTATTGCAATATTATTGACTATATTCCCAATGTTGTACAGTATATTCCCGTGACATTTATTTTATAATTGGATGTTTGTACCTCTTAATCCCCTTTACCTATTTCACCCAACCCCCCCGTGCCCCTCCCCTCTGGCAACCACCCGTTTGTTCTCTGTATCTATGAGTCTGTTTCTGTTTTGTTTGTTCATTTGTTCTGTTTTTTAGATTCCACATATAAGTGAAATCATATGGTATTTGTCTTTGTCTGACTTATTTCACTTAGCATGATACCCTCTAGATCCATCCATATTGTCGCAAACGGCAAGATTTCATTCTTTTTTATGGTAATATTCCATTGTATATATATATACCACATCTTCTTTATCGATTCATCTGTTGATGGACACTTAGGTTACTTTCACATCTGGCTGTTGTGAATAGTGCTGCAATGAACATAGGGGTGGACATATCTTTTCAAGGTAGGATTTTTGTTTTCTTCAGATAAATACTGAGGAGTGGGATTGCTGGATCATAGGGCAGTTCTATTTTTAATATTTTGAGGACCCTGTATACTGTTTTTCATGGTGGATGCACCAGTTTACACTCCCACCAACAGTGCGTGAGAGTTCTCTATTCTTCACATCCTCACCAACATTTGTTTATTGTTGTCTTTTTGATAATAGCCGTTTTGACACGTGTGAGGTGATATCTCATTGTGCTTTTGATTTGTACTTCCCTAATGATGAGTGATACTGAGCATCTTTTCATGTGTCTGTTGGCCATTTGTATGTTTTCCTTGGAAAAAACTCTATTCAGCTTCTCTGACCATTTTTAGATCAGATTCTTTGTTTTTTTACTATTGAGTTGTGTGAGTTCTTTATGTATTTTGGATATTAACCCATTATCAGATATATCATTTGCAAATACCCTCTCCCATTAGGTAGGTTGCCTTTTTGTTTTGCTCATGGTTTCCTTTGCTGTGCAAAAGTTTTTAAGTTTAATTGGGTCCCATTTGTTTATTTTTGTTTTTATTTTTGTTACTCTAGGAGATGGATTCAAAAAGATATTGCTGTGATTTATGCCAAAGAATGTTCTGCCTGTGTTTTCCTCTAGAAGTTTTACAGTATCTGCTCTTACATTTACATCTTTAATCCAATCTGAGTTTATTTTTGTGTGGTGTAAGAGAATATTCTAATTTCATTCTTTTACCTGTAGCTGACCAGTTTTCCCAGCACCACGTATTGAAGAGACTGTCTTTTCTCCATTGTATATTCTTGCCTCCTTTGTTGTAGATTAATTGACCATAGATGCCTGGGTTTATTTCTGGGCTTTGTAGACTGTTCCATTGATCTATGTGTCTGTTTTTGTGCCAGTACTATACTATTTTGATGACTATAGTTTTGTAGTGTAGTCTGAAGTCAGGGAGCCTGATTCCTCCAACTCCATTTTTCTTTCTCAAGATTGCTTTGGCTATTTGGGGTCTTTCATGTTTCCATACAAATTGTAAAATTTTCTGTTCTAGTTCTGTGAAAAATACCATTGGTAATTTCATAAGGATTGCATTGAATCTGTAGATTACTTTGGGCAGTATAGGCATTTTGACAATATTGATTCTTCCAATCCAAGGACACAGTATATCTTTCCATCTGTTTGTGTCATCTTTGATTTCTTTCATCAGAGTCTTATAGTTTTTGGAGTACAGACATTTTGCCTACTTAGGTAGGTTTATTCCTAGGTATTTTATTCTTTTTGATGTGATGGTAAATGGGATTGTTTCCTTAATTTCTCTTTCTGATCTTTCATTGTTAGTGTATAGAAATACAACAGATTTCTGTCTATTTATACTGCATCCTGCAACTTTACTGAATTCATTGATGACCTCTAGTAGTTTTCTAGTAGCATCTTTAGGATTTTCTATGTACAATATCATGTCATCTGCAAACAGTGACAGTTTTACTTCTTTTCCAATTTGTATTCCTTTTGTTTCTTTTTCTTCTCTGATTGCTGTGGCTAGGACTTCCAAGACTATGTTGAATAAAAGTGGTGAAAGTGGATATCCTTATCTTATTCCTGATCTTAGAGGAAATGCTTTCAGCTTTTCACTGTTGAGTACGATGTTAGCTGTGGGTTTGTCATATATGGCCTTTATTATGTTGAGGTAGGTTCCCTCTATGCTCACTTTCTGGAGAGTTTTTATCATGAATGGCTGTTGAATTTTGTCAGATATTTTTTCTGCATTTATCGAGATAATCATATGATTTTTATTCTTTTTTTTGTTAATGTGGTGTTTTATGTTGATTGATTTGCACATATTGAATCATCCTTGCATCCCTGGAATAAATCTCACTTGGTCATGGTGTATTTAATATATTGTTGAATTTGGTTTGCTAATATTTTATTGAGGATTTTTTCATCTATGTTCATCAGTGATATTGGACTGTAATTTTCCTTTTTTTTAGTGTCTTTATCTGGTTTTGGTATTAAGGTAATGCTGGCTTTGTAGAATAACTTTGGGAGCATTCCTTTCTCTTTTTTTTTTTCAAATAGTTTGAGAGGGATAAGTATTAGCTCTTGAAATGTTTGGTATAATTCACCTGTGAAGTCATGTGGTCCTGGACTTTTGTTTGTTGGGAGTTTGTTGATTACTGATGCAATTTCATTACTAGTAATCGGTCTGTTCAGATTTTCTATTTCTTCCTGATTCAGTCTTGGGAGATTGCATGTTTCTAGGAATTTACCCATTTTTTTAAGTTGTCCAGTTCATTGGCACACAATTATTTGTATAATCTCTTATGATCCTTTGTATTTCTGTGGTGTAATTTATAACTTCTCTTTCATTTCTGATTTTATTTATTTGGATCTCTCTCTTTTATTCTTGATGAATTTGCTAAAGGTTGATCAATTTTGTTTATCTTTTCAAGGAACCAGCTCTCAGTTTCACTGATCTTTTCTATTGGTTTTAGTCTTTATTTAGTTTATTTCCACTCTGTGCTTTATTATTTCTTTCCTTCTATTAACTTTGGACTTTGTTAGTTCTTCTTTTTCTAGTTTTTTTAGGTTTCAGGTTAGATTCTCTATTTGAGATTTTGTTGTTGTTTTCTGAGATAGGGCTGTATTGCTATAACCTTCCATCTTAGAAGTTCTTTTTCTGTATCCCTTAGATTTTGGAACATTGCATTTCCATTTTCATTTGTCTCAAGATTTTTTTCATTTTCTCTTTGTTTTCTTTGTTGACCCATTCATTGTTTAGTAGCATGTTGTTTAGCTAACATGTGTTTGTGCTTTTTGTAGTTTTTATTCTTATAGTTGATTTCTAGTCCTCTATTCTGCTGTTGATTCCCTCTAGTGTTTTCTAATTCACTTATTGTATTCCTCAGTTGTGATTGGTTCTTTTTTATATTTCCTATCTCTTTGTTGAAGCTCTCACTGAGCTCATTCTTCTCCCAAGTTGGACAAGTTTGTTTATGACTATTACTTTGAACTCTTTATCTGGTAAATTGCTTATCTACATTTCACTTAGTTCTTTTATGAGGATTTTGTCTTGTTCTTTCATCTGGAAGGTATTCCTTCATCTCCTTTTCTTAACTCTCTGTGCTTGGTTCTTTGAAGTAGGTATATCAGCTATGTGTCCTGGTCTTAAAAGAGTGGCCTTATATAGAAGATGTCCTTTGGAGCCCAGTGGTGCAGTCACCCATCACCTCCAGATCCAGGTGCTCCAGGGGTATGCCGTGTGGGCTGCATGTACCCTCCTGTTGTGGTTGGGCCATGATTGCTGCAGGTGTGCTGGTGGGCAGGAGTTGTTCCATATCAGCTAGCTGTGGAGGCCTGGCTGTGACTGCTGCAGATGCCCTGGTGGGCAGGATTAGTTCCTTGCCTGGCTGTCTTTGAGTCCTGGCTGTGACTGCTACGGACATGCTGGTGGGCAGGGATGACTCGACCTGGCTGGCTGGGAGGTCTGGCAGTGACTGCTGCAGGCATGCTGATGTGCAGGGCTTGCCTCCTGAAAAGGAAGATGGTTGGGAGGGGTACTCCTGCCTGCTGAGGCCACCTGCTGGGTGAGGTGGGGTTGGCCCCCTAGGGAGGGAGCTGCTTTGGGAGGGCACTGGTGCCAGCTACCACTGTCTTTTATTTCCTTTAAAAATGTCTTCCAGCTTTTAAATCTTGATTAAAAGTCTTCCCTTGCTCTTAATTTGACCATGTACCTTTCTAGATATTCTTGCAATATTTTTGTCTATCTTCTTAGCCAGTTTTGCCAGTTTAATTTGTTAGGCAAACTTCATTATCTCCATTGAATTAAATAGTATATTTATCATGTATTAAATTTTTATGTATCCTGGAATTATTCTCTATTCCTATGCCAGTGTCATTCAGATTTGATTAAAGTTTTGGGCTTTATGATATTTTCTGATATCTGTTTGGGTCAGTCTTCTCTCAGTGTTAATCATGTTACATTTGTATGTTAATTTTAAGATGCTTAATGGTTTTAACTCTTCTCATCCAAGAGTGACGATGTGTTTTTAAAATATATTCAGATCTTGATTTAAGTACTTTAGTAATATTTTATTATTTTATTCACATGGATCCTGTCTTTCTTGCTAAATATATTCCTATACATTTTAAAGGAAATGGAATATTTTTGTTTCTATTTTCATTTATTGGCACTTATTATAATAAGATTATTTTCTGAAAATACATATTTATCTTATACCCATCCATAAAATTAAAAAAAAAAATTCTAGGAGTTTTAAAAAAATGAAATATCTTATTTTTGTCCTTGACTGATAATTTGACCTATTACATAATTCTGCTCACCTTGGACTACCTGCAGTGGGAGAGCAAGTTCTTTGAGCACTTCATTGAGGGTGGGTGGACCATCAAGGACTTCTGCCAGCATGAGGTGGAGGCCATGTGCAAGGAGAGCGACCACATCCACATCATCGTGCTGGCCCAGGTGCTCAGTGTCTCCATCCAGGTGGAGTACGTGGACCGTGGCGATGGTGGCACCACCAACCCCCACATCTTCCCCAAGGGCTCCGAGCCCAAGGTCTACCTTCTCTACCAGCCTGGACACTATGATATCCTCTACAAATACTCTTCGTTGCAGCGCACAGGCTTCTCATTGCGGTGGCTTCTCTTGTTGTGGAGCACAGGCTCTAGGTGCGCGGGCTTCAGTAGTTGTGGCGTGGGCTCAGTAGCTGTGGCTTGTGGGCTCTAGAGTGCAGGCTCAGTAGTTGTGGCGCACGGGCTTAGATGCTCTATGGCATGTGGGATCTTCCCAGCCCAGGGCTCGAACCCATGTCCCCTACGTTGGCAGGCAAATTCTTAACCACTGCGCCACCAGGGGAGCCTCCTCTTTCTTTTTTTTTTTTAATTTGACCTATTACAGAATTCTAGATTGGAATTACTTTTCCTTGTAACTTTGATGGTCTTTGTTCTTTTGTCTTCAAGCACTCCATGTGGCTGATAAACCTGATTACCAGTCGGATTCTCATTTCTTCATAGGTAAATTTTATTTTTTCTCTGAGAAAACTTTTCGGGTTTTTCCCTTTATCTGTAGTGTTCTGGAATTTTATAGGTTTTGATATGTCATTTATTTTGCTGGAAATGGATCATTTCAATTTAGAAATTTCTCTTTTCTTCAGCTCTATAAATTTTCTTTTTTAAAAAGATATTTTGTCATGTCCTCCATCTTTTTATTGTTCTTATTGTTCTTATAATCTTGAACTATTCTTATTCTAACTTTAAGTGTCCTGAGTTGATTCCCTATGTCTGTATATATTTTTTTCTTTTCTATTTTCTAGAAACATGAATCTGGGCATAGCCACCTGACCCAAACACTTGCATAGCCACCCTGCATCCCTCATGTAACATAAGCAAGAATACATGTTTATTGTAAACCACTGAGATTTAGGGGTTGTTTGTCACATAGCAAAAGATGAATAAGATAATCTATACATTTCTGTGTCTTTTTACAATATATACTGTTAGGTTCATTACCTTTTAAATTCTTTAATATAGTTTTCTATTTTTTGAATTGCTTCTTTTTTCATAATAGTCTGTGTTTTTATTTCTGTGGATTTCTTTAGTTTCTCTGAGGACACTAGATTTTTAAAGTTCATCTTTTTGTGAATTATATCCATTTGTCTCGTGGTCTTCAGTTCTGACAATTTATAAATATACAAATAGAGTTGAAAGTAAAAGGTTTAAAAAAGATAGAGCATGAAAACTGTAAGCATAAGAAAGTAAGCATAAGAATGTGGCCATATCAATACCAGACAAAGTAGCTTTCAACCCCAGAGTACTGTAAGAGATAAAGGAGACATTTCATCACAATAAAAAGGTCCACCCGAAGATATGATAGAGAGATGTTTTTTTCCCACACTCTCTGGCAAGAGATGGATACTTTGTTTTCCTAATCTTTCACTAAGGATGGTGCCCCTTCACAGCTATCACAGGTACTGCTTTGGGTTTATTTATAGGCCTAAGGTCTCTTCTCTGTGTGACCATTAGTCCTGGTTTTTCTACGTTCCCTCCATTACCACTTGCTGGCCGGAAGTGCCAACTTGTGAATTTACTTACCACTCATTTTACAGTATAGGGCTAAATTTTTTGGTCTTTGTGAAATTCCCTTGCTTTCTTTTGAGACCGTATTTGTTGTAATTCATCTCACATCAATATAGTTTTCAGTGGGAAGGGTTTTCAGAATATTTAGTTTAGTACACTGCCTTAAGGGAAAGTCCTATCTTGCCTTTTAAACTCCAGTTTCACCATTTACTGGTGACCTTGGACAAATTCATCTCAATGATTTTTAACTTCTTCACCTATGAAAGAGGACAGTAATATCTACCTCGTAGTATTGTGTCAGAGGTACTATAGTATGTATTAAAAATGTTTAGCAAAGTGTATGACACATAACAAGTACCCTATAAGTGGTAGTTATTCTTTTTTCTCCTTTGGTTTATATTATCAGTAAAAATGAGGGGTTCAGTAAATCTATATTGAATAAAGTGGAATCATAAAACATTCTGCTATAGGAGTTGGCAAATGACTGTTTGCAGGCTGGACACCTGTGTTTTTAATTAAAGTTTTATTGGAACATAGTCATGCCCATTAGTGTATTGTCTAGCATTGCTATCTCATTACAATGGCAGATCAAATAGTTGCAACAGAGACCAACGCAAGCTTAAAATACTTACAATCTGTGTTTGAAGAAGTTTGCCTGTCCTTGTAGTATTTAGGAACAATGACTTTTCAAGACTGAGCTCACTGCTAAGCCTCCTAAAGACTTGTATATATCTGCATTAGATCTTCTATTATACTATCTGGCATTTACTTTTTAAACTAATTACCTTAATTACTTCCCCCTCATTCCCTCATTAGCCTCCAAGCTTTCAGTTGTCCTAAACCCTCTATATCCCACCAACTCCTCAAATATTGGGTTGGCTAAAATGTTTGTTCGGGTTTTTCTGTAAGATGTTATGGAAAAACCTGAACGAACTGTTTGGCCAACCCATAGAACACTTCTCAACTATCCTTTTGTATCCTCTAAGATTAACTGCTTTTTTTTTTTTTTGCTAGATCTCTTCTTTTAAATTATCATATTATCTTTATAACTTTTATTTCTTCTCCTTTATTTTACTTTTTTTGCTTCAAACAAAAACAAAATTCCCCCAATAAAATAATACACGTGTTCAACCAGTTTCCTAATTGTGTCAAGTCTTTTCTAAGCTGGCTGTCATTCTTGAATCTATTGACCTCCTTTTTATTTTTACTGCTACTGCCCTAGCTTACATATTTGTTTCATCATGTTTGGATGTCTTTCCTAATCTGGGCTCACATTTCCATTTCATCCTTATTTCCCACTGTACTCTTCATATACTTTAAGCTCTTTATTATTGAGTTTCTACAGACACTTCCTTGCCTTCCATACCTCCTTGCCTTTATGTGCATGATTAAACCTGGAGGTCTGTCAACCTTTTCATTTCTCTGTCCATCCCTGCTCATCCCTCAAGGCTTAACTCAAACTCTCTCTCTTCCTAGATTTATTTCACTAACTCTCCAAGCAGAATTTCCTTCCTGCTTTCAATAACCAGTGCTCCTCTAATACATTAGAGTGCTGACCCTATTCTTAATAAGTTTTTTAAACGTATGTCTCTATACCACTAGATTATAATACACTTGAGGGTAAGTCTGACATCTCTCTTATCTTTGTGCTTAGTGTGGTGCCTGGCACAGAAGCATATCCCATAAGGTCTGTTAAATAAAGGAGCAAATTTAAATACATTCTAAATAACTTCAATCAAATTGTGGATAATTGCTCAGGCATACTTTTTGGGTTTGATGACACAGAAAAACAACCACAGCCACCCACACAAACCCTCTGGATGCTTGGACAGAGCTATTGCTGACCTTGTATGGCAAATTTTCATATCCATAATAATCCTGAGCAAGCAGCTCTTTGAAAATTTCTTTCTTCTTTAGGGAGTGAGTAAACCAAAGATATTAATTGTGAAAATGCAGAGAAAGTCATAATCTGTAGAATGATGGTTTAAAAATCTCGAACTTCGGCTAAAAATAAGTAGTTTACTCAGAAACAGTTTTTTTCTACTCATCTTGAATTGTATAAAAACCTCATGATCAAAGAGTCAGCTAATCATTGTCCCTTGAAGAGTGCATGGCATTTGGTTATATAACACACTATCATCTTTACAAAGAACGTGTCGATAAACACCATGGGTCAATCTTAATACCCATAAACATTGATAAAAAAAGTCTAGATCTTATAGGAAGTCTGTAGGAATGAAGGTTACACAAAACTCATTTCCTGTATCAGTTACTCTGACTGTAAAAATAACTTCACGAGCTCTCACTAGAGGGCTAGAAAACAAACAGTGGAGGCTCTGGAAGTGGTGGGCATGAGAAACAATACAGTATTTGTGCTTCTGGCTACCAGACTCCTAAGAGCTCCAGCCAGGACACCATGCCCAGGAGAGATTGTGACTTTGGGTAAGCTTCCTGGGGAAGGTGAGCCGAGTTTAGGGTGGGCTGATAGACCCCACCATGAAGCCTAGTTCTTTGGGGATGCATGGATGACCTTCTGGTTGGTTTTTGGTTTGAGCTCACTGGAAGTAATCTGACCTCAGAGTGTACTACCATCAGTAACTACAATGAAGTATGATTAAGTATAAAAGTAGAGTCATTTGTAAAATGCAATGAGAATGCTAAAGTCATTTTTTCAGTTGAGGAAATCAAGGCTAAGTATCTTTCCAGGGTGATCTAGCTAATAAATGTCAGGGCCAGGATTTGAACACAGTTCTGTTTTACTTGTACATGTGTTTTTAATCAGTATGTGATTCCACATTTCTGAGACATCTATCTATATTTGTATGTGGTGTGTATATCACATATATAAACACGTATGTGTTTGTATACATATACACTCACACATATATATTATTTGCAATATGTGGTAAAAATTTAAGGGGCTCCGCACACATGGAGAACTCAGGAATCTTTGATCTATATTTATGGTTAAGGAGTCTGTATTATTTGACTATTGCCGTGTAACAAATTACCCCAAAACTTAATGGCTTAAGACAGCAACCGTTTATCATTTCATAGTTTCTTTGGGTCAGAAATCTGGGAATGGCTTAATCAGATATTTCTGGCTCAAGCTTTCTCATGAGATTGCGATCAAGCTTTTGATTGGGGTTGTGATCTTGTCTAGAGTATGGCATGTGAGGGGTTTCTGCTTCCAGCTCACTTGTGTGGTTGTTGGCAAGCTGCAGTCTTTCACCACATAGCTCTCTTCACAGGGTTGCTCCACTACATGACAGTTTGGCAAGCAATCTAAGAAAAAGCAAGTGAGAGCACCCCAAGACAATCTTTGGAAGTGGCATACTATTATTTCTGCTATAATCTATTCATTAGAAGTGAGTTATTAAGTCCAACCCTCATTCAAGGGGAGGAGAATTACTTAAAAGCATGAATAGCAGAAGGTGTGGATTATTGAGCCATCTTGTTTGCTTACCATAGGAGATGTTCCTTAGTCTTTTTTATTGTAGTTTTGTTTTGTTTTCAATTCTGTTTATTTTTTTCAAGTCTGTCTTGAAAGTACAACCAGTGTGATTAATTGTGCCTTAAACAAAATCAGTGTCTAAACAAATTCAGTATCCAAATACATCTTCACCAGTGAAATTAGGGAAAAGGGGAGGAATTTCAAAACACAGACCAGGAAACAATCACAAAATATAGGTTTAATTACTACTGTTAAACTTAAAAAAAAAAATTTAAAAAAAAAACTACCAAGAAAACAAACATAAGTACTTGAGTAAGTCTTGCTATTCTGAATAATGTAACATCTTTTCTAAATTGTATAAACACAGTAGAAGTTTTAGAACACACAGACACTTAGGAAAAGAAAGACTAGTTCCTTGGGAATGACTATCCAGTTTGATACAATTACTTCAGGATAACAGAAGCGGAAACTTCCTTACAATTAGATTTTATCATCAGCCTTTTCTAAGACCATGTTCAGGCTCCTGGGCTCAGTGTTACTTGCGTTTAGGGTATTGAGGAATCACTACTGCAGGCATCAGACATAAATAATGCAATATGGCATTGCATCTTATCATTTTAGGCAATCCTCACAGCTATTATTTGTTTCTAGTGATGGATCTGTAAGTGTAAAGCATTCCATTAGGATCAGTAAATTAGGTCATAGTTATTACAGTTGCCTTTGGCAAGAGCAGAGGCACAATAACATTTACCTATTCATTACACTTAATGAGGTGTTAAATAATATGTATCCATATGTCCAATAGATATTAAGGGCAAAATTTACAATAAGAAAATAAGTAAGGTGGCATGGATTAGGAGACTGGGACCTAGGTCTTGTCCTTGTGTGGATGTATTATTTAATCTTTCTGGTTCTCAATTTCCTTATCTGTAAAATGAGGTAACTGAGCAAGAATATGAGTTGACAACTCAAAAGCCTTCAGGGATCAGGCAAATAATGTGAGAGAGTGAAGAGACCAGGTATAAGACAGCAATGAGCAATGGGACTATGACAACTGGAGAGGGCACAGACTATCTCCAGGAGGGACCCTTATTGCCCTGGGGAGGTATAGGCACAGTGTTGCCAGATCTTTTGACTTTTCAAAAGAACTCAGAAATCAAGGTTTTTTGTAACATTTTCCTGTTTTTAAAAACTCTGTATAGGCCAAACACTATTTATCTTGTGGGTGGTCAGTTTGAAATCCCTGAATGAGTATATATTTAAGACCTCTCCAGTTTAAAAAATTATGTTTCTATTGTTCATTTAAACATGTCAACTTAGGAATACTGTAATTTAGGACATATTTGTTGCATACATTGGAAAATACATCTCTCCTACAGTACGATTGTTATAGGTATGAATAAAAATATTCCATGTCTTCCTTTAGGTGGTTTGTCTTTCTAACACTTCAGTTACTTTAGAAAGATCTACATTTCTGCTCCAAGGGATCAATAAAGAACAGTTAATGGGAAAGACACTTCTCATTTCATTTATATCTGACCCTTAGTGCTGCTGGGAAAATAGAACAGGAATTACAAAATGAGAAATTTAAATGAATCTTGATGCTATCTGATAGGAATCTTTACCACCTCAGGTCATGGACTCAGTGATAGCATCTATCTAATACTTGTTAAAATTAAGTCATAAATTGTATTCATAAAGATTTTTATAAATAACCTCACACAGGGTCAATGTCAACAGAAGAAATTAAAAAAGCAATTGAGGAGTCCTGATGCATGAGCTTGTGGGCCCTAGAATTGACTGTGTGATTGTCAGGACCCAATTTTTACCTAATAAACACGCAAATGCCATCGTTAATATTGACACAGGGAAGTTAAATGGAGATATTCTCCATGATAAAATGTCATTTTGGAAGAATTAATGTGAATATCATGAATTTAAATACACTGAGTAGACATGAAATGGAAAATTCTGGGCCCTGTTAGTTGTAGAAGTGATAACTGAGAGGGAGCTATTTCTAGAAGATTCTATGAAATTCTTTTTAATTGGTTAGGTGAAAGGGACTGCTATTGTGCTAATTTCAGGGAAACTATTGCTTTCACCGATTTAAGGCTTCAGAGAGAGCACACCAAACCCCAGTGAAATATTTTACCATTTCTGCTTTTACATCAGCCAGCAGGCCCCTGACTTCTGGCCCTGGAGGGAGGTTAGTACCCAGCATAGACTTAGTGATTTGTGCTCCCGGATCAGAGTTTGCTAATCATCCTCCTGAACTCTGGCTCCTGCCAAACTGACTACATAGCCCTGTTGGTTTTGAGGCCATCTAGCCAAGAGATGCTCAGCACAGACTTTGCACTGAGATGTCCTGGGTTTGCCTCCTGTTTAAATCATCTACTTGTTAACTCTGTGACCTTTGGCAAGTTGGTTAACATCTCTCTGCCTTGGTTTTCTCATCTATCAAATGGGGATAATCCTAGTACATGGGATTGAGAATTAAATTAGTTTTCTACTATTTAGTAGAAAATTCTCATAACACGCAGTATGTCTTAAATCAGTTTTAGCTATTACTGTTATTATTGTTTTTCCCTAAGTCCTTTGCCAACCTCATAGGCCTTCTCCCCTTGTTTGCTATGCCTGCTATATCTATTGCCAGTTTCTGGTGCCAAGCTTACTTAAGGTTCCTATCTGTGATTAGATGTTCTGTCTGGTCATCCTTTTCAAAATCATCAATGGGTCTGAATTTCTTACACATGACGGGTACCTGAATCATACTTAATAGAAAGAAGTATTCCTGGATATTTTTCCACGGGACTGGCCTACTGCAGAGCTCTGTATGTGGGCCCCAAGATTCTTGTAATAGGCGCCGCCACTAAAGTGGATCTTAGTATTAAACATTTTTCAGTAAGGTTTCAATCTCCTCCCTTATTTTTTTAATAAGGAAGCAACACTCACTTCTCTTTCTAGATTTAGCTCATTTATCACAATCTTTCAAAATGTTTTGAGAGCCATTGTTCCCCACATAGAAGAGACCACTTTGTCCTTGGGGCTGCCACTGTATCCTGCACCAACTTTTTATCCTGGGAACCACACCATTTTAGTGCAACTTCTGTGTCCATGTCTGATCTCTACTTATGAGTCCTTTGAAGGTATCTCCATTACTGAAAACAGGCCTGGCATACAATAGACTCTTTAAAAAATGCTTCTTGATTAAGGATGAGGAGCAGGTTGGCTGCCAGGAAAATGGCTTTTGTTGGTGAGGACCTTTGAGGGAGGAACATCTGTTTTTTTGTTCAGACAGGATCAGCCTCTGTTCAGGTATTTTTTAAGGAAGACGGGTGACTTGAGTCATATGTCTGAACACAAAAAGAGTGATTCCCAAGAAGGTTACTGAACCTGGCCTTGGTATAGCTACCTTTAGCAATGCTTGAGTGGGCTTATATAACTTAGTACTTTGTAAAGGCAATTAAAAGAATTTTTTTTTGAGAATGGAGCCCAAATTGTGGAATGAACTTGTGCTATTATTAATATTCACTGTGAGCATAAAATCACACACACACAATAATGCACAGATATATCTAATGTAGAAGAGTATTGGGGTGTGGTGTTAAACTATCAAACTCTTTTACTATAGTATGTTGAACTCCTTAACCAGGAAGGTAGTATTTCTTCTGGCTTTATTAAAGTCTTCTCATTTTTGGAGCCCTTTGTTTTGGGTCTCTAACTCACTTGATCCCCTTCTGCATCTCATGTTGGTCCTCTGGTCTAGCATCTTCCTTGTGTCCAAGCTAATATATTTAATGTGGACAGGTCTCAGCCACTTGGTCAATAATGCTTGGATATAAATTCTTCTAGGTTTTCTGATTTGATTATATTGAGTATGGCAACCACATTTCAATGATCATTGCTATTTCTATATCCAATAGGTATTACACAATTAAGTTAAAATAGTTAAGAAGCGGTAACTCTTTCTAAAGTCTTTAAATGACCTAGAGTGTCTTCGGCATAAATAGACCTTGTGATTTCCGTTGGGAATGAAAAATATTGTTTCCATTATTTATATGCCCTTCTTTCCACTCTGTTTTCTGTCTATCACTACAAATGTCTCCTGATGACATAGCTAAGGTCAAAGCCATCAGCAAAGGTGTCTTGTTATAATATCCTGACTAAAGATGATGTGGTTGGACCTTTGTGAGTTAACAGTTTCATGCCAGCCACGTGTGGTAACAGAGTTTTAGTTTAAACTTGGCGTTTAACCAGGCAGTTTTCCAGTGGTAGCTTTCACTATTTGGGTGAAGCAAGGAGATTAAGAGAAGAAAGTGGAAAGGCAGCATGGTGCCATAGAAAGAGTGAATTTGGAATCAGGCGCTCCTGGCTTCCAATTCCAGGCCTACCATTTATAAACCATGTTATATTGGGCAAGTTACTTAACCTCTATTAGCCTTAGGATTCTTATCAAAGATGAGTGATTACTAAATATTGCCTGTCTCATAGAGTTGTAGTGAGTATTAAATGAGATTGTATGAAATCTCAATGTTAGTTTAAAAAATAAAACCCAGTCAATTATTGAGGCCTTTGAATTAGATGATCAGTTCCTTTCCTCTCTGTGAGCAAGTCTGAAGTAGTTTTGAATAAGGAGGCAAGTGGGAAAAAGGTCTAGACACTGCAGTGACATTGAAGGGCAGAGGAGACTTTAAGGCAGAGAGTGCCATGAAAGAAAGACACAATAATACGGCATTGCTAGTCTGTCACAGACCTGAAGAGACTGTTGACTCATATTGTCTGACTCCATTTTTACAACCTTTTGAGTTATACATTCAGGCCATTGTGAAAATGAAAAAATTGGGGCTCTCTCAGAGAGAGGGGAAGGGACTTGGGGATTATGTAGTAGGGAAGTAACAAAGCTTCATTGACTGAGTAGAGATTGATCTGAAGTTCATGGTCTCGGCCATAGTTCTTCTCCAGGGAAAGAAATGAGGGGAGGGCTGTGGTGGGGTTAGGGGGTTGGTCTATACCAGCTTAATTCTTATCGTTTCAAAGATAGTAGTCTATATGTAGTGATGTGATAGTATTTGTCCCCTTCTTGAGGAATCCAGAGAAAAACTTGCACAATCTTTCCAAGTGTTTTACAAAATAGATGATTTCTTAGATGATTTAAGAGACAATATTCCATTGGATTCTAGCTTGTTGGTTTTTTTTTTTCAAAATTGGTCAAAAGGAAAGTGTCAGGCTAAGGTGTACTCAGGCACTTGGTCCTTTAAAATAGCTTGATGCCAGCCCCACAACTCACCAGAATGGTATTAAAATTAATGAGTCCCTACTATGGGCCAAGCACTGTGCTAGGCCCTGGAAATATACATGTGAAGAAGGCAGCATGGTCTTTGCCCCCATAGAACTTTCATTCTAGACGGGAAGACAGACACTAAATAATTACGCAGAAAAGTCTGTAATTGCAATAATGAGAAGAGCTATGGAAGAAGAGTAAAGGTCATTAAGGTATTATAAGAGGATGAATAACTATGTAGAGGTGAGGAGGGGATTGTCATCGAAATCTGTCCCAAGGCTGTGATATTTCAGCTGAGCCCTGCAAGATGAGTAGAATTTATCCAGTTAAATATAGGAGGGAACTCTCCAGGCAGAGCACATACTTGTCTGTCATCTGGCATGCTGATTCCTTATTTTTCTTGAACACCTGCTCACGCTTTGATCTTGGTACCAATCTCACTCCACTCTGGGCATATTCTATTTCAGATAGAAGGTAATTGGCTTGGGCTTCGACCAGTCACTCTCCCTTGCCTTTCTCACTGGCTTTGGAACTGGTTCACAGCTTCTTCTGTATTGCCTTCTCTATGCCTCTTGGTTTTTGCTTTCTTCTGCTTGCTTTGTGCTTACATGTTAAAATCGAAGAGGAAGAGATTTTAGAAAAATACATTTTTCGTTTCAGAAAATGATAGTTGTATTGAAGAGTGGTTCCCTGAGATGCAGAGCAAATTTAAATTGCATCTCTTATTTGATACGACTGCTGGTGAACATAAGAAAATAGCATCCATTTATTAAGGAAGCCATGTGCAAATGCAGGGCATGTTTGCAAAGGCTTATTATAGTACAAGAGGCAATTGCTGCTTTGTTTATTTGGTTTGTGGCTAAGTCATTACAATGCTCCTTTTCTAAGAAAGAAAATGCACATAGACTCAGATGTCCTCTGGCAGCACAATTGCTTCCATTTTACTTAAAGATAACCCAAAATTTAAAAACCATTGTTGTATTGAACATTGCTTATTTTGGGCTGTCCAACATCCATTTGCCCAATATTCTTTGTAGTATTATATTAAAGTGTTGATGACTGTTGTAATAAACAAATGGTAAATTTTTAATGCCTAAGTGTTATAAAATACATTTCCTACTCATGTCATTGTCTGATGCAGGTGGTCCTAATAAAGTGGCTTCTACTTCCTCATATGGAGATCTCCACTCCTTCCATCTTCTTGGCTCTGCTCTCCTCTAAATTTTTAGAGTCCTATTTTTAGCAGACAGGTGGGAAAATATAGAGAGTATCACATGTGGAAGGTTGTTATGGGCAAAGCTTTCATACCATTAGCCACAGTTGAATCACATGAACACATCTAGCTGCAAGAATAGTCGGGAAATGCATTCCAGTTTCCTGTGTGGGAGGAAAAGGAACTAGCAGTTTATGCTGCAGATATCTGCCCCTTCCCCATGTTTCAGAGGTTGCTGACTCCACCTGAAATAGCGTATATCTCATCTCTCATGTATTCTGCTCAGGGATGGACATATGACCTAAGCTAGTTCAGTCACACTGGACTCCAGATTTTTGTCGTGATTGGATGGCATACTCTTTCTTGATGGGGATAAGCAAGGAATGTAGTCCTATGGCAGCCATCCTGAGATGGGATGTGGGATGGGGGAGGTGCCTTAGAGATTGAAGCCAACACCCAAAAGCACATCCAGAAATGGAGACAGAGAAACCAGTTTCTGGTCATTGTCTTAGCTGTTGGATCAACTCTTTCCTGAAGCCTTATCTAGTTTTCCAGAGGAGCCAGTTAGTTCTCTACTTTTGTTTAATTCAGTTTGTGTTGTAGTTTCTGTTCTTGAAAACTTGCAGTCTTGCGGATGGTATCATAAGTGATACAATTACACAAAGATTTTGGGAATGTATACTGTTTATGTGACTTTGGGGAATTATTTAATTGGAGAAATGGGATGTTTCTTAATTTAAGGCACTGTAATTACATCTGATTACACACTTGCTAGTTCAACAAAGGCTTTATAATATGCACCTATTACGCTTTTTAACCTCACCTGAGGCAGTTTACATTATAAACGCTCAATTCCCTGCTGGCCAGCTTGGACTTCCCCCTTATTGGTAATATTGGTCATTTCAATGGTTACACTGTTTAAACTCATATCTCTAAATACATTAGATTTCAAGCAGAAGCCAAGGTAGGGCAGGGATCAAACTTTCCCAATGGTTACACATGTGTGGGTGATCACGTTCATCATTTTCATTTAACACTTCCTGAGAGCTAACAATTAGTGCAATGGTGTGTCCAAATCTGTTTATAAATGCATGGTAAAGCACAGAACTTTAGAAGTTTCAATGTTATGGTAACAAAGGGAGCTTTCAGGATTTCTTTGAGGTGAAAGAGTAAGCAACCAGCTAGAGGAGGCATGGGCTACTTTATTAGTCAGGATTTAGATTTAGCTGTAACAATAAAAAATGTTTTAAACAAAAGAGAATTTTATTTCTCTTTCCTAGAGAAATTTGAGCTAGTACTATGGCTCTGCTCTGAGAATTCTTCAGAGACACAGGTTCCTTTCGTTTTGTTGCTCTTGTATCACCCTGATCTTGTTCATATGATCCAAGGTGGCTCACCATCATGTCTGAGTATCAGATAGGATGAAGATGGAGAGGGAAAGGGGAGGGAGTTTAGTTGGAATAGGTTAGATTGTGCTATGGTAATAATCATCTTCAAAATATTAGTGGCTTATTTTTTGCTTATGTGATTTGTTTATTATGGATCACAAGTGATTCTGCCTCATGTTACTCTCACTCAGGGACAGCACAGGATGGATCTGCACCATTTGGAGCATTGCTAGGGCCTGTGGCAGGAGAAGGGCAAGCTGGATAGTCTTGCATCAGCAGTTAAAAGACTTTGCCCTTCAGCTATTGGGCAGAACTGGTGACAAGGCCACACCTAACATCAAAGAGTCAGAAATTAAAATCTTACAATAGAATGTAGGTGAACAATCTTAATGACTATTACAGACAGCATGCCCCTTCAAAGCCTGACCTGAAAGTTGCACATATCAGTTCTTCTCATATCCTACTAGTCAGGACACTGGCATATGGTTACACCTAGCTTAAAAGGAAGCTGGTAAATGTTAGTCTTCATTTCTGTTATAGTGGTTAGGATTTCTAGCATTTCCTTTTGATTTTTTTCATAGAGTTTCCATCTCTCTGCTTACATTACATCTGTTCTTCTGTGTTGTCCACTTTTTTAACTAGAAGCTTAAGATATTAATCATAGTTATTTTGCCTGGTCTGATAATTCCAAAATATCTGTCATATATGACAGATATGTCTGGTTCTGTTGCTTGCTTTGTATCTTAAGATTGTGTTCTTTTTTGCCTATAAGGCATTAGCCTACCTTGTAATTTTTTGTTGAAAGCCAGACATGGTGCGTTGGATAATAGGAACTGAGGCAAATAGGCCTTTAGTGTGAGGTTTTATTTTTATCTTACTAGGAGATGTGCTCTGTTTACCAGCTGTAGGTGTCTGAAGCTCTGGCTTTCTCTAGCATCCTTATTTTTGTCTTCTGGGTTGTCTTTGTGTTTCCCTAGGAACTCCTTCTTCAACAGAGTCTTAGCCTTGAAGTTTCTTCAGTTGAAATTTTCTGTTATTATCCTGGAACTCTGTTGTGGTGGTAAGGTGTGGGAGGAGGAGGGAAAGCATTCTATACTCCTGTGATTCACTCTCAGTCTTTTAGTGAGAGTCACTGGACTACGACCTTCACAAATGCTTCTCAACTTTTAATTTTTCTTACTTAGGTGAGACAGGAAGGTTAGAATGGGGCCTGAAGTTGGGTATTTTCTTTCTCGTACATGAGTTAGGTTCTATAAAGTAGTTTCCCTTAAGGGCAGATGAAGAAGAGAAAGCTTTGTGTGTTCTCTACTATGATTCTCTGTTTGCCTATTTGTCTTTCCAGTTTCCAGGGCATTGGTTTGCCCTATAAACTCATTTCTCCAATAAACTTAAGCACAGTTGTTGATTTGCATCTTGTTCAGATTTTCTTTTGTTGTGAGGAATGTAGTGTGACTTCCAAGTTCTTTACATGTCCAAGCAGAAGCTGGTTGTTAAAAGAGTTTTCATCATTAAAGTACTGTCAGCTGGTGAATGTGGTCTTTATGCCTGGAGGTCATGTGTCCAGTTAATGATCAGGATTCCATCACTATGTAATAAACAGGGGAGAATGGATATTGGGGGAAATGTCAGTCTCTGACACACACACATTAATGGAACTGCAGATGAGAACACTGCAGGGCTTAGGTATCTCTGAAGAAACCACAAAAGCATCCTTAGAGAACATATCAGCATTTGGAATCTGTTAAGCACAAAGAATCCCAATGCTAAATTTATAACTGTGTTGGTGAAGTTGGAACTTTCTGTCCTCCATCTCTCTCCTTCTCCAGCTGTGACACTGGAGAGCCATTGGTGGTCTAAAATGAGGTAAGAGGAGTGGAGGTGAGGCAATACAGAAGCTAACTTTGTCCTACTTTCTAGTACACGTGGGGAAGATTTTAATTGGATGAGGGTTTGGAGTTTTAGTATTATAAAGGACAAAGTCTTTTATTATCTGACTGTGTCCAGAAGACAGCTGAATTGCTGGAAGAGCTAAGGAAGCTGTGGCAGAGACTGTCAGTTGCCTGTCCCTTCTCCCCTCTTTACTTTGTAAGAAACCTGGATTTTCAACGAGGCATGTTGTGTCCTACCTAAAAACTACCTTAAACAGCCTTCTGGACAATAAACTGCAAACAGAAGTGTTGTGTTGTACCTATAGTAAGTCTCCTTAAGCACTCCTTTCCTTTCTTTTTCCTTTATCCCACTCCTTGGAATGTGAATCTCCAGCAGCCATTTTGGACTCTGAAGATGGGGGAGGGGTATCACACTTTAGATTTGAGGGAGCAGTGAGCTAGAAAGAACTTGACTCCCTGAGGAACATGAAGCTGCAAAACCAGCCCTGCACATTTCACTCCAAACTTATTTTATATGAGATATTTATAAATATATTTCTATCTTATTTAAGCCACTCATTTTCAGGGTTCTATTTCTCCTAATAAAACCTAATTCTAACTGATATAAAACCCACCCAATATTCTATCCATGGAGAGAAAAATGGGACCATGGGGCCGGTTTGCAGGTCTGCAATGGTTAGAAAGAATTAACTTGATTTCTGTAGAGTCTAACTAACTCATTCAATAAACCAGTTAGAAAATAAGACACTCACAGCTGAGCAAAGTCTCCTACCCAAACCAAGAAAGAGGAGGGTAGCTGTGTAAGCTCGGGTCCTTCAAAGAGCAGACATCAACGTGCGATTAAATATGCAAGAATTTTATTAGGAAAAACACCTGAATGAAAGTAATGAGAGAGGCTGGGTAAGGCCGGGAGAGCCATCAGACTGCTACGCAAGTATGACCTCATGTGAAGAGAGAGAGGGAGAAGTTTGGGTTGAAGCATGGCAGACTGTCATGCAGTTGAAGGAAGATTGTGCAAAGCCATCAGGGAGACCAGGAGCCCAAGCTCACCCTTGAGGAATACCGTATGTCCCAGAGATGGGTCTGTCTTAATATCCCTGCCACACTCAGTCTGTGGCTGGGGGCAGCCTATGCAAGGCATGGCCTCACCAAATGCTGCTGAGAATTTCAGAGCTCTGCAGCTAGAGCCCTTGTCAGTTATACTCCCTAAACCGGGGGCTCTGCGAAGTGCATTCTCATGGCCATGACAGAAGCTGAGTAGGCAGCTCCAGACAATGGGTACCTAGGTGTGCCCAGTGATCTCTGTGCAAGGGGAATAGGCTCACGGCAGAATCACAGGCTCACCCTGCATCCGACAGGGTCAGGTGCCACACCGGGGTTACCTGTGGGAGGCAAGGAAGAATGTCAGTAGTGTCAACTCAGGGCCACCTTGAAGCAGATGGAAAGACCTTGATGTTGATGAACACATGGACTACCAGGCCCTGGGCAGGGGTCAAACTGCACTCAGCATCAGCTGCAGTACAAGGCTCACTGCAGGTTCAGTTCCACATAAAACATCAAAACCGTCACCTCATTTGCCAAGATTTTGGAAGTACACGGGAGAGTTCCACTATTAAAAAGGGGAGATGACTTGAAAAATCACCTGAGAGGTTTCCCAAAGCGTTGTGTATATAACAGTGGTAATATATCTTAATTAGGAGATTCATAGGTAAAATTAGTTTGATAGTTGTAACTTTACTTTTAGGGTTCATGGATAGTGATACATTGCCAATTATATGATGATGTAAAGTTTTTAATTTTAATGTATTAATATTTAATTTTATTTAAATTTAAAGAAAAATATGAAATACAAGCAGATGACTTATGGATAAGGCAAAAAATTATAAGGTGAGGAGGTTATCTACTATGCTGACATAGCTGTCAGATGACAGGGCCGTGGCAAGAAGCAAGACCTTTTGACTCTAAGACATTTTGTTTTCTCTCCAAGAATGACTGGCTTTCAGAAAAGGAAAGCTGCCTATAGCATGATCTGGGTGACACGTCTTTTAGAGAGGCAGGTCCACTGTGGAATAATATTGAAGGTTTACACAGTGTCCTAACTGCCAGTTCTATGTGCATATTCAGGAAAGTCAAATGTGAGGAGGGAAAACGTTATTCAAACAATATCCAAGCGAAAACTGAGACTGAAATTCATGAAAAGAAGTGGAAAGCACTCTCTACGAAGTAGGAAAGAGTCTGGAGGCATCAGGACAGAGCTAAGTGGACCTGAAAAGATAGAGCAGGAGAGAACATTGGCTGGAATCCTGTCATGACTGCTTTTTGTAGGGCATCTTTAACTTGTCAGTGGCTGGGAGAGGGAGCTATATAGGGGACAGGCCACTTCTGATAGGGACAATAACATTGCAGGGAGGCTTTAAAGGTTTATTTTTCGTTTCTACTTTAAACTTTGAGAAGGTACGTAGAAAAATTTAAACTATATGTTAAGCATGATCCCTACTAGTGGGTAGGAGTTGTGTCTTCTTGAACTTACTGTGTACATAGGTGTAGAATAAATGTTTAGAAGAAATAATGGAATGTTTGATGTCATTCCTTGTCAGCAAGCAGAAATAAACACTTTGGGAACATGCCTCTTTGCCATAGAATCTCTTTCCTCCTTTTGTTTTTATGCTGTCCTGTGATGACTGCGTGAACTAGAAGGACCTGTCTTGAGAGATGCCTGGATTGGATGTCTTGGAAATCAGGAGAGAGAGCGCGATTCAGAGGAGAATGAGAAGATAATGACAAGAAGGTGAGCAGGTCTAGTGCTGTCAGATTTACTCTTTATTTGGGATTGTCCAATAACTTAGAACCTTGTCTTATGACTGAGTTCATGCTGCCTGTTGGTTCTTGTCCTGTAAAGGAATCTAGGGAATGAGATGTCTATGACTTGTATAATGTCTTTATGTTTTGGTTCTGCCAGAGTTTTGATAGTCACACTTGCTTTCAGGCAGCCTGTTGGGCAAATGGTGTGCAGATCCCCTCAATTCTCAGATGCCCCCAATTCTCAGATTCCCCCCGCCACATCCCTCTCAATAAAGATATGCTATCTTCTCCAAGGATTCTGGCAGGTACATTGTATCAACTCTGTTATTGAAATAGTAGAAAATTCTACCACAAAATACTGATTTATCTTTAATTTGGCCCATTGTAGATATTTAATAAGTATCTGTTAATTAAATGAATAAGAAAATGTGTCTTACTCCAATTGTAATAAATTGATTTTTATATGTATTTTCAATTATGACAGTTATTCAATACCCCCTGTAGTTTGTTAATTTCTTTGAAGGCAAGGGCTGGGTAGAGTTAGTACAGTAAATTCAAAGAAGTAATATACTCCAAGAGTTAAGAAAGAAAGCACTAGATGAGACATCAGAAATCATGAGTTTCTTGGCTCCATCAAGAATAGTTATTGTAATTAACATTTCTTGCATGCTTATGATATGCTAGGCACTTTACATATCCTATGAAAATTGTCGCAGTAAAGCTCTGCACTCCTACAGCAGGGGTGCCTAGTTTTCCACCAGGATTCAGTGTTGTGTTTTTTCCTTCTTTGGCACACCTCTAGACCATATTTCCAAGCCCTCTTGCTTGTGAGAGTGGGTATATGACAGTTCTCAGCCATGGAGTGGGAATACAAGTGATGTGAGTCACCTCTGGGTTGAAATGAACAGAGTTCGTGTGTTTTCTCCACACACTTTCTTCCCCATCCACTATCTGAGGCAGAGATGGGGTCCTAAAAAAGTAGCAGAGCCATATAATCAAAGTTATTATTAACTCCATTTCACAGCAGAGGAAACTGAGGCTAGAGAGATCAAGTAGCTTACACAGAGTAGGCAAGCGGCAAAGTTGGAATTTGAATCAGTAGTTTAACTCAGCATGTCTTCATAACCACTGAGTGTACAGCTAGTTATGTAAACTCAAACCACTGCAGCTTTCAAGTCTCAACTTCCTCAGCTATAAATGGAGGTATTAAGACTGTCTTATAGGCATGTTATTGGGATTAATGAGCTAACACATTAAAAAGCTAATAAGAAAATAGCGCAAAATAACTAAAAACCGGGACTCGTGTGCGTGTGTGCGCGCGCACACACACACATGCATGTGCACACGTGTGTGTGCGCGCACACACACATGTATGTGCACACATGCTAGGAACTCTGTCACATCAAGGCTACTTTTTAATAATGGTCCAGGGCTGAAGGCTGAGAATCTTTTTATCACTCAAGGATTTCTGTTCAGTGACATTTGTTAGATAGGGTTTGACCTATTGTATGAATTATGCTCTCCATCTAAGGAAACTGTTTGGATACTAATTTGCTCTCTTGCTTCTAAGCAACCATGGATAGGGAGAGGGTCAGGCAGCTCCTCAAGCTGTTTCAGGGCAGCATCTGTTACTGGGTCCTAGAGGAAGGTGTGTTCATCCCTCCTGAGAAGGAAAGGCAGCCAGGTTTAGGAAAACAGTGTGGGTGGTTAGCAAATGTGCAGCAGTGCAGGCTCTTCTGAGCTTCAGGAAAATGAAGTCAAGATCACTTCAGAGATAAGATTGTTTTGATTTTTATTTTCAAAAATAAAAAACATTTTGAGGCAACATGGTGAGAGAAATAAGAGTCAGAATAGTAGGATTTGACCCTTTAGTTAACTAATCTTTGGACTTTCATGTGCTTAATAATTTCTCAAAGTTTCAGATTTTTATGTACAGAATGAGGATGACATTGACTCTTACTACTTTCCTAGAACTGTTCTGAAGACAGAATGCAGTTGTGCCCAGGAGGGTGATCTGCAAATGCTGAACAACTGTACAAATGTAAGTCCTTGTTGCTGTGACATTTTTGTGATTTGGTTACATTTGTAGTTTCCAGCATCTGAAAGAGAAAAAAAAAAAAAACCACCTTGTTTTCAGTATGAAAGAAATGATGTGTCCGTTCACCAGCGCTGCCTGATTCTTTTATCACTGTATGACTGTTTCTTTTGGCTCTCTTCATTGTTAATGGGTCTGTACCCAGGGTAGACCCATGGAGGGTACAGATGTTGCCATGTGAACTTAACTAAAAAGGTCAGGAAAGATCCATTGATTAATTAATTAATTAGCTAGCTTGTTTGTTAATACAACAGTTATTAAGAGCCTGCTAAGTGTGTTGTGTACTGGGGATACAAAAGTGGAATGAGACAGAGTCCTGGTCTGGCTGCCAAGTTACAGAATAGCAAGAAGAACATATATCTTAATGGATATTATACAGTGATGTAGCAGATGCAATGAGAGAATTAAGAACAGGGTACAGTGGAAGAACAGGGGAGGGGTACTTAATGTATGCTGTGAGTTGGATGTGGAGGTCAGGGGAGGCTTCCTACAAAGGGTGACTTCTCCAGTCTTGAAGCGTGAACCAGAAGTACTCAGGTAAAGTGATCTGGTGAAGGTGGGAACAGAAGGCATTATGGGTAGGGGAGACTACCATGATCAAAGTTACAAAAACAAGAAATAACACAGTGTAGTGTAAGCAGTTTAATGTTCCTCTGTGTGTGTGTGTGTGCGCATGTGCGTAAGGGTGAGAGAAATATGTTAAGAAAATTTTATCCTGAATGGAAACATCAAAGGATTTTAAGCAGGTGGTGGTTGAGGATGGGGTGGATTTGTTCGCATCTAAGTCAGGAGAAATACCATTATAGTAACTTCTGTGCTAGATGATGGGAATCTGAACTATGGCTATGGTAGTTGAGATTGAAATTTAAAAAAAAAAGGAATGAAGAGATAATAACCTGGTGGAAAATTCAGCAGCCCTGCAAGAGGGAAGAGTTTTGGTTGAATTCCAATTTGGTTTCTAGCTTGGGTTATGGGTTGATGGACGGTTTTACCACCAACTGAGATGGTGAATGCCAGAAGAAATTAAGATATAGAAGACAGCAAATTCAATATTGTACTTCTTGAGTGTGAAAGAATTTCAGGTCACCCAGGTGGGATGGTAGCAGGCATTTGGAAGCCGGATAGTGCCCAGTCAGAGGGAGCTTGTGACTTCCTGGGCATGCGTGGGTGGATTAGACACATTTGGGGCAGGTCAGTAGTAACTAAGTGGGGGAATTTCATTCTTTTAGCAGACACTGCTCCTTGCTCTCTATGGCAGCTGTAATCTAAATGTCTTCTCTTGAAGGCTCTACCCTTAATTCTAAGTAATAGCCCTTGGGCTCTCCTGACTAAAAAGTGATAAATCAAATGCATCCTATAGTGGCAAAGAGCTCTGGGAAGGGAGTTGGGAGTCTAGAGGTCAGTTCCTATTCTGCCTCTAGGTAAGTCAGTTCACTTCTTGAGCCTCTCCTTCCTTATCTTTTAAAGGATGAAATGGGAATTGTTGGCTTCCAAATTTCATTAAAGTCTTGAGGTTCTCTGACCTATCTATACTGCTTTTCTGTTTTACAATGCTGACTTTTAATTCTGAAATTAGTAAAATATTAAGCAATAGACTCTCTTAAATAAAAAGTAAAGGTGCAAAATCTTCTAAATTACTGAGTTCCTGGAAACTGGTCATAAATCTGTGCACAGTACCTCCTCTGCTACCTGGATTTCCATTAACCCAGAGCTCTATTAACAAGTTCTGCAAACGCAGTGTAATCTCAGAGTGGGGCTCTAAGTTTATGCCCTTTGTATGCTGATGATTGATATTCATTGTGGTTGCCTTGAGGCAATGTGAAAATCCAAAGTCATCAAAGACAGAGGAAATTATGTCCAGCCTAGTTTCAAAGGTGAACTGTATTGCTTTCGCATGATTTGAAAGTCATTAATCTATGTGTGGTGTATATCAGGGCTCCCTGACCTTTTTGTGGGGAGAATTTTTTTAATTTCCGTGAGACAGATTCTTTGATTAACTAGAATTTCCCTTTTCCCTGAATATAATAGATAAGAGGGTTTCATATTTACTTACAAGATCCATTGCTCTATTCATCTTAATTTTATGCTTATTTGATGTTAAACACAAGGGAAGATGAATCTGATCTTTGAGGTACAGTGGAAAGACCTCTGGATTAAAAGTCAGGAGCCCCAAGTTGAAGTCCTAGCTGTGTCACTAATGAGCTGTGTGAACTTGGACAAATCATTACATTCTCTGGGCTTCAGTTTCACCATGTATAAAATTAGAAGGTTGTAGTAGGTAATCTTCAAGGTTCTTAAGGTTCTAAACTGGCATACATATCTATCTTCCAAGTGCTTCAGTTAAATGCAGCATTAATTGACTACACTATGGTATTTTTCTAGTCAAGATAACATTAGCTTTATTTTATAACTAAGGAAACTGGGATCCAGGGAGAATGAATACCTTGTTAATGGAAGAGCCAGAGTTTGAGTTCAAGTATTTGGTTTTCAAGCCCAGTGCTCTTTCCTACACACACTCTGCTGTGCCTCTCATGAGAGCAGAGTGGGGTGGTACCTGTGAAAACTGGGACTTTGAGGACGAGACGCTTTGCTCTTGAGAAGATGATGTATATGTCACTGTCTTTCTCAGTTTAAGAAATGCTCTGCACTGCTTTTTCGTGGCTCCTGATTGTTGCTTTCAGTCTTTCTTGGATCAAATCATGTCTCTTGGCAGCTGCGATACTGTAATATGAGGATCAGATCTGCCTGCCTGTCTCAATAGCTGTCAGTTTAATCTCTGGGTATTTTTAGGTGCCTCAGATAAAGGTAATATAAATATAATGAAAGAATGAATTTCTTTCTGACACTTTGTACCATTTGTATAAAAGAAAGGAAATCTCCTTTAAAAATACTGTTTTTCTCAAAATGTGTTCTCTGCATGGTGTTACAAAACCATAAAAACATTGTAGTGGCCAAATGAATTTAGGAAACCTTTCTTAATATTGTGAGAATTCTAGGAGCCTTTAAAACAATAATGCTCATTGTGAATTTAAAGGAGGGAGAAAGCATATGCCTTCTCCAACCATAGTTAACGACAAATTGTCCCCCAGCCTGTCTCCCCACTCCAAGAGCAGAATGTTACAGGACTCATTTTCTGGAATCGTCTTTGTACAGGGAGTGGTACACACTCCCTGTGTCCCAAAAGGGAGGGTAACTGTAATTTATTAAACACCTACTATGTGCCAAGGATTTTTATAAAAGTTATTTTATTTACTTTTTTCAACTCTATGGGGTGGTCTTTTGATCCATATTTATTCGGTGAAGAACTTGAGGCTCAGATAGGTTAAGGAACACAGTTTGTGAAAGCAGAGCCTGGATTCAAACCTACAGCTAACTGTCAAGTCCCGGTTGTTTATGACATTTCACTATGTATTTTAGGGTGAGATAGCGACAGTCCAAACACCTGGGCTGAGGGAGCAGTGTTCTCCACTGTGGGCTCACTCTCACTGCACTCAGATCTGTGCAGAGCCAGCTAAAGGCAACTTGCAGCTTATCTCCAGTGATAGCTTTCCTATCCATTGCTCTTTCCGTCCCTCTGCAGTGTTTTCCCCAATCTTCTGGGAAGAGGGTTATTTCTGGGTATATGAACAAGACAGACCTTATGGGGTTACTGTTTAGGGTTAGGCCTGATTCAGAACACTGTATCTTCCAATATTTGGCTCTACTTTTGGAATGGGAAATTTCCCAGCAGAGAAGAGAAGCCTAACTGTATGGCACGTTTGACAGGAAGTTGCTATTCATGCACATCTTTGATGCATTTCCATGACATCTGATTGATTCGGAGTGTTTTGTTTATGCTGTTCATTTTGTGACAGAGTCAGTGGGATCATCTGGAAAGAACCAGGGGCATTGGAGGAGTCTGGCAGTCCTTGGGGTGAATTTCAGCTCCAACACCTGTTTGCTGCAGGCCGTGGATGTGTTACTTTATGTTCCTTTATGTTCCCTCATCTACCTTGCAAGGTGCTTGGAGGATTCAATTAGGCAATGCATGCATGATCACTGGCACATGGTAGGAGTTCAGTGGATGGTAACAATGATCATGACTACTATTGGTGTAATATGTATACCTGAGCCCTTTCTTTGTACCTCAGAGTAGCTGTTCCTTGCTGTCCTTGGTGAAATGGAATTCAAAAGAATATTTCTCATGATTACTCATGGTAGTGAGAGTCATCTGGTGGTCTGTAATTTCTGGATCACTTCTCTCCACAAGGGGAGAGCAAGTTCTTAACCAGGTGATACAGAGTGAGAGGCACTCCTGACACTGATCTTCCATGGACTGAGCATAACTGAAGTATGATGTAGGTTTAAGCTCTTCTACTAAAGGATGCATATGAGTAATCTATAGTGAATTTCAGGAATCAGAAATTATGGCTTTACCTAGGTAATCTGTTACTTGTACCTTAGATAGTAAAGGAGGGGCATAGCAGGGGGGATATTAAGAAAGGATCTCATGGTTTAAGAAATCCCATGGGGACCATATCTCATCTTTTTTAACCTTTCATCTTCCCACTGCCCCCTTCTGCACCCCCAATGTAATCTTTCCCTCACCTCTGGTGTCGCTAACACTGTCCTTGGATTCTTCCACCTTTCTGTATAAACAGATTCTCAGCTATATCTGTCTTTTCTTGTTTTGCAAATGCTGCCTGAGTAGGTTTCAGCTGATTATTAAAGGGATTTTCCTTTGTGTAGTCATCTGTTGCCTCCAAAGAGGTGATAGGGTAACTCTAGTCCTCTTGGTGGGAGGTTGGGAGAATGGAATGTTTTAGCTCCAATTTCACTATTTTTCAACAAAGGTGCCTATATCTACATTTGCCCACATCACCCCCAGAGGAAAATAAAATGAACTTCTCTAGAGAGGCATTCTAAGAATCCACCAGTCACAAAGGAAGACCAGTGAGATGTGCAAACAGAACATGTACCTGAAAAAATCTGGATGACAATATAAATAAAAAATTATGAAACACTGGATGAGATTCAAATGCAGCACACACACATGTTTTGTCATGGAATAACACCATCACTACCACCAACCTCCCCCCCACCCCCCACCAAAAAAAACCCAACAGTAAAACTCCCATGATTTCCTGTGTAAACAATTCTGTAGAAGAATTGAAGGAGGAGATTGTTACTGTTGAGATAAAATTTATAAGTACAAGAATTATTTCAAAGCACAAAATTAAAAAATAAAAAAGCAAAACAATAGGGAAATGATGAGGGACTTAAGGATAAATCTATGAGACTTGGATAAACATTTCAGAAGAGAAGCAATGAAACAAATCAACACCTGAAAGGGATCACTGGGTTTTAGGATGAGTTGATGAGAAAATAACCAATACATTAAGGCAAGAGAAGATAAGGAGAGAAACAAGGGTGCAGAATCAATCTCAGTTTCTCTTTCACTCTAAAAATTAGACTGAAGAGTATAAAAACAGATTGGGAATATGTAATATAAGTGCTAAACTAGGGGTCTTAAAAGAGAAGATACATACTGATTTACTGTAAGGAACAAATCAAATAATAATATAGAACTGAAAGCAATAATCCATTTTAACAAAACTAGGGTCCTGGGGTAGAGAAAGGGGAGGAAATAGCTCTTCTTATTGGGGTGGAGCAAAGGGAGGAAATAAATTGTCTTCGCGGAGGAAATAGTTGGTATTTTGTTTTCTTATAAGAATAGAGGATTCTGTGATTATGAGCACAGGAACAAAGAAGGTGGTCACCATCAAATGCAAAATATTAGAACTTCCAAATTAACAAGGGGAAAAATAGAATAGCAATTTGATCAAATCATCAAACACAAAGGAAAATGAGGAAATAATAATGCAAAGTAAACAATCAAACTAAATTATCATGAAAAGAAGAAATCAGATCATACAGAGTATGAGCAGACTGACTTTTCCCCTTTAAAAGACAAAAATTTTCAGTTGGGTTAAAACACAAAACTGAGCTATATGCCTTAACAAAATCTATGTCTATAACTATATCTTTATCTATACTTAAAAAAGTGATAAAGAAAGATAGAAGATTAAGGTGGATCAGAAAGATACAAAAGCAAAAGGAAAATGCAAACGAAAAGAAAGGAGGCATGGCAGCATTATTTTATGACATAGGTGAATTCAAGCTTAAATGTAATGAAGAAAATAACAAGGGACATTATGTAAATGCAGCAGTTTATGAGGGTAATATATTTATATTCATTTGTCCACCAAATATTTACAAAAATCAATCGTTTACTTAACCATGAATTAAACCTTCAAAATAAAAAAATAGATTTTATAAGGCAAATTCAATCATCATAATTCAATGAAAATTAAAATAAATAATAAAAAGGTGACAAAATCTTATCTTTTTGGAAATTATGAAAAACTCTACTAGGTAAACTTGGGACAAAAAGGATTTTGAAAGAGAAATTATAAACTACAAAAATAAAACCAACTTAGTGGCAAAACCTATGGGACATAGAACTATATACAGAGAACACTTTAGAGTTTTAATACCTATATTATGTCTTCACAATTAAAGAAGAAAGAAAAATATGAATACTTATTTTAAGAAATTACTAGAACAACAAAGCAAACAAAAACTAGGAAGAAGGAATCAAGATAAAAAAATCGAATTAAATGAACTAAGAATAGACGTAGTAGAAATAATAAATCAGCCCAAGAGCTGATAGCTGAAAAGTCCACTAAAAGTAGATAAACCCACTGTAAGTCTGATGAAGGGAAAAGAGAGACCAAACATGAAAGAGAAAGTAGATATAAACAAAGATGCAAGAGCGATAAGAACAGTCGTGGAGATTACTACACATAACCTCTAGTGGGCACTGTGGTGTGCTGCCCTGGTACCTCCTTCAGGACTAGAAGACTCATTTTCTCATTGTGGGGAGTGTTGGTGGCTAATGGCTCACAGCTGTGTCTCTTTGCAGGAATTGTTTTTGGCCAAGGGAGCTGTCTCGCCCAAGTTCCCATCCAGTGTAAATGGTCTAGTATGTATTGGGGACAGCTTACATCTCAAAACTGGTTGATACAGAAACATGAAATCCCTACCCTCTTGTCTTATTTTGGGACAGCTCTGAAGGACCTCAGCTCCTAGTGGGATAGCCACTGTCACTGTTGCTCACAGTTCAACTGCTTCATCTGCTTAATCACATCTCCCATACTTTCTTACAGGTGCTTTTGCTGAGAGCACTTCCCAATAAACCCCCTTTATACAAATCTCCATTTCAAAGTCTGTTTCAAGGAAACCTGATTTAAGGTATAGTCCTATGACAATTAAATGAAACCCTAGAGAACATGGACAGGACAGTTTCCTATGAAAAAATAAATTACGGGAATAGAGATGCAGACGTAGAGACTGAACGTGTGGACACGGAGTGGAGAAGGGGGTGTGGAATGAACTGGGAGATTGGGATTGACATATATACACTACCATGTGTAAAACAGATAGCTAGTGGAAACCTGCTGTATAGCACAGGGAGCTCAGCTCAGTGCTCTGTGGTGACCTAGATGGGTGAGATGGGGGGTGGAGTGGGAGGGAGGTCCGAGAGGGAAGGCATATATGTATACATATAGCTGATTCACTTTGTTGTACAGCAGAAACTAACACAACACTGTAAAGTACCTGTACCCCAATTAAAAATAAATAAGTAAGTTACTGGAAAGGGGTGCTTATTTTCACCATTCTCATGTTTCCAAATGAACTTTACTGATGGGTAATTTACATTAAAAACTCTACCCATTTTAAGTCTACAGATGGATGAGTTTTGACAAACGTATACATTTCTGTAACCATCACCAAAATCAAAATATAGGGTATTTCCATCACCCCAAAATGTTCCTTCCAGCCAACTTCCCATCTTCCTACCTCCAGCCTCAAATAACCAGTAATCTGCTCTCTATCATTATAGACTAGTTTTCTAGAGTATGTATGGTATGTACTCTTTAGTGTTGCACTTTGGTTGCTTAGCACAGTATTTTTGAGATTTGTCCATATTTCTCACAGGGCTTCCTTCCTCTCTTTCCTTTCTCTCAAGGATCATAGTCCTTTACTGCTTATTGAAGGACTGCTTATTACTGAAAACAGTTGTTTCACGTATTTTGTCTAGTTTTGTAATTCTTTAAAGCATGATGATGACTCTTGTGTCTGTACTATTCATGGATAGACATGGGAAGCCCTTGCCATTTTTATTAAATATTTTCTTAAATGTTATAGAGAATTCTCTATGAAAACAAAAAGGAATTAGTGGTTTAAATATAGGTAAAAAGGAGATGAAGCTCATTCCACTTGCTGATGTTTAGCTTGTTTATCTGAAAAACTTTAGGGACCTTCTAACAATACTTTACATAATAAGAGAATATGGGAATTTGCCTGAATATAGGATAGAAACATAATTGGTTTTCATTGACCTAGTAATAAGCAACTAGACAAGGAAATGGGGAAAATATATTATTTTTAGTAGCCATAAAAATCTATTAAAAATTTAAGAATAAATTTTATGAGCAAGACCAGGATTCATATGAAAAAACCCAAAATTCTTATTGGTAGATTTTTAAAAAAATAGCTAAGCACTTACTTTCATCACTACTCTGAGTACTTTACATCTATCAACTCATTTAACCTTCCAAGAAACCCTGGAAGGTGTTATTATTATTTCATGTATGAGATAACTGAGATATAGAGAGATTAAGTAACTTGCCCAAGTTCATACAGCTTGCAATGGATAGAGCAGATATTTGAAATCAGGACTGAATAAATGGAAAGAAATACCCGGTTCTTCCATGAGGTTACTTCACACAAAAATATATTTTAAAAATGTGAATATGATTGTGCCACTTTCCTACTTCAAACTCCTTATTTACTGCTGCTCTTAGGATGAAGTTAAACGCTTAAACATTTCTAAACCTCCAAAATATTTCTTCTATCACTACTGTTACTGTGCTAGTTCATATCCTCATCATCCACTTATTCATTCATTCAACAAGTAGATGATCTTGGTAGCAGAGGGCAGATTTGAGGAGGCCAGGAGAGACAGGAATGAGCCCAGTTATGAGATTGTCACAGAATAGGCAGAAAATGGTGAGAAAACTAGGAGTAGATAGGACAAGGTATATTTGAAATATATTTTAAAACAGAAAAATGGCAGCACTTAAAGGCTAATTGGGTGTGAATATTGAGGGAGTTGGTCCACTCCAGCATGACTCTCAGGATTCTAACTTAGATGACGGATAAATACTTTCAAAGTCTTTGCCTTGTTGTTGGATTAAATGATTGAGTCCTACTCTAGTGTCCTTTAGCCAGACTGACATTAATCTATTAATAAACATTTTTGGTTTAACATAAAAACTAGATTTTACTCCATCAAAAGGTACAGTCATCCTTCAGAGCTTATACTTTGAAAGTCTAAGCTGTAGAAGAATATAGCAGTTGAGAAATGTGTAGGTGTGAGGGATTGGTTTGATGTAATGGTTAGAATCTGAAATAGAATTGCATGGGCCTCAGTCAAATCTCAGTTACCACTTACCAACCATACTTAACCTCTCTGTAAATCAGCTTCTCCATCAGCAGAGTGAGGATAAAGGCGATGGGGTTTTGTATAGATTTAATGAGGTAATGGATTTAAAGCTCTTAGCAAAATATCTGGCACATAGTTTAAAATTCCCCCAAATGACGGGACCTTCAAGATAGTGGAGGAGTAAGACGTGGAGATCACCTTCCTCCCCACAAATACATCAAAAATACATCTACGGGCTTCCCTGGTGGCGCAGTGCTTGAGAGTCCACCTGCTGATGCAGGGGACACGGGTTCGTGCCCCAGTCCGGGGAGATCCCACATGCCGTGGAGTGGCTGGGCCCGCGATCCATGGCTGCTGAGCCTGTGCGTCTGGAGCCTGTGCTCTGCAACGGGAGAGGCCACAACAGTGAGAGGTCCGCGTACTGCAAAAAAAAAAAAAAAAATCTACATGTGGAATAACTCCTACAGACCATCTACTGAATGCTGGCAGAAGACCTCAGAATTCCCAAAAGGCAAGAAAATCCCCACGTACCTGGATAGGGCAAAAGAAAACAGAAAAAACAGAGACAAAAGAATAGGGATGGGACATACACCTCTGGGAGGGAGCTGTGAAGGAGGAAAAGTTTCCACAAACTAGGAAGACCCTTCACTGGGGGAGATGGGGGGTGGACGGGAGCCATGGAGGAGAGCGCAGCAACAGTGGTGCAGAGGGCAAAGTGGAGAGATTCCTGCACAGAGGATCGGTGCCAACCGGCACTCACCAGCCTGAGACACTTGTCTGCTCACCCACCAGAGTGGGTGGGGGCTGGGAGCTGAGGCTCAGGCTTCAGAGGTCAGACCCCAGGGAGAGGACTGGGGTTGGCTGTGTGAAGACAGCCTGAAGGAGGCTAGTGCGCCACAGCTAGCTGGAGTGTGGGAAAAAGTCTGGACCTGCCTAAGAGGCAAGAGACCATTGTTTCAGGGTGTGCAATGAGAGGGGATTCTTTCCCTGACTGCCCACAGAAGGCAGAGCACCGCCTAAATGAACTCCAGAGATGGGTGTGAGCCGCGGCTATCAGCTTGGACCCCAGAGACTGGCATGAAACACTAATGCTGCTGCTGCAGCCACCAAGAATCCTGTGTGCAAGCACAGGTCGCTATTCATACCCCCCAGGAGCCTGTGCAGCATGCCACTGCCAGGGTCCCATGATCCAGGGACCTGGTGTGCCTCAGGCTGTTGCAATATCATGCTGGGCTCTGCTGATGCAGGCTCACCCCACATTACAATTATAACTATCGTACCCCTCCCTGCCCCTGGCCTGAATGAGCCAGAGCCCCCTAATCAGATGCTGCTTAAACCCCATCCTGTCTGGGTGGGAACAGATGCCTGAGGGCGACCTACACACAGAGGTGGGGCCAAAACCAAAGCTGAACCCCAGGAGTTGTGCAAACAAAGAATAGAAAGGGAAATTTTTCTGTGCAGCCTCAGGAGCAGCAGATTAAATCCCCACAATCAGCCTGATGTACGCTGCATCTGTGGAATACCTGAATAGAAAATAAATCAGCCCAAAATTGAGGTGGTGGACTTTAGGAGCAAGTGAACATTTGGGATTTGCTGTCTGCGACTGATTTGTTTCTGATTTTTGTGTTTCTCTTAGTATAATTTTTAGAGCTTGTAATCATTGGTGGATTTGTTTATTGGTTTGGTTGCTCTTTTTCTTTTTTAATTACTATTTATTGATTTTAATAATTTTTAAATTATTTTATTTAATTTTTTTCTTTTTTTCTTTTTTTCTCCCTTTTCTTCTGAGCCATGTGGCTGACAGGGTCTTGGTGCTCTGGCCTGGAGTCAGGCCTGAGCCTCTGAGGTGGGAGAGCTGAGTTCAGGACATTGGACCACCAGAGACCTCCCAGCCCCACATAATATCAATTGGTGAGAGCTTTCCCAGAGATCTCTGTCTCAATGCTGAGACCCAGCTCCACCCACCGGTCAGGAAGTTCTAGTGCTGGATGCCCCATGCCAAACAACTAGCAAGACAGGAACACAACCCCACCCATTAGCAGAAAGCCTGCCTAAAATCATACTAAGTTAACAGACACCCCAAAACATAACACCAGAAGTGGTCCTGCCCACCAGAAAGAAAAGATCCAGCCCCAGCAACCAGAACACAGACACCAGTCCCCTCTACCAGGAAGCCAACAAAGCCACTGAACCAACCTCACCCACTGGGGGCAGACACTAAAGACAATGGGAACTACAAACCTGCAGCCTGTGAAAAGGAGACCCCAAACACAGTAAGTTAAACAAAATGAGAAGACAGAGAAACATGCAGCAGATGGAGCAAGGTAAAAATCCACCAGACCAAACAAATGAAGAAGAAGTAGGCAGTCTACCTGAAAAAGAATCCAGAGTAATGATGGTAAAGATGATCCAAAATCTTGGAAATAGAATGGAGAAAATACAAGAAATGTTTAACAAAGACCTAGAAGAACTGAAGCGCAAACAAACAACAATGAACAATGCAATAAATGAAATTGAAAATTCTCTAGAAGGAATCAATAGCAGAATAACTGAGGCAGAAGAACGGATAAGTGACCTGGAAGATAAAATAGTGGAAATAACTACCACAGAGCAGACTAAAGAAAAAAGAATGAAAAGAATTGAGGACAGTCTCAGAGACCTCTGGGACAACATCAAACGCACCAACATTTGAATTATAGGGGTCACAGAAGAAGGGAAAAAGAAAGGGTCTGAGAAAATATTTGAAGAGATTATAGTTGAAAACTTCCCTAATATGGGAAAGGAAATATAGTCAATCAAGTCCAGGAAGTGCAGAAATTCCCAAACAAGAAAAATCCAAGGGGAAACACGGCAAGAGACATATTAATCAAATTATTAAAAATTAAAAACAAAGAAAAAATATTAAAAGCAGCAAGGAAAAGCAACAAATAACATACAGGGGAATCCCCATAAGGTTAACAGCTCATCTTTCAGCAGAAATTCTGCAAGCCAGAAGAGAGTGGCAGGACATATTTAAAGTGATGAAAGGGAAAAACTACAACCAAGATTACTCTACCCAGCAAGGATCTCATTCAGATTCAATGGAGAAATTAAAACCTTTACAGACAAGCAAAAGCTAAGAGAATTCAGCACCACCACACCAGCTTTACAACAAATGTTAAAGGAACATCTCTAGGCAGGAAACACAAGAGAAGGAAAAGACCTACAAAAACAAACCCAAAACAATTAAGAAAAGGGTAATAAGAACATACATATCGCTAATTTCCTTAAATGTAAATGGATTAAATGCTCCAACCCAAAGATACAGACTGGCTGAATGTATACAAAAACAAAACCCATATATATGCTGTCTACAAGAGACCCACTTCAGACCTAAGGATACATACAGACCGAAAGTGAGGGGATGGAAAAAGATATTCCATGCAAATGGAAATCAAAAGAAAGCTAGAGTAGCAATTCTCATATCAGACAAAATAGACTTTAAAATAAAGACTGTGACAAGAAACAAAGAAGGACACTACATAATGATCAAGGGATCAAACCAAGAAGAAGATATAACAATTGTAAATATTTATGCACCCAACATAGGAGCACCTCAATAAGGCAAATGCTAACATCCATAAAAGGGGAAATAGACAGTAACACAATAATAGTAGGGGACTTTAGCACCCCTCTTTCACCAAAGGACAGATCATCCAATCTGAAAATAAATAAGGAAACACAAGCTTTAAATGACACATTAAACAAGATGGACTTAATTGATATTTATAGGACATTCCATCCCAAAACAACAGAATACACTTTCTCCTCAAGTGCTCATGGAACATTCTCCAGGATAGATCATATCTTGGTTCACAAATAAAGCCTCAGTAAATTTAAGAAAACTGAAATCATATCAAGTATCTTTTCCAACCACAATGCTATGAGACTACATATCATTTATAGGGAAAAATCTGTAAAAAATACAAACACATGGAGGCTAAACAGTTTGTTACTAAATAACCAAGAGATCACTGAAGCAATCAAAGAGGAAATCAGAAAATACCTAGAAACAAATAACAATGAAAACATGATGACCCAAAACCTATGGGATGCAGCAAAAGCAGTTCTAAGAGGGAAGTTCATAGCAAAACAATCCTACCTCAAGAAACAAGAAAAATCTCAAATAAACAACCTAACCTTACACCCAAAGTAATTAGAGAAAGAAGAACCAAAAACCCCACAGTTAGCAGAAGGAAAGAAATCATAAAGATCATATCATAAATACATGAAAAAGAAATGCAGGAAACGATAGCAAAGATCAATAAAACTAAAAGCTGGTTCTTTGGGAAGATAAACAAAATTGATAAACCATTAGCCAGACTCATTAAGAAAAAAGGGGAGAAGACAAATCAACAGAATTAGAAATGAAAAAGGAGAAGTAACAACTGACTGCAGAAATACAAAGGATCATGAGAGATTACTACAAGCAACTATATGCCCATAAAATGGACAATCTGGAAGAAATGGACAAATTCTTAGAAAAGCACCACCTTCCAAGACTGAACCAGGAAGAAATAGAAAATATAAACAGACGAGTCACAAGTACTGAAACTGAAACTGTGATTAAACATCTACCAACAAACAAAAGCCCAGGTCCAGATGCCTTCACAGGCGAATTCTATCAAACAGTTGGAGAAGAGCTAACACCTATCCTTCCCAAACTCTTCCAAAATATAGCAGAGGGAGGAACACTCCCAAACTCATTCTACAAGGCCATAATCACCCTGATACCAAAACCAGACAAAGATGTCACAAAAAAGGAAAACTACAGGCCCATATCACTGATGAACATAGATGCAAAAATCCTCAACAAAATACTATCAAACAGAATCCAACAGCACATTAAAAGGATCATACGCCATGATCAAATGGGGTTTATCCCAGGAATGCAAAGGTTCTTCAATATACACAAATCAATCAATGTGATACACCATATTAACAAATTGAAGGCTAAAAACCATATGATAATCTCAATAGATGCAGAAAAAGCGTTCAACAAAATTCAACACCCATTTATGATAAAAAAAACTCTCCAAAAAGTGGGCATAGAGGGAACCTACCTCAACATAATAAAGGCCATATATGACAAATCCACAGCCAGCATCGTTCTCAGTGGTTAAAAGTGAAACCATTTCGTGTAAGATCAGGAACAAGACAAGGGTGCCCACTCTCACCACTATTATTCAACATAATTTTGGAAGTTTTAGCCATGGCAATCAGAGAAGAGAAAGAAATAAAAGGAATTCAAATCAGAAAAGAATAAGTAAAGCTGTCTCTGTTTGCAGATGACATGATACTATACATAGAGAATCCTAAAGATGCTACCAGAAAACTACTAGAGCTAATCAATGAATTTGGTAAAATAGCAGGATACAAAATTAGTGCACAGAAACCTCTTGCATTCCTATACACTAATGATGAAAAATCTGAAAGAGAAATTAAGAAACACTCCCATTTATCACTGAAACAAAAAGAATAAAATACCTAGGAATAAACCTACCTACTGAGACAACAGACCTGTATGCAGAAAACTACAGACACTGATGACAGAATTTAAAGATGATACAAACAGATGGAGAGATATACTATGTTTCTGGGTTGGAAGAATCAACATTGCAAAAATGACTATACTACCCAACGTAATCTACAGATTCAATGCAATCCCTATCAAACTACCAATGGCATTTTTCACAAAACTAGGGCAAAAAATTTCACAATTTGTATGGATACACAAAAGACCCCGAATAGCCAAAGCAATCTTGAGAATGAAAAACGGAGCTGGAGGAGTCAGGCTTCCGGACTTCAGACTCTACTACAAAGTTACAGTAATCAAGACAGTATGGTACTGGCACAAAAACAGAAATATAGATCAATGGAACAGGGTAGAAAGCCCCGAGATAAACCCACACACATATAGTCAGCTTATTTTTGATAAAGGAGGCAAGAATATATAATGTAGAACAGACAGCTTCTTCAATAAGTTGTGCTGGGAATACTGGACAGCTACACTTAAAAGAATGAAATTAGAATGCTCCCTAACACCATACACAAAAATAAACTCAAAATGGTTTAAAGACCTAAATGTAAGGCCAGACACTATAAAACTCCTAGAGGAAAGCATAAGCAGAACACTCTATTACATAAATCACAGCAAGGTCCGTTTGACCCACTTCCTAGAGAAATGGAAATAAAAACAAAAATAAACAAAGGGGACATAATGAAACTTAAAAGCTTTTGCGTAGCAAAGCAAAACATAAACAAGATGAAAAGACAGCTCTCAGAATGGGAAAAAATATTTGCTGATGAAGCAACTGACAAAAGATTGCAAGCAGCTCATGCAGCTCAATATCAAAAAAACAAACAACCCAATCCAAAAATGGGCAGAAGACCTAAATAGACATTTCTCCAAAGAAGATATACAGATTGTCAACAAACACATGAAAGGATGCTCAACGTCACTAATCATTAAAGAAATGCAAATCAAAACTACAATGAAGGGCTTCCCTGGTGGCGCAGTGGTTGACAGTCCGTCTGCCGATGCAGAGGACACGGGTTCGTGCCCCGGTCCGGGAAGATCCCACATGTCTTGGAGCGGCTGGGCCCGTGAGCCATGGCCGCTGAGCCTGCGCGTCCGGAGCCTGTGCTCCGCAACGGGAGAGGCCACAACGGTGAGAGGCCCACGTACCACAAAAAAAAAAAAAAAAAAAAACTACAATGAAGTATCACCTCTCAGCAGTCAGAATGGCCATCATCAAAAACTCTACAAACACTAAATGCTGGAAAGGGTGTGGAGAAAAGGGAACCCTCTTGCACTGATGGTGGGAATGTAAATTGGTACAGCCACTATGGAGAACAATATGGAGGTTCCTTAAAAAACTAAAAATAGAACTACCATGGGACCCAGCAATCCCACTATTGGGCATATACCCTGAGAAAACCATAATTCAGAAAGAGTCATGTACCACAATGCTCATTGCAGCTCTATTTACAATAGCCAGGGCATGGAAGCAGCCTAAGAGATCATTGACAGATGAGTGGATAAAGAAGATGTGGCACATATATACAATGGAATATTAGCCATATAAAGAAATGAAATTGAGTTATTTGTAGTGAGGTGGATGGACCTAGAGTCTGTCATACAGTGTGAAGTGAGTCAGAAAGAGAAAAACAAATACTGTATGCTAACACATATATAAGGAATCTAAAAAAAAAAAAAAGGTTCTCATGAACCTAAGAGCAGGACAGGAATAAAGACAGAGGAAGAGAATGGACTTGAGGACACGGGGAGGGGGAAGCATAAGCTGGGATGAAGTGAGACAGTACCATTGTCATATATACACTACCAAATGTAAAATAGATAGCTAGTGGGAAGCAGCTGCATCACACGGGGAGATCAGTTCGGTGCTTTGTGACCATCTAGAAGGGTGTGATAGGGAGGGTAGGAGGGAGGTGCAAGAGGGAAGGGATATGATGATATATGTATACATATAGCTGATTCACTTTGTTATACAGCAGAAACTAACACAAGATTTTAAAGCAATTATTCTCCAATAAAGATGTTAAAAAAAATTTCCTGAAATGCTAGCTATTATTATTTATAATTTATAAAAGTCTTTATTTTAATTACCTAAAATAAAGCAGTAAATCCAGACAACCATATGAAGAGAATGTCAATGTAATTTTGTGTTTGTCAATTTGATAAACATGAATACTGTACAGTTGATTCCTATGAGTTATTTTTTACTTGCCAGGGAATTTTTTAAAAATGGTTTTACTACTTTATTTTATTTTAATTAATTATTAAATAAAAATTTTAAATTGTATTTATTTATTTTTGGCTGCGTTTGGTCTTCATTGCTGCTCACAGGCTTTGTCTAGCTGTGGTGAGCCGGGGCTACTCTTCATTGCGGTGCGGGAGCTTCTCATTGTGGTGGCTTCTGTTGTTGCAGAGCACAGCCTCTAAGCATGCGGGCCTCAGTAGTTGTGTCACGTGGGCTCAGCAGCTGTGGCTCGCAGGCTCTAGAGCGCAGGCTCAGTAGTTGTGGCATATGGGCCCAGCTGCTCTGCAGCATGTGGGATCCTCCCAGAACAGGACTCGAACCCATGTCCCCTGCATTGGCAGGCAGATTCTTAACCACTGAGATACCAGGGAAGCCCCGCCAGAGAAATTTTATGGTGGTAAAATATACGTAACATGAAATTTGCCATTTTTAAATGTACAGTTTAATGGCATTAAGTACATTCACGTTGTTATGCAGCTATTACCATTATCTATCTCCAGAACTTTTTCATCATTCCCAACTACCAGAGAATTTTAACCATTGCTCTTCTCCAGAGTTTCAGAGAAAGTTGTGTAGACATTTTGCTTTTTTGGAGATACTGCAAGTATTAAGAGTAAACATGTTCTAAGTTTAGTCTCCCTTCTAAATGTTTGATGCCTTTATGATTTTATGGTTGAAAGGTATTGACTCTCTCCCTTCCCCTGAGTATTGTTGCATATAAAAGCCCAGAACTTCTGTAGCATCTCACTTCCAGCCTGAGGATGGGGCTGACACTTGGATGTAAGCTTCTCTGAAGCCAACTTTCAATTGAGCCAATGCATTTCCATGGTTGAAGCTAGTCTGAATTGAATTCTCTTTTATTTGCTGTGGAAGTCATCTCAGCTAAAACACTGCTCCAAGGGTTAAGTTTTTAAAAATTATGTCACTTGATGGAATACACTTTAGGTATCTGAAAATTCACTTATGACAATCTACATGCTATTTTTCTATGTTTTTTCCCCTTAGGACTTTTGAATTATCCTAAACCAAGATTAATAATATAGTGACTAAGTCCTCTCTGCATCAGGTTGGGGAAGCCATCTCTTTTCCTCCTTCATATGGTTCTCAGACCAGGAGTAAGAGAATGAGTTAGTTAACTTCCTATCTAGAGCATTCTAACATGAGCTGTGGCTTGTCTTTCTTCCTTAGAATTGGAGGATAGGTCTTCTGAATTTTTGATGACTGCTTTTCAGGAGTATTTAATTGTGCTGCTTATGACTTCTCATAATAGGCTTCTCATGGCTTAACCTTGTGAATCTTCTTCCTACTTTTTCCCCAGTAGTGTTGTGTCTGCCCCTCCCACCTCACAACTCCTCATCATTCCAGAGGAAATGAGCTACTGGGACCATGTTGTATAGTCCTGGACTAATTCTTAATAGAGGGCATGAATGTGAACCTTAGGGATCAATTCAGAAAATTCTCAATTGTTATCCTTTAAAATATTTTTTCTCTCCCATTATCTCTATTTTTTCTTTCTGGAAGTCCAGTTAGGTGTTTTTAGACTTCATCATTTTATTCTGAATATTTTTTTATTTTTCTTCATATTTTCTATCATCTCTCTTGGTGCTGTATTCTTGTAACCCCTCTTCAACTTTCAGTTCACTAGTTTTGTCTTCTTATATATCTAAACTGTTGTTTTATCATGTCCACTGAATTCCTATTTTACACTTTAAAAAACTGAAGTGTAGTTGATTTACAATGTTGTGTTAGTTTCAGGGGTATAGCAAAGTGATTCAGTTATACATACATATGTATCTATTTTTTTCAGATTCTTTTCCCTTATAGGTTATTACAAAATATTGAATATAGTTCCCTGTGCTATACAGTAGGTCCTTGTTGGTTATCTATTTTATATATAGTAGTGTGTATATGTTAATCCCAAACTCCTAATTTATCCCTGCCCCTCCTTTTCTCTTTGGTAACCATAAGTTTGTTTTCTATGCCTGTGGGTCTATTTCTGTTTTGTATATAAGTTCATTTGTATCATTTTTTTTAAAGATTCCACATATGTGATATCATGTGGTATTTGTCATTCTCCATCTGGCTTACTTCATTTAGTTTGATAATCTCTTGGTCTATCCATGTTGCTGCAAATGGCATTATTTCATTCTTTTTTATGGCTGAGTAGTATTCCACTGTATATATGTACCACATCTTCTTTATCCATTCATCTGTCTTGGACACTTAGGTTGCTTCCATGTCTTGGCTATTGTAAATAGTGCTGCAGTGAACATTGGGGTGCATGTATCTTTTCAAATTATGGTTATTTTTAGTGACCATATTTTTCATTTCTAGCAGTTTTACTTTTCTGTCTTTTTCAGCTTAGCCTGATATCTTTAAATAATATTCTGATCCTTTTTTGTACTTTTGCTACTCTATTTTATTACTTTAAATATTTATTTTATATTTTGGTTTTACATCTCTAGTATCTTTGCCTTTGCAGGTCTGATTCTGCCATCTGTTGCTTGTGCTGACTATTCACACTCACAATGGCTTGTTTCCTCGTGGTTTGCCACTTCTAATTAAGTTCATATTCCTTGGAAGTTTGTCAGTAGGTTTTATTTGAATCTTGGGTTTAGAGTATGTTCTCAAGAGAAGATTCAGGTCTGTTCCTGCCTGACAGCTGGTGAGGCAAAACCCAGGAAATACTTATTTGGTTTGAGCTTTTGCTTTTTTAGATCGCACGAGAGTGTGAATTCTGGCCCTAAAAGCCTATGAGTGTGGGTTTTGGTTCATTATAAAATACATTTTTATATTATTCAGTGACTTTGAGGGTCCTATCCTGGGAGTTATCTTCTGGACATCGAATTCTCCACGATGCCTAAAATGGGAGTGCTCATTTTAATATGGCATGATCTCCCCCCAAGTTATCCCCCTTCAAATATTTTCTACCTAGAGTTTCCTGGAGAGTCTGGTTCATGAGTGATCCACAGCAAGGGCCTCAAGTTAATATTGGCCAAATGGCTTAATTCCTACTTTGCTATTTCTATGACTTGTGACCACTCAGAGATCACTTCTGTGCTTGGTGACTATTGCTGATATCCCCACTGTATTCCTGTGGACAAAGGACTGCAACTATCCTTTTTTAAAAAAAAGTACAAGTTCTGGCCAATTTTATTAAAGAAAAATTTTGCAAGATTTACTTTTTACTAGTCTGTTCTGACATGCTTCTAATGATATCAGAATCACCTAGATCAATGATACCCAGTGTGCATACTCTGTAGTTTTTTCCCACACCCTGTGCCCCATTCAGTATTATTGCCACTGTAGTGATGGACACCAGTTTTGGCTAACATGGTATAGTACTCTATTTCAGATTTCCTGAAGGTGTGGCAGTTGTTGGTGAGGATGACCAGTTTCACTTTGCCTTGTTTGACCATTCCCTTAGCTACTCCTTCTGGAGCATATACAGACTCTATCCATTTCCCCACCTCTAGGCCTGGAGATATTAGAAATAGAACACAAGTTATGCCACCACTAGAAGTAGCACCCACAGGCCCAATGCTATCCTTAGAATTCTTTACCAGGTAGGCTTTATACCTTTAGACTTGTAGTCATGTGCTTGTGCTTCTTTCATCCTCTTCCACTGGGAGTACCTCATCTCTTTGGTCCTCAGAATTCAATCCAAATTGAGCAACAGTAGTCTCACCCTTATAAGCCCTTTACCCTCAAATTTTATATGCCAGCCCCATTGCTGCTCTAGGATTTATCTCTTCAAAGGATAATTGATATGGAAATATCCATTCTGGTCAGGTTTAATTCCCTCCTCTCTTTTAGGAGTATAATCTGGCCACATCAGTCCCCAAGACAGTGAGAACGTCATTACATTTTCTAAAGCCAGGCATTTTGTGTTAAAGAGCTCTCCCATATCCCCATGTCTGATACACAAACAGTTGGGTCCAGGCTGTGCTGGGCCAAGCACAGTCCAGCCCCTTCCTTCCAGTCTGAGGTAATGAGGTAAGAGGTATGAGGTAAGAGAAGGTCAGCCCTGCATGGCTGCCTGCCATAGCCTGAGCTCTGCTGCTTAAATATGGACAAGGATATGCATAGTTTCCTAAGAACAACTAACATAATGTTGAGAGCTAGGTCTTTCTGTATCTGTATTTAGAGTTAAAAATACCATTCTCTTATTATACAGAGAATCAGGAGCTTAAAGTGACTGTTTGCCTTTGTGATGGTTAATTTTATGTGTCAACTTGACTGGGCCATGGTGCCCAGATATTTGGTCAAAATTGTTCTGGAAGTTTCTGTGAAGGTGTTTTTGGATGATATTTATATTTAAATCTGTGGGATTTCAGTAAAACAGATTGCCCTTCATAAAGTAGGTAGGGCTCATCCAATCATATGAGGACCTGAATAGAACAAAAGACTGGATTACAGTCTTGCCCTACCTTCTTGGGATAGCATGACTTTAAGCATTCTCCCTTTGTTTGGTATCATGAAATTGCTCAGTTAGACTGCAAACTTTACCCAAAGTTGTGTGTAGGTAACAGTGAGTCTCAAGGGGAGATGGGTCACATCTGACAATCAGGTGTATTTGCTATTGCAGAAGGTAAATCAGCTATAGGTAAATCTAATAAAATTAGTAGTTGTTTTAAACCTATTATATGCTCACTATGGTAAAAAATATCAAGAGGATGTAAGAATGCATTTTCTACTGTTGCTAGAGAGATAAGAGGTATAGACTGGGAAAAAAAACTGTATCATGAAAAATACTTTGGCTGATAATTTATTAAGGTATTAAACTGTGTCTCTCCTACACTCTTCTCTCTCTTTCCATATATATATATAAATATATATTATATATATATATATTTAATATATGTTATATATTGTGTGTGTGTGTTTTGGTACTCTAAAGGCTTCATTCTTCCAGGAGTCATTTTACTGAGGAACAAATGTTGAAATAACACTACAATTAGATGGCATGATTAGGTGACTTAGTGTTGAGAAGAATTCCAGTGTATGTTTGATGAGCCAGTTTTTCCTTTTTGAGACATAGATTAATTATGCCGTACGCTGGAAAAGAGAATATGCCAGGAAAGGGACCCTAGAGCTTGATAGCCATGAGAGAGAAGCTGTGAAGTCCACCAGAGCCAGTTCCATCCCTTGTCCGCACCAGGGGCTGCATGGGAGGCCAGCCAGGGTGAAGCTGTTCTCTGGCTGCTGCCTGGTTTGGACTAGCTACCAAATGTAGGGCTCGACCTATAGATAGTCATCTATGCCCTGAGATTCTGCCTTTGCCTTGTCTGACTCATCATGTGGGAATGCCCTCTTTTCCATCCAGGTCCCTGGAAACTTCTTCTAGATTAGCAGGTGGGGTATTTGGACGCTTTATAAAGTGTTAGTAGTCTGAGGTCTTTGTGTCTGCCCAAAGGGAGACTACTCATAACACATTTGAAATCTCCCCCTGAGCCAGGAATGTGATAGAATACATCTCACGGGTAGTAAGTTCTCACAGGGTGAATAGTAGGTGGGTGTGAGAAGCTTAAAGATGATACTTGGGTCTCTAATGATGTTGCTCTTTTTTTTTTTTTTTTTTTTTTTTTTTTTTTTGCTGTAATTGGACCTCTCACTGTTGTGGCCTCTCCCATTGCGGAGCACAGGCTCCGGACGTGCAGGCTCAACGGCCATGGCTCACGGGCCTAGCCGCTCCGCGGCATGTGGGATCCTCCCGGACCGGGGCACGAACCTGTGTCCCCTGCATCAGCAGGCGGACTCTCAACCACTGCGCCACCAGGGAAGCCCTGATGTTGCTCTTGATCATGCCTTGTGCAGATACAGCTTAGGTCTGAATCAGGTCTGAATAAACCATTCAAGAGTCAGAAGATAGGGGTCTGAATCCTGATCTGACACAAGGCATGAGAGCTTCAGCAATTCACTTAACTTTCTGGGATTAATTTCCTTCTCTATTGAAATGGAAATAAAAACAAAAATAAGCAAATGGGACCTAATGAAACTTCAAAGCTTTTGCACAGCAAAGGAAACCATAAACAAAATACCAAAAGACAACCCTCAGAATGGGAGAAAATATTTGCAAATGAAGCAGCTGACAAAGGATTAATCTCCAAAATTTATAAGCAGCTCATGCAGCTCAATAACAAAAAAACAAACAACCCAATCAAAAAATGGGCAGAAGACCTAAATAGACATTTCTCCAAAGAAGATATACAGACTGCCAACAAACACATGAAAGAATGCTCAACATCATTAATCATTAGAGAAATGCAAATCAAGACTACAACGAGATATCATCTCACACCAGTCAGAATGGCCATCATCAAAAAATCTAGAAACAATAAATGCTGGAGAGGGTGTGGAGAAAAGGGAACACTCTTGCACTGCTCGTGGGAGTGTGAATTGGTACAGCCACTGTGGAGAACAGTATGGAGTTTCCTTGATAAACTACAAATAGAACTACCATATGACCCAGCAATCCCACTACTGGGCATATACCCTGAGAAAACCATAATTCAAAAAGAGTCATGTACCAAAATGTTCATTGCAGCTCTGTTTACAATAGCCCAGAGATGGAAACAACCTAAGTGTCCATCATCAGATGAATGGATAAAGAAGATGTGGCAGATATATACAATGGAATATTACTCAGCCATAAAAAGAAACGAAATTGAGCTATTTGTAATGAGGTGGATAGACCTAGAGTCTGTCATACAGAGTGAAGTAATTCAGAAAGAGAAAGACAAATACCATATGCTAACACATATATATGGAATTTAAGAAAAAAAAATGTCATGAAGAACCTAGGGGTAAGACAGGAATAAAGACACAGACCTACTAGAGAATGGACTTGAGGATATGAGGAGGGGGAAGGGTAAGCTGTGACAAAGCGAGAGAGTGGCATGGACATATATACACTACCAAACGTAAGGTAGATAGTGGGAAACAGCCGCATAGCACAGGGAGATCAGTGCTTTGTGACCGCCTGGAGGGGTGGGATAGGGAGGGTGGGAGGGAGGGAGACGCGGGAGGGAGGAGATGTAGGAACATATGTATATGTGTGGCTGATTCACTTTGTTGTAGAGCAGAGGCTGACACACCATTGTAAAGCAATTATACTCCAATAAACATGTAAAAAAAAATTTCCTTCTCTATTAGACGTGGTTAATCATTTCAAAAATTAATTATATTTGTGAAATCCCTTTGGAAACTAGAAAGCACAATATAAATATGAGTTTTTACTAATTCTTTCCTCACCTACAAAATTAGGATAAGAATGATTTTTATGCTTAAGGGTTGTTACAAAGGTTAGGTAAGTAAGGCAACAAGAAATAATTTCAAAAATGCTTTGTATCTAGAAGAGTTATTTTTTTAAGTGCATATATGGATTTAATTAATTTGTGCTTTAAAGTGAGGTCGTTTTTGGCCTAACTTCCTCTTTCCTTCCCCTTATCCTCCACCACCCCCATCTTTTCAGTACGAGAATTTAATAATATTTTGCATGCTCCATATGGCTAATAAAGACTCTGTTTTGCTCATGTAAAGAGAGTTACGGGAGACAAATCCTTTCTCTTGGTGGCTGAGTCTTACCTAAGTAGGAATTAACACATATTCATGGATATTTCTTCCTGACATTATGATATTCATGCACAAAATCTATCCCTGGGTGGTGGTTTGTTTAACTATCATCACCATACTCCATCTATTTCACTGAAATGCACAGTGAATGTTCCTAATGCAACTCTCTACTCAAATTGTGGTAAAATTATATCAAGCACCTCTTTAGACCAAAATAACTCCATTACTTCGTTTATATTTTAAGTGGCAGAGGCTCCTGGAATTAGCATTCATCCTTCTGATGCAGATGCTCCCTGGAGAAAAATAGTCACACCCACCATAACGTGATTAATAAATAATGATCAGACCATTGAGGGACAGTGTAATTACTCATCATACTGATACTGTTTAGTTGCTTGTAAGCATTTTGTCAAAAAATGCATCCATATAATGTAACACAAAGTAAATTTTATTTTTTCAAAAATGTTTTATACCTAGTTAAATCTTAACTGCAGACTTAGTAACTTTGTAGACAAAAAAAAAACACCCATAATTTAAAATATAGTTTGGATGTTCTCCTTGGCTCCTCATCAATCATTTTATTTTTACATAGTTATTGTCAAGATATATGGAGTCTGTAAGGCTCTTTTTTCACTCATGTTTGTATTTTCATGAAGTAAGTTCTACATACCTTTTTTCTGGGTTGTTGTTTGATGTTGTTTTATCTCATACTTTGCTTAATCATCCCCCTCTTGTGGGCCAGTTGTATTAAAACCGTTTACCTGGATATAAAAATGTCAGCTTCTCTTTATTCATTACTAATACCTCCATCTTCAAATTGTTTAAATAAGTAGTTTTCCCCATTTGATGAACATCTGAGTCACCTTTGGAGATTTGTAAAATAAAGAGATTATTTTGTCTCATGCTAAATTTACTGAATAGTATCTGTGGGGATGCTTGCTTGTGAATTTTGAGAAAGCTCTTCAGCTAATTTTGATGAAGAAAGAAGTCTGTGTTGACCATATGGAGCAGATACTATATACTCTGTGGATACAGCTAAAATAAGCTCCGTAACAACCATTATCTTCTTTAGCTAACGCTTATACACATACACATGCGCACATACAGTTTTTGTATAATTTTAACTTCAGTGGACATAGTCAGCTCTAGCATGATGTCACAACTGTTCTACGTAGTTCTGCCAGCTTCATGGGTTTATCTGCCTCGTATCTTCTCAACTAGAGAATAAACTAAATGATTGAAAACTAAGTTTCTGTTTCCTCTGTATCCCCGGAGTACTCAGCACAGGGCTGAGTGCACAGTAGGGTCTCTGGTAATATTGTCTTCTCCATTCCTAGCCAGATGAAGCCAGCTCATCCATACTGTGAAGCAGATGCTAAAATACAGCTCCAGTCTCAGGTGTTTATCCAGGCTCACCCTGAGAGCTTAGCTCCTGTGATTCCTTTTGTTGGTTTCAGTGTTCTTAGAGATTTATTCATTTATTTGTTCATCCAAATATTCATTGAGTCCCCATGTGTCTATGCCAGATACTGAGGACATAGAGCCCATCCTATCCTATATATCCTGTCCCATCTGCCAGCAAGGATCTTATCATCTGGTGTTGCCTCTGGTTAAGAGTTCCCTTCCTCAGAGAAAGAAGTCAGGCAGCTAATCGGAGCCCTGTGTTTGGGTAGGAGGATACACTGCCCTAGCTGCCATGTTTTAGCTCACATTAAAATACGTGAAAGTTTTCAAACTCACAGCCAACATAATACTAAATGTTGAAAAGCTGAAAGCCTACCTGCTAAATTCTGGAACAAGACAAGTATGCCCACTCTCACCACTTCTATTCAACATATTATTGGAAGCCTTAGCCACAGCAATCAGAGAAGACAAAGAAATAAAAAGTATCCAAATTAGAAGGGAAGAGGTAAAATTGTCATTATATGCAGTTGACATGATACTCTATATAGAAAAATGCAAAGACTCCGCACAAAAACTATTAGAACTGATAAAGGAATTCAGCAAGGTAGCAGGATACAAGATAAACACACAGAAATCTGTTGCATTTCTTTACACTAACAATGAAATATAAGAAAGAGAAAGTAAAAAAAAAAATCCCATTTAAAATTATATTAAAAAAATTACCTAGGAATAAATCTAACCAAGGAGGTGAAAGACTTACATGCTGAGAACTATAAAACACTGATAAAGGAAATCAAAGATGATTCAAGGATATGGAAAGATATCCCATGCTCTTGGTTTGGAAGAATTAGTATAGTTAAAATGGCCATGCTACCCAAATGAATCTACAGATTTAATGCGATCCCTATCAAATTACCCATGACATTTTTCACAGAACTAGAACAAATAATCCTAAAATTTATATGGAACCACAAAAGACCTAGAATTGCCAAAGCAATCATGAGGAAAAAGAACTAACTCAGTCATAATCCTTCCAGACTTCAGACTATACTACAAAGCTACAGTACTGGTATTGGCACAAAAACAGACATATAGATCAATGGAACAGAATAGAGAACCCAGAAATAAACCCACACACCTGCGGTCAATTAATTTTCAACAAGGGAGGCAAGAATATACATACAATGGAGACGAGACAGTCTCTTCAGCAAGTGGTGTTGGTAAAGCTGGACAGCTGCATGTAAATCAATGAAGTTAGAACACTCCCTCACACCATACACAAAAATAAACTCAAAAATGGCTTAAAGACTTAAATATAAGACATGACACCATAAAACTCCTAGAAGAGAACTTGGGCAAAACATTCTCTGACATAAATCCCAGCAATATTTTCTTAGGTCAGTCTCCCAAGGCAGAAGAAATACAAGCGGAAATAAACAAATAGGGCCCAATTAAACTTATACGCTTTTGCACAGTAAAAGAAACTGTAAACAAAATGAAAACATAACCTATGGACTGCGATAAAACATTTGAAAATGATGCTACTGACAAGGGCTAAATTTCCAAAATATGCAAATAGCTCATACAATGCAATATCAAAAAAACAAACAACCCAATCAAAAAATGGACAGAAGACCTAAATAGACATTTCTCCAAAGAAAACATACAGATGGTCAACAGGCACATAAAAAGATACTCAACACTGCTAATTATTAGAGAAATGCAAATCAAAACTACGATGAGGGTACCATCTCACATTGCTCAGAATGGCCATCATCAAAAAGCTCACAAATAATAAATGCTGGAGAGGGTGTGGAGAAAAGGGAAAACTGTTGGTGGGAATGTAAATTGGTGCAGCCAGTACAGAAAATAATATGGAGGTTGCTTAAAAACCTAGAAATAGAGTTACCATATGATCCAGCAATCCTGCTCCTGGGCATATATCCAGAAAAGAAGAAAACTCTAATTGGAAAAGATACATGCACCTCAAATTTCATTGCAGCACTATTTACAAGAGCCAAGACATGGAAGCTACCTAAATGTCCACTGACAGATGAATGGATAAAGAAGATGTGGTATGTATATAACAATGGAATATTACTCAGCCATAAAAAAGAGTGAAATAATGCCATTTGCAGCAACATGGATGAACCAAGAGATTATCATACTAAGTGAAGTAAGTCAGACAGAAGAAGACAAATATCATATATCACTTATATGTGGAATCTAAAGTAACGATAAAAATGAATTTATCTGCAAAACAGAGACTGAGTCACAGACATGAAGAACAAACTTATGGTTACCAAATGGGAGGAAGGGAGGAGGGATAAACTGAGAGTATGAGATTGACAGATACACACTACTATATATAAAATGGATAGACAGCAAGGATTTGCTGTATAGCACAGGGAACTATGTTCGATATCTTGTAATAACCTATAAAGGAAAATAATCGAAAAAGAATATATATATATTCTTTTTCGATTATTTTCCTTCATATATATATGTGTGTGTATATATATATATATACACACACACACATATATATATATATACACACACACACATAAAATATCCAAACCACATTGCTGTACACCTAAAACTAACACCATATTGTAGACCAGCTATACTTCAATAGCAAATAAATAAATAAATAATATAGCTAAATTTTTTTTGTGTGGGACATATATTGATTTATGTATTAATCTTATTCCTCCAGCTAGGCTGTAAGCTTCTTGAGGAAAAAAATGTTATTTGTGTCTGTCAGAATGCACTCACGAAACATATAATGTGTTGATTTATCAATTTCTATAATGAAGAGATGGATTGGCTATGAAACTTAGCTCATATTCCTAAATGATTTGACTTGTCTTTCACTGCTTTGCACATCTCACTTCCTTCTCCACTTACCCTGATCTTCAGGGTTGACCAATTGGATCCTTTTCTTTCAACATCTTCCAGCCTTTTGACTCCTAGCAGACATCCAGTCTTGGATCTAAGACTGTTTTACTGCGTTACACCCTGGTGGCTGAGCCCTTTGGAGGAAAATAACTGGCACAATGATGGAGACAAAGACCCCAACAAACTCCTTATCTCTGTGTCCAGCTGGGCCTTAACTCTGGCACACACTTTTTGCTAGCTACTCTCATCCTCAATTTCTTCCTCCTGTTTGAAAGGAAGTGACTCTTTGCCTCTTCCCTTTCCTCCTAAGGCCAATCCCTCCACCTGTGCCCTTGATCCGCTTCCCTCTTGCCTTTTCAGGCTCTTGTTCCATCAATTAATCAGTTTCTTTCTTGAATCATTAACCCCTCCCTCTCTACTGGCTGTTTCCTTTCAGAAAAAAATAAGACACAAATATCATCTATCCTAAAGAAAAACTGTTTTTCTTTCTTGCCATAGGATGATAGATTGGACATTTTGACTGAGGTAACCTGATAGATGTGAAATACTAGAATGAGCTATGAGACAGACCTAGAACTGGTTAGGTGACTGGCTTGCAACCAAGGTATAAAGATGGGATCAGGCAAAATGGTGAGATCTTCCATGGAGCTCACAAGAGTGCAAGTGCCAAGACAAACTGAGCCAATTGCATGGAGGAGTCCTGACTCCAACCCTTAGCCTGGAGCCTGGATCCTACAAGTTCAGTTTGGCCCAGCCAATTGGCAGCTGGTCTGAAGACCTCTGAAACAAGAAATAAAGCTCAGTAATTGGGGAAGGTTTGTCTTGTGGCGTTATTGCAGCAATAGCTGACTAATACAAGCTGGCACTTAAAAAGTGGAGAAACAAGAGTCAAAGGGTGACTCCTCTTACTTCCATGCCCAGAAGGTCCTATTTCTTCCACCCTTCTGGTTGTCAGGGGAAGAAGTTAATCTACCACAATGATGATTATCTTAATGCATTAAAGTCCTTTCTTTCTGATTTGCTTTCTTTGCTTTCACTTTTCTTCCTTTCTTCTTTCATTCTTTTCTTCTTTTATCTTCTTTTACTACTGAACCCTTACATTTGGTTGGGCCCTAGGAATACAAAACAAATAAGATCCATCTTCTGGTTTAAATGAGGAAATGAACTGGAAACAGATAATTGATCCACATGTAAGTGGTATAAAGTTGTATATAGAAGGTGGTTTTATATAGAAGGTAGAAAAAAAGGGAGAGGTCAGCTCTGGGTATTGCTGCTAACAGTCACTGATCACTTGGGCCAGGCCCTGTGCTAGGGGCAGAGTTGAACAGTCCCTGCCCTTGCTCCCTTCCTTCCAACTTTTTGGAGTCTATGTCGTCACTTCTGTGATTGCACCGTGCTCTCCCTACTCTGGGTCCTCCGCACACATTATTCCCTGTTCGGGAAATCTCTTCCTCTTTATCTAGCTACCAACTTTGGATCTTTTCCCATGGGAGGTCTTCTCAACATCCAGGGGTGGGCTGGATTTCCCTTCTAGAGCAATCATAGCACTTGATAGGTCTCTCACTGTAATATGTGTCATATTTGAATTAAATGTCTGTTTTCCTTGCTAGCTAACTAGTCCAAATCAAATCTGTCTGGTTTACTGCCTTTTCTCTGGCAACTGGTTTACTATAGGATACATAGAAGGGACTCAATAAATATTCAGTGAACTGGATGGAATTGAATCACTAAAAGTCTGATATGTGTGGGACAGCAGGTGTGGGAACAGAAGAAGATTTGCAGGAATTACCCTAAAATGATCAATTAGTTCACTTCCTAGCCTCTCGACCAAACACTCAAATTGCTACCCAAATACCCAAATGCTACCCAAGTTGATCCTTGAAGTGGGCAAAAAAGAAAAAAAATAGAAATCCAATTTGGGTCTCCAAGAAGCTCAGCAGCACTTGCCTTGCTGAGAACCCTTGAACAGCTAGAGAATTCCACTCCTGAGCAGCTGGCCTCGCTCATGGCTCGTGACGCAGGCAGTGCTTGGTGATAACATTTCCTGGAATTGATGCGTATCTGCTATGTGTGCGACTCAAGGGCCTTGTTTTATTCACGCAAATACAAACCCCCTGGCAGTGCAGCATAGCCTTTGAATCCTGCTTATCCTGGCAGGAGAGAACGTGGGAGGCTGTGTGGGAGGCCACTGGCTCCACCAGCTTGGGTTGGGGCCTGGGGGTGCAGAATTGCAGCATGGGGCCCTGTCTGCTCAGGCACTGTCTTTTGTCTTATTGTTGAGAGGCTACTGCCTGTTCTCTGTGTGGTGAAATCACTCAGTTCCTTCTCCTCTTTTTATTGCTGCAAACAGTAAAAATATGAAAATTTTTACCTCCTAGAACCAGACGCCCTGTAGTATCTATGTGACAATTTGAAAAGATTGCTCAGAATGAAAAGGACTATTTTGTACACACGAAATCATCTCCACATGGAATCACACATAAAAATGGCAGGGTTTTCTTAAAACTAACTTCCCATCACCACCCAAAAACAGTAGCTTTACTGATACAAGGGGGGTAGCAAATGGCTGGAGCTAAGAATAGTCTTTACATTTTTAAATGGTTACCAAAAAGGTCAAAAGAAAAACAATATTTCTGGAAAGGGAAAATTAGATGTCATTGACATTTCAATGTCCATTAATAAAGTTTGATTGGAACAGAGCCCTGCCTATTTGTTGAGGGCTTGTCTGGAGCTGCTTTCCTGCTCCAAGAGCAGAGGTGAAGAGTTGGCACAGAGACTCGGTATGACTGGGAAAACCTAAAATATTTACTGTCTTGCTGTTTACAGAAAATGTTTGCTGACCCCTGCACCGGAGGTATATGGATTTGTTAACTGACCCATCCTAAAGTTACCAGAGACTTGCTCAAGGGCCTGTTTTGTGTTTCCAGTAGACTGAACTGAATTCCCTCTTTGAGAAAAGACGTGTGGGCACAGACAGCTCTGATTGCTCTTCAGCTGCCCTTCTCCACCCTCCATATTAGGGTGTGTGTGTGATAATCGTAACCCAGAGAACAGAACTGCCCCAGCAGGAACCACATCATGGTTCAGCACAGAAGGTAGAACTAGTGCTCAGATCTGCTGCCTGCACGTCTAGTGAGGTCTTCTTCTTATAACAGTGTCCTGGGTACTCAAGAAAACCCAAATAATTCTTTTTTCTTCTTCTTCTTCTTTAAAGGGACTCACACCTCTGGGAAGAATTATTAGGCAAAGACTCTTATCTGAATTATCTCAATGAAACTTTGATAGGTCTCGATGCCCTCCACTGCTCCTCACACAGAGTTACAAGTCTGGGAAGTCCATGGTGGTGTGACAAGAGGTCCCTGAAGCCACAGATTACACATGGCCTACCTTTCGGGGTATTGATATAGTACTTAAAGACCTACGGTAAAAATCCTGATTTTTAGACTTAAACAAGCATGGCTAGGTTACAGAGTAAAGACTCAGAATGTTTAAAGGTGGAGCACAGACTTCAAAGAACTTAACCTGCTTGTGGTGGCCATTTAGGTCAGGGGTCTACATCAGGTCCCTGGAGTAGGAAGGAGGGTGACAGGTACAAATGCATTCTGTCCTATGCTCAGAGGTCTTTGGGTGGAATTGTCAGAGAAGGACTAAAATACTATATTTCTGCAAGTGCTAAACGGGGTATTATTACAGTGGGATTCAGGGCAAACCTTCTGGTTTGCGGAGGAGGCAGGAAGGTGGAACAGAGAGGCCTTTGGCCAGACAGGGCCAACTTGATCAGTACTGATAGATGCATCATACCCTTTGTCAGGGATCCTCAGACATCCACGTGGATCTGTAGCCCAAGGGGTCCTTTGAGAATCTGCTAAAAGCTGTAGACTCTAAGAAACTGCACTATTAACTTGGGTGTAGAAGAATGATACCTTAACGTAATGTTTATCATAATCTTTGCTGCCAGAGGGGGGTATCTTAATCTCAACCAATTTAGGGTAATTCCCTGGGAGTGACTAAGACCTCGGTAATATGGGGAAGGGTAAAAAGTGAGTCAATGTCTAGTGGGGCATATGGTCTGCATTGTTATCCTAGATGACATTGTCCTTGATTCCTTCTGGTCTTCAGTGGTTTTTCCAGCAGTTCACTCATAAGCTGTCAGTCACAAGCAGTCTCTCACTCCTTTCTGTCCTCTCCCTCTGTGCTAATCCTTTAAGGTATTTTGTTCCTCCCCTGATGCACTGGGCCACTGGCCATTAGAATGTGGATGGAGCTGGCTACAGCCCTTCCCTACTTCCCTGTCAATCTTGGGGGTGTTAGGGATCGTGCAACACACACCAAGCTTTTGCATACAATTCCGTTGTGTCCGTGGATCTCAGGTTAGTAACCTCTGCCCAAGTCTAAGTCTGAAAAAGGAGGTCTACTATTTTCAGGGTGAGTGGAGGTGAGGAAGAGAGAATGAGATGAACCAGGAGGTTCTCTACTGTTGTCGAATTCCTGGCAAGGGAAAGAAGGGGAGAGGAGGAGTAGGCACCAGTGTGTAGAACATCACTGGCAGCAGGCGGCAGCTAACATCCAAACATAGCCACATGCCTACTGTACTGTGTAATTCTATGGCTCTTTTGGCAGTGCTTGCAGGCACGCTCTCTCTGAGTGCTATTGATTTCTTGGGGAAAAGAGATCAAAAACAAGTGTTATACTTGGTGTCATGTGTTTTCTGGGGGAGGTAAATAGATTAGCCAAATTGGACAGACAAGATCAGGGCAAAGAGAGAGGAGGCTCTCTGGCACTGTCTTCCCTGAAATGGGATCTCTTAAAATGATCCACAGGGGAAATAAAATGATTGGGCATGGCAGGGATTTGTCCTGAACTCAGATCGAGTGCACATTTTGTTTCCATCTCAGCTTCATGTCCTGAGACTCAAACCCCTCTGCTCTCCATTGGATTGCTGCTTGATATCAGCGATTCTGCTTACCTGTATCTTGACCGTTCCCATCCCCCAAGCTGCCAGGGCTGATTGTCCCTCTGTTTCTGGATATTGCTCTATAACAGAACTGTCCAATAAAACTTTCTGTGATGATGGAAATATTTGAACTCTGCTGTTAAATACAGTAGCCACTGGCCTCATGTGGCTTTTGAGCACTTGAAATATGGCCTAGCATGACTGTAGAACTGGATTTTTAATTTTAGTTAATTTAAATGGAAGTAGCCACATGTAGCTGTTTGCTATCATCTTGGACAGTGCAGTTGTAGATTTTGCAATACTGCTAGTGTGAATTAGTGGCATCCACACATACCACGTGGGATTGGGAGATTGTTAGAAATGTAATACCTTGGGCCTCACCCCAGATCTACTGAACAAGAATCTGCATTTTTAACAATATCTCCAGGCATTAGACTGCACATTAAAGTTTGAGAAGCAGTGCTTGAAATGACTGAGTCTCAGGAAAAGACTTGGTATCAATTGGGGTAAACTGGGTTATGCTGCAGTAACAAACAATCCCCAAATCCTAGTGGCTTAAAATAAACAAGTTTTACTTCTCACTAATGCTTCTTGTTTACTGTGGGCTAGAGGGGTCTCTGTTGTCCGTCATTCTCATTCCAGGTCCTAGGCTAATGGACCAGTACTCTCTGCATCATTTTTCATTGCTGTGGCAGAAGGGAAAACAGAGAGCTCACAGTGAATTTTGTCATTTCTACTCACATTTTATTGGGCAAAGCAAATCATATGACCACACCTAACTCTAAGGAGGCAAGGGGCAATCCTATGAACCATGTATCCAGAAGAGGGAGAAACAGAATATCTGGTGAACATACTTGGTGAACAGCACTAATGACTGCCACACACAACAAGCATAATTAGATCTTTTTTGTTTTGTTTTAACGACCAGTTTTAAGCATTACCATTTCAAGCCTGGACTTGCAAGAGCTTTCTAATTGGTCTCTCTGCTGTCCTTCCTTCCTTTGCATCTCTACCACATTAATTCTCCTAAGGTATAGCTCTGAGTTATGTCATTTCTCCACTCAAAACCCTTCAATGACACCTCATTGTCCACCCAGCTAAGTAAATTCCCTTTAGAATGATGTAGTGGAAAGAATGCTACTAATTTATCTGTGTGACCTTGGATAGCATTGCTTAAATTCTCTGAATCTCAGTTTTCTTCTCATTTAACTTGGAGATAAAAATACCTACCTTCAAGGATGGCTATGACTCTTAAATTAAATAATGTGTGTAAAGTGCCTAGTGCATTAAACATTTAGCAAATAAGAGCATAATCATTATCATGAACTCTTAGGGTATACTAAGAGAAGCTCCCCTTCCATCCTTGCTCAATGGCTTACATTCTGAAGATTACTTGTTACAAAATGGCTGCTGGAGCTCCTAGCATCACATCCCCACTTCTGGCAGTAGGAGGGAAGAAGCAGGAAAGAATGAATGCTTCCTGAGAGTTCCATATAATGCATCTGCTTGCATAGCTATATCATAACATTTACCCAAAACATAGTGAAATGACCTATTGCAAGTCTCTTTCTCCTAGTACATTTGAATTCCTTAAGAGTAGGGACTGTGCCTTTGATTTTACAACTACTGGATCTAGAGTGAAACTCTGCATGTAGAAGGTTCTTATTAAACGTCGTTTTAACTGTACATCATTAGTCAAGCATTTAAAACTTGAATAGTAAGGTTGCCTTATGTGTGTATCCAGTGTCATAACTAAGCTGGAGACTTGCTGCTTCTCTAATGAACAGCAAGTTTCTCACCTCTGAGCCTTTGTGCATGTTATTTGAGTTTCTGATATGTACTTTTTTCTTCCTCTACCTTAACCTTTCAAATGTTTACTCATCACTCAAGGTAATTTAAAATGGCAACTCTGCAACTAATATTTTTCTAATTCCTAAACCTGAAAGCAACATCTCCATTCTTTGAACATCTGTAGTATTCAGAGAAGACTTCACACAAGAAGGTCATGATCTGGGATTTTCTCTGAAAAAATGACAGTCAGGGAATTCTACTAGGAAGGCAAAGTTGAGAGCATGAAACAGGGAGGACACTCCAGACAGATGAGGGAGGGATTATACATTTTTACATGGCTGAAGTGTGGGGAATATAGGGAAAGAAGGCAGAAACAAGGCCAGAGAGACAGGAAGGTGCTAGAAGAGGCTGACCTTGCAGGCCATGGTAGGGAGTTTGAATTTTATTCGGAGTCAATGGAGATGGCTTTAAGCAGGGAAGTGACATGATCATATTTATGACCTGGAAGAACCAGTTTATTGAGGATGAGGGTATGATATGAAAATAGATATTTAACAATTGACATCCAATTCTCTCTGTTAAGTCAGTTAGCATTCTCTGTGTTTTCTGATCATGTTTTCATTTCTCCAGTGTTTCTCCTTTACTTGTGTAATTTATTTATTTCAACTACCTACCTATTGCTGGAAGATGTGTGCATTTTCAGCCCTTTTCTTAAGCCTGCATTCCAAGCTTCATCTCATAGCTTCAGTCGTCTATCAATTAGAAATTACATTTGGGTTTTTATAAAAAGTCCCTTCTCTCAATAGTGGCTTCAACAAGATACAAGCTTAATTCTCTCATGTAAAAGAAGTCTGGGGATAGGTTTCACAGTTTTATCAGGGACTAAGACTTATATTTGTTTTCCCTTCCATCCTTGCTCAACGGCTTACGTTCTGAAGATTACTTGTTACAAAATGGCTGCTGGAGCTCCTACCATCACATCCCCACTTCTGGCAGTAGGAGGGAAGAAGCAGGAAAGAATTAATGCTTCCTGAGAGTTCCATATAATGCATCTGCTTGTAATTATTGTTAAACAGTCACAGGGCTACAAGGGAGGTGAAAAATGTAGACTTTTATTCTAAGTGGCAGTGTGCCCAGCTACAAATTAATTTTTTTAACTAAGAAGGAAGCAGAGACTTATGGAAGTAGGAAACTGGCAGCTTCTGATATAGTATGTTACTCCAGGCTTCATTGTAATACATATAGTTTTTGGAAGACTTTATACTTCCACTAATGTATACTTGCCAAAAATTCCATCCTACCAAATCCTAGTGGTGTCTGTTTGTCTTGTTGCATTTAAATGTCAATTTCAGCTTATGTATTACTTACACTCTATGCCTTGATGCATGCACATCTGCTCATCCTGCCTATGATAATTCTTAGTCAGAATCCATCTTAACCTTCAGTCCTTCATTGCAACAAGGGAAAGAATAACCAAGAGGTACTGTGCAAAGTGACTGCAGACACCCCAGATGTATTTAACCAGACATGTCTCAGTCAGTGCCCATCTAAATGAGAAATACATTATTTTCTTTGCCCAAATTTACTTGTTCCAAATGTGCTCTGTTTTGATGGTTTGTTGTCAACTTTGCATCCCTATGACCCCTTCTCGTGTTTTCTCTGTGTTGCAGAAGCGAAGTCAGGAACTACATTTATCCATGTCCCCGTTCCTATATTGCTCCGGTTTAGAATTTGCTAATGAAAGGAATTTATATAAGATTTCCAGGCAGAAGAGTGGGAGAAACCAGTGTTCTCTGGAGGCCATTGCAGACCCAGAGGAGCTTCCTGGGGAGCTTTGTGCCCTACCTACTTTAAAGCCTCAAGCTCAGCTCCAGCTGCTGACCAAGCAGCCCTTGGGTAGCACTTTCCTGATTGTACTGGCAGCTCCCTATGCCTCTGTTCCCCTGGATCTTCCAATGGCTGAGTGGAATTAATTCTCTAATTCCTATATTAAATGCTTTATATTGAAATAATAGAGCAGCTTCTCTTTTCCTAAATGAGACCTGATTGATGTATCCCCTCTCCTCTGAGTTATTTGGTTACAAAAATTTCGAAGGCTCTTTTCTTGGAATACTATTTATATAGTCCAGCAGGTATATTCATTTACATCGCAAAGGTCCTTTGAAACTATATAGATAAGAATATATAAGATAATAATAAGATATCTCATATGATTATACATTACAATTTATAATTTATTACATCTTATAAATGTGTTTCTCTCACCCCCTCGAAGGTTTGATTTCCCAGAGTACTAGAGAGTACCTAATACCTATTACTTTAATAACATTATGACAAGAAGGTCTTCCATTTTGCTCTGTAAAAAGGCATTAGGAACCAGTAATGAGTTGGGTGGGGGGTGTAGCAGGAGTAGTGATGGAGTCAAAAAGTGAAGGGGTTGCTCCAAGCCTGGTGGGACTCCAACCTGAATTCCCAGCTCTGCACACCTACTTCAGTGTAGAGCTCAGCTTCCATTGGTTGGCATATGAGTGATCCACCCAAGATTTCATTTGACAGAAATTATTTCACTGCTTAAAAATAAACTTGAAAACTACTACTTTAAAACCTGAGATTTGAGAAGTGTATTAGAAGTCTCAGGTCTTTCACTTAGTAGCCATGTGACCTTGGGCAGGTCATGAGAACTCTCTGAGTTCACCTTCCTCAGTGGCACAATAATACCAATGTCAAAGCATTGCTGAGAGGATGAAGAGAAATAATGCCCGCCAATGTGAAGGGCTATACCAGTCAAGGGTCATGCTCTCCAATGCCTGTAGGGGCTAGGCTGGGGACATAAATGAATGAAATAGGCCAGCATGAATGGGAAAGCATATGTCCCAATGAAAAGGGGCATCCTCAGCTTACTGTTTTGGTTAACATTTGGGAATGTGGTCAGATCTTTCCATTTTTGAAGAAAATCTGGAAATATGATTTTTTCGAGGGGAATCTCAGGATTTTAAAACGTTGATACTAATTTAACTTTTAAAAGACCAATCAGAGCACATTTGCTCATTTGTGGCTTTTTTGTATGCTCTTTAAGTTACACAGATATCAATTATTATTGTTATTTAAAAATTTTTTTATTTTATATTGGAGTATAGTTAATTAACAATGCTGTGTTACTTTTAGATGTACAGCAGTGATTCAGTTATGCATATACATGTATCTATTCTTTTTTTTTTTAGATGAAGAAGGTTAGTAGCGTCAATAAAGTGTGACATATATGAAATGTATTGATACATAAGACTGTAAACCATGTTTTAGCATCAACTGCTGATCCTCACCTGATTAAATTATTATATTGGGGCTGCAAAATAATAATTTTTCTGATTATCACATTCATTATATATTTATTATCTTGCATTCTTCTCCATGTATCTATTCTTTTTCAAATTATTTTCCCATTTAGGTTATTATAGAATATTGAGCAGAGTTCCCTGTGCTATACAGTAAGTCCTTGTTGGTTATCTGTTTTAAATATAGCAGTGTGTACATGTCAATCCCAAACTCTCAATGGGCCTTGGAAGCTGTTGTTCTGTAGCCTTTCCTGTGAGCCTGCCTGTCTCCTTGCTTCTGGTAACATACCCTCCCCCTTGACCCAGTCTGGCTGATTGTAGTTTCCCATCTAAGGGGTGGGTATTTGACTGGGGTCAGGCTAATCAGGTTCTTTCTAGGGATCAATATGTGGACTCTATGGGAATTAGGCTATCCTTTCTCACTTGTGTGAGATCACCTTTCTCACTTGTGTATCACACAAGATACACTTGTGTGTATCCTTTCTCACTCAACTGGTCTGACTTAGGCCTAGAGATGCCAATGGCCATATTTCTTAGTCACTTGGTAAAAATCCAGCTATGGGAAAGAATGAGGCCAAACAGCAGAGGTAAAAGAGACCAAGAGTCTTGGCAACACCGAGTCAGGGAGAACTTCATTTTTTCAGCTCTTGTTTAATCCTGAGAGTTAATAAATTCCCTTTTGGTTTGCTTATGATAATTTGAACTGAACTTTTCTTTGTAATGTCCAGCCAAAAGACTATATACCACTATTAGTAATAGTATTAGTAGAGGTAAAATTTCATTATCCATCAATTACTTTAAACACAAGCCAAAAGTAAAATTTTGGATTTTAAAGAACTATCCTTGAACTAAAATTTAGTTTTGAAGAGTTTAAGAACTGTAGTAAGAGACTTGGTATTTGGGATAGTGCAAAGGATAAGCACAAAATGAGACTTTCTATTCTCATGGGCCGTGGTGTGCACTGGCTCTTCATATATTCTCTGCAGTCGTTCAGCTCTTCATAGAATCTTCCTTCTTAGGGAAGTTTCCTGGTACCATTGTGTGAATGTTTCAATAGATTTTTATTCTCCCAGGGCAGAAACCAAGAGCACCGGTCTGGAAGAAAAGATTCAGGCACCAATATTATCTGTCTGGGATAAGTACCAATTTGATAAGAAAATGAAAAATAATGCCTCAGACAGAGCACTTTCCTAGATATGTGTGATGTGCATAACTAAATAGGTGGGTTTGTCTTTTGCTAAATATAACTTAATGGCACTTAAAACCAGGCTATGAAGGGAAGAATTAGAAGGCACAGAATAATATATAGGATTCACACATGAGATAATTTAAAGACAAAACATAATCAAAAGTTGAAATGTCTCACTTAGTATAATAGGAGTTTGTAAAGCCTGGAAGTTTAGAGAATTGATACTGGTGATAGGAAAAATTATATATTAACTTGATGACACTTCATAAAGATGTAGTGATTTCTGAATGGGTACTGTTAGTTTTATTTTAAATACTGTCTAAGTGAGCAGAGAAAAACTTCCCCAGAGATAGGCAAGCAACCTGCTGGGAGCACAGTTAGGCAAATGTTCCTCAGAGCTGGCAGAAAGCCTGGCAGTGTGTTTCTAAGCATCATTTAAGGTACCTCAAACTCCTTCTTCATTCAAGCCCATGGTTTTTTGAAATGAGCCTTTACTGGGGAGGAAATCTTAGATGTCAAAACAGAGTTGAATCAGTGAATTCTGTGGGCACTTGGGTTAAAAAAAAAAACACCTCTTTTGATACTGCTCCCTAATTGGGATTGTTGTTGTGAATTTAATCACATTAATCCATGTCTCAGTTAATTATGCAATAACATTTACATGCCTGGAGGCAAATTTACAATTTTTGCTCAGACTTTTTCTGAAAATGTGTTGTTACACTTTGAGAAACAGTGCCAAGATACTAAATATAAATTGAATTTTGAGGAGGTTAGAATTTCTGATCTGGCTCTACTACATGTTAGAATATGAGGGGGTGGTCCCTGCCATTGTACTCATCCATGACACTAGGCTGAATTTTCTACTGAAGTTTCACATTTTATCTGTTGACTTGACTTCTGAAAAAGTTCCTTTACTCTTGTCTGTGAGATAAAGATCTAAACATTTCAACCTATCATTAAATATGCTAGCTTCACCATTCAAGACTATGCCTCATGCTGGGCCAGAGTGATCCTCTCAATGCTGATGATAAATGCTTGTTGGAGGTGTGAAGTCTGAACTATGAGGCCAAGTGTGATCTTCACTTCACTGAGCTACAGTGTGGCCAGGTGGAAAGTTAAGGTGTGTTTCAGTTTCCAAGTCTTTCCTTCAGAGTCTTGAGATTATAGAAGCCTACTGATTGCACAGGGGTAGATATAAACTATGCCTAAATATTCCCAAAAGTTTGGTGATGCTATTAATTTTGTCTGCTATTAATTAAAATTCCACAAGTATCTATGCTAATATATTTTGATTGATCATAACTTTGAGAATCAGAGGATTATTGAATCCGGGAAGAGTGAATCTTTAACTCATTTAGCTTTCCATTCAAGGCCTAAATCTCTTCTACCATGTCTTTCATGCATTCACTCAGCTGGAAAATTCTTATTAAATGCTATGCTGAGCCAGAGATTGCGCTAGGTTTTTGTGAAAGACTCAGAGACAGGTGAAATGTGCTCTGTCCTTGGGGGGTTATAATCTCATGGCAATTGTGCTACATGTTTGTAAATATACTAGCTGATAGACAGGGATAGGTGGCTTAATAGAACCAGAGATGGAATGATAGAGGAGTTTCAGGTAGAAGAGATTTGGCTGATGGAATAATGATAAAGTATTAGAGGAAGTGGGTTTTCAGCTGAGGCATAAAGAAGTATAGTTAGGTTTGAACCTGTAGGGATGGGAGAGAAGGACATTCCAGTTGGAAGGATAATTTGAGAAAATTAGGGGATTTTATAAAGGGGACATGGAGAAGTTAGGTGTGGCTAGAACATAGGATATGATTAGCGGGTTAACTGGTTGGAAGCATGGTTAGAAGGATGCATAAGAAGTGGATTTTTGCCAGGTCACTGATTCTTTTGAAAGGCAGCCAAAATATGTTGTATGCTATCCTGCAGGAACTGTGGAGGCACTGGCAGTTTTCAAGCAAAGAAATGAATTGATCAAACTGAACTATAGGAAGATGACTGTGGGTGCTGAATATCAGGTGGATTAGGGAACAAAGAGACTAGAGTCAGGGAAATGAGCTGGGGACCATTACATGGTTCAGATAAAAAGTTATTAGAGCTCTAACTAGAGAAGTAGCTGGAGTAACCATGAAAAGTGGATAGGGGTCAAACCTGTGGGATTTCATGACTGACTATATGTGGAGGGCAAGGGAAAGAAAGAAGTAGAAGTTACCTTAGCAGTTTTTATCCAAGTATCTGGAAAAGCGGTGATGCTGAGGAGGAAGAACAGATCTGGTGGAGGTAACAGTGGTAATTAGGATGAGTATGCATAAGAAGCTGGCAGCTTATCAAGTTGGCAATGTCCAGAAAACAATGGAAAGTGTGACAGTGAAAGTAGGAAGAAGCATTAGCACTATAAACAGAGCCTTGGGAGTACAAATGACATTTGAGGACATGAAATTGTAGGAGGTCACCCAAGGAGAGTGTAGAGAGGAGGAAAAGAGGGACAAATTCAGAGATTTACTTTGGAGAATTCATACATTAAGGGATGGGGAGTTCCACAGAGTGAGTATGAACTAGAAAAGGAACAATAACAGAGGAAGGAAGATAATCAGAGAAAACAAATGAAGTGAGAGTGTCTTAGACCCAGGGATGTGCTCAATATGAAATATCCCAAGAAGATCAATGAGGGTAAAGCTTGAGAGAAAGCCAGTATATCTCTTAGATGAAGTAGCTAGATGATCACTTAAGAGAACCCTTTTTGGAGAGCATTGTTGCCATAAATCAGCTTGTAAAGGCCTTAAAAAGAGTTGAAACATCTGTTCAAGATGGGGCAACGAGTTCATGCTGTGTAAATACTTTTTTTTTTCAAGCACACAATAATAGATTTATAAAAGTAAAAACGTTACAAAAGACTTAGTGGGAGATTCTAAATTCAAGGCCAATAAAAATACACAGTGTTGGTGACAGCTGTATCGCAAACCTACTGGGCTTTCTGATTTGAAGCCGGGAGTGGATCTTAGTTTCTGCAAATGTGCTCCTTGTGAGGTGGGGGAGCACAGCCATGCCACTGAGTGAGGCTGCACAGTCTCTACCTCTTGGGAAAGGAGACTGTAATAAAAAAAGTGCCTCATGATGTGTAATTGGTCATTGGCTTTAAAAAGCTGTGGGCTGTGGGGTGGGGAGGAGTTTGGGAAGTGGAAGTGGGAGCAGAGGTTCAGAGGGACAAAAACACAGTCTCATGACTAGGAACTAGGTTCCAGTTACCCGGTGGCTTTGCACCTGTATCTGTGCATTCCCATTATAATGGAGCAGGCTTGGATCTGACCGGTGGAGATAACTACAAAACTTCTATAAAGGAAAGGTGTGAGTGTGAAAAGCTGAAACAAGCACACACACAAAGATAGCATTTAAATTAAAAAAAAAAATCTGTCTACTCCAAGCAAGCTTATAAACAAAATTTTAAAAACATGAAAAATTAATGCTAAAAAGGATAATGAACAAAATTTTTAAAAATCAGAACATGAATTCACTCCAAATGAAATTGTTTAGATACCAGTCTGGCAAAAACTTTTGTGTGTGTTTAAGGCATCAAAGCAAAAAACAAATACGTACCTTCTATTAAAACTGAAGTATTACAGATAAGATGAGCCAAAGAACCCAATACAAAAAAACTGTACCATATGATTCCTGTTTTTAAAGTTTAAAAACTGACAAAACTGATGTGGTTTTAGAGGTCAGGATAAGTATAGTGTAATTTTGTAGGATGAGGAAGAGAGAGGGTACAAGGGGACATTTGAGAGAACTTTGGGATAATAATAATATTTTATATGTTGACTAGGTTGTGATAATTCATTAACTTATATATACTTAGGATTTATGTACTTTACTGTATGTATATTATAATATGAAGAGTTTATTTAAAAAATGGGAAAAGAAATAAAGAAAGCTAGGCTAAGAACAAGTGGCTTTATAAATAACCCTTGGGGATTAAAAGTATAGCTATTGAAACTAAGAAGTAGAAAATTACGTGTGGTTTTGTGGGCTCCATAAATAATACCCTTCTTTATACCACATTTTTGAAACAAATTGAGAGGTAGATTCAGGAGCCAGATAGAGAGTAAAAGTGAGCTTTATTAAAAGGAAGAAGCCAGACCCAAAAAAAAGCCACATGTTGTATGATTCCATTTATACAAAACGACCAGAATAGACAAATCCACATTGATGGAAAGTAGATTAGTTGTTTCCTGGAGCTGGGAATTGGGTAGGGGTTGTGACTGCTAACGGGTACAAGGTTGGTTTTTGTCATGATGAAAATGTTCTGGAAGTAAACGGTACGGTTCCACAACTTTGTGGGTATATTGAAAATAAATAAAACACACTTTAAAGGGATGAATATTATGGTATGTGAATTACATCTCAATTTTAAAAAAAGTAAAAAGTGAGTTTTATCACTGCTACAAAAGCTGGGTTGGAGGACAAGGCCACACTATGCAACCAAGTGCCAACCAGGTTTGGTGATGTTTCCTGCTTGCCCTGCCTCTTATCCCCACACCACAGTCTGGATCCCACCCATGGAAAATTTGGGGGTGGCACTGCACCCAGAATTGCTCACACCAGTTCAGAATGCAGAAGGAGAAAGACTGAACTCCTAGGCTGACAGCCTTTATGATGGATTGGCTCCATACAATCAAAGGATGTGAAGTAATGGCTGTCACTGTGCAGTCAGGTAGAAGGAGTATGGAAGGGGTGGAGCAGGAAGAAGGAATGTCCCTCCATCTAGATCCTCAGGAGTGGGGAATAATAAGGCTTACTCCCTAACAAAATTGTCTCTGGACCGGACACGACGGGAGAATTCGTGAAGTAAAGATAGTACTGAGGAATTTGCTCTGGGTTCAACACTGTTTTCTCATTGTAGGGAAACTGCAAAATATCCGAGAGAAAGGAAAATCTTAAAGTCATGACAGAAAAGACAGTATCTACAAAGAATCAGCAATTAGACGCAATTAGACTCATAATAGACTTTTCAGTCAGCAAAAACAGAGGCCAGAAAACTTTTAAGTACAGTTGCAATCAAGAATAATAACCCAGCTGAATTATTATTCAAGAAAGGAGGCAAATGAATATATTTTAGGTATATAAAATTATAAGAGTTTATTAAACCAAGATTGTCAATGTAAGAATTATTAAAGATATTCTATAGAAGGTAGAAAAGTGAATGCAGAGGGAAGCCCTGGGATACAAGTACGATGGACGGCACTGAAATTAATAAAGTACAATGGAAAATTTCATTGAGAAACAAAATTTTAAAAAACCAATTTCATGTTTTTCTTAAAACTAAGTGGGAGTGGGGATGCATTTGATGGATATAGAGTGTGAAATCCTTGTTGTGTCTAAGAGGGAGATAAAATACTATAATCTTTAGAGTATTAGAATAATGTATAGCTAATTATGTATGCTAAACAGTTAACTAAAACCATGGAAATAAAGTCTCCATGTGGATAAAAAGGGCTCTTAAAAATCATAATCCACCTCATGGAGACAAGAAAAGAAGAAAATGTGAAGGAGCAAAGAGAAAAAAAAAAGCTGGCAAACTCTAAACCCAAAGTAAGATGCAGAAATAATTCCATGTATATCAGGTATTACAATATGCCTAAGTAGATTAAGGCTTCAAAAGACTGAGATTATTAGATGGATATAAAAGCAAAACAAAATCCAGCCATATGCTGCTGATGAAGGACACCACAAAAACAAAATCACACAGAGAGGTTAAAAACAAAGAGCTGGGAAAATAAACAATTAGTGTAACAATATTAATATGACACAAAATAGGTTTAAAGCATTAGTAGAAAAAGAGGACAATTGCGTGAAGAACAGTCCTCTGAGAAGATGTAACAATCATAATCCATTTGCACCTAACAGCGTATTCTTGGAAAACATAAAGTAAAAATGGACAAAAATATAAGGAGAGATGGTCAAATCAACAATTTTAGTGAGAGATTCAATCCCTGTCAGATACTTACAGAACAAGCTGAAGAAACAGTAAGAACAGAGAAAATTTAAGCAGCACAATTAAGAAGCTAACTCTAATAGATAGCATACAACTCTGAGTTGAACAAAAGGGGAATACTAGATGCCTTTCAAGTACACACGTAGCATTTACACAATGATCACATTAGGACACAGAAGAAGTCTCAATAAATTTCAAAGAATCAGTGTAATAAATTCCATGTTCTCTAACAAGAAGGCAATTAAATTTGAAATCAATAAGAAAATATTAAAAAATGATGGCAATATGTTTCAAAAATAAAACTATACTTGAAAATAATTAAGAGTTAAAGAGTAAAACCCAATGAGAATGACTAAATATTGGAAGTTTACACCAACAATAGTACCTTAAGTGCCTTTCTTCACCAATAAATGATTGAACATAGATGAATTGTTTGGTTCAGTAAGCTTATATCTATATCTACTTAAAGATCATAGGAAAAAGAAACAAAAGACAAAAAGTTAAACAGAAAATAAAGGGACTATACAAAGAACCAAGAAAATCTAAACATTGTTCTTTGATTAAAAAAACATAATAATAGGTAAGTCCTTTGCAAAACTGATAAGAATAGAAAGGTGTGAAGGAATAAAAAAGAATATGTATGCATACAATAGGGGTATAAAAACATCAGAAAAATACTATAAACATACTTATGCTATAAAAATAAATTTCAACAGATAAACAATTTTCTAGAAAAATTTGTTTAAAATAACCAATTTGAGTCAGAAAGCTAGAGAACCTAAATAAAAGAGTAATCATAAAGAAGCTGAGACAGTATTTAAAATTCTCCCTCTCTCTCCCTATAAACCCTGACTCCCATCACCCCCACCACACAAGGATTAAAGTCATTTGGCTTCTGGCCCAGATGGTTTTAACAAGTAAGTTTTACCAGTCCTTTGAGGAACAGAAGATCTTAATTTTTTTCTTTTTTTTCAGAAGATCCTCATTTTATAAAACTGTTTCTAAGAATTAAAATAGAGGGAAAGCTGCTCAGGTTATTTTGTGACAATATTCTATTGTTGATATTCAAACTAGACCAAGAAAGTGAAAATAAAATTACAAATCAATTTCAGTTAGGAATACAAATGCAGAAATCCTAAATAAAATATAAGCAAATCGAACTCAGCATATGTGTGGGCTACATATATACTCTCAGGTATAAGTAGAGGTTATTCCAGCAATGTAAGGATAGCCCTATATGAGAAAATTGAATCATGTAATTCATTATATTAACAGATTAAAAGGTAATACCATATGATTATATCAACAGATGGAGGAAAAAGTTGATAAAATTCAATACCCAGACATATTATATATTTTTAAAAATTCTCAGCCAATTGGAAATAAAAGGAAACTTCATCAAATTATTTTTTTTTAAATTTATAGCAAACTTATTAATGAATTATTATACTTTGTAAATATTCTTAGTAGTGTCAGGAAAAATTGGAGAAGGCAACTTAAACATTTCTATTATCATTATATTAGAAAACATATCCAATGCAACAAATCAAATGTAGAGAGAGATTAGGGTTTGAAAGGAGGAGAACAAATGTTTTTAATTGCAGACAATGATTGTCTCCATAGAACAATCCAATAGAATCTTGAAACAGAAAGACTAGAGCTCAACAAGCTTATAAGTTATGAGATCAATGTACAAATTTTTTTTTTTTTTTTTTTTGCGGTACACGGGCCTCTCACTGTTGTGGCCTCTCCCGTTGCGGAGCACAGGCTCCGGACGCACAGGCTCAGCGGCCATGGCTCACGGGCCTAGCCGCTCCGCGGCATGTGGGATTTTCCCGGACCGGGGCACGAACCCGTGTCCCCTGCATCGGCAGGCGGACTCTCAACCACTGCGCCACCAGGGAAGACCTACAAATGTTAATAGCCATCTTAAACACCAGAAGTAGCAAAGAGGAATATATAACAACATAACACTGTAAGGTATTAAGGGATAAATTTAACATAAGATATTTAATGTCTTTATGGAGAAAATTATGAAATATTTTTGAAAGTCAAAATGACATGAATCCATTGAGAGATATAGTATATGTCCATGGATAGAAAGATTATATCATAAAGATCTCAGTCCTCCAAAGTTATTCTAGATATTCAGTGAAATTTTAACTAAAACTCTAATTTTTCATGGATTTTGAAAAGCTTGTCCTAAAAATCACATGGAAGAAGAAGAGGACAGAATCAAGTTTTAGGAAAAAAAGATGATAAATTGCCTTACCATAGAATAAGAATTATTAAATTATTAAAATATCAAGAATTATTATTTAAAACCGTAGTAATTAAGACATTTGGCATTGGGTAAGGGTTAGACAAATGGACCAATGCAACAAAAGAGGTCCATGATTTTGTGGAAACTTTTTATATGACACAAATGGCATTAAAAACTATTTGCCAAAAAATCATATGGCAGAAAGCTATTTGGAAAAAAATAATTAAAATCAAATTCCTACCACACACCTTACAGAAAATGGCTAAAGAGAGAAATGTGACAAGCAAATGTTTAAATATTCAGAGGAAAATAAAGGAGAAAATCTTTATGACCTTGGGTTTGGAAAAGATTTTATAAAATCAAAAACAAAAAACACAAACTCTATAGAAAAAGAGAAACAAATTTTGAGTATATTGAAGTGAAAAATTTTCAACTATAAGATAGCATAAATTTAAAAGGCAAGTCACAGATTAGGTGAAGATGTTTACAACCCATGTAAATTTCAAAGGTTTAACTTCCAGAATCTCAATGGGAGAAAATATTTGCAAACGAAGCAACTGACAAAGGATTAATCTCCAAAATATACAAGCAGCTCATGAAGCTCAATAACAAAAAAACAAACAACCCAATCAAAAAATGGGCGGAAGACCTAAATAGACATTTTTCCAAAGAAGACATACAGATGGCCAACAAACACATGAAAGGATGCTCAACATCACTAATCATCAGAGAAATGCAAATCAAAACTACAATAAGGTATCACCTCACACCGGTTAGAATGGCCATCATCAGAAAATCTACAAACAATAAATGCTAGAGAAGGCGTGGAGAAAAGGGAACACTCTTGCACTGTTGGTGGGAATGTAAATTGATACAGCCACTATGGAGAACAGTACGGAGGTTCCTTAAAAAACTACAAATAGAACTACCATATGACCCAGCAATCCCACTACTGGGCATATACCCAGAGAAAACCATAATTCAAAAAGACACATGCACCCCAATGTTCACAGCAGCACTATTTACAATAGCCAGGACATGGAAGCAACCTAAACGTCCATCAACAAAGGAATGGATAAAGAAGATGTGGTACATATATGCAATGGAATATTACTCAGCCAGAAAAAGGAATGAAATTGGGTCACTTTTAGAGGTGTGGATGGACCTAGAGAGTGTCATACAGAGTGAAGTAAGTCAGAAAGAGAAAAACAGGTATCATATTTTAACGCATATATGTGGAATCTAGAAAAATGGTATAGATGATCTTATTTGCAAAGCTAAAATAGAGACATGGAAGTAGAGAACAAATGTATGGATACCAAGGGGGAAAGGTGGGGGGTGGGAGGAATTGGGAGATTGGGATTGACACATATACACTATTGATACTATGTATAAAATATATAACTAATGAGAAATTGTATAGCACAGGGAACTCTACTTAATGCACTGTGGTGACCTAAATGGGAAGGAAATCCAAAAAAGAGGGGATACATGTGTATGTATAGCTGAGTCATTTTTCTGTACAGTAGAAACTTAATACAAATTCGTAAAGCAACTATACTCCAATAAAAATTAATTAAAAAAGAAAAAGAACTCCTACATATTAGTAAGAAAAGACAAACACTTCAATAGGATAATGGATAAAAACAACACACAGGCAATCAGCAGAAGAGGAAATGTGAGTGGCCAACAGACATAAGGAAAATGTAAAATAAAACAATGAGATACCTTTTGCACACCTGTCAGATTGAAAGAACAAAATTAAAGTTGGCTAACTCCAAAGTCTGAGGATGATGTAGAGACTTGGCAAATCACATGTCCCTGCTGGGGAGAGTACTACCGGTTCAATCGATTTAGAGAGTAATTCGGCAGTATTTGGTCAGTTTGAAATGTGGCTCAATTTTGGTCAGGTCCTCCAGAAGCTGACCCTGAGATGAGATTTGTGTACAAGTGATTAAGAAAGTGCTCTCAGAGAAAACTAGTAAGGGAGTGGGCAAGCAGGACGTGGAAGGAGAGGAAGAGAAGTAATGGTAAAATGTCAGGCAGAGTCCCACAGAGCTGGCCTCCCCCTGCCCCGAGGGGAGCTCTGGAATGAAAGTTACTCTGAAGAATTGTTCTCAGAGGAAGCAGGGGGAGTTGGTCTTTCCCTCTTTTCTTTAGTCCAGCCTCAAGGGCAGATGAGATGGGGAAATGAATGCTTGATAGTTCAAGGTCAGGTTCAGATGCTCCATGTCAGATTTCACGCCTAAGACCTGGAGTGAGGGGAGAACACAATAAATGGGGGAAAAGATTTGGGTTGGATACCAACAGTGGTAATGCATGTCCATACCACAGTCCAGGAATTCCACTTTCTCCTTGCTAATTGTACACCAGGATACACATACAGGAACATTCATAGAAAACATTCATAGCAAAACACCAGAAGTAATCTGAATGAACAGGATAATAGTTAACTAAATTGTGATGTGTAAATACTAGAAATACTTTATAACAGTTAAAACAAATGAATGAGACTATATGTTTCTTTATAGACACAGTTCAAACACACAAAGTAGTATAGTTAAAAAAGCAACCTGCAAGCTCTGAAAAATATAGTACGACATCATTTATATAAAGTTTGGAAAACCTACAAAATTCTGTATTTTAGGGATGCATACATAGGCAATAGTAGTATAAGACACACAAAGGAAAAATAAATGCAAAATCAAGATAATGATTACCACTGGGGAGGCAGGAGGTAGTGTGTTTGGGCAACTGTACAGAGGGAGTGTTAACATCTGTAATGTTTGGTTCTGTCTAAAAATCTGAAGCATAACTTGATTAAACTCAGGTGGTGAGTACATGGTGATTCTTAACTGACTTAGATGGGGAGGAGGTATATTGCTTTTCAGAAGGTTGGAACAATGATAGCTTAAGAAAGTGATTTGATTGAATAAAGAATATTATTATTATTTTTTAGAATCAGGACGCAATCTATTGGAAAATGAGACATTGAAAATGTAATAGAATAAGGATAATTGATGAGTTTGTTTTAAATATTTCCATATCCTTTATGTCTTCACTTGAATACTTTCTACTCACTCTTTAAGATTTGTCTCAGCTGTCATCTTCTCCAGAAAGACTTCTTTGCCATTTCCAGAATGAGGTATTCCCTCAGATGTGCCCCTCTAAGAACCTGTACAGACTACGTCACTGTTGCAGTATTTTATAATTGTATGCTACACACGTGACTTTATTTGAGGATAATGACTATTTTTAATTACTTTTGTATTTTCAGTGCCAAGCATGGCGCCTGGCACATATAGGCATTGAATACCCATTTAACTTAATAAATTAAAAATTAATTTTGTTTGAGTAGCTGCCATTTGTGAGGTGGGAACTTAATTTAAATATTGGCTGACTTTCAGATAAGTGGATAGTTAGGAAACAGGGCATCTAGATGGAAATCTTTATCAGGCTTTTTGAGATGTTCAGTTTGGAGCTGTGAGAGAAGGTGAAGGCATAGGAGACTTGGAAGTCAAGGAGGCAAGAAACAGAATTTCAATATGAGAAGAAATAATTATTAATAATAAAAATAGTTATTAAAATAATTAAAATAGTTATTATATTATTAAAAATAAATAATATGCTCATGGTCACACAGCTAGGAAATGAGGTGGCCAGATTTTAAACCCAGGGCTTTTTCCCTCCAAATCTATGCTACCAACTACAATACTGTTTTTCTAGGAAATAACCATCAATGTTCATTCTTTAAAAAAGTTTAACTTCCTCCAATTGGTATATAAGATTAAAGAGTCAATGCTAGATCCTGTGTTAGCTATATTATGTGGTTTTACCAGGAACAATGTGCTGGTCATTAAGCTATTGTTTTTCAGCTCCACACCCATGTGTCTATGCCTGACCATGGGCTGTTGAGCTGGGACTCTGAAAATTACAGTTCTCCTTTGCCAGCTGGATCCCTGTAAGGGATCCATGGGAGGACTTGGAGGGAGACAGGAAGGATGGAGGACAGAAAAGGGACATGCTTCTTACTGTTTGCTATCTTTTCCTCTTAGCGTTGTCCCCAGAAGGCATTTTGTCTCAAGTCAGTGGCTTCTCTCAGCAATCCCAGAAGCAGTCCCAGTCATACCTCTCAAATCCCAATGCCAGTTGGGCACCACCCCCTCCTCAGAGATTGAGCTCCAACTTCCCTGTGTCCCTCCTCTGAGTTTCTGAGGACTGGTACCTGGCAGGCAGCACTTTCTTAGTGGTCTAAGTCCCAGCCTGGCAGGGCTCCTCCTCTGAGCTTCCAGGTTCTGAACATCTAAACTTCTTTCCTTTTATTCCCCAGTCCTGCATATTATCTGTGTGCTCCACCTCAGTGTTTCCTTTTTGCATCTCCAATACTTCAACCTGTTTAACCAATTCCCTATATTAAATTCTCTGCTGAAATATCTAGGGTGCTATTTGTTTTCCTGTCTGGACTCTAATCAATACAAATCGCTTGTTGAGGTTTCTCTCTCTAGGATGTTGAATAGAGGATTAACCTCATTGCTCCAGTAACTAATGAGACGACCAGGTTTCACTTTTGGAGAAACTGAGGCTCAGGGAAATTAAGCAAAATACCCAAGGTAAAATTACAGAGAAGTTTTTAAACTCAGATATATATTATTCCAGATTCTATCTTCTCTCTATTGTCTCATCCTGACTTCCTTGAATATAGCATATGTTGTTCTTCCTTTTCAATCTTGTTTTTTCTTCACTGTGAAACTCTAGTTCATATTCATTTGGTTCCGAATAACTTTTCCTAAACTTCAGAAATTTTGATGTGAGTGCATATGAATTTCCAGCCTTCCAACCTTTCCATATGAAAGATTTTTGTAATAATGAAGTTCTGGGAAAAAGCCAAGGTAGAATAAACCCAGGTCTTGAAATTACGTTTGTCACTTTTGATGAGGAGGAAGTGGAGGTGAGAGTATGTGGGGCCGACAGAGCCAAGCCTTGGTTTTATTTTATTTTATTTTTTTGTTGTCACTGTTTACTCTTTATTTACTTATTTAACATCTTTATTGGAGTATAATTGCTTTACAGTGGTGTGTTAGTTTCTGCTTTATAGAGAAGTGAATCAGCTGTACATATACATATATCCCCATATCTCATCCCTCTTGTGTCTCCCTCCCACCCTTCTAGGTGGTCACAAAGCACCGAGCTGATCTCCCTGTGCTATGCAGCTGCTTTCCACTAAAGGGACAAAATGAAAGCCTTAGTTTTAAACATCAGCTGCCATTACTGACCACCTATGAAGCACCAGACACTGGATTACCTGCCTTTCACACTCTATCACATTTAACACCATGATGCAAGGTAGATGTAGCAGAACTGCCTCATACAATCTTATATGCATTTAACTTGGGTGCATTGCAACTGGCATGGGGGAAGGAAAGAAATAGGGAGAAAAAGCAGAAGAGGAAAAGAGGGAGAAGGAGGAAAATGGGAGGAGATAAGGGGAAGAAGGAAGGAGTTTGCACAGGATATATTTAAATAGTGCATTCAATTCTGGTTAGCCCTCTACTAATTAGTGTTTGGCTTGGAGTTACTGAGATGGGCACATGAAACCATTATTCCCTAAAATGTTCTCTGTTTCAAATGCTTCTCATTTTGTGAGCATCAGCTGTGCTGAGTGCAATTCTAAAAATTTAAATCTAAACAATTCCCATTCAACACCACACTCAAATGCAAGCAAACAGCTTCATCTGGTCCTTGAATAAAGAGGCAGCCATTTTTTCCAACCCTGGAGGAAAACCTGGCCTTGCTGGTCTTAATAAAATATGTAGTGACACATGGATTCCAAAGTAGCAGAATTATCAGAGATTAAACAAAAAATCTGCATGACTTTTACCTTACAGTCTGACTAGAGTCAAACCACTGAATGTGCCCCATTAGTATTGTTTTCTCTAATCCTAAAATGCTGAAACTGATGCCTGGAAAGGGTTATCCATTTCCCCATGGTCACACAGGGAATAAGGCCGAATTGAATCGGCTGTGTTGGGATTTGAGCCTTTTTCCTTCCTCTAAAAGCTCTGTTCTTGTCTTATCTGGGGCGTCATGCAAATTATAGAACAAAGGTTGGCAGGTGTATTTTGAGTGCCAGATTGAGGAGAAACAATGCACAAGTTTTCCTGGGGTCTGACTGAAGCAAGGTGCTAGAATGACCTAACGATGCTGGATTCAAAACCAACATCACTGCGGGTAAAACTCTGAACTTTAATTTTTGCAAAACAGTTTCCTTAGATAACACTATTCCCTTGATGGAGTAGCTTCTAAGGGCATCTTTCTCTTCCCTTTAGGGAGGTTAGTGAATTCCCTAGAAATCAAATGGGCCTATTTTTCACTTGAAATAACCTGGTGACTTAGAATAGCTCTGCTTATTTCTGCAATTTGTCTTTCCCTTGTCTTCACCATGGTCATCTGGGTTTAATATCCTGGGTGGTTGGAAATGAAAGGCAGTGTGTATTTTTCCTTGAGATTTTCAAATTTGAATTTCCTGCTGTGAGTCCTCTTGCTGCTCAGTTGAAATTAGAACAGGATGAACTTCTTGAACTGTCACCAACTTGGACACGGCTGACTCCAGGACCTCCTACAGGGAAAGTTCCCTGAAGGGACAGCATGAAATGTCTCTACAGGAGAGATTAAATGGTTTAATAATATCCTATTAAACCCACAGTTTTCAAACAAAACTGAGCTTTCAGTACCACTTGTCACCCCAAAGCTCCTATTGAAGTGATTTTAATCTCAGATAAGGCTTTTACTGTTAGAAAGAAGGCACTGGCAACATTATCGCTTTTTAGTTTTTTGGGTGGTGAGAGACGGTGAACTTTTGTCAAATTCTCATAAAGCTTGTTAGAATGGGAGGTGGGAGGAGAAAGGAGTGAGTTTTGTGAATAAACAGGAATAAATAATACTAAAATATAATGGGTGAATTAAGCACCAGTGATGACCATATACCATGAATTGAGAAGTTTGATTGCCTCAACTCTGTCCATAAATTAAAGAGAAAAACAAATAGAAGAAAACAAAAGAAGGAAACAAACCAGATCCCACCAGAATAGAGTACCTCTGTGTTGTTTCCTTTCCCAATGAACTAATGAAGTTTCAAAGGTAAGCGTATAATCTCATTAGGGACATCAGCAGAGAGACTCCAAATAGATTTTTTTTTCTTTTTTTTTTTTTTTTTCGGTACGCGGGCCTCTCACTGCTGTGGCCTCTCCCGTTGCGGAGCGCAGGCTCAGCGGCCATGGCTCACGGGCCCAGCCGCTCTGCGGCATGTGGGATCTTCCCGGACCGGGACACAAATCTGTGTCCCCTGCATCGGCAGGCGGACTCTCAACCACTGCGCCACCAGGGAAGCCCCCAAATAGATTTTTGATGCTCATTGTTCCTACTTTCTTAGAGTGATTGGACATCACAGTCTTCTTTAAAATGCCATTTGTGTTCTTACTGTAGTCATGTGATTTTTTAAAATAAGCTTTTAATTTTAGAACAGTTTTAGATTTACAGAAGAATTTCAAAGATTGTACAGACTTACAATATACCCTGTGGCCTAGTTCCCCTATTATTAACAGCTTACATTGGTGTGGCATATTTGTTATACTTAATGAGCCAATATTGATACATTATTATTAACTAAAGTAGGTACTTTATTCATATTTCCTTATATTTTACCTAATGTCTTCTTCTGTTCAAGTAGCTCATCCAGGATATCACATTACGTTTAGTTGTAGTTGTCATGTCTTCCTGGCTTCTCTTAGCTGTGACAGTTTCTCAGCCCTTCCTCGTTTTTGATGACTTTGACACTTCTGAGGGGTACTGATTGGATCTTTTGTATAATATACCTCCAATGGAATTTGTCTGATGTTTTTCTCATGATCAGACTGGGGTTATGTGTCTTTTGGAATAAGATCACAGAGGTAAAGGGCCATTTTTACCACCCCCTTCTCTCTCTGTCTCTATTTCCCTATCTGTCTCTATCTCATCTCTATCTCTTGATGTATATTTTCTATCTATGTGTATGTGTATACTCATAGATATGTATACACATAGATAGGTGTATACACACACACACACACATATATATATGTGTGTGTGTGTGTGTGTGTGTGTATATATATATATATATATATATATATATATATATATATATATGTATGTATTAGAGAGAAAGAGAGCAAACAAGAGACTTTAAGGAATTGGCTTAGGCTATTGTGGAGATATAAGTCCAAAAATAAGTCCAAATTGTGGAGATATAAGTCTGAGTCTATATATATATGTGGAGATATAAGTCTGAGTCTATATATATATGTGTGTGTGTGTGTATATATATATATATATATATATATATATATATATATATATGTATTAGAGAGAAAGAGAGCAAACAAGAGACTTTAAGGAATTGGCTTAGGCTATTGTGGAGATATAAGTCCAAAAATAAGTCCAAATTGTGGAGATATAAGTCTGAGTCCAAAAGGCAGTCTGTTGGCAGAATTCCTTCTTGATCAGAACAAGTCAGTCTTTGTTCTATTAGGGCACTCAACTGATTGTATGAGGCCCACCAAATTATGTAGGGTAGTCTGCTTTACTCAAAGTCCTTTGATTTAACGTTAATCTCATCCAAAATAATCTTGTCAGAAATGTTCAGAATAATGTTGACTAAATATCTGAGTAATGTGGCCCAGCCAATTTGACACATGAAATTAACCATCAGAAGCAGACTGATGCAAAGATGATAATACTTTCTTCTTGTACCCCTATTCCAACGCCAGCCTTGTATTCTAAGGGACCAAGGAAGATTTCATGGCACTTTGTTTTCATTAAGAAATGGAGCTTGATTATTTGATGAGGGGCAGAAAAAGGTCTAAGGATGAAGTGTTGGAAGTTACCTGAGTTCAGAGGCAGAGCATTGGGTTCCCCAAGACTTGGGATTTGAAGAGATAGCAGGTTTCTCAGTGACATAAGTTCTGTGCCCCACACCCATGAAGTTCCTGGTGGTGGTCAGATGAGGTGCTGGTGTGGAAGGTTGTGTGGACTGGAAACAGGGTGCCAAGGCTTGGACACCTCTGGTAAACATTGAGAGAATAGACCATCACCCTTCTAATGGAGCACAAGGACACGGACACTGAGCATCTCCACTGCAATTAGGATGGATTGAAAACTAAAGGCCTTTCTCCATCTAGGTGCCATTCAAATCCTAGGATTTTTGTTGAACCTCAGGAGAAAAGGAGGAAGTGAAATAGGAAATTTGATTACAGTTGATTCTCTTTTTATGCCAATGGATGGAACCTTAGATTAAGCAGGTTAACTATAATTCTGAGTAAGTAAAGTAATGGACTGCACTTGGTCTCTCAGTGTGTGGAGCAAACCATTCTACTATAATAACTTTAATCTTTAAAATTGTTTCTCAGAGTTTTTTGGCAACTAATTTATTTTGAAATAACTATAATTTTAAACCATAAGAAATCCTCATGTGCAAAAACCTTTCTTCAGTAATGAGGAAAGTGACTTGTTCAAGGTCACACAGTGAAGAGTAAAGGCAAGACTAAAACACAGACCTCCCAATCCTTTGTCCGCATGCTTTCTCTTTATCCCAATTTTATATAAATCTGCTACTTTACATTGTATCGCTCCATTATTTCAATTTTAAATATAATAAATTAGTTTTTCACTTTTAGAAACTGTTATGAGCTGAATTGTGTTGCCCCCAAATTTGTATGTTGAAGTACTAGTCCCCAGTGTGACTGTATGTGGAGATGGGACTTTTAAAGAGGTAACTGAGGTCAAATAAAGTCAAAGGTTGGGACCCTTAGGTCCAATAGGACTGTGTCCTTTCAAAAGAGAAAGAGACACAGGGATGTGCACACACAGAAAAAAGGGAATGTGAGGACACAGCAAGAAGATGGCTGTCTGCAGGGCAAGGAAAGAGCCCTCAGGAGATATCCAACCTGCCCATACCTTGATTTTGGACTTCAAGCCTCCAGAACTGTGAGAAATAAATTTCTATTGATTAAACCTTCCAGTCTGTGCGGGCATTATGGTGGCCATAGCAAATTAATTCAGAAATCATTTTCTTTATCCTATTTATCTTTAATACAAATTTGATTAAAGAAAAAAAATCACCCATAGAAGACCTTCAAGATGGCGGAGGAGTAAGATGTGGATATCACCTTCCTCCCCACAGATACATCAAAAATACATCTACATGTGGAAAAACTCCTACAGAACACCTACTGAATGCTGGCAGAAAACCACAGACTTCCAAAAAAGGCAAGAAAATCCCCACGTACCTGGGTAGGGCAAAAGAAAAAAGAAAAAAAGACAAAAGCATAGGGATGGGACCTGTGCTTCTGGGAGGGAGCTGTGAAGGAGGAAAAGTTTCCACACACTTAGGAAGCCCCCTCACTGGTGGGGACGGTGGCAGGGGGGAGCTTCAGAGCCACAGAGGAGAGCTCAGCAACAGGGGTGCAGAGGGCAAAGTGGAGAGATTCCCACACAGAGGATCAGTGCTGACCAGCACTCAACAGCCTGAGAAGCTAGTCTGCTCACCCACCAGGGCAGATGGGGGCTGGGAGCTGAGGCTTGGGCTTTGGAGGTCAGACCCCAGGGAGAGGACTGGGGTTGGCTGTGTGAAGACAGCCTGAAGAGGGCTAGTGCGCCACAGCTAGCCAGGATGGAGTCCAGGAAAAAGTCTGGAACTGCCAGAGAGACAAGAGACCATTGTCTCAGGGTGTTCTTGGAGAGGGGCTTCCTGCTGCATGTGCCCACAGATGACAGAGCACTGCCTAAGCAAGTTCCAGAGACGGGTGCGAGCTGCAGCTCTCGTCTCAGAACCTAGAGGCAGGCATGGAGTGCTACCACTGCCACCACTGCCACCAAGGATCCTGTGTGCAAATGCAGGTCACTACCCACACCCTCCTGGAGGCTGTGCAGCACGGCACTGCCAGGGTCCCATGATCCAGGAGCAACTTCCCTGGGAGAACACACGGTGCACCTCAGGCTGTTGCAACAGCTCGCCAGCCTCTGTCACTGCAGGCATGCCCCGCATTCCAATTGTCTCTACCATAAACCTCCATCTACCCAGCCTGAGTGAGCAAGAGCCCTAATCAGCCGCTGCTTTAACCGCCTCCTGTCTGGGTGGGGAACAGACGCCTGAGGGTGACCTACATGGAGAGGCGGGGCCAAAACCAAAGCTGAACCCCAGGAGCTGTGCGGAAAAAAAAAAAGAAAGGGAAATTTCTCTGTGCAGCTTCAGGAGCAGTGGACTAAATCCCCGCAACCAGCTTGATAAACCCTGCATGTGTGGAATACCTGAATAGACAACAAGTGTTTCCAAAATTGAGGCAGTGGACTTTGGGAGCAACTGTAGACTTGGGGTTTGCCTTCTGCATTTGATTTGGTTTTGGTTTTATGTTTATCTTAGTTTGGTTTTTAGTGATTGTTTTCATTTGTCTGTTTATTGGTTTGGTTGCTCTCTTCCTTTTTTCTTTTTTTTTTCTCTTTTTCTGAGTGTGTGTGTGTGTATATGTTTCTTTGTGTGCTTTTTGTCTATTTAGATTTGCTTTTACCATTTGTCTTGGGGTTCTGTCAGTTCATATTTTTTTCTTCCTTTTCTTCTTAGCTGTGTGACTGTCAGGGTCTAGGTGCTCTGGCTGGGTGTTGGGCCTAAGCCTCCAAGGTGGGAGAGCCAAGTCCAGGACGTTGGATCACCAGAGACCTCCCAGCCCCATGTAATGTTAATTGCCGAGAGATCTCCATCTCAGCACTAAGACCCAGCTTCACCAAATGAACAGCAAGCTCCAGTGCTGGACGCCCCATGCCAAACAACTAACGAGACAGGAGCACAACCCCACCCATTAGCGGAGAGGCTGCCTAAAGTCATACTAAGTTCACAGACACCCTAAAACACAACACTGGATGTGGCCCTGCCCACCAGAGGGACAAGATCTAACCCCACCCAACAGAACACAGGCACCAGTCCCCTCCACCAGGAAACATACACAAGCCACTGAATCACCCTCACCCACTGGGGGCAGACACCAGAAATAAGAGGAATTACGAACGTGCAGCCTGCGAAAAGGAGACCCCAAACACAGTAAGTTAAATAAAATGAGCAGGCAGAGAAATATGCGGCAGATAAAGGAGGAAGGTAAAAACCCACTAGAACAAACAAATGAGAAATGGCAGTCTACCTGAAAAAGAATTCAGAGTAATTATAGTAAAGATGACCCAAAATCTTGGAAATAGAATGGAAAAATATAAGAAACGTTTAACAAGGATCTAGAAGAACTAAAGAGCAAGCAATGATGAACAACACAATAAATGAAATTAAAAATACTCTAGAAGGAATCAATAGCAGAATAACTGAGGCAGAAGAACAGATAAGTGACCTGGAAGATGGAATAGTGGGAATAACTGCCACAGAGCAGAATAAAGAAAAAAGAATGAAAAGAATTGAGGACAGTCTCAGAGACATCTGGGACAATACTAAATGCACCAACATCCAAATTATAGGGGTCGCAGAAGAAGAAGAGAAAAAGAAAGAGTCTGAGAAAACATTTGAGGAGATTAGAGTGGAAAACATCCCTAACATGGGAAAAGAAATAGTCATTCACTTCCAGGAAGCACAGAGAGTCCCATACAGGATAAACCCAAGGAAAATAGGCCAAGATACATATTAATCAAACTATCAAAATTAAGTACGAAGAAAAAATATTAAAAGAAGCAAGGGAAAAGCAACAAATAACATACAAGGGAACTCCATAAGGTTAACAGCTGATCTTTCAGCAGAAACTCTGTAAGCCAGAGGGAGTGACAGGACATATTTAAAGTGATGAAAGGGAAAAACCTACAACCAAGATTACTCTACCCAGCAAGGATATCATTCAGATTTGACAGAGAAATTAAAACCTTTACAGACAAGCAAAAACTAGAGAATTCAGCACCACCAAACCAGCTTTACAACAAATGCTAAAGGAACTTCTCTAGGCAGGAAACACAAGAGAAGGAAAAGACCTACAAAAACAAACCCAAAACAATTAAGAAAACGGTAATAGGAAAATACATATTGATAACTACCTTAAATGTAAATGGATTAAATGCTCCCACCAAAAGACATAAAATGGCTGAATGGATACAAAAACAAGACCCATATGTATGCTGTCTACAAGAGACCCACTTCAGACCTAGGGACACATACAGACTGAAAGTGAGGAGATGGCAAAAGATATTCCATGCAAATGGAAATCAAAAGAAAGCTGGAGTAGCAATTCTCATATCAGACAAAATAGACTTTAAAAGAAAGACTATTACAAGAGACAAAGAATGACACTACATAATGATCAAGGGATCGACCCAAGAAGAAGATATAACAATTGTAAATATTTATGCACCCAACATAGGAGCACCTCAAAACATAAGGCAAATACTAACAGCCATAAAAGGGAATCAACAGTAACACAGTCATAGTAGGGGACTTTAACACCCCACGTTCACCAATGGACAGATCATCCAAAATGAAAATAAATAAGGAAACACAAGCTTTAAATGACATATTAAACAAGAGGGGCTTAATTGATATTTACAGGACATGCCAACCAAAAACAACAGAATATACTTTCTTCTCAAGTGCTCATGGAACATTCTCCAGGATAGATCATATCTTGGTTCACAAATCAAGCCTCGGTAAATTTAAGAAAATTGAAATCCTATCAAGTATCTTTTCCGACCACAATGCTATGAGTCTAGATATCAATTATAGGAAAAAATCTGTAAAAAATACAAACACATGGAGGCTAAACAATACGATGCTACTGAATAACCAAGAGATCACTGAAGAAATCAAAGAGGAAATCAGAAAATACCTAGAAACAAATAACAATGAAAACATGATGAACCAAAACCTATGGGATGCAGCCAAAGCAGTTCTAAGAAGGAAGTTCATAGCAAAACAATCCTACCTCAAGAAAAATCTCAAATAAACAACCTAAGCTTACACCTAAAGCAATTAGAGAAAGAAGAACCAAAAATCCCCAAAGTTAGCAGAAGGAAAGAAATCATTAAGATCAGATCAGAAATAAATGAAAAAGAATTGAAGGAAACAATGGCAAAGATCAATAAAACTAAAAGCTGGTTCTTTGAGAAGATAAACAAAATTGATAAACCATTAGCCAGACTCATCAACAAAAAAAGAGAGAAGACTGAAATCAACAGAATTAGAAATGAAAAAGGAGAAGTAACAACTGCCACTGCTGAAATACAAGGGATTATGAGAGACTACCACAAGCAACTCTATGCCAATAAAATGGATAACCTGGAAGAAATGGACAAATTCTTAGAAAAGCACAACCTTCCAAGACTGAACCAAAAAGAAATAGAAAATATGAATAGACCAGTCACAAACACTGAAATTGAAACTGTGATTAAAAAGTTTCCAACAGGGCTTCCCTGGTGGCACAGTGGTTGAGAGTCCGCCTGCCGATGCAGGGGGCACGGGTTCGTGCCCCGGTCTGGGAAGATCCCACATGCCGTGGAGCGGCTGGGCCCATGAGCCACGGCCATTGGGCCTGCACGTCCGGAGCCTGTGTTCCGCAACGGGAGAGCCCGCAACAGTGAGAGCCCGCAACAGTGAGAGCCCGCAACAGTGAGAGGCCCGCGTACCGCAAAAAAAAAAAAAAAGTTTCCAGCAAACAAAAGCCCAGGTCAAGAAGGCTTCACAGGTGAATTCTATCAAACATTTACAGAAGACCTAACACCTATCCTTCTCAAACCCTTCCAAAATATAGCAGAGGAAGGAACACTCCCAAACTCATTCTGTGAGGCCACCATCACCCTGATACCAAAACCAGACAAAGATGTCACAAAAAAGAAAACTACAGGCCAATATCACTGATGAACATAGATGTGAAAATCCTGCACAAAATAGTAGCAAACAGAATCCACCAGCACCTTAAAAGGATCATACACCATGCTCAAGTGGGTTTATCCCAGGAATGCAAGGATTCTTCAATATACACAAATCAATCAATATGATACACCATATTAACAAATTGAAAGATTAAAAGCCATATGATAATCTCAATAGACACAGAAAAAGCTTTTGACACAATTCAACACCCATTTATGATAAAAACTCTCCAGATAGTCGACATAGAGGGGACCTACCTCTACATAATAAAGGACATATATTACAAACCCACAGCCAACATCATTCTCAATGTTGAAAAACTGAAACCATTTCCTCTAAGATCAGGAACAAGACAAGGGTGCCCACTCTCACAACTATTATTCATCATAGTTTTGGAAGTTTTAGCCACGGCAATCAGAGAAGAAAAAGAAATAAAAGAATCCAAATCCGAAAAGAAGTAAAACTGTAACTGTTTGCAGATTATATGATATTATACATAGAGAATCCTAAAGATGACACCAGAAAACTACTAGAGCTAATCAATGAATTTGGTAAAGTAGCAGGATACAAAATTAATGCACAGAAATCTCTTGCATTCCTATACACTAACAATGAAAAATCTGAAAGAGAAATTAAGGAAACACTCCCATTCACCATTGCAACTAAAAGAATAATATACCCTGGAATAAGCCTACCTAAGGAGACAAAATACCTATAAGCAGAAAGTTAGAAGACACTGATGAAAGAAATCAAAGATGATACACACAGATGGAGAGGTATACCTTGTTCCTGGATTGGAAGAATCAACATTGTGAAAATGACTCTACTACCCAAAGCAATCTACAGATTCAATGCAATCCCTATCAAACTGCCAATGGCATTTTTCACAGAAATAGAGCAAAAAAAATCTTAAAATTTGTATGGAGATACAGAAGACCCCGAATAGCCAAAGCAGTATTGAGGGAAAAAAACGGAGCTGAAGGAGTCAGACTCCCTGACTTCAGACTATACTACAAACCTACAGTAATTAAGACAGTATGGTACTGACACAAAAACAGATATATAGATCAATGGAACAGGATAGAAAGCCTAGAGATAAGTCTACAAACATATGGCCACCTTATCTTTGACAAAGGAGGCCAGAATATACAATGGAGAAATGACAGCCTCTTCAGTTAGTGGTGCTGGGAAAACTGGACAGCTACTTGTAGAAGAATGAAATTAGAACACTTCCGAACACCATACACAAAAATAAACTCAAAATGGATTAAAGACCTAAATTTAAGGCCAGACACTATGAAACGCTTAGAGGAAAACATAGGCAAAACACTCTATGACATAAATCACAGCAAGATCCTTTTTTGACCCTCCTCCTAGAATAATGTAAATAAAAATAAACAAATGGGACCTAATGAAACTTAAAACTTTTGCACAGCAAAGGAAACCATAAACAAGACGAAAGACAGCTGTTAGAATGGGAGGAAATATTTACAAATTAAGAAACTGACAAAAGATTAATCTCCAAAATATACAAGCAGCTCATGCAGCTCAGTATCAAAAAACAAACAACCCAATCCAAAAATGGGCGGAAGACCTAAATAGACAATTCTCCAAAGAAGACATACAGATGGCCAAGAGGCACATGAAAAGCTGCTCAACATCACTAATTATTAGAGAAATGCAAATGAAAACTACAATGAGGTATCACCTGACACTGGTTAGAATGGGCATCATCAGAAAATCTACAAACAACAAATGCTGGAGAGGGTGTGGAGAAAAGGGAACCCTCTTGCACTGTTGGTGGGAATGTAAATTGCTACAGCCACTATGGAGAACAGCATGGAGGTTCCTTATAAAACTAAAAATAGAACTACCTTATGACCCAGCAATATCACTATTGGGCATATACCCTGAGAAAAATGTAATTTAAAAAGAGACAATGTACCATGATGTTCATTGCAGCAGTATTTACAATAGCCAGGGCATGGAAGCAAGTGTCCATCGACAGATGAATGGATAAAGAAGATGTGGCACATATATGCAATGGAATATTACTCAGCCATAAAAAGAAATGAAATTGAGTTATTTGTAGTAGGGTGGATGGACCTAGAGTCTGTCATACTGGAGTGAAGTAAGTGAGAAAGGGAAAAACAAATGCTGTATGCTAACACATATATATATGGAATTTAAAAAAAATGGTTCTGATGAACCTAGGAGAAGGACAGGAATAAAGACGCAGACATAGAGAATGGATTTGAGGACATAGGGTGGGGGGAAGGGGAAGCTGGGACGAAGTGAGAGAGTAGCATTGGCATATATATGCTACCAAATGTAAAATAGATAGCTAGTGGGAAGCAGGCGCATAGCACAGGGAGATCAGCTCCGTGCTTTGTGACCACCTAGAGGGGTGGGATAGGGAGGGTGGGAGGGAGGCTCAAGAGGGAGGGGATGTGGTGATATATGTATACATATAGCTGATTCACTTTGTTATACACCAGCAACTAGCACAACCTTGTAAAGCAATTATACTCCAATAAAGATGTAAAAAAAAAATCACCCATAAATCCATCACCATATCACAATATTTCCCCCTTTGCACATGTCCTTTTAGTACTTTCCATGTATGCATATTTATACAGATAATTCACTTCTAAAACTGCTTATTCGTGGTGGACTAAAACCTTCTCAAGTGCTCCCTTAAATATCTTTCTTCTTTCAGCTGTTCTATTTTGTTAGTTTCTGCTCATGCTCCATGTTGTGTTCTTTCTTCTACTATGGACTTTTGAGAAGTGCCGTATGTTCCCCTGCTGGCTACTTGAGACTGAGGTCCTGCTGCTGGAGTATGTTAAAAGACAACAGTCTCACCATTCTGGAAGGCAGAGTAATCTTAGACACATCTGATGGTTCTAGGAACACTGTTAATGAATCATAAGGAAGCTTATTTTTTCTCTGGTTCTTCATGAACAAGAGCTGCAGATCTCACTCAGCTAGCTTCAGAGCCAGAGGGGACTGAATGACCAAGTGGTTTAGCTCTCCTGTGGCTCCTGCAGGTTGAAGGAATCAGAGGATCGGCTGGTCCCCACAGTAAACTCATATAGGTACACCTAGCCTCCTTGCCCGTGGATCCTTAGATCTCCCAGGTCAGGCTCTTTCCAGAATTTATCCCTTAGATTCTTTACCTCAGAACTGGTGCCCAGCCTCTCATCTGGCCCAGAGCATAATAATTCCCCTGTATCCCTACTTTCCCCTTCTGGACCTCAGCAGAGCTGAGATATTGCTTATTTAAGGACCCCCAGCTCTGGTAGCTGGTGGGCTCAGGAAAGTTAGGTTTAGCACTTGAATTTTAAACTTAGGTGGTCATGTGAAGCATTTCAGGGAGGACAGATAGATATTGTAAAGGAGTGTGTGATATTGTGATTTTTAATAAGAAATATATAGATCTTCATCTCCTTTTCTGGCACAGAGCTCCGAAAACCCTTTGAATTTCCTATATGATGAGAGTTATAAAAGTATCTTCAGTTATGTTAATGAGGTGACTTTTGGACCCCTCCTAAATAGGGGCTGGTTGCCAGGAGAACCAATCATGTGAATAGAGGATGTTGGTTCAAAACCTCAGGCATTTCCCCAGTGAAATCTGACACTGGCCCCTATACACAGAGGGAAAGAAGAGACCAAAGAAAGAGGCAGACAAGTCCAGATTGGAAGGTGGCTGGTGTAATAAGCAAGGGAACTTACTTACAAGGCTTGTCTTGGGCAGCTGCAAGGTGAGTAGGTCTCTGCACACACCCCCGGCAAAATCTTAAAAGTTTACATAGAGGCCTTATCTGGGTTCATTCACATATTCAGTTCAGGTAGTCTCAACAGCACATTATTCTCTCAAGGCTGCATCCTTGAAATGACTCCTAGTGCGGGGACAGTGGGTAGAATGTACATTCCAAGAACAGGGGAGTGGAGGAGCATGTGGTTGCCTGGATCTAACTCACAGGTCAACTGGAGGTCGTGTCTTCTTGACGACCTCCTCCAATGAAGGGTTGGAATTTTCAGTCCCACACCCTAACCTCTAGGGAAGGGAGAGGGCCTGAGGCTGAATCAATGTCCAGTGGCCAATGATTTAATCAAGTATACATATGTAATTAATCCTACATAAAGCCTAAAAGGATGGGGTTCAGAGAGCTTCTGGGTTGGTAAACATGTTGGGAGATTGGTGCACTCAGAGAGCATTGAAGCTCTGCTCCCTTCCCCGCATACCTTGTGCTATGCATCTTTTCCATCTGGCTGTTTCTGAGTCATATCGTTTTACAGTAAACTGGTGATCTAGTAGGTAGAACGTTTCTCAGAGTTCTGTGAGCTGCTCTAGCAAATTAATAGAACCGGAGGGGGTTGTGGGAACCTCTAATTTATAGCCAATTGGTCAGAAGTACAGGTAACAATCTGGAGTTGTGATGGGCATCTGAAGTCCAAGGAGGGGGTCATTGGACCTCCAATCTATAGCTGGTTGGTTGGTGAGAAGCACAGGTGATAACCTGGGCTGGGGACTGGCATCTGAAGTTGATAGGGGGAGTCTTATAAGACTGAGCCCTTAACCTGTGGGATCTGATGCTATCTCTGGGTAGATAGTATTCTAATTGAATTGAATTGCAAGACACCCAGCTGGTGTCCAGAGACTTGCTTGTTGGTGTGGGAGAAACTGCCCTCCCCCCACACATTGGAATTGGGTCCAAGAACCTATAAAGAGAGTGGGAAAGACATTTTAGGCTGGGTAAAATACATGAGCAAAGATGGGGAAAATCAAAGATATGTCCTGAGAGTAGGGAATAAATGAATCTGGCTATAACCAAAGCTCTACACTCGTAAAATCACAGCACATCTGTTCTACAAAATACATCATGAGTAACAGCTACTTTGAAAAATCATTATATACTTCCTTATTATAAATATATATTTATTATACACATAAATTTATATTATATACGAAGGTATCCATAAAGTTCTTGTGTAGTTTGAATTTATAATAAATTTACTTCTACATATGATGTAAACAATCTGCAAAATGTGACAGAGGATTTACTCAGATTTAAAATTTTGAAATGTTAGCATTCAACAAGTCTACCATCATCTCTGATACCCTTGGATATAGCCATTATTATGCATGGGGTTTATTACCTAGAAAGTGGAATATAGATATTAAAACAAATTAACAGTTTATTTATATCTTGAGTAATTATCCTCCTGCATTTTGAAAATTGTTTTATATGTTACACAGATATGACTTGTTTACTATTCACACTGAGCTAGGACTTCATGTACACCTTCTACTTAGAGGACACACACATACCACAGTAGTTCTCAAACTTGAATATGCATCAGAATTACCTAGATGGCTTGTTAAAACACAGATTGCTGGGTCTCATCTGAGAGATTATGATTTAGTTAACATGGAATAGGACCCCAAAATTTGTCTTTTTAACAAGCTTCCAGGTGATGCTTTTGCTTCTAGTAGGGAGCTGCATTGAGAGAACCACTGGTTTATAAAATACATTGAGCAAAATATACCAGGGGTACGTTCTCTTTCTTTCCTTTCTTCCCTCCCTCCCTCCTTTCCTCCCTGCTCCCCTGGCCCCCTGCTTTCACATTCTATCTCCTATGTATGCATGTATGTAGGTACATGTGTATGCATGACTGTGTTTCAACCTTCCCCAGGTGGGACTGATTTGATATGGCAATTGTTGCCAATTTTTGGTAATCCTAGTTAACAGGAAAGAATGATATGATCATTTATTACCTCTTGTCCTGCTGGTTGCCATGGTCTCTTTACTTTTCCTTGCCTCCCATCTTCTTTGTCGGATTCCTTCCCTCCACAGGTGCCAGCAACTCTCTGAAAACAGGTCGCTTCTAGAAACATCTAGTGAGTTCCCCTGATACTCAGATGGAGAGGGAATTCAGACTCAGCTCTGCCTAACTTTGAAGCAAGTAGCACTTTTAACTATTACAATATCTTGTCTTCCTCATCTGTGTGAACAGAATGGATAATTAAAACATGAGCTTTCCCATTTTAGGAAATAATTTAGACCTTATTCCTCATTAAGTTATTAAATTCTGACCTATAAAGGAATTGGTTGGTTGAAGTCTAAAAACATTTAATAAATCCCTATGATGGATCCAACATTTCGTGATGGACCCAGCATCGTGTGGATGAAGGTATCCTTCCTATTTTATATACATGCCTTTGGATTTGAATAATGTCTTGATCAAACAAACCAAAAAATCCAAAGGGCAAAAAAATAAAAAACACCCTTCAGAAACAAAAGGCAGAACATAAGAGGGAGATGAGACAACCATTCCCTGAGATTGCAGAGTGAATGCTTTAAAAAAGACTTTCATGAAATCTGTCTCTAAAAACTCAGGCACACCTATCCAAGAAGAAACTCAGGAAAACTAGAAATTGTATAGAATTAACTTGAATTCTAGCATCAACTCTTCTAAAAATAGCCTCTGTATTTTTTATCAGTTCACTTTAAATCTCTATTGCTTTGTCTGTAAGATGAAGGACCAGGCCAGGGTTATCTTGGGAGCGTCTTGCAGCACCAGTGTTCTAGGATTGCAATGTTCTGTGGACAAACACACACAGACAGTCTTTAATTATAAGTTTGCAAAGGCATCTAGGGGGCCAAGTCCATCTGCTTCTGAGGCCTTAAACCTTTATTAATTACTTGTTTCCCAAGGCCACCTCTGTTAGTGGGAGGGGGCAGAAAAGCAGAGAAACTCCTTGGACCACAGGCCTTCCACTTCTGGTTTCTCACCGCAAAATATTTCCCACAACTTGGGGGCCAGATGGCAACATTTTTGAAGATGCACTAAGGATTTGAATTCTGGTTCATATTAAATATCACATGTAAATTATTAATCTGTGGCAGATGTAACTGTGTATTACTACACTACATTAAACATTAATATTGCAAAGGCCAGCCTATGGACCACATGGAGCTGCTGGGGGACCACCATTGGTCCTCCAATTAAAATCCAGATTTAGAATCTAGGTAAATTAGGCAGAAGTCTTTAGAAGGACTATTTATTACTAATGGGATATACAAACAATATGAGCATTGTTTCAAAGTAAATGATAATATCTAGCATTCATTGAGGTCTTACTATGTGACAAGTATTCTTCTAAGAGCTTAACACATATTGATAAATTTAATTTTCCTGACAACTCTGTAAGCTAAGCATTATTACTTATTATTGTTAGGGAGCAACCTTTGCTAAGTACCAACTCTGTAACAGGAGCTGTTCTAGGTAGTGTGGCTACAGAGGTTGGATAAGACATTGTCATGGTTTTATGGAACTTTCTGATGAGATGAGACAGATAATATACCCCCCCCAATAATAATTGGACACAATAATTTCAGCGAAAGATAGTGCCATGAAGTAAATACAACAGAGTTATGTGATCACAAGGGACTGGTAGAGGGTTACTATAGATCGGCTGGTCTGGAGAGTCCTCTCTGAGGAGAAGACGTTTGGGCTAGTTGTTCTAGGTCAATTGGCTTAATAGCAGTTTCCTAAAAGCAACTGGTTGAATATTAGTTCTTCAGATTACCAGTGTGTTAAAATAACAATTTGCCAAAAACTTGTTTTAATAAACCACCTATCAATTGTATAGCATTTCATGCTTCTCCAAGGTCACTTAATGTACAGTGTATTTTTAAGAAGACAGTTTCCCAAGTAATGTGAATTTTAGCTGTTGTGCATGCTACTGATGTCAAGAATATTATTAACGGTAGTGTGGGTTTCTGTTTTCCAAAGCATTTTCTTTCCAGTCTACAGCTTTTTTTTTTCTCAGTTTACATCGGTTTGGGTTATTCCATTTTAAAATTTTGCCTCAGCGTGTCTGTGAATTGTTTGAAATAGCTTGTAGAAAGAAAAGCTGGGCTGTCCCAGTGTAAAAACAAATATAAATTAAACAGAATAGATACACAGTCTGGAAATCGCTGCTGTCACTTTAGCCTTTCTTCAAGTTGGTCCATCTTTTCATCTCCCAGATACCATGACCAAGAAAATGACCTTGTTATTACCTCTTGAATAGCACCATCTTTGGAGCCCTCTGTCCTCTTTTGGGAGACCTTTTCTTTTGAGCCCTTGGCCTGCCTTAGAAACCAGTCAAGCCCTATTCCAGGTCTCCTCAATTTTTATCTCTGTTTACTTGATAACTACTATAGATCAAAAGCTGTATGTTTGTTGCATCAAAACTCATTCTAATCCACTTGAAAATTGCTTTCCTTTATTACAGGGCCTGGAGAGCCAAAACAACCTTGTTTGAACTACTTTGTAGCTAGGGTGTAAGCACATGACCTAGGATCTATGAATTAAAAGACCCCCAGGGCTTCCCTGGTGGCGCAGTGGTTGAGAGTGTGCCTGCCGATGCAAGGGACACGGATTCGTGCCCCGGTCCGGGAGGATCCCACATGCCGCGGAGTGGCTGGGCCCGTGAGCCATGGCCGCTGAGCCTGCACGTCCGGAGCCTGTGCTCCGCAACGGGAGAGGCCACAACAGTGGGAGGCCCGCGTACTGCAAAAAAAAAAAAAGAGACACCCAGATTTGGAGGTGAAAATAAGCAAAGTGAAGGGGCAGTATGCCACACAGAGACCAACAATCTAGGATGGTCCTTTGGTGGGCTAGAATGTTTTTTCTAGATGCATTTTACCTAACTGCGTCTATCCTGGGTTATATAGCATAAATCTGGTAATTTGGGTCTCACAGAGATTGTATGAACAACATAATGTCTTTTACTAAGTTACTTTATGCTTAAACTAACTGGAGTGGATTCTGTTGTCTTTGATGAAGAACTCTGATCACCACACCTGCTGTGTTTACATTTTATTGAGATACTTGATGAAGGTATCTTAGTCTCTTTGGGCTGCTGTAACAACACAGACCGGGTGGCTTATAAACAACGTTTATTTCTCATAGTTCTGGAGGCTAGGAAGTCCAAGTTTATGGTGGCAGCAGATTTGGTGTTTGGTAAGGGTCTTCTATGTAGCTGTCTTCTTGATGTGTCTTCTCTCATGGAAGTGGCAAGGGAGTTTTCTTGGTCCTTTTTTTATAGCGGCACTAATCCCATTCATGAGGGCTTCATTATAACCTAATAACCTCACAAAGGCCCTCACTTCCTAATTTCATCACCTTGGGGATTAGGATTCAACATATGACTTTTGGGGGGACACAAACATTCAGACCATAATAGATGGAAAAGCATCATAGGAAGGTTGTTATAATGATGGAATGACCAGTACTGAACTCATTTGGGAGATCGAATTCATACCATGTGGGGGGTCACTTATTCTTTACCCTCATAAATCTAGTTGCCTTTTCATTTTTCCTATATATCCCTTCTTTAACACATGCTACAGCTTTTTCATTTATATGAGAATCATAACCATAACTATCTCACAGGCATGTTGTTTTAAGTAAAATGATTAGAATAACATCTATGCATAGAAGTTTAGTAGTAAAACGTGGCTAGCATTTTTTTAGTATTAGGAGGGACTCATTAGTACTGTCTAGGATAGCATTAGAGTTGATGTCTTCAAACAAGAAATATCAAGTCTGGGAGAAGAAACCGGGAGAGGGAAAATTTCCAAAATCAGATATATAAAAGAGAAGAGCGCATTGAAGGAGCCAAAAGGGTTCTAGGTGACTAAATTCTTCTATGGTAGGATTGGAACGGTTGGAGGGGTACTCCTAGAATAAGTAGTGGGATTGGAGAGTAAGGAGAGGGCTAGATCATACACAAAAAATTATAGGCCCCTTTCATAATGGGGCAGCCATGCTCTCAGCCCCTTCATCCCAGTCCAGTTGGAAGGACTTCCTCCTTCCTCCTTTCCCAACATTAACTCAGGTAGTCACCTCCAATTTTCAACCATGTGCATATCCTTGTTAGCTACCTGAGGGCAGGATCTTGATCTAATGACTGAATTCATCTCTCTGAAACATTGAGGAGATTGGGCTAAATGCATGCTAAGGCTATGGCAGAGATAGGGAGAAGTATTTTAAAAATTCTTTGATATATATATATGCTTAAAAACTTCTGGTTAATTGAGGGGGTTGGATCACTTGGGTTCTGGTAAATGCCCTCATGTATTTGTGCTCTAGTAAAAAAAAAAAAAAAAAAAAAAAAAACACTTTTGGAAAAACTATGAATTCAATAACAAAACTGAATCTTTCCAATGCAAGAGTCCAAAGGGCCAATTTTCCACTTAACAATGCATAGGTTTGGCATAATACGTTTAGAATTTCTTCTTTTTCTTTCCTACCTTCCTCCTTCTCTTCCTTCTCCTCCTTCTCCTTTTTAGTTAAACCCAAATTCTCTATTGAAGTTTAGAATTGACATCTTGGTGCTTAATCCAGAGTTACTTCTGTCGGTTTCTGGAAATGGTCTCTATTTCAGATGATTTACAAGGAACTGCTGATTTTATCTGAAGTTTGCGCAAGTACTATTAGCACAAAGAATAGTGATTTCATATAAAATAATCAGAAAAACTTTAGTAGTCATAGGTCAGTGACAGGAAAAATAGTCATTTTTTTGGGCCAGGGCAAATCCAGCCATGATTTTTTAAATTTTGTTTTATTTTTTTAAAATGTGTTACAACTGAAAACATATTTTGTCAGCCACCTCCTCCCTTGTCTTTTCAAAGTCCATATGTTCTTCAGGGGAAAATTGAATTCAGCTTCACTTGAGTCTTTGGAAAAATTTAAAAGAACCATTTGATGTGCAAGATTTCTAGGTCTTTAGAAATCAGATCTAAAGTCAATTGCTTGGAGAAAATTCAAATTGCATTTTCTCAACACTTTAAAAAAATATTTGGGTCAGATTCAAAAGTTCAGACTTCTACTTAGAAGTAGACGTGCACACTGGCAGGGCATATTTACACATTGCTTATTTTTCAGTAGACTTTAAGAGGTCATAAATTTTGTCCACATTTAGTATTCAGTTATTCATATTCAATAAACATGTTTTGCTTTGAACTAGCATCTGGGTGTAGTAGCTTTTGTGATTCCCCTCTCTCATGTAGAGTAGAGAGAGAGGGGAATCACAAAAGATTGTGAGTGTAGAGTAGAGTGTATTAATTTTCTTAGTAGAAGAATACATTGCTCTATGTGTCAAGCAATGTTGAGAGAAAATAACCCGTTGAGGGTTGTCAGGAGGATCTGAGCCTTCTAAAATCTGTTTACACCTGCTCTGGATTGGGCACAAACCTGCTTATCACAGTGTTTGAGTCCAGATTAAGATACCATTCAAATGCGAGAAGCATGAGGGCTGAACTGGGGTTAGGAGGCAGTTGGGTGCTAATCATTTGCATTCTCATCACATGGCTGTGTGACCCCGTGAACATTTTTTTTTTTTCTCCATAGGCCTGAGCTTCCTTATCTAAAACAGAAGGGGATAGTGCTTTCAAACTGGGTGGGCTCTTTATAGCTCTGTGGTTCCAAAAAGCTGTCTCCAGAGCTCCCTGGCTTTTACAGGATCTATATGTAAAAATTTTCCAGAAAACTACTTTGGATTAAAAAGATTTTGTTACTACAAAACAAAGAGAGAACAACCCTCAACTCTAGTATTTTAGATTTTTAAGTTTGTTCGTTTTACTTTAAGTTATTGAACTTAGCAATTACTATGTCTTGTCAAGGGCTTTAAATTACCTAAAAGAAATGATATCTGGATCTGAGCTCAGGAAAAAGAAATTTGGTTTTACTTGTTGACACTGATATCTTCATTCCATGGTCCACAAACCTGGAATTGCTTCTCTGCTATTTGAAACATACTGCTGGGTATTAAAAGTGGCGTACATTACAAGCACCTTGGAAAAACTGGGTGGCAATATCTCTTAGAGCTAAACATATGCATAACCTATGACCAGAGATTCCACTCCTAGACAAATGCCCAACAGAAATGTATGTAGATGTTTCCCAAAAGATGTGCACAAGAATGTTCATAGCAGCATTATTTGTAATAACTCTAAAATGGACACTCTAAATGTTCATCAACAGTGGAAAAGATAAACAAATTTGTGTTGCACTGTCATAATGGAAAATTACACAGCAATGGGAATGATGGATCTACAACTACACACAGCAATATAGAGGAACTTCCCAGGCACGAAAGAATACATAATTACAAATTCATTTATAAAATATAAGAACAGGCAAAACTAATCTATGTTGTTAAAAGTCAGGATTGTGGATACCATTGTAGGGCGAGAAGAAGAGTGGGAAGGGATCGTGAGGGGGGGTTTCCAGGATGCTGCTAATGGACTATTTCTTAACCTGGGTACTGGTACGCGTGTGTGTTCAGTTTGTGAAAATGTATTAAGCTGTCACTTATGATGTATCTTTTATATGTACATCTTATTTATTAAAATTTAAAAAAAATCCTCTAGAGTGTCTTCTCAAATCTGCTACTTAAGATTAGTTAGTGCAAAAGGAAATAGAATAGACGTGGTAAACCCTATTGTCCCAGTTTACTCCTTGAAAGGGGAACTAGAACAGGGTTAGTGGCCTCACTGAGTTGAGGAGACAGAGGTTGGAGTTTGGGAGGTGGAGGCAGCTAAAATTTGAGGACAGAGAGGAGGGAGCTAGAGAAAGTGAGAGAGTGTGAGAGAGCCTGAGATCAACAGAGGGGTCCCTCTAATCTTTGATCAAGTACTAACGTGTGCATATATGAGAGGAAAGTGCCTGAGGCTAGGGAAAGGACCACTTAAAAAAATAGGCTAAGATTTTCTGAAGCTTACAAAGGACTAATTGTATTCCCACAAGCCACAGATTGTTATTCTAGGGCATTTGGTAAAATCTTCAGAAGAGTGTACTATTAGTAGTGGGGTTACATTAGCTCCAGCAAAGTGTCTGCTCTGGACCTGCCATAACAAAACTTAAAAGCAAGCATTGTAAGGATTAGCTTGCTCTTCAAGTTACTTAAGTGAGTGCTATGGTAAGCTGAATAATGTCTCCCCAAAATATAAAGGTCCTAATCCTTGAAAACTAAATAGAACCTGATATTTAAAAAGAGACTTTGGAGATGTAAATATGTTAAGGGTCTTGAGACGGGAAGATTATCTTGGATTACCTGGGTGGTGCCTAAGATTTCACCATAGAAGAGAAGGCAAGGTACTGACGGAAGCAGAGACTGGAGTGATGCGGTCATAAGATAAGGATTTCTGGCAGCTACCAGAAGCTAGAAGAGTCAAGTAACAGATTCCTTAGGAAGAACCAGACTTGTCAACAACTTGACTTTAACTTCCTAAGACTCATTTTGGACTCTGGCCTCCAAAACTATAAGAGGATAAAGTTTTGTTGTTTTAGCCACTAAGTTTGTGGTGATTTGTTTTAGCATCAATAGGAAACTAATACAGGGACCAAAGCAAAATTCAATAGTCATTAAAGGAATAAAAAAAAATAGCAACCAACAATGTAAAATTCATGAAGTCTGCAATTTAATAAAATATTACTAGAAATGTGAAGAAACAGAAATGTATGACACATAACCAAGAAAAAAATCAGTCAATAGAAACATACCCCCTAAATGAGACAGATGATGGATTTAGGAAAGGGCTTTAAAACAGCTACTATAAATCTTCTAAATATGCTCAAGGATATAAAATTTTTTAAGGCTTGAATATGGTAAGCAGAGAAATGAAAGATATAAAAGACACAAATGGAACTTTTAAGCATGAAAACACAATATCTGAAATGAAATATTCACTAGATGGGATACACGGATTTGATTAGATATTACAAAAGAAAATACTAGTGAATTTGAAGACATAGCAATAGAACTATCTAAATTGAAGCATAATGAGAAAAGTGACTGGAGAAAAAAGCCTCAGTGAGCTGTGGGATAATATCAGGTGAATTAACATACATGTAATTGGAATCTCAGAAGGAAGGGAGGTCAGAAAAACTATTTGCAGAAATGATGGTTGAGCACTTTCCAATTTTGATGACAACACTAAACCTACAGATACAAGAAACTCAAAAATTCCCAAGAAGAAGAAACCTATTAAGAATCACACCAAACCACATCATAATCAAACTAGAGAAAACCAGTGAGAGTCTATCATATAGAGTCTGTCATACAGAGTGAAGTAAGTCAGAAAGAGAAAAAACAAATACTGAATGCTAACACATATATATGGAATCTAAAAGAAAAAAAATGGTTCTGAAGAACCTAGGGGCAGCACAGGAATAAAGACGCAGACATAGAGAATGGCCTTGAGGACACAGAGATGGGGAAGGGTAAGCTGGGACGAAGTGAGAGAGTGGCATTGACATATATACGCTACCAAATGTAAAATAGATATCTAGTGGGAAGCAGCTGCATAGCACAGGGAGATCAGCTCGGTGCTTTGTGTCCACCTAGGGGGGTGGGATAGGGAGGGTGGGAGGGAGATGCAAGAGGGAGGGGATATGGGGATATATGTATACGTGTAGCTGATTCACTTTGTTATAAAGCAGAAACTAACACATCATTGTAAAGCAATTATACTCCAATAAAGATGTTTAAAAAAATAAAAAAGAAAAAGAAAAATATGCTATCTATGATTGTTCAGTCCCACCTTCTGGATAAGTGATGGCCAGTAGGCATGATAATGCCCTATGTCTTTGGCAGCTGTGGAGGTGGGCGTCAAGTATGAGAGAGCAGAATGAGAAGTGGTTCCATGATGAAGACCAGACCTGGGTAGCTTGTATGAAATGATGTCACTAAACATCACACATGACCAAGGTAGGGAGGAGCTGATGAGAGTACAGATTCAAATTGGAATTTAAATATGGGGCTCAGAAGGACTCCTGTTGAGAGGAGTAGGTAGCTATGATGACTTTATTTGGTTTCTATGTTCAACCTGGTGCCAGGAGAATTTAGAAGTGCACTTTCAATTCTAGGAAAGGCAAGCTAATTTAGGGTGATAGGAAGGAGAGATCAGTGGTTGCCTGGGGATGGCAGTGGGTGGGCAGGGAAGGATGGGAGGGAGGGATTTCAAAGGGACAGGAGGAAACTCTTAGGGGAGACAGATGTGTTCATTACCTTGATTGTGGTGATGGTTTCGCAGATGTGTACATATGTCAAAACTTAACAAGTCGTATACTTTAAACACACGCAGTTTATTATATGTTAATTAGATGTCAGTGAAGCTGTTTGCTTTCTTACCCTACTTGCTTAAACATGTGATATTGCAGAGGTGGCTGTTGATGCTTTCATTTCATCTTAACTCTTCTGGAGTTAGACTTGTTATCATATTGAAAGTTGCAGGCATTTGAGATGGTTTACATGACACAAGAGGCAAGTCAGTAATTCAATTTAGGAACACCAGCAAGTTCCAGAAGGTGAGGGGAAGTTTGGTTTTATTTTTATTTATTTATTTTTAACATCTTTATTGGAGTATAATTGCTTTACAATGGTGTGTTAGTTTCTGCTTTATAACAAAGTGAATCAGTTATACATACACATATGTCCCCATATCCCCTCCCTCTTGCGTCTCCCTCCCTCCCACCCTCCCTATCCCACCCCTCTAGACGGTCACAAAGCACGAAGCTGATCTCCCTGTGCTATGCGGCTGCTTCCCACTAGCTATCTATTTTACGTTTGGTAGTGTTTGGTTTTAGATACATGCGGGGAGGCCACTTCTTTTGTCCAATTTTCTGCTCAGTTCTCTATCTTAGACTCTTTGGATACTCACATTCCTATATTTCTGGCACCAAGCTGTCTGGATCTCACCTTCTCAGTTTCTACCCCTTGTTGACCTAGAATGAACACATGCAAATCTCATGCAAATGAAGAGTATTCACACATTTAATCATTTTCCAGTGAAATATGGATCTGTTTAATTTTTGACAAGACTATTCATTGCGGTGATAAAAATTTCCAGACTTGTATTTGAAATTTGTTATTTGCCAGAATAATATCTTACTATTGAAGCATTTATTCAAACAAGGATGGGACTTTTAAAAATTAATATTCCTTGATTCCTTCAGAATGTGAAACATTGGAAAAGGCAGGGACTTTTAAATCAAATTAGGTAGACCTGAGTTCAAATCTTTTAACAGACAAAAACGGTAATATTGGGTAAGTTGTTTAAATTTTCTACACTGCCGCTTCCTTCAGTGTAAAATGGAAATATTACTAGCTTTCTTGTAGTTTTTTTTTCCTTTTTTTTGGTGAAGATTAGAGATAATGCTTGTAAAGTGCCTATAATAATGCCTGAATGGACACTTATTAAACAACAGTTGACTGTTAGTTTGTAAACACAACCAGATTTCATGACTTTTTAAAAATTACTTTTTAATGATAAAACTAGGGCCAGATATTTAGATTCTGATTTTTTTCCCTCTACACTCACTCCTTTATGCATACGTATTATAATTTCCTCAATTCTTTTTCACTTGATGAGTGAAACATTAATTTTGGCTTTCCTGAAGTTAGTCCTTTTGTGGTGAATTCTACCCTTGTCCTCCTCACCCATTCAGAGCTCCTTTTCCTTTGTTTCCAAGCCAAGACAAAAATGTTGGCTATGGGAAACATTTATTGGGTGCCATTTAGACAAGTATAAGAAAACGATTGAATACTCTTCACAATTGTCGGTTGAAACTAAACACAGAGTTGCCATGGATACTGGTTGCTTGGCCTCTGCTCCAGCACATTAGAGCCTTTTTAGTTCAACAATGTGCAGACCACAGATGTTGCCATGCATTGTATTCATAATCAGCTTGGATATCTTAGTGGAAGAATATCTTGGGTTTGCTTTAGCAGAGAAGGATCTAAATTCTCAGAAGAAACAGAACACCCTGTGCCCTCCATTGTTTCTCCAGGTATGTAGGTGGTAACCTCTGCAGACACTGTTTTTATCTTTCTCAATGCTTCATTTAATCTAGATAGACTACTCCTCTCTTGATATTTATTTGTAAATAAGAAACTCTACTACATATTTTGTAAAACACAACAGGGACATCAGCTAGGAAAATTGCACAACTTTGGGTATAGGACTTAAGACAAGGCATAATCGAAGGAGAGAGGATATAAGAAAATCCCCGGGGTTCCTTTGAGAGCTGGAGTAGAGTCACAGCAGAGAGATCCCAGGTTGATTCAAAAAGTACTGGCTTTGCCACCTACTAGCTGTGTGTCCTTGGGCATATTAAACGATGAAAACCTTAGTTTCCTCACTCCAATGGCTCTTCCACTTGTAAGGGCCTTTGTGAGTACATGGGGCCCACCTGGACAATCCAGGGTAATCTCGATTATTTAAGGCCAGTTGATTGTCAAGCATAATTCCATCTGCAACCTTAATTTCCCTTTGCCATGTTACATAGCCACATGCTCTGGGGATCCAAAGAGGTATGTGGACATCTTTGGGAGGGCGACATTGTTCTATAATGCAGTGGTGCAAAATAAATTTCTCTTTATTTAGTGCCCACACATGTCTATGAATTCCCTTTCCACTGCTCATTTAATTCCCTTTTCATTGTTAGCAAAAGGAGACAATTCTAAATATCTGTTTTCGGTTTTCTCAGCCTCTTTTGATAAATATTCAGTTTAACTCTCATCCTGGGCTATTTGTCTCATTCTTTTCCACTCTCTCTCTCAAGCTGGTAACGGGCATCTAAAGGCTTAAGTGACTTCATGATGATGGTGTTAGCATGAGAGAGACAGTGCGGAAGGAGACTGGGGAGTGCTCTCTCCCCCTCTCCTTGTACAAATACTCAACACTACTACCTTTACTCTTCTGAGGCTGCCTAGACTTATTAAAACTGAGAGACATTCTCTCTTCTAATGCATATGGTGTGTAAAAAACTATTTTATATTTTTGATCATCGAATTTTTAAAAATGCTTCCATAGATAATATGCTCTTATCAACAAGGCATTGAACCCAGAAATATTTTGTGCAAGAAATATCCCCTTGCTCACTCCCTTCCAGTTGGAGTGTGATGTCTAAAGTCCACAATTACAGTCTTGTTGCCTTAAGCTGGCTCTAATCGCTGGGTATTTTATGGCTAAAACAATGATATGATTTTCCACCTTGTTGCTGAGTAGACAATTAGGCAAATAGAATTCCAAACTGAAGAGTGTTTACAGGAAAAATGGATTGTTCTGTTAAAAAAACCTGTGGTTATTATAAAGAGAAGGGACATCCAATTCCCTTTACTGAAGTCAAGTGGCCACAAGCCTACTGGAAACAACATAATCCAAGCATCTTCTCTTCCCACAAATTTCTGGTTGTCAAGAATAATTATAAGTAAGAGAGTTGTGTCAATAGCACTGTGAGCCACTCTCATGTGGTTTTCCTTCCTGTTGAGCTGCCTCACTGTGAATAGTGAGTGCATCATTTATTGTTAGCCATAGGCAGAGCTCATTGCTGAGGAGAGGTAAACTGAAATCAGGTTTGTTAGTCAGCCCTAGGTAAAATATTCGGTGAGCCAAGTTTCGTGATTAGTGACCCAGCCTTTCCTACTCTGGTCTCCCACAGTGATAAGACAATGATATAATTTGAAGAAGAAAATGTAATTGTTGATCTGTAATTATTGCTGTAATTGTTGTTCCCTCCCTGGAACAGAGTGGCCGTGATGATGGTGGGGTAGAGGTGAGAAGAGAATGGGAGCCAACCTTACTGAACCCTGAGAGTGTGATGTGCTAGATTCTTTTGCAAATAAGCTTTATTTATCCTCCCTAAAATTCTGCAGGCTGGTAGTACTACTGTGGACATGGAGATAGTAACTGACTCTCCTTTTCATACTCCCCACATTCATCTATTGCAAGTTATAATGATTTCTGAACATTTCTACTTTTGTCATTATAATTCAAGGCACCATTAACTCTTGTCTGAACACCTGTAATCACCCTTCAAACTATTCTCTTTCTGTACAGCTATTCTTTGCCCTCTCAATCCATTTACACATATTTATAAACATAAATTATACTGTCATGACCCTGATTAATTTCCCCAATGTCTTTTCAAAGAGCCTAGAATAAAATATCACATCAGTCAAGATGGGTTAGTTTCTTGCGCCATAACAAAAAGAATGTTTACTTTTCTTGCATGTTGCACATCCATTGTGAGTTGTTATACTATGGGCTGAATTATTTTCTCCTGCCGAAATTCATATATTGAAGCCCTAACCCAAAAGTGATAGTATTTGGAGATGGGGCCTTTAAGAAGTAATTAGTATTGGATGAGGTCATGAGGATAGGGCTCTGATGATGAGATTTGTGGCCTTATAAGAAGAGACATCAGAGAGCTTGCTTCCTCTTTCTCTCTCCCCACCATGTGAGGACACAGTGAGAAAGTGACCACTTGCAAGCCAGGAAGAGGGCTATCATCAGGAACTGAATCAATGTAAACCTTGATCTTAGGCCTTCCAGGCTCCAGAACAATGAGAAAAGAATATCTGTTGCTTAAGTCATCCAATTTATGGTATTTTGTTATGGCGGCCTGAGCAGATTAATATAGTCTGCTTACAGGCTCCAGTCACTATAGGCACTCAAGGACCTAGACTGATGGCACTCTATATTAATCCCAGGCTTCCATAATCACTGAGGCAAGACAAACAGATTCAGTGAATCCCAGGCTGGCTCTTTAAGCTTCTGTGGGGAAGCGACCCATTTGGTTTCTTGACTTTTATTGATAAAAGCAAGAATATGACCTTACTTGCATTCAACTGGGTAGAGAACAGCTGTTATATCACATTTCGCTAAATGAGAGAACTAAAACATTGTGAACAGTCCCAACGACCACCACAGGTATAAACCTTTATCAGTATTGGCAAGGGTGTGTTTGATCTGATGCTCTTCACTTGTGGATTTCATCTCCTTTTATCATGCACTTTGCTTGCTATGTGTTGAGGCATTTGTGCCAGCTGTTCCCTCTGCTTGGAATGCCCTTTCCTCAATTCTTTACTTAGCTGTCTCCTACTGCTCATTAAAATCTCAGTAAAAAATGTCACATCTTTAGATGATTCAGTCTTAACAGGGCTTTCCCTCCTTTGTCTAAATTCTTACCACTATGTCACCAATTTTTGTTTGCTTTCATTTTTAATTTATTATTATTATTATTCATAATGTGTCCTTTTGGGATTCCTCAAGTCTTACATTCTTTTGTTAGCTTGTTCGCTAATTCATTCATTTGCTGATTTCAGTTTTTGGAGATGCAATGACACATGACACCATGTATACTCTTAAGGAACTCACAGTCTGGGGGAGAGATAGATATAAACACAAAATATTACAAACTGGCAAAGAAAGTACTAAGCATAAGCCCATAATAAGATGCTCATGACATTGTTAATACATCAAAATCATGAGATACCACTTTACGTGCACTAAGATAGCTACAACAAAAATGATAGACAATAACAAGTGCTGGTGAGAATGTAGAGAAATTGGAACCCTCATATATTGCTTGTGAAAGTGTAAAATGGTACAGCCAATTTAGAAAATAGTTTGGCCATTCCTCAAAAAGTTAAACATATAGTCACCATGTAATACAGCAACTCCACTCCTAGGAACATCCAAAAGAAATAAAAAACATATGTTCACACAAAAACTTGTACATGAATGTTCATAGCAGCATTATTCATAGTAGCCAAAAAGTGGAAACAAGCCAAATGTTTATCGACTGACGAATAGAAAAGCAAAATGTGGCATATCCATACAACAGAATGTTATTCAGCCATAAAAGGAGATGAAGTACTTTAATCCATTTTGAGTTTATTTTTGTATATGGTGTGAAGAAATGTTCTAATTTCATTGTTTTACATGTAGCTTTCCAGTTTTCCCAGCACCACTTCTTGAAGAGATTATCTTTTCTCCATTGTATATTCTTGCCTCCTTTGTTGTATGTTAATTGACCATAGGTGCATGGGTTTATTTCTGAGCTCTGTAATCTGTTCCATTGATTTATGTATTTGTTTTTGTGCCAGTACCATGTTGTTTTGACTACTGTAGCTTTGTAGTATAGTCTGAAGTCTGGGACCCTGATTCCTCCAGCTTTGTTCTTTTTTCTCAAGATTGCTTTGGCAATTCGGGGTCTTTTGTGTTTCTGTATGAATTTTAGGATTACTTGTTCTACTTCTTTGAAAAAAGTCATGGGTATTTTGATAGGGATTGCATTAAACCTGCAGATTGCATAGGGTAGTATGGCAATTTTAGCAATATTTATTCTTCCTATCCAAGAGCATGGGATATCTTTCTATTTCTTTGTATCATCTTCAGTTTCCTTCATCAGTGTTTTATAGTTTTCAGAGGATAGACCTTTCACCTCCTTGGTTAAGCTTATTCCTAGGTATTTTCTTCTTTGTGATATGATTTTAAAAGGGATTTTTTTTTTTACTTTCTCTTTCTGATACTTCATTATTAGTGTATAGAAAAGCAACATATTTTTGTATATTAATCTGGTATCCTGCAACTTTTCTGAACTCGTTTATTCTAATAGTTTTTGAGTGGAGACTGTAGAGTTTCTATATAAAAGTGTCATCTGCAAATAGTGACAGTTTTACTTCTTCCTTTCCAATTTGGATGCCTTTTATTTCTTTTACTTGTCTGATTGCTGTGGCTGGGACTTCCAATACTGTGTTAAATAGAAGTGGTGAGAGAGGGCATCCTTGTCTTGTTCTTGAATTCAGAGGAAAGGCTTTCAGCTTTTCACCATTGAGTATAATGTTAGCTGTGGGTTTGTCACATATGGTCTTTTTTTAAATCTCTGTACCCACTTTGATGAGTATTTTTATGATGAATGGATGTTGAATTTTGTCAAATGCATTTTCTGCATTTTTTTAACGTGGTGTATCACATTGATTGATTTGTGAATATTGAACCATTGTTGCATCCCTGGAATAAATCCAACCTGATTGTGGTATATGATCCTTTAAATATATTGGTGGATTTGGTTTGCAAATATTTTGTTAAGAATTTTTACATCTATATTCATCAAAAATATTGGCCTGTAATTTTCCTTTTTTTTAGTGTCTTTGGTTTTGGTATCAGGGAATGGTGGTCTCATAGAATGATTTTGGGAGTGTTCTGTGTTCTTCATGTTTTTGGAATAGTTTGAGGAGGATAGATAACAACTATTCTTTATATGTTTGGTAGAATTCCTCTATGAAGCTGTCCAAGACTGGACTTTTGTTTGCTGGGAGTTTTGTTTTTATTACAAATTCAATTTCACTACTAATGATCAGTCTGTTCAAATTGGCTGTTTCTTCTTGATACATGGTGCAACATGGGTGAACCAGGAAAAGTTTATGCTAAGTGAAAGAAGCCAGACACGAAAGATCATGTATTGCAGTGGTCCCCAACCTTTTGGCACCAGGGACCAGTTTCGTGGAAGACAATTTTTCCATGGGTGGTGGTGGGGATGGTTCAGGTGATAATGCGAGTGATGGGGAGTGGCGGATGAAGCTTTGCTTGCTCGCCCGCCGCTCACCTCTCGCTGTGTGGCCTGGTTCCTAACAGGCCGCAGACTGGCACTGGTCCATGGCCCGGGGTTTGGGGACCCCTGAGGTATTGTATGTTCCCACTGATATGAAATATTCAGAAAAGGCAAATCCATAGAAACAGAAAACAGATTAGTGGTTGCCAGAAGCTGTGATAAGGTAGGAATAGGGAATGATTACTAATGGGTACAAGTTTTCTTCTTGGGGTGATGAAAATGTTCTGGAATTAGATAGTGGTGATGGTTGCTGTTACAGCAGGTCACTGGATGGTGTATATGATGAACCCAGTTAAGGCCTTTATATAGACTTTTAAGAATATGGTGGGTGGGTATGGAGATATGCTCATCTTGCAGCCACCCAAGACAAGCTTCACGGTAAGTTCCTCACTTATTAAACCTTTCACATACCAATCTGGGGTAGTCTGTCTCTTTCTTCAGTCTCTCCTTGCCCTCTGTTGATGGGTGCCAGTTTGCAAACCAGTAGTTGCACAATTTCTGAAAATAATAAAAATTGCTGAATTATGTACACTTTGAAAAGGTGACTTTTTATGATATGTGAATTACATCTTAAAAATAAATAAATAAATAAATAGGTATGAAAAGAGGCAGGAGCAGAGTTGTTCATACCCTGAAGATTGGAGTGTAAATATCCTGGGAATCTACTTATAGCAATGCTTTGTAATGTGGAAAAATAGTCCTATGCAAAAAATGTTAACTTCATTTTAAAGGAAGCAGTATTTGCATTAGAGTAGCAGGAGGTTTATGTTTTTATTTTTTCATTTTTCCCATATTTTGTCATGAGCTTGTAAAACTTTTCTAATAAAAATGCACACAATTAAAAAGACATCTCATAGTGCAGAATGGGGTAACTGGGCCTCAGAGTATCAGGACAGGGGTGACATTTGGTCAGAATCTTAGGTGATAGGACTTGCCCAATGGGACAAAGAGAGGTAGGAGGAAGACTGGGTACTCCAGGCAGAGTGAGCAGCATGTGCAAAGGGCCAGAGGTGAGATGGGCCACCATATATCTGAGCACTGAACATAGTGTGGTATGATTGAAAGGCAGAGTATGAGAGAGAAATACCAGCCAGGTGAGGTGGAAAATTAGGTGGCTTGGTCATTGGTTGGCTCACCCAGCTAGTAAGTGGTGTATCTTGGAGGGGAAGGGAAGAAAGTACGGTCAAGAGGTTATTGTAAAAAACATGCAAAAATTCCATTTAAGATCCTCCAATAACTACTCATTATCCTTAGAATAAAATCCAAACTCCTTACTCTGCCTATGAGGCTTGGGAGTAGTGACGGTTGCACAATTTTTTTTTTTTTTTTTTTTTCGGTACGCGGGCCTCTCAGGCCCCGCGGGCCGATGCAGGATACACGGGTTCGTGCCCCAGTCCGGGAAGATCCCACATGCCGCGGAGCGGCTGGGCCCGTGAGCCATGGCCGCTGAGCCTGCGCGTCCAGAGCCTGTGCTCCGCAACGGGAAAGGCCACAACAGTGAGAGGCCCGCATACCGTAAAAAAATAAAAAATAAATATATATATATATATATATTTTTTAATATATATAAAAAATATATTATATATATATAAATGAAGCAGAAAAAGAGAAAATTTAGAAAACATACACGTGAATAGAAGTTCATTAAAATTATTCATCACTCCATCATCTAGAGATAACACCTGTTGGTATGTATCTTTTTTGCCTGTTTGCAATGGTAAATAAAATAACGAAATTGTAAGAAACATTTAATAACCTCAACATATCTAATAGCTCAAACCAAAACTAAATTACAATGCTAAAATGGAATATTTTTCCTATCTAAATATAAAAAAGTATTAAATATTATATTGATATTCAGGCTAAATCTTTCCCTTATAAGGTATTCGACATAAACATCTTTTAATATGTAACTCTTGGCAGTGTTTTGCATTAGGATAGTGGGATCTTTATGTTCACATGTTTCACTTTTTCATGACAACGTGTTTGTTGTCAAGAGATTAGGTCCTGCCTGTCTCCAACCTCAGCCCCTACCAGGCTCGCTCCTTCCTCTTCCCATACTGTGCTCCAGCTGCCCTGACATTTATTCTGTTTCTCTGACCTCCCAGCAGGGCCCCTGGGCAGGGCTTTTCAGAAGACTCTTCCTCCAGGCCCCTTGTGTCAGAGGACTTCTCATGGTTCCGGACCTGGTATCACTGTCACCTCCCCAGGAGGTCTTAAAGAGCTACATACGGGAACTGTCATCTGTCCTTATCTCTCAATCCTTGGCTCATCATCCGGTTCTCTTCAGCACTTATCACCATCTGCAGCAATCTTTTTCGTTAGTTTATGTATTGATTTTTCATCTGCTCCTAAAAGAATATGTTTGAGGAGGGCAGTGGTTTTGCCTTTCTTGCTTACTCCAGTATCACCAGAATCTTGAGCTCTACCCAGCACTTCAGAGGTCTCAATAAATATTTGTGGATGAAACTACTGAATAAGCTCAATTTAGAGTGTGTGCTTTTAAAAATAGACAGACGTGTCAGTCCCCTTTTCTACCATTTACTTGAGGTGAGACCCTCACCCTTAGTCAATCTTAACCTCTCTGTTTCCTATATTTAAAATGGACTCAAGAAAAGTGCTATTGTGCTTTTTGAAAGGAACAGTATACTGTATAGTGCTCAGTACTGCACCTGCCAAAGAATAAACCTTCAAGAAGTGTTATCTGTATGGTAAATAGCATTATCCTTTTGTCATTTTCTTGTGACTTTTAGCCTTGACCAATGGGATATCTTGTTCTGCTTTGTAAACAGCCATAGTTCACATGTAATGTATAATTTTGCCAAATGTCCGTCTGGGGGCTTATAAATATGATTAGAAAGTTACCTTTTTAAATATTACCTTAAACCATAAAAAGTTTTACTTTAGTTTGAATAGAATTATTCAATTTGATTTCTCTTTTGATTAAATCAGAAGCATATTAAAAATACTAGATATAGGTGTTTACTCACTGGCTTCATCACAGTATTTTTTAGCACCTAAAATTTTTCAGCTTGAAATAAATCTCTGAGATTAGACCCATGCCAAGATAGTGATAAATACCTTTTAACATATGGTTGTCTAGTTGTACATATTTTTAATACTCAAAACATTCTTTGGAAGGAATGGTGAGATGGGAGATATTTTGAAGGGAAATAGAATTTCACATTTCTACTTGTATTAATCATTTCCCTCTAGATAAATAATGGAGAGGAGGTAACATATGCACAAAGACGAGTCTAGTTGTTGAGTGAATAAAAGAAAATGGAAGAGAAGACAAGTGGGACTTGAGCACCCAGGACATCTGTCTGGGTGAAAACTTATTCAAGTACAGCATCAGGAAGACCTATATATAGGATGCTGAAAGGAGAAATAGAGTATCAAAGGATGTGAAAAACTACAGGGTTACATCTGTATCAGAATTCCAGTCCTTTGTGAGTGCCCATCACTGCAATATTCGCAGGGAATGTACACTCACCTCATCATGAATTTATTTTCTACATTTATATGTTTTAAAAAACCATTAGAATTAATGATCTAATAATTTTTGACAATTTAATAAAGTTACCTTCTAGTTTTCTCAGGGATCACACTGAATGTGCCTGGATTCTGGGGTGGTATACACAGGGAGAATAATATTTCACTCCTTTATTTCTAAATTTTTCATAAGGCTGCCTAGAATTTGCCATCTTTTGGGCTTTGTGGGTAACTGGTTTTTTTTTCCTGTACGAAGATATAAGCATCTTCCATTTCTCATGTTTTGCATTTGTGTCTCTTCTATGGACTTCTTTCCCTCAGTTATTTTCATGAATCTGTGGATCATGGTTATGTTTTGTACTTGGATAAAGAGTCCTATGTAGAGAGACAGTACCCCCCAGGCGAGGAAGTCCTGCTTCATCCAGCACGGTGTAAATGTTAAGAATTCATTAACAAGGTCACACAAAAATAGAAATTTGGGAAATTTTTAAATGCAGACATGGGGAGCATGTTCTTAACAGAATGCTAATGAACAGGAGAGATGCTGGAGATGTGCCCAGCAAAGGGCGGCTCTCAGTGAAAGATAATACCTATGTTCAGAGATTGCAGACCTGTCGGGCCCAGAGCAGAATTTCTTACCCTCTTTACTAATCTAAGTGGATGCAAGAATAAATATGAATCAGCAAGGTAGTCTGTGTGAAAAAGGCAGCAGGAAGTTGGGTAGGAAATATAAGGCATAGAGATATAATGGAAAATGTCGTGTTTTTAAAATCAAAAGACAGGGTTTAGGCCTTTGTTGCTGCCTGTGATCTTGGCAGGTTACTGAATTTCTCCAAGTTCTCTTTGTAAAATGAAGAGAATAATAACTCTTATTTAATGCTCATTACAAGGCAGGTACTGTGCAAAGTTCTCATAATAGTCCTACGCAGTCTATACTATTCTTATTCCCACTTTACAGGTGGAGAAAATGAGGCTCAGAGAGGTTAAGTGACTTTCTCTAAGATACTCAGTTAATAGGTAGCTAAGCAAAGATTCTAGCCCAGCTTTTATTTTTAAATTTTGTACTTTACTATGCTACCTTGCCCAGAGAGTTGAAGAAAAAATATAATTGTTTCTGAAAGGTTTTCAGACATGAAATTCAAATTATTATTAATCACTCCATTGTCCAGATCCATACAAGTAAAAGTGGTTAAACTATTAAGAAATAAGGTACACAATCAGTAATTTCCATTATTGTTTTGAATGTTATCAGCTTGCAGGGAAGAAAAATCTCCAGGGAAGGGACAAAGACTTTTTGGATTGGAATCATCCTCAGGCCAAACTGATCTCCATCAGTGCTTGGCAAAGAGAAATCATACGTATTCATGGTGAAGGGAAGTTCAGCGTCTCTGGAGCAGTGAGGCTCACCAGCACAGACATTAACACCCAGCCTCCTTATTCAAGGGCTGGGTACAGCTTCTGCAGCAGTGGTCACTGAGCCGCCAGAGCACACAAGCCCATGAGAGACGATGCTGTTTTCTACTTTATCCTCTGTGTGAGGCACACACAGACAGAGGCGGCACCTTGCCTTGTATTCACAGAGGAAAAAGGAGACCCTGATTTATTTCTCATCATTCTCTTTTACTCTCATGTTGGTTCACAAGGTTCTTTCCTGATTCATTATTTCATTCAGCCCTGGGCCCAACACTTAACCAGTTTTCATGAGCGCCACCTCAGTGGCATGAAAGATAAGGCCAGACAGACCTGGGTCTCACCACTTAGGAGATGTATAATTCTTGAAAAAGACACTGGATTTATTGGAGCCAGTTTCTTCATCTTAATGTGGGCATAATACACTTCATCTTCCTAGGTGGCTTTAAGAATTAAGTGAAATGGGATATGAAAAGTATCTGGCACATGGGCCATATCCAGTAGAAAATTGATGTTTTTGGCTGCTCAACATTTAATCTTTATTTTGGGAAACATCCCTCATACTCCATCTCTTCCCATGAGAGAAAACTGTCCCTCTTTCTGCTATCTGGTAGCCAGGGGTTGGGCAGGTAACCTAGCCTGAGCCAATTTGCTGCTTCCATCTAGGATTTCTAATTGGGAGCAAGTGCTGCAAAGACCAGGAGAAGTTGGGAAACATCCAAGATGTCATGGTGATGCTCATGGTGGGAGAGGAGACACCACTCTTGCTAAGACGTGTTTGTGTTCTTGATTCCGTGCAGCCTCCTTCTTTCCTGCGTTAAAGAAAATTGTTCTGATACTGCTAAAAGGACAAGGAAGATTTTATTCAAGATTATTGTAATAGGAGTTAATTATGACTATTGTAATAAGGGAGAGAGATGGCGCTCAGCTCTGAATCCAACAAGGAATAGCTGGGGATTTGCAGTGAGGAAGAGGATCAGAGGGTGTCAGTGGGTAGAAAATTACTAAGAGGGGACACAAAGGGTAGGGAGTTTCTTGCTAAACTGACCTAACAGGATTCTTGCTAAAGACAGGCCAAGGACTTCACATCAAAGGTGAGGGATGAGGAACTTCATCAGATATGAAGGGTGACAAGATATTAAGGCTGGGAGATTCTTACAAACTGGCTTAGCAGTGTTCTTGCTAAAACTAGGCTAGACAGGGACGAAGATCAAGGCCTAGTTGAGAACAGAGCTCAGAGGAGTCTAATTAAAATGTGGTCAAGGAGAGAGTCCTTGTCACCTGCTACATTTGATGTCTGGCTTTTAAGCCTCTTTTTAATTCTGTGCTTCCTTGATAAACTTCTAGTACATCTTTTCTGTTGAAGATAGCCAGTTGCTTACTGACAAGAATACAGATACACTGTAGTCTCAAATAGTATTACATAAGTAAACTGCAGCCCAATTAATGGGGATATTTAAGGAATCAAGAATTCATTCTCTCTACTCTTGTATTTTGAAGAAAGAATTAACTGATCATACAAAAAAATCCATTCCATGATTTTACTTAATCATTATTAGTTTTTAGTGAGCTGCCATCAGGGTAATTTTGGTTTGAGTATCCATTCAGAAAAATCTCTTTGCTTTCTATCTTCCAGCATGTTTGAAATACATTTCTTGGGCTGATGCCTCTTCTAATCCTGTGAGGTAGGTTCTCTGCTGATCAACTCCATGTTTATGGATGAGGTTCCAGAGCTTGAGTGACTGGCCCAGAGTCATTTACTTTGTGGTGAAGCTAGGATTCAAACTCAGGTTTTCTGATGGCAAACCCAAGCTCTTCTAGTAATAATTTTAGTGACAAATCTAGGGCTCTGCAAATTCAAACCAAACGCCTGAAATTTGATTTGATTAGGATCATCCATTCCCTTCAGGAAGCTCGCTTATGGGGGGCTCTGTTACTTGAATACCAGCTACTGAGGAGTATGTCTGATGCATTACATGAATCGTGTCTAGGCTTAGATGAGGACCACCTAAGACTGGAGTTTGGACGTGGTCCTTGTCCCACACTGTATGATTGTCAGCTTAGACAGAATGAATCAGACTGGTGAAATCCTTGCTGAAGCTAATAGTTGACTGATGGCTTTCTAACCTCCTGCTCCAACCATTAACCCCGCCTAAGGGATTTTGCTCATGGAACTACAAATAAATGAGTGGCAGGTCTGGGAATAAAATGGGAACATCCATGGAACCAGGCACCACTGGGTAATTTTTCCCATTATGACATGACTCTGTGACAGGTGCAGGGTGAATGTGTTTTTATCTCAATAATTTTCCGGGACATTCTTCTCTGTAGAGAGAAAATGTCAGATGTACACACTCCTCCATGGCGTGCATGTGAGGTTGCAAAGCCAGGTTAACTGTTTCCTAAGATTTCTGTGTCAGGGTAACTCTGTTGTTTGAATTGATCCGCGAAGAAATCCCTAGTGGTGCTCTTGTTAATTCCAGCTAATCGCTCTCCAGCAGGAGAACGAAGGCAGGCTTGTTCCCCTGGTGGGTCTTAGATCCTTAAATGCTGTGACTTCAAGTACTAATGAGCTAAAGGAAATCTTCCCCACACAGTTTAACCTACTGCTTCTTAAATGACAATCCTCAGGGTCTTTCCTTCACATTGAATCTCTGATAAGCTATGTTACAATTTCCTGATGACAGTTAAATTGAGTCTGCTCTTTAGCGTAGTTACCCTGTTTGCTTCCAATAATTCTGCCTTAAGAAGCTTCTGATGAGGAGGTTGCAGGCATGCTACCTCTAGCAATCCCTATAGGGAGGGTGGGGGGCACGTGAAAATGAAGTAGCTGGGTTTTAAAAGAGAAAAGGAGGAGAAATCATTAAAAAAAAAAAAAAAAAAAGCATGTCTCTAAGTGCAGGGACCATTTCCCAGGATTTTGTGTGGTTAATGAAAAGTCAGACAGCACATGACATTTACCCTGCTGAATGTTGATGATTAAGAAGGAAAAGGTTATATACCCTGCCTGCTTTTTTCCTTCTGGAGCTTCTGTACTAGGGGGTCAACATGAATTTCGCACAGAAGGAATTTCCTGTTTGTGAACAACCCAGAGCCCAACTCCAGTATTGTTGTAATTGTTCTTGATGATGGTAATTACTTTGTGTCCCCCCCAACCCGCCCCACCCCACACACCCCACACACCCCCCACACCGCCCACCACACCCCCGCCACGGGTATTCCCTTCTCTGAATCTGGCCAATTGAAAGCCTTGCTCCAGTCTCCCAGCCTCTGATAGCCAGCTCCCTCCTGGACACATGCCAGCAGCCCATAATTAAAGTATTTTCTGGAGGGAGTGTCTCCATGTACTACCCATTGTGAAAGGCGTCCTTGGAGTCTGGATATAGTAACTGAAAAGAAATGAGACCTTTCCAATTTGTCCCTTTTTCTGCAGCCCCTGCCGCGCCCCTTTCCCAGGACAAAAACATTGTGAAATGCCACACAAGAAGGAAGGATCCTTTTCAGTGAATTTGAAAGCTAGAGCATAATACATCCCCTTCCCCCCACCCCCAAGAGTGGATGTTTCAAGTGTAACCTTCCTATTACAATTATTCTTGCATGATTAAATAGAAACTGTCCTCCTATTATGCTCTTTGTTGATACATTAAATGTTCCAGTGAGACATTAGACTGTATTATAATGAAGCATTTCTGGAATGTCAGATTATAAATTAGGTATGTCTTTGAAGATTACCTTCAATGAGATTTGATTATGTGACTGTTAATTCTAAAAACAATAAACATTATCAGCATTTTCATACGTATATTATCTCACTGGATATTGATAATTATTTTATGACGTAGTTAGCACTGACATTATAAATCCATTTTCACCAGTGAGAAAACCTGAACTCAGAGAAGTTAAATAGCTTTCCCTGGGTTCTCTAGCTAGTAAGTGGAACTGAGACATGAATCCAGATTTCTTGATTTCCATAGTGAGGTTCTTTTCATTGCACTATTAGATTATTTATAAAGTCAAGGTACAGAAAATATATATCGATTCTTACAAAATTCTGCAAATTTTGTATCTCCAAGTGCAAAGGGAATAAAATTGGAAAATTATAATGGTTTGCAAAAAGTAGAGTTTTGATGGAGTTGTGCTTTCTCCTATCAAGTAGCCCAAACACACAGAGGGAGAACAATTATATTACCAAACCCCATTCTCAACAATGCAACTTATATGCAAAACTTGGAAGGCTTGTTGGCTTCTGTTCCACAATGAACATGGGAAAAGAGATCAGTGTTTACTTCATGGAAACCCTAATTCAAATTTCTAATTGGGTATAATGAACAAAGGAGAATGTCCCCAATGCTTGAGAACTGTAAACAGTGCAGTGTTCTTTTAGTGATCACACACTGATTATCTTAGTGAATCTAAATTATGTGGGTCCAACTGCTGCTGTGGGAGGCATAGCTCCTTCACTGTGTTTCCAATAAACTGTGGGCTGTCATGGTTAGTGAATGTGGGGCGGGGAGGGCTTTTGCTAGCTGGCATCATGACGGAGTAGCCAGACAGGAGGACAATCACTTTTCAGAGAATTGTAAAAAAGGAAAACCTGTTGCTATGACTGTGATTTAAGGAGACTGTCTTTTGAAAGTTACGTGTGGTGATAAGATAGTTAATGTTTAAATTAAGAGTCTCCAGAGACTAAGCCACCAATTCTAAAGATGCTCAAGATTATTTCTGGAACCTACGCTGGGGATTGTCTTTAGAATTTATTATCAACTTCCTTTAACTTCTTCAGCAGTTGCAAATCTTTGTCCATAGGAGACAACTTGATTTTGGAAAAAGAGTAATAGTATTTGGAATCAGACCAGGTCTGGACAATTAAATGAGGGGATGAGTTGCGGGGGGCAAGACTATTTTGGGTCAAAGTGAAGTGTGACAAAGGATGGGGAGTCATTTTCATGTGCCTTGCCCGCTATCTCTGAGGGCAGTTCCAGAAGAGACAGTCCTAAAATATTTTTGATGGTAGAAACATCATGGAAATAATTCTACTCCTTAGATTTTTCAAAAATAAAATTGCTTTTCTCATAAAATTTATATATATATATGTATACATATACATATGTATGTATGTAAATGCATATATATGTATATATACATATGTAAAATACTTATATATGGGGGACTTTTTGGTAGAAAAGTTAGAAAGTATAGGTATGTAGAAAGAGGAAAACAATCACCAAGTTTACTGGGTAGCCTCTACCCACGTGCTGGTGCCTGCTCTCTGTTCTGAGTCTTTTCACAGACACACATGTGTACATTAGACAGGAAGTAGAATATAGTGGTTATAAGTTTAGCGGGGAGAACTGGGAGGTTTAAGTTCAAATCCCAACTCTGCAATTTCCTAGCTCTGTGATTTTGGCCAAGTTACCCAAAATCTCCTATTCTCCTTTTTCTCACCTATAATATGGAGTTGAGTTGTACTAACTTTACTGGATTATTATTGATCATTTATTTTTTATGTATTTATCCATTTACTAAAAAAATGTTTATTGAGCACCTATTACATACCTGACTCTGTTTTAAGTTCTGGGAACAAAAAAGGAATGAACACAACAGGTGTCCTGGACCTGAAGGAATGTACTAGAAAGGAGATGTAGACAAAAATCTTATAGATACATTAAAATACATAATATGGAAGGTGCTTGCATCAGTCCCTGAGCCTTAATTCTCACAGGGCAATGTCAAGAGGGCCAGATAATGCCTGCACACATAGTGGCTTGCATTACAGGAGAATCATGAGCTTAGGGAATCTTCATCTTTTATAATGGACAGTAAGTCTGCTTGAACTTTGCCCTGCGGAGAGAGACATAATTATCTTTATTATATACAGGACAGTAAATAAACCTGCCTTTTACTATCTCCATCTTCTAAGGCTGTTCGCTCTACAAATGTTCTTGAAAAGTAGTCCAGAATAAAGGAGGCCAGTGCCTCTGCTTGCAAGATGTGAAGAATTGCAAGAGACTCGTGGAGAATTATCTCATAACACTTGTCAGAAATGCAAATCCTTAAGCCTCATTTAGACCTGCTGAATCTGAGACTCTGAGGGTAGAGCTGAGCAAGTTTTGTTTTAGCAGGCATCCAGGTGATTTTGAAGCAGCTAAAGTTGGAGATCCACTCTACAGGGAACAAACTGAGGATTGACTGGGAAATTTGGATAGAAGTGGATGTGAATCAGTAGGGCTGTATCCTAGAGCAGTGCCTGCAGTAGACAGACCAAGATGTACCTGGGGCTGGTTGTCATGGTAATACCTCCAGGTAGAGAGGGATGGAGGGTAGGACCTGGAGAGGCAGTATCAATAAACGTGAACTGATCTAGAAATCAGGATACTGGGTTTCTGCCATTCCTATTCCCATGTAAAGTTGAACAAATAATTCAGTTTTAAAGACTTTTTTGAATCTGAAAAAGATTTTGAAGATCCCCTAGTTCTAGGGTTTCAAATACAGATTTTCTCTTGTGACAACTCTAATCTCCTGAAACACAGGCTTTAGAGAGATTTGCAGGTATCTTCCATGGGTAAGGAATGGGATGTGGGGATACCCTTACAGCTGACATCACTAATCTGTCCAAATGCCATATTTTTCTTTAGGATGAGAGAAGACAAGTTATCTATCCTTTGATATTTGCTAGTCTTCTGTTCTCCATGTTCTTATCAGGGACCACCCCAGTGCTAGCTTTCTTTCACAAGTTTACTTTATGTTATGATTTTGCGTTGTTTGGGTGAATCATCACTGAGATGAATGGAAAAGTGTAGGGCATTTGGATTCTCAGACTGTGACTTTGCACTAAAATTCAGCCCAGATTAATGACTTCTGAGGCAAAAGTCTTTGTCAATTTACTTTCTTTGAAGTGTTACTTGTTCCAAAACCAAATGGATTTTTTAGTGCACCTGCAATCAGCAACAACTAGAGAGAGAGAGAAAAAAAATCATTTTGAAGTAGTTTCTTGGAAATCTGTTTAAAGGTTTTAGCAAGTTGGATATATTATTAACCACCATGTGAGTTCTCAAAAACAGCTTTGGAACTCTTAGAATCTTGTCTATTTTTACATTTTCAAATTAAACATTTTTAGTCAGCCAAGCACATTGAAAAAAGTAAAAATTTGATTTGAATAGTAGTGATTTCTTCAAGGTGAATCTTCAATTTTAAATGTGACTAATACTTCAAAATGAAATTAACATTCGTACGTAATGGTTTTGATTTGTTTCCAAGAAAATAATAGTTCATAGCTGTGGATCTGTTATGGTACTATTAGTTATTGTGCCAGCAATCACAATATTCAGAAAGCTGAGGAGAAACTATGAAACATTAACAGCAGTAGTGTGAGGACAAAAAGAGGGAAAACTAGATCGGAGAGAGGAAAGAGGAAGAAAAAAGGAGTAAGTAAGGAGAGAAAAAGGAGAGAGAGTGAAAGTAAGAGGGAGAGACAGGCAGACAGACGCACAAGCGATAGAGAGAAGGAGTAAGAATATATGAAAGGTGGTGGCCAGCCTCTGCTCCCTCTACGCCGCCCTTGCTAAAATTGTGTCATTTCCAAGGGATGAGCAGCTACTTTTCAGTTTTAAGCTAATGCTTTCCCAGAAAATGTTTTCGTTGCTCCCTAAATCATTGATTGGGCTATTAAGGGTCTAAAATGAAAATTTAATTCATTGTTAGAGTCTTCCCAAAGTGTGGCCTCCTGGAACACACTGATTGAGCTACACTGCTGTCTGACTAATTGAAGAGAGAGGATGGAAGTGCATGAGAGCAGAAAGTAAATGCCTGTGGGCAGCAGGGGCAGACCCTCTGCAGGGGCCCCTCTGCAAGCCTGAGTTTGTGGGGATGGAGAGACCAATAAGAGGATGGGAATTGTTCTACATTGTCCTTACTGAGAAGGAGTATAGGATCCTCCTGCCAGTCCCAATTAGCAGGGTTGAAATTGTCATTGGACTCTGCTTAGAGGTCAAGAGCACCTACCCCAACCCATCTGCCACACCTGACCACTGAGAAATTGGTGACCCAGAGGCAGAGGGTACCCAGTCAGGGCATGGAAAAGTTCTGAGAGTCTGGGAGGTGCAGTGGAATAGCTGTGGAAAGGGCAGTATTTGGCATCATAAAACCCTGGATTTAAGTCTTTTCTCTGCCTCTTCGTGACCGTAATCTTGGAAAAGGCAGTGTGTGTTTCTGAGTGTCCTCATCTGTAAAATGGAGATGATGATAAAACAATAAGGCCAACGTGTGGAGAAAAGGACGTAATGTAAATAAAATGTTTAGCATCGTTCCTGGGAAGCATCTCCTTAAATTTTAACTGTCATTCTCTTTGCAATTCCATTTATGTTGTCATAAATTCTATCGTTGTCAGAGGCAGGAAGATAAGAGCCAGATTGGGGTGTTAGTTCACCAGAACAGGAGCAAGTCAAAGGATCTGCGAGCAGGGATGTGTACAAGGCGCAAAATCAAGCAGGTCTTAGGAAAAAGACGGGCAGAGTATGGAGATCTAAAACTTAAGCGAACGCCTCACTAGTATATTACTAATACTAGCACCTGTCATTTGTACCTTACCGGCCAAGTGCTACTCTCTTTCTCTTGTATTATACTATTGTTTCTAATCCTCATATCTATTCTATAGGAAAAGAGAGTATTATTTTCCCATTTTCACTGGTGAGGAACAAAGAGCTCAGAACACTTACATAGCAACTGAGAACCCAAGTCCTCATCCCAAGGCCTGTAATCTTTCCGTTGCCCCCACATTTCAGATGACTGCTGTCTGGGCCATTGGAAATATCTGTAGGTTCTGGTCTCTTTTCTGCTTTTTTCCTTTTTTGCTGTAATTGCTAGAACTTTGGGCCCAGAGGAAAAGGGAGAGGTCTGCTCCTCACCCATGTCTTTTTCTTCTCATCTCCCTTTAACTTCCTGGCTCCTGTTTTATTTTGTGTTGTTGTTGGATCTTATTGTACCTCTGGTTTTATTATGAACAAAACATTTCAGAGTAAAGAGTATATCAGCTCGATATTGTGTGTAACAAGTCAGCCCCCAACAACCATTTCTTATTTCTCACAGTCTGTGAGTTGGCTGGGGGTTGGTGGGTCTAGGCTGGCTTTGGCTGCAGGTGGCTCTGCTCACAATGTCTCATTCTCATTCTAGGACCATCAGGCCAGCCCCAGAATGGTCTTGGCATGCAAATGGCAGAGGTGCAAGAGAGCACGTAGAAGCACACGAGTCTTCTTAAAGCTTAAATTCAGCACTGGCACACCTCGTTTCCACCTCATTCTGTTGGTCAAAGCAAATCGTATGGCTGAGCCCAAAGTCAAGAAGCAGGGAGTGCCCTCGCTTACAGTGGAGGGCAATAGAGAGTATATTTGTATATTTCCAAAGTATATGTTTCCTATTTACATATTCACAGAAGTATGTATTTCCAAAGGATAGGGAAATAGGAAGGAGGGGTGGAGAATTGGGGCCATTGACACAATTTATCACAGAGATGTGTCAACCAAGCAACCATTTTGCAACCTACTGTTGCCTGTTGGTTTCTCTTCCTCTATCTGACTCTGACTTGAGGGTTAGCTCTCTTTCAAGTCCTGACAACAACCATGGGATTCAGATGTATTCCTTGGAGTGGTTGACATGGTGTTGCTTTTTCCCTGCTCCCTCTCCACCACATGAAATTTGTAAGCCCCAGAGTAGAAGCAGGGTCTTCACGCTCTTGCATCACTAAGTAGGACACATTTGTGAAGTAACAGAGGTTTTTTTCTTTGAATCCCCAAACAACTTTTTTGAAAGTCTCTATTTCCTTTAATAAGTTTAGGGACAACACAAGTGGGTAATTCACACCATAGTCTGGTATTCTTGTATTTTACATGGTATTTTACTTCTGTATTGCTTTTCCTAGTATTATTGTATTTTCACTGAAACTTTGCCAGACACAGTACCTTTTGTTGAATAATGGTAGAATTTCAAGTGAGAAACATGCTGATTGGATAACAGAGGGGCTCTGAAATTGAAATGACTTCCTGTACGTGGGTATGAATCCTGATTATTGCATAGAATGGATGCTCAAACATGACACTAATGGACTACATGAATAAAACTCTCTCTCTCTCTCTTCTTTTGGCTCTGCAAAATTCTATCCTTCCAAGGTTGGAATCTGAAACTTTTTGACCAAGTTCTTAGGAGGGGTTATAACATGCCATTTAAATCACTGTTAACCTGGCCTCCAAAACCACGTGTAATCTGGGCCTCTCATTCTTTGCATCTTGCACTCTTCCTCTCCCTTTCCGACAAAATTCTTACTACACAAACCTTTCTGCCTCTTAAATGCCAAGTTACTTCATGCCTTATATTTTTGCACCACTCCATTCCCTCTGCCTGGAATGTTCTTCCCTCAGCCATCTATCCTTCACCTGGCTAAATTCCTGCATGTCCTTCAAGATTCAGTTAACTCCTAACTTATTTGAGAAGCTGTCCTGACTTCACAGTTGAGATTATCCAATCTGTTACCCTGTCCTAACACTCTCCATCTTTCTTCCTAGAACATTTCACACTTCTAGTGAGTGAATGAATAATTGTATAGCTTTTGTTTCATGTCTGCTTTCCTCTCCAGTCTCTCAGCTCCTTGAGGATAAGAACCATTTCAATATCATATCCTTTGCATCCATGGCCGTTAACCTGTAGCCTTTGGCACAGAGTCAGTGTTTTGTTACTTGTTGAATGAATGAATGAACAAATGAAACTTTGCAGAGACATAGACGCTCAGATCTGGAACAGACTCTCGACACAGCTCATGTTATGAGCTCCACAACAGCCCTCCTGGTCTCCAGGTAGCTGACTGCCTCTGCTTGAACCTTCCCCCACCTGGGAACTCACTCTTCTTGAGGCTGACAATTCCATCTAACAGTTACAAAATTTCAATGTCCATTAAACTAAAGTTTGTCATTCTATAACTCATCCATTGATTTTATGTCTTTCCCCTTGGGATTTTACAAAACAACCCTAATCTACCTTTTATTTGGCAGTATTTTGGAATTTTAAAACAGCGATTGTAACTCCTAAGCATTCTTTACTGAATACCCACTGTTTGATACGCACACATTATCACCATTATCTCATTTAATTCTCAACACAGCCCTCAGTGTGTTGGTATTACTATCCCCATTTTACAGATAAATTTAAACAATTAGCCAACAGCATGGAGCTAGTAAGTGGGGGCACCTGGATTTGAAACCAGGGGCCATAATTTGTGCAACCTAGATTCTTGTATGTCCAGAGGACTAATATAGCTAATACATTCAACAAATACGAAGGACTCTACAAAACTTATTTACAACATTGGGTGGTTGTTCCTTTCTTATTTTTGAACCTTTATATTCTTTTGTATAGTTCTACAGAATTCTTTTGTCCGTACTTCCTTAGTGTTGGTGATATTTGATTCCTTTCTGCATTCACCTAATGGACAACTATATATATATATATATATATATATATATATATATATATATACACTTCATGCAGCCCTGGGGAACAACTTGAAATAATCTCTGTATCAATTTAGCTACATTATGCTGCTATAATAAACAATGCCCAAGTCTTAGTGGCTTACACAGCAAAGGTTTATTTCTAAATCATGCTAAATATCTTTGATGGGTTAATAAGCAGGCTATTTATCATAGTGCACCAGAGACCCAGGCTAATAGAGCAACCACCATCTTGAACATGAAAAAGCAATGAAAGAGCCCTGACGTTTTTCACCAACAATGGAATGTTTGGCCTGAAAGTGACACTAGTTACATGGCTCCACCCATTCATAAGGGGCCAGAGTGTACAATCCTGCCATGTGTGCAGACACTGGGGGACTAAGAAATATTTGGTTTATATTCGATAACTTCCACAAGACTAAGATATGTCAGAGATAATTTGATTGTATTAAATAGAAACCTACTCAATATAACTCAAGTAAAATGATAATTTATTATAAGGAATCAGGGAGTTTAATGGAATCCAAGGGTTAAAATACAGTTAACTGTGTACTTCATAAACTCCAAAGTACATAAACTATAGATGTCCACAGTTATCATAAACTGTGAATATTGAGAACTGGAGGGCTTCCAAAGACTAGCCAGGAAATTCCCTTACTTTCTTTGTCTTTAGGAACAAATGGCCTCCTATCTCTGTTTTCTTGCACATTTGAGTCATTCTTCTTCTTCTTCTTTTTTTTTTTTTCCTGTGCAAACCAGCCTTCTCTGTTTATTTCTTAGCACGTGTCCTTAAAGTTGATCAGCCCAAAATGGGAGATGTAACCCTTGAGTCTATTTGACTTTACAGTTTCAGGGCCTGCATCTGGCTAACTGAGACTGTCTTGGATCCTTGTGTCAGTATCCTCCCATAGTCCAGTTAATAATGACTATTGGCAAGGGCAAAGATGATGTCAGATGGTAGTTAGTCGTCCTGTCTCTAGCGAGCACAGAGGAGGAATTGATAGGCATCTTTATCACATTAGCCTTTCCTAGCACCAGCTTAAATGACCAATAATTTACAGTTCCTGAAAAAGGAATTAGTCATCATGTTCCCAAATAGTGTGGAACATTAGGCAAGCCTCAGTGTTCTTCTTTTGTCTTGTCTTTTCCAGCTGACTTCTGAAATTCTACCTTATCACTGTATCTCTTAAATATTAAGATTTAATTCTCACTTAAATTTAACATTCTCTCCCCCAACCACTTCATATAGTCTCATCAACTAACTAATAATTAAACAAATGATTATCAAATGGCTAGTATGTAAGGGAGTATACTTTGTGTTGGATATAACCACAAGGGACTGCCCTCAAATTGCTTACAATCAAGTACGACAGGTTTATGTGAACTGAGATTCTAATATCATGTTTCTGCGGCCAACAGATGACAGACATCTGAGGATGGAGGGACAAGAACTGACTTTTACAGAATATCCACTATGTGCCATGTACCATGTGCTGGGCACTCAGTGAATAATTTCTCGTAAATCCTTACATTACACCAACAGAGACAGACATCATCAGTCTAATTTAAAGAGAAGCAAGGTTTTAGATTCCAAAGCCAGTTTTTCTTCCTAGGTCAAGCTCCCTCTAAGAATGCGGTGGTGATATTGGCCAGAGTTGACTACATTGGGTAGGTCTTTGACTCTGCTCATTCTTTCTGGCTTGTAGCACTACATTTAGAATCTTTCTTCTAAATCACTTTATGAGAAAACTTGCTTCTCATAGTCAATAAATAACTGGGTGGTTTTTGATTTGGGTTCTTTGTTATTTATTATATTTACATTCAAATTCAAGTAAAGCTTCATGATAAGATGAAAAGGCCAAATGAGTGTGTTGACCATTAAAGCTGGAAGTGATGATTTCTGACACTGTCATGGTGGGAAATAAATTCTTTTTTTTTTTTTTTTTTTTTTTTTTTTTTTTTTTTTTTTAACATCTTTATTGGAGTATAATTGCTTTACAATGGTATGTTAGTTTCAGCTTCACAACAAAATGAATCAGTTATATATATACATATATTCCCATATCTCTTCCCGCTTGCGTCTCCCTCCCTCCCACCCTCCCTATCCCACCCCTCCAGGCGGTCACAAAGCACCGAGCTGATCTCCCTGTGCTATGCGGCTGCTTCCCACTAGCTATCTACCTTACGTTTGGTAGTGTATATATGTCCATGCCTCTTTATCGCTTTGTCACCATTTACACTTCCCCCTCCCCATAGCCTCAAGTCCATTCTCTAGTAAGTCTGTGTCTTTATTCCTGTTTCACCCCTAGGTTTTTCATGACATTTTTTTTTTTTTTTTAAATTCCATATATATGTGTTAGCATACGGTATTTGTCTCTCTCTTTCTGACTTACTTCACTCTGTATGACAGACTCTAGGTCTATCCACCTCATTACAAATAGCTCAATTTCGTCTCTTTTTATGGCTGAGTAATATTCCATTGTATATATGTGCCACATCTTCTTTATCCATTCATCCGATGATGGACACTTAGGTTGTTTCCATCTCTGGGCTATTGTAAATAGAGCTGCAATGAACATTTTGGTACATGACTCTTTTTGAATTATGGTTTTCTCAGGGTATATGCCCAGTAGTGGGATTGCTGGGTCATATGGTAGTTCTATTTGTAGCTTTTTAAGGAACCTCCATACTGTTCTCCACAGTGGCTGTATCAATTTACATTCCCACCAACAGTGTAAGAGGGTTCCCTTTTCTCCACACCCTCTCCAGCATTTATTGTTTCTAGATTTTTTGATGATGGCCATTCTGACTGGTGTGAGATGATATCTCATTGTAGTTTTGATTTGCATTTCTCTCATGATTAGTGATGTTGAGCATTCTTTCATGTGTTTGTTGGCACTCTGTATATCTTCTTTGGAGAAATGTCTATTTAGGTCTTCTGCCCATTTTTGGATTGGGTTGTTTGTTTTTTTGTTATTAAGCTGCATGAGCTGCTTATAAATTTTGGAGATCAATCCTTTGTCAGTTGCTTCATTTGCAAATATTTTCTCCCATTCTGAGGGTTGTCTTTTGGTCTTCTTTATGGTTTCCTTTGCTGCGCAAAAGCTTTTAAGTTTCATTAGGTCCCATTTGTTTACTCTTGTTTTTATTTCCATTACTCTAGGAGGTGGGTCAGAAAGAATCTTGCTGTGATTTATGTCATAGAGTGTTCTGCCTATGTTTTCCTCTAAGAGTTTGATAGTTTCTGGCCTTACATTTAGGTCTTTAATCCATTTTGAGCTTATTTTTGTGTATGGTGTTAGGGAGTGATCTAACTTCATACTTTTACATGTAGCTGTCCAGTTTTCCCAGCACCACTTATTGAATAGGCTGTCCTTTCTCCACGGTACATTTCTGCCTCCTTTGTCAAAGATAAGTTGACCATATGTGCGTGGGTTTATCTCTGGGCTTTCTATCCTGTTCCATTGATCTATCTTTCTGTTTTTGTGCCAGTACCATACCGTTTTGATAACTGTAGCTTTGTAGTATAGTCTGAAGTCTGGGAGCCTGATTCCTCCAGTTCCTTCTTTCGTTCTCAAGATTGCTTTGGCTATTCGGGGTCTTTTGTGTTTCCATACAAATTGCAAAATTTTTTGTTCTAGTTCTGTGAAAAATGCCAGTGGTAGTTTGATAGGGATTGCATTGAATCTATAGATTGCTTTCGGTAGTAGAGTCATTTTCACAATGTTGATTCTTCCAATCCAAGAACATGGTATATGTCTCCATCTATTTGTATCATCTTTAATTTCTTTCATCAGTGTCTTATAATTTTCTGCATACAGATCTTTTGTCTCCTTAGGTAGGTTTATTCCTAGATATTTTATTCTTTTTGTTGCAATGGTAAATGGGAGTGTTTTCTTGATTTCACTTTCAGATTTTTCGTCATTAGTATATAGGAATGCCAGAGATTTCTGTGCATTAATTTTGTATCCTGCCACTTTACCAAATTCATTGATTAGCTCTAGTAGTTTTCTGGTAGCATCTTTAGGGTCCTCTATGTATAGGATCATGTCATCTGCAAACAGTGACAGCTTTACTTCTTCTTTTCCGATTTGGATTCCTTTTATTTCCTTTTCTTCTCTGATTGCTGTGGCTAAAACTTCCAAAACTATGTTGAATAAGAGTGGTGAGAGTGGGCAACCTTGTCTTGTTCCTGATCTTAGTGGAAATGCTTTCAGTTTTTCACCATTGAGGATGATGTTTGCTGTGGGCTTGTCATATATGGCCTTTATTATGTTGAGGAAAGTTCCCTCTATGCCTACTTTCTGCAGGGTTTTTATCATAAATGGGTGTTGAATTTTGTCAAAAGCTTTCTCTGCATCTATTGAGATGATCATATGGTTTTTCTCCTTCAGTTTGTTAATATGGTTTATCACATTGATAGATTTGCGTATATTGAAGAATCCTTGCATTCCTGGAATAAACCCCACTTGATCATGGTGTATGATCCTTTTAATGTGCTGTTGGATTCTGTTTGCTAGTATTTTGTTGAGGATTTTTGCATCTATGTTCATCAGTGATATTGGCCTGTAGTTTTCTTTCTTTGTGACATCCTTGTCTGGTTTTGGTATCAAGGTGATGGTGGCCTCGTAGAAGGAGTTTGGGAGTGTTCCTCCCTCTGCTATATTTTGGAAGAGTTTGAGAAGGATAGGTGTTAGCTCTTCTCTAAATGTTTGATAGAATTCGCCTGTGAAGCCATCTGGTCCTGGGCTTTTCTTTGTTGGAAGATTTTTAATCACAGTTTCAATTTCAGTGCTTGTGATTGGTCTGTTCATATTTTCTATTTCTTCCTGATTCAGTCTTGGCAGGTTGTGCCTTTCTAAGAATTTGTCCATTTCTTCCAGATTGTCCATTTTATTGGCATAGAGTTGCTTGTAGTAATCTCTCATGATCTCTTTTATTTCTGCAGTGTCAGTTGTTACCTCTCCTTTTTCATTTCTAATTCTATTGATTTGAGTCTTCTCCCTTTTTTTCTTAATGAGTCTGGCTAGTGGTTTATCTATTTTGTTTATCTTCTCAAAGAACCAGCTTTTAGTTTTATTGATCTTTGCTATTGTTTCCTTCATTTCTTTTTCATTTATTTCTGATCTGATTTTTATGATTTCTTTCCTTCTGCTAGCTTTGGGGTTTTTTTGTTCTTCTTTCTCTAATTGCTTGAGGTGCAAGGTTAGGTTGTTTATTCGAGATGTTTCCTGCTTCTTAAGGTGGGCTTGTATTGCTATAAACTTCCCCCTTAGAACTGCTTTTGCTGCATCCCACAGGTTTTGGGTCGTTGTGTCTCCATTGTCATTTGTTTCTAGGTATTTTTTGATTTCCTCTTTGATTTCTTCAGTGATCACTTCATTATTAAGTAGTGTATTGTTTAGCCTCCATGTGTTTGTATTTTTTACAGATCTTTTCCTGTAATTGATATCTAGTCTCATGGCGTTGTGGTCAGAAAAGATACTTGATACAATTTCAATTTTCTTAAATTTACCAAGGCTTGATTTGTGACCCAAGATATGATCTATCCTGGAGAATGTTCCATGAGCACTTGAGAAAAATGTGTATTCTGTTGTTTTTGGATGGAATGTCCTATAAATATCAATTAACTCCATCTCGTTTAATGTATCATTTAAAGCTTGTGTTTCCTTATTTATTTTCATTTTGGATGATCTGTCCATTGGTGAAAGTGGGGTGTTAAAGTCCCCTACTATGAATGTGTTACTGTCGATTTCCCCTTTTATGGTTGTCAGTATTTGCCTTATGTATTGAGGTGCACCTATGTTGGGTGCATAAATATTTACAATTGTTATATCTTCCTCTTGGATCGATCCCTTGATCATTATGTAGTGTCCTTCTTTGTCTCTTCTAATAGTCTTTGTTTTAAAGTCTATTTTGTCTGATATGAGAATTGCTACTCCAGCTTTCTTTTGGTTTCCATTTGCATGAAATACCTTTTTCCATCCCCTTACTTTCAGTCTGTATGTGTCTCTAGGTCTGAAGTGGGTCTCTTGTAGACAGCAAATATATGGGTCTTGTTTTTGTATCCATTCAGCCAATCTGTGTCTTTTGGTGGGAGCATTTAGTCCATTTACATTTAAGGTAATTATTGATATGTGTGTTCCTATTCCCATTTTCTTAATTGTTTTGGGTTCGTTATTGTAGGTCCTTTCCTTCTTTTGTGTTTCTTGCCTAGAGAAGTTCCTTTAGCAGTTGTTGTAGAGCTGGTTTGGTGGTGCTGAACTCTCTCAGCTTTTGCTTGTCTGTAAAGGTTTTAATTTCTCCATCAAATCTGAATGAGATCCTTGCTGGGTAGAGTAATCTTGGTTGCAGGTTTTTCTCCTTCAACACTTTCAATATGTCCTGCCACTCCCTTCTGGCTTGCAGAGTTTCTGCTGAAAGATCAGCTGTTAACCTTATGGGGATTCCCTTGTGTGTTATTTGTTGTTTTTCCCTTGCTGCTTTTAATATGTTTTCTTTGTATTTAATTTTTGACAATTTGATTAATATGTGTCTTGGCGTATTTCTCCTTGGATTTATCCTGTATGGGACTCTCTGTGCTTCCTGGACTTGATTAACGATTTCTTTTCCCATATTAGGGAAGTTTTCAACTATAATCTCTTCAAATATTTTCTCAGTCCCTTTCTTTTTCTCTTCTTCTTCTGGAACCCCTATAATTCGAATGTTGGTGCGTTTAATGTTGTCCCAGAGGTCTCTGAGGCTGTCCTCAGTTCTTTTCATTCTTTTTTCTTTATTCTGCTCTGCAGTAGTTATTTCCACTATTTTATCTTCCAGGTCACTTATCCGTTCTTCTGCCTCAGTTATTCTGCTATTGATCCCATCTAGAGTACTTTTAATTTCATTTATTGTGTTGTTCATCGTTGCTTGCTTCATCTTTAGTTCTTCTAGGTCCTTGTTAACTGATTCTTGCAATTTGTCCATTCTATTGTCCATTCTATCTCCAAGATTTCGGATCAACCTTACTATCATTATTCTGAATTCTTTTTCAGGTAGACTGCCTATTTCCTCTTCATTTGTTAGGTCTGGTGGGTTTTTATCTTGCTCCTTCATCTGCTGTGTGTTTTTCTGTCTTTTCATTTTGCTTATCTTACTGTGTTTGGGGTCTCCTTTTTTGCAGGCTGAAGGTTCGTAGTTCCTGTTGTTTTTGGTGTCTGTCCCCAGTGGCTAAGGTTGGTTCAGTGGGTTGTGTAGGCTTCCTGGTGGAGGGTACTAGTGCCTGTGTTCTGGTGGATGAGGCTGGATCTTGTCTTTCTGGTGGGCAGGTCCACGTCTGGTGGTGTGTTTTGGGGTGTCTGTAGACTTACTATGATTTTGGGCAGCCTCTCTGCTAATGGGTGGGGTTGTGTTCCTGTCTTGCTAGTTGTTTGGCATAGGATGTCCAGCACTGTAGCTTGCTGGTCGTTGAGTGAAGCTGGGTGCTGGCGTTGAGATGGAGATCTCTCGGAGATTTTTGCTGTTTGATATTATGTGCAGCTGGGAGGCCTCTTGTGGACCAGTGTCCTGAAGTTGGCTCTCCCACCTCAGAGGCACAGCACTGAGTCCTGGCTGCAGCACCAAGAGCCTTTCATCCACAGGGCTCCTTAATTTGGGATGATTCGTTGTCTATTCAGGTATTCCACAGATGCAGGGTATATCAAGTTGATTGTGGAGCTTTAATCCGCTGCTTCTGAGGCTGCTGGGAGAGATTTCCCTTTCTCTTCTTTGTTCTGATAGTTCCCAGGGGCTCAGCTTTGGATTTGGCCCCGCCTGTGCGTGTAGGTCGCCGGAGGGCGTCTGTTATTTGCTCAGACAGGACGAGGTTAAAGGAGCCGCTGATTCGGAGGCTCTGGCTCACCCAGGCCGGGGGGTAGGGAGGGTCACGGAGTGCGGGGCGGGCCTGCAGCGGCAGAGGCCGGCGTGACGCTGCAGCCTGAGGCGCGCCGTGCGCTCTCCCGGGGAGCCGTCCCTGGATCCCGGGACCCTGGCAGTGGCGGGCTGCACAGGCTCCCCGGAAGGGCGTGTGGCCAGTGACCCGTGTTCGCACACAGGCCTCCTGGCGGCGGCAGCAGCGGCCTTAGCGTCCCATGTCCGTCTCTGGGCTCTGCACTCTTAGCCGCGGCTCGCGCCCGTCCCTGGAGCTCTCTCAAGCAGCGTTCTTAATCCCCTCTCCTCGTGCACCAGGAAACAAAGAGGGACGTTCTTAATCCCCTCTCCTCGTGCACCAGGAAACAAAGAGGGACGTAAAAGTCTCTTGCCTCTTCGGCAGGTCCAGACCCCTCCCCGGACTCTCTCCCGGCCAGCCGCGGCGCACCAACGCCCTGCAGGCTGTGTTCACGCCGCCAACCTCAGTCCTCTCCCGGCGCTCCGACAAAAGCCGGAGCCTCAGCTCCCAGTCCCGCCCGCCCCGGCGGGCGAGCAGACAAGCCTCTCGGCTGGTGAGTGCCGGTCGGCCCGATCCTCTGCGCTGGAATCTGTCCGCTTTGCCCTCCGCACCCCTGTTGCTGTGCTCTCCTCCGCGGCTCCCAAGCTCCCCCACTCCGCCTCCCGAAGTCTCCACCCGCGAAGGGGCTTCCTAGTGTGTGGACACTTTTCCTCCTTCACAGCTCTCTCCCGCTGGTGCAGGACCCGTCCCTATCCTTTTGTCTCTGTTTAGTTTTTTCTTTTGCCCTAACCAGGTACGTGGGGGGTTCCTTGCCTTTTGGGAGGTCTGAGGTCTTCTGCCAGCGTTCAGTAGGTGTTTTGTAGGAGTTGCTCCACGCGTAGATGTATTTCTGGTGTATCTGTGGAGAGGAAGGTGATCTCCGCGTCTTACTCTTCTGCCATCTTCCCGGAAGTCCGGAAATAAATTCTTATCAGAAACTGAGTTAACAACTGACCAGGTTGTCCCTGTATGAATGCCTGTCTTCATGAGGTAGCTGACCCTTGGGGAGGATGTAAGACCTGGTTGCACTGTTTTACCTCAGAGTAGATAATTGTCTTTTCTATTTCAGAGGCTCATCCAGCAGTTTATTAAATGGTACCCTCATGGCCTCAGAGAGCTCTGTCTTCTTCTATAAATTACCATCGCATTCTGGGGAAATTGCTTAAGTCCTGGTGGAATACTGCAAACTGTAAAACTTCTTGACTTTCTCTACTCTAAAGGGTATTCACTAACAATGGATAAATTAAGGAGAGGCACAGTGGAATGGTGGAAAAAGCATAAAGCAAGGAAGACCTGGGTTTTAATCCTGGCTCCTCTATTTAGTAACTATGTAGATGTGGGTAAGTTATTTAACCTCACTGCTAGTTAGTTTCCAGATCTGGATAAAAAAGGGTAACAAAATCTACCTCAGAGGCATGTTGCAGGGCTTAAATGAGGTAAAGCATGTAGAAGATGTTCAATGCAATCATGCAATTGTAATGTATTTATACAAGCCTGCCATGAATGACCATGTAGACTGGGCACTGTATGACTCTAAGGAGTGCCGTTCACATGTGGTCGGTACTGTGTAGTGGTACTGTGCAGTCGTTATTATTACTCCTCTCATGGAATTTTCCCACCTGGTACTGTCTCTTGACATCTTACTTTTGGATCATTGGTTCTATTGAGCAACCTACCTAACTTCAGTTTTTTGACTCTGGCTGGACATTGCTTCTTCAATAACCCACTTCCATTTTGGACGCGGCAGACCGTGACCTGGAATCTTGGAGTACTTTTTCCCATCCTTGAGCTAGAGATTAGCTTTTCTGTTTGCCTGGAAGGTGGAATCAGAGACCATGAATAGCATGAGCTCGGTTTGGAGACAGAGGACCTGCTTTTGTGACTGAGGGTTGTAGCTTCAAACTGTTGGCACTTGAAATTGAAAATTGTGGTTATTTTCTTGAACTTTTATTTCATTATCACAGAAGCACACAAAGACCTTTGGAAGTGGTGACGAAAAGAGTTAAAGGATCAGGGCTTCCCTGGTGGCGCAGTGGTTGAGAGTCTGCTTGCTGATGCAGGAGACACGGGTTCGTGCCCCGGTCCGGGAAGATCCCACATGCCGCAGAGCGGCTGGGCCCGTGAGCCATGGCCGCTGAGCCTGCGCGTCCGGAGCCTGTGCTCCGCAACGGGAGAGGCCACAACAGTGAGAGGCCCACGTATCGAAAAAAAAAAAAAAAAAAAAGAGTTAAAGGATCAATAGAACTCTGTGAGTAGGAATTTGGCACTTCTTTAGAGAATATCTGTGGGAGGCAAAATTTGCAATTGGGTCATCAGGCGTTAATACAAATTTGTGAATACTGAACCTTAGGTGCAACCAAATTCCATTGTTAACTGGAGGGAAAGCATTTTATGAATCTTAAAACGCATAGCTTTTGAATAGCTTGGCATCATATTCCCATTTTTCACATGCTGATTACAAGGTGACGTCTTACTCAAATTGATGCTATTTGCTCCATTCCTTCGGAAGTGCATCAGGAGAAAGAAACGGGAAGAGAAAAATGAGAAATTAACACCCCCTTGGGAATCATAAGAAGTCTTGGTTTTTATCCTTCCTATGTAAGTGAATTTATTTGAACTAAACTTTTTGTAGGTTGAAATTTGTACTGCTGAATAGAAGGGGAGTGGGTATGTGGTGGGTGAAGAATGAAGGATGGAACAATTAATATTTGTAAGGTCTACTCTGATCCAAATTCTCTCCATATTTGTTTAATCCTCATAATATCTCCATGAGGCTGGGGTTATTGTTTCATTTAACAATGAGAAAAACCATGTTCAGAGCAGATACTTTGCTCAATATCACATCTTTATCACAGCTTTCGTGTTTTCAGAGTTTGGGTTTTAACCCATACCTGCTGACTCCAAGTCAATTCTCTTTCCTTTAGAGCAGGTCAGCAAACATTTTTGGGAAAGGGCTATAGTATAAATAGGTTCTGTGGGCCATATGGTCTCTGTTGCAACCACACAACATGCTCGTGTAGTACAAAACCAACCATTGACAATATTTGAACACATGAGTACTGCTGTGTTCCAATAAAGCTTTATTTATAAAAACAGGCAGTGAGTGGGATTTAGCCTGCAAGCCCTAGTTTGCCAAGCCCTGCAAGCCTCAGAATAAAAACCAAACTGACAAACCCTCAAACCAAGAGAACAGAAAAGAGCTAAATGAAAGTAGAGTTTGGAGGGGGACACTTTGTAAAGGACATCATAAAAAATATATATTCTTTTCCGCATATTTGAGAAGAAAGGCCATTTCATATACACTGTGTGACTGTATCAGTTGTTTGATTGTGTCAGTCTCTGGAAGGCAACCAAACTCTTCCTTAAATATATACATGACTAGAATTTCAAATGTTACATCTTAGTTAACCACAAAAGACTAGGTCAGAGTATTCTCCTACACACACAAACTGTCACAGTTCCTCTCCATTTGGGTGGCTCGTTCCTTCTCTTCTTGTCGTTGACTGAATTTTAATGTAATCCTTAAATTCCATTATATAAACAGATAACCATGTTGTTGAAACAATTCTGATATACATCCAGACAGATAAAATTTACTTTTAGGGTAAAACTATAGTGTTATTTTTCTCTACTGAAGATACCATGGATAAAAGATGTCTAAAAAAAATATTTCTTTGACATTTGTTTATTTCTCTTTACATGACAAACAGATAGAGACTGGGAGGCCCAAAACAAAGTGCTAACTAAAATATGGTGAAAAAAATATTTCTTTACAAACACCATAAGTATATGAAAAATGTGAAAAGAACAACTTCTTAACTCTCACTAAATTCCATAGGAAATCACCAACTTGGTCCCCTATAAAAATATGCAGGACGTGTGATAGTCTAAAATTACCTAGTGCAATAACTAAACCAAATAATGTAACTGAGGAATAGGAAAGACTCAAAGCCATTTTGCAGTGGGTTTCAGGTTCAGTGGCTTAGTATTCTGGTTCAGGAATCCTACTGCAGTTGTTCAGACTAGAAAAGACGAAAGTCTGAATTGCAATAGTAACTCTTACTGTGCAAGGAAAGAGGAATATTAGAAGTTTTTGTATGTAGAATTGACAAAATGTAGTGTATTAGTTTGAAGTCAGTATAGTTGATGATGATGATTATGATGATTTTTGGTGGCAGGTAACAGAAACTGGCCAGTGAACGTATGCAGAAATGGTGACTTATTGGCAGGATTCTGGGTAGCTCACATAATTGAAGAAAGAAAGTGTACATAATTGATCAAATCTTGGGAAGGCAGAAATCAGGGAATCTCTAGGGATGTTAGCACTGAGCCTCCATATATCTTCTTTCTGGGGTGCTGTCATACGATTATTGACTTCCAATCTGTGGTTGGTTAGTTGTGTTAATGGTCCCAATTAAAGACCTCATTGTATCCATGCCCTTTGCTCTGTAACTCTATAGTCCCATCTCATTCTGATTCTGAAACTGGCCCTGGACCAGTAGCAAATGTGATATAATCAGAAACTTGAATAAGCACTTACAGATTTCTGCTTCCTTGCTTGCTCCTTGTCTTTGCCATGAGAATGTGTCCAAGCTAGCCTACAGGATGATGTGGCACGTGGAGAAGAGCTGAATCATCCCAGCTATCTGAACTGAGCCAGCAGCTATGGCAGAAATCTCATTTGAGAACTGCGTATCCCACCAGCAGCAGACTGATATGCAACAGTAAGCCCCACCAAACCTAGTGCAGATCAGCAGAACTGTCCACCTTTCCCATAGACTCATGAGAAAAAACGAATTGTTGTTTTAAGTTAATTTTGTGAGTGTTTTTTACAAGCATCAGCTGACTGATACACCACCTCTGTGTCTCTTGATTCAAGTTTCATTTTCTTGAATAAGAGTGTCTGTTTGATTCAGCTTGGTTCTTGTGTTATACTCCTGAGTCATTTAGCTGTGACCAGAGGGGTAGGTGGCATGGTTAACAGGAGAGACATTGTGAGCTGGAGAAATACCCTAACTGGTAATTTATACATGGGGGAGGGACCAAGATAAAGGTGGAGAGTAAAAAGCTCCTGGAATATTTGTAAACATTCTCAGGGTTTCACCAAACTCTTGAGAAGAAGGGCTTTTAGAGTTGCACTGGTGTTGTTGTGAATCAGCTTTGGAGAAACTGCTTGTTCATAAGAAGCCAAGAAATGACTGATCAAATCTATGAAGAAGCTGATTGAATGGAGAACGTAAAAGGGACTTGCTTTTCATCTTTGCCTCCTCAGTGCCTAGCAAAATATGGCACATAGAAAGCAATATTTTTTTAGAGAGGGGCCAAACATCAAAAGAATTGTCCAGAATAAAGTATGAACTGTTGATATTGAAAAAAGAGCGACCAAATTATGCTGGTTTTAGATATATCAGTACATGATGCCTATACAATATTAATTATAAAAAAGTAATAATTTGTGCCAGAAACAAAAACATTGATGTTATCATATAATAAAAAAATGCATTTTTCCAGCAATCAGCCCATGGAACAATCCTGCTTGTGGTATTTATGGCTGTGCTTTTCTTCTTTGCCATAATCTTGGAATTTTAGAACTGGAGGGGAACTGAAACCCTCTGGTCTAGAGAGCCTACCACAGAGTCTGGGTGCCTGGCTGTCAAATTGGTGCCTTCCCACTGCCGCACATGTTCTTCCCTCATGGAAGGTTCTCATTGGCTTGTTAGAGCTCCCATTCACGAAGTCACTCAATCAGCACATAGTTACTGAGCTCCAGCCATGTGCCTATGCTTATGTCCCAGGAGTCATGTGCTTCTGACTACTGGCCAGTCTGTGATTAATGGGATCCTAATCACAAGGAAAGCATTCATTTCCCCCATTTTTATTTCCCATACATTATAACCCTCTGCATGCACATTTGGGCTAAGTCCCTGTTACCCTGGCAGCTGAGCTGAGGGGAATGCACAGAGAAGAGTGGCATGTAGGAGCACTTTTCCTTATGAGTTCTTGCAGTTAGTTACATTTTAACTATCATTCCCTTCCTTCCTTCCTCCCTCTCTCCTTCCTTCCTTCCATCCTTCCTTTCCTTTCCCTTTGAAAAAAAAGGTGTAAATTCTGGTTTTTAAAAGTGTTATGTAGAACTAAAGACACCTTTGCTAACCTCAAGTTGTCCACACTCCAGCTTATGTTGTAAAAAAAAAAAAAGGAAAAAAGCAGAGGAAAAAAAAAGCAGAGGTTTTAATCAGATCTAAGAAGGAAGCTAACAATTGTGGACAACTATGGTTTTTATGTCATTCTGGATGTTGACATAAAATATCTCATTTAATCCATACAGCTACTCTATAAACTAGGTATTCTTATCTTTATTAGTAGATAAAGAAGATAAGGATCGTACTGTTAGGTAATTTTCTCAAAGTCACACGACTAAGGCACAGTAGAACTAGGATTTGAATCCTAGTTCTTAGAGTTGTTCCTGCAAAGCCTGTGCTCCTTTCTCTGCACGTTGCCATAGCTCCATCGCCCTTCAGCCAAATTTCCTTTTAGCAAAGGAAACATAGTCCTTGTATTATTTAGCTATTACTGTAATATTGCTGTGTAACAGACAACCCCCAAACTCACTGGCTTGTAGCAACAGCATTTATTTTTCTCATTGAGGAGCCTGCAAGTTGGCTAGGCTTTGGCTGGTCTCAGCTGAGCCTAGATGGATTCATCTGGGTTTGGCTCTCCATGCACGTTGGACGCAGGTCTACTCCAAATGTCTTCTCAAATTCCATCTACCAGATCCTTGGGTATCTTCTCATGGTGAATGGTAGGAGTGCAAGAGAGCCATTCAAGCCATACAAACCCTCTAAAGCTACTGCTCACATTATGTTCATTAACATTTCATTGGACAAAGGGAGTTACATGGTCAGCCAGACCTCAAGGTGGCAAGGAGTTATAGCCAAACATCAAGGAGTCAGGGAATTATAGCCCACCCACGGTGGGAGGAACTATAAAGTTATATGACAAAGCGTTCAGATGCATTAATTCTATAACACAGTGCAGGTGAAAAATTGGGAGTAATAATTCAGTCTACCACAGTCCCAAACCAGCAAGATGGCCAAGCAGGTGTGTGTTAGTGATCTGTCTTTTAGTGATAGAGTTTGAAATTCTGTCACTTCCTGGCCATGAAGCATTTGGCCTATCAACCCTTCTGAGCCCTCACCTGTTCTGAGATGGTCATCATAATCCCTGTCCCATATTCCTCATAGACTTATTGTATATCTATGGAGCAAATGTGAACATCTTTATAAACTTTACTGCAGTATTTAAAGTTAATTGTTAGTAATGTTATTTATTTTTTATCAATATTATTACACCTTAATTAGAGTATTCTTGAAGTCTCTTTGGGGACCACCTGATAATCCACAGTTGGAGAACCAGGTGGTCTGTGGGCTGTGGCATCAGTGTTTGCTTATTTTACTGTTATATCTGTGGCTTGGTTACTGGTATTATTAAGTCAGTTGCTTATAATATTTAATAAAAGCAGGCATTGTCTGGTCTGCAGCCCATCAGAGGCAGTACCAGCCTTTCATTTCCTGGGGTGTGGTTTCCATCTGGGGAAGCCTCAAGTGGGAATGAGGATGGTTGGTGGTTCGTGGGCATCCTCCATTTCACCAAAGTGGTCTGCAGTCTGCAGGAGCTTGAGAGCCTTACTTCCCATAAGTGCACTGACTCTTGAGTTGAAAGCATTCACACAATTTCTATTGCTTCATAATGGGCTGAATTCTGTCTTCATCAGACAAACACAAATAGTGCTTGAGGTGAGCAAGAAAGAGCAGGAGGTAGCCTCTGCCAGAACCAACTAGCTGTAAGTATAGACACAAATAATATCTCCCTGAAGAAAGAAACATTAGCAATGAGGGGAGGAGGGAGAGGCAGAAGTTGCTATTATAAACCAAATAGAATATTCCTAAGATAAACCTAAACATAGTTTTACAAGGCTTGCATGTTTGTTCAGTTCAACTCAAATCTATGAAATTCATTTCTCTGCAGTTCAATTCAATCAATATTTCTAGAGATTATAGGGCCAACAATCCAGGGATAGGCTCTAACTCAGAGATGAATGAAATATAAACTCTGCTGTAAAAAAACTCCAGCTAGTGGTGAACATACACCCATGTAAGAAAAGTTAGGAGACAGTTGCTAGAGTTTGCAGTTAGGCAGGGCTTGATTAGAATCCTGGAGCAAGGTCCTGACCTTGTTGAAGTCTTAGTTTCCTCATCCGTTAAAAGGGGACAATAATGAATAAGTCTCTGTTTTGAGTCAGGGGATATGGCAGCCTTCAAGGAGCCAACAGGCTTACATGGAAGGCAGATAATTAACAATAATTTTAAAAAGATCTGCCAAAATCAAATTCAAGATACGTGGGATCTGGGGTAATGGAAGAGTAGGGTACGGAGTATGGGGTGTTTAGGGGACTTAGGCTAGACAGTCATGGACTGCTTCCCTTTTAAATAGAAGGAGAAAGGATGCTTGTGACTTAGCAAGGCACAAATGTGTACGTTCATGCACACACACATTTCATATGTTAGGGTTGGAGGAGCAGAATATTTCAGGGAGAAGGAACGACATATGAAAAGACTTTTTGGTGAAAGGGAGAACAACACCCCAAGAAGTAAGAGAAGTGGTGGGAGTGGAGTGAAAGGGTTGAAGAGATTGAAGAGACTGAGGCCATGTGCATAGAAATCATAGTAAGGGTTTGGACTTTGTTCTAGGAGCAGTGTGAAGCTATTATAGGGATTTAAATGGTGGTAGTGGTGATGGCTAGAATTAGATGTGCTTCAGTGTGGGCAGTGGTTGGAAAGAAGGCAAAGATGGATGTGGGGAGGCCAGTTGTTAGTCTACTGCAGTCTTCTAGGAGAGAGGTAATATTAGCCTCCTAGCTGGTGGGAGTAGAGATGAAGAAAAAGACAGTGTAGAAACAGTCTTAGAAGGTCACCAGTGTCAAGGTCACGATTGATCTCCATGTTGCCAAATTCGATACTCAATTCTCTGCCCTAATCTTGCTGTACATTTGACACAATTGATCATGCCCTTATTGCATCCTCTTCTTCCCTTTGTTTCTGGGATGCCACCCTCCCTTGGATCTCCCCTAATGCACCAGTCACTTCTTAGTCTGCTTTTCTGCATCTCTCTAATATTCAAGGCTTATAAATTATTTTCCCTTCTGCAATGGACTGAATGTTTGTGTCCCTCAACCTCCAAATTCATATATTGAAATCCTAACCCCCAATGTAGAGGTATTAGGAGACAGGGCCTTTGGGAGATGATTAGTTCATGAGGGTGGAGCCTCCCTTCATGAATGGGATTAATGCTCTTATAAAGGGGACATTAGAGAGCTCTCTAGCTCTCTTTCTGTTGTATGAGAACATAATAAGTCTGCAAACCAGGAAGAGGGCTCTCAACAGAACCCAACCAAGCTGGCACCTTGATCTCAGACTTCCAGTCTCCAGGACTGTTAAGAAATAGATTTCTGTTGTTTATAAGCCACCCAATCAGCCTGAACTAGGATTTCTCCTTTTAGTCAATCCCTTACAAATTATTATTTCCAGCCGAACTCCACCATGACTTCTATATCCAGTTGATATCTCCACTTAGATTTCTAATAGTCTTACAAGGTATCAAATCCAAAATGGAACTGTTAATTCTACCCCTGGTCTTCTATATTTTATGACTCTATTTTCCCAGTTACTTAGGAGTCATCAGTGCTTTTCTCATAATTCATATCTAGTCCCTTAGCACATCCTGGATACTTGTTGTAGGTTAACTGCCTTAATGAACTCAGTTAATGACATCCTTGTATCCATATCCTTTGCCATGTGGCTTTGCAACTTCTTCCATAAAAATATAGAGTCTATTTCCCCACCCTTGAATGTAAACTAATTTTGCGACTTGTTTTGTCAATAGAATGAGAGACTGTAGAACAGAGGCAGACAATGGCCAGACTATGTATAAAAGCAGAACTCTGACCCACAGCCTGCAGCAACCAGACCACAGGGCCAAGCTTCAGTAACCAAGAAGTCAAACCACTCTCCGGAGCAACCAGACTAGGAAGTCAAACAATAGTCTCTGTAACAATTGGCCCCAAATGGCCAGGACTTGATTAGTAACTGACAGCTTTCGTAATTTTTGACCCCACTTCCAAATGAGAACCAACCACAGAAAGCTAAACAGGCACCCCTAACCAATCACATGGGATGACCCCCTTCTAGTTAGCCCAGCTACCGCTTTTTCAGGCCAACAGCCTCCAATCAGGACATACCTGAAGCCTTCCCCTTTTCCGCTATAATGCTTTTTTACTCCTCTGCCTGCCTTTGAGTCTCTGCCAAATGCAAGTGATGGTTGCTGACTCCCTTGCTATACCAATCTCTGAATAAGTAGCCTTGGCTTGGTCTCATTTGGGTGGTCTTCATTTATTTCCGCAAGAATATGGTAGAAGTAACAATGTGGCCATTCTACGTCTACATCTCAAGAGGCCTTTCTCTTGCTTTTCTGCTTTCACCAAGAACAAGCCTGGGCTGGACTCCTGGGAGTTCAAGGGCCTCTTACAGCTCAGGTGTTCTTTTGAAATAGAGTACACTTGGCAATAAAGTAAGAAGCCAAAATAAGGAAGCAGAGAAACTTAGTCATTTGGGGTTTATTTGGACAACGTGAGGGGAGGTGAAGGATTTAACTTTTCAGTCAAGTAACAAACAAGCTGTCTGGGAATAGTGCTAACTTGGGTTGCTCTTTGGTGGCTGCAGGAAGTTAATGAGGAGGCAGACTCATTTGGAGGCTGAACTATGATGCTGCTGCCAGTAACCATTGAGCCAATCAGCTTCTACTTCACCCTGACCTGTTGAGGGTGGAAACCTCTCAGAAAGTAGCGTAAACAAAGCAACCGTATTTCCTGGGGCATTTTAAACATAGCTTAAATAAGAAATAGTTTTTTACAGAGCTGTGAGTGGAGACTTTGGGTGTTTATTAATGCTTAACAAGTATTATGAAAAAGAAAAACAGACACACATTTAGCCTGGGAAATCTGCTGGTGTAATGAGCTTAACACCCCCCCTAGGTTGGAGTTTCTGTTGTGGGGAAGTAACGCAAATCAGTCCTTCTGAGCAGTCTCAAAAGGTTTGCAAAAAGGCCATGGTTTGCATTAACTAGACCACAGCTTATACGTTGCCGAGAATACAACAACCAAAGAAATATTAATGAAATGGAATTTGAACCACACGGGCTAGGTTTTCAGTTGCCCAGGTTTTTCTTTTTTTTTTTTTCCCTTTGTACAAAGGATACTTTGATTTCTTTCATGACATTTCTTTTTCTTTGTGATTTGTATCAAACACAGGCCCCTTATACATGTATTGTGTTTGGGGTCCAAGAGTTTCTAGTCTCTTTACAAATCAGGCCCCAAGGACAATGCAGCGAGCCCCCCATGAAAGCAGGAGCTATTTTCCCCTAAGAAGTTCACTAAGAAATACCCCAAGGTCTGTCTGTGGTTCATTGTTTATTCAATAGGGTCTGAGTGGGACTCTGCCTCTGGCCTGTGGGTCCAACCCCAGCATTGTTTCTGGTGAGTTCACAAGTTGGGGATCATTGAAGCCTTGCTTTTAGTTTCCTCTCTAGAAATTGAACAGGCTAGAGACAATCTTGATGTCATGTGAAAGGCTTTATGTTGGCTTTTATTGTTTTATTATTAAACAACTATGTTTAAGAGTCTGTGGGCATATATACAAAATAACTAGGTGTAGCAAAGAACATATCAGGAATTCCAGGTTGAATTCCTAGCTGGGTGACTCAGGGCAGGTCATTGGCTATGGTTTCTTCCACTACGAAGAGACATGGTCTCCAGTCTTTCCACTTAACATTGGATAACTTCAACTATACACAAATTCTAAAATCTGAATAAATTCTAAATCTCATTTATTGTGTGCTTATTACATCATCATGTGATTTTAAGACATCCATTGAACAAGCATTAATTGCCCCCTCCTATGTACCAAGCATCCTTCCAGGTGCTGGGATGGAGCAGTGCAGAAGACAGAAATGGTTCCTGCAATACTGGAACAAATGTCCTAGTGTTAAAACTGGCTTAAATTTCCTCTGTGATAAACTCAGATTTGAACCTAGGTCTGTGTGACTCCAACACACTTGTTTTTAATTCCCTAAGCTCTCTTGTCTCCTAACAATAGAAAGACTCAGACTTGGAGCTTCTGGCTTTGTCTTGTAGGGCCACACAGTGGTCGTTAGGAGGTTTTTAATCATTCTAGAAGTTCAAACCAATGATCAACAATATGCTTATCAAAAGAATAATTCTGGGAGTACAGCAAATTGTGGCATGACACTTTGTATTTCTCTTCATACCTGCCTCATAAAGATGTACAGTTGATATTGAGCCTTATTCTCCCAAGTCTTAAGGTACTTCCTCTGTTCTTCAACTCTGCAATAGGTTTGCTGTAAGGATAAGTGAGAACATGAAGAATTCCTCTAAAAGGATAGACTGTATAAAATTAAGTATTTCTTCTACTTAGTATCAGATCAGCCTGGGCTTCAGCAAAGACTTTAAACTCAGAATAAAAATAAACAAAAATAACAAATAAATAGAACTCAGCACTATACTAGCTGTGTGACTTTGGCTCACTTAACTTCTCTGATCTCCTATCAGAGGATTTTCATGTGTGTCTACCTCAAGTGAGACCTAACCTGTTAAGTGCTTGACATAGTGTCTGAACCCAGTATAGGTATTCAGTAAATATTGGTTCCTTACTTTCTCTAGAAGTGAATACATGTCTACACATGTTAGTATCACCAACTTGGCAATAGCACCTGGAGGCTTAGCACTAGAAGGGCTTAGCTGAGTGAAACCTGCAGCCTAAGGGAATAGCTAGGTAAAGCTAATAGTTGTTTAACTTCAGGGTGATGATCTTCTATCCATTTATTCATATCTTTATGTTACACCTATGTTACATATGGGGAAAACTAAGAAACAGTGGAAATTAATTCCTCTCGATAGGGCTAAAATTAAACCCTAGAGTTTAACTGGATGAAAGGTTTTATAGCCATCATTGCTGCTTTCTTCATTGTCGGCAGACATGAAGGGAAAATATGTTTATCCTGAACTGGAGAGGATATTCCTTCCACTGGAGAGGATAGCCAGAAGGCTATTGACAATTCCTCAGAAAACAAGTACTAACAGAGTAGGACTACCTCTTTCCTCCATCAAAGGTCAAAGGGCAGGTGTGATATCTATGATTCAGACTTTTTTGTTTGTTTGTTTGTTTTGCGGTACGGGGGCCTCTCACTGTTGTGGCCTCTCCCGTTGCGGAGCACAGGCTCTGGATGCGCAGGCTTAGCGGCCATGGCTCATGGGCCCAGCCGCTCTGTGGCCTGTGGGATCCTCCTGGACCGGGGCACGAACCTGTGTCCCCCGCATCGGCAGGCGGACTCTCAATCACTGCGCCACCAGGGAAGCCCCTGATTCAGACTTTAGATTTCTCTCCACACTATTGGCAAATGTGGTTTATTTGTTATTATTTTTAATAAACAGCTTTATGAGGTGTAAATGATATACAAAAAGGTGCCCATGTTTAATGCCTGCAATTTGGTGGGTTTGAACTTATGCAGACACTTGTGGAACTAACACTACAAATCAAGTCAATACAGCGCATAGCCAGAATGGTTTAGACTGTGGAAAAAGGACATTTGCTGAAATAGACACCAGCCCTCAGAATATGTCATCTATGTTCATCCATTCCTTCACTCATTCAAACACTTAAACTTTGATCACTAGCTTTTGGCCAGCACTATGCTAGACACAAGTGGGACCCATAGATGAACTGGACACATGCCTCATTCTCATGGAACTGAGAGCTAAGCAGAGAAGTGAAGCCGTTTGCTTATATAGCTCTGAGATAAAGTATGATGTGACAAGTGGAGAGGCATAAACACACTTTCCCAGCATTGCCAAGGGAAGAGAGTCGAGAGCTGTGGGAATTGTGGGCTAAAAGGCTGAGGCAGGCTTGAGAAATGTTAAACTTCTCAACTTGGCTAGGGTTTAAGGTGCTTTACTAACTACAAATTATTGGACATTTAATATGTCTCAGACAACAGGTTATACTTTATTCTGTTCAATCAGAACAGCTATGTAGTAGATGTTAATACTCTCTTTTGCAGATGATCAAATTCCAATGAAGAGAGGCCAATTAATAGTTCAGGGTCAATCAGGAAGTGAGTGGTAGAGTAAGGATTCCTTAATTCATTAATTCAATGAGTAGTATTGATGGCCAACCAGCTGGGTGCCAGGCTCTCTGCTAGGTTCTGGGAAGACATGGCTTCTTCTGGTCTGGAAGCCTGTGCTGTCCATTGCTCCTTCATGCTGATTCTCCCATGATGGGGGTGGGGAAGGAAGCCAGGTTGAGAATGATCTCTTAGTTCCATCCATTAGGCAATAGGGAACCACAGAAGATCGAAAGGGAGTGTAGCCCTTCTGGTCAGCATTAGGTTTTGGGAAAGGATGGAATTTATGAGGGGTTTGAAGAGAACAAAATGATAAGAAAGAAGTTTGTATCTTACCAAATACAAAGTGAGTAAAGAGGGAGGTAGGTACTTAAACAAGAGATCAGTTGAAACTCCTTGTAAACAAAGCATTTCTATAGCTGACAGACTGTGGTTGAGAAGGGAGGTTGCACTGGCCACAGTGGCTTTTGGTCTGCTCAGGCTGCTATAGCAAAGTACCATAGACTAGGTGGCTTAAATAACACACGTTATTTCTCCCAGTTCTGGAGGCTGGGAATTCCAGGGTTAGAGGGACAGTGATTTGGTTCTTGGTGAAGGCCCTCTTCCTGGCTTGCAGATAGCTACCTTCTCACTGTGTCCTCACATGGCAGAGATTGGAAACTCTGGTCTCTTCTGCTTCTTATAGGGGCACTAATCCCATCGTGAGGTCCTACCCTGATGACCTCAGCTAATCCTAATTACCTCCCAAAGGCCTCACCTTTTAATACCATTATATTGGGGGTTAGGACTTCAATATAGGAATTTGGGGAGACATAAACATTCAGCCCATAACAGTGGCTTATTCAGTGTTTTAGATTTCTTGGAACACCAGGCAGGTGTGTCCAGCTTACACTTTGTCATTAGTTGGTTTATTATTGATTTGGATTTGAAGAGCATCAAGAAGGTTGTTAGGTTTTGGTGATTAATTTGCAATTAATTGCAATTCAGCCTAGATGGCAATAAGTAGTTTATATTTATTTAGTTCTTTATGCCTAGTAAAGCACTTTTATGCGTGGTATTTAAGATCCGTTTTATGGAAGAGGAAGCTGAGGCTCTGAGAAGTTATGTAAATTTCCAAAGTTCACATGTTTACTAAAAAGCTGGAAAGGAAATAGAATTCATAGTTTACGACTAAATCCTGCATTCTTTCGAGGCTACCAAAAACTTCTCTAGTGACCTCAAACTCCAAGGGTCTAAACAGTATCCCTAAAACATAAAATGTTTGAGCTAAAAGGGAATGCAGGGATCATCTAGTCCCAGCTCTTTGTTTTGAGGTCCAGAGAAATTCCATGATTTGATATATTCCAAATTTAGGACATAATGGAGTTAAGATGAGAACTTTTGTCTTTCAATAGGTGATCCAAGATCCTCTTGACCCTAGAACATGTCTACCAATTTTCACTCTACCAATCACCTTCCCTTAAATTATTACCTTTACTTATCTTGTAAAACAAGGCAAATGTCAGCCCATTTTACTGATGAGAAAACAGAGGCTTTGAAAGATTAGGAAACTTGTCTCATATTATCCAGCTGGTAAGAGGCGAACTAGGTATTATGAACCTCCTTTTGAGGATGGGTTTACTAATTTCCGATAAGTTAAGTAATGTGTCCATTAAGTCAGGCATGAAGCCAGACCTTATGATTGCAAATCAAGTGCAATTGCACCCCTTTTGCTCTGTGCCCCTCTTTCTCCCTAAGGCAGGGAGAGGATGTCCCCTCCAGTTTTTACCTGTCATTGTCTGAGTCTGATTGCTTCCCTGGAGTTGTAGTAGCAGCGTGGCTGTGAGCTCACTCTCCTCACCCTCAGATACCTGTTAACACTCTGACCTTCCCCACAGATTTGCTCCATGGATCACTTTCCACCCAGACAGTCCGTTTATAGAAGGAGGACATCTCCTTATTGCCTGCGTCATAAACTGCTGGCTATGTCCCATCCTCTTTCACTCCTCATCTGTCATGTGGGCTTGTGTCAGAAGCAGGGTCAATTAACTTCCTATAGAGAGGTTAACTTGGCAGATACCACTTGATTGATTTGTTGTAATCTGACCAATTTTTGCAGTCAGCATCCCAGGTAGGAGGGGTAGCCAAGCCTGGGAGCTGGGTGAATATCAAGATTGACTGCTCTGTTATTTTAGAAGAAACACAAAGTAAATAGTAGATTGGGGCAGATGGCAGATTTGTCTGATAGATTGGTGTCATCCAAAGCTTGAATGGATTGCTTCCTTTTTACAGTATTCCTGCTTCACATCATCAACTTCCACTTCTCCATGTCATCATCTTTCTCTTTAAGAGCACCTGCTCTTTCTTGGGTACTGTCTTCGCTATTCATCTAATGGCTCAATCTAGAAACGAGTAATCATCCTTACCAACCTCCTTACCCTCCCTCACCTAATCTAGATGGTCCTTATATCCTAACCCACTTAATCTAATTTAGGGTGCCATCTTTTCTCAAGTGATAGTTGCCATCTCCTCCTAACTGTTCCTACAGTCTTAACTTCTCTAATCCATTTTCCAATCTACTCTTGACTGGCGAGCATATTTGATTATATTACTTCCCTGCTTAAAAGCCTCAGTGACTTGCCCTGTTATGAGTGAATTCACAACATTTATGCATTTCATATATAGCTCTCCATTGTATGACCCCTGCACATCCCTTCAGTCTTATGTCCATCCATTTCCATCTTTGAAGCAATGCCAAACTCCTGCATTTCCAGAAATTTGCTATGATGTTTCACATAGTTCTATCTTCGTACATACTCCCTTTGTCTGAAAGAATCTTTCCCTTTTTTTTTTTTACCATTGGACAACTCATTCATCTTTAAGAACAAGTTCATATATCACAGCTTTAGATCAGTCAGTCTTCCTTTATGCTTAGGTTGAATTGAATGGCACCGCTGTACCTTATACTAGACCTCTATTATAGCAAATATCCCACTGACTGACAATTATTTTTTCATATGTTTGTTTCTCCTACTCGTTTTGAGCTCTTCAGGAAGAGGAACCATGTCTTATAGATCATTGTATCCCTATCACTTTGCAAGATGCTGGCATAATAAATTCTCACTAAATGTTTTGGAATTCTATGCAGTGATTGCTCCCAAATCCTACTGCCAGCAAAGACATAATGAGAGCTCTTTAGATGCAGAGCACAGTTACTCCTTCCCACTATGATATTTTATATTTCTGATGTTTTGCATGTGCTTCCTCTGCTTGAAGTGACCTTATCACAGTGTCACCTCAAACACGTTATGTACTCCTTAAATCTCAGCTCTACCCTCAGTCACATCTTCCACACTAGACCTGTACTCTCAATCCGTGGTATACTCCTTGAGACTCTTCATCCGATAACTCTGTGTTGAGTGTCAGATAATGAGTCAAGGCATACCACTCGGTGCTTAGCCACATGTCAAGTCAAACATATGGGATTCTAACTTAAAACCTCGTGTGCAGAGATGTTCTGCAGGCAATAGATTCAAACACAAGATGGAAATTGAAAAATGCCGCATGAGAGGTTAAAATCAAATAGTTGGCATGTAGGTGTATACTTAACTCTCCCCTACCCACAAAGTGTCTGGCAGGCAGTGGGAACTCAGTAATACTGTAGGTAAATCCAATAAGGTTACTTTGGATTTAAAAAGGTAGTTTTGTTCAATAGTCTCATGTGTACTTTGTCCGAGGCAGTGAAGACATAAAATAACCATGAATCTCAAAGGATTGCAAAAGGTCCCAATAACCTAATGTGGAGAGTAGAGCCATTGTCTGAAAGTGGTGAAGAGACTCAGTTGAGATTGAGAATGTGTGTTGTGTCCTTGCATTGTTTGATTCGATCTCTACAGAGTGGATGATATTCCATTTAGTTTATATTTACAGTTTACAGTCACTTTGTGTCCACGGATTCAATCAACTATGGATTGAAAATATTTTTTAAAAAATCTAGAAAATCCCAAAATGCAAAACTTCAATTTCCTGTGCACTGGCAGCTATTCACATACCATTTACATTGTATTTACAGCCATTTAGATATCATTTACATTGTATCAGGTATTATAAGTAATCTAGAGATGATTTAAAGTGTACAGGAGGATGTGCATAGGTTATATGCAAATATTATGCAATTTTTTATAGTGAACTTGAGCATCCATGGATTTTAGTATCTGTGGGGGGTCCTGGAACCAATCCCTCATGGATACCAAGGGACATCTTCAGCCTGCACTGTCCATTAAATTAGCCACTAATGACAGCAGCTAGTGAGAACTTGAAATGTGGCCATTCTGAATTGAGATGTGTTGTTAAGTGTAAAGGATACACTAGATTTCAAAGATTAGCCTGAAAAAGGAAGGCAGAACATCTCGCTAACATTTTTATGTTGATTGCATGTTAAAATGATAATATTGCAGATTCAGTGGGTTAAATAAAGCATTGTTAACACTAATTTCACCTGTTTCTTTTTTTCTTTTAGGTAGCTACTAGAAAGTTTAAAATTGCCCGTGTGGCTCACATTATATTTTTGTTGGACAGTGCTCCCTTAGAGTATGGTTTTCAAAGGCCACACACAGTTATGGAGCACATATAATGTGCTGAGCCTTTGGCAAGTTACCGGGGATTAAAAGATAAATGAGATTAAACTCATGGACTTGAGAGAGAATAAGCACTTACCTGATACAGAGTAATGAGTGTTGGACTTGGGCAGCAATGTTGTGTGGAAAAAAGTTAATAGATTTGAGTCATATTGGGTTGGATTTGAATTATACTTCTTCTATCTGCTGGTTGAATAAGTTCATTTGCACCTCTAATTCTCAGTCTCCTTACCTGTATAATGGTAATCCTTATATTTACCTTATTTTTTTGTGTAGTATATGCATAGCTTGTAGTAGGTGTTTAATAAATGAGAGTTAATATCATTCAATTTTATGATCGAAGTTCTATGATGCTACGGTAGAAAATGAAGTGTCTTTTATGTCTAATGGTGATAAAGTGCAGGAGGTGAGGTTTGTAGAAAAGTGCCCTTTGACAAGAGTCACTAAGATCCCTAAGAGTATGCCAAGTGGACAAGAGATGGCAAGAATCAGTGATAACAGTAAAAGCTAATACTTACATAACTGCTCACTGTGTACTGGGCACTGTTCTAAGCATTGCACCTGTAATAGCTCATTAAGAAATGCTATATGTGGGCAATTTCATTATATTCCCATTTTGCAGATGTGAAGAATGGGCACAGAGAAGTTAAGTAACTTCTCCAAGTTCACACAGCTAAGAAGAGACGTAGATGAGGTTGGACCCAGGTGCTTAGGCTCCAGAATCCATGCTTTTAAGCACTCTGCTGCCCAAACAGAAACTATCAAGAGCAGGGTCATGGGAGGACCTGGCGGACCTTCTACCATGGCTGGAAGGTAGCATATGGGAGGGCAGGGGCTGGAAGTATGAGGGTTGCAACTGCCTAGCGGTGAGGCTGAAGAAGTTAGTGAGGGTTTACTAGTGAGGAACTTTGATTGCCTCACTAAGGAATCTAGATTTAATTCTATAAACAGGGGGAAGCCATGGAGGATTTCTAAGTTGGAAGTGTCATGACCAGAGTTTTAGTTTAGAAAGAGAATTCTAGTGACATGGTAGAGAGTGAGCAGAAGATAGAGGCCAGAAGGAAGGAGACTACTTATGAGGATACAAGAGGACTGCACCAGTCCAAGCAAGGAATGTTGATGGCTTGAGCTAGGGTAGAGGCAGCAGGGTTACACCCAAGAGGTAGAGTTCATGGACTTGCTGGTAGGAATCACACTGTGTAAATCATTATGTCATTTTATTATTTCCCATTTCCCCAGTTGTCCTTGCTTATTTTTACCTGGCATATGCTTCCTAGTTGGTCCAGATAAAGGTTTTTTCTTTTTCTGTTTTTTTTCCTGTCTTTTTTCTTTCTCTCTTTCAAATGACCTTTACACTGTTATTTATATTGTGGAGATTATAGCACATGACAGTTATTATGCTTCAGGTTATAGCTCTATGTAAAATACAGTGTGATTATTGTTCATCTGTATTTTTTCCTTAATGCTTAATGGTATACCAGGCATCAATAATCATCTAATTGCTATGTAGTTATTGAAATCAGATATAATGCTCTGTTAAAGATTACCCTGATTATGAGGCAAATTTATAAGATAGATCCTTTCATTGCCTAGTTTTAGGCCTGCAAAAGGTTGAATAGGGCATTGAAATCTCAATATTCTTCCATTCAGTGCCTATCTCATTTGGCTGTTAGGGCAACCTTTATATACAAACGGGCCAACTCTGGTCGCACTCACTGGCACCATGAGAACCTGTAGTAATGCCCTGAAGCATTCTGTGAAAACCATTGTTGCCTAAAATGAGAGCTGTCTGAGAGGACATAAGACACTTATGCTTTTGTTTCTAGCTAGATTTTCAACCATTATTAAAATATTTTCTCTCCTCTATTCACTATTTGTATGTTCTTGTTCTGATGTACACCCCATGGGTTTCTTTTTTTTTTTTTCATAACTCTACGTAATTAGGTTTTTGCTAATATTTTTAACATGATAACAGCAGTTTAACTTTCCAATTATTAAGCAAAAATTTAAATGTAACTTCATCAGTGGAAAAACTGTGTAAGTGTAAGAAGGAAATGCACCCCAGGTTGAGCCAAGCAAATGCTGCATCCCCACTCACTCCAATTTGCAGCTCAGCACTAGATCTGGGGTGGCCACAACTAGGCAGAAGACTTGGTCATGGGATGCCGAGGTGACCAAGTCCTGGAGCCTGGGTTGGGATGTGGCAGCCTTTGCTGGCACTTAAACAGTGCATCAGAAGCAGCCCAGGTCTCTGACAGTGACTGCTCCACCACAGTTCACACCCTGATATGTGCCAAGAATCCACATGGGCCCATACTGCCCTGCAATGTGACTCCATAATAGGGGAGGGGGCAGAGGTAGCTGGGGGCAGTGATATACTGTGAGGGACAAAGGGGACTTGCACCTGAGGCTGCATCTGAGCAGAGCAAGGAAAACAATTGCAGGTTTCTGCACAGGAAGTACATCAGAGACAGCTCAGACCTCTGTCTGTGGCTGACAGGAGCCAAGAGCCCACCTGTGCCCCCTTTATTTCAGCACTCCCCACCTCTGAGGCAAGGGTCCTGGTGCTGGGAAAGTGGAAAAAACACACTTAAAGGGAACAAAGCCAACTCAGGACTGATCCTCATGGCTTTTGCTCCAGCAGCTTGGGATCAGACCCTACCTCTGATAGGGCAGTGATTGCCACTGAGCAGAGGGGAAGCCCTGTCTCATACCCCATGCCAGCTCTATCCAGTCCATCTTCAGCCCCACTCCATAAGAAGGTGATAGCTGCCAGCATACCCTGAGGAAAGACATGACTTTTGTCCATGTCAAATCCAGCTCTCCCACCAAAGGCACTGGGCACACACAGTCTGTACACGGACACTCCCACATACGAACACCCTTTCAGCACCACAATAGGTAACTGTTTCACCTAAATTTATAGAGTCAGAGGAAGTTAAACAAAATGAAAAGGCAGAGGAACTGCTCTCAGTTTAAAGAGCAAGAGAAAATCCCTGAAAAATTAATATTAAAACATAAATAAACCATCTGTAAAGGTACAGAATTCAAAGCATTGGTAATAAGAATGTTAACTGAATTAGGGTAAATAATAGATGAACACAGTGAAATTTTTAGCAAGGAACTCAAAAATATAAAAAAGGCCCAATCGTAAATGAAGAATTCAGTAACTGAAATAAAAAACAAACTAAAAAGAATGAAGAGCAGACTAAGTGATACAGAAGAATGCATAATGGATCTGGAAGACAGAATAATGTAAATCACTCAATCAGAACAGCAAAAAGAAAAACAAATTAAAAAATGAAAACAGTTTAAGAGATCCCTAGAATAACATTAAGTGTACTAACATTCATATTATAGGGGTCCCAGAAGGAGAAGGGAGAGAGAAGTGGATTGAAAATGTATTTGAAGAAATTATGGCTGAAAAATTCCCAAACCTGAAGAAGGAAACAGATATCCAGATACAGGAAGCACAGAGAGTCCCAAAGAAGATGAACTCAAATAAACCCACACCAAGACATATCATAATTAAAATGGCAAAAATTAAAGAGAGAATCCTAAAGGTGGAAAGAGAAAAATAGACATATACAAGGGAATCCCCATAAGGCTATTAGCTGATTTCTCTGCAGAAACTTTTCAGGTCAGAAGAGAGTGGCATGGTATATTCAAAAAGCTGAAAGGGAAAAACTTACAACCTAAGATACTCTACTCAGCAAGACTATCATTTAGAATAGAAGGAGAAATAAAGGGCTTCTCAGATAAGCAAGTGCTAAAAGAGTTCATCAATATTAAACCTACCCTAAAAGAAATGTTAAAGGCTCTTCTCTAAGTGGAAAAGAAGTAAGAATCTGTAGGAAAGGGAAAATCCCACTAGGAAAGGCAAATATATAGTAAGGAATGAAGATCAACCACTTAAATAAGCCAGTACAAAGATTAAAAGACAAAAAATTGTAAAGGCAACAATAATTACAATAAACAGTTAAGGGGTAAGCATGAAGATTTAAAATGTGACATCAAAACCCCAAGATGGGGCGGGGTGAAGAGGACAAAAATGTAGATCTTTTAGAATATGTTTGAACTTAAATGACTACCAGTTTAAAACAAGTAGTTATAGTTATAGGCCAACATATATGAACCCCATAGTAACCACAAATCAAAAACCTGCAATAGATACACAAAAACTAAAAAGAAAGGAACACAAGCATACTACTAAAGGAAATCATCAAACCATAGGTGAAGAAACAAAAAGAAGAAGTGAACAGAGAAGAACTACAAAAACAACCAGAAAACAAGTAATAAAATGGCAACAAGCACACACCTATCAGTCATTACTTTAAATGTCAACAGATTAAATGCTGATTGGAAAAAAAACCAAGAGCCTTCTATAAGCTGCCTACAAGAGACTCACTTCAGAGCTAAAGACACACACAGACTGAAAGTGAGGTGATAGGAAAAGATATTTGATGTATATGGAAATGACAAGAAAATGGGGGTAGCAGTACTCATATCAGACAAAACAGACTTTAAAAAAAGATGTAACAAAAGACAAAGATGAGCATTATATAGTGATAAAAAGATAAATACAAGAAGTAGATATTACACATTTTTAACATGTATGCACCCAATATAGGAGCACCTAAATATATAAAGCAAATACTAATGGATATAAAGGGAAAAACTGACAATAATACAACAACAGTAGACTGACATCAATGGACAGATAATCCAGACAGAAAATCAACAAAGCAACAGTGGTCTTAAATGACAAAACATACAGTAGGACTTAATAAATATCTACAGGACATTACATCCAAAAACAGCAGAATACACATTCTTTTCAAGTGCACATGGAACGTTCCCCAGGATAGATCACATGCTTGGTCACAAAATAAGCCTCAACAAATTTAAGAAGATAGAAATATCAAGGTTTTTTTCTGACCACAATTGTATGAAACTAGAAATCGATTACAGAGAAGAAATGGGAGAAGAACCAACACGTGGAGACTAAACAACATGCTACTAAAAAAACCAATGGGTCAATGAGGAAATTAAAGGGGAAATCATAAAATACATTGAGACAAATGAAAATGGAAACACAACTTTCCAGAATCTATGGGATGCAGCAAAAGCAGTTCTAAGAGAGAAGTTCATAGTGATACAAGCCTTCCTCCGGAAATAAGAGAAATCTCAAATAAACAACCTAACTGACCACCTAAAAGAATTGGAAATAGAAGAACAAATAAAGCTCAAGTCAGCAGAAATAAGAAAATAAAGATAAGAAATAAATAAAATAGAGATAAAAAGTAGAAAAGATCAATGAAACCAAGAGCTGGTTTTCTAATAAGATAAATAAAATTGATAAACCTTTAACCAGCCTCGCCAAGAACAAAAGAGAGTGGATCCAAATAAAGAAAATGAGAAATGAAGGAGGAGAAGTAACAACCAATATCGTGGACATACAAAAAAAATCATAAGAAAATACTACAAACAGCTATAAGCCAAAAAATTGGACATCCTAGAAGAAACAGATAAGTTTCTAGAAACATACAACCTGTCAAGACTGAATCAAGAAGAAACAGAAAATTTTAAAAGACTGAACACTACTAGTGAAATTGAATTTGTAATTTAAAAACTCCCAGCAAGCAAAAGCCCAGGGCTGGATGGCTTCACAGGGGAATTCTACCAAGCATATAAAGAAAAGCTACTACCTATTCTTCTCAAACTATTCCAAAATAATGAAGAGGATAGAACACTCCCAAATTCATTCAAACCCAAACAAAGACACTAAAAAAGAGAAAATCATTGGCCAGTATCTTTGATGAGTATAGATGTAAAAACCCTCAACAAAATGTTAGCAAACCATACCCAACAATATATAAAAAAGATCATACAGGGCTTCCCTGGTGGCGCAGTGGTTGAGAGTCCGCCTGCTGATGCAGGGGACACGGGTTCGTGCCCTGGTCCGGGAGGATCCCACATGCCACGGAGCAGCTGGGCCCGTGAGCCATGGCCGCTAAGCCTGCGCATCCGGAGCCTGGGATGCAAGGATGGCTCAATATTCACTAATGAATCAATGTGCTATACCAGATTAACAAAAAGAAGGATAAAAACCACATGATCATCTCAATAGACTCAGAAAAAGCATTTAACAAAATTCAGCATCCATTTATGATGAAAACTATCATCAAAGTGGGCATAGAGGTAACATAACTCAATGTGATAAAGGCTGTTTATGACAAACCAACAACTATCATCACATTCAACAGTGAAAAGCTGAAAGTCTTTCCTCTAAATTCAGGAGAAAGACAAGGATGCCCACTCTCACCACCTCTATTTAATACAGTGTTGGAAGTCCTAGCCACAGCAATCAAAGAAGACAAAGAAATAAAAGGCATCCAAACTGGAAGCAAAGACGGAAAACTGTCACTACTTGCAAATGACATGATACTTTATACAGAAAACCATAAACTCTCCACCCCAAAACTATTAGAACTAATAAACGAATTCAGCAAAGCTGCAGGTTACAAGATTAATATACAGGTCGAGTAAGGGAAGATGGCGGAAGAGTAAGACGCGGAGATCACCTTCCTCTCCACAGATACACCAGAAATACATCTACACGTGGAACAACTCCTGCAGAACACCTACTGAAGGCTGGCAGAAGACCTCAGACCTCCCAAAAGGCAAGAAACTCCCCACGTACCTGGGTAGGGCAAAAGGAAAAAAGAATAAACAGAGACAAAAGAATAGGGACGGCACCTGCACCAGTGGGAGGGAGCTGTGAAGGAGGAAAAGTTTCCACACACTAGGAAGCCCCTTCGCGGGCGGAGACTGCGGGAGGCGGAGGGGGGAGCTTCGAAGCCGCGGAGGAGTGCACAGCAACGGGTGCGGAGGGCAAAGCGGGGAGATTCCCGCACAGAGGATCGGTGCCGACTGGCACTCACCAGCCCGAGAGGCTTGTCTGCTCACCCGCCGGGACGGGCGGGGCTGCGAGCTGAGGCTCTGAGGCTAGGGTTTCGGTTTCGGACGGAGCGCAGGGAGAGGACTGGGGTTGGCGGCTTGAACATAGCCTGAAGGGGTTAGTGCACCACAGCTAGCCGGGAGGGAGTCCGGGGAAAAGCCTGCACCTGCCGAAGAGGCAAGAGACTTTTTCTTCCCTCTTTGTTTCCTGGTGCGTGAGGAGAGGGGTTTAAGAACGCTGCTTAAAGGAACTCCAGAGACGGGCGCGAGCCGCGGCTAAAAGCGCGAACCCCAGTGACGGGCGCGAGCCGCGGCTGAAAGCGCGGACCCCAGAGACGGGCGCGAGCCGCGGCTGAAAGCGCGGACCCCAGAGACGGGCGCGAGCCGCGGCTGAAAGCGCGGACCCCAGAGACGGGCGCGAGCCGCGGCTGAGGGCGCGGACCCCAGAGACGGGCGCGAGCCGCGGCTGAGGGCGCGGACCCCAGAGACGGGCGCGAGCCGCGGCTGAGGGCGCTGACTCCAGAGACGGGCGCAAGCCGCGGCTGGAGGCGCGGACCCCAAGGCGGGCGGGAGACGTTGGGGCTGCTGCTGCCGCCACCAAGGGGCCTGTGTGCGAGCGCAGGTCGCTCTCCACTCCCCTCTTCCGCGGAGCCTGTGCAGCCCGCCACTGCCGGGTTCCCGGGATCCGGAGACGACTTCCCCGGGAGAGCGCACGGCGGGCCTCGGGCTGGTGCAGAGTCACGCCGGACTTTGCCGCCGCAGGCCCGCCCCGCATTCCGTGCCCCTCCCTCCCCGCCGCCGGCCTCCGTACGCCAGAACCCCCGAATCAGCGGCTCCTTTAACCCCGTCCTGTCTGAGCAAAAAACAGACGCCCTCCAGCGACCTACACGCAGAGGCAGGGCCAAATCCAAAGCTGAGCCCCTGGGAGCTGTGAGAACAAAGAAGAGAAAGGGAAATCTCTCCCAGCAGCCTCAGAAGCAGCGGATTAAAGCTCCACAATCAACTTGATGTACCCTGCATCTGTGGAATACATGAATAGACAGCCAACCATCCCAAATTAAGGAGGTGGACTTTGGGAGCAAGATCTATGATTTTTCTCCCTATTCCTCTTTTTGTGAATGTGTATGTGTATGCTTCTGTGTGAGATCTTGTCTGTATAGTCTTGCTTCCACCATTTGTCCTAGGTTCTATCCGTCCATGGTTTTTTCTTAAAATTTTTTTTCTTAATAATCAATTTTAATTTTAAGAACGTTATTATACTTTACCTTCGTCCTTTCTTTCTTTCTTTCTTTCTTTCCTTCCTTCCTTCCCTCCTTTAGACAACGAATCATCCCAAATTGAGGAGGTGGTCTCTGACAGCAAGATTTATGATTTTTCCCCCTTTACCTCTTTTTGTGAGGGTGTATGTGTACGCTTCTGTGTAAGACTTTGTCTGTATAGCTTTGCTTCCAACATTTGTCCTAAGGTTCTATCCGTCCCTTTTTTTTTTCTAATTAAGAATTTTTTAATTCAATAACTTTATTATACTCTATTTTATTTTTACTGTATCTTCCTTCTGTTTTCCCTTCTTTCCCTCCTTCCTTCCTTCCTCCCTCCCTCCTTTCGTTCCTTCTTGCCTTCTTTCCTTCCTTGCTTCTTTCTTTCTTCCTTCCTTCCTTCCTTCCTTCCCTCCTTCCTTCCCTCCTTTAGACAACGAATCATCCCAAATTGAGGAGGTGGTCTCTGACAGCAAGATTTATGATTTTTCCCCCTTTACCTCTTTTTGTGAGGGTGTATGTGTACGCTTCTGTGTAAGACTTTGTCTGTACAGCTTTGCTTCCAACATTTGTCCTAAGGTTCTATCCGTCCTTTTTTTTTTTTTTTCTAATTAAGAATTTTTTAATTCAATAACTTTATTATACTTTATTTTATTTTTACTGTATCTTCTTTCTTTTTGTTTTTCCTTCTTTCCCTCCTTCCTTCCTCCCTCCCTCCCTCCCTCCTTTCGTTCCTTCTTGCCTTCTTTCCTTCTTTGCTTCTTTCTTTCTTTCTTCCTTCCTTCCTTCCTTCCTTCCCTCCTTCCTTCCCTCCTTTCCTTCTTTCTTTCCTCATACGTCTACTAATTCCCTCTACTTTTTCTCCCTTTTATTCTGAGCCGTGTGGATGAAAGGCTCTTGGTGCTCCAGCCAGGAGGCAGGGCTCTGCCTCTGAGGTAGGAGAGCCAACTTCAAGACACTGGTTCACAAGAGACCTCCCAGCTCCAGATAATATCAAACGGCGAAAATCTCCCAGAGACCTCCATCTTAACACCAGCACCCAGCTTCACTCAACGACCAGCAAGCCACAGTGCTGGACAACCTGTGCCAAACAACTAGCAAAACAGGAACACAACCCCACCCATTAGCAGAGAGGCTGCCTAAAATCATAATAAGGCCACAGACACCCCAAAACACACCACCAGACGTGAACCTGCCCACTAGAGAGACAAGATCCAGCCTCTTCCACCACAACACAGGCACTAGTCCCCTCCACCAGGAAGCCTACACAACCCACTGAACCAACCTTAGCCACTGGAGACAGACATCAAAAACAGGAGGAACTACGAACCTGCAGCCTGCAAAAAGGAGACCCCAAACACAGTAAGATAAGCAAAATGAGAAAACAGAAAAACACACAGCAGATAAAGGAGCAAGATAAAAATGCACCAGACCTAACAAATGAAGAGGAAATAGGCAGTCTACCTGAAAAAGAATTCAGAATAATGATAGTAAGGTTGATCCGAAATCTTGGAGATAGAATGGACAATAGAATGGACAAAATGCAAGAATCAGTTAACAAGGACCTAGAAGAACTAAAGATGAAACAAGCAACGATGAACAACACAATAAATGAAATTAAAAATACTCTAGATGGGATCAATAGCAGAATAACTGAGGCAGAAGAACGGATAAGTGACCTGGAAGATAAAATAGTGGAAATAACTACTGCAGAGCAGAATAAAGAAAAAAGAATGAAAAGAACTGAGGACAGTCTCAGAGACCTCTGGGACAACATTAAATGCACCAACATTCGAATTATAGGGGTTCCAGAAGAAGAAGAGAAAAAGAAAGGGACTGAGAAAATATTTGAAGAGATTATAGTTGAAAACTTCCCTAATATGGGAAAGGAAATAGTTAATCAAGTCCAGGAAGCACAGAGAGTCCCATACAGGATAAATACAAGGAGAAATACGCCAAGACACATATTAATCAAACTGTCAAAAATTAAATACAAAGAAAGCATATTAAAAGCAGCAAGGGAAAAACAACAAATAACACATAAGGGAATCCCCATAAGGTTAACAGCTGATCTTTCAGCAGAAACCCTACAAGCCAGAAGGGAGTGGCAGGACATACTGAAAGTGATGAAGGAGAAAAACCTGCAACCAAGACTACTCTACCCAGCAAGGATCTCATTCAGATTTGATGGAGAAATTAAAACCTTTACAGACAAGCAAAAGCTGAGAGAGTTCAGCACCACCAAACCAGCTTTACAACAAATGCTAAAGGATCTTCTCTAGGCAAGAAACACAAGAGAAGGAAAAGACCTATAATAACGAACCCAAAACAATATAGAAAATGGGAATAGGAACATACATATCGATAATTACCTTAAATGTAAATGGACTAAATGCTCCCACCAAAAGACACAGATTAGCTGAATGGATACAAAAACAAGACCCTTACATATGCTGTCTACAAGAGACCCACTTCAGACCTAGAGACACAAACAGACTAAAAGTAAGGGGATGGAAAAAGATATTCCATGCAAATGGAAATCAAAAGAAAGCTGGAGTAGCAATTCTCATATCAGACAAAATAGACTTTAAAATAAGGACTATTAAAAGAGACAAAGAAGGACACTACATAATGATCAAGGGATCGATCCAAGAAGAAGATATAACAATTGTAAATATTTATGCACCCAACATAGGAGCACCTCAATACATAAGGCAAATACTAACAGCCATAAAAGGGGAAATTGACAGTAACACATTCATAGTAGGGGACTTAAACACCCCACTTTCACCCATGGACAGATCATCCAAAATGAAAATAAATAAGGAAACACAAGCTTTAAATGATACATTAAACAAGATGGACTTAATTGATATTTATAGGACACTCCATCCAAAAACAACAGAATACACATTTTTCTCAAGTGCTCACGGAACATTCTCCAGGATAGATCATATCTTGGGTCACAAATCAAGCCTTGGCAAATTTAAGAAAATTGAAATTGTATCAAGTATCTTTTCTGACCACAACGCCATGAGACTAGATATCAATTACAGGAAAAGATCTGTAAAAAATACAAACACATGGAGGCTAAACAATACACTACTTAATAATGAAGTGATCACTGAAGAAATCAAAGAGGAAATCAAAAAATACCTAGAAACAAATGACAATGGAGACACAACGACCCAAAACCTGTGGGATGCAGCAAAAGCAGTTCTAAGGGGGAAGTTTATAGCAATACAAGCCCACCTTAAGAAGCAGGAAACATCTAGAATAAACAACCTAACCTTGCACCTCAAGCAATTAGAGAAAGAAGAACAAAAAAACCCCAAAGCTAGCAGAAGGAAAGAAATCATAAAAATCAGATCAGAAATAAATGAAAAAGAAATGAAGGAAACAATAGCAAAGATCAATGAAACTAAAAGCTGGTTCTTTGAGAAGATAAACAAAATAGATAAACCACTAGCCAGACTTATCAAGAAAAAAAGGGAGAAGACTCAAATCAATAGAATTAGAAATGAAAAAGGAGAGGTAACAACTGACACTGCAGAAATAAAAGAGATCATGAGAGATTACTACAAGCAACTCTATGCCAATAAAATGGACAATCTGGAAGAAATGGACAAATTCTTAGAAATGCACAACCTGCCAAGACTGAATCAGGAAGAAATAGAAAATATGAACAGACCAATCACAAGCACTGAAATTGAAACTGTGATTAAAAATCTTCCAACAAAGAAAAGCCCAGGACCAGATGGCTTCACAGGCGAATTCTATCAAACATTAAGAGAAGAGCTAACACCTATCCTTCTCAAACTCTTCCAAAATATAGCAGAGGGAGGAACACTCCCAAACTCATTCTACGAGGCCACCATCACCTTGATACCAAAACCAGGCAAGGATGTCACAAAGAAAGAAAACTACAGACCAATATCACTGATGAACATAGATGCAAAAATCCTCAACAAAATACTAGCAAACAGAATCCAACAGCACATTAAAAGGATCATACACCATGATCAGGTGGGGTTTGTTCCAGGAATGCAAGGATTCTTCAATATACGCAAATCTATCAATGTGATAAACCATATTAACAAACTGAAGGAGAAAAACCATATGATCATCTCAATAGATGCAGAGAAAGCTTTTGACAAAATTCAACACCCATTTATGATAAAAACCCTGCAGAAAGTAGGCATAGAGGGAACTTTCCTCAACATAATAAAGGCCATATACGACAAGCCCACAGCAAACATCATCCTCAATGGTGAAAAACTGAAAGCATTTCCACTAAGATCAGGAACAAGACAAGGGTGCCCACTCTCACCACTCTTATTCAACATAGTTTTGGAAGTTTTAGCCACAGCAATCAGAGAAGAGAAGGAAATAAAAGGAATCCAAATCGGAAAAGAAGAAGTAAAGCTGTCACTGTTTGCAGATGACATGATCCTATACATAGAGAATCCTAAAGATGCTACCAGAAAACTACTAGAGCTAATCAATGAATTTGGTAAAGTAGCAGGATACAAAATTAATGCACAGAAATCTCTGGCATTCCTATATACTAATGATGAAAAATCTGAAAGTGAAATCAAGAAAACACTCCCATTTACCATTGCAACAAAAAGAATAAAATATCTAGGAATAAACCTACCTAAGGAGACAAAAGACCTGTATGCAGAAAACTATAAGACACTGATGAAAGAAATTAAAGATGATACAAATAGATGGAGACATATACCATGTTCTTGGATTGGAAGAATCAACATTGTGAAAATGACTCTACTACCCAAAGCAATCTATAGATTCAATGCCATCCCTATCAAACTACCACTGGCATTTTTCACAGAACTAGAACAAAAAATTTCGCAATTTGTATGGAAACACAAAAGACCCCGAATAGCCAAAGCAATCTTGAGAACAAAAAAAGGAACTGGAGGAATCAGGCTCCCTGACTTCAGACTATACTACAAAGCTACAGTTATCAAGACAGTATGGTACTGGCACAAAAACAGAAAGATAGATCAATGGAACAGGATAGAAAGCCCAGAGATAAACCCATGCACATATGGACACCTTATCTTTGATAAAGGTGGCAGGAATGTACAGTGGAAAAAGGACAGCCTCTTCAATAAATGGTGCTGGGAAAACTGGACAGGTACATGTAAAAGAATGAAATTAGAACACTCCCTAACACCATACACAAAAATAAGCTCAAAATGGATTAAGGACCTAAATATAAGGCCAGAAACTATCAAACTATTAGAGGAAAACATAGGCAGAACACTCTATGACATAAATCACAGCAAGATTCTTTCTGACCCACCCCCTAGAGTAATGGAAATAAAAACAAAAATAAACAAATGGGACCTAATGAAACTTCAAAGCTTTTGCACAGCAAAGGAAACCATAAACAAGACCAAAAGACAACCCTCAGAATGGGAGAAAATATTTGCAAATGAAGCAACTGACAAAGGATTAATCTCCAAAATTTACAAGCAGCTCATGCAGCTCAACAACAAAAAAACAAACAACCCAATCCAAAAATGGGCAGAAGACCTAAATAGACATTTCTCCAAAGAAGATATACAGACTGCCAACAAACACATGAAAGAATGCTCAACATCATTAATCATTAGAGAAATGCAAATCAAAACTACAATGAGATATCATCTCACACCAGTCAGAATGGCCATCATCAATAAATCTAGAAACAATAAATGCTGGAGAGGGTGTGGAGAAAAGGGAACCCTCTTGCACTGCTGGTGGGAATGTGAATTGGTTCAGCCACTATGGAGAACAGTATGGAGGTTCCTTAAAAAACTACAAATAGAACTACCATATGACCCAGCAATCCCACTACTGGGCATATACCCTGAGAAAACCGAAATTCAAAAAGAGTCATGTACCAAAATGTTCATCGCAGCTCTATTTACAATAGCCCGGAGATGGAAACAACCTAAGTGCCCATCATCGGATGAATGGATAAAGAAGATGTGGCACATATATACAATGGAATATTACTCAGCCATAAAAAGAAACGAAATTGAGCTATTTGTAATGAGGTGGATAGACCTAGAGTCTGTCATACACAGTGAAGTAAGTCAGAAAGAAAAAGACAAATACAGTATGCTAACACATATATATGGAATTTAAGAAAAAAAAATGTCATGAATAACCTAGGGGTAAGGCAGGAATAAAGACGCAGACCTCCTAGAGAACGGACTTGAGGTTATGGGGAGGGGGAAGGGTGAGCTGTGACGGGGCGAGAGAGAGTCATGGACATATACACACTAACAAACGTAGTAAGGTAGATAGCTAGTGGGAAGCAGCCGCATGGCACAGGGATATTGGCTCGGTGCTTTGTGACAGCCTGGAGGGGTGGGATAGGGAGGGTGGGAGGGAGGGAGACGCAAGAGGGAAGAGATATGGGAACATATGTATATGTATAACTGATTCACTTTGTTATAAAGCAGAAACTAACACACCATTGTAAAGTAATTATACCCCAATAAAGATGTTAAAAAATAAATAAATAAATAAATAAATAAAAAAAAAAAAAAAAAAGATTAATATACAGAAATCTATTGCTTTTGTATATACTAATAATGAACTATCAGAAAGAGAAAGTAAAAAAAAATCCCTTTTAAAATCACATCAAAAAGAATAAAATACTTAGGAATAAACCAAGGAGGTGAAAGATGTATCCTTTGAAAACTATAAAACATTGATGAAGGACATTGAAGATGATACAAAGAAATAGAAAGAAATGCCATGCTCTTGGATTGGAAGAATTCATAGTGTTGAAATTGCCATATTACCCAAAGCAATCTACAGATTTAATGCAATCCCTATCAAAATATCCATGACTTTCTTCAGAGAACTAGAAATAATTCTAAAATTCATATGGAACCAAAAAAGACCCTGAACTACCAAAGCAATCTTGAGAAAAAAGGACGAGTCTGGAGGTATCATCCTCCCAGACTTCAGACTGTATTACAAAGTTACAGTAACAAAAACAGCATGATACTGGCACAGAAAAAGACACACAGATCAATGGAACAGAATAGATAGCCCAGAAATAAACCCACACACTTATGGTCAATTAATCTATGACAAAGGAGGCAAGAATATACAGTGGAGAAAAGACAGCCTCTTCAATAAGTGGTGCTGTGAAAACTGGACAGCTATATGTAAAAGAATAAAATTAGAACATTCTCTAACACAATATACAAAAATAAACTCAAAAAGGATTAAAAGTCTAAATGTAAGTCCTGAAACCAGAAGACTCTTAGAGGAAAACATAGGCAGAACACTCTTTAACATAAATCAGAGCAATATTGTTCTGTATCTGTCTCCTAAAGCAAATGAAATAAAAGCCTGAGTGAACAAATAGGACTTAATTAGACTTAATAGACTTTGCACAGCAAACGAAACCATTGACAAAATGAAAAGACAGCATATGAATGGGAGAAAATATTTGCAAATGATATGACTGAAAATGGGTTAATATAAAAATATAAACAGCTCATATAACTCGCTATCAAAAACAACCCAGTCAAAAAATGTGCAAAAGACCTGAATAGACATTTTTCCAAAGACATACAGATGGCTAACAGGCACATGAAAATGTGCTCAACATCACTAATTATTAGAGAAATGCAAATTAAACCTCGTACCTGTCATAATGGCTATAATCAAAATGTCTACAAACAAAATATGTTGCTGAGGGTGTGGAGAAAAGGGAACCTCTGTGCACTGTTGGTGGGAATGGACATTGGTGCAACCACTGAGGAAAACATATGGAAGTTCCTCACAAAACTAAAAATAGAACTGCCATATGACCCAGTAAATCCACTCCTGGTAATATAACTGGAAAAAAAAGAAAACAACTGATTTGGAGACATACATGCACCCCAATGTTCATAGCAGCACTATGTACAATAACCAATATATGGAAACAACTTAACAGTTCATGAGCGGATGAGTAGATAAAGATGTAGTATACATACACAATGGGATATTACTCAGTAATAAGAAAATTAAAATCTGCTATTTGCAGCATCATGTATGGACCTAGAAAATATTATGATTAGTGAAATAAGTAAGACAGAGAAAGACAAATACTGTATGATTCACTTATATGTGGAATCTTAAAAATAAAACAAATGAAACTATATAGCAAAACAGAAACAGACTCACAGATATAGAAAACCAACTAGCGGTTGCCAGTTGGGAGAGGGAAGTGGGGAGGAGCAAGTTAGGAGTATGGGATTAAGAGATACAAGCTACTATGTATAAAATAGATAAGCAACAAGGATACAGCACAGGGAATTATAAACATTATCTTGTAATAACTTTTAATAGAGTATAATCTGTAAAGATACTGAATTACTATGCAGTATACCTGAAACTACTATAATATTGTAAATCAACTATACTTCAATTAAAAAAAAAGACTATAGTTGGAAAGGTTAGCCTGTGAAGAGATGAAGGATACATCTTCTTCTGGGACAGGAGGGGAGGAGGTAAGCATGAGTAAACCCGAAACCATCTTAAAGTTACGAGGATCATGTGGTGATAAGGGCAGAGGCGATGAAGATATATTGAAGTGGGGAAGCTTCAGCTTTCTTAGAAATAGTAGATGAAGTCATCTGCTAAATGTAAAAAGGTGCCATTTGGAGCTGGAGAATTGTGAAAAAAGAAACTGCAGATCTGGTAAATGTCAATGCATGATGAGGAGTAACTTGAAGTGTAAAGATGTGAGGTCTTGGTGTGACCTTGTTAAGTAAAAATTGGATCCTGTCACTCTCTTGATTTAAATGCTACAGTGAGCTCCCATTGCTCTTTGGGATGAAGATCAAAATTCTTAACATGATGCACAGTCCCTTCATGATCTTGCCTGCTTTCCTCAGTAGCCTCACCTGTTCCTGACTCCACTGTGCTAAATGCCCTATGTTTAGTCCCACTAACCCACCATGTGCTTCATGCTTCAAGGCTCTGCCTGGAATGTGCTTCTCCCAGCTCTTGGACTCCTTAGTATCCACTCATCCTTCAGAACCCAGAAGAAATCTGACCGTCTTAAGAAGGCTTCCCTAACTCCTCAGACTACACATTCCCATAGCACTCTTTCTTTATAATATTTCCCTCCAAATATAATTAAATAACTCATTGCACAAATCAGTCAAGAGAAGGTTGCTTTGAAATTAGAATGAGTTTATGTGAGCTCAGCACTGGCAGTATAATTTGTGGGGTGCAGTGCAAAATGAAAATGCAAGCACCTTGTTCAAAAATTATTAAGAATTTCAAGACAGTGACAGCAGAGCATTAAACCAAGCAGGGAGCCCTTCTGAATATGGTGCCTGGTGCAACTGTATAAGTCATCCACTCATGAAGCTGCCCTGTGAGAGGTTCTCCTGCAGGAAAAAGGGTCTATGAACTCTGGATTTATTATTCCAATGGAAGTTTGAGGGGTGACACTCTACAGTGCTAGTGAGGGTAGTGCTGAAATGATGAACCACTGTGTTTAGAACAGAATGGGCTACAAAATGAAGTCCGAATGAGGCTGATGGGCTGGTTGAGTAGGGAGGAGCAGAATGTCATTGCAGTGAAATTTGGTGGTGACAGATGATATAATTGAATGTTCATGCATTATTTATTAATGCATCAAGTCAACATTTAATATTTTAGCTCTTATTTTATGTTGATGGAAGGAGTGATTGAATTTTTCAGTCTTCCCAGGAAGAAGACCTTGAGAAATTTTAGAGGGGGAAGGTATGGAGTCTGAGTGATTTAAAGAACAGGTTCTAGAGCCAGAGAGCCTGTGTTTCAAGCTCAGGTTTACCAGTTATAAGCTCTGTGACCTTGACAGTTACAAACTTCTCTGTGCTTTAGTTTTGGGAGGGAGGATATAAACTGGAATAATGTTAATATCTCCTGTGAGTGTTTAAGGAAAAAATGAGTGAATTAATAGTGCCGGGTTCATAGTAAGTTCTTATAATTTTGCACTAGTGAACTCTTAATTTCCTCTTCAATGCTATTTTCTCTCAGTGAGGTAGTTGAACTCAGTCACAGTACTGCCATGTAATATAAACAGCTCAACTTCATTAATGGACTTAGGTGAATGCAAAGAATTTATTAGCATGCTTTGTGAAACTTGTAATGGGATCCGTTTAAGCAAAAGGAACATAAAATACAAGATAATTCATCTTCATTATAGTGCAGTATGTGCCAAACACATATCTAGAACGCATTAACATACTAATGCATAATATATTTCAACGAACTCCAGCATTTTATATTTGTATCTTTAAAGTCAGAGAGCCTTCTTTTGGGGACCTTAAGATGATGACCAACTGTTAGAAATTGTGGACAACAAACTGGATTTAATGTCTTCTGTTTTGGTAATTCCTTTGAAATTGTCAGTATCTAGTATTATTGAGCAGATAGTATAATATTTTTTTTTTAGTTGTTAGGATGTCATTTTATTTTAGGTTGCTCTGCTCTGGAGAATGTTCTGATCAATTCCTGCATCGTTATCCCAGGTATTTTCATTGTATGTAGGGCCATCAACAAGGTCATCTGTGGGAGAACCTATAACTGCCAATGGCTTCCTGATCTACATCTCCAGCCTACCTCTCTCTTGTGAGCTCCAGGTATGAATCTACAATTATACACTGAACATTTTCACCTGGATATCCCCCAACACCTCTAACTTTATTTTCGCCAAGCCAAATTTACCATCTTTTTTGAAAACCCAACTTCTTTACTTAACTGATTTGTAGAATCCAGCTTCTATATAATTCCTGAATTCATGCTCATCTTTTTATTCCTTTTGCCATTGGCCTAGTTCAAATCCTCATCATGTTTGTCTTTGGCCACTGTAGTAGCCTGTTAACCACCTCTTACTTTCAGTCTTCCTTTCCTTGAATCTACTCTACTCGCAGATTAATCAGGACAATTTTTCTAAACTACATTTTTCTGATCATGCTTTCAGTTATTTCCCTGTTGTTCACTAGGTAAATTCCAAACGTTTTAGTATGAAATATAGAGACTTGCACAATCTATACCTAACACTTCTTTCTGCCCACATCTTCTGCCACTTCACTGATCTTAGACAGATACAACAGGTATCACCAGAGCACATCAAAATACACCTTACACCAGTGGAGAGTCTCCTTAGAGGACATGACATCTGTGTTGACTTAGCCAGGTAAACATGAGAGAATCCCTGTAATGAGATATATACCACAAATTATAATTACTTATTTACATGGGCAAATACTATCCATGCTAGGAAGCCTCAATTTTTTCCACCTTTGTTGAGGTGTAATTGGTATACAAAAAACTGCATGTAATTAATGAATACAATTTGGTGAGTTGGAACATAAGTATACACTTGTGTTACCATCCTCATAATCAAAGTAATAATCACATCCATTACCTCTAGAAGTTTGCTTGTGTCCATTTTTTCTTTTTGTGGTAAGAACACTTAACATGAAATCTACCCTCTTAACAGATTTTGAAGTGCACAATTATACACCTTATTGTTAACTATAGGCAGACACAATGTTAAACAGCAGATCTCTGAAATTTATTTATCTTGTATAACTGTAACTTTATGCCCACTGACAACAACTCTTCATATCCTGCTCTCCCATCCCCTGGTAACTACCTTTCTGTTGTCTACTTGTATATGTTTGACTATTTTAGATATTCATATACGAGGAATCATGTAGTATTTGTCCTTCTGTGACTGACTTGTGGAGAAATTGGAACTCTCATACACTGTTGGTAGGAATGTAAAATGGTGCAGCCATTATGGAAAATGTATGGGGGGGGGGTCCTCAGAAAATTAAAAGTAAAACTACCATGTAATCTAGCAATCCTGTTACTGAGTATATATATCCAAAAAATTGAAATCAGGATCTTGAAGAGATACCTGCGCTCTCATGTTCATTGCAGCATTATTCACAATAGTCAATTTATGGAAACAACCCAAATATCCATTGACAGATGAGTGGATAAAGAAAATATGGCATATACATATAAAAAGAAAGAAAGCCTACAATTTGTGATAACATGGATGGACCTGGAAGAAAGCTTTACTTTTCTGATATTTCCTAAGTTTCATAAATATTCATTTTAGTTGCATTTTCTCTCTGGCTGTCAGACTGTCCCAATTTTATCTGCCTTGGAGATTCTCTCTAGTCTAGTGGGACTCTCTTTGTGGGACATAGGTCTTTAGTCTTAGAACCCAAGTTGTGTTATCTATTAATTCAACACATAATTGCTGTGTACTTAAAAGTTCCATGCACTGTATTAGTTGCTAAGGATATAATGGAAAATAAAACTGTCATCGTCCCTGCCTTAATGGAACTTATATTTTATGTGGAGAGGATCTTAGGAGCCCAAGATAAAGAATGCTAGGTGATAACAAATTTTACCTAATGTAGTGGACACAAGAGGCTTCTCTGAAGAGGTGATGTTGAACCTGAGATCTGAAGAATGAGAATGGTGTGTGGAGAGAAACATTCCAACTGGAGGGATTAACATATATTAAGGTTTAGGGGAGGAGAATATGGTGTGTTTGTTGAGGGATGGAAGCCAGTATGACTGAAGTGTAGTGAGTAGGGGAGTGAAATAGAGGCAGAAAATAAGGTTTTGGAAAAAAATCCATGTCTGTGGTCTTTGTTCTCAGAGGATTGGAAAGCCAGCAAGAGGTTTTAAGCAATCATGATGGGGAGAGAGAGATGCAGTGGGGAAGTGTTGGTGGCATGATCTTCACTTGTAGAAGCTCTTTCTGGCTACTGCATTCAGAATAGAGAAATGGAAGACAAGCGTGGTAACAGGAAGGTTGTTGTAATTGTCTAGGTTAGAGTTGATAGTGGACTAGCTAATTCGGTCTTTAATGAAACACTTAACATCTACTTTGTCCCAGGCCTTTTGCTAGGGGTTGACATAGGACAAGATACCATCACTACACATAAAGAACAAATCCTTTAGTAGAGGAGAAAGATTCAAAAACATTTCTTATAGGATTCACACATGCTGTATTAGTGGTATGAAAAATGAGCTGAGGCAACTAAGAGAAGGGAATAATCATCCCTGCTGTAGCTACAATCAGTAGGCTTCACAGAGGAGACAGCAGTAGCTGGGTCATGGTCACCAAGGTTGATACAAGTTTGCAGGTGGCAAGGAGGTATGAAGAACATTCCCTGCTGTTGTGCTCTGTGGTAGGTGATGGGAATTGAGGGCAAGTTCTTAGATCTTGGTTCTGAAGAACTGGAAGCAGGGAGCAAAAGTATGCAAAATACAGCCAGGTGTATGTCTTTCACAGCCTAATTCTTATCAGCTTCAAGAGTAACAATTTTTGCCTGCCTTCTGATCTTTTCCAGTTTCCTTGCTTGACATAGTCATTGGTGAAGAGACTACTGCTAATGAAGTGGAGCTGACATCATAACCCCTGATGATTCAGGTGCGCTATTTTATGGCTGAAGTTTTCACTTTGATTGGATGAGACCCAGAACAAAGAGTTGACTACTTCTGGTGATTAAAAGCTCCCTTGACAATTTTTTAAAGGGATTGTTCAAAGCTTTTTGTGCCCCTGAGTAGGGAATTACACTTTGCTTCCCTAAAACTCCTCCAGAAATTGCACATGGACGTGGCAGACTTTCTTTCCCGCTGTCCAACACTGCAGAGAATTTCCTTTTAAGAGTAGTGGCCTTTTAGTAGGAGGTTAAGTGATCCCTGTATATATAATTTATAAGGCACTCTGAGCTTTTTGTATGAAAGCACATTGGAAATGTAAAATTATTATTACTTATATTGTTATTAGCTTATTTTCTCCTGTCCTCATATGAGACATTTGTTTCTGAGCTAAGGATTCAGAGCAGAACTGTTGATCATAAAGGTAAGAAGGAATAGATTGGACAACCATGAAAATTAGGGATGAGCAGCCAAAACAGATAAAGATGAGTAGTGTATAACATTTGTTTTTCCTTGAATGATACTTTTTGATAAGTGTTGTGTAAACATTTTTTCTCAGGGTTTTTTTTTAACATCTTTATTGGAGTATAATTGCTTTACAGTGGTGTGTTGGTTTCTGCTTTATAACATAGTGAATCAGCTATACATATACATATATCCCCATATCCCCTCCCTCTTGCATCTCCCTCCCACCCTCCCTATCCCACTCCTCTAGGTGGTCACAAAGCACAGAGCTGATCTCCCTGTGCTATGCAGCTGCTTCCCACTAGCTATCTATTTTACATTTGGTAGTGTATATATGTCCCTGCCACTCTCATTTCATCCCAGCTTACCGTTCCCCCTCCCTGTGTCCTCAAATCCATTCTCTACATCTGTGTCTTTATTCCTGTCCTGCCCCTAGGTTCATCAAAGGTCCTGCAAGTGGTGAGTTTCCCTCTCTCTCTCTCTCTCTCTCTCTCTCTCTCTCTCTCTCACACACACACACACACACACACACACAATACCTAAACCTCAAATTATTTGAAACCTCAATTTCACTTCTGCCTCCATGCATCGGACAAATAAACAGCTGAATTACATAATTGGAATTGTAATGCTTTTAATTAAGATACAGAAAAGGAAATATGAATTTTGCCTCTCTGCCTCCCTTCAAAGTGCTTGTCCTAGATATTGGTACCTTGTCCAGCTTTAGAAATTTAATATGCTCAGGGGATAGGAATGAGAATGGGAGAATAATATAAAGTTTGATTAATGTTTCGATCTCTTTAGGATAAAAAAAATCATGGGTTAAATCAGTCTTTTGTTTTCAATTACTGTCATGTTAATTAAAACATTCTAAGGTCTTTTAGATATATATTTTGTATATTTATGTTATTTAGGATTAGATGTGATTGTATACAACAGAAAAACACCAAATAACAGGGACTCAAGTAAGAAAGAAGTTTATTTTTAAATTAAAGTAGTACTGGATGTAGGTAGGACTACAACCCTACCTAGTTATTAGGGCTTCCTGATTATTAGGGATCCAGGCTCCTTCTATCTTGTTGCTCTGCCATCCGTAGCATCCATTGCCTCCAGGTCCAAAATGGACATCAAAGTTTCAGCCAATATATTAACATTCCTGTTTATATTTCACTGGCCAGAAATTAGTCACATAATGGGGAGCCAGCTAAAAAGGATACTGGGCAATACAGTTTTTCTGACAGTGTACCCAGCTAAAAACTTATTTTCTTATATCTAAGGAACATACGGAGAATGTATATCAGAAGCCAGTTTGCAATTTCTGCCATAGTACTTACTTCAGCTTGATTTGAATCATATTTTTTTTCCTGAAGATGGAGAATTTGACTTGGTTTAAATTTGGTTGATTTTATTGGGTGTAAAAGATGCGGTGTGGTGCAGTGGAATGAGTACTGGAGTACTAGATTCTGATTCCAGCCTAATATGACATTTGGCTTCAGTATCTCACACTAAATAAGGGGGTTTGTGTTATGGGTCCTCTAAGAATTCTTTCAATTCTTATTCCCTTATCTGGTTCCCAAAGTTTCACAACAAAGGTAGGTGTGTATGTTTATGTACACACATTTATAACTATATGATGCAGAATTTAAAAACCTATTTCTATAGAAATAAAAGATGTACACATATGACCACATTAGCAGAGTGACTTGATTAATATTTTTTCAGTTTTCACATCCCTTGCTCTTAATGAAAGCAATTGAAACCTGCATGGAAGTTGAAAGGCTGAGAGATTGAAGTTGGAATTTAACTGTCCTCTTCCAAACTAGAAGTCAACTTTTCATCCCAAAGAACAGGCCCTTCTTACATTTTTCATGTTTCCATTACTATTGTGTTTCACCCGTCACTATCTGTAGAAACCTATGAGCTGGCAGAATTGGAATTAGTGTCCTTAAATATGTGATGTGACAGAGTCCCTGATACTTTGGAGCGCCTGGGTGTATGAATGCTGGTCTTCTTAGGAAATAATAATGTGGATAATAGCATTCTCTCTGTCTCTTATTTCCTACTTGGTTTCAGTTGATTGTGATTCTTTGTCCTGGGGCAGTTGCTATGCAGCACTAGGTAAACTCTTTCACGGGAAATTGCTTTGTGCTGCTTGGTGGCTACACAAGTCACACAGGTATCCCCGTTAGGACACCGGATAGCTATGCCCTTTCTAAAGTGTCCCAGTATGTTTCTATCAGAGGGAATAATTCTGATGACACTAATGATTCTAAAGAGAGATAATAGAAAAAGCAAAACAAAACAACAATAACAAATATTACTTGCATTTTCTTCCTAACTGTTGTAATGTTAGGAAGGGGTGGTGGGGAGTGGGGAACCATAGAATGCCATCATCCCTTTCAAATCCTATATGGAATAAGGTGAAGGTACAAACAAAATGAATAAAACTACCTTTCTATGTAGTTGAAGTGAAAAGATGATTGATCAGTTAGGTAGTTTAGATTGAATCATATGAAACTGCTATTTTTGTAGATCCAAAGTGTTCGGATACAGGCAATTTCTAATGGTTCAACCTAGTAGTGGTTTCTATTCTGTCTACACAATAGAAATTACCTTAAAACTAACACCATTTGAAGTTACTCCTTAGCAATATGTCTCCATTGTAAAAGCATCTGGTTATTTGGAGATATTTTTAAATTCAAGGAAATATATATTTATTATTGGTATTAAATTAATGTAATTTAAAAAATCCATCCATAACCCTGCTGTTCTTAAATAACTATTTTATTATCTATGTTTCTTTCCCAACTTTATCCACATATTATAACTGATATCTTCTAAGGTGAAGAGTTAAAAAACTTAAATCATACTTTCATAAAGACTGCATAGATTTTTTAAAAATCCAAAGAAAGCTTGCCTGATCCTTAAATTTCTAAATCTATAAGTGCACACACAATACAGTGGAGCTGAAACAAAGCCTTTGCATAATGAAATCTGTGACAAACTGTACTGTGGAAAACAACACCCTCTGATAGCCTCCAGTACTCTCCAAAGGCAAAAATATTTTTACAAATTATCTTAACGAGCTGAGGGACATACATTTCCATCAGGAATGACTGAACATCCACACAGTCAAGCCTGAGCTATTTGGGAGGAAACAAGATTCCTTCCCCCTCTCTGCTTGGAGATGACCCACTCCAGTGCCGTTGTTCATGGTCTTGAAGGCCTCAAGCAATTCTTCAGCCTGGGTCACCTCTCTCCAGGGTCAAGGAAGATAAGGGGTACAGTACAAAAAGTGACAGGTAGGGCCAGGATGGAGTAATTGAAGGGCTCATTGTGACTTGTTATTTCTCGACACTCCAGGGAACACTGGCTGTGTCTACCTTGCATGGCCCTGATTTCTTTCGGCTGTAGAGGTACTGAAACCACCAGCTAGCTACCTGCTGGCTCCAGGGGGCTGAAACCTTGTAAGGTAAATGCCAAGTGCCCCAGTTAGCCAATGGCTGACCTGTGTGGTTACTAAGAAACCATCTGCCCAGCTGGTTACTAAGAGATGGAGGAGGAAAGAGAGGAAGAAAATCAGCCTAGGATGCAGAGCCCCTCCCCCCTCACTCTCACTTCATTATGCTTTAAAATTTTAGACTCAGACCTGAGAAGAGAAGCAATTCCCTAAAAACTAGGAATCCTCTGGATGTAAAAAAATGTCCTTAATGGCATTTTAGGTTTTTTTCCTGAATTGATATGCAAATTTCTAATTTACTTAAAGCACACTGTCACGCATTATAATAGTCTAATACATGCTTCCATGTAATTAGGCGTAATAACCAGTGATCAGTGGGAGGAGGGAAGGGGAGAGGGAATTGTGTTTCCAGCTGGCCCTCCACACCTGCAAATAACAGACAACTCCTTTCAGTGTAGAGGAAACAAGATAATGACAGTATGATATTAAATACAAACATTAATTCTTAGGAACAAAGCATAAGGAAAAGGTCTGTCAATTAAGATGTGTGATAGTGAGCAACTTAAATTATACTCTGCACCATCTTAAAGAAAAATAAGGACCAAGCAGAATTGAAACCTTGATTTTTTATTTACTGAAATACTCCCAATGCCATTTTTTTGGTTTTCTTTTTAGAAGAAATGTATGTGGGCCAGTCGAATCCTATGTTGAGTCCCACTGTTCATGCTCATTTGGTTTGATTTAAGAATCAAGTTGCAATAATGTTCTGTCTCTCTCTGTCTCTGAAAGGACAAGTCAGACCTTGGAAAAATCTTAGGAGCCCAGTGGGGCCTCAAGTTCTGGGGAAACAAGGCAATATAAGGAAATGCTTTGTGAACAGGAAACTTCAGATCTAATGTGAGAGACTATTATTGTCCTGGCTGCTGTCAGTGCAGGTTTTGTTATATAAGAGGTGTGTAAAGCCTTTTGCAGAAAGAATTTCTTGACATCTAAACATACATTTTCACGTGTCAGGCAGTTTAACATAGTGGTTAGGATCTTCGTAGTCTTTCCGGCTTGGTTTTCTTCCTATTAAAGGAGTGATGTTGGGTGTGTTATTTAAGCTTCTCTAAGCCTCAGTTTCCACATCTGTAAAATGGGAGTAAAAATAATTCAACCACTCGATGGCATTTGAATCAAATGAAATAACGTACCTATTGTATACTAGGCTTAATTCCTGGGGCCCATAGATGTTGCTTGTAAATAAATAATTTATTTGTAAGTAAAGAATCTATTTTCAGGAGTAATCATTTATATCAGAATGCAGGTTCGCCACATTGGTTTATATGCATAAAAAGAAGTGGTGGATCAATAGAATCCATGGGCTGCAAAAGTTTCTGGTAACTGTTTGTATGTATTGTGGTGTAGAGTAGTCAAGAATGAGTGTTCACATAGAGCAGGAGAGGAGCCAGGAGTAAAGGGTTTAATTCCAGCCTTTCCACTTACTGTATGGTCTTGGGCAAGTTGGTTAACTTCTCTGGGTTACTCAGGGAACACTGTCTCTTTGGAGTATGTATCTGATATATACAAAATGTATCAGATCCACAAGCTACCTTTTACTTCTCTTCACTTATGTGGGAATGAAAGTACAGTCACCTTCCAGTTCCTGGGACAATAGATAGGTAGTTCCCCTGACTCCATCCCTCCTTAGCCCCACAGAGAGCAGCAGGATCTTTTGTGTCTCTCTCTGGGAGGCCATTACGTTCCACTGGGGGAGAAATATATACCTTTTGGTATTGTAGTGTTGATAAGAGACAGAGAACAGGCATGAAAGGACAAGATGTGGGAAGGTAAAGGGAAGAATGGAAATTTAGAAACTTGAACTCCATAGAGCCAAGTCTCCTAAAGTGCTAAGGCCAGTGGACCATGGATAGTGCTACCAGGAGTGTGTTGTGGGAAGTTCTAGAAATCGTTGGATTTCTGAATGCATCCCATCACAATACCCTGGGGAACAGGTCACTCCAGGAGTAGAATCCTTGCTTGGTTTTAAGTACTTCACTATTAATGCCTTGCCTCTGTGTAAATTTAATCTGTGCTGTGCTTGTGCTTCAAGTCTTACCCTACAAGCCTTTGATGACTGAATGAGGAAACATCTCAGTACCCAGGACACTGGACAGCTTCTGGACATTAAGATACCAAAAGGGATGGGAAAGATTAACTGTGGTAAAATTAGCCCTAGATTAAAGGCTTCTCTAATGTTGCTAAATAAGATTGAAAGCAAGGTTTGAAGAGATCAAATAATTTAAGGGTAACTTGACTGTGTCCCAGAACAAACTTCAAGAATGAAAAAAAAATGACATAACAGAATGTTCATCCTGTTGGAAAATTCACAAAATCTGGCATCCAAAATTATAATCAAATTGCTTAGAACTAGTGATAAAGAGAAAATCTTAAAGCAGCCATAGAAAAAGACATTATGCATAGAAGAACAACTAAGAATAGTAACAGACTCTGCAGTGGTAATAATATGGGCATGAAGGCAGTGCAACAACTGAAAGAAAAACCCTACTAACCTAGAATTCTTACCCAGTGAAAGTATCTTTCAAAAGAGAGAGGGGGAAAAAGACATTTTCAGACATATGAAAAATAAAAGAATTTATCACCAGCAGTCTTGTACTATGAGAAATAGTAAAAAAAAATCTTTCACTTCACATCAAAAAGAATAAAATACCTAGGAATAAACCTACCAAAGGAGGTAAAAGATCTGTGCTTGGAAAACTATAAGATACTGATGAAAGAAATTGAAGATAACACAGAGGGAAAGATATACAATGTTCTTGGGTTGGAAGATTAATATTGTTAGAATAACTATACTACCCAAGGCAACCTACAGATTTAATGCAATCCCTATCAAAATACCAATGGTATTTTTCATAGAACTAAAACAAATAATTTAAAAATGTGTAAGGAAACAGAAGAGACCCAAATAGCCAGGACAATCTTGAGGAAGAAGAACAGAGCTGGAGGAATCATGCTCCCAGACTTCAGACTATACTACAAAGCTACAGTAATAAAAACAGTATGGTACAGGTGCAAAACCAGACATAATAGATCAATGAAAAGAATAGAGAACCCAGAAATAAACCCATGCACTTATGGTCAATTAATCTATGACAAAGGAGGCAAGAATATACAATGGAGAAAAGACAGTCTTTTCAGTAAGTGGTGCTGGGAAAACTGGACAGCTACATGTAAAAAATGAAATTAGAACATTCTATAGCACCATATACAAAAATAAACTCAAAACAGATTAAAGATCTAAATGTAAGACCAGAAGCCATAAAACCCCTAGAGGAAAACATAAGCAGAACTCTTTGATGTAAATCATATCAATATTTTTATTTTTGGATCTGTCTCCTAAAGCAAAGGAAATAAAATCAAAAATAAACAAATGGGACCTAATTAAACTTAAAGGCTTTTGAACAGCAAAGGACACCATTGACAAAATGAAAAGACAACCTACAGAATGGGAGAAAATATTTGCAAATATGACTGATAAGGGGTTAATATCCAAAATATACAAACAGCTCATGCAACTCAACATCAAAGGATAAGCAGCCCAATTAAAAAATGGGCAGAAGAACAGAACAGACATTTTTCCAAAGAGGACATGCAGATGGCCAACAGGCACATGAAAATATGCTCAACAGTGCTAATTGTCAGGGAAATGCAAATCAAAACAACAGTGAGATATCACCTTACACCAGTCAAAATGGCTATTATCAAAAAGAACACAAATAACAAATGGTGGTGAGGATGTGGAGAAAAGGGAACACTCGCACACTGTTGGTGGGAATGTAAATTTGTTCAGCCACTGTGGAAAACAGTATGGGAGTTTCTCAAAAAACTAAAGATAAAACTGCCATAAAACCCAGAAATTCCACTCCTGGGTATATAGACAAAAGAAACAAAAACACTAATTTGAAAAGATAAATGCACCCCAGTGTTCATAGCTGCATTATTTACAATTGCTTAGACATGGAAACAACCTAAGTGTCCCTCAACAGATGAATGAATAAAGAAGATGTGGTATGCATAAGTGTGTTTGCGTATATGTGTGTGTGTGTGTACACACACACACACACACACACACAATGGAATACTACTCAGCCATAAAAAGAATAAAATTTTGCCATTTGCAACAACATGGATGGACTTGGAGGGTATTATGATAAGTGAAATAGGTCAGACAGAGAAAGACAAATACTGTGTAATATCAATTATGTGGAATCTAAAAAATACAACAAACTAGTGAATATAACAAAAAAAGAAACAGACTCACAGATATAGAAATCAAATTAGTGATTACCAATGGGGAGAGGGAAAAGAGGAAGGGCGACATAGAGGTAGGGGATTAAAAGGTACAAACTATTATGTATAAAATAAGCTACAAGGATATATTGTACAACACAGGGAATATATACAATATTCTATAATAACTATAATTGGAGTATAAGCTTTAAAAATTGTGAATCACTGTATTGCACAACTGTAACTTATATAATATTGTACATTAATTATACTTCAATTAAAAAATGAAAGAAAATCTTTCAGGTAGAGGAAAAATAATATCAACAGAAATCTGTATCTACAAAATGTAATAAAGAGCACCAGAAATGGTAAATATGTCAGTAAGTATATAGCATTTTCTTATATTTTAAATCACTCCAAAAGATAATTGACCATTTGAAGGAAAAATCATTACAATGTATTGCAGTGTTTATAACAAATGTAAAAGTAAAATGTACGACACATTTACAAAATGAGAAAAACTGAAGGAGAAATGGAAATACAGTATTGTAAGGTTATAATACTATGTATGAAGTTACATAATATTATTTATGTCACATTTAAGTTAAATTTGTATAATAAAACACTAAAATACTACTAAAAAACGTGTAGATTATAAGCCAAAGGGGAGAAAAATGGAATCATAAAAAATACATAGTCAATAGGCTACAAAGAAATAAAGAGAGGACAAAGAATAGATGGGACAAATAAAAAATAGATATCAAGATTTTAGATTTAAATACAATTATATCAATAATCACATTAAATGAACTAAACCTTAAAAGGGAAAATTTCAGATTGAATAAAACACAAGACCCAACTATATACTGCCTGCAATATATATACTGTAAATATAAAGACACAAATAAGTTAAAAGAATAATGATGGGGCTTCCCTGGTGGCGCAGTGGTTGAGAGTCCGCCTGCCGATGCAGGGGATGTGGGTTTGTGCCCCGGTCCGGGAAGATCCCACATGCCGCGGAGCGACTGGGCGCGTGAGCCATGGCCGCTGGGCCTACGCGTCTGGAGCCTGTGCTCCGTAACGGGAGAGGCCACAACAGTGAGAGGCCCGCATACCGCAAAAAAAAGAATAATGATGGAAGCAAATATATCAGGCTAAAGTAATCAAAAGAAAGCTGCTTAGTGTTTGACTAAGTAGATTTCAAAGCAAATAGAATGAGCAGAGATAAAGACCTTAGTTTAATAAACATAAAGAGATCAGTTTTTCAAAAGGACATACATATGCTAAACATATTGAGGACATAAATATGCTAAGCATGTTGTGCTTCAAAAACATGAAACAAAAACTGATAAACTATAATAAGAAATAATCAAACTCACAAATATAGTGGAGATTTCAATACCCCTTTCTCAATAATTGACAGATTGCTGCAAATCAGTAAGCATATAGAAGACTTTGTCATCACTATCAACAACTTGATCATATTGACGTTTATAAAATATCACACTCATAAAAGCAGAATATACATCCTTTTCAAGTATACATGGAACATTTACCAAGATAGAATATATTATGGACTGTAAATCCAATCTGAAAAATGTAAATTTATTCAAGTCACATAAAGCATGTTTTCTGACCACATGGACTTTAGAAATCAGTAACACAAAACTCTGGAAAATCCTCAAGTATTTTTATTTTATTAGTTTTTTGGGGAGTAACATTTTTTTTAACATCTTTATTAGAGTATAATTGCTTTACAATGGTGTGTTAGTTTCTGCTTTATAACAAAGTGAATCAGCTATATATATACATATATCCCCATATCTCCTCCCTCTTGCATATACATATATCCCCATATCTCCTCCCTCTCACCCTCCCTATCCCACCCCTCTAAGTGGTCACAAAGCACCGAGCTGATCTCCCTGTGCTATGTGGCTGCTTTAAAACCAACGTACTTTAAAATAACTCACAAGCAAAATTAAAAGTATTTTAGACTGAATGAAAATAAGCCCCAACATTTCAAAATTTAGGGAATGCTGATAAAGCAACGATTACAGGGACATTTATAGCAGTAAACATCTATATTAGAGCAGAAATAAATAAAATAGAAATGAGAAAAATTGAGAAAAAAACCACTAAAACCAAAGGATGGTTCTTTGGGAAGATCAATAAAATTGATAAACTCTAGCTAAACTGATAAAGAAAAAAGAGAGAAGACATAAGTCGCCAATATCAGGAATGAGAGGGGGGATATTAGTATAGACACTATGAACAACAAAGGGATAATTAGGGATTATTAACTTTATCCCAATAAATTTGATAAGATAACCAAATTCCTTGAAAGACACAAACTATTCAAGCTTACTCAAAGAGAATTTGATAAAGTTGAATATCCCTATATCTAGGAAATTTTATATTTGTTCTTAAATCTTTCTCTGGAAGAAAACTCAAGCCCAGATGGCTTCATGAGTGAATTTAACTAAACATTCAATTAAGAAATAATAGAAAATCTATATTAAGTATTCCAAAAAAATTAAGAGGAGGGAACACTTCCTAACACATTCTATGAGGCCGTCATTACCCTGATACCAAAACCAGGTAAAGATATTATGAGAAAGGAAAATCAATATCTCTCATGAACACAGCACATGCAAAAATTCTTAACAAAATGAATCCAGCAATAAATAGAAAGGATAATATATCATGACCAAGTTTTGTTTAATTCAAGAATACAATGCTGTTTCAGTATTCTAAAATCAGTCAATAAAATTCACATCAACAGATTCAAAAAAACCCTTTGATCATTTAAAAATGCAGAAAAATCATTTAACATAATTCAACATAACATTCATGAAAGAATCTTTAAGCAAACTAGGAATAGAAGGGAATTTCCTTAACCTGATTTAGGACATCTATCTAAAATCTGCAGATAATATATTCAATGTGGAAAGACTGAATGCTTTTCTTCTACGAATAAACAAGGGTAAGCACTCTCTCTGATGCTATTCCACATGGTACTGGAAGTCTTAGCATAATAAGGCAAGAGAAAAATATAATGCTTAGCGATTGGATAGGAAGTTAAGACAGTCTGTATTTGCAGATGACATGATCATTTACATAGAAAAATCTGAAAGAATCTATATAAAAGCTTTCTATAAATAATAAATGAGCTTAGCAAGGACACAGGATATAAAGTCAATATATAAGATCAACTGTATTTCTGTATACTTGTAATGGACTATTGGAGAAAGAAAATTTTTTAAAAGTTCCATTTACAATAGTACCCCCAAATCGTGAAATACTTGGGTACACATCTAGCAGCTTACACAAAAGATCCGATGTTTAAAACCAGAAAAACACCAGAATTTGATAAGCCTATTGAAAAATTTATATAGAAAACTAAAGAAAGTAGAATAGCCAAAATAATATTGAAAAGGAACAAAGTTGGAGGATTCATACTATCTGATTTAATGACTTAGTATAAGGCTACAATAATCAAGAAGGTGTGGATATTAGCAAGAGGATAGATATATTGATTAGTGGAACAAAATAAATATTACAGGGAAACACCCATGCATATGTGGTCAGTTGATTTTCATCACAGGTGAAAAGACAATTCAATAATAAAGAATAATCTTTTGAATGAATAATGCTGGACTCATTGAATATACACATGTAAAAACAATGACTCAACTTCTTGCCGCTTACAAAACTTAACTCAAAATGTATCTCAGACCAAAATGTAAAAAATATAAAATATTTAACTTGTAGAAGAAAACTTAGGGGAAATTCTTTGGGCCTTGAGTTAAGCAAAGGTTGCTTAGATAAGACAACAAAAATATGACTTATAAACAAATTTTTTTTTTTTTTTTTTTTTTTTTTTTTTTTGTGGTATGCGGGCCTCTCACTGTTGTGGCCTCTCCCGTTGCGGAGCACAGGCTCCGGACATGCAGGCTCAGCGGCCATGGCTCACGGGCCTAGCCGCTCTGTGGCATGTGGGATCTTCCCGGACCGGGGCACTTTCAACCACTGCACCACCAGGGAAGCCCCTAAAACAAAATATTTTTATATTAGATTTCATTCTGTGCTCTCATAAAAACAGTTTTAAAATAATGACTTAACAAGCCATAGACTGGGAAAAAATATTTGCAAATACCATATTTGATAAAGTTACATTTTTTTTCAGAATATATAAAGAACTCTAAAATTTCAGTAATAAGAAAACAGATACTTCACCACAAAATATATATGGATTGGGCTTCCCTGGTGGCGCAGTGGTTAAGAATCCTCCTGCCAATGCAGGGGACACGGGTTCAAGCCCTGGTCCGGGAAGATCCCACATGCCACGGAGCAACTAAACCTGTGCGCCACAGCTACTGAGCCTGTGCTCTAGAGCCCACAAACCACAACTACTGAGCCCACATGCCACAACTACTGAAGCCCGTGAGCCTAGAGCCCGTGCTCTGCAACAAGAGAAGCCACCATAATGAGAAGCCCTCACACCGCAACAAAGAGTAGCCCCCGCTCGCTGCAACTAGGGAAAGCCCGTACACGGCAATGAAGACCCAATGCAGCCAAAAATAAAATAATTTAAAATATATATATATATATATATATATATGGATATAAAATAAACATATGAAAATCTTCTCAACACCATTAGTCATTAGGGAGATGCAAATTAAAGCCACAATGAGATAATACTATACACCTCGTATAATGGATAAAATTTTAAGAAGAAACTGAAAATGCCAAGTACTGGTGAGGAGTCATTGTTAATTCTGAAATGGGGGTTGTATAAATGATAAGACAATTCCCTCTTTATTAAGAGGGGGAATTAAAGACCGTAATTAAAATTGTTCTATTTGACAAGTAGGGACATGACAGGGCACTGAAAAGAGGTCGCAGCCCTTCTGAGCAAAGTAAGAGTGGGTATCCTGAAAGGCTTTCTTTCTGGAGGAAAAGAGGGTCACTATCACCACTTGCATTTATTAGAAATCT